>NC_069678.1:49783797-51033797 GCF_023699985.2 Odocoileus virginianus | reverse complement strand
TGCTTTACAATGTGGTGTTAGTTGCTGTTGTACAACAATGTGAACCAGCTGTGTGTATACATACATCTCCTCCCTTTTGAGCCTCCCTCCCACCCCTTCCTCATCCCGCCCCTCAGGGTGACAGCGCACCGACCTGAGCTCCCCGTGCTATACAGTTGCCTCCCGCTAGCCATCTATGTTACACATGGTAGTGTACATACATCATGCTGCTCTCAATTCTCTCTCCTACTTCCCGCAATGTGTCCACAAGTCTATTTGTTATACCCTTTGTCTCTATTCCTGCCCTACAAATAAGTTCATCAGTATGGTGGGGGTGGGGGTGTGGCCCTAAATGGCGGAGGAATCGGACAGGGAGACCACTTTCTCCCCCACAAATTCACTGAAAGAACATTTGAACACTGAACAAATTCCACAAAACAACTTCTGAATGCTGGCAGAGGACATCAGGCACCCAGAAAGGCAGCCTATTGTCTTCAAAAGGAGGGTAGGACAAAGTATAAAAGATAAAGAGAGAGACAAAAGAGTTAGGGATGGAGACCTGTCCTGGGAAGGTAGTCTTAAAAGAGGAGAAGTTCCCAAACACCAGGAAACCCTCTCACCGGTGGGTCTGTGGGGAGTCTTGGAATCCCAGAGGGCAACATAACCAGGAGAAAACATAAATAAATAAATAAACAAAAGCCACAGATTATGTGCCTAATCGCAACTCCCAGCAGAGAAGTAGCCCAGACGCTTGCATCCGCCACCAGCAAGCGGGGGCTGAACAGGGAGGTGTGGGCTGCATTGCTTAGGGTAAGGACCAGGTCTGAATGCACTGAGGGCAATCTGAGGGGACTAACACTGCTGGCCCACTCACAGAACAAAGGACTGAGCAAATACCAGAGGAGAGCTAGCTGGCTGTGGACTGGCCCATCCCCCGCTGGAGGCAGGGAGGCAGGCAGGGGTCAGCCAGCGTCGGAAAGGGGCAATCTTGACCCCAGAGACGGCATCCTCCACCAAACTGCAAGCAGGCTCCTAGTTGCTAACCAAGACTTCTTGGGATTCTGGACGGTTGACATCCACCGGGAGGGTCGCAGCCAGAGATCAGCTCCCCAGAAGAGACACACAGCACACCTGAGATGGGCGTGCCCACTGCCACCCAGGAAACCAAGCAGCTGGGACCGGGGAGGTGATAAGATGCACCCCACACTTGGAGAGACTGCGCTTCCCAGGCACCTGCTCACCTGAGCTGCTCGGACCTGGGAAGGGCACAAAACGCAGGCCCAACCGAGTCTGCGCCTTTGTGGAGTAACGGAGAACCTGAGCGGCTTAGACCTGGGAAGTGCACACAATCCAGGGCCTGCCTGACAGTTCCTCAGACAGTTCCTGCCTGAGCAGCTCTGCTCAGGCAGAGCAACCTGGAGCCTGAGAAGTGTAGACCGGGAAAGCACACAGTCTGTGAGCGGGGGCAAACCCAGTGCAGCTGAGACACTGCGAGCGCTCCCCACGCACGCCAGTGATGTTTGTCTGCAGCGTTCCTCCCTCCCCAGAACACGACTGAACAAGTGAGCCTAAATAAGTGACCACCCCGCCCCCTTGTGTCAGGGTGGAAATTAGACACTGAAGAGACCTGCAAACAGAAGCAGCTAAAACAGAGGGAACCTGCTTTGGAAGTGACAGGTGCAACAGATTAAAACCCTGTAGTTAGCACCGACTACATTGGAAGGGGCCTATAGATCTTGAGAAGTATAAGCCGGATCAAGGAACTATCTGAAACTGAACTGACCCCACATTGCCCACAACAGCTCCAGAGAAATTCCTAGGTATATTTTTACTATTATCATTTTTTAAATTAAAATAAAAATTGTATTTTTAAATCCTCCATTACTCCTTTACTTTTCATTTTTGTAACCTAATATTACCTTGCCAAAAAAAAAAAGACCCTATTTTTAAAGCAAACGTCATATATATATATATTATAATTTTTGTGACATTGGTTTTTTTAAGATCATATTTTTGAGAGTCTAACCTCTACTCTAGATTTTTAATCTTTGCTTTTTGGTATTTGTTATCAATTGTGTACCTTTAAGAATCCTATCTTCAGTACCCATTTTTACTTAGGAGTGTGGTTACTGGCTTGATTACTCTGTCCTCCTTTTGACTCTCCTTTTTCTCCCCCAGGTCATTTCTGTCTCCTCCCTCCCCCTTCTCTTCTCTACCCAACTCTGTGAATCTCTTTGTGTGTCCTGGGCTATGGAGAACACTTAGGGAACTGATTACTGGCTAGATCTGTCTCTCTCCCTTTTGATTCCCCTCCTTCTTCTCCTGGCCACCTCTATCTCCCTCCTCCCTCTTCTCTTCTTCATGTAACTCTGTGAACCTCTCCGGGTGTCCCCCACTGTGGGGAATCTTTTCATCATTAACCTAGATGTTTTATCATTGGTGTTGTATGGATGGAGAAATCTTGAGGCTAGTGTAAGAATAAGACTGAAAACCAGAGGCAGGAGGCTTAAGTCCAAAACCTGAGAACACCAGAGAACTCCTGACTCCAGGGAACATCAATCAATAAGAGCTCATCCAAAAGCCTCCATATCTACACTGAAACCAAGCACCACCCAAGAGCCGACAAGCTCCAGAGCAACACATACCATGCAAATTCTCCAGCGATGCAGGAACATACTGTGAGCTTCAATATACAGGCTGACCAAAGTCACAACAAACCCATAGACCCATCTCAAAACTCACTACTGAACACTTCATTGCACCTCAGAGAGAAGAAATCCAGCTCCACCCACCAGAACACGGACGCAAGCTTCCTAACCAGGAAACCTTGGCAAGCCACCCATCCAACCCCACCCACAATGAGGAACCTCCACAATAAAGAGGAACCACAAACTGCCAGAATACAGAAAGGCCACCCCAAACACAGCAATCTAAACAAGATGAAAAGGCAGAGAAATACTCAGCAGGTAAAGGAACATGATAAATGCCCACCAAACCAAACAAAAGAGGAGGAGATAGGGAGTCTACCTGAAAAAGAATTCAGAATAATGATAGTAAAAATGATCCAAAATCTTGAAAACAAAATGGAGTTACAGATAAATAGCCTGGAGACAAGGCTCCCTTTAGGCAATAGGGAGTTCATGATCTGAGCCACAGTCAGCTCCCTGTCTTGTTCTTGCTGACTGTATAGAGCTTCTCCATCTTTGGCTGCAGAGAATATTATCAATCTGATTTCGACTATCTCTATCTATCTAGACCTATATAGAGAAAACTATAAAACACCAATAAAAGAAATCAAAGAGGACACAAATAGTTGGAGAAATATACCATGTTCATGGATTGGGCAAATCAATATAGTGAAAATGAGTATACTACCCAAAGTGATCTATAGATTCAATGAAATCCCTATCAAGCTACCAATAGTATTTTTCACAGAACTAGAACAAATAATTTCACAATTTTTATGGAAATACAAAAAACCTCGAATAGCCAAAGCAATCTTGAGAAAGAAGAATGGAACTGAAGGCGTCAAGCTGCCTGACTTCAGGCTCTACTACAAAGCTACAGTCATCAAGACAGTATGGTACTGGCACAAAGACAGAAATATAGATCAATGGAACAAAATAGAAAGCCCAGAGATAAATCCATGCACCTATGGACACTTTATCTTTGATAAAGGAGGTAAGAATATACAATGGAAAAAAGACAATCTCTTTAACAAGTGGTGCTGGGAAAACTGGTCAACCATTTGTAAAAGAATGAAACTGGAACACTTTCTAACACCATACACAAAAATAAACTCAAAATGGATTAAAGATCTAAACGTAAGACCAGAAACTATAAAACTCCTAGAGGAGAACATAGGCAAAACACTCTCCGACATAAATCACAGCAGGATCCTCTATGACCCACCTCCCAGAGTAGTGCAAATAAAAGCAAATTAAACAAATGGGACCTAATTAAACTTAAAAACTTTTTCGCAATGAAGGAAACTATAAGCAAGGTGATAAGACAGCCTTCAGAATGGGAGAAAATAATAGCAAATGAAGGAACTGACAAAGGATTAATCTCAAAAATATACAAGCAACTCCTCCAGCTCAATTCCAGAAAAATAAACGACCCAATCAAAAAATGGACCAAAGAACTAAACAGACATTTCTCCAAAGAAGACATACAGATGGCTAACAAACACATGAAAAGATGCTCAACATCACTCATTATCAGAGAAATGCAAATCAAAACCACAATGAGGTACCATCTCACGCTAGTCAGAATGGCTGCTATCCAAAAGTCTACAAATAATAAATGCTGGAGAGGGTGTGGAGAAAAGGGAACCCTCTTATACTGTTGGTGGGGATGCAAACTAGTACAGCCACTATGGAGAACAGTGTAGAGATTCCTTAAAAAACTGGAAATAGAACTGCCATAATACCTAGCAATCCCACTGCTGGGCATACACACTGAGGAAACCAGATCTGAAAGAGACAACATGTACCCCAATGTTCATTACAGCTCTGTTCATAATAGCCAGGACATGAAAGCAACCTAGATGTCCAGCAGCAGAGGAATGGGTAAGAAAGCTGTCCCCTTACATACACACAATGAAATATTACTCAGCCATTAAAAAGAATACATTTGAGTCAGTTCTGATGAGGTGGATGAAACTGGAGCCTATTATACAGACTGAAATAAGTCAGAAAGAAAAATACCAATATAGTATACTAACACAAATATATGGAATTTAGAAAGATGGTAATGATAACCCTATACACTAGGCAGTAAGAGACGCAAATGTATAGAACTGTCTTTTGGACTCTGTGGGAGAAGGCGAAGGTGGGATGATTTGAGAGAATAGCATTGAAACATGTATATTATCATATGTGAAACAGATCTGCAGTCCAGGTTTGATGCATGAGACAGGGGGCTCAGGGCTGGTGCACTGGGATGACCCAGAGGGATGGGATAGGGAGGGAGGTGGGAGAGGGGTTCAGGATGGGGAACACATGTACACCCATGACTGATTCATGTCAATGGATGGCAAAAACCACTACAATATTGTAAAGTAATTAGCCTCCAAATAAAATAAATAAATTTTAAAAAAAAGAAAAGGGGAAAGGAAAAGGCAAATGGGGAAAATTGCCACAATTGGGTTCGTGGCTCCACTGCTTAAGGCAGAGCTGAGCTGCCCCTCAATTCCCACTGCTTCCCCCTAACTCCATCACCATCCTTCTACCAGGATAAAGCCTTTCTCAGGCTTTTGGAGGAGGGGGGTGGGGGAGCCACAATACTGATTTTTTTTTTTTTGAAATAGGAAAATAGCAGTCAACTCATCTCATCCTTTGGGAGAACTGCTTCCACACAAGGCTCAGAGCACACTGTAACACTGTGAAGAGACATATGGTAAAGGTCTTGATTGTCCGAGTGGTTCTCTTCACTGTCTTATCTTCTGTCAGCCACTGACTCCTCTCCTTCTTTCTTCCCGCAGTCACCCTCTTGACCAGTCTTCCTTGCTTATGAGTATTCCTTTTATTTAATTGATGCCCCCATCGACTTCTAAACTATGCTGATTTTTGTCATTTATGATCATAAAACTATCAAATAAAATCCAAAATCTAAATAATATAAAAAGTTCATCAATACCATTATAAGTACCAAAGTTCCTAATGATATACTAGTATGTTTGCACTAGATATTCTTTATCATGTTAAGACACGTCTTTTCCTAGTTTGCTAAGATTTTTAAAAAGCATAATGAATGGGTGTTGTGTTCTATAATTTTTTTTCTGCATTTGTTTTCTTCTCAGTTAAATTGATAATATAGTACATTGTAGACTTTCCATTGTTAAGCCATCTTTCAACTTCTTGAATAAATCTTAGTTGATCATTTTGTTCTATCTGTTCATATCTCGTTACCTTTTTACACACACACATTATAATTAAGATTTGCTAATACTATATTTAGGGTTTTATGTTTTCCTTTTTGATTTCTTAAGTTTTTTATATTCCAAAGTGAGACTGGCAGGAGGGCATTTTTTCCTCCACTCTCACGTTACTCTCCAGATGCATCTCAGATAATTTCTTCTGAGTTCCAGGCCACACATAGTAACCTGAATAGTTCATTTGTATTTGCTCAAAAACCATCTCCCACCAATGCTTACTTTTGTTTTCCTAATTTCCTTAACCTAAAAATTACTTTTGATCCCTCCTCTTCATTGTATCCAATATTCAGTAGTTTCAGTGGTCTGTTAAATTCTGCCATGTGACATACCTTTTGTCCATTTCTTCATTTCCAGCCTGACTGTCACAATCCAGGTCCTCCTCACTGCTTGCCTTATTTTATTGTAAGAACTCTCTAATTAGTTTTTATCCCTGTAGATTTGATTCTCTACCCCTATTCTCTCATTTTAGTCTACAAGCTGTGCCAGATGATGTTTAAAAAGCACATGTCTCTCTTTTTTTTAATTTTTTTAAATTTATTTTATTTTTCCATTTATTTTTATTAGTTGGAGGCTAATTACTTTACATCATTGCAGTGGTTTTTGTCATACATTGAAATGAATTAGCCATGGATTTACATGTATTCCCCATCCTGGTCCCCCCTCCCACCTCCCTCTCCACCCGATCCCTCTGGGTCTTCCCAGTGCACCAGGCCTGAGCACTTGTCTCATGCACCCAACCTGGGCTGGTGATTTGTTTCACCCTAGAAAATATACATGTTTCGATGCTGTTCTCTTGAAACATCCCACCCTCGCCTTCTCCCAGAGTCCACAAGTCTGTTCTATACATCTGAGTCTCTTTCTGTTTTGCATATAGGGTTATTGTTACCATCTTTCTAAATTCCATATATATGTGTTAGTATACTGTAATGGTCTTTATCTTTCTGGCTTACTTCACTCTGTATAATGGGCTCCAATTTCATCCATCTCATTAGAACTGATTCAAATGAATTCTTTTTAATGGCTGAGTAATATTCCATGGTGTATATGTACCACAGCTTCCTCATCCATTCGTTTGCTGACGGGCATCTAGGTTGCTTCCATGTCCTGGCTATTATAAACAGAAAAAGCACATGTCTCATTGTGTCAGTCTCCAGAGCATACTGTGGCTCTTGTTTATATGACAGTTAAGTGCTTCCTGCTTCAACCCTAACAAGTGTCTCTAGTCATGCTTCCCATCAGCCCCCCTCAGAACCTATCTTTTAACCATACTTCTTGTCCCTAACATGTCCTGCATTTCCAACCTCCAAACTTTTCCTATGTTGTCCTACAATGTTTCTCACACAAAATCCTAAATCATCATAGCACATAGCTAGGTTTTCCTTTGCGCTTATTATGTTCCAGGTAATGATCTAGTTGCTCGATGTACATCTCATTTAATCATCACTTCCCTGGGGGCTGACGGTAAAGAATCTGCTTGCAATGCGGGAGACCCAGGTTGAATCTCTGAGTCAGGAATATCCCCTGGAGAAAGGAATGGCTACCCACGCCAGTATTCTTGCCTGGGGAAACCCATCGACAGAGAGGAGCCTGCAGGGGTCCACAGGATCACAAAGAGTCAGACATGACTAAGTGATAACCCAATCACAGTGCTTCTCTGATCATAAAGATGACTACCTTTACTGAATGCTTGCATATTCTAGGCACTGTTCTAATTGTCATCTTGTTTAATCCTCACAACAACCCTATCAGATAAATGCTGTTATTGTCTCTATTTTACAAATGAGGATATGAGATCCTGAGAGATAAATTAACTTGCCCAGGGCTGCACACCTAAAGAAGGTGTGCAGGTGGCCAGCTTCTAGAGACTCCCTTCCTTACAATTACAGCTGAGGAGACCTAGGTGAGGAGAGGCAGAATAACTTGTGCATCTGTGCCAGAGCTTTAGATACATTGGTTAAGTAAGTAAGTAAGTAAAGTCGCTTAGTCGTGTCCGATTCTTTGCGACCCCATGGACTGTAGCCTACCAGGTTCCTCTGTCCATGGGATTTTCCAGGCAAGAGTACTTGAGTGGGTTGCCATTTCCTTCTCCAGGGGATCTTCCCAACCCAGGGATAGAACCCTGGTCTCCAGCATTGGAGACAGATGCTTTACCGTCTGAGCCACCAGGGAAGCCCATTGGTTAGTGACACTTAAAAAATTTTTTTTATTAATTAATTTATTTTTGTCAGTGCTGGGTCTTTGTTGCTGTGCATGGGCTTTCTCTCTAGTTATCGTGTGCCACCTTCTCATTGTAATGGTTTCTCTGATTTTGGAACACAGACTCTAGAGTGCTTAGGCTTCAGTAGTTGTGGTTCCTGGACTAGAGAGCACAATCTCAATAGTTGTGGTGCATGAGCTTAGTTTCCCCCTTCCCCCACATGTGGGATCTTCCTGAACCAGGGATCAAACCCATATCCCTTGCATTGGCAGGCAAATTCCTAACCACTGAACTACCAGGGAAGTCTGGTTACTGACTCTTTCTCTGATTGTCTTATGTCCTCTTACAGATTTATACTTCTGCAGCTCCTCCCCTATTTTGTGGGAAGTTTAAGTGCTCAACTAAATCCTTTATCACATAATATTCACAATACTTTGCTTTTCGAACCAAACCCTGACACATTCACAAACTTTTCAGGTTATACATAATTTTCATAGGCATGATCTCATTTACCTCCAAGCTTTCCTGAGAGTCAAATTATTATTAATTTTTTTTATGAGCCTACCTAAACTAATCCTAAACCTCGCAAGAGTGAAAATGGTAAGAGATGAGAGAAAGTGATCTTCCTATACTGCTCTCAAAAGTCCTAAGCAAGAAAACAGATATGAAATACTGGAGTCACAGTTCACAAGTTTGCCAGATGAAAGTAATTCTGAACTTCCATATGCTTTTTTAAGAAGGTGGAGGTTTGCAAGTCTGGAGGACAGCTCCTGGAGAGTGAAAATAAATTCTGCCACTTTCCAGGAGAGTTTTATTTCCTCCATATGTTTATACATTTTCTTTCCTTATGTTTGTGATTCATCTCTGGCCCTAGCCCCATCTATGAGTGGTGCTGGGGAGATTGATGACTAGGAGGGCTGCAGGAATGGTGAGGCTGTTGCTACAGTTATGTGATGCAATACTTGGCATTTTCACAATGATGGAGAGTTCAGACAGCCATGGAGTAGTGGAAATAGCTCTGGGAACCCTGACTTTTACCGAGAAGTCATCTGATTTTTGCTGTTACTGAGGAATCACAAAAAGAAGACTGGTAGCTAACTTTTATAATGACTTGGAGATAGCCTTGTGTGTGAGGAAACACTTTCACTAGTAACAGCGAGGATTTTAGCCCTTGGTCAGGCCAATGATGAAGCTCTCTCCTGCTTCTTTCTCCTCTGCTTTCACAGCTCTTGATTAAGAAGATTAGGTCTTTCATGGTATCAAACCTCCTGAGTTCTTTCTCAAAAGCTACTTCCCACAGATAACAGAAAGGAGAGGCAGACACTCTAAGTTTGTATAAGGTTTGAATGAAATAATCTGTGTAGACCATTCTGCACAATGCTAGGCTCAAGTACCTAATAAAGTGCCTGCTATGTAACAGGCACAAGGTTTTGTTTGTGCCCTCCAAGAGTCTGTTTCCCCAGTCCTGTGTAGGTTCTGTAATCAAATCACACTGGCCTCCAAAGTAAAATTCTCTGGGAGTTCTCAGTCCCTTTGCCAGATCCCCAGGTTGGGAAATCTGTTGTGGGTCCTAGAACTTTCTTCACAGTGCAAGAAGTTCTTTGGTATGATTGTTATGCCGTTTGTGGGTGGTCTGCTCGGCGGCTCTCTGGTGGGGTTAATGGTGACCTCCTCCAAGAGGGCTTATGCCACAGACTGTGTGACCAGGTAGCTGCACCCAGAGTCCCTGCCCCTGTGGAAGGCCACTCCTGACTCGTACCTCCATAGGAGACTCAAACACAGGTCTGGCTCAGTCTCTGTGGGGTCTCTAGGTCCTGGTGTGCACAAGGTTTTGTTTGAGTCCTCTGAGTGTCTCTGGTGGGTATGGGGTCTGATTCTAAATGTGATTTTGCCCCTCCTACCATCTTATTGGTCTTCTCCTTTGCCCTTGGACATGAGGCATCTTTTTTTGGTGGGATCCAACTTTCTCCTGTTGATGGTTGTTTAGCAGCAAGTTGTAACTTTGGAGTTCTTGCAGGGTAAGATGAGTGCACATCCTTCTACTCCACCATCTTAATTGTTGTTTTACTTGGGTGGCCCTACATGGCATGGCTCATAGTTTCACTGAGTTAGACAAGGCTGTGGTCCATGTGATCAGTTTGATTAGTTTTCTGTGATTGTGGTTTTCATTCAGTCAGCGCTCTGATGAATAAGGATAAAAGGCTTATGGAAGCTTCCTGATGGGGAAAGACTGACTGTGGGGGACACTGGGTCTTGTTCTGATGGGTGGGGCCAAGCTCAGTGAATCTTTAATCCAATTTTCTGTTGATGGGTGTTGCTGTGTTCCTTCTCTGTTGTTTGACCTGAGACAAAACTATGGTGGAGGTAATGAAGGTAATGGCAACTTCCTTCAAAAGTTCCCCTGCACTCACTGCTGCACTGTGTCCCTGACCCTGGAGCAGGCCACCATCAACCCATGCTTCTGTCAGAGACTCCTGGACACTCACAGACAAGTCTGGATCAGTCTTTTGTGGGGTCATTGCTCCTTTCTCCTGGTCCTGGTGCACACAAGATTTTCACATACAAGTGTGTGACCACTACTTGAACTGTTGTTCAGTGATTAACTGGTGATTTGCCTCCACCAATATGCCAGCAAATTTGGAAAATACAGCAGTGGTCACAGGACTGGAAAAGGTCAGTTTTCATTCCAATCCCAAAGAAAGGCAATGCCAAAGGATGTTCAAACTACCACACAATTGCACTTATTTCATGCACTAGTGAAGTAATGCTCAAAATTCTCCAAGTTAGACTTCAACAGTACATGAACTGTGAACTTCCAGATGTTCAAGCTAGATTTAGAAAAGGCAGCGGAACCAGAGATCAAATTGCCAGCATCCACTGGATCATCAAAAAAGCAAGAGAGTTCCAGAAAAAACATCTACTTCTGCTTTATTGACCATGCCAAAGCCTTTGACTGTGTGGATCACAACAAACTGGAAAATTCTGAAAGAGATGGGAATACCAGACCACCTGACCTGCCTCTTGAGAAACCTGTATGCAGGTCAGGAAGCAATAGTTAGAACTGGACAGGGAACAACCGACTGGTTCCAAATAGGAAAAGTAGTATGTCAAGGCTGTATATTGTCACCCTGTTTATTTAACTTACATGCAGAGTATATCATGTGAAATGCCAGGCTGGATGAAGTACAAGGTGGAATCAAGATTTCTGGGAGAAATATCAATAACCTCAGATATGCAGATGATACCACCCTTATGGCAGAAAGAGAAGAGGAATTAAAGAACCTCTTGATGAAAGTGAAAGAGGAGAGTGAAAAAGTTGGCTTAAAGCTCAACATTCAGAAAACCAAGATCATGTCATCTGGTCCCATCACTTCATGGCAAATAGATGGGGAAACAATGGAAACACTGAGAGACTTTATTTTTCTGGGCTCCAAAATCACTGCAGATGGTGACTGCATGAAATAAAAAGACACTTGCTCCTTGTAAGAAAAGCTTTGACCAACTTAGACAGCATATTAAAAAGCAGAGACATTACTTTGCCAACAAAGGTCAGTCTAGTCAAGGCTATGGTTTTTCCAGTAGTCATGTATGGATGTGAGAGTTGGACTATACAGAAAGCTGAGCACTGAAGAATCAATGCTTTTGAACTATGGTGTTGGAGAAGACTCTTGAAAGTCCCTTGGACTGCAAGGAGATCCAGCCAGTCAATTCTAAAGGAAATCAGTCCTGAATATTCATTGGAAGGACTGATGCTGTAGCTGAAGCTTTGGCCACCTGATGCTAAGGACTGACTTATTGGAAAAGACCCTAATGCTGGGAAAGGTGGAAGGCAGGAGGAGAAGAGGATGACAGGATGAGATGGTTGGATGGCATCACTGACTCAATGAACATGAATTTGAACAAGCTCCAAGAGTTGGTGATGGACAGGGAAGACTGGCATGCTGCAGTCCATGGGGATCACAAAGAGTTGGGCATGGCTGAGCGACTGAGCTGAAGTGGTTTAACAGGCCATCTGCAGATTAATGGCAAACCCAGAATTAATGCCAAGGACATCGACGTCTATCTGATTCCCTTTCCGCAGTAGCTGTTTTGGTTCTTTAACCAATTAGTTATGTTACACTATGTTTACCCATATAGGGCTTTCATATTCCATGTGGTAAAGCAGATACATGGGATGTAATGCCTTGTGTTGTCTGAGCCTGACTTCTGGTTCTATTCATTGCATTCCAACTATTTGCTTATCCTTCAGACTCCCTTCAATAAGACAATTGGTTGTGCCTGCTTGGTACAGACACCAGGTGGTGCCTGACCTCAGATTTGGAGAGGCGGTTGTCAAGGGAACCCACCCTGTGCCAACTCAGGAGGTGGGCTGGTTTTTCCCCTCTTGGAAAGCTAGTCCAGAAGGGAGAGGTGGTTGTATGCTGGATGTACTAACTATCAAGAATTCTCCCTTCCGCCTAGTCTCGGCTCCTCCGTGGTGGCTCTCTCTTCGGAGTTCTTGTTAGCTTCCAGGACTTGAATTTACTGCCATGTCTTCCGAAGAAGGGAAGCTCTTCGTGGGAGGGCTCAACTTCAACACTGATGAGCGGGCTCTGGAAGACCACTTCAGCAGCTTCGGACCTATTTCTGAGGTGGTGGTCGTCAAGGACCGGGAGACTCAGCGATCCCGGGGTTTTGGCTTCATCACCTTCACCAATCCGGAGCATGCCTCAAATGCCATGAGAGCCATGAATGGAGAGTCTCTGGATGGTCGTCAGATCCGTGTAGACCACGCTGGCAAGTCAGCCCGGGGAACACGAGGGGGTGCCTTTGGGGGCTATGAACGTGGTCGTGGCTACCCTAGAGGTGGTGGGGACCAGGGCTATGGAAGTGGCAGGTATGACAATCGACCTGGAGCATATGGATTCGGATACGGATATGGATATGGAAGGACCAGAGACTATGGTGGCAGAAGCCAGGGTGGTTATGACCGCTACTCAGGAGGAAATTACAGGGACAATTACGACAACTGAGATGAGAAACACAAGGAATAATCTGATCCAGGACCAGGACCACCTCTCCAAATGACTGTATTTATAAAGACTTTTGGAGCTGCACTGAAACATCTGTTATAGTTAAACCAACCTGGTTTTTTTTCTTAAAGAATTGAGTTCCCAAGGTACCTTATTAAAGATCTTTCAGAAAGCTCCATGTTTGTTTTGTTTTGTTTTAAAAATTTTCTCCCATTTAAAGACAAAGTCTGAAGATATTTGTAGAGTCTTTCTTCCTTTTTTACCAGTTTTTTTTTTTGTTTTTTGTTTGTTTGTTTTAGTTCCAGCTCTTAGGGTTATACTGACAAGAAATGTTTGGCGAGATTCTTTTACTAATACGCATCTAGAAACATTTTAAAAACCTGTACACATGTTGAATCCTGATTAGGAAGCAGTTTCCAACTGTAAGAAACAAAGAGCATGATAACTTATAGGTGTTTTTTACTCAAGATCTCTGCTTTGATTATATAGAAATTTCTAAGAAATACTTGTGTATGTCATTTTTTTTAAACTGGAAGAAAAAAAATTCTGTTGTTTCATGTAGTGTTTAGGATGTCCTTCACTGAGTTGATTAAAAAGATGAAACCTGAAAACAAAAAAAAAAAAAAAAAAAGAATTCTCCCTTCCTTGTCATTTGGAAAAGAAGGGAATTTTAATTTTTTCAGAAGATAAAGTCTAAATTTATATGAAACTTTACTCCTAAATAGAGTTCTATGACACCCAGTTGCCAAGTAATCCAAAATTGATAGCCTCTTGATGTGCATCCAAAGCCTTCCCTGGGAATGACATTTCCAAAAGGGCCCATTTTTGTGGCAATAGGAGGAAGCAGAACATAAGCTCTAATAAGAAAAGCAGTTATTCAAAGGTGAAGAGACTCCAAAGGGAGCTGAACTGCAGCTTTGAATGAGAAATAGTACCATATTTCATAGAAGCTAAGATAGCATCAGTTGTAAGTCTCCTCGCCATTTTATTTGCACTAAGAAAGAAATGAATCCTGTCAATTCAATTAAATCATTGATAGTAAGGCCCAACATAATTTTAGAGATATTAAAATGCAAAAAAATTCATGTCTTTGAATCAATGGAATACAGTAGATCAGAACAGTGTTCAGAACCAGTTGCCTGATAGACGTCTTAGCCTTCTCTACCCTACAGCACCAAGAAAATGGGATTGAAAACAATGAATGATATCAGGCTGCCAGGAAAATGGTTCTTGGTTTTAATGAAATTAAATGTGGGCTGATTTGTCATAGTTCATTTAGCCTGCTATAACAGACTACCAAAGACTGGGTAGCTTATAAACAACAAACTGATTTCTTGCAGTTCTGGAGGCTGGAAGTCAGATCACATGCCAGCATGGTTGTGTGAGGCTCCTTTTTCAGGTCACAGACTTCTCCTTGAATCCTCACATGGCTGAAGTGACTAGGGAGCTTTATAGGGTCTGTTTTATAAGGACACTAATCTAATTCATTTTTAAAACTTTTAATTTTATATTGGAATGCAGCCAGTTAACAATATTGTGATGATTTCAGGTGGACAGCAAAGGGACTCAGTCATATACATCCATGTATCCATTCTTCCCCAAACTCCCCTCCCATCCAGGCTGCCACATGACACTGAGCAGAGGTCCCTGTGGTATACAGTAGGACCTGCCTAGTTACCCATTTTAAATATGGCAGTGTGTACATGTGGATTCCAAGCTTTCTATCTGTTCCCACCATTCTTCCCCCAGCAACCATAAGTATGTTCTCTGAGTCTGTGAGTCTATTTCTTTTCCATAAATAAGTTCATCCATATCATTTCTTTTCAGATTTCCCGTATAAGGGATGTCATATGGTATCTCTCCTCTGTCTGCCTTACTTCACTCAGCATAACAATCTCTAGGTCCATCCATGTTGCTGCAAATGGCAGCTTCCTTCTTTTTTATGGCTAAGTAATATTCCATCGTGTATATGTACCACATCTTCTTTACATTTCTCTGTTGATGGACATTTAGGTTGTTTCCACTGATCTCATTCTTAAGGGCTCCATCTGCATGACCGAATCACCCCTTAGGGTCCCACCTACTAATATCATCACCTTTTTGGGGGGCTTAGGATTTCAACAAAGAATTTGGATAGACAAAAATATTCAGATCATAGCAGGTTCTTTCCAATTCTCCTTGGAGAAGTAAATCAACCTGTAGAGTTAGTGGTGACTCACTGCAGCCATTAGACCAAGAGTTGGCAAACTGGCTGTTGGACAAATCTGGCCCACTGCCTGTTTTGTAAAAATTTTTATGTGTGAACATTTGCTATCAATTTGATGATAGGAAGCATTGATTATGACACTAATTAAGTGAAAATTTACCCTCCAAAAAATAATTTCATCTTTGTTACTGGTAGATTGATATTATAAAAGATTATATTCTATTATTATCATTACATTTTTAATTTCATCAATGCTAAGTAAGATCCTGAATTTTGCTGCTTGGTCCTCAAGGTCTAAAATATTTGCTATCTTGTCCTTTACAAAAAAAAAAAAGAAGAAGCTGGTGGACCCCTTCTTTAGATCAATGGGAAATCATAGCTAATCATTAACAGAAGTGCCAGGATATCTGAAGAGAATTTAGAGTGTATAAGCCAGTCAATTCAGTCACTCAGTCATGTCTGACTCTTTGCGACCCTCATGGACTGCAGTACATCAGGCTTCCCTGTTCATCACCAACTCGCGGAGCTTACTCAAACTCATGTCCATCGAGTTGGTGATGCCATCCAATCATCTCATCCTCTGTCGTCCCCTTCTCCTCCCACCTTCAATCTCTCCCAGCATCAGGGTCTTTTCCAATGAGTCAGTTCTTCTCATCAGGTGGCCAAAATATTGGAGTTTCAGCTTCAACATCAGTCCTTCCAAAGAATATTCAGGACTGATTTCCTTTGGGATTGACAGGCTTGGGATTGAATCTCCTTGCAGTCCAAGGGACTCTCAAGAGTCTCCTTCAACACCACAGTACAAAAGCACCAATTCTTTGGTGCTCAGCTTTCTTTATAGTCCAACTCTCATATCCATACATGAATGTATAAGTCAACTTGCTGCAAATGGCCAAACCCAGTCAATTGAAACATATTAAGAATGTGGCAATAAAGTAAAGAGATTTTAAAACCACTGGAATTTACACATATAATATCAGAACTATTTCACTCAAAGTAGACACCTAAAAGAGACCATGATTATTCTAAAATTCTCAGAATGCTCTTCAGAACTACTTTATGACCCATGCAATGAAATCTATTATCCATTCTGACTAGCATTTCTTGAGAGTGTGCTAGTATTAGACTCTGAAAGGAGTAAAAGATGAGAGTAAAACATATTCTGGCTAGAAATTTATAGTCATATTTCAGTTTGACCTCAAATAATATTTACCCAATTTTAATCACTAAATTTAACTCTAAATGACTTAGAACACATTTCAAAAATAATATATACCCTCAAAGTTTATAGATTCACTACAAACTAAAGATACTGATATGCTGTGATCACAAAAAAGAATTGTGAAGGAATTTCAGAAATATCTGGAGCAGTGGCACAACTGCAGTCTCCCAATATGATTGGAAGGAGACACTCTCTAAAAACTCTGGAGCATGCACAAGACTTATATTTTTGATAAAAAGTTCATTCTGATATTTTTATGATCACACTTCATTTACAGTATATACTGTATATATACTGTATATACAGTATATACTGCACTTAACATTTGAAAGATAGTGAAAAATTATACTGCTTCAGAATGAATGGTCTTGATCATTTTTTAAAAATAAATTTTATCTTTTAATTTTAATTTTATTTTTAGCTGTGCTGGTCCTTGGTTGCTGCCTTTGGCTTTCTCTATTTGCAGCACATGGGGGCTCCTCTTCGTTGTGGTGTGTAGGCTTCTCATTGTGGTGGCTTTGTTGCAGAGCACAGACTCTAGGCTCAAGGCCTTCAGTAGTTACAGTGTGTGGGCCCTAGACCACGGACTCAGTAGTTGTGATGCATGAGCTTAGCTGCCCCTCGGCATGTGGAATCTTCCTGAACCAGGGATCAAACCTGTGTAACTTTCATTGACAGGTGGATGCTTAACCACTGGACCACCAGGGAAATCTAGTCATGATCATTTTAAATCCCCCATTCTCCAAATATGATTTACAGCTGATTTCCTTCAGTTCAGTTCAGTTGCTAAGTTCTGTCCAACTCTTTGCAACCCTATGGACTGCAGCATGCCAGATGTCCCTGTCCATCACCAACCCCCAGAATTTACTCAAATTCATGTCCATTGAGTAAGTAATGCTATCCAACCATCTCATCCTCTGTCATCCCCTTCTCCTCCTGCCTTCGATCTTTCCCAGCATCAGGGTCTTTTCAAATGAGCCAGCGCTTCACATCAGGTGGCCAATGTATTGAAGTTTCAGCTTCAAAATCTGTCTTTCCAATGAATATTCAGGAATGATTTCCTTTAGGATGGACTGGTTGGATCTCCTTGCAGTCCAAGGGACTCTCAAGAGTCTTCTCTAACACCATAGTTCAAAAGCATCAGTTTTTTGGTACTCAGCTTTCTTTATAGTCCAACTCTCACATCCATACATGACTACTGGAAACACCATAGCCTTGACTAGATGGACCTTTGTTGGCAAAGTAACATCTTTACTTTTTTATATGCTGTCTAGGTTGGTCATAACTTTTCTCCCAAGGTGTAAGCGTCTTTTAATTTCATGGCTGCAGTCACCATCTGCAGTAATTTTGGAGCTCCAAAAAATAAAGTCTGCCACTGTTTCCACTGTTTCTCCATCTATTTGCCATGAAGTGATGGGACCAGATGCCATGATCTTTGTTTTCTGAATGTTGAGCTTTAAGCCAACTTTTTCACTCTCCTTCACTCTCATCAAGAGGCTCTTTAGTTCTTCACTTTCTGCCATTAGGGTGGTGTCATTGTCATCTGCATATCTGAGGTTACTGATATTTCTCCAGGCAGTCTTGATTCCCGATTGTGCTTCATCCAGTCCAGCGTTTCTCATGATGTACTCTGCATATAAGTTAAATAAGCAGGGTGACAATATACAACCTTGATGTACTCCTTTTCCTATTTGGAACCAGTCTGTTGTCCCATGTCCAGTTCTAACTGTTGCTTTCTGACTTGCATACAGGTTTCTCAAGAGGCAGGTTAAGTGGTCTGGTATTCCCATCTCTTTCAGAATTTTCCACAGTTTATTGTGATCCACACAGTCAAAGTCTTTGGCATAGTCAATAAAGCAGAAATAGATGTTTTTCTAGAACTCTCTTGCTGTTTCGATGATCCATTGGATGTTGGCAATTCTATCTCTGGTTCCTCTGCCTTTACTAAAACCAGCTTGAATATCTGGAAGTTCACAGTTCACGTACTGTTGAAGCCTGGCTTGGAGAATTTTGAGCATTACTTTACTAGCATGTGAGATGAATGCAATTGTGTGGTAGTTTGAGCATTCTTTGGCATTGCCTTTCTTTGGGATTGGAATGAAAACTGACCTTTTCTTGTCCTGTGGCAACTGGTGAGTTTCCAAATTTGCTGGCATATTGAGTGCAGCACTTTCACAGCATCATCTTTTAGGATTTGAAATAGCTCAAGTGGATTTCCATCACCTCTACTAGCTTTGTTTGTAATGATGCTTCTAAGGCCCACTTGACGTCACATTCCAGGATGTCTGGCTCTAGGTGAGTTATCACACCGTCTTAATTATCTGGCTTGTGAAGATCTTTTTTGTACAGTTCTTCTGTGTATTCTTGCCACATCTTCTTACTGTCTTCTGTTTCTGTTAGATCTATACCATTTCTGTCCTTTATTGAGCCCATCTTTGCATGAAAGTTTCCCTTGGTAGCTCTGATTTTCTTGAAGAGATCTCTAGTCTTTCCTATTCTACTGTTTTCCTCTATCTCTTTGCATTGGTCACTGAGGAAGTCTTTCTTGTCTCTCCTTGCTATTCTTTGGAACTCTGCATTCAAGTGGGAATATCTTTCCTTTTCTCCTTTGCTTTTTGCTTCTCTTCTTTTCACAGCTATTTGTAAGGCCTCCTCAGACAGACATTTTGCTTTTTTGCATTTCTTTTTCTTGGGGATGGTTTGCTCCCTGTCTCCTGTACAATGTCACGAATCTGTCCATAGTTCTTCAGGCACTCTGTCTATCAGGTCTAGTCCCTTAAATCTATTTCTCACTTCCACTGTATACTCATAAGGGATTTGATTTAGGTCATGCTTGAATGGTCTAGTGGTTTTCCCTACTTTTCTTCAATTTCAGTCTGAATTTGGCAATAAGGAGTTCGTGATCTGAGCCATGATCTGAGTCAGCTCCTGGTCTTGTTTTTGCTGACTGTATAGAACTTCTCCATCTTTGGTTGCAAAGAATATAATCAATCTGATTTCGGTGTTGACCATCTGGTGATGTCCATGTGTAGAGTCTTCTCTTGTGTTGTTGGAAGAGGGTGTTTGCTATGACCAGTGCTTTGATTTCCTTAGTGGAACCCATAGCTGATAGACTGCCCAGGAATCACTAGACAAGTTAATTTTGACTTTTCAGATCGTATTTGAAAAAGGAGTGAGAGAGAGATTGATGGCGGGAGAGGAGAGGAGAGAGATACACATACGGGTAGAGACAGAGAGAGAGGGGTTGAGAGAGTAGATTAAACAACAACAGAACCCACTGTTCTCAGAGATGTTCAAGAGTCAGGAATTGGATTTAAAGTTGAATAAAGGAAAATGGGGAGGGCACTCTACCCTCCCAGCCCTCCCCATTTATCCTTTTTACATAATTAGATAAACAGCTAGGGATGTAATGGTTTACATCACTGTTTATGTAATTTGACTTGACATACTGACCAGACTCATTTAATTTCTTTCAGTAATTCTCTGTTCTAGTTTCTCTTAAAACTATGTCTCTGTTTGGAGCAAGGTTAGTTGTACATTCAGGGACCTCTGTAAATTCACTTTTGTTAATTTTCGGTTAGGATCTTACTGTCCATAAGCTTGGTTTCTTGTGGCTTTAGCTCAGATGGTAATGTTCTTAGTGGTCTCTGAAATTTGTTTTGAGGGTGGAACATATCTATAGAAGATATCAGTATAGTTATATTAAAACAAAGAATTTTCTCAGGCAAATTTCAAAATGATGTTTTGTCATTTATATCAATAAGGACACATTTCTTAAGCTTGTTTTTGTCCTTCTTTTAATGAACTGGTGTTAAGCAAGGTCATTTACTGCAAATCTTATGTTAGATGAAAAGGGGCTAGGAAAATCATGAAGAGTCAGGCTATGGCAATCTTCAAACCAAAGAGGATTCCTTGGTAAGAGGCAGAGTATCATCTAGTGCTTTGGGGAATGCGGTGAGATGAATTATTTCAAGGGCTGTCAAATCTTTGGCCTTTCTTGGATTTTCAATATGGCAGTATAATCAAGATGCAACCTGGATGAAAAGAGTGAAATCTTGCCATTTGTAACAGCATGGATGGACCTGAGGGCATTATGCTAAATAAGTCAGACAGAAAAACACAGATACCATATGATCATACTTATATGTAGAATCTAAAAAAGAAAAACCTCATAAAGCAGTCTCATAGATAAGAGGAATAGTTTGGTAGTTACCAGAGACAGGAGGTGGTGGGTGGGTGGGTGAAAAGGGTACAAAAATAGAAATTTCCACTTATAAAATATATAAATCATGAAGATGCAATATACAGCATGGCAACTATGGCTACCGTATGTACTGCATATTTGAAAGTTACTAAGAGAGTAGATCTTAGAAGTTCTCATCACAAGAAAAAGAAGTTTAACTATGTATGCTGATGGATATTAACTAGGCTTACAGTTGGTGATTATTTTCCAGTGTATACAAATAGTGAATCATTGTGTTGTACACCTGAAACTAATGGAATGATGGCAAAATATCATTTTAAGCCAGCTTCCATGGGAAGACCCACAATGAACTGACACTAGTCATAAATGAAGTCATGAAATCTTGTATGCATCATTCTTTCTTTTGCCTTCAGTGAATTCATATTTGGATACCAAATTTTACCAGAGGCAGATTTCATGTCTTATAGCCACCCAAAAGAGTTTCCTGATAGAAATTAATGCTGGATATTTTGTCTTGTGTTTGACTTGTATTAAAAATGTTCTTTGTACAGAGCTGTCTGGAACTGATTATTCAGTGAAGCATTTTCTTTTGCATGTTTTTAGTGTTCATCCAGAAGATTTAGCCCTGGCTCACTAGATAAAAGATTCCACATACTTATGCATTCGGAATATTTTAATTTTTGCAAAATAAAGTTGAAATACTTTTTTTTTGGTCCAGATGCGAATCTGTCATTTTTAACCTGGGAAAACCTTGGATGGCTTTGGTTTTCTAATTGCACATGGATTCTGTACTGTGCCCTCTGTCTGCATGTTACTTGTGACCGCAGCCCCTGGGAGTGGGTGTTGGAGAGTATAGATGTAGTTGGGGCTGCCCCTTGGAGTATCCTTCATGAATGGTGAAAAGAAGTACGATTCTAATGGATTTGACACTTTTAAAATAAGACATTTTTACTGAAATTGGCATGCAAATGCTACTGGTGACACCTGCAAATGTTAACAGCTGTAGAAGACAGAGGGATAGACGTATAATTGTGGCCATGATTGTCAACTTAGAATATGAGATTATAGCTTATTCTTTTACAAACTATCCATGACCTACTAGCACATTTAAACCTTTTCCCTAATATCACTGTGGAGGAAAGAGAGCTTCATAGTACCATGAGTTTCTTCTTTATTCATATTCCATAAACCACAAAGGGACTTTCTATTCATAACACATAACTATTACTACATGATATTTATGTATATAATTTATTGATTTTGTAGAATCTGCCAGCACTGTTCTAAATATTTTTTTGTTTGTTGACTCTTTTAACCCTCACAATAACTGTATGAGGTATACATGTCCTTTTCCTTCCAGAAAGACAGACACTAACACCTAGTCACATATTGTGTGTGCTCAGTCGTTCAGTTGTGTCTGACTCTTTGCGACCCTATGGACTGTAGCCTGCCATGCTTCTCTGTCCATGGGATTTTCTAGGCAAGAATATTGAAGTGGGTTGCCATGTCCTCCAGGGGATATTCCTGACCCAGGGATTGAACCCGTGTCTTTTGTGTTTCCTACATCAGCAGGTGGATTCTGTACAACTGGTAAAGGTGCCACCTTTACCACTAGTCACATGCTGCTGCTGCTGCTGCTAAGTCACATACTAGCTAGTGCTAATAACCTCTGGATTTTATTCCTGTCTGGACTCATATTTTACTTTCAAACTGTGCTACTGTGGAGAGGACTCGGGTATTTTGAGAGGTTAGTGAGGAGACACAGCAGAGGGACACTCTGGCTTTTCTGGAAACTCATCCTCCTCCCTGTCATCTTGGCCATGCACACTGACATGGGTGCATATTTCCTGGATGACTCCAGAGGGTCCCAAACCCTAGCAAAAGTGCCATCGAGTCAAATGCAGCATTTTCTTTGGTTCTTATGCACTTTCATCACATTGCCTATTATAGAGATACTGCTAGATATAGGAAATAAGCATTGCCTACTTTTGTAATTTTTTTCGGTAACTTTTTATTGTTTGAATAAAGGGGGCTTTGGAGGCACATAGTGTTAGCATTTCCTGTGATTCAATAACTATACATTTTATTTGACTAGCGCAGCACTAATATTTTATGTTTGGAAGCTAACTATTATTAGGGTGTCATTTAAAATTTTCTAAAGGGTAAAAGTGGTCTTAATGGAGACCTCATCTGCAATCATGTCTATCAAGCAAAAATCATCTCATTCCTCGAGGTCTATTCGCGTTTTTGAAAATTATACAGGTGAGCCTTATAAATCAATTGGGTGTGTCATGTGTTGGATTTTTCAAAGGAAATATACAATCTTTCTTCTTAAGCTCATATTAAGTCAAGACCCCATCTGACAGATGACAGAAACTGGGTTAAAACAAACAAGCAATTTAACGAATTGTAATGGTAAGAACGGAGGTGAGAAATGTAGACACAGAAGAATTTTTTTCTAAAGCTGTTTATTTTGTGAAAGGAAAATCAGAATGGAATGAGTATTGCTAAGAGAGCTCACTACAATGGAGCGGGAGGCCATTAAGGAAGTATGATTTATGCAAATCTCAGATTGCATGGAATGTGACCTTGGGAGGTCAGATGATGTCATCCAGGACACCTTCCAGACATTCAAGATACTTATAGGAAACTCATCCTAGAGTAACTTATGACAACCCATCTACTTGTGGATTCCTACCATAAAGCAACCTATGGTTGCTTAAAGACAGATATTTGCTGTCTTGTGTCAGAGTCAATCACAGTGCTCACCAGGCAAATTTTACCAACCTTGTGGCTTTTTTTTGTTTTTATAAGCCCCTGACTCTTTTCCTTCCTGGGAACTCTTTTTCAAGGTTACCCAAATCCATGTCTTCCATGTTGCAATTCTTAGGACCCCAAATATGCTTTTCTTATTTGTAACTCCCTGCATTAATTTTTTAGCTGACAATTTAAATAAGACAATTAAGTAGTTTGCCTTAAAGGCCACAGTCATAAACATAACTAACCCTTCTATGGTTGTTGGAAACTGAGACTGTAGTGTTCTGAAGAAATAACCATTTTGTTCTTTTTTAAGAAAATGAGTGCAGTTATCTATAAAGGAAAACTCTCTATGTAAGCCCTTCAGTTTTTATAAACATGCTGTGGTTATTAATTCCACTAAATACTTTTTGAAGTCATTTTCCCTTTACATTTTGAACTTTCGTTTTTAATTCTCCCTTACCTCAATTTTACTTCATCCCCTCTTGCCCTGCTGGTGGAAAGGCAAACATTTGTTTATTTCTAATTTTAATGGAATCTTGCTTTTTTAATAAAAAAAAAGTAGTTGCTTATGAGTAAGACAATGGAAAGATACAATTTCCCCCGCTCAGGGTAATTTCAGTCACTTCCTTTCCCAACCTTAAGGTTGAAAGTTCTGATGAAATCTTACTATAAATCAGCAAACTATTTGATTTATCGGGGGGGGGCAAGCTATAGAAAGTGCTGGTCTGAAGAATTTCTCATAAGCCCTAAGATAATTCTAAGGAAGTATTTTTGGCTCTATCTTAGAGGGATGAATGCTACTGGAAATAGCGGTTAGAATGTTGATCTCTGGAACTTTAATACCTTAATTTTGTTGTCACTTTATTGCTAACTTTCTTCTGGGCATTATTTTGCCCAGACACGGTGATTCACCCTTCAGTCAAGAAACATTTAAGATAATAGTTTTTGTAAGGGAAGCAACTTGTTTCCAGGAGGGTTTTTTTTTTTAATCATTTTTATTTCTTTAACTATTTTCAATGGATGGGAAGTGAACAGTGTGCAATTTCACTTTCCATCTGTTGAAAATAGTTAAAGAAATCAAAATGGTTAAAAAAATACTTCGGCCACTTGATGCGAAGAACTGACTCGTTTGAAAAGACCCTGATGCTGGGAAAGATTGAAGGCGGGAGGAGAAGCAGATGACAGAGGATGAGTTGGTTGGATGGTATCACTAACTCAATGGACATGAGTTTGAGTAAATTCTGGGAGTTGGTGATAGACAGGAAGGCCTGGTATGCTGCAGTCCATGGGGTTGCAAAGAGTTGGACACAACCGAGTAACTGAACTGAACTGAAAATTGTCAATAAAAATAAAAGAAGATTTGCAATCTGTGGTTTTTTAACTGGATCTGACCATTGCTTAGATAAGAGAGATTACTGAGAAAAGTCTTAGGAAAGCCCATTGCATTGTATACAGTTGTTCACTTGCGCATCTTTCTACCAGATTATAGCCACTTGAAGGCAAGAATTGTGTTTTATTCATATTTGTATTCCCAGAGCTAGTGTAGTTTTTAGTATCTACTGGACACTCAGCACAGGAAAAATAATGAGTGAATATTGAAAGAAGTCCTGGATCATTCTTCTAATTCTGAATAGGACTGCATCCAAAGCATCTAAGGGACGTGATTACAGCCTATCTTAGAGTTCAAGAGTCTTTGGAAAAGAGCAGTCTGCAGAAACATATGTAGCATGTGCCATATTTACGAAGTGAACTTTCCAAAGCATTTACATTATCACTTCTAATGATTAGGCAGTGTGGAATCGATCCCACTTAGGTATTGCACATAGCAGGCAATGAATACTTGCTGAATGAGTGAAGAGCTAAAAAATTTAGCCGATGAGGGAACTGAAACATAACTAGACTATGGCTGACTTAATGTTAACATTATAATTATAACATTAACATTAACATTATAATTTGGGCTAAACCCCAAGTCTTCTACCTATAAACATATCATGCTGTCTCTTAGTGCATCTCTGACCTTACATAAATAAAGTGGCCACTTCTTCCAGATACTTGTAAGTTTTTTTAAAGCTCACTAACAGCTTCATTTGGAGGAAGGTCAATATGCGTGTGTGTGTGTGTGTGTGTGTGTGTGTGTGTGTGCTCAGTTGCTCAGTTATGTCCAGTTCTTTGCAATCCCATAGACTGGAGCCCACCAGGCTAATTTCATTATCCTATGTCCTGGATTATCCAAGCAAGAATACTGGAGTGGGTTGCCATTTCCTATTCCAGGGTGTCTTACTGATCCAAGAATTGAAGCCATGTCTCCTATGCCTCCTGCATTGACAGGCAGATTCTTTACCACTGAGCTACCTGGGACACCCCAAGGTTAATATGACCTACTATAAAATTAGAAGTATGACATTTTAAAAAATGAACTTTGACTTTCTTCATTTGGTTTTCAGGGCATGACTTTCTCAATTTTTCCCCCCACCTTAGTAGTTGAGCCTTTTCAGTATTCTTTGCTGAGTTGCTGTAGTCCAAGGCTCAGCCTATGATCCTATTTTCCTCTCTATGTGCATTCACCCCCATGGTGATCTCATTCAGTCTAATTGCTTTAAGTACCATCTATATGCTGATGACTACGAAATTTATATCTCCAACCCAGTTCTTCCTCCCAAACTACAGACTTGGACAGCAAATTGCCTACTTATCCCCACTTGGATGTTTCATGGACATCTTAAATTTAATGCTTCCTAAACTGAGATTCTGACCATACTTCCCAAGCCTGTGAGATTCCTCACACCAAGGGAACTTCCTGCTTTCAGCTGCTCTTTCCAAACACTTGGTCACTTCCTTGATTCCTCTCTGTCTTTCAAACTTAGAGGGTCTATATAATTTTTTGTGCAAACCAGGGTACTTTCAGAATAGAAGGAAACACTATTACTGATTTGTCCCAGACAACAGGGTTGTGTGTGTTGTATGTTAGTGGCTCAGTTGTGTCTGACTCTTTGTGACCCCATGGATTGCAGCCCACCAGGCTCTTCTGTGCATGGAATTCTCCAGGCAGAAATACTGAAGTGAGCTGCCATTTCCTTCTCCAGACAATAGGGTTAGATGTGGGATTTTCCAAGGCAAAGCAGACTTGTGACACCCTGCTTCTACCTTACATCTAAATCATCAAGAAATACAAGTTATACCTTCAGAATTGGTCCAAAACCTACCAATTTCTTACATCTGCCTCTACTACAATCTTGCTTCAAGCCACCTTCATTGCCTCTTCCCTGGATTACTGCAATAACTTCCTAACTGGTTTCCCTGTTTCCAGTACATTAAGTCCCCTACATGTGAATGACTTCCATTCTGAGAACACATATGTAAGTCCAATTTATTTGTAAATCCAACAAAATCAGCCAAGATACACAACTAACACAGTCGACTACATAGTACTGTATTGTAATAGGTTTATAATGCTTTTCACACAAATAATACATAAAAAACAAACATAAAAAATAAAGAAAATATTTTTAATTTTACAGTTCAATATCTTGAAAAGTACAACAGTACAAGACAACAACTGGCATACAGGGGCTGGCATCAAGTGAACAGGCAAGAGAAGTTACTGACTGGAGGAGGGAGTGGAGGTGGGAGATGGTAGAGCTGAAGAATTGTCAATAATAGGAGAGGGAGGGCAAGCTGCAATTTCACTCACGCCGGACATTGATGAAAAAGGTTCAGTAGTTGTGGCTTCTGGGTTCTGGAGCACAGGCTTAATAGTTGTGACACATGGGTTTAGTTACTCTGTGGCACGTGGACTCTTCCTGGATCAGGGGTTGAACCCAAATCTCCTGCATTGGCAGGTGGATTATTCACCATTGAGCCATCAAGGAAGCGTTGGAATTTTTTTGAGAATTCCCTTCTGTGTCAAATATCCCTGCTTTGTAGCAAATTTCTACTCTTTGAAAGTTAATTTATTTTTAAAAAATAGTTCAAAGTAATTTTGAATTAAGTTTGGTAAATAAAATTGTAACCATGCTGGTTGCTATTTCTTTAAATAACCACAGACTCAGGCAAGACAAGGTAGTTGTTACCAGAAAGAACTGTAAAAAACAATGGCTTAGCTCATTCAGGTTTACTACCTGTGAGCATTGCTTTGATCTGCTATTGAGACAGCTGCACTGGTTACTTTGAAGAAACACAGAGGCAGGAATAAAAAGAAAAGAAAACATGTATTGGTGACTGTCTTTGAAGGGGAAGCCCCAGCTCCATCCTCATCAACATCACCAATAGTGAACAATTCTAACAATCTGACTTTTGTTGGCTGGGAGCATTCTTTAGAGTGTAGAAAAAAATTCTCCCTCTCAAGAGTATAGGAAAAAGTGAATTTAAATTTAAGGGTCATCTCTACTACTTACAAACTATGTAACCTCCATCTAGTCATTCAATCAACCTGAGCTAGGTTTTCCATCTAAGAAAAAGAAAACCTACTGATCTCATAGGGAAGCTGTGGGACTTATCAAAATAATCCATAGGAAGTGGTTTGTAAATATCAGATCAAATGTTAGTGGTTAGTCATGAAATTTTATTATTTTGATCACTAGAAAGCTAACACTATTGTAATTATTAACAATGATAAATGTTTGTTGTTTATTGTTCAGTCACTAAGTCATGTCTGATTCTTTGTGACTCCATGGACTGCAGCATGCCAGGCTTCCCTGTCCATCACTATCTTCTGGAGTTTGCTCAAATTCATGTCCATTGAATACCTATTATATTAAACTATAAGATTAATAAAGTTATTTGAATAACTCTGCTCAATACGAAACGAATTAAAGAAAAAGTATCATCTCACCCTACTTTGGATAAATTTGTACCATTAAAAAAACCTCTTATTCACATAACCTATTTTTTTCTCACACATCCTTTGTAAATTTACTGTTACTAACATATCAGGCCTAGATAATACTTTTTATGAAGTTTTATGCATTTTCTACATTTGGATTCCTTTTAAAATTTCACATGTATGTTAGTTTTCTATTCATTTTCTAGGGCTTGAATCATACCTTCGTTTATTCAAGTGATTTTTAAGAGTAGGATAATTTTGTTTAGCTTCTTATATGTGTTTTTATCATATATAGTATATATGTAGTTTACTATAAATTTATTTTTATTTAACTTTTATAGTCTTGAAACATACTTCATGTATATGAATTGTTGTAAATATATTATTTTCGTTAATATTATTGTATATGTTGATTTTAAATGCCAAGTATTATCCTTGGCACTTTATGTGCTCAGTCACTCAGTTGTGTCTGACTCTTTGAGACCCTTTGAACTGTAACCAGCCAGGGTCCTCTGTCCATGGGGTTTTTCAGGCAAAAATATTGGAGTGGGCTGCCATTTCTGAATCCCTATCTCCTGTGGCTCCTGCTTTTCAGGTGGATTCTTTACCTCTGAGCCATGGGGAAGACTTTACATATGTACATAAATTTAATCCTCACAATGGCACTCAGGTTGGTTGTAGTAGTATTCCTATTTCACAGATGAGGAATTTGAGATACAGAGAGGTTAACTCATTTGTCCAGTTCCCACAGCTGCTGAGTGGAGGACCTGCCTGGGCTTTATAGCTGGCTCTAGGCTGTGTCTCTAACCAGTATGTAAACTGCCTGTGGATTTTCACTCCCGAAGTTACAGAATTACCTGGGTTACAGAGGAAGATGCGACTGAATACCCAGAACTTGTCTTAGATTTCTATTTGGAAGCAAGTATCCTTTTTTTCCTCTCAGATCTTCAGAATGGAAGTTAACAATAGCCCTCATTCCAGGTGGATTTCTTCTACTTTTGTATCCATCACAAAACTGCTGGTAGCTGTTCCAAACAGGCTCAAGAAAGGAATAAAAAGAAAATCTTAGAAAGAGAAAAGCAAATATTATATACTAACACATATATATGGAATCTAGAAAAGTGGTACAGATGAACCTATTTGCAGGGCAGGAATAGAGGCGCAGACGTAGAGAACGGACCTGGAGACATGGGGAGTGGGGGAGGGGAAAGGAGAGGCTGGCAGGAGCTGAGAGTAACATTAACGTACATACATTCACTACAATGTGTAAAACAGCTAGTGGGAAGTTGCTATATAACACAGGAGCCCAGCTTGGTGTTCTGTGAGGACATAGGGGGTGAGATGGTGGGGAGGGAGGCCCCAGGAGGAGGGGATGTATGTGTACTTACAGCTGATCAATCTTGTAGTACAACAGAACCTAACACAGCATAGGAAAGCAACTGAACTCCAACTTAAATAAGTAAATAAAATAAAAGTCAGTTTGGGGAGAGTTGATATCAGGACAGCTTTCAGTTTTATAACCCAGGAATACAGAAAAAGTTGACATTTATTTAGATATTCCTTAATTTCTCTCAGCAATATTTTATAATTTTCAGAACAGAGGTTCTTCACATAATTTATCAGATTTATTCCTAAAAAGTACCTCACATTTTTTATTCTATTATAAATGATGATATTAAAATATTTTTGCTTTCCAATTACTGGTTTTTAATATATTGAAATACAGTTGATTTTATTATATTGATCTAAAGCATTTTGAAGCCCTGCTAAACTCACTCATAAATTCCAGTAGATTTTTGTAAATTCCATTAGCTTTTCTATGTAAGAGAACTTGTTGAATGTCAATAAAGACCATTTTAACATACATATACATATATATATATATAAATTATTGTTATATTGGTTTTACTCCAAGAAAATATTGAATAAAAATGATGAAATTCAAAAAGAAAAATAATAAAGTCTTCCAGGTAGGGCCTTTCTAATCAAATCAAGCAGATGTCAGCAATAAATCATTGTCATTTTCCTTTTCATCATCTACCCTTCTAGGCTGGTGTGAGAATTAAATTGATAAGAAACAGAGTTACAGGAGAAAATCAATCAAAAGTTTAATAACATGTAAACATGGGAGGTGGTGCAGTGATAAACAATCCACCTGCCAATGCATGAGACACAAGTTTGATCCCTGGGTCAGGAAGATCCCCTGGAGAAGGAAATGGCAACCTGCTTTCAGTATTCTTGCCAGGGAAATCTCATGGGCAGAGAAGCCTGGCAGACAACAGTCCATGGAGTCGCAAAAAAGTTGGACACGACTGAGCAGTTGAGCATGCACCCACACCCAAATGTGGGAAAGACCCAGGAGAGCTCAGTTTCTCCCCCAAATGGCTGAAACCCTCAGTTTATTATTTTTTTTTTTCATTTCTTTTTATTAGTTGGAGGCTAATTACTCTACAATATTGTAGTGGGTTTTGTCATACATTGACATGAATCAGCCATGGTTTTACATGTATTCCCCATCCCGATCCCCCCTCCCACCTCCCTCTCTACCCGCTCCCTCTGGGTCTTCCCAGTGCACCAGGCCTGAGCACTTGTCTCATGCATCCAACCTGGGCTGATGATTTGAGAAACCCTCACTTTAAATGCCATCTTCAGCTAAAGACAAAAGAGGATGTTGGTGTGATTTGGAGCCTCAAAGGCAGGAAGGCAGTCCACACAGAAACAGAAAAGCAGATGTTTGGTAAATAACTATTTATTGCTCTGTGAAGAGATGATGGGACAGAGAGAAATTTTAACAAGTAGATTTGTGATTCAAGCTTCACAAACCTAGTTCATACCATAGTCATCCATGCTGATGGCTGCCTTCCTGGAACAGGTTCTCTATTTTATTTAGGCAGTTGTGGGGGAAGGTCAGTTTCTTCCTGAATCTTTTGGGCCTTGATTGTTTTCAGCTCAAAATCATATGCATGCTAAAGAGACATTCTGAGGGTGGCAAGTTTTGCTCCCCTACACTCCAAACCATCAGGGCCCGGATCCTTCCATGGCTTCAGTCTGTGTTGAGGCCAGAGGTGCAGATAGAGATTCTCTCTTCTGATGTTAAATGAATGAGAAAATGGTGAGTGGGCTCCAGTGGCAAACTTAGAGGCAAACTTCAGCTCTTGAAATTTTTACCACTGAGGGATATTTTGGATTGACAGAAAATGGTAGAAGGTAAGTTGTTCTTAGTAAAAAGATATATCCATTATTGGGTCTATTTTCTAAGCTTGGAAAACTATCGACTTGTCCAATTTCAAGCCAGCTCAGACATCTGTCACCAATAGATAAAACTGATGCTGTGCAATGATGCTGAGTGATGCTTCTGACTTTGGAATTTACTGTCTCTTCTTGGAAAATGTCCCTCGCTCTTATGCATATGTCTTTTAATCCTCCGTTTGGCTCAGTTTCGCAAGTGGTAGCTTCAGCTGATGATGCAGAAATTCCAGTTATCTCATCCTTAGCTGATTTGCCAGTAAACAGAACGATCCTGGGTGACTGCCATGATTTTGGATAGTGGCAGTGGCTTTAAAAAATTTTCAGCAGCCCCAGAGTAAGTCCTGAGAAGGCCTTTTAATTTCTGTTTTTATTAACGAGCTTTGAAATTGAAACAGGCAAGCCGCTGTACTGAACGGAATTTGGCCTGTTAAATTTTAAAGGAGGTCTGGATGACATGGTTTCTTGCCTTCTTTCGGTTTGTGTCTGTGTGTACTGCAGAGATGTCATTTACGATCTTCCCTGGGGTTGCATCATGGCTCACCCAGGATCTGTACTTTCCAATCACTATCCACGAGTCACTATCCACAGAGATGTCCGCATCACCAATTCAGTTGATATTTAATAATGCAGTCTGGTACGTGGTCATATGAGACATTCACACTGTCTCAAACAAATATTTGGATCAAAAAATGTCCAAAAAGCAGTCCTCTCAAATCTGTATTATGAAGACCTGTGAGGATAAAATGCCCATAAAGAAGAGCCTTTTTTTTTTTTCCCCATGATGAAGCCACGGCCAAGAATATAAGTAAAATTTTCCCCCTTATACAGGGTAAGATAGGATGCTGATAAAGTGCAAGCTAACAGAGAATTTTTACTGAATTTTTAACTAGTTGTCCCTCGCATTAGAAAAAGGGCAGCAGGAGAATAACTAGCTTATGTAAACTTCCCTGTCCATATGGCAGTGCGGGTTGTTGATTTGGATCAGAAAGAACTGATCATCCTTTTACAAAGGAGAAAATGATGAAGGCCTAAGTGGAATATTCAAGTAGCCATGGAGGAAGTCTTATCTGTGACTTGAAGCCCATAGAGAATCGGGTCAGATTTGCTTATTTCTTTGGAAGCATCTCTGTACATCCAGCCAATGTTCAAGTGTGCTTGGAGTAGAAGACTCCTAAACAAAATCTCAGCTCATCAGAGGATTTCTCCTGGGATGCTTCAGGTCACCTCAGGCCTCACAGGAGATGCTTTTGGATCCAGTACTCGCTTAGCATCCTCAGGGGCTTTAAAGTGTTTGGATGAACCAAATAAATCCACATGGCAAATTATCCACTGAGGTGCAGGTCTGTACAAACTGAATAACACGAATTGTGAATTGCCATGTTTTCAACCATGCTTCTGATGGAAGAAGCAATTTCCAGCAATTGCAATGACTGCAATTTTCAGCATCAAAGCAATAAAGTACATTAAACACTTGGAGTCATGCCATGACACCACCCCCCCCCCCCCCCCCCCCCCCCCCCCCCCCCACCCCAACCAGATGCTTTGTGGTTAAGGAAGATTCCTCAACCAGCAGGGGGAGAAATCAGCACTCCCACCTGTCAGAGTTACTTCAGGCGCTGGCCAACTTCAGTGTATTAATTAATGCCTTCTTTCACATTGCCTTAGGGCTGAAAGAAGACAAGGCCTCTCTTTTCAGAGACAGACTCCAAGAATGTCTTCTTAGATATGGTTTTGTTGGAAACAAATGGTGAAACTAGACAAATATCTACAAATAAAACAATTAGATGACCTTGGGGTTACAAGTCCACAGTGTGGATGCTCATCAATTGAAAGTTGTGAGAATTATGTCTAGGGTCTTACCATCCTGAAAGCACCCAATCTCACCTGATCTTGGAAGCTAAGCTGGTTTGGGCCTGGTTAGTACTTGGATGGGAGAGAGAATTGCAGTTAGATAACCAGGACTAAAAAGTAATTCCTATATAGTCCTGAACTGTTGTGGATACCCTGGTTGTCACCCCCATTTCACTTTCCCCCTTCTGCTCCAACCATGAGGGCTGGGAAGTTGATCTTCAGCTAAAGTGATCCCATTCCTCCTTTCCACAGTTATGGGTTCAGGGTCAGGTAGGTCTGAAGCCAATTCAGGGCAATGAGACTGGATAAAGAATCTTCCAGAGGCTTCTGGCAAAGAATATTGAGACAACACTTCTGGAAATGGCTATCTCTCCTGCTGGATGTGAAAAAAACAGCATGGTAGCATTGCTACCAGTCCCATGAAGAAGCCTTAGGAAGAAGCCAACTTTGTGGACAGGAGAGTGGAGACAGGGGGCAGCAACCTGAGTCCTTGATGACGTCACTGTGGTCCCTGGATGAATCAGTGCTTTGCACAGGGAATGAAAGTAGGGATCTTCCTGAATAGGTCATCAATCGAGGGTGGGCAAAATTTTTAAATTGCAATATGTGAGATTTAACAGAGAACATGAATGAGTCACCTAGTGTTTAAACATGATCTGGTCTTTGCTCAGAAGAGGTGTTTGGTTACAATTAATTTCTGATGTGGCAGGACTTGTAGTCTAGGAACCAGACCCCACTGTATGCAACTGATGATGGAGAGAGTAGTGTAGGAAGTCAGGTGAGATGTCACTAATTTAAAAATATCCTATTCAACAGGACTTGGGAATAAAGATCAAGGTTGTGACTGACTTGGGGAGATTTGGATGCAGTCTGGAAAATCTGTACAAACTGGGGAAAGAGGGAGTCACTGAAAGTTCTCCATATGAGTACTATTTAGTCACTAGGCTTGCTTCACGTCTGTTCTGGGGTAAATGACACCAAGCAATGATCTAATATTTAGGGGTGACATGGATATATGTGATATTTGAGGCTATTTATTGCAAAAACTTCTTTTCAAAAGTAGAAAGTGTCAAAAAAGGTTATACCCTTTGCTGGCTCACTCTCTCTCTCTCTTCCCTTTTCCCCAATCTCACTCTCCCTTTTTGTCTCCCTCCATCCCTCTCTCCTTCTGATTTCAGGTGCCTCTCTTTGTTAATCTTTCAGATTCTTAGTTCTCAGTCTAGTAATAATGTGGAAGTGAGCAATATGTATTGATACATTTAATTTTCTTTTCTTTTTATGCTCAGGGGAATTTTCATAGCATGCTGATCTGATGCTTTATGTAAGACTCTTATAAAATGTTGATTAAATCTTGTGGATTTTCCTGACTCCAGATCAAACCTTGTTAAATTTAGTCATGGTTTTTGTTTCCAAGGTGAAAACCACCTGGACAAAGTGCATAGGGCCAAACTCCTAGAAATCTTCTCAATAGCAAGGGGCCAGAGTAGTCAGTGCTCTTGGGTTCTTTCCTTCTTTTTCTTTTGTAAAAACTAGCTCCTTTCCTTTGCTTCTGTTGCCTACTGAGACAACTGACTCTTGGTAGCAGGAATGAACCAACAGATCTTCTAGATGTTTTAAGACAAAAGCCTTGAATGTTTGCTACTACGATTGCAACAAAGCAAAGAGATTATTTTGCAAAGCTCAAATAAAGTTGAAATTAACATTGTTGGACTTTTTCAGTTATTCTGTCTATCTTGAAGCTTTCCTTGAATCTCCCAGTGGTACTTAATCATTTTCTCCTTTGTACTTCTCTCTCATACACCTTACCAGAATCTCTCGTCAAAGATCTACATAATTATGATTTGTAATATAGGCTTTGGGCCATATTTTATTTATCTCTATATGCTAGTACCTGGTTTAGAGCCAAATACATAGCACATGTTGAGTTAATACATAGCTATAAGGAAATGGGACATTTAGATCTCACTTATCCAACAAATATTGAGAATTTACTCAGTACTAAGTATTGTTCTAGGTATTGAATATATCGTGATAAGTAAGATAAGATAGTCAAAGTTTCTGCCTTCCTGGAGGTTTCACTCTAGTGGGAAAGATGACAGTATACAAAGACTATAATATAATGTCAAGCAGTGAAGTGTTAGCAAAGAAATACAGAATGACATGACATGTGATAAAGAGGATGAAGTGGGAGGGGGTTGGGGCACAATTTTTAAGAGAACTTGGAGGATATGACAGATATTTGAATTAATAACACTCAAAACAGAGTGAGCAACATGGGCAAAGACCCTGAGATAAGAACAAATTAGGCTTAGCCCAGGAACTGCAAGACCAATGTGACAAGCAAGAAACGGTTGGAGCAAACGTTGGAATTGGCAAGATCAGATCACATGGGGTCTTGTAGGCCTGCAAAAGCTTTTATTCTGTGTGATGAGAAGCCAGTGAAAAGTTGGGCAAAAGGGAGATATGATCAGATGTGCATTTTTAAAAGATCGCCCTGGGTACGATATCCAGGATGGATGGCATGTGGTACAAGTGAATGCAATGAAATAGACTTGGAGAAAATATCTCCAGTAGGTGTAGATTAGAGTATAGGTGATGAGGGTACTGAGATGTGGTTAGATTCTTCATACAGTTTGCAGTTCAGACTATCAAGATTTATTTTGACATATTAAAACTCTCCCATGAGTATGGCTCAGGAAACTCTAACAGGGGCTCTGTATCAATCTAGAGGAGTGGGATGGGGAGGGAGATGGGAGGGAGCTTCAAAAGGGAGGAGATACATATATACCTATGGCTGATTCATGTTGAGGTTTCACAGAAAACAATAAAAGTCTGTAAAGCAATTATCCTTCAATTAAAATATAAATTAATTTTTAAAAAACTCTCCCATGAAGTCTGTACTTTATGGAAGTGACTCTAAAATGAAGACTGATATTTGACTGCCCAGGCTATAATCTAACACAATGTTTCTTGAACTTTTTGATCTGAAAGTTCTTTATACTCTTAAAAATTATTGAGGACTTCAAAGAGTTTGTTAATATGGATTAGATCTATTGATAATTGTTTTAGAATATGTTTTAAAACAATAATAATCAACCTAAAACTAATAAACCCTTTACACATTAACAGAAATAACCCATTTTTGGGGTGAAAGCTAACTATATTCTCCAAGATGAAAAATATTTAGTGAGAATAATGCCACTGCTCTACATTAAAAAAATTCGGGGGGACTTCCCTGGTGGTCCAGTGGTTAAGACCCTGTGCTTGCACTGCAGGGGTCACAAGTTGGATCCCTGGTCAGGGAAATAAGATCCTACATATTGTGTGGGGCAGTCAAAAAAATTTCTTTAAAGTCACTTAACAGAAGATAGGCCTTCCCTTGAGGCTCAGCTGGTAAAGAATTTGCCTGCAATGTGGGAGACTTGGGTTTGATCCCTGGGTTGGGAAGATCTCTTAGAGAAGGGAAAGGCTACTGACTCCAGTATTCTGGCCTGAAAAATTTCATGGACTGTATAGTTCATGGGGTCGCAAAGAGTTGGGCACGACTGAGTGACTTTCACTTTCACTTTCTTTTCACTTTCAACAAAAGATAGATAACTGGATTCTCATATCATTTCTGCATTCAACCTGTTGTGATATCACACAACATGTAGCCTCTGGAGAACTCCACTGTACTCTTGTAAAAGGATAGAATTACATGACCAGTAACATCTTTTTTTTTTTGGTATAGCCATTTTATTAATAACACTGAAGATGTAAGAAAAAAGCAACATTTTGGGCATGTTATGCTTTAGGATTTCCATAAGGGCAAAAATGCAACTAAAATGCAAACAAAGATTTGTGAAGTGTGTGAAGAAGGTACTGTGACGTATTGAATGTATCAAAAATGGTGTGTGATGTTTCATGCTTGGGATTTTTCAATGGATGATACTTCATGGCTGAGTAGACCAGTTGAAGTTGATGGTCATCATATCAAGACTTTAACTGAGAAGGATCAATGTTATACCATGCAAAGCCAGTAATATCTTACTATTATTATTTTTTAAATGCTGATCTCACTGACTCCCTGAAAGTATTTCAATGATCCCCAGAGTTCCTTAGACTACACTTTGAGAACTGCAAATCTAAAGGTGAACAATCTTGGACTACACCTCTGTCTAAAAGAGATATTAGCATTAATCTCATTGAGTTAGATGATGAAGCCGTTAAAGAATCCCTTTATCACCTGTAACTACATACCTGAAGGTATGTAGAAAGGTATGTAGAAAACCAGACCACAGTTTAAAAACTGCTTTGAATTGGGGGCCCACAACCTTTTAAATCCTGATAACATTAATTGGGTTAAATGTGAAACAACAAAGATTTAGAGAGAGCACAAAAAAGCAAGGGAAAAGAAGAAGGAATAGTGGTAGACCAATGAAAAGAAAGAACTGATTACATAGAAATGGTATATGTTGCAGGAGCAGGAGACTTGTAATAAAAATTGCCTGCTCAGCGGCTCCAGATACCCATTAACCATTCTGGTCTAACAAACCGACTTTGTTTCAGCCATCAGTTCCAAATGGTGTGATGAGACCTTCCTCACAGATGGGCCCAAAGGCGGAGACACCACATGTCTCAAGCCATATGTTGGTCTAACATTACTCCATAGTGTACAAAAACAACCTCTGCTTAAGCTTTTCCAACTCAGATGCCAACACTCCATTTCTCCAAGTGAGACTCTGGCTTGAAACACCATTACTGCCACATAATCCACTGTAGGTAAGTGTGACTGAGTGTAAAACTATCCAGCGGCTCATTTGCCTAAATTAGAAAAGGATACAATCATGCAATACCATGAGTGAGAGGAAAAGGAAAAACTTACCTCCAAACTGGGCTTCAGGCAAAAAACTCAGCTTCTCCTTCCAGAAAATACCATGAATCAGTAGCAGCATTCATAACAAAAACTACATTAACGCTCAACATTTATCCATAGGAACCATAGGAATCCACATCATTACAAGGCCTTGAACTTCAAGGTGATGTGAGAGACAGAACAAGCTTGAAGGCCAGGCACAAGTTTCCAAAGAAGAACTCCCGAGTCCCACTCAGCCTCATAGAACATGAACCCAACTAATGGTAAAAGCAATGTAGCTCTGAGCTTCTGTGCTAGGTGAAAGGTAACCCAAGGTTTTAGTGACCTGCTTACTCCTGTTGAGGCCATGGGGCTTGGTATTCTGCCATATGTGTGACACCATTGAGAAAGGTTATTTAAGCCCATCAGGAATGCCAGAAAAAAGTCTAAATTCTTACCTGCTTGTGGTTAGAACAGGTGCACCCCACTGGATTATCATAGGGTTATATGGAATTAATTAGATTTTTTTTTTAATCTGAAAAGCTTCCTCTTCCTTGTCTTTTTAAAAATGCAAATGAGAATAGCAATGATGTCTCTGGGCTTTGAGGAGCAGAGGCTGTCTGTTGTGCTGTAAGGCATGACTTAGGGCAACCGGGGGTTAGACGGGGGGTGTGGTGTCAAGAGTGATGTATTGTCAAGAGCAGGGTGTAAATCTGTGAATTCATGACTCCAAAGGCATAAGATAACCACCACTCATTTCTAACAACTTGTTTTTTTTTGACACTGAGGTCATTTAAGTTTTTGTAAGTTTGAATAGAGAATGATGTACATAGATTGGTTTCTTCTGGAAAAAAGCACGTCTGAAGCATTCCCGTGATTCTTGTAGCAGTTATCACTTCATTTTCTTTGTAGTTCCAGTTTAGCACAAAATAAAACTTGGACTGTCTGTGTGAAGATTTTATGTCAACTTTGTCGTCAGGTAAAATTTTGTTCTAGGTTGTGAAAAGAGGCAGGTTCAGAGTCATTAGTCACTGCTGATGTTTTATCAGTTGTTTTTTTTTTTTTTTTTTCCTGATTCACTCTAGTAGCATTAGAGACAATAAAATAGGCTGCTAAAACCCCTTGTAGGCAAATTTATAAAGTGTAAAAGAGATTCTCTTTGAATTATTCTTCCTTAAAGACAGTGGATGATGCTGTAGTAACAGTAAGAAGAGTTAATGCCATGGGCTTTGCAATTAGAGAGATCTGTTTAAATTTCTTCTTTCAACAGATATTTGTTGAGTACCTACTAAGTGCTAGGCTCTGTTTCAGGCACTAGGATGCAGGAGTGGGGAAAAAGCAAAACACAGTGCCCACCTTCTGGTGGGAGAGGCAGTCTCTATCATCTAGGTGACAAACTCAAGGCTGACTCAGCCATATGCTGAGATGGTTGGTCTGGTGTCACCTCTCAGCTGCAAATGCCTTCTTTCACACATTACTCTGTGGGGCGGGCTGGGCTTCTGTACATTTTTCCTTTGCCAGCTGGCTTCCTGTTGTGTGCAGGCTAAGTTGTTTCAGTTGTGTCCGACTCTTTGCGACCCCATGGACTGTAGTCTGCCAGGCTCCTTTGTCTATGAGATTCTTCAGGCAAGAATACTGGAGTTAGGTTGCCATGCCCTCCTCCAGGGGATCTTCCCAACCCAGGGATCCAACTCCGTCTCTTATGTCTCCTGTGTTGGCAGGTAGATTCTTTACTACTAGCACCAGCTGGGTTAGGGTCTGCAAACAGGGACGGCAGAGAGACTGCAAGGATGGAGGAAGGGCCTTTCTCCTCCCTGTTTTCCTGTTGCTCCTCTCAGCATCACTCCAGCAATGGCCTTTGTCTGACAGCCACAGTTGTTCTGGTCTGCAGTCTCACTTGGCACTCTCGGAACCAGCCCTTGGGCATGTTCTCAGAATGTTAGCAGCAGCGGGGTCATCCCCTCCTCAGAGATGTGAGCCCCATCTCTGTGGGGCTCTCTCTGAGCTTCTGAGCTCTGGTTATTCCAGCCTCTTCCCTGGACAGCAGCTGCTCCTGCTGTTGTAGATCAGAGTTACCGTGGTGACCCTGTTGGCCCATTCAGTCTTCTACCATCTGGAAAACCAATTCCCCGAAGTAATTTCATGTTAAAAATTCCTCCTGTGCTTTTTGTTTTATTTCTGGATCATGACATATATATCATACCAATTCATCTTAAGATTTGTTACAAGGGTACTGAGGAATACTAATTTATTGATTATGAAACACATCATCCTGGCATAGTCACCATAATCAATAATGAAAAAAGAGTGAGTGCTTTTATTTGGTTGAATATTTTGTGTGGTTTCAAAGAGGAAGAAGTATAAATGTCAACATTTACTTTCAACAGATCAACATTGAATCTTTTTTAGGGCTAGAGGAGAAATAATTTTGTTACTTTTTACCAAAAAATAATTGGTATTATAAATATATATATGTGTGCAGGGCTTCCTAGGTGGCACAGTAGTAAAGAATTTGCCTGTCAATGCAAGAGACACAAGAGATGTGAGTTCAATCCCTGGGTTGGGAAGATCCCCTGGAGTAGGGCATGGCAACCTACCTCAGTATTCTTGCCTGGGGAATCCCAAGGAGGGAGGAGCCTGGTGGGCTACAGTCCATGGGATTGCAAAAAGTCAGACACGACTCAGCAACTGAACAACAACAATACTCACTTTTAAGCTAAGCCCTTACTACTTCTTGATGTTAATTGCTAAGTATAGAATGAAATGTTCCTAAAAAAAAAGAATGAAGTGTTCCTCAGGTGCAATCTAGTATGTAATGTATTAGACTTTATTTTTTTTAATTATTTATTTTAATTGAAGGCTAATTACTTTACAATATTGTTGTGGGTTTGCCTTACATTGACATGAACCAGCCATGGGTGTACATGTATTCTCCATCCTGAACCCCCTTCCACCTCCCTCCTCATCCCATCCCTCAGGGTGTATTGGACTTTAGAAAACCAACTTCTTCGTTTAAATAGGATCGGTGTCTCCTTTTCAGATATTGATATGCTTGTTCCAATTCTGTCATATTTCTGTCAACTTAAGAATCTTCAACTATGAAATGAAGATAATGTAATCTATTTTTAGAAATTAACATGAAGTATTTGTCGTCTATTGGGCTGGCCAAAATTTATTTAGGTTTTTCTGTAAGATGCTACAGAAAAATCCGAATGAACTTTTTGGTCAACACAGTATTTGCCATACCCTTTTAAAGTTGCTTTGATATATTCTGTAAATGAACATTTGGCAAGAAACTATAGATTTGTTCACAGGCCATGATAAAACAAAAAGCCTAAAGTGCACAGGTTCCAGTTTCACCTAATTTTAAATTTACAAATAAGGTGCCTCTTGTGAAAGTGAAAGACTATAATGAGTTGAGTTAATAATAAAAATGCTCACTTGATACATCTCTGTAAAGCAGCTCTGTTTAGCTAGAGTTCCCAGGAACTGAAAAGTGAATGGCTTTAATCCCTCAATAACATACTCTTTTACAAGACAGATTGTTTTCAATTTCTTGTTATCAACAAAACTGAAGAGGACCCCTTTGAATTGTCAGATGAAAGATCATGAAAAAATAATTTTTAATGATAGATCACTGTGTGATTTTTGGGATTTAACTTAGGAGATCAAAAATTGAGTAACACTACTCTGAAGGAGCTCTGTTCATTTCCACTGAATGTTCCATTTCCTCAGCACATAAATGCTGAAGTTTAAGGATTAATAGGATTGAACTGATGTTGAATCATGTTTCATTTCAACACTAAATAATTTTCATTCAAGCTTACATAAATTAATTGAGAAAAAAATCTACTGTGTTGAGGTATATTCCCAGTAACATTTTACTTGTTGTTGTCCAATAATTACTTTTCAGAATTGAAAACATAGATATATCACTTTAATCAACCATCTACAACTAATAATTTTAAGAATAACACTATGAAAAAGTAATTTAACACTTAGAGCTTCATATTTGCAAAAGAAACAGGTTCTTTGTTAATCAACAAAATTTTTTCCAGCATAGCATAATATTATATGAGGGTAAAATTATGTGAGGAAAGTAGAATGAAAAAACTTCACAAGGAAAGAAAATGTTGTGAAAATGTCCAACTATCAGAGTGTGTTCACGTATCTTTTAAATAGATGATAGTGAGTATCAAGCACTTCAGTATTTAGATTCCATTTTATTTATTAAAAAATGTATGAAACAATATTAATAAATGCAAATATTTACAATATGCTAGAGATTATGTCTTTGCAACTATTTAAACTAATATTTAAACCTTTAGGATAATGGTCAAGAATATGTAAAGGGGTAGTTATTTTTTTCATACTTTAGGTTAGGGGACACATGAGCCAAAAAATGTGAAGAAAGACTACTGGCATTAAAAGACCAGAAAGTAGCCAGTTCAGAGTGGAGCATTCAGTGCTTTTGATACCGCATCTAGCTGCAGGAACGATATACCCATTTGAATGCAGAGTTCCAAAGAATAGGAAGGAGAGATAACAAAGCCTTCCTCATAGATCAATGCAAAGAAATAGAGGAAAACAATAGAATGGGACAGACTAGAGATCTCTTCAAGAAACTTAGAGATACCAAGGGAACATTTCATGCAAAGATGAGCTCAATAAAGGACAGAAATGGTAAGGACCAAACAGAAACAGAAGATATTAAGAAGATGTGGCAAGAATACACAGAAGAACTGTACAAAAAAGATCTTCATGACCCAGATAATCACGATGGTGTGATCACTCACCTAGAGCCAGACATGCTGGAATGTGAAGTCAAGTGGGCCTTAGGAAGCATCACTATGAACAAAACTAGTGGAGGTGATGGAATGCCAGTTGAGCTATTTCAAATCCTGAAAGATGACACTGTGAAAGTGCTGCACTCAATGTGCCAGCAAATTTGGAAAACTCAGCAGTGGCCACAGGACTGGAAAAGGTGAGTTTTCATTTCAATCCCAAAGAAAGGCAATGCCAAAGAATACTCAAACTACCACACAATTGCACTCCTCTCACACGCTAGTAAAGTAATGCTTAAAATTCTTCAAGCCAGGCTCAGCAATACATGAACCGTGAACTTCCAGACGTTCAAGGTGAGTTTAGAAAAGGCAGAGGAACTAGAGATAAAATTGCCAACATCTACTGGATCATTGAAAAAGCAAGAGAGTTCCAGAAAAACATCTATTTCTGCTTTACTGACGATGCCAAAGCCTTTGACTATATGGATCACAATAAACTGTGGAAAATTCTGAAGGAGATGGGAACACCAGACCCCCTGACCTGCATCTCGAGAAACCTGTATGCAGGTCAGGAAGCAACAGTTACAACTGGACATGGAACAACAGACTGGTTCCTAATAGGAAAAGGAGTACGTCAAGGCTGTATATTGTCACCCTGCTTGTTTAACTTATATGCAGAGTACATCATGAGAAACACTAGGCTGGAGGAAGCAGAAGTTGGAATCAAGATCGCCTGGAGAAATATCAATAACCTCAGATATGCAGATGACACCACCCTTATGGCAGAAAGTGAAGAACTAAAGAGTCTCTTGATGAAAGTGAAAGAAGAGAGTGAAAAGGTTGACTAGAAGCTCAACATTCAGAAAACTAAGATCATGGTATCCAGTCCCATCACTTCATGGCAAATAGCTGGGGAAACAGTGGAAACAGTGGCTGACTATTTTTCTGGGCTCCAAAATCACTGCAGATGGTGACTGCAGCCATGAAATTTAAAGATGCTTACTCCTTGGAAGGAAAGTTATGACCAATCTAGACAGCATATTAAAAAGCAGAGACATTACTTTGCCAACAAAGGTCTGTCTAGTCAAGGCTATGGTTTTTCCAATAGTCATGTATGGATGTGAGAGTTGGACCATAAAGAAAGCTGAGTGCTGAAGAATTGATGCTTTTGAACTGTGGTGTTAGAGAAGACTCTTGAGAGTCCCTTGGACTGCAAGGAGATCCAACCAGTCCATCCTAAAGGAGATCAGTCCTGGGTGTTCATTGGCAGGACTGATGCTGAAGCTGAAACTCCAACACTTTGGCCACCTGATGTGAAGAGCTGACTCATTGGGAAAGACCCTCATGTTGGGAAAGATTGAGGGCAGGAGGAGAAGGGGACGACAGCAAATGAGATGGTTGGATGGCATCACCGACTCGATGGACATGGGTTTGGGTGAACTCCGGGAGTTGGTGACGGACAGGGAGGCCTGGCGTGCTGCGATTCATGGGGTTGCAAAGAATCGGACACGACTGAGCGACTGACCTGAACTGAACTGAATTAGCTGCAGGGGACATCTCTTACAAGATTCCCTGCTGGTTTAGGGTACAGGATACCATTTTTCAAAGGTGGACCACTGCATAATCATGAAAACAGCTATAAAATTACATTTAGTATTTTTCTTGCACATACAGTACTTTTTTTTGAGAGCTGAAATATTATTTGGCATTCTACTTTTAATATTCTACATTTTTTTCCTGTTGCACTACTAGTGTTGCAGGGATCATCATCTTGGTGTACTATTTTAGTCTAACTCTGGTGTATTCTTTGTTCTTTGCTTGGCATGCAGAAGATAGCCAATAAATGTTGAGTTTAATTAAAATTAAATAAAATAAAGGCCAATCAATGCTTTATTATTTAAAAAGGTGAACCTTTAACATCAATAAATAAATTTAATTCCAAAGACATAGAGAAAACTGGTGTGTCATTCCATAACTACCACACCGTAATAATGAAGGAAGAAGTAGTGTGCCCACAGCATAGAAAATCAAATTCTACCAGTGGGTATCTGCAACAAAGAAACTTCCCAGGCATCTCAGTGGTAAAGAATCTAGCTGCAATGCAGGAGATGTGAGTTCAATCCCTGGGTCAAGAAGATCCCCCAGAGAAGGGAATGGCTACCCACCTCAGTGTTCTTGCCTGGGAAATCCCAAGGACAGAGGAACCTGGCAGGCTACAGTCCATGGGGGCCACAAAAAAGTTGGACATGACTTAGCAACTACTAAACAACAGCAAAGGGTTTATTACAGGGCGGTGAGCAAGGGAGAAGGAGACAAGTCTCAGATCTACTCTGTCTTGGTCTTTGAGTTTGTCGTTTTTAAAGGGGAACAACAAAGGAAATGATGAACTATAAGTAAGGTGAAAAGACAGCTTTCAGAATGGGAGAAAATAACAGCAAATGAAGCAACAGACAAAGGATTAAACTAAAAAATATACAAGCAACTTGTGCAGCTCAATTCCAGAAAAATAAATGACCCAATCAAAAAATGGACCAAAGAACTAAACAGGTATTTCTCCAAAGAAGACATACAGATGGCTAACAAACACATGAAAAGATGCTCAACATCACTCATTATCAGAGAAATGCAAATCAAAACCACAATGAGGTACCATTTCATGCCAGTCAGGATGGCTGCTATCCAAAAGTCTACAAGCAATAAATGCTGGAGAGGGTGTGGAGAAAAGGGAACCCTCTTACACTGTTGGTGGGACTGAAATCTAGTACAGCCACTATGGAGAACAGTGTGGAGATTCCTTAAAAAAAACTGGAAATAGAACTGCCATAAAACCCAGAAATCCCACTGCTGGGCATACACACTGAGGAAACCAGATCTGAAAGAGAGAGATGTACCCCACTGTTCATTGCAGCACTGTTTACAATAGCCAGGACATGGAAGCAACCCAAATGTCCATCGACAGACGAATGGATAAGAAAGCTGTGGGACATATACCCAGTGGAATATTACTCAGCCATTAAAAAGAATGCATTTGAATCAGTTCTAATGAGGTGGACGAAACTGGAGCCTATTATATAGAGTAAAGTAAGTCAGAAAGAAAAACACCAATACAGTATACTAATGCATATATATGGAATTTAGAAAGATGGTAATGATAACCCTATATGTGAGACAGCAAAAGAGACACAGATGTATTGAACAGTCTTTTGGACTCTGTGGGAGAGGGCGAGGGTGGGTTGATATGGGAGGATGGCATTGAAACATGTAAATTATCATCTGTGAAATGAATCGCCAGTCCAGGTTTGATGCATGATACAGGGTGCTCAGGGCTGGTGCACTGGGATGACCTAGAGGGATAGGATGAGGACAGAGGTGGGAGGGGGCTTCAGGATGGGGAACACCCATGGCGGATTCATGTCAATGTATGGCAAAACCAATACAATATTGTAAAGTAAACTAAATAAATTAATTTTAAAAAAGATTAACCATCATCTTGTGACATTTCTATGACATTTCTTTACCTTAGTTTTGGGAGTCAGGATGTCTCAGGTTTATAATTCTCTGACCAGGTGGTCCATGGCTGGGAGGTCTCTTAGGTCATCTTACCCTGTAGAAATAATCTGACTTTGTACATTAACAATGATATCTTCAGCAGCAATCTTGGTACATTAACGATAATGCCAAAAGCAGTGATTTTAGTATGTTAATGGTGTTATCTACAGCAACAATTTTAGTTGCTGACTCTGGTTGTTCAGTCAGCATAGGATTGAGGTCAGAGGAGACAAGAGAGGGATTGAGGTCAGAGGAGACAAGAAATGGAATAAAATTGTGGATAGAGAGGTTAAGCATAAACTTGGTAAGCAGGTTTTAGGTGAACTTGATTTCAACAGTTTACAGCACATCTCCAATCTGGCTATATGTGGCTGGTCAAGGTGGGAAAACTGGTTACCTGTCACTTTTCTGTGCCCTGATTGAAAAGACTTGGATGCTTGGTTCTAAATAGGATTTTTCAAGTCTACAGGGTTTGTAAGTTGCTCAAGTTCATGCCAAATGTGTAGCCTCTAGACATAACTACAGATTGTAAGATCTGTGATTATTTTGAGATGATGTGAAGCTCTTTGAAATGCATGTGGAGGTGGAACAACCAAAATTAATCTTGCAATGTATTGAAATGTAAATGTCAACATATCCTCAATTGGGTATGAGCATTCGTAAACTTGTGTTCAAGCACTGGGGGTGTCTGGAACATTTGAAAAGCAAAATCCTTACTCTAAAAAGCAAAAGCAAAAATGCAAGCCACTTCTTCCTCTGTTTACAAATGTGTTTAGCACAAGTTCCATCAAATCCTTGCTCAGAGAACCCAACTTGAGTCATTCTGTTTAAGTAAGCTGTCAGTGTCCTAATTTTCTACCAAGAAGTGGCTGTATCCTTGAAACTGCTGTTATACAAGATTTTTTCCGTTTCCTACCTCCAGCCTCATGCACTTTTGCCCTAAAATTGATTCCAAACAGTAGCCAGAAAACATACCTAGGAAAAGTGTATTCTGTGCCAATCCAGCCTTCCTAAAAGCAAGCAGTCTCTGTGCTCCTGCAATTGTGTATAGCCATACCATAAATAACCTGCTGCTGATGCAAGTATGCTTTTCATTTATACTTTTACAAGGTTGGTGAAGCTGCTCTTTGTCAAAATAATTTCACAAACTAGAGGGATGGGGCTGGGCAGGTCACAGTTTCCTGAATACATGTCAAGGGTGTCTCTTAGTTTTGTATCTAGAGCTAATTTTTATTTTTATTTGTGGTTGCACTGGATTCACAATGCTATGCCTGGGCTTTCTCTAGTTGCAGTGGCAGAGGCTACTCCTTGGCCTTCTCATTGTGGTGGCCTCTCCTATTGCGGAGCACAGGCTCTAGGCCCATGAGCTTCAGTAGCTGCAGCACGTGGGTCAGTCGTTGCAGCCTCTGGGCTCTGCAGCACAGGGTCAATAGTTGTGGCGCACAGGCTTAGTTGCTCCGTGGCACGTGGAATCTCCCCAGACCAGAGATAGAACTTGTGTCCCCTACATTATCAAGCAGATTCTTATCCTCTGTACCACCAAGGAAGTCCTAGAGCTAATTCTTTATTTAACTAACACAGCCAAGAAGGGAGTCACAAGGTATAGTAGGAGAAGTGAATGCCGAGTTATTTTGTGAAAATGAGACACAGTCAAAACTTTGGATTTGTCTCTGTCTTTTTATGTGCTATCTGGAGAGAGTTCTCTCAAAAGCATCTTTGTGAACATATCTGCTTTCCCAGTACAGTTGAAGGTAGGGTTTAATAAATAGCCTGAATCCTGTACCACTGGTGCATTCAGTAACCTCTATATTCGAGTAACACGTTTCAGTAGACATGTTAGCATTGTTAGAAGACCAAAAAGGGGCAGAATTTCTAGCCCTAAGAAGATGAAGAGAACTCAGTGTTTTTACAGATATATATGAATGATTTTGAGCTAAAAGGTAGAACTCCTCCTTTAATTTACATAACCTCTTGAAGATATCTAGAGGTATACATAATAACTTATGTGTGCTCAATTGCGTCTCTTTTTTGACCCCATGGTCTGTAGCCTGCCAAACTCCTCTGTCCATGGGATTTCCCAGGCAAGAATACTGGAGAGGGTTGCCATTTCCTCCTGCAGAGGATCTTCCCACCTGGGCTCAAACCTCCTGCATTTGGCAGGTGAATTCTTTACTACTAAGCCACCAGGGAAGTCCTATCTATGAGTGTATCTCCCTGTAAATATTTTATTAGCCGAATTAGAGCATTCACATACACGTTCAGTAAAAATGGATTTTAAAGTCAGAAGTTCACAACCGTTAATGAGTTAGTTGCAAGGTAATGGAAATCCTTAGAAACACTCTGTCAGTTTGATCTTGTCTGGTGAGAAGGTCAGATGCACCGAGTGACCCCCTCTTCAGACGACTGTTAAACAGTGGTAAAATGTACCTCTGAGGGTCCCTTTATTGCGTGTGAGGCCACCAGGAGAATCAATCAAGACTGCAGGCCCTTAACATTTGCTATTTCATCACATCGAAGTTCTAGGAGCTAATAGTTTAAGCTGCTCATCCACTGTGATGAGTTCTGAGTGCGTGAAACTTTTCCGGAAAAAGAAATATTATGGGCATTGATCACGGTACTAGTGAAGAGGAGCATGTGGTTGTGGAGGTCAGAAGAGCTAACAGTCTGCTCTGTTAAGGGGGAAGGGATAATAAATTAAAGAGCACTTAATATTGGCACTGCTGGAGGCGGTATGGGAATTGACACGTCCCGGGGGAAGGGAAAATCTTGTGCCACTACTAACAAACCCCTTAATCTTTAAGCTGTCGTCACAGAAACCTCTGTGTTTTACGTCTTGGCTGGACCCTGGTTCACGCCCCAGTACAAGACTGTCCCTTGAGCCCTGTTCAGTATGCACACTGCAAGTGGAGGGTTGGGGTGTACATTAATGTTCCCCATGCACCCCACTACCACTTCACACAAGCATGCATCTACTCTGGCATAAAACTCATATTCTGGGCAGGTTTACACCACTGTATTTGTGACCACTAATGATGAAGCCAGAATGTCATTCTGCCTAATTCACAGACGTCTTTAGCTTTGGCTATCATTCTCCATGCCAACCCCTGCCGTAATCGCAGGGTGTTTAAGGGCCCATGGGTGAATCAGCTTCCATTGGACCCTCACAATTTCCCTGAACTTTCTAAACTCATTCCACTTCAGCCACCTAGGTGGAAACCTGTGCGCTCTCCTTGATTCTTTCCTCCCTACATCAGACTTTGCCAGTTACCTCTTGATTCTTATATCCATCCTGACAACCATGCCCTAGTTTAGAGTCTGAAGCGTTTCTCCACCTCCTAATATCTTCATCCAATCCCTTTTTTACAAAGTTACCAGTGTGATATATTTTATTCAAATATAACTATGAAAGTGTAAGTAAACATGTTAGTCTCTAAGACGTGTCTGACTCCTTGCGACCCCACGGACTGCAGCCCTCCAGGCGCCTCTGTCCATGGAATTTGCTGGGAAAGAATACTAAAGTGGGTTGCCATTCCCTGCTCCAGGGGATCCTCCCAACCCAGGGATCAAACCCTGGTCTCTCACACTGCAGGCAAATTCTATACCATCTGAGCCACCAGGGAAGCCGAAATATAACTGTATCAATGATCTATTTAAATGCTCCGGTTGCATTTTCTATCAGTATTCTACAGGATGAAATTAAAAATCCTTATTGTGACATACCTTCCTGGGCCGCTTCCTGCTTATCTCTAGTTTCCTCTCTTCACGTTGCCCTAAGCCTGTGGGCCGCACACTGAATAGTTTGTAGCTCCCTGCATGCACTGGCTTCCCTGCTTTTACTGATACTGCTCCTGGCCCCTGGACTACTCTTCATTCTCCATCTTGCTAACCTTCCATTTATCCTTTAAGACCTCCCATGTGATGCTCATTAGGTAGCCTTCTCCCACCTTCTGAGTTAGATACTCTTCCTCCAGGCTCTCACACCATCCTGGGCATTTCTCTATCACTGCACTTATTACTTCTGTTCATTCACTTGTTGGAATTGTCTGCTTATGTTTCTCTCTCCCCATCTATATTGAGTTTCTTGAAGTTCTAGTAGCTGCTTATTCATATTTCTGTTTCAATGCTTTGCACAAAGTGAGAAATAATGGTGAAAATAGTGGTAATACACTGACAGTCCCTTATGTTCAAGGCATTTAATATGCATATTTTCTCATTGAGGAGCCTGGCAAGTTACAGTCCATGGGGTTGCAAAGAATCAGACACAAGTAAGCAGCTAACACATCTTATTTACTCCTCACCACAACTCTAAGTGGTGGTTATTGTGAAGTCTATTTTACAGTGAGGAAGCTGAGATTCAGAAAGATGGTGACTTGGCAAGTGAGTAGCAGAATTACAATGTGAATCTGTTTGTCTGACTCCAGAATACACATTCTGTTTACAACAACCACAAGATGAAGGTCATCCTAGAAGGGTGCTCTACTGTCTGAATCATAATGAGATGAAAAAAAAATGAAAGCCACTGATAAGAAAGTCCCCAATGTTCATCGCAGCACTGTTTATAATAGCCAGGACATGGAAGCAACCCAGATGCCCATCAGCAGACGAATGGATGAGGAAGCTGTGGTACATATACACCATGGAATACTACTCAGCCATTAAAAAGAATTCATTTGAATCAGTTCTAATGAGATGGATGAAACTGGAGCCCATTATACAGAGCGAAGTAAGCCAGAAAGATAAAGACCATTACAATATACTAACACATATATATGGACTTTAGAAAGATGGTAACGATAACCCTATATGCAAAACAGAAAAAGAGACTCAGATGTATGGAACAGACTTGTGGACTCTGGGAGAAGGAGAGGGTGGGATGTTTCAGGAGAACAGCATTGAAACATGTATATTATCTAGGGTGAAACGGACAACCAGCTCAGGTTGGGTACATGAGACAAGTGCTCGGGCCTGGTGCACTGGGAAGACCCAGAGGGATCGGGTGGAGAGGGAGGTGGGAGGGGGGACTGGGATGGGGTTAGTATATTAAGTATCTGGCTGGTCCCCTCACCCCAGGCAAGTACAGAATTTCCTCATACCTGCATTTCCACTTTCTTTACCCTGGTCAATCGTGTGGCTGAAGACACTCAAAAATGTTTTACAGAGTGATTTACTAAAATAAAATAACTTATCATAGAGCAAAGATTGACATAAAGAATATGCCTTTCAGGTTTTGGTTATATAAAGAAACTGAAGGCTTTACAGAAATACAGTACCCACAGATGCTGTTTGACTCAGTGTTATTTTTTCCATCATTTGCATGAAAAAAATCTTAAAGGTATATAAAATAAAGTTACCAATGTAATTAATTACAAACTTTTGAAAAAAATAAAAATACATGGATTGAAGACTGTACAGTAAAGAGAAAATATGAGCATTGTATTTTATGAACCATCCCAGTGTAGTTACAATAAGTATAACATAGATGGCATCTATGCATATTTGAAAACCAAATATCTGTGACTTAGATTAGCATCTGTTGTTGTGACAGCTGCAAATGATTCCCGAAGCTTCTTGTCTTTGTGTGGGGACTAAGCCAGCCTATTAGTCAGCATCAAGTCAAAATCTTTCTCCATGATGTCAGCAAATGGATTTCAATAAATCGAGAAAATTCGACAAATATCTATTGAACATCTGTTGCATAATCTGAGTCAGGCATTGTGTAGGATACAAAGATAGTACATCTCTCCCTTAAAACTCTTACAAAATCATTTCAGATTAAAAGTTAAATCAGAATACAAGGTATTGTATTAAAAATGAGTGTCACAGACAGCGGATATTAGAGACTCCCTCATCCTGCTTTATATTTCCTCATTGCACTATTTCCTGGAATTAAAAGATATTAAGTATATCTGTGAATATATAAATGTGTGTATATATACATATAGTTGTTGTTTAGTAGCTAAGTCATGTTCAACTCTTTGCTACCCCATGAACTGCAGCACTCCAGGCTTCCCTGTCCTTCACTATCTCCTGGAGTTTGCTCAAACTCACTTTCATTGAGTTCATGATGCCATCCAACCATTTCATCCTCTGTCGTCCCCTTCTCCTGTTTCCCTCAGTCTTCCCCAGCATCAGGGTCTTTTCCAATGAGTCAGCTCTTTGCATCAGGTGTCCAAAGTATTGGAGTGTATATATATGTATATATACACACACACACAGAGCGAGACAAAAATTATATATATATATAATTTGTTGTTGTTAACCCTGGTCTTCTTCACTAGGATTTTAAGCTCAATAAGAGTAGGAACTTATGTGTCTCCCTCACCATTGTATCAACAGCACCTATAACAGTACCTGACCTATGGTAGATACTCCATAAATATTTGCTGAATGAATTAATTTGGAAAATAGAGAAATTGCTATAAGCAGAGTTGACTGAAGAATGAAATTTTACATAATTCTTAAAGAATGAAGAAAATGTGCATAGAAGAAGAGAGGCATTTCAGGAGCAAGATTTAAGGAGGGCAAAGGTTTGGAAGTGATAATAAACTTGCAGTAGATTTACCTGGGTGGAGGGTATGTTTCCTATTGTGAATGATTCCGCCATAAAATGGGTTGGGGTTGCGTTGACCAATACGTAAAGAATTTCTTCTGGAGCATAGACACTAGAACTATTTGAGACGCTGAGTCACTCGTGTCAAAGCAATTTCTGTTTTTCTAAGTATGCGGCAGTCTGTCTGTGCTTGTAATTACCCGTTCGCTTCAACTATACGGGACCCCCTGAGCATTGTCTTCTTGCCTATAGCAAACACTAACAAGGCCCGTGTTGAGCCGGCTGTCAGCACTGACAGCCTCAAATGTTACACTTCACTGAAAATGACAGTTCTCTACCAATATATTTTGCAGAAAAATCCTTCAGAGCAAGGACACTGGCTTTTCCAGTATGTTTTAATTCCTATAGTCCCCCTTACCCACACCCACGTGCTGGAAGATTCATCTATCTTGATTTTGCTTCCGAAGCACCCACAAAGATTGATAATCAGCGATTCAGAGTTCAAAACCCCAGCACATCCCTTATCAATCCTCCAGATACGTCTGAGTGAAGACTCTCAGAAGTGTGCCAAGCTGAGTGACTTTGTCACTGAGGTCATCCTCAGTGGGGATACGTTTGGAAATTCTAACTCTGGGTAATCCAAGTAAACTGTATTTCAATATGGAGTGTTATCTAGAAACCAAAAATTATTAATTTCCTGAGTTTTTTACATTTTTTTGGCCCTCGGAGTTTTATCAAATTTGATTTTTGCCTCACATTCTTCCTCAAGTTTTAAAAATGAACGGCAGGAAAAATCTATATTTTACTTATGGAGATAAAAAACTAAATTCCCAGCATTAGGTCTTTGGTTAATTTTTCTTTAACAGAGCCTTTTGTCAAATCCTCAAAGTATCTCTAAGGCATAAAAGAGAGCAGCTCTGATTAGGGAAAGGGACCCAGAGCGCCCCCTCCTGGTCACATGCTTTTCTGCCTCTTCACCCTCGCCTGCATGGTGGTGGTTTAACTTCTTAAGTCTTGTCCGACGCTTGCGACCCCATGGACTGTGGCCCACCAGGTTCCTCTGTCCATGGGATTCTCCAGGCAAGAATACTGAAGTGGGTTGCCATTTCCTTCTCCAGGGGCCATGGCAGGCACCATTCGTGATCTCCACTGAACACAGTTTGATAACCACTGAATCAAAGTGATATGTAAGAATATTTTAGCTGGACCTCTGTAAGATCAGTCATTAATCAAGAGCCCCCTCTGTATTATAGTCGCCCCGATTTACCCATATTCCCTGAAGAATTATGCCACCAAGTGTTCTTATTCTTCTGGAAAACCCTTCCTCACTCGTGCTTATTCGCTCAGTCAAGACAGGCTCTTTGTGACCCTTTGGATTGCAACCTGTCAGGCTCCTCTGTCCATGGGATTTTTCAGGCATGTGCTGGGAATTTAAGCTGATAAAGTACAGTCTGCATTATGTTATAACTAAACACAGAGCACTGTTACAACAGTATAAATGATTATTGTGATAAAAGAAACTTGCAAAATTCTTTGATTTTGCATGAACTCTCCACATTTCCATCATTTAATAAAATTTCACAGTCAGTCCACAAAATAGATGGTGGATCTGAGTTGTGAAATATTAGCATGGCATTTTGATGGTCACTGGGTGCTCTGTGATATCTAACCTTTCGTTAACATTCAGAACCCCTGTTCATTAGTGATGCTACTCCGACTCCTGCGCAGATGGTACAGTGTAGCTATGCAGGATGCTGTGAGGGGACAGGTCACATCCCAGGCATGGGATAGGCTTGGAGTTAGGCTTGGCTCTTACCCTTTGATCCTGTCTAAGAGTTGTGCTCCTTTCATGTCACCTACAATTGAAAAGTAGCCAGTGTTGCCTGATGTTAATTATATTTGGAATAATAAACCCACTTGTAAAAATACTAGTGCAAAGTACTCATAAGAATTTACCAAGACAGTGTAAAATTAATTAAACTTGCCAAAGGGTAGCCTCAGTCAGAGGCCGTGCATAAGTTGCAGGGGTGTACAAGAAAACACATTGAATGTGAGAAGAAAATATTAGAAAATATTTAAATTTTATAGCATTTTATAGTTTTCCTACTTTTATATTTTTTATAAAGCACACATTAAGGTATTATGACCCCACAAGTACATAATTTATGAATCTATACATGTTTAGGTATTGAAGTGTGTGCTGGAAAGATTTTGCTAATAGGATGTGAGAACTACTTCCTATGTCTTTCACAGCAAAAGAGTTAGTTCTTCATTTTATTTTTTTCAATAGTTCAAATGAATACAGATCCAAAGAGAGAGGTATAGGAGACAGAATGAAGATTTTGGTACCAAGAGGTCCTGAGTTCAAATTTCAACTGATCACTTACCACCTTGGTCATTTAGGACAAGATTACATCTCTGAACATCAATTTCCTCATCTGTAAAAAAAAGGATAATAGCCCCCATTATTTTAAATGAGGTAATTTGTTTAAAGTGCATAGTAGATTGCTTGGCACAATAGATATTACCTATTATCATTTGTAAACTCATTTATTCAAGTTGTCATCCTATTTGTCACATTTTTATATGTGTTAATGGAACATGGTTACATTAAAAGCATAAATAATGTCTAGTCCCTTGGGCTAGAGAGAGATAAAGGTTTTCTTGTCCTTTTCAACTCAATCCGTAAAGTGTACACCCTGCGCTTATTAATTTGTGCAAGAGCCCTTGATTCTTGTCTTCATGGGCTCAGCTCTGCTCAGCCATAACTGGATTAATGCATGTCCACGTCCACATTACAAGATTCATTAAGAAAAGAAAAGTCAGCTCACACTATGTGGTTAAGGATAATGGAAATTTGCTTATTAGAAGTCTTCCAGAGAGAAAATTTCTTAATTACTTGCTTTCGATTAAAATGAAGGTAAACAGAAGCAATTCTGAAGTTAACCTTGTGATCACGTTTTCCTGAACATAGTGTGGAAGTCTGACAATTAGGAAGCAATTTCCTGCAGTTCTCTTACATTTGTCTGAGTCTTAGACAGTTTGCAATCAAACAAACAGGAGAGTCACCTCACATACTTTTTGGAAGAGGGTGATATGAAAGTGTGGAGTTTACCAAGAAAAAATTTGCATCAGATCAGCCTAATTCTTTTAAAGGAGAAACTAGACCAGTTAGTCAAGGGACTGCCTTAGACACAATGTAACTGATTTCCAAAAAGCATTTGCAAGGTTTATTGTGACAACTCAGTAGCCAACATGGGATGTTTGGTCCTGACCACATGGTGGTTAGGTATGTAGGATTGTAACCCAGTGTATACAGGACAGGGAGTGATTAGGCAGTAATGCTTTGAGTGATTGTTTAGAGGGAGATGGTTAATGATGTAATATTGTTGCACAATAAGGGAATTCATTTTTAGTTTGGACTATAAGAAGAAAGTGATTCTTCTGATATTAATATTTAAAATGCTCCTCAAATGACAACAGGTTTCAGAAAACACTGGTTGTTTCAGAAACAATGCACACATACAGTGTAGACAAAAAGAGTTCCAAAGCTATGTTGTCATAGAACCATTTTATTTCCAGAGAGAGCAGAGGATCAGATTCTCTCATAGTAATCAGTTGGTAAAAAAAAAAATTACCATGGTCAAGAGTGTGAGCAGACTATTAACATTTTTCTAATTAGTGAGGAAGGTCTTTAAGAGTGGTGTGCTGGTGAGTGTTTAACAATGTTTGCATATAGATACCACAGAAGTAAATAACCACAAGGTCACTATTGTGGTCACTAATAAATAATCACTTTTATAGTTAATAGTAAAATGTAGTAAAACTGGGAAGTGACATCTTAAGCATTTATTGCCTTTTCAAAAACTTTTTTTAAAAAACTTTAAGACTTTTAATTTTGAAATAATTTTAGATTTATAGAAGAGTTGTAAGAAAGTTTAGAAAGTCCCCCCATACCCTTCACTCATCTCCCAATGTTAACATGTTTTAGAACCATTGTATATTTATCAAAACTAAGAAATGAATGTTGGTAAAACTCAGACATTATTTGGTTTTCACCAGTTTTTCCACTAATGTTCTTTTTCTGTCCAGGATCCCATTCAAGGTACTGTGCTGCATTTATTTGTCATGTTTCCTTAGTTTCCTCTGGTCTATCATGGTTTCTTAGGCTTTCCTTATTTTTCTATGACAATTTCAATATAATTTACTTAACTGTCAGTTAATTTTTGAGTCAGTTGCTCATAGGCTCATAATTTATTGAAGCACAATACTAAAGAGTGTGGTTTAATGGAATATTACTCAGCCATTAAAAAGAATTCATTTGAATCAGTTCTAATGAGATGGATGAAACTGGAGCCCATTATACAGAGTGAAGTACGCCAGAAAGATAAAGAACATTACAGCATACTAACACATATATATGGAATTTAGAAAGATGGTAATGATAACCCTACATGCAAAACAGAAAAAGAGACACAGATGTACAGAACAGACTTGTGGACTCTGTGGGAGAAGGTGAGGGTGGGATGTTTCAAAGGAACAGCATGTATATTATCTATAGTGAAACAGATCACCAGCCCAGGTGGGATGCATGAGACAACTGCTTGGGCCTGGTGCACTGGGAAGACCCAGAGGAATCGGGTAGAGAGGGAGGTGGGAGGGCGGATCAGGATGGGGAATACATGTAACTCCATGGCTGATTCATGTCAATGTATGACAAAACCCACTGAAGTGCTGTGAAGTAATTAGCCCCCAACTAATAAAAATAAATGAAAAAAAAAAAATAAAGAGTGTGGTTTACCATCACAAGCAAGGAAATCGAAACTGTAATCAGAAATCTTCCAGCAAACAAAAGCCCAGGACCAGATGGCTTCACAGCTGAATTCTACAAAAAATTTAGAGAAGAGCTAACAACTATCTTACTCAAACTCTTCCAGAAAATTGCAGAAGAAGGTAAACTTCCAAACTCATTCTATGAGGCCACCATCACCCTAATTCCAAAATCAGACAAAGATGCCACAAAAAAAGAAAACTACAGGCCAATATCACTGATGAACATAGATGCAAAAATCCTTAACAAAATTCTAGCAAACAGAATCCAACAACATATTAAAAAAATCATACACCATGACCAAGTGGGCTTTATCCCAGGAATGCAAGGATTCTTTAATATCCACAAATCAATCAATGTAATACACCACATTAACAAATTGAAAGATAAAAATCATATGATTATCTCAATAGATGCAGAAAAAGCCTTTGACAAAATTCAACATCCATTTATGATTAAAACTCTCCAGAAAGCGGGAATAGAAGGAACATACCTCAACATAATAAAAGCTATATATGACAAACCCACAGCAAGCATCACCCTCAATGGTGAAAAATTGAAAGCATTTCCCCTGAAATCAGGAACAAGACAAGGGTGCCCACTCTCACCACTCCTATTCAACATAGTTTTGGAAGTGTTGGCCACAGCAATCAGGGCAGAAAAAGAAGTAAAAGGAATCCAGATAGGAAAAGAAGAAGTGAAACTCTCACTGTTTGCAGATGACATGATCCTCTACATAGAAAACCCTAAAGACTCTACCAGAAAATTACTAGAGCTAATCAACGAATACAGTAAAGTTGCAGGATATAAAATTAACACACAGAAATCTCTTGCATTCCTATACACTAACAATGAGAAAACAGAAAGAGAAATTAAGGAAACAATACCATTCACCATTGCAACAAAAAGAATAAAATACTTAGGAGTATATCTACCTAAAGAAACAAAAGCCCTATACATAGAAAACTATAAAACACTGATGAAAGAAATCAAAGAGGACACAAACAGATGGAGAAATATACTGTGTTCATGGATTGGAAGAATCAATATTGTCAAAATGGCTATACTACCCAAAGCAATCTATAGATTCAATGCAATCCCTATCAAACTACCAACGGTATTTTTCACAGAACTAGAACAAATAATTTCACAATTTGTATGGAAATACAAAAAACCTCGAATAGCCAAAGTAACCTTGAGAAAGAAGAATGGAACTGGAGGAATCAACCTGCCTGACTTCAGACTATACTACAAAGCCACAGTCATCAAGACAGTATGGTACTGGCACAAAGACAGAAATATAGATCAATGGAACAGAATAGAAAGCCCAGAGATAAATCCACGAACCTATGGTCACCTTATCTTCAACAAAGGAGGCAAGGATATACAATGGAAAAAAGATAACCTCTTTAACAAGTGGTGCTGGGAAAACTGGTCAACCACCTGTAAAAGAATGAAACTAGAACACTTTCTAACACCATACACAAAAATAAACTCAAAATGGATTAAAGATCTAAATGTAAGACCAGAAACTATAAAACTCCTAGAGGAGAACATAGGCAAAACACTCTCCGCCATAAATCACAGCAGGATCCTCTATGACCCACATCCCAGAATTTTAGAAACAAAAGCAAAAATAAACAAATGGGACCTAATGAAACTTAAAAGCTTTTGCACAACAAAGGAAACTATAAGCAAGGTGAAAAGACAGCCCTCAGATTGGGAGAAAATAATAGCAAACGAAGCAACAGACAAAGGATTAATCTCAAAAATATACAAGCAACTCCTCCAGCTCAACTCCAGAAAAATAAATGACCCAATCAAAAAATGGGCCAAAGAACTAAACAGACATTTCTCCAAGGAAGACATACAGATGGCAAAAAAACACATGAAAAGATGCTCAGCATCACTCATTATCAGAGAAATGCAAATCAAAACCACAATGAGGTACCATTACACACCAGTCAGGATGGCTGCTATCCAAAAGTCTACAAGCAATAAATGCTGGAGAGGGTGTGGAGAAAAGGGAACCCTCTTACACTGCTGGTGGGAATGCAAATTAGTATAGCCGCTATGGAAAACCGTGTGGAGATTTCTTTAAAAGCTGGAAATAGAACTGTCATATGACCCAGCAATCCCACTTCTGGGCATACACACCGAGGAAACCAGATCTGAAAGAGACACGTGCACCCCAATGTTCATCGCAGCACTGTTTATAATAGCCAGGACATGGAAGCAACCTAGATGCCCATCAGCAGACGAATGGATGAGGAAGCTGTGGTACATATACACCATGGAATATTACTCAGCCATTAAAAAGAATTCATTTGAATCAGTTCTAATGAGATGGATGAAACTGGAGCCCATTATACAGAGCGAAGTAAGCCAGAAAGATAAAGACCATTACAGTATACTAACACATATATATGGAATTTAGAAAGATGGTAAGGATAACCCTATATGCAAAACAGAAAAAGAGACTCAGATGTATAGAACAGACTTGTGGACTCTGTGGGAGAAGGCGAGGGTGGGATGTTTCAAGGGAACAGCATCGAAACATGTATATTATCTAGGGTGAAACAGATCACCAGCCCAGGTTGGATGCATGAGACAAGTGCTCTGGCCTGGTGCACTGGGAAGACCCAGAGGGATCGGGTGGAGAGGGAGGTGGGAGAGGGGACCGGGATGGGGAATACATGTAAATCCATGGCTAATTCATTTCAATGTATGACAAAAACCACTGCAATGTTGTAAAGTAATTAGCCTCCAACTAATAAAAAAAAAAAAGAGTGTGGTTTAATGGATCGATGTCATGTGGACAGAGGTTTCTAGGGACATAACCACAAGGATTTGTCATTGGTCTTTGCTCTTCGACAGTCTTAGTAAAGCCCTGGAAAAGCCTGTTGCTGCAAATAATGGCTTCCCTGGTGGCTCAGTCAGTAGAGAGTCCACTGTGCAAATCATATTGGCATGTGATACAGATGTGGGAATGTAACAAGTATGTTGGATTATAGTATAGAACCACAGAGATTACAACATAATAGACAAATTTAACAGCATAAAATTTTATAGAGATAAATGTATTTTATAACATAAATGTAACCAACATTTATGTACCAAAAACCACTTCCGTAAATGTGCCTAGGGAGACATGATTTAACAGAAGTTCATGCTAAACACGTGCTTAGGGCTTGGGCTTTGTGGACAGAGTGAGATCCCCAGGGCCCAGCAGGAAGTGACTTGGAGGCTTGGCTTCATTTCAGGGGCATGATCTCTCCTGAATGTGAGGAAAATGTGAATATTTCCAGGGACATGTCCATCCAAAATCACATAATTTGCCTCAAATGTGTCATGATAAGTGTGATGTAATTTTCAAGGGAGAGTGTCCAGAATCACAAATAGCCTCTGCCCAGTGAAGGCAGTGTGAAAAGAGACCTGGAAAGGTGAGGTCAGGCAGAACTACCCCAGCTCATGATCATGTAGCCAAAGAGGCCTGGTGTAAGGTTCCCATGGCCAAGGGCAAGAGTGTGCCCTCAGGCTTAAAATGTAGTCTCTAGTCTCTTGGTAAGGGCATGGGTGACTGCAAGTGGTGAGCCAGTGCTGTGATTTGATTGCCAGAGTTTATTCTCTTGCTCTGCATCTGTAGAAATACAGTGTCTAGCTCAAATGAGCTAATAGACTTGCACATGTTTACATTATTCAGCCAAATCAGGAGTATTATGGTCAGTTCTGGATATCAGAACTCTGAGCATTTTAAAGGAAAGTAGCCTGAGTGGTCAGAGAATGCTAACAAATGCCATAGAAGGAGCATGAAAGAAACTGGGGGATGCTTAGCCTGCTGAAGAGAAGATGTAGGAGAGTGAAGATTACTGTTTCCCAATATTTTAAAAGCTCTCTCATGCAGAAGCACAATTAGACTTAGATAAATGGCTGCACACGAGAGAAGGACAAATTTTAGCTCAACAAACAGAAGAGCTTTTAATTATTAGTGCTCTTTAAAAGGGAGTAAGCTACCTCAAGCAGAAGTATTTAAGTAGAAGCAAAATAAACACTTGGTAGAAATGTTGGCTAGAAGATTGTCTATTCTGCTATGACAGTTGTGTGTTTCTAAGTGTGACTTAGTTTGTATTCTGTTGGCCACTAGCATAATGCTATCAGTATGAAGTGGGATGTTATGTTGGATCGTTAATGGTTCTCATCAGCCCTTTGGTGTTTTGCACCATCAAGCAATGGTGCCAAAGTGCCCTCCCACTGCTGACCGTGGTGTTCCAGCCATGGATGGGTGCAGTACAGTGTCCAATGTGACCACACTCCACACTGTGTATTCCAGTTTAGGAGTACATGTGTACTCTCCCCAGTCTTTGTGATTTTCTCCATCAAACATCATCTTTTTTAAGGTTAAGTATTGCTTACTCCTTGGAAGGAAAGTTATGACCAACCTTTACAGCATAATAAAAAGCAGAGACATTACTTTGCCAACAAAGGTCCGTCTAGTCAAGGCTGTGGTTTTTCCAGTGGTCATGTATGGATGTGAGAGTTGGACTATAAAGAAAGCTGAGCGCCGAAGAATTGATGCTTTTGAACTGTGGTGTTGGAGAAGACTCTTGAGAGTCCCTTAGACTGCAAGGAGATCCAATCAGTCCATCCTAAAGGAGATCAGTCCTGGGTGTTTATTGGAAGGACTGATGCTGAAGCTGAAGCTCCAATACTTTGGCCACCTGATGTGAAGAGCTGACTCATATGAAAAGACCCTGATGCTGGGAAAGATTGAGGGCAGGAGGAGAAGGGGGCGACAGAGGATGAGATGGTTGGATGGCATCACCGACTTGATGGACATGGGTTTGGGTGAACTCCGGGAGTTGGTGATGGACAGGGAGGCCTGGCGTGCTGCGGTTCATGGGGTCGCAAAGAGTCGGACACAACTGAGTGACTGAACTGAACTGATTGTATAATACACATATCTTTTCTGAAGATGTAACATTTTAAAAACCATGCTAGTGTTTTTCTGTTACTTTTCTGTTATTACTACTTTTGTTAATGCCATGATTATCAAGTTGCAGGTGTTTTCTGTGATCTGCCTCTGTATCTATTTTTCCCATAGCTCTGTAATTTTTAGGGTGTTATTTGGAAGAATAAATGGCGATAGGACAGAATTGTTTCTGTTGAGTTTGGATTTACAGCAATTGTTCTCAATCCTGTCTGTGCATGTCAGCTCGTGCTTGTGTTCAATTGCTCAATCATGTCTGACTCTTTGTGACCCCATGGACTCCCCACCAGGCTCCTCTGTCCATGAAATTTCCCAGGCAAGAATACTGCAGTGGGTTGCCATATCCTTCTCCAGGGATCTTTGCTATCCAGGTATTGAACCCATGTCTCCTGCATTGGCAGGTGGAGTCTCTACTGCTGAGCCACTTGGGAAGTCTTCCTAATCAACTAGCGAGCCTTAAAAATTCTAAATTCATAGGGCCCACTTCAAGATCTCCCAGGGGCAGAACCTGTAACGTTGTGTTTTTAACAAGTTCATTGCAGTCAGCCTGGAACCAGATAAGAAGCTTTGGTTTGTAATCACTAGACAGATAACTCTTAGCTCTGTAATTCTGCCCTCACCCCCACCTTCTCTGCCATCTATTAAGACAAGACAAATGCTATCCTTGAAATAGTGAAGTAGCAAAATAAACATTTCAATGTGGACACGGACATCTGCCAGCACAGCAGTGAACTTTGGGTGTCCTACACAGTGTGTATGTTAGAACCATGGGAATTTTGCAAGATAAGCATCTCTGGTTGAAATAGCCTTCAAATCACAACATTTTTCATGCCACTAAAGTTCAGCTCTCAAGAAGATTGTGTTTATTAGGTTATTTTGAAGGTGAGCTTATCTTTCAGCCAGGCAGTCAGGAGTTTGAACAGATTAGCATCATTATGAGATCAGAAAGCAAGTTGAAAGTCGGACGTCAATTTATGACCATTGTCATCCCAGTGAATTCCCCATTGACTTGGGAGATTTTGACATAAATGAACATTTTCACTTGTGAGAGGTGTTATTAGAACAGGAAGGGTGGAGCAGGTAAGCATGGAGGTTTGTTAGCTGTGCAGCTGGTCATTCACTTGGGAGTTGCTCAAATCAATTTTATGGCCACTAATCTCAATATTGCAATTATAAAATTTACTTCAAAGGCCATATGTATGGCATCTGCTCCCCATTTTGAGCTTGTCTCTCCCCCTCCGCCAATATAATTCCATAGTGACTGCTTAACAGTTTTAAGCAGGCAAATCTTGAACTTTACATATCAAATAGGGATCTACCTTTCTAGAAAGTTATCTCTCATGGTAAGATGTTTTTCTCAGTCTCGGATTAAGCATAAATAGGCAGCTGAGCTATGAGCCCATTGCTGTCGAATCTTGATAAGAGAGATGCCAGGAGGCTTGAAGAAGAGGAATAAGAAAAACCTGAAACAAAGTTGTGCTTCAGTACCCTAGCAAATTATGGTATATTTATAACCCATCTGAGTTGTCTGAAGTGCAAGCGGGCATATTGCAGCAGAACAGAGATTGTGCCCTCCCTTGCGTACTTCAGCTGTTTGGCAAAACAGATTTAAAGCAAGAAACTTCACTCACAAATCAAAGCTGGAAAAGAATTCATTTTTAAAAAAAACCTCATTTTCTTGAAATGACTAAGCCTGTTCAGCAACTGCACTCCACGGCTATTGAAGTAGAATCATTTTAGAATGGCAAGGGACACATTAGGCAGTCAGGAGCCTACACTTTGCAGCTGTGAGTCATCACTACTTGCCCTGGTTTCTTGCGCATGTCTTTACAACAGTCAAACCAGAACAGCCTTTCTTCAGTCTTGTTCTAGAACAATGTGGGTACAAAATCATACCTTATAGGTCAGAGGGCTAAAGATGTAGCCAGCTAATTCCAAATAATGGTAATAAGAAAAAAGGAGTGAAAACAGGCCCCCAGTAGAGACTGGAATCCGTACTATCCTCCACCCTAAGCAAGAACATGAGGTAAATGCAAAATTTTTTACTGAGTCCCAGATTCTCTTAAATGAGCAAGAGTGAATCAAAACTTTTAATAGTCTGGGCTACTTTAAAATTTTTTTGATGTATTTTATTTTTTAAAGTTTTTATTTGGCTATTTATTTTTGGCTGCATTGGGTCTTCACTGCTGCACACGGGCTTTCTCTAGTTGCAGTCCGGGACTCCTCACTGTGGCCCCTTCTCTTGTTGCAGAGCTTGGGCTCCAGGGTGCATGAGCTTCAGTAATTGCAGTGCATGGGCTTAGCTGCCCCGCAGCCTCTGCATCTTCCTGGGCCAGGGGCTGAACCTGTGTTGCCTGCATTGGCAGGCGGATTCTTAACCACTACACCACCACCAAGGAAGTCCTTATTTTATTTTTTTAATTGAAGTATAGTTTGGAGAAGGAAATGGCAACCCACTCCAGTACTCTTGCCTGGAGAATCCCATGGACGGAGGAGCCTGGTGGGCTGCAGTCCACGGGGTCGCGAAGAGTCGGACACGACTGAGCGACTTCACTTCACTTCATAGTTAATTTACAATGTTGCCTTAGTTTCAAGTGTACAACAAAGTGATTCAATTATATATATATATGTATATTCTTTTTCAGATTCTTTTCCATTGTAAATTATTATAAGATATTGAGTATAGTTCTCTTTGCCATACAGCAGGTCCTTGTTGTTTACCTGTTATCTAGTAGTGTGTACCCACCCCAGTGTTCTTGCCTGGAGAATCCCAGGGACAGGGAGCCTGGTGGGCTGCCGTCTGTGGGGTCACACAGAGTCGGACACGACTGAAGCGACTTAGCAGCAGCAGCAGTATACATATCAGTCCCAAACTCCTAATTTATCTCACCACTTCTGCCCCTACTATTCCCCTTGTTAAGCATAAATGTGTTTTCTGTATGTGAGTCTGCTTGTTTTTTTAAATAAGTTCTTTTGTATCATTTTTTATTTTTAATTTTTTAAAATATTTAACTTTATTATTAAACAAAATAATTTGAGAATATAAGAGCATCTCATTTCAAAACTACAAAGTGTGAGGGAGATAGAAAAAATGAATTAATCAGAAAAATATAAAAGATTCTATAGAATCTTTTATGTATCATTTTTTTAGATTTCACAAATAAGTTACATCATATGATATTTGTCTTTCTCTGACTTACTTCACTTTATATGATAATCTCTAGGTCCAGTCTGTTGCTGCAAATTGCATTATTACACTATTTTTTATGGCTGAGTAATATTCCATTGGGTATATATACCACATCTTCTTTATACATTCATCTGTTTATGGACATTTAGGTTGTCTAGGCTACTTCTTTGTTTCTCTGGCCATGATGAGGGCTGTGCAGGATCTTACTTCCCTGCCCAGGGATTGAACTGGGGCCACTGTAGTGAAAGTGGCAAGTCCTAACTATTGGACTACCAGGAAATTCCCTAGACTACTTCTTGAAGGAGAGACTAAAGAGGAGCAGTCAAAAGAATGACTTTACAAAAAAACCCCTGAAAATATAAGCAAGAAATAAGAGGAAGAATGGAGAGGAGAAAAAAGAGGAGGAAAGAGAGAAAGAGAATGGATAGAGAGGAGAGTATTTGATGTGCTGGGTATGGCAACATCTTAGAAACACAACTAGGAAATGACTGTTTCTTTTCCAGGAAGTTAAATTAAATATCAAAACATTTGGTTTTTCCATTTCTACTTTAGTGTAAACTCCTCTATTGTGATTCATTTTCTTTCAGAGTATTATCACACACCTAGCACATAGTGGCTGCTCAATTAATTGTGAAAGGGGGAGGGGTAGCAGGTTAATATTTACTTTTTTATTTTAAAATTTATTTTATTCTATTTTTGAATAAACATTTTATTAGAGACTGAATTGTATCCCCTACCCTCTGCCAAATCCATATGTTGAAGAAAGGTCTTCCACTTTCTTCAACATTGAATTATACCCCCAAATGTGACTATAGATAGGGCCTTTAAGGAACTAGTTAAGGTTATTAAGATGGGGCCCTAATCCATCAGGACCGATGTCCTTGTAAGAAGCAAAGGAGGTAGAGAAGTGCGTTCACACTGAGAAAAGGCCACAGGACGACACAGGTAGAAGGCAGCTGTCTATAAGGCAGGAAAAGGGATATCAGCAGAAACCAATCCTACAAGCACTTTGATACTGGACTTCCAGCATCTAGAACTGTGAGGAAATAATTTCTATAGTTTTAGCCACCCAGTATGTAGTATTCTGTATGGAAGCTCAAAGAGACTACTACAATATGGTTAAAAGATTAAAAGATGAAATGAGAAGTCTTCCTCCTACTCTTGCCTCTTTCCCAAATACCCTTCCCTGCCTTTAAAACAGTAGGAAGAATATTACTGGACAATTTTCTTACTGACTCATGACTAATGGGTCTATTAGTAATAGACCCTAATGGATTGTGGGTAGTAATGTCCTTATGACATCACAAGTTATACAGGGCTTTGAATACTTAGTTTGAACACTTCTTTTATCCTCACCTTGTGGTAACTTTCAATATTTTTTTTATTTTTTAAGAAAGATTGAGGAACAATCTCTTTGACTGGTTCCCAGCAGTGATTGGAAAAGTTTATGTGCTTATCACTAGTATCTGCTCCACTGATGGCTGACTACCAGTTCTGTTAACATTGTTTATAAAATAGGAGTTAGTAAGAACTGAACAAGAGCTGAATCTTTTTGGATGAGGAAAGCACACAGGCTTTGATCTTTCTTTTACCTTTTCAGAAGTGCTTTGAATTTGTTGTCTAGTTTCTGGCTATGTTCTGGTAGTTGGGGTTGCTATAGAAGTAATTTCCAGTTAGCATTTTGTATTCATAAATGACCATCTGCCTCTATGATTTCAGTCTAAAGTTAATGGCTTTGCCGGGAGCTAACATTGCTTTGCTTGAGAGCTTAGTTATGGGCCTCCCAGTGCTTGCCTGTGAGAGTTTCAAAAAGTCTACCTCTTCTTAACCTATAAATTCCTTATTATTCCCAGTCAATGTAAGAGGTGTTACAGAAAACTAGTTAGAGCAGTATATTAAAAATGAAACAAGGAGCCCCTTTACTTAGGTAAAAGCTTTTCCACTTTTAAGCATGTCCACTTAGACATGCATATGATGTTCTCTGGAAAGGCTCACTGTGGGTGGTGCTCAGGTTGATGGCTAGGCTTTGAGAGCTCCTCTGACCTGCCGCCCACCAAGCATCACCACTATCACAGATTAAAACAAGAAAAAGAAAAATTGCTCTTTAATACTCTCTCCTACTATAGGAAGGGAGCAGATCCTTTCTTGCTTCTTAGGTTAGACTTAACTATACAGTAAAATATGATGAGTTCTTCATTCTTAGTCCATTTAGGAGATACAGCCAGGCCTGCATGTACCATTAGTTCTTGAGACACATGAGTCTGAAGTCTGATGAACCTGAGTTCAAATCTTGATTCCAGCACTCACTGGCCAAATGACAATGTTCAAGTTTCTTCATGTCTCCAAGTCTCATTTTCCTTTAATATAACATAGAAATATTATTAATGGCTACCTCATAGGATTTATATGAGGGTTAAATGAGACAGATGGGCAGAGGTTTTTACTGGGGATACTATACTCAATAGTTCTGTTTCATCAGCCCCTCAGTATGATCAACCTAGACAGCATATTAAAAAGCAGAGACATTATATTGCCAACAAAGGTCCGTCTAGTCAAGGCTATGGTTTTCCAGTAGTCATGTATGGATGTGAGAGTTGGACCATAAAGAAAGCTGAGTGCCAAAGAATTTATGCTTTTGAACTGTGGTGTTGGAGAAGACTCTTGAGAGTCTCTTGGACTGCAAGGAGATCCAACCAGTCTGTCCTAAAGGAGATCAGTCCTGGATGTTCATTGGAAGGACTGATATTGATGCTGAAGCTCCAATACTTTGGCCACCTGATGCGAAGAGCTGACTCATTGGAAAAGACCCTGATACTGGGAAAGATTGAAGGCAGGAGGAGAAGGGGATGACAAAGGATGAAATGGTTGGATGGCATCACCGACTCGATGGACATGAGTTTGAGCAAGCTCCAGGAGCTGGTGATAAACAGGGATGGCTGGCGTGCTGCAGTCCATGGCGTCGCAAAGAGTTGGACACGACTGAGTGACTGAACTGAACCCCTCAGTGTCTGTGACCAGCATGGATTCACCAGAGGTGAGTGATCTTTTGACGCACAGACCAATTTAGGACGTATTGAATATTTATGAGCCACTTTAAAAATGGAAACTTAAAATATTTTTAAGTACTCTGGGAAGAATTTATATCCATACAAATTAAATTACCTACTTTGTTTAATAGAAGAGTGATGATAAGAAAACGGCACTACTTATCCACAGAAATTCTGTTATCACGGTACCACTCTCTAACCTTTCATCCTCAAATTAGCTTATGGGCCAAAACAGTCCATTAGATCTTAGAACTCTAGAACAATGCTAATAGCTGACATATGATTTGACTAACTTGAATAACCCATTTTTTTTGTCATCATCAATAAATCAATAAGTAGGACATGAAACCATACTGTGTATATACAATATTGTTGTTTCAATTCTCATCCTCTTCTCAAAACACAAAGTATTTTATTTAACAAAATCTGTATCCTTTTTATTAAATGAGTCTACAAGAAGTGTCTTTAAAATGGTGGTCTAAGACCAGAATCACACAAGGTTGTTAAAATGCAGATTTTTGAGGCAGGGCTGGTCCTGGGAATATGCAATATGAAGGTTCCAAATAATGCCAACGTTAGAGAATTGTTGCCCTAAAACATACAGAGGTTGGCATTTCAAGCCTCCCTCTTGAATTTTCTTTCTTTTTCTTGGCAGTCAGTACAGAGGAGCCTGGTGGGCTACAGTCCATAGGGTAACAAAGAGTTGGATATGACTGAGGTGACTTTGCATAGCATGCACAATGTTAAGCTAGAACAGTGAATTCAAACTCCAGGCCCCACCTGCTTCAGATTTCAAAGTGGGATTGAATATATGGAATAAGATTTAGATCATTCTGATGTTTCTCTAGGAACCACTATTTTGGAAATTCTGACTGGATCAAAGTTTTTGTGATTGTTAACTAGTTCTTCTGACTATAAGGCAAATATCTTTCTTTTGTTAATTCCTATTTTCAAAAATAGATTACAGTAAGTTTTATTCTACTGCGACCATAAGACACATCTCAAGCTTTTATCTGATGGAGTACTTAGCACTCTGAACAATAATGAAACATTTGGAACTTTCAAGAACAATCTAGAAATTTCAGTTTTGCAAAAGTTTCTTAATACTCTAGGATCTGAATGTTTATCCAGATATGCTTATATCCTTTTCTCCAGGCTGACTTAAACCAGATAACTCTCCTAATACACTAATCCAGATAAGTAATTTATGGCCCTGTCTCATTTTCAAAACCAGAGCTTTGGAGAGGCACATTCTACTTTTCCTCAGTAAAGTCATCTTTTCCCACCTGATGGAGGAAGCCATCCTCCTTGGCTATCACCTCAGTTGGTTCACTTATTTTTTAAGTTAAATGATTTGGCTTCTCTGTAACTGGAAGGGGCTCAATTATCTTAAAAACTTCACTGGCTTCTTATTGAGTATTTTCATCAATGACATACATTAGGACAAAAACACTTCTCTGAAGAGCCTCAGTAAGGTAGATCTCTTTTTGAATCACCTAGGGCTCAATACTCAACTTCTCAGCAAGGATAGGTGTCCTTCCTGTAAGTGGAAAAGTCAATATTCGGCAAATGTTCACTGAGTTAGAGTCCTAGGTCTCAGGGAACAAGAATGAATAAGGCCTAGGACTTTGCTTGAAGTCATGAGTGGGAGATAACTCTTGTTTTAGTGGCTGTAATAGAACATAATAAGGGTCCTCCTAGTAGGTGTTGAACCAGGAGTCATGGGAGCCACACGCAGGAAATGGTTAGTCTGCCTGGGAGGTGAGAATATGTGGTAGAGGCTCAGAGCAAATGTCACACAGGAGATGACAGCTGTATTTTGGTTGCAGATGCATTCCCATGATTGAAAGCATCTTTTTTGTTTCATATTATGGGGTGAGGGGTAAGGTGTGGTAGGGAGAGAGGTATACCTGTTCATTTCCATCTTTGGAGGAGTATTTGACTTCTGGGAGTTAAAAGTTGGCATTTCTGAAGTGACATTTAAGATTAGTCATATGGTTTTCATTTGATAATGATTTGAGACGTCAAATGATCTCTTTTACACTTTGGTTACATGATAATTCAACAGCTACTATAAAATGGCTAAACCACTTGCCAAATTTGAATAGCAGACCATCAATCCAAAGGGAGTGACACTGAATTTATATACAACCAAGAATTGCAAATGCAATTTCATCACCAGCTTCTTCATCTAAGCGATTTGCCAGACCCTTTGCATAAATCAATAGTTAAGATTATCTTTAAAGCTCCCCAGTGATTTAATGATGCCCCTTTTCCTGTTATTGAATATACATAGACATCGGTAATCTACACAGAGTCTAATCAATTTGTCTAGTTTATATGCTGAGACCCCTAGAGAAGCCCTGGAATTTTCAGAGAAGGGTTATTTCTTTCACTTTCTTTCTCATGTCACCAGATAATTCCTTATGAACTCTATAAGGGGGTAATCTATGTGCTCTATCAGGTCTTTTATCTATTGTTGTCTTGTGACAAAATAATTCTACTGGTTCTGCTCTGAATCATTTTCTGTGAGCTCACTTAACACAGACATAATTCTTTCCCCCTCGAACTGAGAAATGCTCTAAAACTTTCTTAATCACTCCAGGCTGCTATTACTTTCAGGACAGCACCAGTGTATGTGTAACTGTTGCCTTCATGAATTCTGGTTTATCACAGTGGGTATGCAGCAATAACCACCTTTCATGGAGTGGACTGCAATTACCGTGTTTAATGTATACCGTTTAATTTGATCTTGCTCTTCACGGATGGCATTGAAACCACAATGCAAGGGCAGTAGCCCAAGGTTACTAACCAAGTGGGTAGTAAGATTGGGATTTTAACTAGCTTTTGGTTCCCAAAACCTACTTTGATAAAACTCATAAAATAATTCTTTGGTTTCACAAAGTCCTTTACCTATTTATATTGACCACTTTAAATTAATTAAGTTTATTAGTTAAACTTTTGTGATGGCTAGTGATAAAAACCCAATGCAAACTAGTGTAGTCGAAAATGGGAACCTCTTGGGGTTCAGTTGCCTGTGGGAGGAAGCAGTGGTGCATCTGAGCCCAGACATGCTGGAGTCAGGGACTCCTGCTCTGCATCGCCTCCCTTTCTCTCCATCTCTTTTTTCCTGCACATCAGATAAAAAAATGCTTGTAAAAATATGGAGAGAGTTTCCCTGATGGCCCAGCTGGTAAAGAATCTGCTTGCAATGCAGGAGACATGGATTAAATCCCTGGGTTGGGAAGATCCCCTGGAGAAGGAAATGGCAACCCATGCCGGTATTCTTGCCAATAAAATTCTGTGAACAGAGGAGCCTGGTGGGCTGCTGTCCATAGGGTCACACAGAGTCAGACACGACTGAAGCGACTTAGCATGCATGCATGCATTGGAGGAGGAAATGGCAACCTACAGGCCAGTATTCTGGCCTGGAGAATCCCAGGGACAGAGGGGCCTGGTGGGCAGCCATCTATGGGGTCGCACAGAGTTGGACATGACTGAAGTGACTTAGCAGCAGTAGCAACCTACTCCAGTATTCTGGCCTGGAGGATTCCATGGACTGTATAGTCCATGGGGTCGAAAAGAGTCACCCTGCTTCCTCCCACAGGCAACTGAACCCCAAGAGATTCCCATTTTTGACTACACTAATTTGAGTTGGGTTTTTATCACTAGCCATCACAAAAGCTTAACTAATAAACTTAATTAATTTAAAATGGTCAACATAAATAGGTAAGGGACTTAGTGAAACCAAATAATTATTTTATGAGTTTTATAAAAATAGGTTTTGAAAACCAATGGCTAGTTAAAATTCCAATCTTAGTACCCAATTGTATATTGTCACCCTGTTTATTTAATGTATATGCAGAGTACATCATGAGAAACACTGGACTAGATGAAGCACAAGCTGGAGTCAAGACTGCCAGGAGAAATATCAATAACCTCAGATATGCAGATGACACCACCCTTATGGCAGAAAGTGAAGAAGAACTAAAGAGCATCTTGATGAAAGTGAAGGAGGAGAGTGAAAGAGTTGGCTTAAAACTCAACATTCAGAAAACTAAGATCATGGCATTCAGTCTCATCACTTCATGGCAAATAGATGGGGAAACAGTGGAAATGGTGACTGACTTCATTTTTCTGGGCTCCAAAATCACTGTAGATGGTGACTGCAGCCATGAAATTAAAAGACGCTTACTTCTTGGAAGGAAAGTTATGACCAATCTAGACAGCATATTAAAAAGCAGAGACATTACTTTGCCAACAAAGGTCTGTCTAGTCAAGGCTATGGTTTTTCCAGTAGTCATGTATGGATGTGAGAGTTGGACCATAAAGAAAGCTAAGTGCTGAAGAATTGATGCTTTTGAACTGTGAAGAGTTCAAGAAGTTCTCTTGAACTTCTCAAGAGAAGACTCTTGAGAGTCCCTTGGACTGCAAGGAGATCCAGCCAGTCAATCCTAAAGGAAATCAGTCCTGAATATTTATTGGAAGGGCTGATGAAGCTGAAACTCCAATACTTTGGCCACCTGATGCGAATAGCTGAATCATTTGAAAAGACCCCGATGCTGGGAAAGATTGAAGGTGGGAGAAGGGGCTGACAGAGGATGAGACAGTTGGATGGCATCACCGACTCAATGGACATGAGTTTGAGCAAACTCCAGGAGTTGGTGATGGACAGGGAGGCCTGGCGTGCTGCAGTCAGTGGGGTCACAAAGAGTTGGACACGACTGAGCAACTGAACTGAACTGAAGAATATGGAGACAAGGAACCCCTTGTACACTGTTAGTGTGAATGTAAACTGGTACAGTCATAATGGAAAGTAGTAAGAAGTTTCCTCAAGAAATTAAAAATAGTACTATATGATTCAGGCTTCCCAGGTGACTCAGATGATAAAGTGTCTGCCCACAATGCAGGAGTTCGATCCCTGGGTTTGGGAAGATCCCCTGGATAAGGAAATGGCAACCCACTCCAGCATTCTTGCCTGGAAAATTCCGAGGATGGAGGATCCTGGTAGGCTACAGTCCATGGGGTTGCAAAGAGTTGTACACGACTGAGCGACTTCACTCTCACTTTTCACTATATGATCCAGCAATCCAACTATCAGGTTTATATCCATAGGGAATGAGAACATTATCTTAAAGGGATATCTGCACTCCTGTGTTTATTGCAGCATTATTTACAGTAACCAAGGTATGGAAACAACCTAAATGTCCATCAAAGAATAAATGAATCAATAAAATATAGTGTATATATGTAAATTTACATGTATACATAAGGACCTTCCCAGGTGGCTCAGTGGAAAAGAATCCACCACCAATGCAGGAGGCACAGGAGACTTAGGTTTGATCCCTGAGTCAGGAAGATCCCCTGGAGTTGGAAATGGCAACCCACTCCAGTATTCTTGCCTGGAAAACCCCATGAACACAGTAGCCTGGTAGGCTACAGTCCATGGGGTCACAAAGAGTCAGACACAACTGAGTGACTGAGCATGCATGCACATGTATATGTAATATTCAGCATTAAAAAAAATATATCCCGTAGTTTGTAATAACATGCATGAACCCAGAGGGTATTATGCTTAAGTAAAATAAGCCAATAAGGAAAGACAAATACTGCATGGTATCACTTACATGTGGAACCTAAAACAAAAGAGAAAGTCAAGCTCATAGAGTATATGAGAAGCTGCAGGATGAGGGAAACAGGTAGAGGTTGGTGAAAAGTTAAAAGCATTCTAAGTTGAATAAGATCTAGGCGTCTAATATATAACATATCAACTCTAATTGACAACACTGTATTGTATAACTGAAATTTGCTGAGAGTAGAACTTAAATGTTCTCACCAAAAAAAAAAATAAATATGTGAGGTAATGGATGTGTTAAGCAAATGCAAAATGACTTCTGCCTCTTGGTCGGAAGCAAAGTCTCCAGCAGTATCTTTGCCTGGTTTGGGTCATGCTCATCTTTGGACTTGGTCGACTGTGGCCAAAAGAATGGGGTCCTACCACATGCAGCCCTCATTAGAACCTCTACATGTGTGAAGTCATGGAGAGAGAAGTTCCCAGAAAGAAGGAAGTTAGCATTCCCAGAAGGAGGGTGGCATGGCTCCCATGCTGTGAGTCTTCAGTGAGATTACTAAATAGGAAGCTTCAGCCACCTTGTCCCTTTGTTATAAGGGGATCTCCTCATATAATTTTGACTTGCATCTTCATAAGGATAGAATGCATTTACCATGCCCCTAATTCTTATGTCCTAACCACACTTCCTTATGCTATATCTCACCTAGCACGATGCCTACACCCAGGGGATGTTCAGCCACTACTCTTGAACGTATGAATGCATTTCACCCACTTTACCTTCATACCACTGCTTCACTTGCAAAATAATGTATTTGACACTGTTACCCCTCTAAAAGGGCACTTCCCAGGTAGCGCAGTGGTAAAGAATCCGCCTGCAATGCAGGAGATGCCAGTTCAATCCCTGGGTTGGGAAGATCCCCTGGAGGAGGAAATGGCAACCACTCCAATATTCTTGCCTGGGAAATGGCGTGGACAGAGGAGCCTGCCGGGCTACAGTCGACAGGATCATAAAAAATCAGACATGACTGAGCGACTGAGCACACACCTCTCTAAAATAATATGTTACAGTGGTAAGAATTCTGTGGTTTTTCCCCAAGAAAATAACAGTTGTAAATCTAGTTCTACCCCCAGCTCTGCAGCTTACTAAATGACTTCAACCTCCTGACACTGTGGATGACAAGATGTGTATGTAACAGGAATAAAAGCCAGAGCAAGGAGTCTCATAGAAAGAACTTTAATCCATCAAACAAAAGTAATTAAAAGCAATTCATATCTTTACTGAAGATTCTTAGAAAATATATAAGCAGATCTAATTTGTAATTCTAACCATGTAGACTTTCTTCATTCCTGTTGTTCTTAATGATTGAACTGTACTTCTGAATGTCCCTATGTGCCACACATACTTCCAGTGTAGACAAAGTTCCAGTGCTCATAAGAGCTTGTATATCTTCCATGCCTCCCCTTGCACTCAACTCTCAGCCTTAAACTGCCTGTCTAGTGCAGCCAGATGGGACTCTTGACTCCCATGACCTCTTCTTCCCTTTAATGGTCTGCTTTAATTCTGTGCTTTTTAAAAAGTTTTTTTTTTTTTTCCTAACAAGTACCTTGATCTTTACATGTGAAATCTAGTGACTCACAGGCAGTTCTTATCCTCTCTGGGACTTGGTGGGGATGAGGATGGGCAGGGAGAAAGAACTGACCTACAAAGCGTGGCTTTTCCTAAGTACATGGAGCAGGCTGCAAACAGTGTAATAGATTTCATTATCTTTCCTGTTTACTGCATGGCATTTCAAAAAGCATTTTTCTATGGAGAGTGAAGAAAGGGAAACATGAGTTGGGGGAAGGAAGAGGAAAGGATCATAGACAGTAAAAGAATGGTTAGCCACTGCAGAAATGAGAGAGCAAAGAGATTCCAGGTAGCCTCTCTGCCTCCTGCCCTCTCCTTCAGCTCCCCAAGTGCCCTGTGTGTGCCTTCCTCTTCCACAGGCAGCTGCTGTCAGCTACTCCTCCCACCCCCCTTTTCTCTTACTCCTGTCTGCTGTTGACAGCACAGAAGTTAGTTTTGGAAAGACGTATAGTGGGAGAACAAATGCAGAAAAGTGGCTGAATGCAAAAGGAATCATAGGAGCTAATCAGGAGAATGTCTTAATATTCCATGCTTTGAGGTCATTGATATTCTTCTCTAATCTGTAGGAACCTAATCTGGTTTGGCTAGATTAGCCAAACCTAATCGTTTGGCTTTCCCAACCAGGCATCTCTTCTCCAAATATACCAGAAGAAAGGAAATTCACAACTTTCAAATGATCAACTTTCACGTATACTGATGAAATCTATAGGCTTCAGTTCTTGAGGTCCAAGAGTACATATATCAAAAGTACTTTTGAATTATTAAATGGAGTAAGCTTGTATTTGAAAGAAATACATGTTTAACTTGTTTAAAGCAGAACTGCCTGTGAGCTGCTGCTAAAGCACTGTGAGGAGACCATGCATATTTTCAAATAAACTTTAAAGAATTCATGAAACCTGGAAGGGGTGTAATAGTACACTGCTTACAGCTGAGCTTCACAAAAGCTTATCACGGGGTTAGAAGAAATTGATGTAAACTCACATGAACATCAGAAATTTTCTTTTATTGGGAAACTTTTTGCAGTTTGGGAAGTCTCTTATCATTTAAAGACCTGAGTTGTAGTTTAGTTAATAGACATTTAAATCTGACACTAGAAGTAGTTGAGATTTTACAGTATCCCTGCTAGATCCTCATCACTAGAATTTCTGGCTACCTTCTTCTTATATTTTTGACAGTTGCCTCACTCAAATGGGTGCAGTCTTTTAAATTTCTGACTAAATTGGACTGGCGTCTTCAGATATATTGGCAGCATTTTCTTTCTTTTTTTATTTACATACTTATTTTTAATTTTTTTCATTTATTTTTATTAGTTGGAGGCTAATTACTTTACAATATTGTAGTGGTTTTTGTCATACATTGACATGAATCAGCCATGGATTTACATGTGTTCCCCATCCCGATCCCCCTTCCTGCCTCCCTCCCCATCCCATCCCTCTGGGTCTTCCCAGTGCACCAGCCCTGAGCACTTGTCTCATGCATCCAACCTGGGCTGGTGGTCTGTTTCACCCTTGATAGTATACTTGTTTCAATGCTATTCTCTCAGAACATCCCACCCTCGCCTTCTCCCACAGAGTCTAAAAGTCTGTTCTGTACATTTGTATCTCTTTTTCTGTTTTGCATATAGGGTTATCATTATCATCTTTTTAAATTCCGTATATATGCGTTGGTATACTGTATTGGTCTTTATCTTTCTGGCTTACTTCACTCTGTATAATGAGCTCCAGTTTCATCCATCTCATTAGGACTGATTCAAATGAATTCTTTTTAATGGCTGAGTAATATTCCATTGTATATATGTATCATAGCTTCCTTATCCATTCGTCTGCTGATGGGCATCTAGGTTGCCTCCATGTCCTGGCAGCATTTTAAAAGCAACTTATTTTAAAGAATATGTGAATTTGATTAAAAAAAAAGCATAGTATATGCAAACTCTTGGATCAGAGTGTTTGGATATGTTATATATATAGCATTTGGCAGATACCTAGCTGTCACTCAAAAAAAATAGCTAACATTCAGGTTAATCTAAAATACCTACCTGAAGTCTGATTCATTTTTTCCCAAGTTGGTCTCATAACTAAATAGTTTGTATTGATGTGATGGGAGGGAGTGGAATGAAGGAAGTGTTTCTAGTCATTTAATTTAATTGCATTTACAGTGAACATTAGAGAGTTCTTTAAGCAAATGTTGAATATCAGCCTGCCATTTAACATTAGATTTAATGTCCCCTAATCAGATTGATGCTAAAAAGGACAACAGTCATTCTTAGTGCAATCAACTCAGGCCCAAATTCATCTTTATTTTGGTCATGAATAATCAAATGCTGATGACCACCTGTGCTGATTGAAGTGGTTATCTTATTCTGTTTGGGTTGCTACAACAAAATATTAGAGACTGGGTGGCTTATAAACAACAGAAATTTATTTCTTACAGTTCTTGAGATGAGGGAGTCTAAGATGGAGGTGCCAGCAGGTTAGACGTCTGGTGAGGGCCTGCTCTGGTCTGTCCATGATGCTTGTCTCTGCGCCCTCACATGGTGGAAGGGACTAGGAGCTCTCTAGCATTTCTTTTATTAGGACACCAGTCGCCTCCCAAAGACCCCCATCTCCTAATCCCACCACATTGGGCATCATTCAGTTTTCAACATGAATTTTGGGGAGACATAAACATTAGACCATAACAGCTATGGATCAGAAGTCAATAGGATTTAGGGGTTTTGAGGGAAAGTAGTTTTGGGGAGTTTGTAAAAGTCTTTCATGGGATTAAGGCAGAGCAGGAATTCACATTCTTGGTGCTTGAAATTTATCCTTAGTGTATGCATGAGGTTTAGGACAACTGGCTGTAACGGACAATGTTGATTGCCTAACCTGGACACTTTCTTTTTCTCCCTTTTGATCAGAACTTTGATTTTGTTTGGGTATTTCTTCCTTTCTCATATAGTCATGTGTTTTGAGAGTAGCTGAACCGAATCCTGGCTCTCGGGAGGGGCCTGACTGGCTGACATATCAGCCTCAGTCCCTTTGTTAATAATCTGGTTCAGTGATAAGACATGTGGCTCAGCCGTGGACAATGAAACCAGAGGCAAAGTCTGCTGGTGAGGGTAGGAGAGGAGTTCTGAGGAGCATTCCTAAGAAAGAGTTATAAAAAAATGTTCCTCTATTTCTCTGAATGTTATTGTTTCTGTATGTGATGCCTGGAGCAGCTGCAGCCATTTTACAACCATCCTGAGGATAATGCAATACTGAGAAAAACACAGAGGAATCGAAAAGAACTTGGGTCATTGATGACAATGATAAGCCACTGAATCAACTAAGTACCTCTAGACTTCTTCCTTTGTGAGATGATAAATTTTCCTATTGTTATGCCATTGGGTTTCTTTTACTACAAGCCAAACAGACCATGACTGATAAAACCATCCAAGGGGAGCCTTGGTTGGAGTCTTGGCTGATTCAATTGCTGAAACAGCTTTTCTAGTGCCAGAGCTTAAAATAATGTAGGCTCTAACTATTCTATCAAAGATTAAAGTTGTATAAGACAGCTTAGTTGGAGTATATGCCATTTTGAGTAAGAATCAAAGCTAGTCTCTGTGATCCGAGGTGATCCAACAAACTTCATTGTCAATTAAATTGGGCTAAAAGCACCTCTATTTCTCAGGAGTGCTTTCAAGATAAATTAAATTATATAGTTTAAAAGTGCATTTAGAAGAAAGATACATCATGAATTCAAATATGATAGCCCTTTTTCACGTGTCTTTATATCTACATAGGAATGAAGGCTTATGACATTTCCTCTCCTGAGCCTACAGGGTAATAATCATACTTGCATGCTATTGTAATTTCAGTGGTAACAGTGAAAAAAAGACGAAGGATGTTCTACAAAAAATGTTTTTAGAGATGAACTCCCCAAATCCAAATATCCACACATGTGTAACATAAGTAGTGAAAAGTGTGTTGCCATGCTTTTCTCCAGGGGATCTTCCTGACCCAAGGATTGAACCTGGGTCTCCCACATTGCACGCAGATTCTCTACTGTCTGAGCCACCAGGAAAGCCCCACATAACACATTAAGCCTACAGAATTTCAGTGCTAGAATTCTGACACACTAGTTGAATACTCATTCTTTGATATCATATAAAAATCAATAGAATATTTCTGAAGCAAGTTTGAAGAAGTTAAAATTCAGTTATTTTTAAGAGGCGAAACATGATATGCTTATGAATTGTTGTTTAGTCACTAAATCATGTCCTACTCTTTTTGACCCCATGGACTATAGCCCAGCAGGCTCCTCTGTCCATGCCATTTCCCGGGCAAGAATACTGGAGTGGACTGCCATTTCCTTCTCTAGGGGATCTTCCTAATCCAGGGATCAAACCCCCATCTCCTGTTTTGGCAGGTGGATTCTTTACCACTGAGCCACCAAGGAAGCCCATGCATATGGATAGAAGGATTCAAATTGAAACATGCTGAATTTTTATGAGCAGAAGAATGAATGAATATGTTGGAATATTATATAGCAGGGAAAATCAACAGAATTTACATACATTCACATAAAGAGACTACATACATATATATGTATATACATATATAACCATGAACAGAAAAAGCAGGTTGCAGAATATATACAATATGATAGTATTAATACAAAGTATAGAGCCATATAAAATGAAATTATTCTCCAGGAATACATACATTTATATATTGGGCTTCCCTGCTGGCTCAGTGGTAAAGAATCCACCTACAAGGCAGGAGACATGGGTTCAGTCCATGAATTGAGAAGATCCCTTGGAGGAGGAAATGGCAACACACTCCAGTATTCTCGCCTGGTGGGCTACAGTCCATGGGGTCACAAAAGAGTTGGATACGACTTAGTGACTAAACAACAATATTTATACAGTAAGTATTAAAAAACTCTCATATTGATGATAATCACATCATTTAGGATAATTGCTTCCTCTGTGTATTAGGAAATGGAATGTGATTGGAGGGAGAGGCATTTGGTACTTCAAGCTTTAAATTATATTGAAAATACTTTATTTCTTAAGTTGAATAATGAATTTATGAGTCTTCACTCTATAATTTTTTAAACAATTTTTGTCTGAAATGTATAATATATTAAAAAAATAAAAATCTCAGCTTTCTGCACAATGGGAGTGCTAACAAATTTCCAGCTTTGTGAGGATAGGATTCTCTTTCTCTGTCTAGAAGATTCTAACTTTCCCATTCACTGTAATGTTTTCTAACTATATAGGAATGGAAGCTTCTTAGTATCTATATAAGAGAAGTAGACAAACGTGCAAGTTTAATCAGATTATCTCACTGGTATGTCATAATGTATTATTTTTCTTTTAATACATGTCTGATCACTAGACACTATTGTAGCAGGAAGGTGATACTATTTGAATACTCGTCTCCTGGCAAGATATTTAAAATCATCTTTATCTTTTGTTACTATCCACTGCATCTTGCAATAACTTCTCCTTCAGACTGTACACTCCACACCTCTCTTCCACAGCAGTTATATTTATTTGTGTGATTATTTTGTCAAGGTCTGTTTTCCAGATAGGATTGCAATCTCCAAACAGCCAGTGATTATCAGTTTTGCTCACTATTATATTCCCAGAGCTTAGTAAAGTGTCTGGCACAGAATAAGTGTCCAATATAAACTGATTGAATGGATTGAACAAAATAGAACTGCATCACTTTTTCTTTCTCACTGTAGCCTACTAACATTAAGACCTTCTCAAATTTTTCCCAAGTGATATGAGAAAACGGTTTACTATCTTGTTTTTCACCAAATCCTTCCACTTTATTTTTTTTTAATAATTCATATCATTACTTGACTATTTTATTTCAGGTTTCCCCAAGCTAAAGCCTGACTTGGGTACAGATGATACCAGGAAACATAGGAAAGACTTGGGAAGAGTGAGGCAGCGAAGAAGAAAAGCCAGGGAGGGAGATTGGAGCAATATCTGGACCTGAGGAGAAGGAGCCTGGAAATTTATACCTGCAACTGACTGACTAGTCCTCATTTCTTGCTATAAACTGCATGGGAGAATTGGGAGAGATACTGGATATTAAGCCAGTCAAGTCAGTCAGCCACTATCTCATAGCTCATATAGGTTCTGGGACACAATGTGGCATAGAGGTTGAGATCTAGATTATAGAGTCAGTAGCCAGATGTTTTACTCTTGCCTCTTCCACTGCCTTGGGTTGTGAGATCTAGCTCCCTGACCAGGGATTTTACCCAGGCCCCCTCCACTGGGAGCATGGAGTCTTAGCCACTAGACTACCAGGGAAGTCCCATGGTGATTCATCTGCTTTTTTCCCCAACTGGTTAAAAAAAAAAAGAAATCTTGGTTCTTTGCTTTTTCATTATCCCTAGTGGTTCAAATGGTAAAGAATCTGCTGGCAATGCAGGAGACCCAGGTTCAATCCCTGGATTGGGAAGATCCCCTGGAGAAGGAAATGGCAACCCACTCCAGTACTCTTGCCTGGAGAATCCCACAGACAGAGGAGCCTGGTGAGCTACAGTCCATGAGGTCAAAGTCTTGGATAGTAGGAAGTTCAGGTCTTCTGACAGGATAGTGGAGATGACAATTTAAGCTGGAGAAAATTTCAGTGCCATTTATATCTAAAGTCTTACATGTTCATGCAGAGAGTGACCCAGCTATCTGAAATGGTGGGGAGCTAATAGCATTGGAGGGAGGCTTGAGAGGGATGGGTTAGAACTAGGTATTTTATTTAATAAACCCTGGATTTACATGGATTTGCCATCAATGTTACTTGAATTTGCAGATGTATTGATCATACACTGAATGATAACATTAATTTAGAACCGCACAATTCTGTGGAGTAGTCCACATTAAATCTCATTCATGTTGTTTTTATTGAAGTAAGTTGCTCTACTAGATCTGTTCCTGTGGTCCTTGGGAAGGTGTGTCCACTGTATGGGTACTTATGTCATTCATTAAGTATTTACAGCTATGTAATGGAGGGTGTGATAGTGGGAGGTGTGATTAAGTGAGGAAACTAATTTTATTTATGTAGCTTATTGAGAACTATATTTCTTTTATAGCTTTGGCATATAAGAGAGTTAGCTTTAAATTCTTAAGGCTAAAGATATTAAAACATTTTTCTTATACAAATAATACATTCATCTTAAGAATCTAGAAAATACAGAAAACAATAAGTAAAAAAGTTGAAATTATCACTAATACCACTAATATTTTTATCTTAGAAAATCTCCCTGTGTGTACGAATATAAAAGCTAAGATGTTTAAAATTGTTTTAAGCTATTTGGATTGTTAATTTTAACATTTATGATATATAAGGTATAGATATCTGTAACATATACATCTTTATACACATACATTCATCTTTAAGATGTATCTGTATATATATATAAATTTCATAAAGTGTACTAAAACAGTTTGACTTTTATTTACATTTGGTTAGGTTAGTCAGACAATTTTTCCTTATTGGACATTTTATCAGATTTCTATAAACATGACATTGTTTTCCAAAAAGAAATTAATATTAACTGTATATACATTTTATACATTATATCATCTTTGTTTAAATGACGAAGTTATGTATTTTACCTACAGGTATTAAACCTAAAAAAAGGCAAAATTCCTTGCAGTAGGGTTTCTGTTAAGTTGATAGTACTTGTTTTTTAAGAAGACTTACCTGATTTGAAATTGAATGTTTGTTCTCTGGTTTTGCCTTGGGTCATTTGATGTTGACTTGGAGAATAGCTTGCCTGGAGCTTTCCTAACCCACATTGAAACCATTTCTTCATCTGGCGATTTTATGTCAGAAAAGTTCTCTGAACTTGTATAACATTTGCTCCCTGGCACAATGTTACCGTATTACCTGGGGAGACTGGTAAATTGAATCTCTTTTAACAATATATAACTCCTAAGCCTAACACTGCCAAGAATATGAAACTTTAAATCCCTAGCCTGTGTAAATGTGTAATTGTCTGTGAAACTAGATAATTTTTTTTTTGAGTCAAAACAGTTTTGTCCCCATCACCTGTAGGTAATTAGTTGGGATTACAGGGTGCATCTGGCCATCCTTTTAGAAATCAGCCTCTGTTGTGCAGAACAAAGAAGGTTTCTGAGCCTGAAAACAGCCCCCTACTAACCTTGGTGAAATAGCAGTAGCACTCACAGCAGCTCTGACTTGATTAAAAATTAATGGTGATGTGAGCAATGGGAGTTAATTATGAACTGTGAAATCTATGTCTGATACATTTAAGAAAAAATGAAAGCTATGGCTGCTCAAAATTGACTGCTTTCAGTACATTTTGAATGTTTCCTTCATACAAAAGAAAAACGTTTAATTGATTTAATAGCTTTCTTCTCTTAAAGAACAATGTTAACTCCATGTTTTTTCTATGACTTAAAGAAAATCTCAAGTAATATTTTCTTCCAAATAATTCTTTATAATAAAATTGGCAATGCATTCTTACTTTTGTTGGCAATTTGAGTCCAAGAATGTTTATATCTTATTGAAAGCTTAGGATAATGAGAATGAAATCAGAAGAGGTTTGCTATTTGCTATTCTCTGTTATTTGTTTAATATCAGAATTACATGAAGTATATTTTGCATGAAATATTTCAGCATGAAGGAACAGATGCTGGGGAAGATGTAAAGCAATCCCTTTGCCTTGGGAATTTTTTCTCCCATTTTTCATGATTTGGTATTTGGTGCTCTTCCAAGGTATTCTAGATACTTAATGAGGTCTGGGAAGAATGAGATGACAGGCTTATTGGAAGCGGTAATTTTTACAAATGGCTTCCTTCAGGATCTGCCCTCCAGATTTCACTACCCTATGTTTTCAAAGTAAAATCTTGATGTAAGTTACCTAACTCTGAAATATTTGGGGGGGTACACTTTTTTATCCATCCCCCCTTGCCTGTCTGCCTTCCTCTTTTCTCTCCTTCCTCCCTTCTGTTCTTCCTTCCTTCCATGGAAAGGGAATGCTGCCTGCCATTTCAGTAAACAGGGAATGCTGTCTGCCATCAGGCCACGAACCAGTGCAGTGACCAAATGTGTGCCCCGAGGGGAATTCAGGATGAAGAAAACCAGGAAACATTTGGTGCTCTGGATATTGGCCCTAGATAGTTAAGATGCATATTTAAGGAATAATTTCAATAAACCCAGACTCTTGCCCCTTCCCATACATAGAAAAGCATGAAAATCACCCAATGGAGATGTCTATTCTATATGATTAGCAGTAATCTTTCAATGTCCAACTACATGTTTTTTTCAACTACATGTTTTTTGTGTTTTTCAACAAAAACTCCTATATATTATCCCGGCTCCTCCCTTATCTCTTTGGAGCAGTTCCTCAGAACTATCTGAGAAACTATCTCCCAGACTATACTTTTCAGTAAGATCCTCAAATAAAACTTAAACTTTAGGTTGTGTCTTTTTCTTCAGTAGACCCTCTCTTCTTTCCTTCTGTTCTTCTTCCTTCTTCTTCATCTATGTATTCAATCATTTATTCATCCTTCATTATTGATTACCTTCTAGATATTCATTATGTTTAATTCTCTATGGAAAGTGATCAAATAAAACAAAGCCTCAACTGAGCCCTTATTTAATTCCTCTAAAAACCCTATGTTTAAGGTTATTATTATTCTTGACTACTTTGAAGAAATTGAAGCTTGGAGATATTAAGTCCTTTTTGCCTAAGGTCATTGAGCTAATGAACAAAAGGTCAGGGTTTTTTCTTCTGTCATTTCCCACATTGCAGCAAACCTTCTCCCAATATATCAGAGATGATTCTACCCAGATCTGTCATTTTCCAGAATGAAAGCTCATTATGCTACACTATTCTGCATTCAGACATAAAGACAGAAAAATGTGTGAAAGAAAGTATTGGCGGCTTTAAACAGAATCAACTAAACTTCAGATGAATCCATGATGACAAAAAACTTTGGGAAACAAGAATAACTACCATTTATTGAGTGCTGTTACTGTTTCTATTATTTCCCCATCTGTTTGCCATGAAGTGATGGGACCGGCTGCCATAATCTTAGTTTTCTGAATGTTGAGTTTTAAGCCAGGTTTTTCACTCTCCTCTTTCACTTTCATCAAGAGGCTTTTCAGTTCCTCTTCACTTTCTGCCATAAGGGTGCTGTCATTTGCATATCTGAGATTATTGATATTTCTTCCAGCACTCTTGATTCTAGCTTGCACTTCATCCAGCCCGACATTATACAGAATGTACTCTGCATATAAGTTAAATAAGCAAGGTGATAATATACAGCCTTGACATCCTCCTTTCTTAATTTTGGACCAGTCTTTTCCACGTTCAGTTCTAACTGTTGCTTCTTGACCTGCACACAGGTTTTGCAGGAGGCAGGTAATGTGGTCTGATATTTCCATGTCTTTAAGAATTTCCCACAGTTTGCTGTGATCCACACAAAGACTTTAGTGCAGTCAATGAAGCTGAAGTAGATGTTTTTCTGGAACTCTCTTGCTTTTTCTATGATCCTGCAGATGTGGCAATTTTACCTTTGGTTCCTCTGCCTTTTCTAAATCCAGCTTGAATATCTGGGAGTTCTTGGTTCATGTATTATTGAAGACTAACTTGGAGAATTTTGAGCATTACTTTGCTAACATGTGAGATGAGTGCAATTGTGTGGTAGTTTGAACATTCTTTGTCATTGTCTTTCTTTGTGATTGGGGTGGAAACTGACCTTTTCCACTGCTGAATTTTCCAAATTTGCTGGCATGTTGAATGCATCATTTGAACAGCATATCTTTTAGGATTTGAAATAGCTCAGTTGGAATTCCATCACCTCTACTGGCTTTGTTTGTAGTGATGCTTCCTAAGGCCCACATGACTTTGCACTCCAAGATGTCTGGCTCTAGGTGAATAATCATACCATTGTGGTTATCTGGGTCATTAAGATCTCTTTTGTATAGTTCTGTGTATTCTTGCCACCTCTACTTAATATCTTCTTCTGTTTGGTCCATGCCATTTTTGTCCTTTATTTATTCTGTCCTTTATTTTCTTGGGCTCCAAAATCACTGCAGATGGTGACTGAAGCCATAAAATTAAAAGACGCTTGCTCCTTGGAAGAAAAGCTACGACAAACCTAGACAGCATATTAAAAAGTAGAGACATTACTTTGCCAACAAAGAACTGTCTAGTCAAAGCTATGGTTTTTCCAGTAGTCATGTATGGATGTGAGATTTGGACCATAAAGAAGGCTGAGCACCAAAGAACTAATGCTTTTGAGCTGTGGTATTGGAGAAGACTCTTGAGTCCCTTGGACTGCAAGGAGATCAAACCAGTCCATCCTAAAGAAAATCAGTCCTGAATATTCATTGGAAGGACTGTTGCTGAAACTGGAGCTCCATACTTTGGCCACCTGATGCGAAGAGCTGACTCCTTAGAAAGGACCTTGATTCTAGGAAAGACTGAAGGCAGGAGGAGAAGGGGACAACAGAGGATGAAATGGTTGTATGGTATCACCCACCCACTCAATGGGCATGAGTTTGAGCAAGCTCTGGGAGATGGGAAGGACAGGGAAGCCTGGTGTGCTGCACTCTATGGGGTTACAAAGAGTCGGATGTGACTGCGCATCAGAACAACAACAACGAGTCTGTTAGGTTCAGGAAACTTTCACATTTACCTCCAATTCTTATAGAGTTCTACAAAGGTTGCCCCCTTTACGGTTGGAAAACTAATTTAGAAAGATTATCTTGCTGAAAATCACAGTTTAGTAACAGGTTGGGGATTTGAATCCAGGTTTATTTGATTTATGTTCTTTCCACTACACTACATGATGTTTGGAGAATGAAGTCGGAAGGATCAACTAGGTACTCTCAGACATTTTCTCTCTCTTTTATTTGGTACTCTTTTTTTAAATTTTATTGGAGTATAGTTGATTAACAGTGTTGTGTTATTTTCAGGTGTATAGCTAAGTTAATCAGTTATACATATACATATATCCACTCTTTTTTAACATTCTCTTCCTATATAGACCACTACAGGGTATTGCATCAAGTTTTCTGTGCTATATACAGCAGGCCCTTTTTAGTTATCAATTATATATATAGTAATGTGTATATGTCAACCCCAATCTCCTAATTTATCACTTGCCCTTACTTCCTGGTAATCATGCTTATTTTCTACATCTGTAACTCTATTTCTGTTTTGTAGGTAAGTTCAACTATATCTTTTTTTCAGTTCCACATGTAACTGATAAGACATGATATTTGTTTTTCTTGTTTGGCTTACTTCACTCAGTTTGAGAATCTTCAGATCCATTCATGCAGCTGCAAATGGCATTATTTCATTCTCTTTCACAGCTGAGTCGTGCTCTCTCATTAAGTGCGCATTGCGCCAGCGCTGCAGTGATTGTGGACAAATTCTTCCCTCATGAAAACCTTCTCTCTAGTCCTTCTCATACTGAAGCCAAAGTTCTCTTTAGCCCACTGTCTGTGACAACATTTCTTACGTGCTTATCTATTTTGACTAAAATGATGCGTAAAATAGGGCCACATTTCTGAAACTGTTAATTAGGAGATTAGTTTTCTGTTTATATGAAGGACAAATGTCTTTTGTAAAGACAGGAAAGAATAGAAGTTCAGTGTTTATGGAACACTGGGCCACACTAACCATCACAAAAATGCAGGATGGAAGTCAGCATGAAACTCCAGCAGTGTGGAGTTCTCAGTTTTCAGTGTTTAGTTAAAAACTTTCTTCTAGTTGTTATGATTACATTTTATTCACAAAGAGAAAAGAGTAAAGGAAGTGACCTAAAGAAATAGTAATAAAAAGCCAACATTTGCTGTGTATTCACTGCATGCATGCTAGGTACAGTGTCAAGTACATACACAGAGAATTTAATGTAATCCTCACAGCAACTCTAGGTGATAACCTGATAGCCCCCCTTTCACAGAGGAGAAGACTGAAGCACAGAGAAGTCTCAATATGGCCACGGTCACACAGAAGATGGGGAATTTCAATCTAGGCGGTTGATGATCAGGTTAGTTAAATTCACTTAACAACTGATCATCTACCCTTTTATTTCGGTCATGGAAGCACAGAGTCTCATTCATTTCATTTAATTCAACTGGCAGTTTTGCTCTAAGCCCTCTACAGCGTCATAATTATTCACAGTCGTAACCATTTACTTAGCAACAACCTCATGCTTGGTGGCCAACATATACAGTGTTTGGTAAAAGCTAAGGTTCACGCTTATGGCAGAGAGCGAAGAGGAACTAAAAAGCCTCTTGATGAAAGTGAGAGAGGAGAGTGAAAAAGTTGGCTTAAAGCTTAACATTCAGAAAACTAAGATCATGGCATCTGGTCCCATCACTTCATGGCAAATAGATGGGGAAACAGTGGAAGCAGTATCAGACTTTATTTTTTTGGGGCTCCAAAATCACTGCAGATGGTGATTGCAGCCATGAAATTAAAAGACGCGTATTCCTTGGAAGGAAAGTTGTGACCAACCTAAATAGCATATTAAAAAACAAAGACATTACTTTGCCAACAAAGGTCCATCTAGTCAAGGCTATGGTTTTTCCAGTAGTCATGTATGGGTGTGACAGTTGGACTGTGAAGAAAGCTGAGTGTTGAAGAATTGATGCTTTTGAACTATGGTGTTGGAGAAGATTCTTGAGAGTCCCTTGGACTGCAGGGAGATCCAACCAGTCCATCCTAAAGGAGATCAGTCCTGGGTGTTCATTGGCAGGACTGATGCTGAAGCTGAAACTCAAATACTTTGGCCACCTCATGTGAAGGGTTGACTCATTGGAAAAGACCCTGATGCTAGGAGGGTTTGAGGGCAGGAGGAGAAGGGGACGACAGAGGATGAGATGGCTGGATGCCATCGCCGACTCAATGGGCATGAGTTTGAGTAAACTCCGGGAGTTGGTGATGGACAGGGAGGCCTGGCGTGCTGCGATTCATGGGGTCGCAAAGAGTCGGACATGACTGACTGAACTGAACTGAATGTTGTATCTCTTCATATTCTTTCTGCAGAAAACGACAAGCTTTCTACAGAATACTAATGAGTTCTTTTTATTCTTGTGTAAGACATAATTAGATTATGGAAAGGGCTGTTTTCATTAGACAAAGTTTAGATCAGTTAGCACAAGCATGTGGGATTCATTCAGGTTCTCATTTTTAGAGAGCTATCTAAAATCAGTAAGTGTGTCTTGCTTTAAGTTTTTTTTGTTTTTTTTTTTTTTTGGTATTTTGTCTTGCGAGATGATCTAGATTTGACTAAGAATCAAGAAACAGGAAGCAAAGATCCATGCAAAGGCAATGCAAGACATTGGCTGTTTGGTTGTGGGCAATCAAATAGTGGTTAAGAAAGGACATGGCTCAGATGGTAAAGAATCCACCTGCAATGCAGGAGACCTGGTTTCGATCCCTGGCTCAGGAAGATCTTCTTGAGAAGGGAATGGCTACCCATTCCAGTATCCTTGTCTGGAGAATTCCATGGACATTAGGTCCGTGGGGTTGCAACGAGTTGGACTTGATAGAGCAGCAAACACAAACACACAAGCGCGCACACACACAAGCATCATTGTAGCCACCTCTGGCAGCAGGGAGCCAGGTCTACCTAGGGCTGCCTCTTTTTCGGCCATTCCTCATCCTTTGATGTGCTGTGTTAGCGTGCCAGTCCCAGCTTTGATCTCCAGCATTTCATTGTCAGCCATGAATATGCACCCTGCTGCTTCTCACTTCCATCCCAAGGCCAGCCCCAGGCAGACCGTTTAAAAAAATAGCCTGTCTTGCTTCTCTGCAGATGGGATATTTTACTTGAGAAATAATCCAGCTGATTCTTTTCTCCACAGTTTGAATAAGAATGAACTGGCCTGTGGTTTAGTAGGGATTTGGGTCAGGAATGAGCTATGCTGTCAGAAGAAAAGTCTGTTAAAGATAGGAGTTTGTGAACTCTTGGTTTTGAGTTCCAAATATTGATTTAGACGTAAGTTCAAGAATTTAAGACCCTATCCTGCTGTTTATTTACCACCTCTGAGTCCCAGTTTCTTCTTCCATGAACTCAAAAGTTAGTCCAAGAAGTAAAAGAGATGATGCATACACTGTGTTTAGCATATGGCCTGATACGTGTTGAGTGCTCAATTAATGTCATTTATTAGTGTTGTTGTTTTGGTTTTTATTTCATGGAGAAGGGAAAAACATCCAACTGCTCTTTTCAAATCTTCCCCAGAAGTATGGTCACCTGTCTGTCAGTCAGTCAGTCAGTCAGTGCAGTTGCTCAGTCATGTCTGTCTCTTTGTGACCCCATGAATGGCAGCACACCAGGCCTCCTTGTCCATCACCAACTTCCAGAGTTTACTCAACCCATGTCCATCGAATCGGTGATGCCATCCAACCATCTCATCCTCTGTCGTCCCCTTCTCCTCCTGCTCCCAGTCCCTCCCAGCATCAGGGTCTTTTCCAATGAGTCAACTCTTCACATGAGGTGGCCAAAGTACTGGAGTTTCAGCTTCAGCATCAGTCCTTCCAATGAACACCCAAGACTGATCTTTAGGATGGACTTGTTGGATCTCCTTGCAGTCCAAGGGACTCTCAAGAGTCTTCTCCAACACCATAATTCAAAAGCATCAATTTTTTGGCACTCCACGATGGTCACCTGTACAAAACAGCTAATAATGTTAACCCCTTCACACCAATCCTGTTCCCATTGAGCTAAGTGACTGTGCTTTGCCATATAAGTGTCTAAGACTGTAAAAGGCCCTTCAAATAATGAATGACTTTTTCAGGGAATCCTCCTTTGGCATCTTAATATAAGTTTCGACCCTTCCTCTTTCTCCATCTTCCATATGCTTCCCTACTTTTGACTAATGATCTATCCATTTTCTGAGAGATGTGCCTTTTAAAAATTATAGTAAATCCATGGCTGATTCATGTCAATGTATGGCAAAAACCACTACAATATTGTAAAATAATTAGCCTCTAACTAATAAACATAAAGGAAAAAAATTTGTTTAAAAATTTAAAATTATGCTGTGATGGTGCATTTTAAAGTTTCTCTTGATAATTACATCCATTTTTTACATTAGATGCTTTGTGTTTATATTGCCAGAAGCATGAAAATTAATACTTGTATTACTTTCTTGGTATAATGTGCTTCTTGTCATCATGTAAAGTCTCTCTTTACCCTAATAGTACTTTCTAACTTAAATTTTCTTTTGCATGAAATTAATATTAAAGCATCAATTTTCCTTTCTGTAAATGGAACATTATCCAGCCCTAAAAAAGATAAAATTACACCTGATAGGGATGAATCTCAAAAACATTAAGCTGAATGAAAGAAACCAGATAGAAAGATGAAATGTAGTAGAATTTATAGAAAATTTGTAGAAAGTTATACTTTATAGAAAATTAGAAAAATTCTAAATTATAGTGACAGAATCCAGGTCAGTGATTACTAGGGGACAAGTTGGTTGGAGAAATTGATTGGGAAGAGACATAAAGAAACCTTTCACAGCGAGGGAAACGTTCTGTACCTTGATTGGTAGTAGTAGTGACAAGTTTATATTTATTTGTCAAAGCTTATCAAACTATACTCTTAAGTGTTTTTGCTGTTCAGTCACTCAGTCATGTCCGCCTCTTTGTGATCCCATGGACTTCTGCATGCCAGGCTTCCCTTTTCTTTACTATCGCCCGGAATTTGCTAAAACTCATGTCCATTGAGTCAATGATGCCATCCAACCATCTCATCCTCTGTCACCCTCTTCTGTCCTCAATCTTTTCCAGCATCAGGGTCTTTTCCAATGAGTCCCTCTTCACATCAGGTGGCCAAAGTGTTGGAGCTTCAGCTTCAGCTTCAGCATCAGTTCTTCCAATGAATATTCAGGGTTGATTTCCTTTAGGATTGACTGGGATAGCTTTTATGGTATATAAAATACGTTTTAATAAAGTTGAATAATATAAAAAGATCTGATTTGATGGTTTCTGTTCTTTACAATAGGAACTTTTTTGCCCTCATTATGAATGATGGTTTAGTGCCACACAGGTTTCTGGGTAGATAGTCATTTTCCCTCATACTTCAGATGTGTTATTCTATTACCTGCACATCATTGTTGAGGAGAACTTAGTCAGTCCAGTTGCTTATGTCTTCTTTTCCTTCTTCCAATAGCTTTGAAGATTTATATTTTGCTCCAGAAATTGTACATTTTCACTAAGATATATACAGTTGAGGATTTGTTTTTTAATTACTGTATTTGAAATTTAGTGTGATCCACAATAACTAATTTCTTTCTTCAATTCTGGAAAGTCCCTGGACATTCCTTCTTTGCATATTGGTTCTTTTTCATCTTCTCCATTACTTCCTTCTATAATTCTTATCAGACATACGTTAGACTTCTTATTTTAACTTTCTAATTTCTTAATACCCTTTTCACTTTTCGTATTTTGGGTACTTATTTCTCTTTGTGCTACATTATCCAGAATGGTTCCCTTAGGCCTGTCTTCCACTTCAGTAATTCTCTTTTCACCTGTTAAGGACTTTTATTTCAATGAAAGATTTTTATTTTACTCTTAAAATGTCATTTTTTTTAATACTTTTCAAACATGTCTGTTTGTTTTTCTACTGTCCAGTTCTTGCCCTGTGTTTTGTTTCTACCTTTATCTCCTTGCACATTTTAAATGTGTTTATTTCTAAGTCTCTTCATTTTCCTTTATTATCCCAGGTCATAGTGTGCCATTTCTACTCTCTGTTGTGTCTACATCCTGTTTCCCTGTATGGTCTGTGATTTTGGATCATAAGTTGATTTTCAGAAGGGCTTGTTTAATGTGTGCATCCCATAGCATCTGGAGTGGTTTCCAGTTTGCCTCTGTGAGGTCCCTAGGGATTTCACTGGTCCTGGCCTAATTTTTATGTTTAACTTCTTTGCTAGATTGTGTTTCCATAGAGCATCATGACAGTATCTTCCCTCCCACAGGCTCTTTTATAAAGTGCTGTTGCCACTTTATTTAGTTCCCCTTTCCCTGATTCCAGGCTGCCCTGTGGCTGGCTTTAACTAATAGAATGTGGTGGAAATGACATTTTATAACTTCCAAGACTAGATTTTAAGAGATTTCCAATTTGTATCATCACCACTTAACTTGCTCCCTCTTGCAGGCCTGTCATCATGTTAGATGCCTAACTACCTTGAGACTACCATGCTGTGAAGAAGTCTGTGCTGTCCACATACAGAGGGAGAGGCTGAGAGAAAGAGCACCAAAGCAATCAAACATATGAGTGAAGATTTCTTGACCCTTTGCCTCACTCTAGCTGAGTCAACAGATAGATGCAGGCAAGTAAATGACCCAGCCTCAAGTAGAACAGAACCATCTAACCAAGTTCGACCTGAATCCTTGACTACAAGATCATAAGCAAATAATTTCTTTTATATTGAATTTTGATATTTGAAATAATCTGAAACTATCAAAAAGCTTCATTTACATAGTCACATAGAAATGACCAAAACTCTAATTTTCTGTGGCTTTTATATTTCATAATTCTATTTTAAAGCATATTTGCTTTTTATTTTGTTTTTAAGTTGCATTAAACATTGATCAAGATTTGTAGGATCAACTAACCTAATGACAATAAAATTTTCTTCTTGTTTCAAGTTTCAAAATAGGAGGTCCCTGGCTGTGTCTTTTCCCCTCCAAATTTGAACTCTGCGTAAGCAAATAATTTTAATACACTATATATCTGCAGGTTTCTGATTCATAACTGATGCTTTTCCACTCATTAAGTGTTATTCGCTCAGTCTTGTCTGACTCTTTGTGACCCCATGGACTGTAGCCACTGTGCTCCTCTGTCCATGGAATTCTCCAGGCAAGAATACAGGAGTGGGTAGCCATTCCCTCTCCAAGGGATCTTCCTGACCCAGGGATCAAACCCAGGTCTCTTGCATTGCAGGTGGATTTTTTACCATATGTCACCAGGAAAGCATAGTATAGGTAAATGGCAAGCAATCTTACCACTGCCTTAGTCTAGTGGATGTAGCCTTTCAAGTCCATCTTTCACTGAGGTCTTTCTATGTTCCCTGCAATGACTGGAAATGCATCCTAGCTCATTAGGACAATTCTCAATCCCTCTGGGATGACTTAACTCTGGTCGTCATAAGGAAAAATGAATATTTCCTCTCTCATGCTACTCTTCTACCTGCAACATGTAATAGTTTCTAATTTTTTTTTAAATAGGAGGAGATTTTATATTTTAGTTCAAGATATTTTTATTGAGGAAAATCCCATCTTTTCTGTCTCACTGGCCTTTTCCACTTAGGTATGTCTCAGTCACACTGAACTACCTCCTCTTCCTATTCATACCCTGTTATGCATCCTGTTTGTGGAGTTGCTCATGTTGTTCTCTTTGCATGAAATACCCAACCCTCTGGTGCCCATAAATAGATCTAACCAATATTTCAGGCCCTGCTAAAGTGCTTTCTCTTCCATAAAGACTTTTTTTGATAGTTCAAGCTGTAATCTCTCCTTATCTTGAAGACCAAAGTTTCAATTGGTCTGTAATTGTCTTCTGATTTCTACCTTCTCAGGACTTTAAAGCATAATGGTTTAAAACAGAAGTTGGTGAAGTACAGCTCACCACACATCCAGTAAACTGCTGGTTTTTGCAAATAAAGTTTTATTGGAACACAGTCACACTCATTCATTAATATACCATGTATCGTTACTTTGGCACGGCAATGGTAGAGTTGACTAGTTGGAACAGAGACCGTTTAACCCAAAAAGTCTAAAATATTTACTATCTGGCCCTTTACAGAAAGATTTTGCCATCTCTGGTTTAAAGCATGAGAACTAGACTTCGTATCATTTTTTAACATTTATCAACTATTTGATCCACAGGCCTGCACTGGAGGTCAAATGATAAAATGGGAATGAACTATTTTGGAACCTTTACAACATGAACATAGAGTATTTCTATTGCTGTTACCTTTGCCTTAACTTAGACTATATTATAATTTACCTCTAACTAAATAAATCCTTCTCATGAAGAAATGAAAAGAAAGTAGAAAGATCATGGTGTTATGACATTATTACATTCTTTTCATACTATATATATATATATATATACACACACACACACACACATATGCACACACACATGTGGGGTGCTCTAGATATGAGCTTCACTAAGCAAATAACTAGATTAAGCTTAGAAAAATAGAGGAAACTTTTTCCTTTGTAAGCTCTAGTGAGGTATGTTATGACTGCAAAACAGACCAGCACATCTTTGGTTGTTTGTGTAAAATGTCCATCTCAAGATGATATTTAGAGAGTGAGGAAGTTGATGTTGCCATTTCTAGGCATGAAAGGATCCTTCAGCTTTTGTGTTCTTGCAGAGCCAGATTTTGGAAAATAGAATGTCAAAGATGGTTTATCAGAATGGATAAAATAAGTGAAAGGTCACTGTCAAAAAAATAACCAAAAAATGGATAGCTCCATGATGATGGTAAAGGGAGCCCTTTTTTAAAGAAAAACGTCCTAGCCAGTGGTATTTTAAAAGAAGGAATTATGTTCCATAAGGAAATTTTGCTTCCTTATCCCTCCTGAAAAAAAAACTATTAAATTTTTTTCTAGGAAGGAGAGCCCAGTAAACTATAAATTGTTTTCTTCTTCACTGTTAGTGCAGTGAAAATAGCAAGTGGGAAGGAGTGTTTAAGGAGCCTGGCATTCTGCAGAGCATCAGGGTCTCTTTAATTAGGAGAGAGGCTGTCAGAGAAGATGGACAATATTCCCTTTGTTAGAGCAACACAGTGTCTTTCAAAATCATATTTGTTTTTGAACTCAGTGGATTTGCATACAACCATGATGAGAAACAGTTTAGATGCTGCAGAAGAATATGAATAAGAGATATTTGCTTTAAAAAGTCTAACAAATAATGATACAGGTCTTGAAAACCAGGAGTTGCAATGAAAGAGTGCTATAAAAAGTTTACTCAAACTTTGAAATTTTCTGGTAAATGAGTTATATCGGCTTGAGGGGGACTATAATACACATGGATACTTTGAATATGAAAATGGAATCAAAACTATTCTCTTTTGGCAGTAAGAGTAAATTTTATGACAGTGGATTCTTAGTTACCTTTTTTTTTCTTTCTTGGACTTCAATTTTATGTACATTCATGCAGTAGTAAAATGATATAGATAGTGAAAACTTTAAAACATCTAGAAATCTCTTTGATTCAGACAAGGAAATCAAGAGGGTTTATTGTTTCCAAGTATGTTAGTGATACCAGATTGTCCAAGGAATTTTATCTCTGAGACAAATGGTCTGTTATGGCTGGCTACTTAATAGTGTATTTATACCTTAACGAGGCATTTCCTTTAAGAGAAGTGTCCTGGGAATCAGAACCAGTTATTGAGATTCTGCCCAGGTCTCTGTGCATATAAAATGTGTTTGTAGTGTTTCTTTTTCCCAATGTGCTTTTATTATATGCAATACTAGATTACCCAGAGTATTAAAAGCAGCAACAAAGTAAGGACATTAAAAAAGAAGCAATTTGAGGTGGACAAAAAATTGATACTGTGTGTGGATGTGCCTGTGTGCATGTATATTTATTCTTCATCAGTTCAGTTCAGTCACTCAGTCATGTCCAACTCTTTGTGACCCCATGGACTACAGCATGCCGGGCTTCCCTATCCATCACCAACTCCCGGAGCTTGCTAAAACTCATGTCCACTGAGTCAGTGATGCCATCCAACCATCTCATCCTCTGTTGTCCCCTTCTCCTCCTGCCTTCAATGTTTCCCAGCATCAAGGTCTTTTCCAGTGAGTCAGTTTTTTCAAAGTACTGGAATATATATTATTCTTCATATATATATGTATATATAAAACAGCAGTTAAAATGAACTATATAGTTCATATTTAGAGTTATATAGAGAGCTCTTTTGCCTCAATTCGTATGGTTAAAAATGTTTCTGAATATGCTTGTACACTTTATAAGAGCAATATTGCAAATAGAGTTAACATTTCTTTGAAAGCTGATATTATTCAGGGTCACACTTAGCAATTTTAAGTGACTTAGCACACACACATATATATATATGCAGCATCAAAGTAATTTCCATAAAAATAAACAAGAGCTTTGTTGGACTTTCAGCTAATTTGTGTTTTAGTAGGGTTTCTGTGCTGAATTATATGTTGAGGGAAGGGACACCATAATATTTTCAATCAGAACATGATTACATGTCTTGCATCAGACTGGGCCTTTTAGAGGAAATTAAAGATGCAGCCCTTTTCCACAAGGAGCTTGTTACTTATACAAGCATGAAATATACCCAGGAAACAATTAGAGTCCTAGTTACAATTATATTTGTTTGACATTTATTTAGTTTGATTATGTTGCTAACTATCATACTGATAGAGTCCCTTATTAAACTGTTAAATACCATATGTCCGAAATCTGGGTAATTTGCAGTTACTGATTAAATACCAAGAGAGATAATCCATCACACTGCAGGTAGATGATCAGAGAGCATCTCTCCATAGTTAAAGTTTGCCCAGCTGTAGCCTAGCAGCCTAAAAAGTATGGGAATAAGCTTCATGGGAACCCAGCTAACTGGAACCTTCAAATAACTGGATTTTCCCCCTTGCACTTAGGCTTGATGAAAAAGAAGAAATGCTAGGACAGTGACCAATGAGAGAAATTCTTTCACTGAGTTCCTGAGCATGGTTTTGAATCACTATAAGTAAAGCCCAATTTCCTAGCCCATCTCCATGTGTAGTTCTACTTAGTGAAAACAATTATTGCTAAGAGTGGCCTTGAAAAACATCAGCTTTCAAAGGAATAATAATTCTGTTTGCAGTATTGCTCTTATAAAGTGGACAAGCACATTCAGAAGCATTTTTTTAACCGTAAGAATTGAGGCAAAAGAGTTCTCTATACAGCCCTTAGTTCATTTTTACTGAAATCACAGTTTTATTTACTTGGCTGTATTCTACCATTGAGGTAACTAAGTTTTATGTGTCTGGAAACGTGTTCTGTGGCCTGACACACTTCTGAGGGTCTCTAAGGATGGCAAACATCGCTAATTAGATCTATTAAAAAGATCCATCAACTAAGCTCACAATGTAATGAAGAGTATCCCAATTGCCACATGAGTCAGAGTTACAGAAAAGTCCATAGTTTAAGAGAGTAGTTGGATGCTGCAGGTACTATAGGGCCAGGAACTGTGTTTGCCTTCTTCAGGGCTCCGTGTCTAATGCTAGTGAATTTGTTGAATTAAGTATTTCCTATTAGAATGGTCATCATATAGATTGTAGCTTTTGAATTGGTCATACAGAGATGCTGCTGAAGAAGAGAAGGAAAGACCTTCCAGGGGGAAGAATGAGTGGTGAAAAAAATGCAGAGGTGGAAAGAAAAGTGGGGAGTGAGGAGTGGGATTAAAAACTTCATTGAGTTAGAAAAAGTCATTTAGGAGATTATTCAGGATTAAATATCAGCTTTAAAGAAATATTAATTCTGTCTCATCTAATGCTTAGACTTGGTGGTGGCATTAGAGAGGTACCATTTTATGTGTGTGCAGTTTTATTCTTCTATACATCATTCTTATCTGTTCCTCCCCTCCCTCCCACACACATTTTGAATTAGAAGAAGGATCATTGCTTATTGCTAGGGTCAGCTTGGATTTTAGCTTTGAAACACCCTGAACAAAATTGTTAACTGGGCATGTCTGCACCCCGAGGTGCAGAGATAAAAGAAAGTTTTGTGAGATTCCAGAAGTATTTCATTTGACAGCATGTCTTCACTTTCATCCAAGATGAACTCTTGGCTAAATCTCATTATTTTGCTATTCCTGAGTCCATAAAGAAACCACTGAAGTGGCTTCAGTATCCTGAAGGATACTGGTGTGTTGATTGTTAGCAGAGCTGAGTTGGTGCATGAGGCCTTTGGCACTGTGTACCCTGCGGAAATGCCATCTCAAATGCATCATTTTGCTGAGTGCCTCTGCTCAATGCCAGCTCTGGTTTGTCCTCTGAGTAGGCGTGCTTCCTAGAAATTACCCTTCAGCTGACCCCACAGCGCATCACACATTACATGTTTAGTGATGTCACTCCCATTCCCCGGCTGCAGACAAGAGACGTCTGAGAAGAGGGGGAAGTTTACCATTGAAGGGAGGTGGAAAATGTTTATTTTATGTCTCATCAGAGGCTCGCTGCCAGACACACATTTCAGGGCCCAGTATTCTGGACCTTCAGATGCACATGGACGCTGGAGTGTGGAGAATACAAATGGAATGCAAGACCAAAAAGACATGGGGAGGTCAGAGTGGTGTGTAATGACTTTAATTTGTTGCAAGGAAAATGTCAGTTTTCACATAAAGGAACGTGTTGGAGAGATTAGAAGTATTGGAGCTATGTATCCCTAAAGAATGTTGTAAAATTTCCTTTTCAAATATGACAGATTCTCTCATTTCTGAAATGGTTTAAATTAGCACAGTCTTGCCTGAAAACAAAGGGTTAATTCAGGTGCTCGCTTAAGACATTTGTGCATCAGCCCAGGTCTGTGTGACCGCTTCATGTCATTCAAAAATACAGTGACTCTGCAAATAAAAGCGTCCTCCTATACTTGCTTCCTCTAATTCCTTTCTGGGGTTAGCAATATTTGGGTTTGCTGATAATAAGAAAGAAAGAGAAAAGAAATGTGGTTTGGCGGGGGACTCTGTTTAGTAATATGAACACCTTGAATGTTTAACAGAGCATCCATTACTCATCAGTAATTCAATCACCATTCTCTGCATAGCTAAAACTTTAATGACATTTTATGTAATCTCTGTTTACAAGAAAAATAGAATGTGTGTGTGTGTGTGTGTGTGTGTGTGTGTAGCAGGAAAAACAGAAAGACAATAAAAGATATTTTTGAAGTCAGTGGGTAAATATTTCATTTTAAAGCATACAGTAATAGAATGTTGATAGAAATATTTGGGGTTGGAGGAGGAATAAATATTTTGAATCTGTGTATACTCTAGAATTAGTTAATATCATTATATTTTTACAAACTTTGCTTCCTAAAAAGTTATTTGAAGTAGCTCACATTCATTCAACAAACATCACTGAATGCCACATAGTTGTCTATATTTGTTGAAAATAGGTAAGGAGTGTCAAATCAGACAAAATTCATAATGCCATGTACAGTGAATGTAATTACTAATAGGAGACAATTCTCAATTTGGTCTTGTAAATTTATGTATATCTTGCCTTAGGGTTTCCCTGGTGGTTGTGATAAAGAACCAATGCAGGAGACGCAAAAGATTTGAGTTCAATCCTTGGGTTGAGAATATCTTCTGGAGAAGAAAACGGCAACCCAGTCCAGTATTTTAACCTGGAAAATTTCACAGACAGAGGAGCCTGGCTGGTTACAGTCCATGGGGTCACAAGAGTCAGACACGACTTAGTGACTAAGCAACAACAGCAGCATACCTTGCCTTTGTTCTGAATTATCTTTTCAAGAATGTTTGTACAGCTACCAGTCTCAGAAGAGAACGAATTTTCTTCAGGAGCAAAAGGTCAGCATGCTTATTGCCTATTATAAAGATCTGAGTTTCCTAAACTCAAGGTTCTTCTACTGTTAATGAAGGTAGCCCACAGTGGGTGAAGGTATGTGGTTTTTAAATTATGTTGTAAGATTTGGGGCTTGGGGATTGGGTGCAAATGCTGATACTCTGCCTGGAGTAATTGTGAGTGCTAAATAGTCCTCTTCCTGTAAATTACAGTCCTGTATCTCTGGCCCCAGGATCTTGGGCTTTAGTCAAGAGCCACAGCTGTGTACAGATACTTCCTTAGTTTGCATGTAGGGTAAAACCTCAGGCCCTTCACAAATCTTGTCAATTGCATTAAGTATTTGCACTTTATTCAAACATTTGAGCCAAACTAGTACTTTCTCAAGGTGAAATATCTTCCTTGGTTTTTAATTTTCTTGTTAAATTTAAACTGAAAAATATTCTCAGGTGAAAAAGGGTAAAGGAGGTTGTAAACAAAGAAAGAGGTAAAATGGGGTGATGGGAATATCAAAAATAGTGGAAAAAACAGGTCAAAGAAAAGAACAGGGTGTAGGTATGAAACATTTTTGCATGTTTAGACAAATGTAGTTTTTAAAAAAAAGTTTAGATTCATCCAATGGCTGTACTAACAGACATACTTTTGTTGAAAATACAGAGAGGCTAGTTTATCAGAAGAGAGGTGGTTTAATAATTTTCACCTATTTTTAAATGGCAAATTTTAATTACAATTAAAAATGGAGAAAATGGTAACTTATTTAAAATGTAAGCTGATAAGAGATAAAGGAAATGATAGTTTTCTAGTGTTCTAATCATGCCATGCTTGTCCTGAATACTGCTGAATTCACCACTTGGAAGAGAAGACTAATCTTATTAGGACTATGTCATAATTTAGAATATGGCTTCTTATTATTTCTTAATTACAAAAGTGTCAGTAAAAACTGCAAACTAAGTTATTTAAATATTTGATACCTTTGAAAATCCAGATCTCTTCATCTATTAGACAAAATGAATTTCTTTATAAGATCTGATTCATTTCATTTTAATAAAAATAAAGATAAAATAAAGTGAAATGAACTGGAAAGAATAATAGTATAAGTCAGAAAGTAATTTTTAATGAGAATAAATACTGGATAAACAGAATACATTGTGACTATTAAAAAATACTGTACATAGTGATTTTTTAAAAAGTATCATGATGGAAATAAGGCAGCTTTCATTTAGAGGAAAAGCATCACTGATTTCTTAATCAACTGAGAACACCCACAGGGGTAATTATAGGCCACTCTTGTCATTAAACATGGACTGCAAAATTCATCTAAATCAAGTAATCAGTCTGTTGATTAAAAAATAAAAAAGACTAAGATTATATATGCCTTAAAAAGAAATATAAAATGATCTGAGAATATCATACATGGTGGAAGGATTACTAATACATGCAAAATTCTTTTCTCAAAATCTTTGAGTAGTATCCAAAATGGTAGGACAGCCTGATTTTTCAGGCTTATAAATTTGGGGCTGTTAACACTTTCTCACTTGGCATTCTTCGTTATCTCTTCATAGTTGCTGTGTTTCCTTGTTTGCAGCACAGAGAAGTGAAAGATGCAAAGAAGAAAGAAATAAGTCAGGAAGCTTGTGATCTATTTGGGAAGTAAGGCCAAAAATAAAAGTCAAAATAAAGATTCAGATAATAGGACAAGTAAATGTTAGAAGAAATGCCATGAGATAGGATGTGATTAAGCAACAAAGATTTTTGCAAATTAATTGCTAGAATTCAAATAGGGGAATCTTTGGTAAACTAGGGTGTCCAAAAATTCACCAATTTGATTCAGCCATGAAGGATGGTAAAAACTGGCTGCATGAAGAGTACAAAGATTAAGATGGGGATGACAAACCAGTTTTGGGCTAAATCTGCCTGGAGACTACTTTATATAACCTGTAGAACCAAGAACGAATCACACATTTTTCAGTTCATTTCAGTTGCTCAGTTGTGTCCGACTCTTTGCGACCCTATGGACTGCAGCATGCCAGCCTTCCCTGTCCATCAAGAACTCCCAGAGCTTACTCAAACTCATGTCCATCGAGTCAGCGATACCCTCCAACCATCTCATCCTCTGTCATCCACTTCTTCTGCCTTCAATCTTTCCCAGCATCAGGGTCTTTTCTAGTGAGTCAGTTCTTCACACTAGGTGGCCAAAGAACTGGAGTTTCAGCTTCAGCATCAGTCCTTCCAATGAATATTCAGGACTGATTTCCTTTAGTATAGACGAGTTGGGTCTCCTTGCAGTCCAAGGGACTCTCAAGTGTCTTCTCCAACACCACAGTTCAAAAGCATCAATTCTTCAGCGCTCAGCTTTCCTTATAGTCCTACTCTCACATACATAGGTGACTACTGGAAAAAACATAGCTTTGACTAGACAGACCTTTGTTGACAAAGTAATGTCTCTGCTTTTTAACATGCTGTCTAGGTTAATCATAGCTTTCCTTCCAAGGAGCAAGTATCTTTTAATTTCATGGCTGTAGTCACCATCTGCAGTGATTTTGGAGCCCCCAAAATAAAGTCTGCCACTGTTTCCACTGTTTCACCATCTATTTGCCGTGAAGTGATGGGACCAGATGCCATGATCTTAGTTTTCTGAATGTTGAGTTTTAAGCCAACTTTTTCACTCTGCTCTTTCACTTTCATCAAGAGGCTCTTTAGTTTTTCTTTGCTTTGCCATAAGGGTGGTGTCATCTGCATATCTGAAGTTATTGATATTCTTCCCGGCAATCTTGATTCCAGCTTCTGCTTCATCCTACTCAGCATTTCACATGATGTACTCTGCATATAAGTTAAACAAGCAGGGTGACAATATGCAGCCTTGATGTACTCCTTTCCCAATTTGGAACCAGTCTGTTGTTCCATGTCCAGTTTTAACTGTTGTTTTTTGACCTGCATACATGTTTCTCAGGAGGCAGGTCAGGTGGTCTGGTATTCCCATCTCTTGAGGAATTTTCCACAGTTTGTTGTGATCCACACAGTCAAAGGCTTTGGCGTAGTCAGTAAAGCAGAAATAGATGTTTTTCTGAAACTCTCTTGCTTTTTTGATGATCCAGTAGATATTGGCAATTTGATCTCTGGTTCCTCTGACTTTTCTAAAACCAGCTTGAACATCTGGAAGTTCTCAATTTACGTATTGTTGAAGCCTGGCTTGGAGAATTTTGAGCATTACTTTGCTAGCGTGTGAGATGAGTGCAATTGTGTGGTAGTTTGAACATTGACTTTCTTTGGGATTGAAATAAAAACTGACCTTTTCCGGTTCTGTGGCCACTGCTGAGTTTTCCAAATTTGCTGGCATATTGAGTGCAGCACTTTCACAGCATCATCTTTTAGGATTTGAAATAGCTTAACTGGAATTCTATCACCTCCACTAGCTTTGTCCATAGTGATGTTTCCTAAGGCCCACTTGACTTTCCATTCCAGGATGTCTGGCTTTAGTTGAGTGATCACACCATCATGGTTATCTGGGTCATGAAGATCTTTTTTGTATAGTTCTGTATATTCTTGCCACCTTATGTTTGAAAAAAATAAAAGAAGAATATTCATAACACTGAAAATTTATATGCAATTTAAACTTCAGTGGCCACCAGTAAGGTTTTATTGACACACAGCCACTATCCATTTGTTTATGTCTATGGTTGCTTTTGTGGAGCAATGCAGACTGTACAATGTACATGTGATCCACAGGTACAATGTGGTACAATGCCAGAACTGAGCAGTTGTGACAGAGAATAAATGGCTTAAAAAGTCTAAAATATTTACTATATAGATGATTACTAACAAAGCTTGCTGACTCCTGATGTAAGAGAATAATGGGCAATGATAATGGAAAGGAATGTTGGCATGCTTATAGTACACCCAGCTTGAGATGAAAAGGAACCCTTTTTGAATATAGGTTTTGAATATAGGAGGAAGCCAAACTGCCTCTGCTTCCTAAACACATCACCTGTGCCTACAAATGTTTGTTACATCAGAAAAAATGAACAACAGTGTTTCAGATGCCTAACCCCACTGTTGCTTTAGAATTGTTGCTCTTCAAAACAATGAATGCCATTTCAGCAAAGGCCATGTACTTTGATTCTCTGAGGTTGTCCATCCTAACCTCCCACAAGTGTGCTGTGAGCAGCTCTCACTGATTTTGACATTGTTGGACGTGAAACAGTACCTTGTGTTTTGGGGCTTTTCTAAGAGTGTATGTAGATGACTCTTCCCTGGACTTTTCTTTTCTGGATTGTATGACATTATTTGTCTTCTACTTTTCCTACATAGCTCAGATAGAGCTACAAAAAGTGAGAGTTTGCACCGACACAAAGAATTGACCAAAAAAGCAAACTCTCTCTAGAGGATTTGTGAGAGCCAGATCATTAGAGAAAAAGTGGTTCAGGCAAAGACACACTGCAGAAGGAGGCCAAATGTTAGACTACTCCTGTGGGTGTTTGTATCAGATCCACCATGGATTCATTTCAAATACCAAATTTCCTCTAATATTTTAAGGCAGCGTGTCACCAAGCCTTGCTAAGGGGTGAAATATAAGAAGAGTGTAGAGAAACACATGGGAAGAACCTCACCATAAAAAGAAAACAAACTCTGGGAAATGTGGTTAAGAAATATCAGACTCAATTAATAGTGGAGGCTTCAATAACCTTAGAGAAATCCAATACAAACCAAATTCAAATGACATGCCAGTGCTTCTAGCCAAGTTTGCTTTCAGTTGACTATGTTTTAAAAAAAATCTTAGGGGGAATTCTTTAAGGAAACCAAACCTAGTTAAAACCTACATTTTTCTAGGTAATAAAAATTAGGTAAAATACTAATTTCACATTTTTCTCTTTTACTTAAAAACAGATATTTGTAAATGAGACAAAAAATTTTTTTGAGAAATGATGGGAAGATCATTTCTCGGTAGATCATTCAGTAGAGTAGAGCTGAGATGAAGTTAAGGGAGAACATTGAGAATGAGAAAATATATAATATTTTAAAAATGCAGTTAAAAATAAAAATGCATAACTTGTTTTGGAGCTAATCCCAGATAAGTATGACTATAGTCAGGGATAATGATGAAATCTGGATTAGAACTGTGTAAAGCTTTGAAAAAGCAGTAAGTTCAAGTGTTGGGAATGTAAAATGGATGAAATTTTGGAATGATCTTCTACCCTAAATGGAGGGAAATAAAGCTTAACTCACAGGCCAATATAGTCTCATAAATACTCACCTGGAAGAGCACAACCACAGGATACTTGGATATAGATACAGATGCAGACACACACATGGACACGGACAAATAGATGTGCTTTAGGGTATGAAAAAGTTCCTAGGTCAAAATTGTAACAGTGCAATGCATTCTAGAAAAAAAAATTATTTCCTATCTTGGCCGCGAATGTAAAAAAATGACTTCCCCACAACATTGTATAATGGATCTTCTAGCTGCAGTCTCCTATAGAAGCATAATTTATGTAGTGGATGACAAGAAGAGTTTTATGATGTCTGGAATTCATTTAAAAATTTTAGATGGGAAAAACCGAGATCCAATTAAAACCTTAATAAATGACTCTGTGTTGAATACAAATATATTAAATTAATATGTGTGCAAGATGAAATTGGAAAAGTTATGGGAATCTGAGTTTTAATTCTATTTCTATCAGGAAACATTATAACTCAGAGAATTACATGGTAATGGGACTGTTTACAATGAAGGCAAAACTGAATTTAAATAGGACATTTTAGCCCATGACTTGTCATAACTTATAAAATCTCAGCCTTAAGGCATATTAAAATTAAGGTGAAAGGCTGGTGAGGAAAAGGAAGATGGACCATCACAGCCCAGAAGATCCCACAGGAGGCTGATGTAACAATAGGGCCAGTTCCCTAGGATCTTACCATGGAGGAAAGCAAGGGCTGGCAGGCTACCATACAGCAGGCCCCACCCACATCATACAACAATGAGAGATACAGCAGTGAGTCTTTGGTCAGATGAAATTCTCATGAACAGAGGGTGGCAATAGCTGGTTTTATGGGAAACCTGGATGGGATATGCAATGTCTTTGTTAAAGTAGGACCCAGGAGCTAGGGGTTGATAGATACAAGTGAGTATACCTATCCTGTACACTTAGAAAGATAGAACGTATCTGCTTCCCACATACTTACATATTTGCTCTAGGTTTTGTATCCTAGTCTGTATCCTGCACGTGGCACACGTGCGTGCTAAGTTGCTTCAGTCATGTATAACTCTTTACAACTCCATGGACCATCGCCCACCAGGCCCCTCTGCCCATGGGATTCTCCAGGCAAGAATACTAGAGTGGGTCGCCATGCCCTCCTCCAGGGAATCTTTCCAACCCAGGGATCGGACCCCTATCTCTTACATCTAGCTGCATTGGTAGGCAGGTTCTTTACCATTAGTGCCACCTGGATAGGTCCCAGTATGTATTCTAGAGAGGATATAATCTTACCCTTGGTTTTCTGACTATCAAATCTAAGACAATTAGATTAAATTTGAATGGTGTCAAATGATAGAGATTGGGCTCCTAATCTACCTGGGAGCCGAGTGTAGCAGTTATGAGGGCAGACACAGAAGTCCAACTATCTTGGTTCAAATATCTGTTGCCCTGCTTACCAGCTGAGAATGACAACATTCATATGAATGTCATGAGGATCAAATGGGATATTGTATATAATTGCAGGGTGCCTGTGGTTGGTCATTATTATTTTTGGAAACAGGCTTTTGGCTTTAAGTGATGTAACTTGAGACTTGGAAAATTATGCTGTATCTATGGACTAAACTAAGCTATTCCTATAGTTTGGCCAGTTTTAAAACAGACAACCAGTACCCACCTGCATATCTGGCTATGCCTTCATTCCCTAATAGGATTAGAATATGATTTTATTACCATCCAACTGCTTTTTTTCTCACCCAACTTCTGTCCAGCTCAAAGAGAGTGACTGTTAATATTGTTTTGTAAAACTTTTGGTCCAGACTTACTTTAGAATTGTTTGAGTTTGTTTTTAGGTTTTTATAAAATATGACAATTCCTGCCCCTATTTAGTTTTAATTTAGGAATGCTAACAAAAGAATAACATTTTGGGAAGTGTGGACATAAGGGTGGGTGGGAGTTTGAGAGATCCATAAACAAGACTGTGGGAGCTAGTGAAACCCTCTTGGCGATGGATCCAAGCCACAGGATGCTAGTTGTTTGCCTGCTCGGTGTTTGTTTATTTTTCTGAGACACCCAAGAAGAATGGAAATCATCCTATTCATACTCTCTTTAGTCAACTTTTTTTTTTTTTTTTTTTGCTTTAGAAAAAGAACTACCATTTTGAGAATGTTCATAGTGCCAGAGACTGAGGTGAGTGGATTTACAAGCATTACCTTATTTTTCACAAGGAATTACATATTATTAAATAAACGAAGGACTCAAGAGAGGTTAAGAAACTTGATAAAGGTCATCCAGCAAGGAAGGGCTCAAGGGGGTTGCTCGCTGGAGTCCACTGTGTTGTCTCCCAGAATGGCAAACTTTCTGGATGGAGAAAGAGAGCTCTGTCTGCTCTTGCCCTTCCCACCTGCCACCCTGTCAGATTCAGTCGCTCTTTCCTTATAGCTTTGCTTCCACTTTGGATAAGGACCTTGTGTTAGTCACTCAGCCATGTCCAACTCTTTGTGACCCTTGGACTATAGCCACTGGGCTCTTCTGTCTATAGGATTCTCCAGGCAAGAATACTGGAGTGAGTTGCCATTCCCTTCTCCAGGGGATCTTCCCAACCCAGGGAAGATCCTGGGATAGAACCTGGGTCTCCTGCATTGCAGGCAGATTCTTTACCATCTGAGCCTTTAGGGAACCCTGGTTAAGGACCTTATCACATTGTATTATCATATACGTCTTATCTTTCCCACTTGACAGAACGTGAGATAATGTTAGAGACCACAGAAATCATTCTCTCATCTCTGACAGGTCCTGTAGTACTTCAATAAAAGTTTTCTCCTCCAGTTAATGTTAGCTCAAAAAAAAATTTTTATTCTAGTAGCAGCTCAATAAAAGTTTGTTGAATTCATAAACAGATGAATTACTGAGTGTTCCTGACCCACTGCAGACCATGAGAGAAAGTGGTGGTTTAAAACATGCAGTCAGGATCAAGGAGTTCTTCCTTGAAAATACAGCAGATCTCTGAAACAGATGGAGGGGTTGGAGGAAGGAGTGGGAGAGTCTCCCTCAGGGAGACTAAAAAGAGGAGTTTCCCTTGGGAGCAGGCCAGTTCCTTCACAGTCTCAGCTTCTGCACCCCTTTCCCGAGGTTCTCCTGCTCTCCCAGGATTTTGCATGTTCTCATCAAGAAAACATCAAGCGCCTTGAAAGCCGGGGTGTCTGCTCTTTGGTTTGTGAGCCAATCTCAGATGTCACAGTCACCACTGGCAGCCCACAGTGCTTTTCCTGATGCCTTGTAGGGAAACTAGACTGGGCTTCCAGCAAGTGAAACTTCTTTTGGGTAAATATTTTGAGCCTAGGTTTAATATTTCTCTGGTAGACCAAGTGATGGAGATCTGTGTATATGCACAGGTTGGTCTCTCCCTTTTTCTGCTCTGTGTGTGATGTTACTTTCCTTGTAGAAATAACTGTTTCTCTTAGTTAGTTCTGGATGGGGAAGTGGGCTTCCTTGTTGCTTTTCAGTCAACAAGGAAAGGGGGCTTGCTGAAGAGAGGTGGAGAGGGCCCAGGACATGTCTTCTCCCAGATCACCTGCTTCTTAGGTGGAGCTGCTATACCTCACTGTGTTTTAGCATCAGAGTATTCAGGTTGGATGGTGAAAAATGGCCTCTCTGGATTTCCAATGCTAATAGGAAAGTTTAGATCTAACCTTGTTACTGAAATTGCAACAAAATTGTCAAATTCTAAACTTGTTGCAGGAAAGGGCAAAATCCTGTGCATGCGCGCGCGCGCACACACACACACACACACACTATCTATATATATATAGTTAATGTATATATATGAGAATATACTATATTTTAATATATACATATATTCTTTACAGTGTATTTATGTATACACACATTTTTCATGGGATTCCCAGGTGATGCTGGTGGTAAAGAACCTGCCTACCATTGCAGGAGATGTAAGAGACATGGTTTTAATCTCTGGGTTGGGAAGATTCCCTGCAGAACCGCAGACAATCCATTGCAGTATTCTTGCCTAAACACGTAAGCTTAAAGCAGGAAAGAGCAATGCATTATCAGTTCAGTTCAGTAGCTCAGTCCTGTCCGAGTCTTTGCGACCCCGCGTGGACTGCAGCCCGCCAGGCTCCTCTGTCCATGAGATTCTCCAGGCAATGAAATATCATCGAACCCAGGTCTCCCGCATTGCAGGCGGATTCTTTACCGCCTGAGCCACGAAGGAAGACCTTGTGTACTTAGAAACGAAATATATCCTACATAGACTCCAGTTGGTTGCATCTTTCCCTGATTGACATTTGTGCTCCCTTTTAATGGCAAATTAATTTTAGATAAGGCCATCACAGGGTTTTAAAGTAGGATGAAGGCTCTTTCCTTAACCAGCTTAGGGAGAATTTTGCTACTTTTGAAGAATCCTTTGATGTACCCAAAGCCTGGAGAGAGATGATTCCAAACCCACTAAACTTCTTCAAAAGTGTGAAGTGTCTGCTATGAGTTCTCTGATCTGTTAGCGAAGACCGAATCGAGGAGAAGAAAAGGCCACTTTCTCTCCCCAGCGGGACCCATCTGAGCTCCCAGCCTGCTGCTGAGCGACATTATATACGATGAACAGACAGAAGTTTACAGAAAAAAAACAGAAAAGAAAAAGTAGCAAGCAACGAGAGGCAGCCGCAGGCGCCAGGGACGGCACGTGACCTGGGGGCGGGGCCTCGCAGGCCGCGAGCCAGTGGACGGGGCCGGGGGCGGGCCCACGACCCGAGGGGCGGGGCCTGTGCCCGCGCAGCTCTCACCGCGGTCCCCTTATTTGGATCTGCGGGAATGTGGGCTGGAGCGGTCCTGCAGCGGTACCAGCCTCCAGCCTGTCGCCGGGACTGCCCCTGACCCAGGCGCGCCCGCTGCTCGGTGGCAGGAGGGCCGGCGGAGCGCCATGGCCTGCATCCTGAAGGTAACGAATCGCATCTATGGCTCGGACGCGTGGTTGGCCAGCCTCTTGCTGCTCAGAGGCGCGGAGTCAACCGCGGTCCCACCGCATCCTCATCTCAGTTGTCTTTCCCTGTCGTTGATTTTCTTTTTGTTCCTTTGGCAAATGCATATGGAGGGAGATTCAGAAACATGTAGCTGGCACGGCTTCCCTTCCACCATTCCTGCCTGCTCGCGCCTGCATTGAAGGAACTGCAGACTGTTGGCTCCAGGGGAGAGCAGGGCTGTGTGCCGAATAATGGGGATGGCAGGGAGGGGAGGGGTGCTCCAGCGAATCCCGCGGCCCCGATGCCTGAGGCCTTTCTGAAGCCACGCACAGTAGAGCAAAGGCTGGCCACGGCTTATTGGTGCTGAGGAATAGAGCGCTTTTGAATGGGATGAGAGTGAGCAGAGGGAGTTCTGCCTCACATTTGATCATAGGAAGACAGAAACTTCTGAGTTTATAGGTAGTCTCTTAGGAATGAGTTTTCTGTGAGATCAGCTAACTCTGTGTGCCCGAAGTTCCACTTCGGAAAAGTTCACAAGAGGATGTATTTATTAGTAGAGAATTTCAAGCCTAACTTTGGCTAAAAAATTTAAACAGTCGAACCTTTCTTTTGCTCACAAACAGACAAAGTGTTTTCACTCCCTCTCAGAGTCTGCTCAGGCGCCCCTTCTTTGTTGAGTTTTCTTTCTCCACGTGTGTTCTTAACCTGGAGTGAACATCTTTCTAGGTTCACAGCCTTGTAGCATCAAGTAGGAGGACTTGGTGTGAGTGCCTCACCTGAGAACTTTTTATTCCACAGGGAATTTTGTTTATTTTTTCAAATTTTTTCAATCTGTTTGTTTTTTCATTTTTCTGCACCATTGTTTCTACTGGTGCCTAATCTGACTCCTGACTGTATGAGTCAAAAACATTCACCGCATGAAAGTTTCCTGGGCCTTGACTGGAGAGTGTAAAGGCCTACTCGTTCCAAGTTTGGGGAAGCTGTGTGTGACAGAGGAAAAACACCAGAAACCAATTTGTGTGTGTGTGTAAGTGTGTAAGAGCAATTGTTTTTCTGTGGGTGATTTGAAGCCATCTACTGCTATATTAGTTACCTGAATCCTCTTCCAACATGCCTTGTGTTAATGATTCAAATAAGAGACTAACCTAGTAGAGTTTGTTTCTATTTCTTATAGTTAAGGAGATGAGGTATTTCCTGTGACTTCTCTGAACTTCCTTTGTTTGATTTTGGAACATTATCTGGGACGTAATGGTAGCAAGATCAAATAATACACTTTTATTATTTACATTTGTACTACAATGTGGGATTTTTACTTTGGAGACTTCTAGCACAAGGACCGAAATATGAATATGCGTCATCTCTACTACTTATTGGGTTATTAGCCTAAAGGGAAGTTGAATGTGACATTTATTGTTGGCTGTCTTCTTCCCTTTTGATTTTTCCCCTATCTCATCTTGCACATGTTCCAAACATTTTTAAGACATCTCAAGCTACAGATGAATCTGATCCAACTTTGCCTTTCCAGCCCCTCACACTGACCTCAGACATTTGGGACATATCTGATTATTCCTTATTTTTTCTCCACTGAAACCAAGCTGGGGTGCAGATAGGTAAACTGCAAAGAGCAAAGGCTTTGGACTCAGGAAGACCTTGGTCTGAACTCAGGCTCTGCCAGATGCTGCCTGTGTGACCTTGGACAAGTCACTTAAAACATCTCTGAGTCTCAATTTCCACAATATAAGATTAAAGTAACAGCAACCCCAAGGTTGTAATATTCCACAGGGTTGCTGTGGGGATGAAATAATATATGAAAAATATTTCATGGAACAGGCATTCAATATGTGCTAGTTTCCTTCATAAATAATAGTAACTACAATTTAATTAACCTTTACTATATCCTCAGCTCATTTCATATAACTGTTATTCTTATGGCAAGCCCTACAAGGTGAGTATCATTGTTTAAAACCTCATTTTACAGATGAGGAAGCTGAAGCTCCTGAGTTTCAGAGATTTATCCAAGGGAACAGGGTTAAGGGCAGGGTGAGCCTGGGCTTAGATTCAGATCTTCCAGCCTTCTTTATATTTTAACTGTGTTCCCTATACTTTCCCATGTGATGACTTTCTAAGTTGTCCTAAAACTATTCCGAGTCCTTACCACCTTTGAGAAACAAAGTACCTTGTGCAACGATGGTCTTGATGGCCTGTGGTGGGCCTTCTCTCCTTGTCTTTGAAGGACCATGTGTGGTGCAGTGGACAGTCCATACACCTGGATTCCATGCAAGCTTGATCTCCTGCATATATTAGACAGTCACTGCAACTTGGAACCTCAATTTGCCCAAGTTGTAGAATGCCTGACAGAGTTTTGTGAGGGTAAGATGACATACTGTTTTTGTTGCTTTTGATGAAATATTTTCTGCCATATCCTGGCCCTGGGCTTGCTGTTGGTATCGCAAAATATATAAGCTATTGGCGCCATTCTCAACCGGCTTCCAGTACAATAAGGGGGATAGAAAAGTAAATGAATGTTTATGTTACAATGTGAAGAGTAATAGGTCTGTGGAAGGCATAACGGAAGCATGGGGAGAGAAAGCAATGAACCCTCTAACTGGACAATCAGAATGGACTTCTCACTCATATATGATTTGAACTGTAATTTGAAGATTGAATATGATGTAGTGTGATGAAACTTGTGTTTTAGAAGGATAACTTTTGAGGCAGGGTCAACTTTATTCCGTGGGCAAAATATAGTTTTCTCGACAGAGTTTAGAGGTAGATTTTATTTTCCATTTTTACATATGAGAAAACTGAGATACAAAGAGGTTGATTAACCTGTTGCCTAAATAGTGACCCTAAATAGGAATCCTTGACTAGCTAAGAGGAGGAGCCTATACCGTCGCAGCAAATGGTGGTCTTTGGGGGCCATACAGATTATTCCTTCAAGCTGTTATGCTCAGTAAGGGCCCATTCTGCCCAAGTGTAAAGCTGGTTCTCATAATGGAATAATGATTACCTCAATAATCATTTAATTGTGGAATATATACTTACTCCACACTGCATGGACTTTGAAGAAATATATGGGTTTTGTTTATGGCTCCACCACTTACTATTTGTGCAACCACTAATAAGTTTCTTGATTTCATTGCCTCAGTTTCTGAAATGGAGATGATCATGCATTCCTCCATGGATTATTCTACAGGTTAAATGGGAATATCTTCACATTAGTTAGAATAGGCTAGTTTACTGCAGTAAAAAACAGTCTCAATTCTTAGTAGGTTCATTTCTTGCCATGCTCCTGGTTAGGCAGCTCTCCTGGGGAGTTAGACCATTGTGAACAAGCAAATCAAGGGCCACTCTCTTTCCATAGGGTGTTTTAAAAGTCTTTGAAATTTGGTAGACAAGAAAGATATTTACTTAGTATTTATTTGGTTATTAGAAAATATTATCATATTTTCTTTAATGATTTCTATCTTTGGCCAGCAGTTACGTCTTGAGAACAGTATCATGTATACCTTTGATGTTTAACATATATTTAGTGAGTTGTATTAAGGGTCTTTTTTGGGATTCTGTGCTGAAATGTACACTGAGTGGACATGTAGACACAGGACACTTCTTTCTGCCTTGGAAAAGATTATGGTTTTGCCAGGTTGCTGAGACTTAGGAACTTGAAGCAGTTAGACAATAGCACAATAGGTGCATGACTAAGCTACTGCTATCTTCTCTACCTGTCACCTGTCCTTGTATGACACTGATCTTTTTTTGGAGGGCCCTGCTGTGAGGCGTGCAGGATCTTAATTCCCTGATCAGGGGTCGAACCCATACCCCCTGCAGTGGAATGGAAGCTCAGAGTCTTAACCACTGTACCACCAGGGAAGTCCCTACCTTGATCTTGATTGATGGGAAATTTGATGAGTGTTGATATCCAGTTATATATGGGCTTGGTGTCTTCTCATTTACTCTTCCCCCTCTGCTCCAGACCTAATCCTTCACCAAGCTGCATCAATTCTATCTCAGGGAAATCTCTCAACTCTGCACATTATTCTCCATCCCTGTCACCTCTGTCTTGTCCAGAACCTCATATTTGGTCTGTGTTATGAAATAGCCTCCTTGCCTTCGGGCTCCTCGTAAACTCGCCCATCTTCCACATCACTCTCAGATTACTGTGCTGAAGCACAGTGCTCATCAAGCCATTTGTAGGCTTAAATGCTTGTCTTGGCTCCCCAGCCCCTGCAGGATAAGCCCAGCTATTTAGCTTGGCATTCAGGATCCTTCCGAATCTGGCCCCTGCCCGCATATCTGGCCTCACTACCTACTACTCCCTTGCCCATGATCTAGATACTTATCTAGATGAATTCCAGATCTTCAGATATACCTCCTTTCATGGCTCTGTGCCTTTGTAGTATAGTATAGGAGTTGAAAGCCTGGTCTCTGATGTCAGACCAACCTATTCCAGCAGTGAAATCTCTAAGCCTCAGTTTCCTCATCTGTGAAATGGGAGCAGAAATAGTGCTTACTTCTTAAGGTTATGAGGAATAAGTGAGCTAACTTCTGTAGAATAGAACCTGACACATACTAAGCCCTTGATAAGTGTTTGCTATTAGTTGTTATCGTACATGCTGTTTTCTCTGCAGGAAACTCTCTCTGCTATCACTTTTCCTCCTCTGACAGAGTTCAACTTATCTTTCAACTCCTGTTTAAGTGTCACATCTGCAGTCAAGCCCTCCTCTGCTTCAGCAGACTTCCTTTGTAGCCCCATGGCTCAGGTTTTTGTCTCTGTAGGGGACAAGTATTACCCTGTAGTGTAAATTAGCTGTTTATATGCTCAACTCTTTTGTTTTACCATGAATTCATAAAGCCCAGGGACTTTAGTAGGTTGATCAGCTAGTGTTTCCTAAGCATATTGAGGACTTCACTGATTGCTCAGTTGGTAAAGAATCTGTCTGCAATGCAGGAAGCCCTGGTTCGGTTCCTGGGTCAGGAAGATCCGCTGGAGAAGGGATAGGTACCCACCCCAGTATTCTTAGGCTCCCCTTGTGGCTCAGCTGGTAAAGAATCTGCCTGCAATGTGGGAGACCTGGGTTTGATCCCTGGGTTGGGAAGATCCCCTGGAGAAGGGAAAGGCTATGTACTCCAGTATTCTGGCCTGGAGAGTTCCATGGACTGTATAGTAAATGAATACTGTTCTTGCTGTAAGTAAGACTATGGACTCAGTGAATAGAAAGGAATACCTAGGGTATAGGAATATATGAGTGGTGGTGTTGGTAGTTATGTAATTGAATCTTGGGGACAAGAAAGGTCTTGTCTTATTCAACTTGATATCCATAACAACCAGTCTGATTCTTAGTAAAGAGATTCCTAAATGTTGAATGGGCTTCCCAAGTGCTCAGTAGTAAATAATCCATCTGCCCATGCAGGAGACACAGATTCTGTCCCTGGGTTGGGAAGGTCTCCTGCAGAAGGAAATGACAACCCACTCTGGTATTTTTGCCTGGGAAGTTCCGTGGACAGAAGAGCCTGGTGGGCTACAGTCCATGGGGTCGTAAAAAAGTTGGCACGACTTAGTGACAAAACAACAATAACAAGATATTGACTGTGTAAATGATATAATTTTTTTGAGATGCTAATTATGGACAACAGTCTAACTTGGCCTCTTCTAGGAATAGCTGAATTCTTTTTAGATATAGCGTGGATTTTTCCCTCTAACATAAGCAAGTAGGTTGTAGTTTATCAATTAGCTTTCTTCTTAAGTTGCTTCTCAGTTTTTTGTTTCTTTTAGATCTGTGACTGCTTCTCATATAAAATCTGGAGCCAATTTGAAATCTTCCGGGAGGGAGAACAGAGACCTAGACTTGGAAGGAGAAAGAAGGAAAGTATAGGAGTGACTTATCTCAGGTTATGATCATTTTGGTTCTCTGGGTTAAAAGAAACAATAAAAGCAAAAAACAAAAAACAAACCCTAACATTCACAACCGTAATTTTGTGTTTCTCAAACTATGAGATATCAAAGGAAAGTAATATGGCTTCACTGAGGCTGGACAGCCACAGAAACGTCATAGATACACAGGTTGTAATCCTGGAACTCTAAGATAACCCCAGCACATGGAATAGACAAGGCACTTTGTTTAATAAATCTGCGTTATGACATTTCTTTCTGCTGCCCATGGGATGCTAAAGTCTCAGTAGTTGCCCGGCCTCATGTTTAGGCTTATGGTGTCTGAGCAGGTGCTTTTGCAACTTCCATCAGCTTACTTTGGGGAATGAGTTGCTTATGTAAAAGCTTTGCTCTTTGGATGAATTGAGAACAACAGCAGCAATAACAGTTGTTCTTTATTGAACACCTAGAGTGTTCAGCCTGCGTCCTGGGCTGCCTGCTTTTCATATATCATCTCATGTAAACTTTTACTGGGCTTTCCAGGTGGCTCAGTAGTAGAGAATCCGCCTGCCAATGCGGGAGACACAGGAGACGCGGTTTGATATCTGGGATACTGAGGTTCAGAGAAGCTAACTAACTTGCTCCAGGTCCTATGGTTAGTAAGTAGTGAAGGTGGGGTTGAACCTGGCTCTGGTTGGTGACATAATGTGTATTTTACCTTCAGGGCCAATTCAGTGAATGTTCACAGGGGCTTTAAGTTTATTTCACCATCCTCTGAATCTACACAGCTTCCTAACATACTCCTGATGGGGCTCATTTTTAGCTGTGTTATTTTTAGTTATCCCTTCCTCAGAGTTTCCTTTGTGACAGAGGAACTAGAGGATATTGAGGGGCCACAGAGAGTGTGGAAATAAGGTTCTAACTCTGCCTCTATCATTAATAGCCTTTTGACCCTGAGCAAGTCGCATGACCAAATACCCCCACTTTCCTGAGAAACTCCTATGTCCCTTTGAAGGTGGGAGTGAAGCAGAGGAATAATAGAGTTGGATTTACTGTTAAGCCAAGCTTCTGTACCCCCCCGCCCCCCCTCCCCAAGCCTCTGAAGAGGTTCTGGCATTTTTATATTTATAATATTATATTCATTTTCTTAAAGAGGACCACAGATTATATAAGCTTCAGGCTTCCCAACCAAGATCCCCCCTGGGGTGGTGTTGGAATCCAAATGAGATAAAGCTCGTGAATGTACTTTGAAAAGTAGATTGTGCTGTACACATAGGCAAAATGATTATTAGTATTATTAATAATTAGATAACAGCTTGAATCAAGGAACCTATCTTGGGGACTAGTAGGGGAAAGGAGAGTTTAGATTTGAGGAAAGCAGAGGGAACCCATTAAGCTTTCTGGCAGGGGTCTGAGGAAAGTTATGGTATCTCCTCCCCAGGAGAAAAATTTTTATCAGTTTGTGAGAATTTAACACATACTTATCCCCAGGGTTGGAGATTGGATGAGTCCTCTGTTTTCTGGATTCAGCAAAAAGTGGAGGAAGGCATTTTTCTAATTGAACAGAGTAGATTTAAACAAGTGTTATCAGGATCCCATTATAGAAAGCTGCAGTTAGCTCCTGGTTATTAAAAGGCCCATTATTCAGTTTGGGGATTAGCCAGATCCTGTTGGTCCCTGGCCACTCTGATCTATACCTTTATGCGTTTCAGTGCCAATTAGCACTCCCACCAGAGCCTGGAAAGTCAGAGGAGCTAAGCTTCAAATTGGTTCATTCCTTTCCCTGTTAGTAACTTTGTCAAGGTTTGTCAGCAAGAAGGTGAAGAAAAGGACTCAGATGTGGTGAGGAGATTATCTGTGATTTCACTATTATTTTCTTTCTTCCTCAGCTGGAGAATTATAAGTACGCTCTGGTTCTGATTTTAACTTGATTTAAAGTCACTAAATCAGAGATCTTGGCCTAGGGCATCCAGAGACTTCAATAATCAGCGGCCTCAGGGTAGGTAACATTGTCAGAGAGCCTTTTGTCCACACCCCACATCTCCAGACCTCTGTCTCATTTCCTGTGAGATGTGGAGGGGTAGGGGCTCACAACTTCTGGTATTTGGGACTGGAAACAGTTAACTCCTAAAGAGATTGCTCAGCGGCCAGGAAAAGAGAGTCCTTGTCCTAAGTCATTCTAGTGTTTGTGTAAAAAAGTATGTGTCTCTACATACACATAGTAAATATAAATAGAAATGGGCACCCACATTTATTCAATCATGTCTTAATGTATCTTGAGGTTTGAAAACCCCTGTATGTAAGATCCTTTTCTGGAAGGGACTTCTGTCTGACGTCCAAATCTGTTTCCTAGGGAATTTATTAGCTGTGTATTTACCAGACACAAAATAAAAGGTTTGGTCAGTTCTGAAAACTCTTTTTGCATCTTGCTCTTAAAGATCACAATCACAAGGAAACTGGAAGTAAAATGTATATGTCCTGCATTGGGAATGGGTTGTAATGTGGGCTTAAACTGTGCATGAGGAGCTCATTTTAGATTTTAAAGATTGGAACGAGCAAACCACTATCCTTAGACAATTCCCCTCCTTCGGACCAAGAGGAGTACACAGCTGCAGAGATCAGGGCTGTGATTCCTGGTATAGTTGTTTGGTGTTCTTGGCCCCAACAGTGTGCCTGACTTTGAAGAAAGAGATGAGAAAGTCTCTCTCTGTGAAAGGTTTGCCTTCTCAGTCAAGGAAAAGGGTAACCAAGAAAGAAGAGCTGTTCTCTAGAGTGTGGATAGGAAAAAGACCATGCTACACAGACTCCAAGTCTGATTCCAGTTTTGTGATGAGTTTGAGTAATGGCAATAATGCCTTTATTTAATATTCTGCAGCAGTATTGTCCAGTAGAAATATAATGCAGGCCACTTAGGTAATTTTTTATTTGTAAGAGCCACATTAAAAAGAAAGCAAAATGAAGTAGGCAGAATTTATTTAATAATATATTTTATTTAACCCCAAATATTTAAAGCATGTTAATGTTAATTTGGAGTCGGTATCAACTTATAAATAAGCTATTTATACTTGTTTCATAAGTCTTCATGTCTGTGTATATTTTGCTATTGCAGCATGTTTTAATTTGGATGATAAAGTTTCATCACAAATACTTGATCTCTATTTAGATCTTATAAAATGTTCAGTTGAAAAAGTAGATTCGCATGTCTGAGTTGCTCCAAAGATGCATTTAAGCCTTTGATGAGCCCTTAAAGTTTCATCCGAAATGGAGTCCTAAGCTTTTTCATATCCTGAGCCCGACTGGCCCCCCAGATGTTGAGCAGCTGTGAATTCTCCCAGGAGAGTGCTGCTTTGGTCTCAGTGAGGTAGGGTGAACTCCTGGAGGCTCTGAGGTCAGAGACAAACTTTATGCACTTTTATTTGAATAGTTCCTTTGCTCCAGGAGGGCGGTACACATATGGCAGCGATTTAGACATACAGAATAAACCACATGTCTTCTTTTAAGTCAGGAGAGTAAGGTGATTGGAGTTCCTTTGTACAGTTTGCTTATTTTTTGACTGTTTATTTGTGTCTATAAATTCAGCAATCTGCTAATAGGTGTACGTCTGGGGGTACTTAGAGTAAATCACTTTGTAAACCTGCGGCGCTGTTTTGCTTGCCTGCTCTGAGTTGTATTCCTGCCCGGTTCTGCCTAGACTTCCTGCATCATAGAGTGTTAGCATTTTCTCATGCGGAGAATGTTTCATTGTCATAACAACAGCAGGTGCCATTTGTTGAGTACCTTCTCTCTGGCAGACAGCCCGCCAGATATTTTACAGATCTTTATTATCCCTCAGCAAGATTACAGGATGGGTATTATTACTTTCATCTGACAGATGAGGAAACTCTAGTTCATATCACGTAACAACTTTGTTAATGCAAGAACACTAGACCAAGGTCTGCAAACTAATAGTCCTTGGGTCAGATCCAGCCTGGTGCCTGTTTATATGGCGTGTGCAAGTTCAGAATGGGTTTTGTGTTCTAAAATGGTTGAAAACAATCAAAAGAAGAAGATTTAATGATGTGAAAATGTTGAGAAATTCCAGTATCGATGTCCCTGAATAAAGCTTTACTGGAATCTGGCCATGTTTGTTCATGTCTTAGTGTGCTTTGGTGCTGTAATGGCAGACTTGAGAAGCTGACATGTAGACTCTGTGGCTTGCAAAGCCTTAAATATTCACTGTCTTTCTCTTTACAGATAAAGTGTGCAAGCCTATGCTGAGCTGTTGAGTTCTTACTCTAAGAGCCAGGGTCAGGGGCAGTCAGGGTACTCACACCTGGGCCTCACATCATCAATATCAGGGATATTTAGTGAATATGAAGCCAAGAACTCCATGTGGAAGAGGAAACTGAAGCCCAGAGAGGATAAGTAACTCCCCAAAGTCACATAGTGGGACTGGGATTCAGACTCCAAAGCTGGACCTCTAAGTCCATTGCTTCTCACAGATAAGCTGACCACACTGCTGCTCAACTTGAACTATAGGACCTCCTGAAGGGCTTTTTACACCAGAGATTTGTAAGCCCCACCCCCAGAGTTTATGATTCCATAGTTCTGGACTGGCATCTAAGAATCTACATTTCTAACAAGCCTCCAGGTGATGCTGCTTGATGCCAGCTGTGCTTCTGTTAGCCCTATCATACTACATCCTGCTCAACAAATTGCTGCTGAGGTATGAATGGCTTCAAAGCTGTGTGTGGGTGTTAGTCATTTAGTCGTGTCTGACTCTGTGACCCTATGGGCTGTAGCTCACCAGGACCCTCTGTCCATGGAATTCTCCAGGCAAGAATACTGTAGTGGGTTGCCATTCCCTTTTTCAGGGGATCGTCCTGTCCCAAGGGTTGGACCTGGGTCTCCTGTGTTGGCAGACAGACTCTTTACCATCTGAGCCACCAGGGAAGCCCTCAACTGCAAATTTAAGTCAAGTGCATTCTATTGGCCTTTTCAGGCATTGTGATCGTTTGATTTCTGCTACGCTGTTCTTGTTAAACCCCAAGCTTTCTGGTGCTGTGGGACTCAGGCCACCAGGAATGTGGAAATGCTTGTGCCTCTGTGTCTGGTAGCAAGGGACTGGGTCTGAAATGAATCTGTCACTGGTGCCATGCCTCTTGCATTTCTAGAAACTCTATTTCTTTCAAATCAGTTTCAGAATCAGTTTATGATGATTTATAAACCAGGAATTTGGTTCCTGCTGATTATATGTCAAACCCTTTCTCACATTGTGACCCTAGTTTCTCTGCGGCTAACGAGAAGACCTGGGGGTGTAGGAACAGCTTCTGTAGTCAGATTGTCCTGGCTTTGGTAGTGAAAGTTAATGGGTTAATGCTAGAGTTCACTTTCTTAATTATTGACTTAGTTTCATATTTAAAAAGTCATTATTTTAGAATTAGGAATGGGAAAAATGAAGCCTGGTGAAAGATGATAGCTTTTGTTTTTTCCATGTTGATGATTCATAGCCTTGTTTGGGACTTTAATAAGTAACGAAAAGCTTTGGAAACTGCTGATTTAATCTCTTATAGGCTCATATTGGCATAAAAAATAAAATAAATCTCTAAATGTTTGCTTTCTCCTGGATCTCCATTTATGTGCCTTTATTTATTGTGGAGCCCATTTTTCTGATTTTTCCACTTTCATCTTTGGCCTCCTAGCCTGTCCCCAGTACAGGTGTTAAAGAGATCATTATCAAGTACAACTGGTATCCAGGTATCCGTCTGTCTCCTGGGGATTGGTTCCAATGCCCATGGTGTTACCAAAATCTGAGGATGCTCAAGTCCCTTATATAAAATAGCATCATATTTGAATATGACCTATGCACATCCATCCACATGCTTTAAGTCATCTTTCATTGTGTGTTAGTCACTCAGTCCTGTCTGACTCTTTGGGACTGAAGCCTGCCAGGCTTGTCTGTCAGTGGAATTCTCCAGGCAAGCATACTGGGGTGGGTAGCTGTTCCCTTCTCCAGGGGATCTTCCTAACCCAGGGATTGAACCCAGGTCTCCTGCATTGCAGGCAGATTCTTTACCTTCTGAGGCACCAGGGAAGCCCCATCTTTGAATACTTACACTAATACAATGTACATTTTATGTAAAAAGTTGTAAATACAATGTAAATAGTCATCAGCACAAGGCAGATCCAAGTTTTTGCTTTTGGAAACTTTCTGTAATTTGGTGGACAGCAGAACTGGGATGAGCAGAAGCCGCAGATGGCAGAAACTGGAAATGGCCAAACTTGGGGATGCAGGATCTTGTGGATGGCAGAACCTGAGTTCAGCTGGCTATGTCTAAAGAACCATCATCTCAGCCTTGTAAATCTTCGCTGTAGAAAGGAAGCCTTATGGATCTCTCTTTGCCTAGCAAATGAAATATCTTGCAGAGTGAGTTCCCAAGGTGAAAACCATTCCGATAGGAATTCTTCTCTGGGAAACCTGAGTCTTTTCTGTGTGTGCGCAATTGCTGTCGTGTCCAACTCTTTGTGATCTCATGGACCATAGCCCACCAGGCTCCTCTGTCCATGGTATTTTCCAGGCAAGAACATGGAAGTGGGTTGCCATTTCCTCCTCCTGGGGATCTTCCCCTCCAAGGGATCAAACCCTCATCTCCTGCATCTCCTGTATTGCTGTCAGATTCTTTACCGCTGAGTCACTGGGGCTCCTGTTATAGAATCAGTGGTGTGGCATTGATGACAGCTGATGGATGTCTTCCCACACGCCTTTGCCATGGCCTAGAGGCTGACTTTACTACTACTTTGCTTTTTTATCACTGACTTTCTCCACCTTGTCCTCCTTTCTGTCTCCCTAGTTCTTGAAGAAAATTCATCCTCCAGCAGTAACAGGTACCTGAGCCAACGACACCTTATGATGTTTTCTTATTTATTCTTTACATTCTTTCAGCTGGGAGTTAGAAAATCTCTTTCTTTCATACCCTGGTTTATGTCACTTAATTATTTGCTCCTCAGCAGGTTTAATATTTATTTAATTCTGCTTGCTGTTTAACCATAGTGACCTGGTTGATGACTTGAACTGAGCCAAGATTTCTACATGTGACTTCTAACTTATTGGTAAATTGGAGTTTGTTTTCTTCTCACCCAGTTTGTACCCTTGATATTCAAATTTTACTTAAAGAAATGACATCTGAACCAAATACCACTCAGAGTTCTGTATTGGAGCAAGTGTAATTCACTATATATTTTTCCAGATTTGTATAGGTTAAAGGGGTCTGTGTTTGACCTTTCCCCACCCCTTTTTCCTTCCATGAAGAGGAAGTTTATTACAAGCAGTTAGAGAGAAGTCAAGTACTATGGGTAAGAGGAGGGGCAAAGGGAATGAAGATAAAACAGAAGCTGAAGATTTTAATTTTTTTCAAAATTATGGCCTGTATGAAAAATAGTAATTGTAACAATAATCTACTTTGGTTGTTGTTCAGTTGCTAAGTTGTGTCCGACTCTTTGTGACCCCATGGACTGCAGCATGCCAGGCTTCCCTGTCCTTCACCATCTCCTGGAGTTCGCTCAAACTCCATTGTGTTGGTGATGCCACCCAACCATCTTATCTTCTGTCATCCCCTTTTCCTCCTGCCTTGTCTTTCTCTGCATCAGGGTCTTTTCCAATGAGTCAGCTTTACTGAGTACTTACAGTTACTGTGTTGGGGCTTTATAGCTTTGTATTATCTCATTTAATCCTTTCAAGCTCCTAAGATAGGTACTATTGTACATTTCCCATATAGATGAGGAAATTGAAGGTTGGAGAGATTTAACTTAAGCTAAGTGACCTCCCCAAGATTGTACCCTTATTAAAGGAGAAGGTAGAATTTGAATTCAGGAGTTCGGTCAAAGAAGATATTCCTATAGCCATACATGGGCAAACCTATTTAAAACTTGCCCACAATAATTGAATAACCTAACAAATAAAATAACATCAGTATGCATTTTCTGGGCACTTTATGGTAGACACCGTGTTTAAGGCATATATATGGTTTCCTTTAATATCCAAAAGTCCTATTAGAAAAATACTATTATTATCATATCTGTTTTACCTGGGAGGAAACACTGATGCTTGCAGAAGACTTTAGTTCTTTGCCCCAGGGTCTTTGGCTAGTGAGTGTAAAATTTGTGTAAGCATATTATTTTATAATTATTTGTATTAATTAGCATTTACTATATGCAGTAAGGGCCAGATACTGTTCTCAGCACTTTACACTTATTGAGTCATTTAATTCCTATTTTTCCGATAAGGAAACCAAGGAACAGAGTGGTTAGGTAAGGTCACCAAACTACTTTTGGCAGTAGTGAGAACTGAACCCAGGCAGTTTGGCTCTCGTGTCTATATACGTACCAAGCGTGCACAAGACTACAGATCTCTTCCCCCGCCCTCCCCCACACTTTGGTGTCCTACCTCCTAATGCAGAGAATCACTTAGGACTATTGAAATCCACTCCGATATAAAATCATCCCACTTCAAAGGAGCTTGTGGAGATTTTTAAAAACTTTCTTGATTATTGATTGGATAAACTAAACTAAAAAATTCTTTGAGGTGTTTTATTTTATGCCTTTGAAGAATTTTGATTCAGATACATTTAGAAGAGCCACTCGATCAAGTCAGACCTGGTGGCGTTAGTTTCCTCATGGAGGTGGAATTTCTAATTGAGCATGAGACTGTCATTCTGACTAGACAAGGGATGCTTGAGACTGTCATTCTGACTAGATGAGGGACGCCAGGCAATTTTTCCTCTTGACTGGTCTCCCTGTCCTCCCTTCTTCACCTGTTTCCTGGAATAGCTCCACAGGGAAACCAAAGTGGTTTTTAAAAAGTAAATCAGGTCATGTCAGTTTCCTTATCTAAACTTTTTGGTGGCTTTCCATTTCACTTTGGATAACAACTCCTTTCCAAGGCTCACAAGTGCACATGACCTTGCTCCTGCGTAATCACCTACATCTTGGTCCCCTGATTATTTTTATCCCATCCAGTTCTTGAACCATGCCAAGTGCCTCTGTGCTTCAGAACCTTTGAGCTGTTATCCCCCTGCCTGCCATACTTTGGGCCCAGGTTCTCCTTGAGGCTATTTCTTCCTACCTTTCATGCCCTTAGTTGAAGTTTACTGCTTTGGACAGGTCTTTGCCTGTCCAGTTTATATCAATGAAATATAACTTCATGATATTCCCATTATGCTTCCCTATTTATTGTGTATTTAACATTTTGTTAATATATGAATACATGCATATTTGTTTGTTTACCTGTCAGTCAAAAGATTGAAAAGGCAGAAATCATGGTTATTTTGTTTATCACTGTATTCCTAGCATCTAGCATAGTATAGTCAAGAAAAGAATGAATGATTTAATGAATTAATTTCAGGTGAAAAAGAGTTGTAGATGCAAAGATACGGTGGCATGAAGGAACAGGTCATTTTGGGGAACAGTGAAAAGTTGTGGACGACTGTCACTAACTTGGTTTTGGGAGCCGGAGGAGATGATATAGTTGGAGTTAGATTGTGAGTGGTCATGTCGGTCCTTCTAAGTAGTGTGGACTTTTATCCTTTAGAAACGGGGAAACTAATGGGATTTAAATAGATCATTAAATGTGGTAGAGATATTTGGTCAGAGAGAATATTTTATTGTCTTATTTTAGAATACTTCAAGTCCTTGAAGTGACTCTGGTCATTGTCCTTCATATTTGGAAATTACTTGTCCCAGTTATGATTTTGCTACAGTGATTGCACAGGCAGAATTTCAAATAGAATGCTGGAAATGCAAATGTGCCAAAGATGTAAGTGTGCCTGTTTATCGCAGAGCTTGGAGTTTTATCTATGAAATAAGAAAAAGCCAATAACAGAATTAAACTAAACATTTTATATAAATAAATTATCAGTTGTTCAGGTTGTTGAACTTTCCGTTTAATGAAGGAATCTTAGATTTGGACATTATCTTGGGTTGTTTAAACTCTGTGTGGTAGAGCTGACTCATGTTCAGTTGACACTATTGCTCTTTTTTTTTTTTCATTTATTTTTATTAGTTGGAGGCTAATTACTTTACAATATTGTAGTGGTTTTTGTCATACATTGACATGAATCAGCCATGGATTTACATGTATTCCCCATCCCAATCCCCCCTCCCACCTACCTCCCTCTCTACCTGATCCCTCTGGGTCTTCCCAGTGCATGAGACAAGTGCTCGACACTATTGCTCTTAAGGAAGATGTTAGGTCATTCTGCCCTGTGCGTCATTTTGTAGCAACAGTCTTCCAGCCCTGCCTTGGAAGGACAGTAATACTGTCCTGGCAGCAATTGCTATTTACTGAACACTGAGCTAATCACCTTACATTATGTGGGGGAAACTTTCCAGCATCTGTTTGAGGTGTTTGTATTCCCATTTTACAGATGGAGAAACAGGCACAGGAAAGTTGAGTAAATCTCCCAAGTAGTGAAGTGAAGGGATTAAATTCAGATTTGTGTGACTCAGAATGCCCTGCTTTTAACTCTTGGCTTTCCTACCTCTAGAGGAGAGAATCATATAGGACTACTGACAAAACATAACTACACTTTGAAGGAGCTTTTGAAAATAATTTTGATCTGAGTTAAACTGAATATAAAAAAGTCAAGGAATTTCAAAATAAGTTTTTGATTGGAAGAGCTTTTAAACTAGTTTACACTTTGGCAGACACTTATTTAAAACGCTTAGCTTAATTGAGCCCTAAGTTGAGCAGATACTTGAACAGAATCTTGATGAATAAACATGAGTATTTTCAGGCAAACTAGCTGGGATGGCTACATTTTATTCATCTGGGCATCCCACCAGATGTCTCCTCTTCTTCACTTATCACTCTGGAATCAGTTCTTTGCATAGCAGCTAGAAGGAACTTTAAAAAATACATATAAGATGATTTTATTTCCTTGCCTGACGGGTCATATTCTGGGAGAAAATATTTACAAATCATATGTCTGATTGGTTAGTACCCAAAATGTGTGAAGAACTCATTCAACTCAATAGCACAGCAAACAAAAACAAACAATCCAATTAAAAAGTGGGCAGAGGATCTGAATATTTTTTCAAAAAAGATGTATAAATGGCCACCAGGTACATGGAAAGGTGCTCAACCTCACTAATCATGAGGGAAATACAAATCAAAACAGTCACGCGGTCTCACCTCATACCTGTTAGAATGGCTCTTATCAAAAAGATAAGAAATCACAAATGTTGGCAAGGATAGGGGGAAAAAAGAACCCTTATGCACTGTGGCCACTGTGAAACTTAGTATGGCTGTTCCTCAAAGAATTAAAAAAAGAAGTACCGTATGATCCCGTGATCCGTGTCTGGGTATTTATCCATAGGAAATGAAAATACTTATTTGAAAAGATATCTGCACCTCCGTGTTCACTGAAGCATTATTGACATTTGACATTACTTGTTCCAAATATGGTAGTCTTAATGATTACACAGCCAGAATTTCTACTAGAAGGGTGTAAGATAAAATTTGGCAGCGTCATTTCTGTCCCTGGGTGTAGTACAATCAGTTACATTTAATATACATGTTCCCTGAAGTCAAGGAGCTAGACTGGGATCTGGTACTGGATCTATTTTATGTGTTCATGCTTTAATGAGAGTGTGACATCTGGAAAATCTTTAAACTTTGGATAAGCAAATACACCAGTCCATTTGAAAGTGCTAATAAAACTAAAATATTATTGGCAAATGAAGCTGCTGAAATCTTCATTTAGCCTGGGCAGTCATAAGTTTTCAGTTCAGTTCAGTTGCTCAGTTGTGTCTGGCTCTTTGTGACCCCATGGACTGCAGCACTCCAGGCTTCCCTGTCCATAACCACCTTCTAGAGCTTGCTCAGATTCATGTTCATCGAGTCAGTGATGCCATCCAACCATCTCATCCTCTGCCATTTGCTTATCCTCCTGCCTTCAATATTTCCCAGCATCAGGGTTTTTTCCAATGACTCAGTTTTTCGCATCAGATGGCCAAAGTATTGGAGCTTCAGCTTTAGCATCCGTCCTTCCAATGAATATTCAGGACTGATTTCCTTCAGGATTGACTGGTTGGATCTCCTTGCAGTCCAAGGAACTCTCAAGAGTCTTCTCCAACACCTCAGTTCAAAGGTATCAATTCTTTGGCGCTCAGCTTTCTTTATAGTCCAACTCTCATATCCATACATGACTACTGGAAAAACCATAGCTTTGACTAGTCGGACCTTTGTTGGCAAAGTAATGTCTCTGCCTTTTTAATGTGCTGTCTAGGTTGGTCGTAGCTTTTATTTCAAGGAGAAAGCATCTTTCAATTTCATGGCTGCACTCACCATCTACAGTGATTTTGGAGCCCCCAAAATAAAGTCTGTCACTGTTTCCACTGTTTCCCCATCTGTTTGCCATGAAGTGATGGGACCAGATGCCGTGATAATAGTTTTTTCAATGTTGAGTTTTAAGCCAGCCTTTTTACTTTCTTCTTTTACTTTCATCAAGATGCTCTTTAGTTTTTCTTCACTTTCTCCCATGAGAGTGGTATCATCTGCATATCTGAGGTTATTGATATTTCTCCTGGCAATCTTGATTCCAGCTATGCTTCATCCAGCCTGGCATTTCTCATGATGTACTCTGCATATAAGTTAAATAAGCAGAGCCTTTAGAGACTTTAGAAACAGAAGATATTAAGAAGAGGTAGCAAGAATAAACAGAAGAACTATACAAAAAAGATCTTCATGACCCAGATAATTACAATGGTGTGATCACTCACCTAGAGCCAGACATCCTGGAATGTGAAGTCAAGTGGGCCTTAGGAAGCATCACTATGAACAAAACTCATGGAGGTGATGGAATACCAGTTGAGCTATTTCAAATCCTAAAAGATGATGTTGTGAAAATGCTGCACTCTATATGCCAGCAAATTTGGAAAACTCAGCAGTGGCCACAGGACTGGAAAAGGTCAGTTTTTGTTTTAATCCCAAAGAAAGACAATGCCAAAGAATGCTCAAACTACTGCACAATTGCACTCATCTCATGCTAGTAAAGTAATGCTCAGAATTCTCCAAGCCGGGCTTAACCAATACGTGAACCATGAACTTCCAGATGTTCAAGCTGGTTTTAGAAAAGGCAGAGGAACCAGAGATCAAATTGCTAACATCTGTTGGATCATCAAAGAAGCAAGAGAGTTCCAGAAAAACATCTATTTCTGCTTTATTGACTATACCAAAGCCTTTGACTGTGTGGTTCACCACAAACTTTGGAAAATTCTGAAAGAGATGAGAATACCAGACCACCTGACCTGCCTCTTTAGAAATCTGTATGCAGGTCAGGAAGCAACAGTTAGAACTGGACCTGGAACAACAGACTGGTTCCAAATAGGAAAAGGAGTATATCAAGGCTGTATATTTTCGCCCTGCTTATTTAACTTATATGCAGAATTCATCATGAGAAACCCTGGGCTGGATGAAGCACAAGCTGGAATCAAGATTGCTGGGAGAAATATCAATCGCCTCAGATATGCAGATGACACCACCCTAATGGCAGAAAGTGAAGAAGAACTAAAGAGCCTCTTGATAAAAGTGAAAGAGGAGAGTGAAAAAGTTGGATTAAAGCTCAACATTCAGAAAACTAAGATCATAGCATCTGTTCCCATCACTTCATGGGAAATACGTGGGGAAACAGTGGAAACAGTGGTAGACTTTATTTTTCTGGGCTCCAAAATCACTGCAGATGGTGACTGCAGCCATGAAATTAAAAGATGCTTACTCCTTGGAAGAAAACTTATGACCAACCTAGACAGCATATTAAAAAGCAGAGACATCACTTTGCCAATAAAGGTCTGTCTAGTCAAAGCTATGTTTTTTCCAGTAGTCATGTATGGATGTGAGAGTTGGACTATAAAGAAAGCTGAGCTCCAAAGAATTGATACCTTTGAACTGAGGTGTTGGAGAAGACTCTTGAGAGTCCCTTGGACTGCAAGGAGATCCAACCAGTCAATCCTAAAGGAAATCAGTCCTGAATATTCATGGAAGGACTGATGTTGAAGCTGAAGCTCCAATACTTTGGCCACCCGAGGCGAAGAACTGACTCATTTGAAAAGACCCTGATGTTGGTAAAGATTGAAGGCGTGAGGATAAGGGGATGACAGAGGATGAGATGGTTGGATGGCATCACCGACTCAGTGGATATGATTTTGGGTAAACTCCAGGAGTTGGTAATGGACAGGGAAGCCTGGTGTGCTGCAGTCCATGGGGTTGCAGAGAGTTGGAGACGACTGAGTGACTGAACTGAACTGAACTGAACTTAGAGCCCCTAGAGTATTGACTCTTTTGAGCCCTTAGGCCACTGATGTACAGTTCAGCTTCTTTCTGATACTGGTGAACAATGAGTGCTTATAATCTTACACTGTAATTTTGGATGAGTGAGGTACTTCCGGTCCATTGCCCATTAAATGTCTGCTGTTTCCAGGACCTGACTTAGGCTGTGGTTTCATATTTTTGCCTTTGAGGCCCCTGTTTATATAGTAACACTGAGCTCCCGGGTCTTCCCTGGTGGCTCAGATGGTAAAGAATTTGCCTACAATGCAGGAGACCGAGGTTCCATCCCTGTGTTGGTAGGACCCCCTGGAGAAGGAAATGGCAACCCACTCCAGTCTTCTTGCCTGGGGAATTCCATGGACAGAGGAACCTGACAGTCCAAGATTTGGATACAACTGAGTGACTGAACTGAACTGAGTGAATCACACACACACGCTGAGCCCAGACATCAAAGTAAGCTCCACGTATGTGTATGTGTCAGTGAAAGCTTCAGTATGGGATTCTGTTTTTTAGTCTCCATATGAATTTGTATTGTCGATGAGGAAATGTGGATTTAGAGAAATTGCTTGAGGTCAAAGAGTTAGTGGATCTCAGACCAGGGACTCCAACACAGTTCTATCTCCAAAACCCATGCTCTTAACCCCAGCCCTGTCCAAGATGTAAGGTTGTCATTTAGACAGATCAGCATGTAGGGAGGAACAGAGAGAGATTTCCTTTCCTATAGACTGTAAATAAAAATGTCTTTCAAGCCATTTTGTCTGAAGCCGATCTTTCTGCCTTGGGTTCATGTCTCTGATTAGAGATGCTTTGTTTTGCCTGATAAATATTGCAGGCATCAGTCTTGTAAACTCAATCAGAGTTAAATAAAGAAATCTGCTATTTCAAGGATTAGTTAATCCCTTGGTAAAGAATATTAATATTGAATTTACTATTCATTATTAAATTCAAATAATATTCATTAATACTGAATATTAATGCCTTAGTTATTCTGTTTTATAACTTGACTCAGAAAAGTAACAATGGCAAAAGCTGATATTTTTTGATATGTACCAGGTTGTCTTATAAGCCCTTTTTTCTTATATGGGATTTTCTAATTTGATCCTCACAACTCTGTGAGGTGGGTGCTATTATTGTGACAATTTTCCAGAAGAGGAAACTAAGACACATAGAGGCTAGATGAAGGGACAGCTTCGTGGCATGTGACATGTATGATCACAAAGCCTCATGCTAGAAGGGCCCACACTTGATTTAACGCTCTGCAATTGCTGTCTAAAAATTCTTCATAATTTTGAACAAAGGGCCTCACATTTTAATTTTGCACAGGGTCCTGCAAATTATACAGTTGCTTCTGCCTAGGTGAGCTGTCCAAGGTCACTCAGTGGTCAGTGGCAGAGTTGGCATTCAAACCCAGACTGCCTGGCCTTAAGCTGACACGATTCCATTTACATTCTCTAGTTTCCCATATCTCATGTTTGTAAAGCAAGGTCCCTCCTCCACCACCTTTTTCTTTGGGGCTGTCTTCAGAAGCAGGTGGTTTGATTCATCTTTGTTGAATTCTTTGGATTTAAACTTTGTTGGGCTGAGTGTCTGGTACATACAATTTCCCAGTTAGGTTTGTAGAAGAGCAGTAGGGAAGATCTGAAGATATGGCAAGAATTGTGCATCCTTGCCATAGTGAAAAAAATCATAGCCTAAAAATAAATAGGAGTAATGTGGAATTACTGTAACATATTTGTTTTGTATTAATAGTTTTCCTTGGGCAGGAGAAAAGAAAAGATAACGAAAGCCCTGGTATAGAACAGACTTTTGGACTCTATAGGAGAAGGCTAGGGTGGGATGATCTAAGAGAATAGCATTGAAACATGTATATCATCAAGTGTGAAACAGATCACCAGTCCAGGCTGGATGCATGAGACAAGTGCTCAGGGCTGGTGCACTGGGATGACCCAGAGGGATGGGATGGGGAGGGAGGTGGGAGGGGGGATCGGGATGGGGAACACATGTAAATCCATGGCTGATTCATGTCAATGTATGGCAAAAACCACTACAATATTGTAAAGTAATTAGCCTCCAACTAATAAAAATAAAGAAATAAAAAGCAAGCCCTGGTGTATATAAAAGGCAAGCTGTCCCTCAGCATAGCTGATCTACATGCGATGCTCTATGGACTGGCAACACTTAATTACCCCATACAGTTTTATGGACTGTTTTATTAGAAGCTACTTTTTAGCCTTTCATGGACTGCTTTAAAGGGAAATAGAGAAAGACAGAAGAAGACTTCTATCAATTTGGTAAAAATTGTACCTCCATGATCTATGCCTAGACCCTGAGACTACCTGAATTCCCCTCTCAACATTTCTTGAAAACTTTCTTTGAAGAAGTAGAGGCCAATGAGACACCATTGGAAGATGGAAAAACAAAATGACTTTGCGTAGTCACCTTAGGGTACCTGGGGCTACAACAGAGGCAGGCATCAGCCACAGAAGTCCCAGGAAAGCAACTGACAAAGTTAAAAGTATAGGAAGCTCAGGAGAACTGTCCAGGTGGAGAAGTGAGAGAGTGTTCTAGACAGAGGGACCAGTAAGAACAAAATCATGGAGGTGAAGGAGAAAATAGCGTGAACTGCAAGTATTTGGCCTTGGCTGGAGTGTTAGAGGTGATTTTGGACAGCTAGGTGAAGACCAAATATTGATGAAGTTTGTATGGTAAGTTAAGGAGTGTGGATTTATAGCCCAGGGTATTAGGGATGATAATGATAATAGCCAACATTGACTGAGGGCTTCTTCAGTAATTATAACTCTCCGTGTGGTTGCTGGTAACGTGTGCCTGTTTGAGTGATGTGTGTGCATGCTCCTTGGTCACTTTTAGTACATGAGATGATTGTGCACTCAGGTCAGTTAGGTCCTCACTTTATTATTTACAGCCATTGGATCTGGGAGCAGGCAGCAAATGTTCTTGAACCTTTGTTTCAATCTCTAAATCATATCTGGTTTAGTAATAATTGCTGGCAGGAACAACATGAAGTAAGATCGCATACTTTGGATAGACACAGTTTATTGTGTAAATTGTCTCTAGGGTAAAAAATTTTATTTACTACTTGTAGGAGAAGTATCATTCATGGCAACTTTATGTATCATTTCAAAGCTGGTGAGTTCCCTGTTCTAGAGGTGGACTGTGGTTAACTAGTTGCTTTTCACTAAGATTGGGTGAGTCATTGATAACAGTTTCCTTCAGGCAGTGGGTCCGACTTCTCACTAGGTGTGACCTTGGGCATGTCACTTAACCTCTCTGAGCTGCAGTTTCCTTTTGGAAAATGAAGACAAAGCTGCCTACTTATAAGGACTATTGTGAAGAAGAATAAGTGAGATATTGGATGTAAAGTGCTTGACACATAGCAGGTGTTAAATAGTAAATATTATTATTTTTTATTCCTGAAAAGAAAGGAGTTAGTGATTCAGTGTTGAGTGTTAGAAGAGCAGGGCACAGAGTGTAAGAGGTGTTGATATACTTTCCTTCTTTTTCTCCTGGTTGTCCCCTCCTCCCCTCATCTCCAATCTTTTGCTCCCCTCAAGGTGGAATGAAATTAGATGTCTCATAAATATGGTGCAGCCTTTGTTATAGTGCCCTCAGACATGCCCTTCTAACATTTGGATAAATGAATCAAAACGTGAACAGCCAAGGGAGGTTGGTTGAATTTTCTAACTCTTCATCCCCTCACGAGCGAGCTGGGTTAGTGCCAACACTGCCTGGCGAACTCAGCCCAGACAGATTGAAGGAGCTGGCACTTCTGGGAGAGGGCTTGGTTACCTAGGAAACATTTACCTGTGCTGATAACAGAGGGGCGCTCCTTGCCACCCGACTCGTGCAGACATGTATCAAGTTATGCTGAGATGGAAAGAAACAATTTTCTCTTGAAATGAGGTGGATGCAGGCATTAATTTCTTTTGAATGGCAGCTAATTTTTTTGTTTTCAGAGAAGCAGGATAAAGCTTAAACTTTAACTTCTGGCTAAAAATACTCAGCTTGTGAACCTGGCAAGGCCTCTTAAGGGAAAAGAAAAAGCAGTCCTGGCACTGGATTGTTAGGCTTCCTGTCTTTCAGCAGCTTATTGCATTTATTTTACTGCTTTGGGGGATTAGAAAATAGTCTCCAAAGGCCATTTCTTTAATGACTTGGAATATTAATGTGGAAAATCCGCTTGTTGGATAATACAGTGAATGCTATAGTTTTTGCCTCTAATTGGCTATTGGGTCTTTCACTCCCCAAAGTTTTTTCTTCTTGTTTAATGTTTTCTTTACTGTGAAAGATAGCGTACACTACGAAAAGTACATGAAACAATAAGATAACCTAATGATTTATCATAAAGTGGATATCTTTGTGGGGCTTCCCATGTGGCATTAGTGGTAGAGAACCCACCTGCCAATGCAGGAGAAATAAGAGATGTGGTTTCGATCCCTGGGCTGGGAAGATCCCCTGGAGGAGGGCATGGCAACCCACTCCAGTATCCTTGCCTGGAGAATCCCATGGACAGAGGAGCCTGGTTGGCTACAGTCCAAAGGGTCACAAAGAGTTGGACATGACTGAGCAACTTAGCATGTACACGCAAATATCTTTGTTAATTAAAAATGTTACCTGCCATATCAGTAAACAAAGAATGTCATAGTCATCAAGCCATCACACTACAGCCACCCCTGAAGCTGAGCCCAGAAGGAACTTGAGGATGGAAACGGGATGCCCACCATCCAGCCATCAACAACTGCAGCCATTCCCCAGCAGCACCCTGAGGAAACTCAGGGCAGGAAAACACAGCAGACTGGCCCCAGATGACTGAGGCTGCACATGAAAGGAATGATTTCCATGAGCCCAGCCTTTTGCATCTTTCTATACATAGAAAGTACTTCCCTGGTGTCTCAGTGATAAAGAATCTGCCTGCCAAGGTAAGATATGTGGTTTGATTCTTGGGTGGACAAGATCCCCTGGAGAAGGAAATAGCAACCCAGTCCAGTCCTTTTGCCTAGAAAATCCCCATGGACAGAAGGGCCTGGTGGGCCACAATCCATGGGGTTACAAAAGAGTTGGATATGACTTAGTGACTAAACGACAACAACAAATACATAGAAAAGTGCTAAATTCACTAACTTAAAATATCTGGTTCTTTAATTAACAGTAATCTTTTGGTATTCTGCCTGCCTGTTTTTTTTCGTTGTTGTTGTTTGGCTACAAAACTCCTATTATCCTGGCTCCTTGCATTCCCTCTTCAGAGCAGTCCCTTAGAACTATCTGAGAGCTGTCTCCTGGGCTTGAATTCCTCAGAAAGTCCACCAAATAAAACAAAACTTTCAACTTTGAGGCTGTACATTTTTTTTTTTTCAATTGACATGCTTATGATTGTCACTGATACCGAGGTGTTTTAGAAGCACTCCTATTACCTTCTCTCACTCCCAAGGAGATGACTGCCTTAACTTTGTAAAGAAAAGCAAAGAAATTATTACTAGAAGTTTTGTCACCTAAACGTATATTTCTAAACACTGCGGTTTAGTTTTGTGTTTGTTTTGAATTTCATACACATGGAGTCATACAGTAAAATATTGTTTTATGTCTGGCTTCTTTTTTTCCCCAGCGTTATGTATCTGAGCTTCTTCCCTCTTGTGCTATGTAGCTGTTATTCACTTGCTGGATTTTATTATCTGAATATACAATTTCTTTATCCATTTGACCATTGATGGATGTTTGGGATGCTTCTGGTTTTTAGCTATTGTAAGTAATGATGTTATGAGCATTCTTGCACATGTCTCTTGGAGCACAGATGCACATGTTTCTGTTGGTTGGGATTGTTGGAGCATAGAATATGTGTATATTTGGCCTTAGTGGCGTTAAAGGATACTTTTTCTTTAAAGTAAAATCATTACTCTGATACAAATATAAAATGAACATGTGTCAAAGATTTCTTTTTGCACATCAATTAATGATAGAACCAATAAGATGTTACAACTGGTTCAAAGGAGAAGTGAAAGACCCATGCATATATAGGTAGCAAAGGATGCTGAAATGAATTTGAATAGATGAAAAATGAGTCTCTACACAGTATTATCATCCATTGAAGTCTACCAGACACAATTCATTTGCATTTATATAGATAAGAAGCATTTGTGTTATTAGTAGTTTTCTATAACTTAAGTAGATGTGGAATAGCTCAAAGTCCATGAAAGGCAGGATAACGTGAAAGGGCACTAGTTTGGACCCTCAGTATATTTTTTTCCCCTATTCAAAGTCTTTCACGATTTTTCCTGGCAATAGATAATACCAAATTGTTTTCCAAAGTGATTATTTCAAATTACTCTCTCACTAGAAGTGTACCAGAGTTCCTATTGCTCCATATTCTTGACAGAAGTTGGTATTGTCAGATTTTTAACTTTTGCTGTTTGGTAGGTGTTTAATGGTGTCTCTTTGTAATCTTACTTTGTATTTCCCTGATAAGAATAAGATTGAGTATTTTTCACCTCTAAGTATTTTTCACCTCTTTATTAGCTATTTGACTATCCCATATTAGTGGGACTATTCCAATCTTTTTTTGCCCATTTAAAAAAATGAGTTACCTGTCTTTTTCCTTTTTTATTTGGTAGGAATTCTTTATATATAGTCTGTACATTAATATGGGAGAAGGCAATGACACCCCACTCCAGTACTCTTGCCTGGAAAATCCCATGGACAAGGAGCCTGGTGGGCTGCGGTCCACGGGGTCGCTAAGAGTCAGACACGACTGAGTGACTTCACTTTCACTTTTCATTTTCATGCACTGGAGAAGGAAATGGCAACCCACTCCAGTGTTCTTGCCTGGAGAATCCCAGGGATGGGGGAGCCTGGTGGGCTGCCGTCTATGGGGTCGCACAGAGCCGGACACGACTGAAGTGACTTAGCAGCAGTAGCAGCAGCAGTACATTAATATATTATATATTTTCCAATTATATGTGTTGCAGAGATCTTCTCCCACTTTTTGGCTTGCCTTTTCCTTCTTTTACTGGTATTTTTTGATGAGCAAAGCAATTCTAATACAACCCAGTTTATTACTTCTATTTATGGTTAATGATTTTTAAAAAATCTCTTCTTAGGACGTTTTTGATTACCTAGATTTCTTGAAAATATTTCAGTGTATTAACTTTTAGAAACTATATTATTTTGCTCTTCAAATTTAGATTAAAAAACCATTTCAAATTTATCAATTTGAATCAATTTGAAATCAATATCAAATCAATTTGAAATAAAGTATCAATTGCCCCTCCCCCAATTTGGTACCCAGTTTTCCTGGCACCACTCCTTAAAAAGAGTGTTCTTACATATATATGGAATTTAGAAAGATGGTAATGATAACCCTATATGCAAAACAGAAAAAGAGACACAGATGTAAAGAACAGACTTTTGGACTCTGTGGGAGAAGGCGAGGGTGGGATGTTTTGAGAGAACAGCATGTATATTATCTATAGTGAAAACAGATCACCAGCCCAGGTGGGATGCATGAGACAACTGCTCGCGCCTGGTGCACTGGGAAGACCCAGAGGGATCGGGTGGAGAGGGAGGTGGGAGGGGGGATCGGGATGGGGAATACATGTAACTCCATGGCTGATTCATGTCAGTGTATGACAAAACCCACTGCAATGTTGTGAAGTAATTAGCCTCCAACTAATAAAAATAAATGAAAAACACACACACACACACACAGCAATATTGTAACAAATTCAATAAAGACTTTGAAAATGGAAAAAAAAAGAAAAAAAAGAGTGTTCTTCCATTCCCACCTAGCAGAGGCATCTTGGTCATATACCAAATATTCATATAAGTTTGGGCCTGTTTCTGGGCCTTTTTAAAAATCCCATATATTTGTTTGACTGTTTTTACACTGACACTACATTGTAGTGTTTTCATAGTAAGTTTTATAATGTGTTTTTTTCTCTAATAGAGCCAGCCTTTCTACATGTTGTTCTTCTTTAAGGCTAATTCTAACCCTTATATATCCTTTTGAATTTTAGAAGTAGTTCATCAAATTCCACAAAAACTGTGGAATTTTATTTGTGGTTTTTCAGACTGCATTGAATCCCCAGAAATTTTATTCCTAGGTGTTTATACTAGCGAAATGAAAACATATGTCTATGAAAGAGTTGTGCATGAATATTTATAGCATTTTATTCAGAACTTCTCAAGACTAGGAAGGACCAGTGTGTTTGTATAAAACTACCAACAATGAAACGGAGGGAGCTTCTGATACACCCAGCAATGTGGGTAAGTCTCAAAAACAGTGTTTTGAGCAGTAGAAACCAGACCCAAGAGTACATATTGTGCAACTACATTTATAAGAAGAGCTTCCCTGGTGGCTGAGCTGGTGAAGAATCTGCCTGCAATACAGAAGACCTGGGTTTGGTCCCTGGGTTGGGAAGATCCCCTGGAGAAGGGAATGGCAACCCACTCCAGTATTCTGGCCTGGAGAATTCCATGGACAGAGGAGCCTGGTGGTCTGTAGTCCATGGGGTCCCAGAGAATCACAACTGAGGGACTTTAACTTATAACAACCACATCTACTCTGTAGTGATAGATATGAAATCAGTGCTTGACTGGAGTGGAGAATGGAGGAGACTGGTGAGGGGAATGAGCTGCATAAGACATATGGGTGCTGACTCTAGAGATGTCCCTTTAAAAATTTCTGACATTGGTTTTTCCTAATTAGTCATTCCAAGGGTTTATCAATTTTATGATCTTTTTAACATTTCCCTTGGTTGATCCTCTGTATTGTGTTGTTGTTTTTATTTAGTTTAAGCTTGCTGATTTTTAAAAATGATTTCTTGAAATGAGGTGCTTTATTCATTGATTCTCAGCTTTAATCCTATTATATATATTTAAATAATAAATTTCACTTTAAACATTTTTATTGCAAAGTTTTATATGAAATCATTTTATTATCATGAGATAATTTCTAATTTCTAACATAATTTCTAATTTCTATGGTCTTCTAGCTATTATTTTCTTATTGATTTTTAGCTTCATTGCATTGTGAGCAAAGAACATGCTCTGATTTTAGTACTTTAAAATGTGCTGAGACTTGTTTGGTTTCATAGCATATGGCCCATTTTTGTACCTGTTTGCTGTGATCTTTCAAATGTGTATTCTTTAGTTGATAGATACAATGTTCTGTACGTTTATTTGGCCAACTTTACCATTTATGTTCTTCAAATTTTCTCTATCATCTACCTGTTTTTATTTTTCTTATTTGTCCCATAGGTTTCTGAGAGAAATGTGTTCAAATCTCATACTTTGATTATAGATTTATCTTTTTTCTTCTTGTACTTTTATTAATTTTGCCTTTGTATATTTTGGAACTGTGTTAAATAAATTTGAAATTTGGAGTTGCTATATCATCCTGATGAACTTTTTGACATTACAAATTGACTCCTCATACACCAAAAATGGGTTTTTGCCATACATTCTACTTTGTTTGATATTAGTAAAGCCACACAAGCTTTCTTTTGGCAAATATTTGCCTAGCATATCTTTTAAAAAAATCCTTCTAGTTCCCACATTTCTGTATTCATATGTTTAAATGTGTTTCTTTTTTTTATTTTATTTTTTTTAAATGTGTTTCTTATATTAATACATACAGTATATTATTGGATTTGACTACTTTTGTCTTTAAATTGGAGCATTTAGTTCACTCACTTTTAATATAATTACACACAAAGTTGGGTTGAAATTGCTATTATATTAAGTGGATTTCTTTTAGTCCTGCTTGTTTCATGTTCCTGTTTTTCTTTTCTTCTTTTGGATTGAGTTTGTTTACCATTCCACTTTTTCTGTTAGCTTGGAAGTTTTACATTCTTTTATTATTAATTTAATGATTACATTAGACATTTTAGTATGTATTCTTGATTTAGGCCTTAGAACTTTTTAATATAATTCATATTTCTCTTGTCTCTTATTATTATGCTGTATTTTCCTTCTATATATTTCAAATGCCCAAGATACTACTATTGTTCAACACAATCATTTATTCCGATTTACTCATGTATTTGTTTTTCTCTTTGCTCTCCATTTATTCTTGTATCATTGATCTTCCATCTGGGATCACTTACTTTTCGCCTGAAGAAGAAATGTCCTTTAGTATTTACTTTATTGTAGGTCTGCTGGTAACAAATTCTTTCAGTTTTTTGTTTATCTGAAATGTCTTTATTTCACCACCATTCTTAGGGGTATTTCCTCTGGGCATAGAATTCTAGGCTAGCAATTAGGTTCTTTCATCACTTGGGTGCACCTGGAACATCTAGGATAAACTTCTCCTTGCAGCACCTGTATTTAATCATATCTTTTACCATATAAGGTAATGTTCACTCCTTTGCCATATGAAATAATATCCACAAGTCTCAAGAATTAGAGCATGAATCTTTTAGAGGGAGCCACCATTTACCCTACTGTACCATTCCATGCTGAAATTTTCAAGTAAACTTTTAACAGAAAGTTTCAAGTCATTCCAAATATGAAGCCCTATAGGTCTATTTCTATTTCTGTTGTTTCTGCTAGTTTGTATTTATATCCTCTTATCTTCTCAATTGCTGGTTATTTTTAATTGTGTGTGAGATACTATATTTGCACAGTTGTTTACAGATATAGTTTGAGGTCTATGTTATCCAGCTCTAGACGCGATTACATTTGCTTCTGTGAGTACTTGGAGCTTAGTGCTCTAGAAACAGCTTATTTCAGTTTCAGAGGCTGAGGTGGTTTGAAGATACGCTGCAGTCCTGTAGGGACCTGTTAGCTTTCTGTTCTTCCTTCCTGCTAGAGCATATCTCTTTGGAGATCCTAACCCAAAGCAAATGATGTGCTCAGATCTTTTTACCCTGTTTCCAGCAGACTGTGAACATAAATCTCTATTCTCCTGGCTCTTCAAGCATCTGTAGAGGGAAAACAGGTGCAAAATGCCATCCCTCTTCTCTGGACTTCCTCTCTTCCCTTGATTCTTATTTAATGTGCCCCTGCCCCCACCATCTTGTTGACTTTGGGATATTTTTAAGTGTTTCATAAATATTTTGTCTATCTTTCCTTCTTGTCTCTGGTGGAAAGGTTTATCTGGGAGATCTGGCATATCTAGTGGGTTATTCTCAGAAGCAAAAGTCTCCCTGAAGCTTTTCTCATCTATCTTGAATTTTTGTGATGAAAAATTTCTGACATCACAAAGATAGAATAGTACCAAGAACTAGGGTCTGTACCACCACCCCAATTCAACTATTTATCAAGGTTTTGTATGTTTGCTTGGGTGTGTTCATGATGTATCAGGAGAGAAAATTAGAAAGCAAGGCAGTATTTAAACCCTGACTCATCCCTTTACCTCTTTGTTGCATTGGTCGCTCATGTGTCTGACTCTTTGTGACCCTGAGTCTCCTGGATTGCATACGACTGTTTACTGTCTGAGCTACCAGGGAAGCCATTTAAGTCCAGCATCAGAGACAGGACTTCTGCCCTGGTTACTGCTGTTCTCTCAGTCAGCTTCTAGGGCAGGGTAAACCTGGTGTATATGTTGCAATTTGTGAGCTCCTGTTGAATGAATGAAATATTCTGTAATACCACAGGCTGTTGAAGCTGCAAGAAGCCTTCACTTACCATAATGAACCTCTGTTTATAGAAGGAGATGTCGAGATCCTGAGGTCTGAAGATATGTTGAAGGTCATGCAGATGCATAGTAGAGTTAGGCCAAGGTCCTATATCTCAGGACTCTTTACAAATTCTGTACTTCTTCCTTACTTTGCTAGCTTATTTAACCACCACTTTTTCTTCTCTTCTGATAACACTGAAGTTTAAGGGCATTTCATTATAAGTATGATGATATAATATGGCATTAAGACGCGACAAGGCAAGTTTTATTGGCCATTACTACATGCCTCAAGTGAGTGGTGAAGCCTTTGACCACTCAAGGCATATATTAATAGCTCCATAAAATACATCCTGGATTGCTAGTGCTATTATCATCTGGCTATTATACTTTCTAAAGTTATTGTACAAATACCACTTTAAAGAATTTTCCTTTTTTTTTCTTTTTAACTGGGAAGGTTAGCCTTTTTTTATGAGGGACAATTCTTTATTGGTTAAAGGAACTAGAATTGTCAGCTAACTTGGAAATTTCCGAGTATGAGCTTTAGAGTCAGACTCATCTGTGTTCATATACTGTCTTCTTATTTACTGGCTCTGAAACATTTAGGCAACTTTGCTAACCTCTTTGAGCCTTAGTTTTCTCTCCTGTCAAATAACAACAAAATACCTATCTTTTAGAATTCATATGTGCAAAACACCTAACACAGTTCTTTGAACATAGTAAGCAGTCAATAAGTCATATATTGTCATTATTATGGTGTTTAGTCATATGATGTGATGATGAATGCAAAAGAGAGTTTTTTCCTTTGATTAGTCTATTTGTAAGATTAAAAAATGTCTCAGAGCAGAAACATTAGCTTTATTTTAATTTCCTATCAATAAAAGAGCTAATATGAGTTGAATATTTGCTCTGTTCCAGAATGTGCACAAAGTGCCTGTGTACGCTGTTTAATTTGATCCTGGCTTTATGAGATAGATGCTGTTATTATCTTCACTTACAGGTGGAGAAATTTAGAAGTTAAATGATTTGTCTGGGATTTTCAAGCTGGTAAGAGACAGAGCTCATGCTAAGCCTGGCATTCTCCTTGCTTGTGATCTTAACTATTTGGCTGCACTGCCTCTCTCCAGGCCATCCTGAGCTCACAGTGATTCTGGGGAGTTCAGTGAAAAGAAAACATGTTTGAAAAAAGTGCAAATTGAGTGGGGAGAACTGGATCAGGAAAATGTTGCTAATGCGAACAGCTCTTGCTAATTCAATGGACATGAATTTGAGCAAACTGCAAGAGAGAGTGAAGGACAGAGAAATGTGACATGCTGCAATCCATGGGGTCTCAAAGAGTCGAACACAGCTTGGTGACTGAACAACAACTTGCTAATTTGGAGGCTTGTAATTGTAGGGCTTGGATCAAAGTCTACACTGGTGCTAATTTTGAAGGTAGTCATGGTTAAATAAATGAATCACGTGAACAAAAGAAATGTTCCTATTTAAGTAAATAGATTTTTCCCAAGCATTTTACCACCTCTATACATACAAAATTAAATGCAATTTGTCTTAATATGCTTATGATTGTAAATCCTTCATTTGTTCTCTGCTTGGTACACTTTTGGACATTTGTTGATTACCTTTTTTTAATATCCACCTTCTTTTTCTCACAGCACCTAGATAATTCTTTTGGGAACCATATTATACCTCATTCAGTAGTAGTCACTTAATTTGGGAAGAATGGATCCTGACTGGCAAGACCCATCTGTCAGATACCATCCTTTTGAGGAGTACTGGTCAATCATTACTCACTCAGTGCATAACATTTTCCCTATCTATGTTGATGAGTTCAGCACTAGGCATGTGATCTGAATTGGATAAGTTGGTGTGATGCACTGAACTTTTGTTTGAGAAAGAGAAAATTGTTGTTTCTCAGGATGGTTTGGGTTGCCCATGTGAGGTCTGGTGCTGCTGCAGCTATTTTGCTTCCATGAGGGAAAGCAGCCTAAGGATGACACAGACACAAGGAGTAGGGAAAAGGTGAAAGAAATGCAGAAAAGCTTAGCTAGAGCAATGATCAAATGATCTCTAAGGTTTTTCCTGCTGCAGGACTTTTTTGTTACATGAATTAATAAGTTTCCTTTGTTGTCTAAGCTAGTTTGAGTTTCCTGTTTTATGCACTTGACATTTTATTGCATTGTATATGTTGTTGTTGTTCAGTTGCTAAGTCTTGTCCAACTCCTTGCAACCCCATTAACTGCAGCACACCAGGCTCCTCTGTCCTTCATTATCTCCTGGAGTTTGCTCCAATTCATGTCCACTGAGTTGGTGATGCTATCCAACCATCTCATCCTCTGTCATCACCTTCTCCTCCTGCCTTCAATCTTTCCCAGCATCAGAGCCTTTTCCAATGAGTTGGCTTTTCGCATCAGGTGGCCAAAGTGTTGGAGCTTCAGCTTCAGCCTCAGTCCTTCCCCTGCATTATATATGTACATTTCCTATGATTTGGGTTTTTATGGTAATAGAGATTAAATCTCTCTATCACTGATTGGGATAAACAAAATTTAACTATTCAGGCAAAACTCCCTGGCAGAAAACAATGTTGTCCATGTTCTTGAGGGCCGTGTAACCTCTTGAGATGCCTTGGCAGGATTTTAGATGTATCATATTATAGATCTTCTCTGTAAACCTGTCTACTATGGGTCAATTTCTCCTTTACCCAGTTATGTGATATCTCTAACCCTCATTTTCCACATTTGCAAATTTAGGATAGTAATAGTACCTAGCTTATTCGGGGGCTGTAAGGCCTAAATGAGCTGATTTGTCTAGCATAGGGTCTGTCACATAGTGAATACTTAATCAGTGTTAGTTATTTTTGTTATTGGTATTATTGTTGTTTTTATGTGTTTTCTTAACACTCTCTTCCGGAGCAGTCTTTGTTTCTTCTGTAGGCCTAATCCCTAAAAAACTGGACTGAACAGTGTTGATTAGAGCAGAGGGGCAGACAGAAGCATTTTGCAAAGTCTATAAAATGACCTTGGAAACTGTCAGCTGTCTTCCTATGTTATGCTTCTGAGACTTGGAGCTCTGTGAGTGAGTCCTGGCCTGTGCTTTGACCTCAGGGGTATGCCTTGCGCTTGGGATGCTGTGTCCCCCATGTGATTCTGCTGATGGCCTGCAGGGCTCTGGGCAGGGATCAGGGGACCGCCAAGTTCTTCGTAAGCTGACCAGCCCTGTTACTTGGTGAGATGGGGAGGAGCAGTAGCAACGAAATACTTTTTTTTTTCCTTTTTGAATTAAGCAAACAGAAAAATCCATTATTCAGATATGAGGAATGTTAATTTTTAGATGGTCGAGAGTGGACTTATAATAACAACAGCAATCTGGGACAGAGAATGATGACTGAAATCAGAGGGCCGGAGTACATAAATAAATCAGATAGTGGCACTTCCTGAGCATCTTTCTTCCCACAGGCTCACTGCTGCTGTCATGGGAAAGACGTGTGTGGCAACATTCACTCTGAATTGGGAACACAGATATATGTATATTTCCCTTTGTTTGAGATTTGTACATTCTAAAGAGCTTAAAGATGATTTTTTGCTATCTTTCTGAGAAATTAACTTCTCTCTTTCCCTTTCTGTGAGTGAGAAGAATAGTCATCTCATGCTACTGACTCATGACTTAATGGAAAGAAACACAGGCCTCATTCAGAGTCCTCACCAATTGGCATGCGTTTCATTGGTCATGGAGGGAATTTTCTCTGCCGTCATGCACACACATTTCACATCTGAGTGGAGTTGGCCCCTCTGCTGACCAACTTTCTTCTCTGACTAATCTCCTGAATACAATGGCTAATGAGAATAAAAACAACGATTGCTAATTAAGTATTCACCGAATACATTATCTTTAAAAGCATTCTCATTTTGTCCCATAATAATCAATAACCCAGTGTTGTTATTGGGTTACTAATATTACTAACCCAATTATATTGGGTTAATAACAGGACAGGATAAATATCTGTCCTGTTTTTATCCTCCTTTCACTGAGGAGGGTTTAAACAGAGGCTTGGAGGGTTCAATAACTTGCCTAGGACACAATCTTAGGAAGTGCAGCTCTCTGCTCAACTCCAGACTGGTCTGACACTCGAGAATGTGTTCTTAACAACTATTCTGCTCTCCTGTGATACCATGATGATTTCCTTGCACTATAAGTATTCTTGCATGTAGTGTTATGCTTGTATTTTTATTATTCTTGATGTAGAGGTGCCTTTATGCTTGCTCCTGCTCCCAGTTCCTTCCTGTTTAATCAATAGGCACATCTTTGTGACTGAGCCTTTTTCCTCTCACCCTACTCTCTAGCCCACCTCATGTTTACAGACAGTCCTATGGGTGGGCAAGAGTGGGTAGCCCATGGACACAGGCTCTTAGGGTGATGCACTGTGGAGAATAATGGAAGCTCCAATGGCAGGACTAGGTTCTTTTTTCTACCTACTCCTTCCTTCTGCACCCCAGTGTATTTAACTGTCTTTGTCCTTTTGCTCCCATATTCCTTTCCGTTATCCTTGGAGCTCCCACATTCTGACATTCTCTCAGGAGACTTTTAGATTTCCTGGCATCTAGGTTACAAATCCCTAATACTTGAAGCAATTTTCGAAAGTGGGGAAAAGAGCTGTTATTTTTAGCTGTATATTTGGACTGTCTGTAGTTGACAGTTATAAAGAGTAAAGCAGTGTTTGGTAAAAGAACTGAGGGACAGAGCAGCAACTCGATAAGAGCCTGGCTCTTACATATGTGATAATAGCTCAACATTGCCAATTTTCAAGTGCTTCCAAAGAAGATTTGATCATGGGAGGGTTATAACCAGTAGTAAGCTGGTTCTCCCTGAGTTCATTTATTCAACAATGAGTTATTGCCTGTTCTCTTTAAGTTTCCTAAATTTCATTGGCTCACTAGCCCTTTTATCAAAAGCTATGGATTCTTTTCCCCTAAAAATCCACAGCTTTGCATGTAGGACTTGAAGTGATTCATGAACCTTTGAAGTCCATCTGAAGACTCCCAGCTAGGAACTCCAGCTTTGTGACGTACCACCTTTCTGGTTTAATCACATTCTAATCTCCACATCGAGTTCTTCTTCATGTGTGAATATATAGAGATATTCAACCCAGATTCTTAGATGGTACTATACTTAACCAAGTCCTGTTTGTTCATCACTGAAACTTTACAAGGCTGTTAAAAAAGAAAGGAAGTAACTGCAGAATTGCTCATAATCAAAGAGATGTCTTTAGCAAAGGCATCATCTTCATCTAGTCAGCCTTCTAAACCTTGGTATGTAGGGTCTCTAAAATGTTTTATGGAGAGTTTAAACACTTTGATTGAACTAAAGACCGTAGGAGAGAGGAAAAAGGAAATCTCAGTTATGGTTAGACATAGTGGGTTAGGTAAGTCTCAGTCACTTTGAAAAAAGTAATACCAATACAATGAGTTCTCAAATCTGTAGGGGTGTGTGTGTGTGTGTGTGTGTGTGTGTGTGTGTGTGTATAACGTCTGAAGAAAATGATAATTTTTATACCAAAAAGAAAAGAGCATCTTCCTTTGGGGTTCCTTAGTCCACACTAGTATGACAGCTAATCAGAAAGCTGCCACTCTGTGAGGGGTTTCATTGACTCTATTTTCATATTATTTTGTTGGATGATTTATAGTTTCTCTGACAGGTCTGCTGCAGCCTTTGCATTCCTAGGAGAAATCATATATCACTCAGAGTCCTAGAATACAGGAAGAGAACAACAGTGCCTGGGCTTCATTGCTGCCTTGGTTTACATTGACTTCCATCATAAACAGAAGTTGACTGATTACAAAAAAGCAAATAGAATTTTTTTGCTGGCTTTCTGGTTGCACACTTACTGCTCCCTCGCCAGTAAGCGTAACAGGAGAATTCTCAAGCTGGAATGATATTGTGTTTCCCATACAGAAAACCAAAACCTCCTATAAATTGAGATGAGGTGGAAACAGCATGAGATTCAAGGGCTGGACATTTGTCTTCCATTACTAGGTTTTCCACATTTCCACATTATACCATATATCATATACTATGGTATAATTGATCAAAGGGGCTCATTATCTAGAACTTCCCATACATCATTCTGGAATGTTCTACTCAAAGGAGAAGAAGCACAAGTCCCATCTTCAATGTCTGGTCAATGGGTAGTGTGTTCTGCTCAGTACCAGAGTAACTTGCTGTAGCATTTTTGGAGAACCCAGAGTCCTCTCTGGCCTGGCAGATCCCATCTTAGGCTGAGCGCAGAGAGGCTGCGGCCATATCTGCATCGCTTGCCAGGGCACCACACAGAGCCTGGGTGAAGTCATTCTTCCCTGAAAACCGAGCCGGAAAATTTCTTCTGACGTATCCGAATTGACTGAGAAGGTTAAGAAGAGCCTAGCTGAGAATCAGGCTGAGGAGGGTGTTCTTTCAAGTTTAGAAAGGGATCACATTACTCTTACGTCTATGGTTTCCTCTACTAAGAAATTATTAAGATGAATTTCCACTGTAAAAAAAATGGCCATTTGAAAGTATTTGAGAATGTGCTAAATTAAACATTCATTTTTAAAACGGTAAAGGCACACTGTGTATGAGATCAGGCAGTGCACTCAGGATTATCATTGAAGTTTAACTTGTCTGTTTGCTTATGGGTATCTGGATGGAAATCAGTGGGGCTGGCCATGCTCATTTCCTCTTTCTCTACCTTCTTCCCAAAGGGCCTCATTATAATTCCTTTTTATCCTCTTAGTTCCTTCATGTTCTATTCTCCACATCCTTTTCTCCCCTGGAATCTCACTCTCAGGAAAGAATCTGATCTGTTATCTATACCTTATAAACCTTAATGTGAATGCAAACATGGATACTGATACTCCTGGGGGAATTAGAATGATGTCACTTATTGTGAAATAGAAGACTTGCTTCTTTCATGAAGGAGATAGTGACCAGTACCTAAATACATTTCAAAAGTAAACTTTAATATTTACCATGCAGGGGAGGTACCATGGTCACAAAGGTAGTTTTCACATGGTGAGGCTCATCCATTACATTTGGATGTGCTGAGCTGTACAGTTTCTCCCAATTGTGGAAAACTCAATTGCATACTTTGTCTAAATTAATGCTGAGTGTAACAGAGATACCAGATGTGGAAATAAAATCCTGTAGGCGGAGTTTGACCAACAGAACATAGTCACATATAGAAATTTGCAGAAATCTAAGTGAGAGACTTGTATTTCTATTGGGTATGGAGTTGAGGGGGTTTCTAGCCAGTCTTGAAGATCTGTCTAGATCTTAAAGGACAGATCAGGTGAAGCAGTTCCCAAATGACATTGTTATAAGATCTTATCTGTAAACCTAAAACTCTGATAAAGTCATGGTGAGTGTACAGCTTATTAAGACCGTAGAAGGAAGAAGAAGAATCTGAAATGTGTTCCTTTTTGCTTCTGATTATACCTTTTGTATTATGTGATGACCTCATCCAATAGTCAACAATGGCTTCCTTTTGGTCAGAGGTTATTTGACTGTTTCAGAAAGACCTAGAAAATAATTCTTTGGTTTCTTCTGTGACCATTTGTGACTCATTGATGGCTACTGTTGTTTCCTGGGAATTCTTAGGGAAATTCTGAGACGGATAACTCCTTTGTCTGTAGAAATTAGCTCTGGAAATGACAAATGAAATTTTTATCTTCAAATAGTACACACTAATCCCAACTGGATAGAAATGTATGTATATTTACCAGTTTCCCTGAAAAAGTATAGGAAGTCTTAGCATCAAGATGTTAACGAGAGTAAGGAGTCCTACTACAGTTTTCATAGCATCCTATTCTGTATTTTTGCCTTGTAGCATTTATCAAAATTGCAGTTCATTACTTGTGTAATGGTTGGTTATAAATTCCTTTCTTCAGACAAGGACTCTGTCTTATACCAGGCTCAGAGTAGTGTTAACTAAACTGAGTGATGGAATAAGAGGTGCTTATTTTCTAGTTTCTGCTTTTCTCTAGTTTTACAGCTTCTACTGTGAGCATACTGTATTCCTCATTACAAAATGCAAGTCTTACTGAAATGAAGGGTACATAATTAAGTATTCTGTATTACTTTTAAGAGAAGATATTTCTGCAGCTGAAGAAGAAACCTACATGGAAAGGACTAGCAAAGAAACGGACACATTGAGGAGTGTGTGGAAATGGTAGGTTTCCTCTCTTGGATCTGAGAGCTTGTTAAGTAGAGGAGCTATCCTAAAGAAAGCACAGAGTATGCCAAGATCAAGAGAAGTCCATCCCCACAATAGCAGATAATTGACCTGGTGGCTTTGTCTTCACTTAAAATAACGACACAGTTCATATTTTGTTCTTTACCCCTTTAGCATTGGGCTTGCTTTTTCAAGGAAAAAAAAATACATGAGACTGTTACTACAGAATCACTTGTTAGATGTATTCTGTTTCAGGATACATTTCTAGGCACTTCATGGTGGAAATTTGGGCCTTGGAGCTTAGGCTTGGTATTCATCTATTTCCTATGTCAGTATATTTTAGTTTGTCTTTAAGTAAACTGGGTAGCAAACTCTCACCCCCAATAATTTATGACTGATCGGAATAGCTACAACTTTTTTTTACTGTCAGAAGAATTTAAATTTACTACATGACAGTCATATTCCACAGTCGCATTTAGTATATTAAAACCACAGGAGAAGTTATTTACACAGAACAAAGGCAATAGGTCTTCCAGCAATGGTCATTTGGTAATGTATCTTTTGATTTTAGGTTGAAAAGAACCTTGATATTTTGGGGTTTCTGATTTTCAGATGTGTGGCTAATAGCCTATTTTCAGAAAAGCATTGGGGACAGGAACATGTACTTGGCTTCGCTGAGTGCAGAGACTCTGCTTCTTGGTGGACCACAGTCTGATTTTGTGTTCAGAGTTGCTTTGGTAGAACAAAGCACCCTTTATGCCTCCGCAGTTGTCCTTGCCAGCCATCACCTGCCAATTGGTTCTTGTCTATGGAAGTGTTCTGAGTTGGAAAATGAGGTGAGAAATACTTTATTTAATTCTAGGCTACTCCTACCTTTTGGATACCATTACATTTGAAAGTTCAAGATTTGGCCTGGTGCACTTGCTCATTTTTTCACTTGAAAATGTGCATTAACTCATTTTTGCTAATTTGCTAACTAATTTTTAAATTTGCTATCAGGGTACTGTGCTAGGCACTGTGGAATTAGATTCAGAGAGGAGAGAGAGGCTGTGTTCTCATTAAGTTTACAGAATTAGAGACATAAAAACATCAAATGAAGAGCTACTCAGCCTTTTAATTTTTTTTTAAATTTTAAATTGGAGTAATGTTAATTAACAATGTTGTGGTAGTGTCAGGTGTACAACAGAGTGATTCAGTTATACAAACCCATGTTATCTATGCTTTTTCCAATTCTTTTCCCACTTAGGCTATTACAGAGTGTTGAGCAGAGTTCCCTGCATCCTATAGTAGGTCCTTGTTGGGTAACTGTTTTGACTAGAGCAGTGGCTACACAGCCTTTTAATTGCAGCTGTGATCTGGTCTGCTGTAGGTATTATGAGGAAGTCTAAGTGGAAGATACGCTAGGGGGAAGTAGCTAGATGGGAGTTATGCAGAAGGCCATGACTTTATGTGAAGGCCTTGCAGTAAGAAGGCACTTCTGTCATCACAGAGATGCGCTGGCTGCCGCTCAGTGTGGGAGGGTGAGTGGGCCCGCAGAGAAGATAGAGCAGAGGTCAGGGGTCAGATCATAAGGCTCCTACCCACACTGAGAACTCTGGACTCTGAGCTCTGCGCTTTCAGCTGATTCAAATGTCTCCTTTAGGAAGAATATATAGGGAACACATTTTCTTTGCATGTAGTTTGGCCACCCCTCCATTAGCTCCCTCGCTGTTTTGGAAATTGCTTGCCTAGCGTTCTATCTCCATGATTATCATGGAGACAGTGGTGTTGCATTAGGCCACTGTGTGTCTTAGCCACAGTGGATTTATCCAGGGGTTTTTCTTATTTGATCCCCTGGGATATTGGAATTGACTCTCAGAACGAGAAGTTAGTTTCTTTCCTGATGGCTGAAACAGTGGACCGCAGTGAAGCACTGTTAGGAGGCTGTGTTCTGTTGGGTAGCCTGAGACCAGAATGTAGGAATGGAGAACTGAAGGTGAAATCAGAGAGGCAGAATCCATTCATGACTCCCCCACATTCTCCAGGCCCTGATTCTAGACCTTTCTAGAGAAAAGCAGAAACAAGAAAATAAGCATCTCTCATTCCATCACTCAGAAGTTTAATTAACACTACTCTGAGCCTGGTGTAGGACAGAGTTCTTGTTTGAGGAAAGGAATTGATAACCAACCATTACACAAGTGATGAATTAGAATTCTGATTAATGCTACAAGGAAAAATATAGGACAGGATGCTATGAAAACTAGAATGGAACTCCTTACTCTAGTTAAAATCTTGGTGCCAAGTCTTCCTATACTTTTTCAGGGAAACTGGTAAATATACATATATTTTATCCATTTGGGATTAGATAGTGCATACTATTTGAAGATAAAAATTTCATTCGTCATGTCCTTTAGCCTTGGATTCTATAACATAATAGTATTCCTCTAAAAAGTCTTCTCACCCCACTTTGTGTTAAAACTAGCCAGAGTTAGCTTCAGTGACTAATGTAAAATTATTTTTTTTCTGTGTATGAAGATATTTATAGACATATTACAATTTTGCTTTAGGCCCATCTTCCGATTGTAAGTGGGCCTCAAAGCTTGTTAAGTCATGGAAAGTCAATTATCCTCTAGTTTAGTTTGAGGATACAAGGGAACAAGAGAAGTTCAGTTCATCTAACATTTCCCAAAAAGGAAAATGTGTTCCAAGGAAACTCTGCTGCTTAAGCAGAAACACTTTAACAGGATAATTTATGGATCTGAGTGTAAAACCTTAATAAGAAATGATATTTTACCTGTAGTATTCTCTCATCTGTGTCTTTACAGCTCACTCAGGTCTTATTTCTTTTTGAAGGTGATATAAACAGCAGTACTATTAGCATAAATTAAAAATGTGGTTTATTTATAAGCATGGCCAACTGCGTTTTTTGATTTCTGTCTTTGCTGCACTCTCAGCTCTTGGAGTGAGCAGCTTTGCTAATGGAGGGTCACTCGCACCGGTCTGGCTTCTGGGTCTGCTGGTTTGAATGAAGAGCCTCTGCCAACCACTGCTAAGATGTGAGAAAATGCTACTCTGAAAATAGGCAAATTAAAGACAATTCTGCCATGGTGTGATTACCAGCTGCTCCTCTTACCTAGTTACCGAGCTCACTGTGAAACTGTACAGAACAGTGGAGAAGAACGGGATCTGTGGATTCAGGTCTGTGTGGAAACCTCGCCTCTGCTTTTCTCACACTGAGTCATTTCCAGCAAGTTACCTGATCTTTCTAAATCTCAACTTGCTTATCAATAAAATGGGTTACTAATAGTACTTACTGCATCAGAATTGTATGCTTCAGTAAAATAATACTTATGAAGCCATAATAAGCTTTTAGGTACTGCTGCTGCTGCTAAGTCGCTTCAGTCGTGTCTGACTCTGTGCAACCCACTTTGACTGCAGCCCACCAGGCTCCTCTCTCCCTGGGGTTCTCCAGGCAAGAATACTGGAGTGGGTTGCCATTTCCTTCTCCAGTGCATGCATGCATACTAAGTCTCTTCAGTCATGTCTGACTCTGTGTGACCCTATGGACAGCAGCCCACCAGACTCCTCTGTCCGTGGGATTCTCTAGGCAAGAATACTGGAGTGGGTTGCCATTTCCTTCTCCATTTAATTACTCGTATTGCTCATTATATTATGACTGCTATTATGTAAAGCAGTTACCACAAGCCTAGAATTTGACAAATGTTGTGGCTCTTTTATCCTTAAAATGTACATATTCATGTCTCTAAAAGCTCAGTGGGTAAACATCTCACCTGGCCTTTCTGTCCGGGCACAGCAGGTGAAGAATCCCTGGCTCATTCCAACGTCTCATTTTATAGGCAGAGAGGCTGAAACCCAGAAGTGTGGCAGTTTCTTAAGGTCAGGCAGTGCCTGGCAGAGCGGGTTGTGGAACTCGGGGACCTCTTCCTTAATTCAGTTTTGTACACACAACACCGCCTATTTCACGTACAGAAGATAGCACATTCTTTGGCTTCCTTGATATGTATATGGAGGGCACATGATGTTTGTGAAAGACACTGTCTGAGGCCATCCCAAACCTTCAGACTTGTGAATATGGAAATGTTAATACAGATCCTTGTTTGTCCCAAATCGCGTTTCCTGTGCAGAGCCTTATTTACTAAAGTCTCTTCCTTGGCTTGGTGGCCAATTTTCATAAGAAATCTGAGTTTGTAATCTTTTGGCAGGTATTATTGCACCCAAGAACAGGGAGGGAATCTCCAGGTTTTATTGCTAGAAAGATGCTGGGCACCTGGATTCTAGATGATTGTCCCAAACACTGCTTGCATCAGCCCATGAGCTGTTTGTACTTCAGTGAAATCTTACACTAGAACATGTCATGGATCTTTGGGATTGCTCATGAATAATTGAAGCTATGATTGTTAAGTCCTTTAGTTCCAGACATTTGCTCTATGATGATTCTGTTATACTTCACATTGGTCAGACTACTGCGTTGCATGGAAGGCCATATTTTAAGAGGACTGCAGCCAAACATAGTACACATAGGAGCAAGCAAAGAGGATGGGAAGAGTTCTAGGAGTTGGGTTCTGTGAGGGAGGGTAAATGAATTGGGTTTATTTGACCTGGAAGAGAGGTGAAGAGGGGTAAAAAATCTGCCTTCAAGTAAGCTCATCTGCATCACTCTTTCTAGAGTCCACATATAAGGGATGCCATATGGTATTTCTCCTTCTCTCTCTGACTTACTTATAGTATAGCAATCCCTAGGTCCAGCTGTGTTGCTAGAATGGCATTACTTCATTCTTTTTAATGGCGAAGTAATATTCCATTGTATATGTGTACCACATCTTCTTTATCCATTCCTCTGTTGATGGACATTTACATTGCTTCTATGTCCTGGCTACTGTAAATGAACACTGCAGTGAACACTGGGGCTACTTGTGTCCTTTTGAATTTTTGTTTTCTCTGCATATATGCCAAGGAGTGGGATTGCTGGGTCATATGGTAGTTTTATTTTTAGTTGTTTTTTTTAAAGGAACCCAATACTGTTCTCCATAGTGGCTGTATCAATTTATAGTCCCACCAACAGTGCAAAAGGGTTCCCTTTTCTCCCCACCCTCTCCAGCATTTACTGTTTGTAGATTGTTTAATGACGGCCATTTCTGACAGTGTGAAGGGATACCTCATTATAGTTTGATTTATATTTCTCTAATAATTAGTGGTGTTGAACATTGTGTCATGTGTTTGTTGGCCATCTGCATGTCCTCTTTGGAGAAACGTCTGTTCACGTTTTTTGACCTAACAGAGCTCCTGATTCCTGTTCCTTCCCGAGTGTTTTCTGTCTCAATAAATGGCATCATAGTCAACTCAGGTATATGAGTTTCCTATTGCTGGTGTAACAAATTACTACTAACTTAAAACAACACTAAATTTATGTCACAGTTCTGGAGGTCAGAGTTCTGAAACGGGGTCACAGGGCCACGTTCCTCCTGGAGTCTTCATCTCATTGCCTTTTTCAGCTTCTGGAGGCTGCTTGTATTTCTTGGCTGCTGGTCCTGCATCACTCTGATCCTCTGCTTTTATTGTCACATCTCCTTGTCTGACTCTGACCCTCCTGTCCCCATATTTCCTTTCTGAGGACCCTTCGGATACATTGGGCCCACCCAGATAATCCAGGATAATCTCCCCATCTCAACATCCTTAAACACATCGGCAAGTTTCTTTTAACATGGAAAATAACATGTTCACAGGTTTGGAGACTAGAATACAGATAACTTTGGGAGCCATTATTTGGCTTACTACATCTTCCCTGGTGGGTCAGATGGTAAAGAATCTGCCCACAGTGCGGGAAACCAGATTCAATCCCTGGGTCAGGAAAATCCCCTGGAGAAGGGAATGGCAACCCACTCTAGTATTCCTGCCTGGAGAATCCCATGGACAGAGGAACCTGGTGGGCTGTGGTCCATGGGTCACAAAGAATCAGACATGACTGAGCGACTGACATTTTCACACCAAGTTCTAGGGCCATAAGTAAGGTGCTTCCCTCTGTTTTTCTTCCATCCAGTCCATCAACAAGTCCTGTTGGGATCCCTACCATTACCCGCCGACCCAGCACATTTTCTCACCTGCACCATTGATGCCCGGGCCTTTTCATTGGTTCCCTGTGTCTGCCCTTGCCTCCCTCCTGTTTGTTCTACTCACAGAAGCCAGAATGGCTTTTAAAAATGTGGGTCAGGTCACACCACTCCTCTGCACAAGCCCTCCAGGAAGTTTATATTTTACTCAGAGAAAAACATCCACATCCCTTTCCATGGGTTATGGGCCTTACCCTTTGGCCCACTCAGCCTTGCATTTCTGACCTCCTGTCCTCTCTCTGCCTCGCTGTCTCTGCTCCAGCCACACCACTTCTCCTGCTGCTTTTTGAACTTGCCTGGGACATTCTTCCCTCAGATATCTGCGTGGCTCCTTTTCTCCCTTCTTTCATGTCTCTGCTCACATTTTACCTCCTCAGAGCACTAAGAAGCATTGCTGTAGGAAAGTAACAAAGACCGTAAGCAGATAGTTACTGTATATAACACTGTTAAGAATGGGCAGAGTGGGAAGTACCAGCTGCCCAGGGAGGGGCATCAAATCTGAGTGAGTGTGTGAGTGTGCTTCAGTTCAGTTCAGTCGCTCAGTCATGTCCAACTCTTTGTAGCCCCATGAACCACAGCACGCCAGGCCTTCCTGTCCATCACCAACTCCCGGAGTTTACTCAAACTCATGTCCATCAAGTCGGTGATACATCTCATCCTCTGTCGTCCCCTTCTCCTCCTGTCTTCAATCTTTCCCAGCATCAGGGTCTTGTCAAATGAGTCAGCTCTTCACATCAGGTGGCCAAAGTATTGGAGTTTCAGCTTCAACATCAGTCCTTCCAATGAACACCCAGGACTGATCTCCTTTAGGATGGACTGGGTGAATCTCCTTGCAGACCAAGGAACTCTCAAGAGTCTTCTCCAACACCACAGTTCAAAAGCATCAATTCCTTGGTGCTCAGCTTTCTTTCTAGTCCAACTCTCACATCCATACATGACTACTGGAAAAACCATAGCCTTGACTAGACGGACCTTTGTTGGCAAAGTAATGGCTCTGCTTTTTAATATGCTGTCTAGGTTGCATATGTATTTATTTATTTTTGGCCGTGCTGGGTCTTCGCTGTTTCCTGTGGGTTTTCTCCAGTTGCAGTGAGTGCGGCCTAGCCCTTTGTTGCTTGGGTTTCTCATTGCAGTGGCTTCTCTGTGGAGCACAGGCCCTGGGTGCATGGAATTCAGTAGTTTCAGCACACAGGCTCGGTAGTTGTGGCTCTTGGGCTTAGTTGCTCCGTGGCATGTGCAGTCTTCCTGGACTAAGGATAGAACCCGTGTCCCTTGCATTGTCAGACGGATTCTTATCCAGTATGCGACCAGGGAAGTCCTGTGAGTGTGTGTTTACGTGCAACACTAAAGGGTTTGGTAGAGTGGCATTGACAGAAAAAGCCAGCAGAAAGAGGTAATAGCTCAGGTAAGCTTTGAGGAAAGGAGCAGAGATTTTAAGAAAAATAATCTTAGCTACCACTTATGGTAGTATGGTAGTATTACACACCTGTAGTGGTTAATCACAAAGAGTCGGGCATGACTGAGCAACTACCACTTACTTACTTAGTGGTTAATAAGTAAGAGTGATCACTTATTCTTCTTAGCATGTTTCAGGGCCAGTACTACTCATTTTAATTTCTATTTCACTTATTCAGTACATTACCTCATGCTAATCCTCACACATCTCTGTGAGGTTGGTATGGTTATTCTCCCCATTTTTCAGATAAGAAAACTCAGTTGTAGAGGTCATTTGCCAAAGGTGACACAGCTAGCAAATGTCAGCTGTGAAATTTGGATTTTTCTTCAAAGACTAATCTATTAACTATACAAACACTATTCTGCCTCTCCTCTTAAGGGGGTGGTGTGTGTGTGGTGGGGGGGGGGCGCATGTATGTGCATGAGAGGGAGGGGGCCCACCAACTGTGTGTTATTATTAAAGTATACAATAGGAGGTGGGGAAAATAAGGACATATGAGACACAAGGCTGGCAGGGTAGGCATGGTTCTGCTTCCATTTCCTAGATTTAAGTATCAGGCTTTTCCTTTTTCCTCTTTCCTCACCCCCCAGGGGTGAGAGTTTCTAAGTAACAACTTTTGGAGTTATCCAAAGAGAAAAAGAATGCTCTTAGTTTCAGGTGCAGCTGTGAGGCCTCAGAAGCTGAAGTGAAGCCAGCAAGTTGAGCTGGGCTCCTGACTGTGATTGCTGGAGTGCTAGGAGATCCTGAGCTGGGCAATTCAATTCACCTCCATCCACCCTTCCTTTTGGGGGGACCATCTCACTGATGATGAGCTCGGGGTGGGAGGAGAGCCCAAGCTGAGTCCTGTTGGTGTTCCTGTGATGAAGAAATCACGTGCACCCTTTCAAGGTGATGAGGCGACTAAACAATTTTGAGAAACTCCAGCTGGAAATCTGATTAGATGACATTGACTGGGCCAGGGAGGGGTTGGTTGCAGTCCCCCACACCTGACCTTGCATAATGTAGCATGTCCCCGGATGGTGACATGCAGTACTCCATGTACTGTGTATTAAAAGGCTGTATTGACTTATTCCTCACAGGGAACCAGCTCTGACCTGCATTTTACAGCAGCTGTCTGCTGCACTGTTCAGTTTCAAGCGCGAGGTCAGCCCGTCCCAGCGTCTTTTCCTTTTGTGACAGTGTTATAAAAGAAAACGTTCCTTAATTGTTCCCATTCGCCCTCATCTGGGTTTGATATCCTGCTTGCCACCTAGGCCTTTAAGAGAGCTCCTGTTGATCATACCCTTCCTCAGTTTTTATTTGTTTAAATAAAATATGGAGAAAGGTAAAGTGTTTGTGTGTAAATTGCAAACCTGCGTTGTCCATTATGGCAGCTGCTAGCTACATGTGGCTCAAGTGGCTAGTCCAAGTAAGATCTCCTCTAAGGGTAAGATACACAGTAGATTACAAAGGCTCCATGCCACAGGAAAAAGAATGTAAAATACCTCATTAAGAATGTTTATTTTGATTACTTAGTGAATGACAGTATTTTGCTTTATTATATTAAAGTCTGATACTAAAGGGTTTCCCAGGTTGTGCTAGTGGTAAAGAATTGATCCCTGGGTTGGAAAGATCCCCTGAAGGAGGGCATGGCAACCCATTCCAATATTCTTGCCCAGAGGATCCCATGGACAGAGGAGCCTGGCGGGCTACAGTCCATGGGGTCGAAAAGAGTCGGACGTGACTGAAGTGACTTAGCCTACAGATGAAACTAAAGTTTATTTCCCCATTTGTTTTTTACTTTTTGAATGTAGCTATGAGAAAATTTAAAATTATAAGTGTGGCCTACATTTGTGGTTTGCAGTATAATTTTGTGGGACAGCCCCTCTCAGCGTAACGAGATATCTGTCTGCTGTAATCCATTCTTGGAGCAGAAGATCAAGTGAATTAAAAATTTCCCATCCTCTCCTCACCCTTTGACTTTGTGGTCCTGGACCCACTAATTAAATCCTGTTCGGGTATTAGGCACTGGGACTATTGATCACCAGGTGGCTGCTAGTTGACACTTGGCCTCATTTTTACCATCCTCAGGCCTTTCTCCGGGCTCCTCAGCAGACTGTTTTCAATCTGCCAGCCCTAACTGTGAGCCATCTCACAGGTCTGACCTCAGCCGTCTTTTGCTTCCCTCCCCTTCTCACTTTACACTTCTCTTGGTTGATTCTGTCCATGTTCATGGCCTCATTTACCATCTTCACACTGATAATATACAAATTTGTGTCTTCTGCGCCAATCCCTCTCCTGACATCATTAATTCAGCTGCTGGATGGATGACTGCAGTGAGTTGCCCTGCAGGTCCCTCAAAGCTCAGAATGTCCTCAGTGGGACTCTGACTCTTTGTCCCGTGTTTGTTTCTGTCCCATTTCGTGTTCAAGTCTTAGGAGTCGTGGTAACATCCATCCATTTCTCCAAGGCAGGTACCCAGGCAATAACCACCTTGGTGCCTCTCTCTTACATCTCTACGTCTAGTCAATACCCAGGCTTCATCAGTTCTGCTAAATCTTGTTGGATCCATGATCTTCTCACCACATTCTCTGCTACTGCCGTGGCTCAAGACACTGTTTTCTGTCTATCTCTGTGTGCCTTAGTTTCCCCACTTCCTTCCTCTTGGCCTCTAGTCTTACTTCCCTCCAATACAACCAAGATGATCTTTGTAGGACATAAAAGTCCTTGCTTTTAGGATCAAGTCCATATTCCTTTATATGGCCTACAAGGACCTGTGTTTTCTGGATTCTGCTAGCCTTTCTAGCCTCCTCTCTTGCTTTTCTCCCCACCAGCCCCAGTTGCCTATCACTAGCCAAACTAGACTTTATGCCTCACAGGACTCCCTCCCTTTCTTTGCTGGCTTTCTCAGTTTAGGTTAAGCATTCCCAATGTGCTCCAGGCTTCCTCTCCCACTGTTCTGATGCTGTTGCCGGACCGTGACTCTTGGTTTAATTGTCTTTCCCTGCCCTTTAGTCTGTGAATCCAGGAAATCAGGGAGTCTGTCTTTCTTGTTTATCTGTATCACAAGGGCCTGTGCAATGTCTAACTCATGCCAAGAACTTTAGTAAACCTTTGTGGAGTAAATGAATAGCTAATTCAACTATTGGAGGTGGTTATAACATTGGATGAACTTCCCAGGTGGATCAGTGGGTAAAGAGTCTGCCTGCAGTGCAGGAGATGCAGGTTTGATCCCTGGGTTGGGAAGATCCCCTGGAGGAAGGCATGGTAACTCACTCCAGTATTCTTGCCTAGAGAATTGCATAGACAGAAGAGCCTGGTGAGCTATAGTCCATAGGGTTGCAAGGTGTCAGACACGACTGAAGTGACTGAGCATGGACGCAGGCATAACATTGGACAGGAAGTGGAAGTTGAACTCATATCCTTTGGCTCCTTGCCTGTGGGTGGGGTATGAGCACAGCCACTCAGAACACTGCTGGCTGGCCACCGCGCTGGACTGGCTTCTGCTCCACCCGCTAGCTGTTCACTGTTAGTGACTGGATTGTGGGGAGGTAGAGAATCCTAGCAATCATTTGTGAAATAAAGTGAAAGTTCAGTTGCTCAGTCAGAGTAGTTGCCACTCCCTTCTCCAGGGCATCTTCCTGACCCAAGGATTGAACCCAGGTCTCCTGCATTGCAGGCAGATTCTTTACCTTCTGAGTCACCAGGGAACTGGCACATACTGCTGAAAGATCTGGTGGGGGAAAGAGTTCACATTTAATGACTCAGAATAATTTTTATTTGTGTCTGTGTGTATCTGGGATTACCTGAGCTTCCTAAGACCCATTGGCAAACTTGGAACACTTTATGATTGAAATGTACATGAGATAAGATCCTCGTGGGAACCCTTCTCTTCTGTCTGTGCAGCATTTACCTGGCACTCCCAGGAAGGTATATTTAATTTCCAGACAGTTGCAAGCAACAATGGCCAAGTGTGAGATGGAGATAGTTACACAACATGATACATATAAATGGGCTTTGTTTCTCACCTAACAGTGTATTTCACGTCTCCTTGAAGATGTGATTTAGAGGTGTTCTCTAAATTAAATAAACATTTAGTGTCCAATTCGTTCTCACTTCCTTCCTCTGCAGGAAGACACAAGTGGCCTCTCACTGTGCTTCTGGGCTGTGTTTGCACTGCGTCTGCACTGCATCCCACCAAGTTGCTCACAGCTTTGACAAGTTCTGAGGATTTGACAACGTTTAGGTCTGGTACAGCAGAATGATGAAACAGGGAGTGCTGGTGATCAGAATATGCGTGGTGGTTTGGGACTCAGCTTCACACTGAACCCCTTTCAACTTGCAGTGCGAGACTCTGTGGTCCATCTGGAAGGAGCCATAAAGCTTCTTTTGTCATCTTGTTTCAGTACCTAGAATACATTCAGAAGATCAGAAGTGGGTTTCTCTGTACAAAAAAACATGTGTTTCCCATCAGCAGACAGCAGACTCCTTTGTAGCTGGATTCAGAATCTTTGTTGTGGATTGCTCCTGGCATTATCTCAGCTTTTGCAGGTCTGGGGGTGACTCCTTTTCATTTCTCTGCCTTCTCTTTAACAGCAAGATCTACTTCATCCTGATACATTTTTTAACACCAGTCAGGGTGTGGCTTGTTCCCTTGCGAAGGTGTTCCCTGATGCCCACCACCCCAGTCTCCTACTCTAATTCCCAGTTTATGTGTTAGAATCTTATTTAGATAGATGGAGCCAATTGAGTGGGCCCTGCTGAAGAGCCATATTCAGTTAGTGTAAATCTTCCTTCTGGAGTTGGAGACAGCGAGGTCTCCTGGGATTTTGTTGGGAAATCTTATTGGATTTGCAAGACTTAAGTTAATATAGAAACCCTCCCCAAATACTAAAGGGCCTCATTTCTTTGCCTTGAAAGATGTTTTCAGAGTCTGTCTCAAGACTCTTGTTGATAAGGAAGTTACTTCTAATATTTCAAGAAAAACAGAACACACAAAGCCTTCTATTTTCTTAATACTTTGCCTCTCCGTGCCCTTCATCTCTTTAGTGTCATTTTAATGCTTTTACTCTTCATTTCTTTCCCTTTTTCTCTTACTCACTCATTAACCTTAGGCCTCTGTTGCAAATGGACTTAATTAGTAACCCTGAAACTTGGTAGTGATGCCCTTAAGGGAAGAGTCTTTCTTCTTTCATTTCTCCCCCCTTTGGCGAGCAGTGCATGTCTCTTACAGACGTAAGTGAATATGTTTCATGATGAAGTATGTTTTTTCCTAATCAAGTGAGCATCTCCTTGCTGATATAAAGGGTACAGTTCTGTTGCTCTGAGAAGCAGCATCTAACAGAAGAAAGAGTGTTGGCTTTGGAGTCAGAACCATTTAGAAACCCTGCTCCACCTTTATTTTGAGCACATTATATCACTGCCCTGTATTTCTATTAATTTGTCTGTAATACGGGGATAATAATATCTACCATGCCATGTTAACAGTTAAGAACAGTATATATACTATAATAAGTACCTAGCATATAGTGGACATTCAAATGATAGTTCTAAACAACTACAGCCAGGATCTTTGATAAATATCTATTTCCAGCCTTCTTGAGTCCAGGAGCCTTTGTAAACCTTTATGCCTTCAGTAAACTATATCTTGTGTTTCAAAAACTCAAAGACACGTAAGACAGTAGTTAAAACAAAATCCAGAGTTTCCCAGGTCTTCAGTGATGTTTTTAAAAGGGAGGTTTTGAGGCAGGAAATAGATCTCTGGAATCATCTTTAAGATTTTTGTGTGCTCATGGTAATTAGCTTCATAAAATGCATGTCCTCAAAGATGTGGGTGGATGTGTAAACAAGGAAGCTGGTGTTACAGGAACCCACGCATCATGGAAGGCCCAAACGACTCCCTCTGAGGAAGAATGTCCCTGGGACGTGGGCTTTAATCAACATGAGAAGCCATCATGGGGACCCCAGGCCAGTAGTAATATTTCTACTGGCGGCAGAGTGATACTGTAGCTGCTTTGGCTGAAAAATATGGATTTTCTACTCTCATGGTAACAGATGGTGGTGAAGGGGTACATAGTATCTGTTATGGGCTGCATGTTTGTATGCCCTCCAAAATTCATAGGTTGAAACCCTAGTCTTCCGTCTGATGGTATTAGGGGATGGAGCCTTTGGGAAGTAATGAGATCTGAGGGTAGACCCTGCATGATTAGGTTAGTACCCTTATAAGAAGAGATGGGGAGGGTGTGCTTCCTCTCTGTCTGTCTCTCTTTCTGGCTTTATCTCTCTGTCTCTCTCTGTCCTTTGTCTCTGTCCTCATCTCTGTTTCTGTCTGTCTCTCTCCTTTTTCTCTTGGCCCTGTGAGGATCCATCAAGAAAGTGGCTCTCTATACACCAGACAACGGATCTGCAGCACCTTGATCTTGGATTTTCCAACCTCCAGAACTGTGAGAAATAAATGTTTATTTAAACCACCGGTCTATGTTATTTTTTTTTTAGCAGCCCAAACTGACTAAGACAGCAACAAAGGGGGCTGTGGCAAGTAGTATGTTATTCAAATAAAGTATGTAGACTTTATTGCAAATCTGAAATGGAAATAAAGTCAAGAGTCTGCATTTATTTATAATAAACTTTGTGTGTTAAGTGGGCTTTTCTATTCTCATGTTTTACTGTGTGTTGAAATAATAAACATTTATGATATTATTATGGCTTGTAGTGTTTTCACCATTTTATGTGGATTGTCCTATTTATTCTTCACCATGGTGCTGGGGAAGGTATTATTATTTTCAGTAGCATCAAGAGGTTAGAATAAAGATTCCACAAGGGCACTTGGTAATGTGTCAGTGGTCTCTGTCTTCTGAGATTTCAGTTTTTCAGTGATGAAAGGGCTGTCTGCTCGTTCAGGGAGACAGCCTCCTGTTAGTGTTATGAGCCACGGATTGTGTGCCTGGGATTCTCCGCACAAGGTAGGTGACCACGTGCACACCTTCCAATTGTTCCCATTACCTTAGAACATCCACAGTCTTTATCACATCTATAAGACCCTGTATGATTCAACTTCATCTTTTGTAATTCACCCCATATCTATCTTTTTCCTTAATCTGCTTTGTTTCCACATAGCAGGTGTTGCTATGTTTAGAACAGGAAGATCCAGCTACAAATGCCAGGTGAGGAGTCTTACCACATGGATGATGGCAAAGAGCATGACAATGCCAACCCACAGACCTTAGCTCACTGCAGCACCTTTGCGTTCCAAGTTTCCAAGGAGGACTTAATACACAAAGTTCTGGTTGGAACAGTGCTTTACTTAGAAAGGAGAAATGATGCAGCAGGATCAGCATCTGTGGTGTGTCCTTGTCTCTCATGGCCAGCGAGTCACTCCTGATAAGTGACACACGGGATGGACTGCATATACCCCGCTGAAGTTGAAGACCCCATTCTCTTCCTGTGGAGAGGGCAGAGGGCAAATATACTGGTGGGGCTCGCCAGGTGCCAAATAAAACACATGCTTAGGCAATACAAGGAAGTTCACTGCCTCCCGGAACAGGGGGTGATTTCTCCTAATGAGGAAGACTGTCAGGCCAAGTAGCAGCTTGGCACCTGGCCTCCATATAAGGGACTGTCCCAGGCCCAAAGCACCCACTGGCAATCCTGGGGAGAGGATGCAGGTCATGCAGTGGCTGCTACCCCAACAGTCCACCCCCTGCCCTCAGCATGATGCTAAGAAAAGCAACGCTTGTCACACTCAGCAGGATCATTGCCACCCTGCGCATGAGGCAGAGAGATGTTCTGTGTGGTTCATGCCCCACAGAGCCCCACAGAGCCTGCACAGTGGAAACAGCAGGTGATCAGGGCCACTAACAGGACCTTCTGAAGAGGTCAGACTTTCTTGGGAGTATGACACTCAGCCAAGAGCCCCAGATGTCAGAGTTTAGCCAGCTGGAGAGGTCAAAGTGACTGTAAAGGAAACTCTGGATTTACTGATGATAACCATCCTGCTTTGGCATGATTTTTCTCCACCTCGTTCTTTACTTTCCCCAAATTGTTGATGTACACACAGCAAGAGGTGTTGGCTAGAACACCCTGTTCTGCCCGTAGGTGATCCCACAGGGATCTGGTTACTCATCAGCAACTTGGCTGGTGAGTTCAGTGAGCCCTGTTGGTCCTGAATGGCCTGGATGGTGGAGTTAGCCATTTCTGCCATGGTCAAGGAGAGGGTGGGTATCATCATTTCTAGGGCCTGTGTGCTATCCTGGTATTTAATTTCAGACAGTTGAGTGGATGTCACCTGCCACTCTTCGATGGGCCAGCAGAGTGGGGACCCTCTAACCTGATATGTAGTTACGCACCCAGATGTTAGGTCTAAGACCCTGAGGCAACAAGACTTCTCCAGGGGAAAGGCCACAGCCCATCAAGGACCACAAAGAAGCATATCTCAAGTGAGAGCCAGTGACTCACACTAGGGAGTGGTTGTTATGTATCATGGACTAATGCAGTCATAACCTTGTCTCTGCCTGGTGTTGCAGTTTGTGGCTTGAAGAGACAGCTTACCCTTTGCCCAGATACCTGTGTGAGTCAGCAACACCTGGCTCCCTGCAGAGTCCTTTCCAATTGTGTTACAGGTGCCATTAACAGAGGACAGTGGAGTGATCCTGCATCTGAACTCGGATCAGTAGAGTCACTCAGTGGACAGATCCATTGATGGCCCATGTCCTTAAGTTTCAGCCAGGCCACCAAGGTGGGAGTCTGAGGCAATAGAACCCTCAGTCTTGGGTGGCAGATACAGCTTTGTTTCAAGGCATCTTCCTTGGCCATAGCAGTGATGACTCTGATGAGGGTGTTGTCAATCTAGGCATCACCATGGGTCTTGGGAAGGAAGAGAGAGGTCAGTGTCCCAACCCCCCAAACCCCATACCTCCTAAGGCAAGAGACACTCCTTTTGTCACTTGAAGCATGGAGTGTCTGGGGATGGCCACCCAGGCTGTCTGTCCTAACCCAGGGGCCATTACTTCCTCAGGAACCTATTGCTTTTGCTGTTGCCTTCAGTCCTTTCAACCCATCATTCAGTCCAGGCAATGAAGTTATTTTTTGTACAAACTTGGCATGTTCTATAGCATCACCTGTACAGAGGGGTTGGGAGTTCCTGATGCTGCTAGGGAATCGCAGTACTATGGTATTCTGTGACCACCTCCCCCCCGCCAACCACCTTTAAGAGCCCAGGGCACTCCATCAGCTTTCAGTTTGGCAGAACCATTGCTCAATCAGTCCATGCCTTCAGAGGTGGTCCCTGGGTGCTAGGGAAGGGGCCAGGGCATCCCTGCAGACCACTCTGTTCACGCCCTCATGGTGGCTACCTGCTCAGGTCCTGGCTTGGATTGTTTTGGGATGATAAATTGGTAGAAATCCAAGTCAGGAGCAGAAATCCAAGTCAGGGTCACATAAGGTCCTTTGATGGTGATGGTGAGAGATTTCATTTTCACCAGAATCCAACAGCAGTGAGAAGCTTCAGTCCAAAGTATTTGTATTGGGCAGTGGCTTCAGGCAGCTTGCAGGTCAAGAGTCCAAGAGACTGGCACCCCGTGTGGTCTCTGGCTGCCACAGGCTGCAGTCAGCAGCGAGTGTGGGTGTGTGGGCATTGAGGCCACCTCATTCCACAAACCTCGCAAGCACTGTGGTCACAAGGCCAGCCCCTGGCCTCAGCTTGTTGAGCAGCTTCCAGTGCTTGTTGAGAGGAGTCCTGTTCTAAGGCGGCTTCCAGAAGGACACCCAGAGGGGGTTCGTGCTGTCCCCAGGATCTGGAGAGGCCCTGGGCTTCCTCTTTGTTAGTGGGTGCAGCCAGCGGCCATGACCTCTTCAACCTCCTCAGGAATACTCCCCTGACTCTTGTTTGTGAGCTCCTGATGATGGGGTGTGGCCACTGAACTCTGGCTGTGATTAGTATTCTACTGGCTGCCTCGAGAAAGTACTAGTCTATGTTCATGTCATAAAAACCACCCTGCTTCAGAAACACTGTCTCTAAAGAAACTCTGAGTCTTAATAAGTAACTTTGAAATGTGGTGTTGGAGAAGACTCTTCAGAGTCCCTTGGACTGCAAGGAGATCCAACGAGTCCATCCTAAAGCAGATCAGTCCTGGCTATTCATTGGAAGGACTGATGCTGAAGCTGAAACTCCAGTACTTTGGCCACCTCATGCGAAGAGGTGACTCATTGGAAAAGACCCTGATGCTGGGAGGGATTGAGGGCAGGAGGAGAAGGGGATGACAGAGGATGAGATGGCTGGATGGCATCACCGACTTGACAGGCATGAGTTTGAGTAAACTCTGGGAGTTGGTGATGGACAGGGAGGCCTGGCGTGCTGCGGTTCATGGGGTTGCAAAGAGTCGGACATGACTGAGTGACTGAACTGACTGACTGACTGACCTGGTGGCTCAAATAGTAAAGAATCTGCCTGTAATGCAGGAGACCTGAGTTCAGTTCCTGGGTCGGGAAGATCCCCTAGAGAAGGGAGTGGCAACCTACTCCAGTATTCTTGCCTGGAGAATCCCATGAATGGAGGACCCTGGTGGGCTACAATCCATGGGGTTGCTAAGAGTCAGACACCACTGAATAACTAACACTTTTACTAAAACAGTAAAATTTTGCCATTATAAAAGTAACATTTTCTTCTTCAAAGAAAATTTGGGAAAAGAGAGAAAACTTAACTCATAATCCCTCCAGTGCAAATATAGAATGGTTACAGTTCTAGTACATTTCCTCCCACTCTGTTTTGTATATTTGTTTGCTGCATGGCACAAAGCTGTGTTTATATTAATGCTTTGCTTTATGAACTTAATATATTTTCCATGTTGTCACATGACTTGCTTTAAAAATGAACCGAATATGAAGTATCTACTGATAAGACAGAGAAAAAATGTGAGTTTCTATATACTTTACTACAGCATCTAGTGAGGTGGATATCACTATCCTTATTTTGCAGTTGAGGAAATGAAGGCTCAGAATGTTTCCATCACCTGCCCCAATTGTAGAGCTAACAAGGGCCAGCATCAAAATTCATCTGACGTGGGATTGACTCCAGGAACCTGTGTTCTTTTGAGACTTCCCTGGTGGTCCAGTGGCTAAGACTCAGTGCTTCCAATACAGGGGGCCCAGGTTCGATCCCTGGTTGGGGAACTAGATCCCACATGCTGTGACTAAGAGTTCACCTGCTGCAACTAAAGATCACTTGGGCCTCAACTAAGCCCTGGTGCAGACAACTAAATAAAAATATTATAAAAAAGAGCCTGTGTGCTTTAATGGTTATTAAGTATGCTATCTAGTTGTACTGTGTTGTGAAAGTGAACCAGTGAGAATCATGGTAAGGCTACCTGCCACCTGAGACATCCCTCCTCTTTTCGGGGAAAGTCTTGTTTTCCAGGCCCAACCCCGCACACGGGCATGTGGTATAAAGGTGACTGCTTTCCTTCCTGGTGTAGATGTCTGTCCATGGGGCTCTGCTGTGTTCTTGGGCACATCTGATGGGTTCCAGGTGTCACACATGTCCCTAGGTGTATTGTGGCAAAGGGGCCCCCACAGTAGTGTTCTTGAAAGGCTGCACCCCATCCTGGAGTTGTACCTCTGAATCTGTGACTTGGTTGCACACCCCAGACTTTCCTGCTTCCATTTTCTGGTTCCACTGAAGCCCTGTGTGTGGAGTGGGCTCTTGTGGGGTCAGGCCTTTGGTGGTGGCTTGTCTGCAGTCTTCTGGAATCCACTGTACATGGGTGGGAAGCAGCGCTGCCTACCACAAACAGGCTTACAGTGGAATTTCATTACAGGTGCTTTATTGGAGAAGTTTATATCTTGCATTGTAAAGAGCTAATAAAAAGAGACAACTATAGGCCATTTATAGGTGTGCTTCTAAAAATAAAATTCAGAGGGTTTACTAAAAGGCAGGAACCTGGTCAACAGCTGTTTTCAATGCATTTACTTCTGTTGGGAGGCAAACTTTCTCCAAAATAGCTTTGTTGTCAGTAGACTCTCTGTTCTTTGATGTGTGCCTAACAAATACATTCATTCATTTATAGGACTTGCTAATGTGTGAGCGTTTTGAAATTAGTGGTAAAGTTGCAATCTATAATGTATCATCTAGTCATCTTTGATAGGCTCAGTTTTATTTTATTTTCTTTCATAGGTTCTACATTTTTGTTTGTTTCCATGTGCTATACAATAGGGTGTAGAATCAATTTTGAGTTGTGTCTTCTCTGATTCTCTGTAGAGATCACTAAGCTAATTCTATTCTACTTGGTTTTCACAGGAAAAAAAAAAAATCCCCAAGAGGACTGTCTACTAAAGTGTGTGTATGTGTGTGTGTGTTTGTGTAAAATACTCTTTTTAGATGAGCAAGTCCCAGAAGATGCTTGGTACTAAATAGCTTTCACAGTTGGGTAAGCAGCAGAGGTGGGAAGGCCTATGACCGCTGAATTATATGACATCTTTTGTGCATGCCTATTTCAGGAACCTTGTTGTTGTTTAGGAAAGGTTGAAATATTTGGGAAGTTATGTCTTTCTTTTCAATCCCATGGTTAGGATGACTTGGAATCGTAATCTTGGTCACTAACCCTTTGATGAGATATTTCCCCCAAAGTCTGCTGAACTCTATAGGTCTTAGAAATGGCTATTCTCATACACATCCTGGTACTGATGCTAACCATTGTTTATCCAGTGTCAGCTCTAAGTGCCTGAAAAGTAACATCCTACCTGGTTTTATAATAGCTTATGAAGTTGATATTTTTAACTTACTTTTTTGATTGGAAAGCCGAAACTCAGATTTATTCAGTAACTTGGTTAGAATTACACAGCAGGAAAATGACAGAGGGGGAATTGAAAGGGAGGTTTGCCTGCCTCGGGATCTGTTTCCAGTTCACTCTATTGCCATCTCCTCTGCCACCCTGTCTGTTTAAGCAGGGAAGAGGTTAGTGTAAGGCTAACTGACTACCTGGAAGAAAACTCTGTGAAGCTGGTTCTTTCTATTATATTATATCTGTCTGGGGAAGCCTGAGGATTTACTGTATTCTCGACATTTTTTTAGGCACCCTTAGCTCCTAGCTGTTGTGTAGATCTAATGCTTGCCAGAGTTTTGGGAAACTAATGATCAGTTGTGTGAGAATAAGATGACTTTTTAAAACCTCCTCCAAATAAACATACTCCACAGTTGAAGTGGTTTGGTAGAAACGTGTTTCTGGGAGGCAGGTGATCCAAGTGATAATGGTCAAGAAGTATGCAATAGACAAGTGGGTTGTCATTTCCTTCTCCAGGGGATCTTCCCAGCCCAGGGATCAAATCCACATCTCTTGCATCTTCTGTGTTGGCTGATGGAATCTTTCCTATCAGTGTATTTGAGCAAAAGACATCACTGGCTTTCTTTCTCATCCAGTTAAGTTCATGTCCCCACAAGGGTTACTGTGGGCTTCATGATGGTGATTGTCTAGGCTAGAGATCCTTCTCAAGGATTCAGTCCCTTAACCAGGGCCAAACTGCTTGTCTGGTTCAGCAGGAAATGTCTACTTGAATATGCTTTTCTTGCTTTACCTGCTTGTAACTCTGAATTCACTGGTGCCCTGGGGAAGTCTTCCCCAAATCTCTGACCCAGTGCTCCTTGATAAGCCACTGGCATGGCTTAAATGACTTGAGAGTCATGCTCTAAATACTGTTGCTTCACCCTAAGAACAAATCTTCTTGCTTTTGTGGTAAAACTTGTTTCTGTGGTATTCAGACATATATTAGGTAGTATCTCGACTCAGTTAAACATATGCTGTGCACCATGACAGGTTTTAGGGATATGGAGGAAGAAATACATGGTCTTTGCTCTAAAAGATTGTGCAGTCTAGCGAAGAAGACTGCGTGTCAGAATGTACAAAAGTGTCAATTGAAAAGACGTCACTTTTTATTAAACATAAGAAAAGGTAAAATCGTTTTCAGAAGGGCTTGTGAAGGGGAATTTTCTGGTGCTTTAGGAAGACAACCTGTTAATGGTTGTCAATGGGATCTTATGCCTGATGATTTAAGGTAGAGCTGACATAATGATAATAGAAATAAAGGGCACAATAAATGTAATGCACTTGAATCATCCTAAAACCATCCTCCCCGTACCAGTCCATGGAAAATTTGTCTTCCACAGAAATGATCCCTAGTGCCAAAAAGGCCAGGGACTGCTGCTTTAGAGGGGGAACAAAGGAAAAGGTCCTGGGGTGATGTGTCCTCTTTCAAGCTTCCTCTTGAGGGGATAGTGTAGGGTGCCTCCTGAGGGCAATATTGGTATTGCCAGCCTGGTCATGTGGAGACCAGTTAGGAAGTTTCAACAAATGCATTAGCCATGGGGCTGGAGTTTATTGCTTGACTCTCTGTAGCCCACGTCACATGAGCTCTCATGCTCTTTGTGGGCACCTGCCTAAATTGGTCATCATGCATAGATGCAAACAGCCTTACAAGTAAAATACCACTGTTCAGCTCAATGAGTTTCTGTGTGATTTCTTTCTAAAATGGAGAGAAGTGAAACCTGGTGTTTCTTGACTTGGTGTACCATTGCTGCTGCTGCTTCTTTTTTTTTTTATAATTCAATGTTTTAACACATTGAGTTATAATTGGCATTTAATTGTATAAGTTTGAGGAATACAGTGTATTGGTTTGGAACATTATATATTGCAATACAATTACTACAATAGCATTAGCTGACACTTTTATGAAGTCACATAATTATTGTTTCTTTTTTGTGTTGAGACCTACTAAAATCTAGTCTCTTAGCAACTTTTTGAAGTTTCATATATTACAGTATTGTTGATTATAGTCACTATGTTGTGCATTAGATCTCCAAAGCTTTTTAAACTGTTGATTTCAAGTTTGTACCCTAAAACAAATCTTTCCAACTTCCCCATCCCCCTCTGGTAACCAACATTCTACTCTCTAGTTTCACAAGTTCAGTTTTTTTAGATTCCACATGTAAATAATACCATACACTAGTATTTGTCTTCTTTTGTCTGACTTATCTTACTTAGCACATTGTCCTCAAAGTCGATTCATGTTTTCATGGATGACAGCAATTCCTTCTTTCTCTTGGCTGAAGGATACTCCCTTCTACTATTTCACATCTTCTTTATCCATTCACCCATCACTGGATGCTTAGGCTGTTTGCATATCTTAGCTATTATGAATAATACTTCAGTGAACATGGGGTGTAGCTGTCTCTTCAAGATATTGATTTCAGTTCCTTCCCATATATAACCTAGGAGTGTGATTGCTGGATCATAAGTACCTCAAGTTTTTTTTGAGGAATTGTCATGCTGTTTCTCGTAATGACTGTAACAATTAACATTCCCACCAACAGTGTACATGGGTTCTCTTTCTCCACACCCTCATCAACATTTGTTATTTCTTTCAATAAAAGCTATCCTAATCATAGCTTCTCATATATCTATATCTATATCTATATGTGTGTGTGTGTGTGTGTGTGTGTGTACATTTCTTCAGGCTTTTATTTGCTCTTTAGTAACTTTTTCCATCCACCAAATACTGAAAAGGGCTACTAGGAAGGTTATCCCCCAGTAAGTATCCAGTGAGACAGATTTGTAGTTTTGTGAACACAGCCCAAACCAGCAGAATAAAGATTCCTATTTCCATTTCCTTCTCCTCCCCTCCATGATTATATGATAGAGTTAAGAATATATACATAAATATATGCATATTTACATATGCGTGCATGCTTAGTTACTCAGCTGTGTCTGACTCTTTGTGAGCCCATGGACTGTATAGCCTGCCAGGCTTCTCTGTCCATGGAATTTTCCAGGCAATAATACTGGAATGGATTGCCATTTCCTCCTCCAGGGAATCTTCCTGAGCCAGGGATTGAACCCTGCTTTCCCGCAATTACATATACACACAATCAAACTTGTAATCACATATATATGCACACTGCTATAGACTAAATGCTTTTGGTGCCTCTCAAATTCTTATGTTAAGTCCTATTACTCACAGTGATATTGTTTGGAAATGGAGCCTTTGAGAGGTGATTAGGCCATGGGTGAGTGGTGGAGCTGTTGTGAATGGGATCAGTACCCTTGTAAAAAAGACCCAAAGGTCCCTGTCCCTTCTACCATGTGAGGACACAGCCAGAAGACAGTCATTTATGAACCAGAAAACAGGCTGACAGCAGACAGTGAATCTACCGGCACCTTGATCTTGTACTTCTAGCCTCCAGAATTGTGAAAAATAAATTTTTGTTGTTTATAAGCCACCCAGTCTATGGTAGTCTGCTACAGTGACCTAAATGGACAAATACATGCAAATTCACCAACGAGACTTTCTCACACACACACACACACACACACGTTCACAACTCTTAGACACACATATGCACATATATAGCACTGTTGCATTCACACACAGGTGCAAATACATGTAAAAACATATGCATATATATACACATCTAAACACACACACGTGCACTCTCACGAACATTTTCTGTTTCCTGGGAGGAAATATGTATTTGGTGGCAGTGTGCTTTTTTTTTTTTAGCATTTGCAGATCCACTCCTTGGCCTTCATCCCTGTAGGAAGCCAGGCTCAAAGCTTTTAAACAGGGACAGCTTTTGTCCCCATAGCTATGTCTTTGTGACATAGATACTCAGAGAGAGAGGTATTACAGGAAAAAGGTCTCTAAGCAAAACATAATCTTTCCCAAATAAGTACTTGTCTAGTGCCAGGCTTCTGGGCTCAGAGTGGATTAGTGGGACAAGCTCTTGAGTGAGTGTTCAGGGCCTGAGTTCTAATTCCGGTTTTGTCACTAACCAGCAGGGCAAGGCACTTACCTTCTCTGACCCCAGATTCTTCACCTGTAGATGAGGGACTGGCCAAGTGATCTCTAAGATTTTATCTCTGAAATCCCATGCTTGTCTCTTTCCCAATGATAGAGGAAGTAAAAAGCAGAATAGGATGGAAATAGTATGTGACTAAGATCTGAAGATCTGAATCCCCACAAGTCTTGAGGAGGAATAAGATCAGTCCTCATTCCAGAATGAGAGATCCTCTGTACTTCCTCACTGCTGTGCTCAATGTGCATGTTAGATGTATCTGTCAATCACTGGTTTATACAGGTGCTGCCTCTCACTGTGAAAACTAGGCTCTTGAACGATGTAATTGATCTAATTTTGGTGTTCTGATGCAGAAGTAGATGCTTCCCCTGCCTGTCCCTTGTCTCAGCTTTTATTGATTTTGATGGTGAAAGGGATTCATCTGATGCTCTGTGAAGTAGATATCAAGATTCTTTGAGCAGATATATTCAAATGGATAACCAACAAGGACCTACGGATAACACATGGAACTCTACACAGTGTATGCCAGCCAGGATGGGAGAGGAGTTTGGGGGGAGAATGGATACATGTATATGTATGGCTGAGTCCCTTGGCTGTTCACTTGAAACTACCGTGACATTGTTAATTAGCTATACCCTATTACAAAATAAACAGTTTAAAGTTAGAAAAAAAAAAAACCCTTTGAGCAGAGAGTTTTGCCTTCTGCCTGTTTGGCATCTACAAGGTGTTTCATTCATGCTGCAGGAAATTCATGCCCCTTTTACTTTTGGCTGCCCTTGCAGTACTGGTGAGGTTGGGAAGGCCTTCTTGCCAGGTAGGGAACCAAAGAGGGGTGGCTCTAACACCTACCTGGAGCCTGATGGGCATTAGGTCCATCTCAGGGCCCCTGGTGGTCAGATGGCTCCCAGCTTACCTGCCTGTCCTCATCTCTAGCTGCTCCCACAGGTTCTTGCACTTCCTTTAGCATAGTGCTTCTCAGATTATATTGAGATCTGTTTATTTCTGCCTCTTTCAGGACTGTTAACAACCTTGAGGCTCTGTCTTATTTCTTATTGTATACTCAAATGACTTGCCTATAGTAGGGACTCAACTCAATAAATATTTCTTGAAATCGTTAATGACGAGTTAATCTGGATGCAAGCGGAAGGGAATGGAGGAGGGGGTAGCCAGGAATCTTGGTGTTTGGGGGGTAGCCTGGAGACTTGGTTTTAGTGCCCCATGCTGGGATGTCCCTGGCAGCTCCATCTACTGAGCTGGCACCAGCCAGTCTCCTTTGTGGCAGGCCTAAAGCATGTTTTTATTGGCCAACCTGGCCTATTTTATAATGCTGCATTGAAACACCCTGCATAGCCAGTGGAGACGAGTTCTGAGAGCTGTCCCATTCCTGACTGAGAGAGTCCTCTTGTCTGTAGCACAGGGAAGAAATGAGCTTGCATGTCTGTCTACCTCTGGATAGCCTGAGAGGTGACCACAACTACTTGAATGCCAGACTGAAAGAGTCTAATACTCCAGCCAGACTCTGAAGCAAATAGCTCCTCCTGTGTCCCCCATGGCCCCTGTTCAAGCCGCTTGAAGAGCTAGAGAATCCAGGTCAAATCTGGGGAGTCAAGATTCAACAAAAGACAGCATTCATTTTTATTTTTTTTTAAACGTGAAAGACTGAAGCTTATCTTTTATGCAGATGGTCAGCATCATGTTTGCTTGTGGCAGAAAAAGTCTAGAAAATATTTGGGGATATTTTCAGTTTAAAACATTTATTAAAATGCTATTGTATGCCAGTTCTAAAACCACGTTTTGGGAAAAATAACATGTACAGCTCCTCTTGTCTGGAAATGAAACGAAGTAAAATTCTTTGGGCATCTTCATCATAATAGATATTTTAGGGTGCTTCAGTCTTGTCAGAAGGCTCTATTCCTTCATGTCTTCATGGGAGGGGAAATGTGGTATTTTAGGCTTTTCTAATGAGTGCTGGAGGATTTATGCTTTCGAATTGTGGTGTAGGAGAAGACTCTTGAGAGTTCCTTGGACTACAGGGAGATCAAACCAGTCAATCCTAAAGGCAATTAACCTTGCCTATTAATTGGAAAGACTGATGCTGAAGCTGAAGCTCCAATACTTTGGCCACCTGATGCAAAGAGCCAACTCATTGGAAAAGACCCTGATGCTGGGAAAGATCGAAGGCAGAAGCAGAAGAGGGCAGCACAGGATGAGATGGTTAAATAGCATCACTGACTAAATGGACATGAATTTGAGCAAACTCCGGGATACAGTGAAGGACAGAGAAGCCTGACAAACTTCTGTCCACGGGATTGCAAAGAACTGGATACAACTGAGTGACTGAACTGACTCAAATGGAAAAGAGTCTCCCTGCAATGCAGGAGACCCAGGTTCGACCCCTGGGTTGGAAAGATGCCCTGGAGAAGGAAATGACAACCCACGCCAGTAGTTTTGCCTGGAGAATCCCATGGACAGAGAAGCCTGGCAGGTTACAGTCCATGGGGTTGCAGAGAATCAGACACAACTAAGTGACTAATGCTTTCACTTTCACTTTAGTGACGGAACAGCAATAAAAATACACTGCATTGCCCCTCCCAGGGAGAGATGAAGGGATATATCCATGAAACAATTAGGTTCCATTCCAGTTAGTACATGATCAAGTGCCGAAACTTCAGATTCAAAGGGCAACAGAATCTCTAAGAAAGAGGGATCTGTTAGTGGAGGAATCTGTAGAGGGGAGAGAGGAGAGTACATAGGCCTTGCAGGATGAATACATTTGGTCAGAAAGAGGATGCCCCAATCAGGGGCAGGTGTCCCCAAGAGCAAAGACATGGAGATGGGAGGGAATGTCGGGAAGGCTGCAAAAATTCTATCTTGGTTGGGAAAGAAGTTCCAGATGAATGAATTCATTAAGGAGGAGGCTAAGCTATTGGAACAGAGATTTAAAAAGCCAGGGACTTAAATCGAAGTTTGTTTCTCTTTCATGAGACAGTGTAAGTGTAGCTGGGTGTCTAGAAAGGTTAATTAGCTTTGTGTAATATGTCTTCCAGACACAGGCTGCATTTATTTTGATGCTCCACCATCTCTTAGAGTGTTATCTAAGTGCATGTGGTCACGTCTGGTTTGCCAAGGCTTCCCAGGTGGCACTAGTGGTAAAGAACCTGTGTGCCAATGCAGGAGACATAAGAGACACGGGTTCGATCCCTGGGTTGAGAAGATCTCCTGGAGGAGGGCATAGCAACCCACTCCAGTGTTCTTGCCTGGAGAATCCCATGGACAGAGGAGCCTGGTGGGCTACAGTCCGTGGGGTTGCAGAGAGCTTGACACGACTGAGTGCATTCGCGTAGCCATTGGGAAGAGGAAGAAAGGCTTTTCATCCTTTTCATGATGAGACATGAAGTTATATGGCATTCTGAAGCACAGAATTAAGCTGTCTGGCCGTGCCTACCTGCAAGAGTGATGATAATGTAGCCTCTAATACGGTAGGGAGACAAGGTCTGTTGCTAAGACAGGAAGGGAGACAGTCATCTCAGCCACCGTGCAATAAGTAAAATGGGAATAAAAACTGTGAAAGACTTTAAATGCCTTATCACAGAACTTGTAGTCATTCTAAAGATATCGAAGAATCATGTTTTGAACCTTTTTAGCCAGTGAAGGAGCGGCCAGCTTCGGCTTTAAGCCATCTGGTGAGGGCAAAGGGCAGAACTTGCTGGTAGTGGCCATACTTCACTGTCTCAAAAACCTGATTTTTTTCCCCTGAATTTTGCATCTACTTCTGGACTACATTACTGCAAGCCACATCGAGTCAATTCACATGGAGGATTAGACCTGAGTACACCATGTCTTTTATTTCTTCGGCTTTGTTCTGTTTGAATATGTTGGCCTGTAGCCAGAGAGGGGAGAGGATGTGGGAGAGATTACTTTCCTATCACAAGGAAATCAGATGCCTAAACTTGTGATATAGTAATTTTTTAAAAACCAGTTCTCAGGAAAATTGAACTACTCTGTTCACCCTTATGGTAGGTTTTCTGGGTGGTGGGGAGGAACCTATTTTTATTTCATGAAATGCATCTTGACAGTAAAAGGCTTAAAACTAACTTTGGATTTATTTAAAAAGTAATCTCCTTACCACTAACTTGTCTTCTGTTCTTAAAGAGAGGAGCATGTTTTCAGTGCTTACAGAAGATGCAGCTCCTCTCCAGTTGTATGACAGTCTCATTAGCAAACTCATCTGTCAAAGCCTTGTTAAGTGATAATGAAAATACTAGCCCAGGACCCAATCAATGTGGACTTTTAACCAAGCTGTGTATCTTTGTACATGTGTGTGTGTCTGTTTATATGTAGGCACATGTATGTCCGTGTCTAAGTATATGTGTGTGTGTGTCTGTCCATCTGTCCCTGTGCTTATTTGAAATGGGGTGTTTATTTAGGACATGGTGATGAGATAGATGTACAGTATCCAGTTTTTGCCAAGTAGTCCCTCTGATAAAAGGCTGTATCCAGAAGAGGACTTAAAAGATGTGAAAGAAAAAAGTAGATTGAATGGTTTTGTTAGAGTATAATACCAAACACTATGGCTTTTTTCCCCTTGCCTTTTCATGTTGGAGAATGCATAGCAGTTTTCAAACAATTCAATAAATTACTCTTCAGCTCGCTCCCAAGTTGAGATAAGAACTTCTGGGGAGAGAAGCTGGTATCCAATAGCAATATCGAGGCTTCCTTTGAAAAGAAACAAACTGCTTTTCCTCCTGAGGCAGATGGGATCACTGCCCCTCATGTCAGGTACCAGACACGTACTTGAGAAGACTGTGAATCTGAAAGTTTGATGTCCAGGGCCTGCATGCTGATAGGTGCAGGATGGTTTGGTTTTGGAGTATGGTTAGGAGAATGGCTTCCACAGCCAGATTGCCCAGGTTTCAAGCTCACTTGGCCACCTCCTAGTCAGGCTGACCTTGGGCAAGTCCCTAGCCTCTCTGGACCTCAGTCTCCTGGTCTGTGAAATGGTGTAATGTCCCCTTGCACAGCTGCTATAAGGACTAAATGATTAGCACCAGTAATGTGCTCAGAGAAGTGTCTAGCACATGGAAGCACTCAATAAATGAACCAGGTTTTTACAACTCCAGAGCCCATGCTTTTCTCACTTTACCACTATACCTCCCAAGAAACGAGGGCTTGGGGATATAGTAGGCTCTTGGGCACAGAATGAGGGGGTGAGGAAGCATCCTGCTCAGCCCAATGGATGGAGGAGGGTCACTAATGTTTACTCAGAGACCAAGAAAAGGGGAGGGGAAAGGAGCAATCAGAACATCAAATGACATTAAGCAGGAAACTATAGCTTTCTTTCCAAAGTATTATTAAGAAAACAGATCTTAACCGCTTGTAGTCGGGGACTGTATCTTATTTATTGATATTTTTACATCCACAGTGCTTGGCCCCTACTAGGAGCTCAATAAATGATGAAATGCGTTGGCCTCTTCCTGGATCATTCATTTATTCAGTCAATAGATAAACATTTAAGTATTTATTATGGACTAGGCACTGCTTAAGGATCTTGGTGATCAGCAGTAAGGAAAATAGACAGGGACCCATCCCCCTGCCCCAGTAGAGCCTTCATTCCAGCCGGACAGTGAGCCTGTGTTGGCTCGTATGTTCATCACTTCTTTTAGTAAGTACAATAATCCACTTTCCTTCCCCCACCCAATTTTGTTAAGCAAACTAGTCTGCAGTTCCTGATATTTTTATTTCTTGAACGTTTGACATCAGTGTTTATCTCAAATGTTGGTTACCAATGATGGTTTGGGGCTCCCCTTGGCATGTTGTATAATTTAGAGGAAAGAGCTTCTTTTTCTTTGGTGTCAGGAGACCTCCTGGAGTTGAATTCTAGCTCTGTAATGAGTTGGGTGGACTTGCATATCTTCTGTGTGTCCAGTTTCTTTATTGCAAAAAGAAAAGAGTGCTGTGTGTGTGTGTTGCTCAGCTGTGTCTGACTCTGAGACCCCATGGACTGTAGCCTGCCAGGCTCCTCTGTCCATGGAGTTCTTCAGGCAAGAATACTGGAGTGGGTAGCCCTTCCTCCTCCAGGGGAATCTTCCTGACCCAGGGATTGAACCTGTGTCTCCTGCATTGCAGATGGATTCTTTACCAGCTGAGCCACAAGGGAAGCCCAAGAATACTGGAGTGGTTAGCCTATCCCTTCTCCAGGGGATCTGCCCAACGCAGGAATCGAGCCCAGGTCTCCTGCATTGAAGGCAGATTCTTTACCATCTTAGCCACCAGAAGAATGCTTGTCTCCCAGTAACTTATCTAGAACTTGTTTGGTCCTAAGAATCAGCTGAGAATTTATAAAAATCTGAATCCTATACATTAACCCAGACTAACTTAAGAATACCCCTCTTTATTATTCTCAGCAGCTCAGAGTGTAGAGCCTTGCACCAACACCACACTATAATTATTCAGTTCAGTTCAGTTCAGTTCAGTCGCTCAGTTGTGTCCGACTCTTTGCGACCCCATGAATCTCAGCATGCCAGGCCTCCCTGTCCATCACCAACTCCCAGAGTTTACTCAAACTCATGTCCATCAAGTCAGTGATGCCATCCAGTCATCTCATCCTCTGTCATCCCCTTCTCCTCCTGCCCCCAATCCCTCCCAGCATCAGGGTCTTTTCCAATGAGTCAACTCTTCGCATGAGGTGGCCAAAGTACTGGGTTTCAGCTTCAGCATCAATCCTTCCAATGAATATTCAGGACTGATTTCCTTTAGGATGGACTGGTTGGATCTCCTTGCAGTCCAAGGGACTCTCAAGAGTCTTCTCCAACACCAGAGTTCAAAAGCAACAATTTTTCGGTGCTCAGCTTTCACAGTCCAACTCTCACATCCATACATGACCACTGAAAAAACCATAGCCTTGACCAGGCGGACCTTTGGTGGCAAAGTAATGTCTCTGCTTTTTAATATGCTGTCTAGGTTGGTCATAACTTTCCTTCCAAGGAGTAAGCGTCTTTTAATTTCATGGCTGCAATCACCATTACACTACATTATTATTTCATGTTTCTCCTTTGCGTTTGTTCTTCCAAATTTTTCACATATGATTTTCTAACCAGAGCTTTCCGAGTCTAACCAAACAGAAGGGGAGGCAATACTTTTACAGAAGGTTCAACAGAAATCCCCAGGCAAACCAGGAAAACAATTCAGTTGCTTTTACCCAGCTTAATTCATCTAACTACACTGCCTTCCCTTCAGTCTCAGCCCTGGAAGGTGGTCCGTTCACTTGTCTCTCAAAGAGTCCTGGATGTACAGCATTACAGACATCTCTGGGTTAGTTAGACATGTGGAATCCCAGACCCCGGCTCAGGCCTACTGCATCAGAATCTGCCCTGTAATAGGCTTTTCACATTACAGTTTGAGAGGCACCAGTCTGTTGAATACCTCTGGGTCAAAATACTCTTCAGGTATACTGTTCTTTTTAAATTATGGTAATAGTTAGTGACTTGAAATTCACTACTGATGTAGGATTGCATGGCTCTTTATTTCTATTTGGAATATTTGTTTAAAAAATTATTTATTTATATATGACCGTACTGGGTCTCTGTTACTGCACATGGGCTTTCTCCAGTTGTGAGGGTTTCTCATGATGACGGCTTCTCTTGTTGCAGAGCTCAGACTCTAGAGCACGTGGACTTCAGTAGTTGCATCTGGGGGGCTCCACAGCACAGGCTCACTAGTTGTGGTACACAGGCTTAGTTGCTCTGTGGCATGTGGGATCTTCCTGGACCAGGGATTGAACCCGTGTCCCTTCTGTTGGCAGGCGGATTCTTAACCACTGGATCACCAGGGAAGTCCTGCATGGCTCTTTAAATAGATATATCTTTTATAAATGCTGTTGAATGACATCACAGAATTGCTGGAATTTTATGAGCTAGAGAGTAAATTCTATATGTGTTGAAAAATTAGATAAATTTGAATTTCACATGACAATATAATAGGGGCTTTAAAATTTTAACATGTATAAATCAGCTTCTGCTTTCTCAATGACTTTCCTGAATAGTGGTATCAGAAAAGAAATTTATGTTATTCTGAGGGTTTTTTTTTTTCTTCTTCAATGTAGACTTGTAAGTGATTAAATGATTAATTTACAAATTTGTTCTCTTATTAGGTGGTGACACTGATAATCTGGATCTGTACTGGTTTCCTAAGACAACCTGGTACATAAACAGAGATTGCTTCCTAGGTCTTTGCTGTTTAAGACTTATTGCCATCCTAAAGGTGTAAAGGCAATTTAATAAATACAGACAACCTGCTAAGCTGCCGAGGAAAAAGAGACGCTTAAATTATACATGTCTGTGTGAGTGGACAAGATGTGCTTTTCAAGACTGATGATTTAAGATGTTCTTTACATCCATAGCCTGATTAAACAAGGTTTAATTCTAAACAACACTTTCTTCTTTTCTTGCTTTTTCAAAATGCACTGTCCTTCTCCATCCCTTCAGGATTGATTGCTGGGGTGATCTAGGATGTTGCCTGTCTGAAGCCGTAACTTTGACTTTTTTTAAAAGGAGGATTATCCCTTTCTTAATTCCTTGTTTTCATTGCTGTCAGATGAAGAGCTTTCAGAAGAAGTCAGTTAGCATTCATGGCACCTTCCCAGAAGGTGGCTCAGCTTTTGATTGAGATGTTCTTGAGGATTCTGTATTAGTGGCATCTTGGCATCCTCCTGTCCTCTTTGACTTTGACGGCTCCTCCCTCCCCCTCCTCCCTGCTCTCCAGGCTACTTCCAATCAGATGTTTGCCTTGGCCTATCATTCCACTCCTTCTCTCCCTTCGCAAATCCATCCTTTTAAACACAGTTCTGTTTGTTGATTGAACCACAGGACAACTCAGAACCTTTAATATGCTTCCAGGTGGGGGTTAAGTAGTTGGGTGTCTTAGTCTGAAATTTCTTTCCTGGTAGCACCCTCTCAGGAAATGTTTAGCAAGACCAGTACTCAGTGAAATGTACTTTGGGACCTCTTCTTTGGTATTTCTCCCACGTACCTCTCTTTAGCCTATGCTATGTCTAATGACTGCATGTGCTGCTGCAAATTTAGTATTCTCGAATTTATCTCAGTAGCTAACCTCTACTGATCATTGATTTCACTGCCAAGACATTTACAAGCATTTTCTCAGAAAAGCTCCTTTGCCTCTTCAGAGTCTGTGAAATCAAATTCGAATAACTTAGCCTGAAATTCAAGACCCTCTGTGCTCTTGAACCAACCAACTGGCAACCACACTTCTCCTTCCCCTAGCGTTCAGTATGCTCCATGCTTAGTTTTTCTTTTTAGTCCTTTGTTGTCATTGTTGTTTAGTCGCTACGTCGTGTCTGACTCCTTTGCGACCCCATGGACTGAGCCCACCAGACTCTTCTGTCCATAGGATTTCCCAGGTGAGAATATAAGACTGGGTTGCCATTTCCTTCTCCAGGGGATCTTCCCCACCCGGGGATCAAACCCAAATCTTCTGCGTGTCTCCTCTTTAACTTCTGAGTCATTGGGGAAGCCCCCTAATAGACTGTACCTTTCATTTATTTGGTTTATTGCCTATCTGCCTCAACTAGAACATGTGCTCCATGAGACAAGGATATTTGTTTGGTTCATATCTACCCCAGGCACCCACAACAGTGTCTAGTAAGTGGTAGGTGTTGGTAAATGTTTCAAATTGAATGAATGATGAAGCATTCATCTCCTGCCTATGTTCAGTGTTGATTCTCTGCTCTTTCCTCATTCTTGTTCACTTCTTTTAGCCCGTCACCTTCATCTGACATCATCTCTCTATCCCCTTCAGAATCTACCTCTCTCAGTACTGTTTCTTCCAAAAAGTCTTCTCTAATCATGGCCCTTCTCTCATTGTAAGGATCCTTCTCTATGGAATGCTGTTGCTTATACCTGTCTTGTCAGTAAATGTAGTCAACTTTTCGGTAAAGTTACTTTTAAGCTGAAACACGATCTTGGGGTATTCCTGTTTTCCTTTTACAGCACTGTGGAATATGCTCAGTAGATTTATAAATGAAGGGAACAGACCTCAGCTTGTGCTTCTTTGTAAGGTGAGCCCTGTTCATGTCTGGGCTGCCCAGGGTGGGTGCAACATTGCTCGAACGCCTGCGTCCTCACTTGAGCCTTCCACGTCAATGCTTGATATCCTCAACAGTCGGTTAATGGGAAATTTTGCTTCCCCAATGTTTTTTTTCCCTAAAAGACATTTCTTTGGTACATTACAGAGCTTGCGTTGCAAAAATTTCAATTGCTCATCACATTAGAAGAGAACGGTTTAAGAACTGAGAGATGGGGGGGTGGCGAGGGGCTGGAGTTTATTTTCCTTTTAGGTTTCATTTGCCCATTTCATTCATTTTTCCCTCTTTGAGGCAAACAGGTTTCCCACTTCAGGGCAAAACTGTTTAAATGTTTTTATTTTTATCTTTATTTCTCTGTGTCTTTGTTTCTCTCTCTCTGTTATTTCCTTCCCCTCTCTTCCTCAGAGAGAATTCAGGCGCTCCCACAATGTATAAACAAATGCTGGGAAACTGCACTGCTCTTTTTCACAAAGTACATTTTCCTAGGCAGTGCTCGGCCCCGAGTGTGTTCTAAGGCTGCTGACACGGGATTTCCACTGAGCCACAAGAAAGCGTGTCATTCTTTCTCTTCCACAGAGTGTCTCCTATCCCCAGGGCACTCAGCGGCAGCCAACCCATAACTTGTCCTCTGGCTCATCAATCCTCTCTAATCCCGCAGGCCTTTTCTCATATGGCTTTTCTATTTATTCATGATCACTGGCTTTAATTTGTTCTGTTTCAAGGTGGGGGCTAACCAAATGAATGAATATATGTGTTTATTTGGGACACAGGATAGCAAAGGCTTGAAACCAGGCAGACTTTCATCCTCAGATTCTCATGGACTAGTTGTATAACCCTAGTTATTTTCCCTTGCTAAGCCTCAGTTTCTTCATCAGTGAAATGGGGCTAGCATGCCTGCTTCGTAAGTGTTGTGGCAAGAATCAGATCAGATAATTCATATGAAATTTGGAGCATGGTGTGTGGCACCTGGTAATCACTCTCTAAATGGCCAGCATAGGGGACTTCCCTTGCGGTCCAGTGGTTAACACTTTGTGCTTACGTTGCAGGGGGCGTGAGTTTTATCCCTTGTTGGGGAACTAAGATCCCACATGCTGTACAGTGCAGTCAAAATAAATAAATAAGCAAAACCAAATTAAATGGCCAAGATAGTGCATATAACGCTCTCAACCTTTCTGGCATCTAGGGTCTTAGGGCTGGAACCCTTTTCAACCTCTATGCCTGACACATACTAGTCAAAGCCTTTTTGTTTCAAAGAAAAACACCCAAGATTTTACCTTCACAAGCCATTCAACTAAGTAAAGTGAGGAACAGGTTATGGGTGGCTCAGCCTGTGGTGTCCAGGCATTGAAAGAGGAGGCTCGTACATGAAGCACAGTGGAAAGGTGTATATTTCCTGGGAGTCTGGCTTCCCTGTTAGTCTATAAGCAGACCTGTAAGCAAAGGAGGGCCTTTATGAGCTGTTTAGTATTTTTGGTGACATTTCCTGGATGATATGGTGAGATTCTTAAGTAGGAATCTTGTTTGGTTCACAGATAAATGAATGGAACAAACACCGGGGTCCAGTAAAGCAAGCCCCATTTGTGTCACTGGCTGCGCAATGTCGACAGCATCAGTGCTCCCCAACTGTCTCACTTGTGCCTTTGAGATGAAAGCTTGATGTCCTTCCCTGGAGCGTGGAGGTGACCTGGCAGAGGTGCTGGGAAGAGCTCTGCTTGGGAGAAGGGGATGTTCTTCCCATTCCTGCACACAATCCTGCAGGCTTCTGGATTGCACTTCCTCCTCCAAAGGATGAGGAGACTTGGCTAGATTATCTCTAGGAACTTCTAGCACTGAAGATGACATTTTTCAGGCCCCGTTAAAGAGCTTCTTTATATTTTCTGAGGGCATCTTCACCAGTCACCTCCTGGGGGGCTGGCTTCCCACCCTGGGGTGAAAGGCATACAACTTTCAAGCTGACCTCAAGTTTTCCTCTTTCACCTTTTCTGTTCCTGCTTCCACTCTTCTTTCAAGGTGTCAAGTAAAGCTAACAGCGATGAATCAGATTTCCTCTTCTTTTGGGGATGTAGAATCGGTGAGTGGAGAGGTTTTGTCTGGTCTCAGTGTAAGTAAACTCCGTTCCGTTCTCGTGGCCATGTTTCCTTTAGATGGTCCATGTCTCCCTTACTGTAATTTCCTTGGAGTTTTAGCATATTCTGTCTTCATCATGTCTTTCTCTTTGTGGTCTAAGATTTTCTGTAGATAGTGCCATTTTCCTGCAACCTGCCATGGAAAGTAACTCTGCTTGAATTCACAGGTTTGAGCAGATCCCTTGGGAGTGTGGCTTGTACGGTGATGATGGTGATGGTGGGAGGTGATGGTGGGATGCTGCGAAGCATCGACAGAGGCATGAGGATGGAGATGGGTAAACAGTGATCACTCACTGCACGGTTTCCATCTGTTGTATCTGGACAATGACAGCGCCTCAGACTGGGTGCAAAGATTTCTCCAGTGATAGTCAAATGGTGGCCTGAATATCCAGCAGGTTGGGACCCAGAGGGACTATTTCAGCAGATCATGGCTTCAGCTGAGCCTGTTTCTGCCAAGCCAGGGGCTGTCTTGGTTTCAGTGGACCTGGGACTTTCGTAGCATTGTTATAGCTGGGGCTGTGATCCTGACATTTCAACCTCTTGGACACTGAAGGGTGGTTGTGCCTTGAGTCTTCAGCCACAACTCTCATTCAGCTTGCTCTGCGACCTGACATTTCTGGCATTGGGGCCCCTTTCTAAATGTATAATAACATATCGGCGGTCCCTATCAGAGAGGGAGCAGTGAGGGTGGGAAGTGGGGTAGAGGCCCTGTGTTTTTATTCCTTTAGATCATTGATCTCTGTCTTTGTTGGGGATTCCTGGGTTAGGACCCCTCAGTCTTGGGAGGAGCCATCAGAACTGCCCTGAGTTGTTAAAGGGGAGATACAGAGCTAAGCTGTGTCACTTTCAACTTTTGTATTCCTGTCTGCTCTGGAGAAAATTGCCTACCTCTTACATCACAAGGAAAGAGTAACTATTTAAGAACTGGCCATTTGCAGGGACTGAGACCCTGATAGAAAGATACATAACCCCTTGCTCTAGTTTGAGTTTCCACAGAAGCAGGACTTGAGACAAGAATTCCAAGTACATTAGTATCGGGGGGTCATGCCAGAAAGCAGTGCTGGGGACATGAGGAATGAGATAGGAGAAAGGATGTGTCAGCAGGCAAGCCATCCTTGTGGACAGCTGGCAGTGGATCCCACAGGGGAAGTGGGAAGCAGCACAGACAACTTTGGGGTGCTGTACCTCAGGTGTGAAGGATCTGCTGGCCAGAGAGCTTCGGGGAAAGAGATGAAAGGGGCGCAGTAATAGAGGCCATGGCAGCTCTGTTCCAGTTGTCATCCCACATTCACCTTCCAAAGGATCGTAAACAGGAGCTTAGTCATTTTCTTTCCTTTTTTTTCGGCCTCACTGTGCAGCATGTGGGATCTTTGATCCCCAACCAGGGATCAAACCTGTGGCTCCTGCGTTGGGAGCACAGAGTCTTAACCATTGGACTGCCTGTGAAGTCCCTCATTCATTATCTTCACAGAGAATGAATCCAAAACTCAGAAGTGACTGAACCCCAAGGTCACAGAGCCAGTTCTTGAGATTCAAGGTCACAAGGATCCAGGTTTCCTGACTCTGGCTCTAGGCTCTCTCCACTTGGCTACTCAAGGCAGAAATCTAAATTTGTAATGATTTATGAGGTGTATGGTATCTGATTAATGGAACAATATTCTCTTTCCGTTGTGGATTTGTTAGTCTTTTTCTAAGTGAAAAATTGTCGGGATTCAATCCTGAGAGCCAGAAAAGAGCAAAAAAGAAAAAAAGGCTGAATGTGTAAATAAAGTCTCCCAGGAAGATTATATTTTTGAAGGCATTTATTATTCATGTCTCTCTGTCACTGTCATGTCTTAAGTGTTTACTTGGGCTTCGAGCTTTTTGCTTTTCCAAGGACACGGATGATCCATTCTAGAAAAGCCTGAAAGCCATCACCTTAACAATGGCTTATTAATATCCAGCTTATTTAAGAAACAGAAGAAATATTTATCACAGAAGAGCAGCTTCTAAATATGTCCCACCAGGTGCGATGACAAAAGTGACTTGTGCGTATCATGCACTGTGGATCTCCTCTGGAGAAAGGGTCCGGATTGTTTATAAAGCATCGTGCTAGGTGAGAATTGGCTCACTTTTTGAGTCTGAAATGCCCACAAGCCTTTGGTAGTGCTGACAGAGTGAAGCATCTATTGATTCCCAAGGCTAAACCAGAGGCTTTAACTAGCCTGCACCGTAACCAGCTCCACCAAGGGGGACACATGCTGAGGATGCTGACCATGAACTCGGACAGAAACAACACTCCCAGCAGACTGGAAGTGTTTAAATTGTAAACAAAATGCCTGGGTGTAACTCTGAGCCCATGGGACTAGCTAGAAACATGATAGATGAGCTTTGGGCTGAGGTTTGGGCTACTCATGGGGTTAGCAAATGATGGTGGTAAAGTGGAGAAAAGGCTTGGAGCTTCCATCTATACTTATGTCTAATTCTTGGATGCATTTTGGTTGTTGAGTTATGTCTCCGTTTTCTTATTTATCTGAAGCCAAAAGTTTAATGCCCATTATGTGGTCATTTATAAACTTTTAGAAAAGGGATCTTTCAAATTCAAAAAGCTTGTCCAAGACTTCCTTTAGAATTCCCCGAAGGAAATTGCTAGGTCTTAAGGTCAGCACATTTTTTAAGGCATTTGGGCGCATCTGGTCTCCAGAAATGGGGAGACCATTTTTATACTCCCGTTTCTAGTGTTTTTTTGTTTTTTTGTTTTTGGTATCTCTTCCCTTAGATCTTCTTCAGTAACGGATGTGTCATTCTTTTTAATTTTGCCAGCCTGATAAGAAGAAAATGATAGACCATCATTGCTTTAATTTGCATTCCTTTGACTGTTATTGTGACATTTTTTTCTTGTGACTATTGCCTATTTACATTTCATAGGAAGTTGCCTAGAACTTGAAGGACACTGATAACGCTCTCCTCCCCTGCTCTACCCTTTTCTGATGCAAGGATAACTTCAGCTAAGCCAGACATTCCATTGCTGCTTCCCCTGGGTCCATATAAGCTATAGGCTAGAGGGCAACTGGCAGCCCCTGGGGAGACGGACCACCCACGGGCGCTGCGCTGCTCCCAGCGCAGGGCATCACCCACGTGTGTGTGAAATGAGACCAAATGGCAGCATCTGGCTGACAAACCTGTTTGGCAGAAGGGCTTTCAATCGCAGGGTAATCCTCATTCTCGTCGCTAATGCGTGGAATGAGTCCAGGTAAGGAAGTCCACATTTTAGTCTCTAAAGTCAGGCCTTCCTGTATTTTGTTGTTGGTGTAGCTTGTCCCATGTTGCCAACGTTTGAACACAAACTGTGTTTTGTTTAAAACAATAAACATGGCTTTCTTTGAGCGACTTGTTTTCGCCTTCTAATGAAGTGATTGGACGGAACAACCATATTCACTGTAAGGACTTTTAATTATCATTTTCCTCTATCTGGGATAGTGCTCTGGGATGCTGTTTTTGAGTCTGTTAAAGTGAAGATCACCCTTGATTTTCACCCTTGTGTTTGCCCAGAATTGGGCCCCTTGGAAATCATAAACTTTTCCCATTTGAATGTTTTTTTTAAGACCTTTCCTACTGGTTTAACGAGTTGGCTCCGTCATTATTAGGGGTGATGAGATGTCAGCCGTCGGTGTTAAAGATGCGCTGTAAGCCAGGTAGATGCTGGCTTTCTTCAGGAGAGAATTGAAGCTGAACCTGGCCCCATCCACCTGAAAACAGGTATATTTATTTCCCCCAGGAATTTTCTTGTGTATGGGGATGACCTATTCTCTTGGAACACCACCACGATAATGAAAAGGAGAAAGCAAAGAGCAGGAACCAACAGCATGAACGGCAACCTGTAGTGACCAGTTTATCGAGATGTCTGGCACAGGCTTATACCCTGCATGCAGGACTCTTTCTATCCCACTAGAGGGCACTCTTGTCGCTCTTAAAGCGATAGTACCTGGGAAAAACTAGTTTTTCAGTTAAGAAGTCCCCAGAAACACATTGCATTTAAGATGCTACTCTTTGTCGCAGCTTCCATTCTCAAGGTGTGTTATGAATATAACACTCTCCAGCCCAGAGAGGAGTGGCAAGATGAGTGCCTGGGAACTTCTGTGATAAATTAAGCACAGTCCCTGCCTATTTGTGTTTCATTAATGAAATGTGATTGCAACCCCGGGGCTTTTTGACGCTTGCAGAAGCAGCATCCACGTTTGAAGCGCTGTACATGCAGTCTGCTCTCCTCCTTGCCCACCTACTTGGTATAAATGTGACTGCAGCAGGTTTGTGTGGAGGTCGGCGGATGAGGACTTGGTCCTCTGTGTCGATCCTGTTTATTTTTGGGAGAGTTGGAGAGTGCCCATGGTTGGTGTGTGTCAGCCTGACAGGAGATTTTCCATTTAGAGAGGACTTAGAATTTCAAGCAAGAGAAATCCAAGTCATATTTCACTCACTCAATGCATCAGGGAGCGCTACCATTTAACAAAACCACCGTTGTGACTGCTGGGGTTTCTAGGTCATCTGGCAGCTGCTGTGTGGAATTGGTTCCTTGATCTTTGGTCTGAAGTTCTTCTGGTTTACAAGGCATTTCTTTATTGACATCTTTGCATTTCCACCAGTCTTTTTTTTTTTTTAATTTGTCAGCCTTGGAGGATGTGTGAGGTGATCTGCCCTTTATTTGCAGGAGTTGGGGGGGTGGTGGTGACTCCTCCCCAGAAAGCCACCAGCGTTAATCCATAGAGCTGCTGGCAGTGCTATTCCTGATGGGGGTGTAGGTTTGGGAGGGGTTGTTACTTGGTGACTAGCTTAGTGACAGCCTATTTTCTGGATCCTTAAACCTGAATTTCCATAGGAAGAACATAAAGGACTCATATAGCAAGTATTCCTGCACTCTACCCCAATCCATAACTACTGCTACCGGCATCTTTCTGGTGGCTTAGTTGCTAAATCATGTCCACCTCTTTTGTGACCCCATGAACTGTAGCCCACCAGGCTCCTCTGTTTATGGGATTCTCCAGGCAAGAATACTGGAGTGGATTGTCATTTCCTTCTGCAGGGTATCTTCCCAACTGAGGGATCGAACTCGGGTCTCCTGTGCTGTAGGCGGATTCTTGACTGACTGAGCCGTCAGGGAAGCCTCATCAGCACTGTTAGTAGCTAATAATTACATAACATTACTTTGCCCCAGGCATGATTTATTTTTGTTTATTTTAATAAACTTTATGTTTTAGAACAGGTTTAGATTTACAGGAAAACTGTGAAGACAGTACAGAGAGTTCCCTGGCGTCCTATACTCAGTCTCCACCCCTGTTTTTAAATTAACAACCTAAATTAGCATGGCACATTTGTCATAGTTAATAAACTGGTGTTCAGTTCAGTTCAGTTGATCAGTTGTGTCTCACTCTTTGTGACCCCATGGACTGCAGCACGCCAGGCTTCCCTGTCCATCACCAACTCCCCGAGCTTCCTCAGACTTATGTGCATTGAGTGGGTGATGCCATCCAACCATCTCATCCTAAGTCATCCCCTTCTCCTCCTGCCCTCAATCTTTCCCAGCATCAGGGTCTTTTCCAACATGTCAGTTCTTCGCATCAGGTGGCTTAAGTATTGGAGCTTCAGCTTCAACATCAATCCTTCCAATGAATATTTAGTACTGATCTCCTTTCAGGCCAAGGGACTCTCAAGAGTCTTCTCCAACACCACAGTTCAAAGCATCAATTCTTTGGCACTCAGCTTTCTCTATGGTCCATCTCTCACATCCATACATGACTACTGGAAAAAGCACAGCTTTGACTAGACAGACCTTTTTTGGCAAAGTAATGTCTCTGCTTTTTAATATACTATCTAGGTTGGTCATAACTTTCCTTCCAAGGAGTAAGCATCTTTTTATTTCATGGCTGCAGTCACCATCTGCAGTGATTTTGAAGCCCAAGAAAATAAAATCTGTCATTGTTTCCATTGTTTTCTCATTTATTTGCCATGAAGTGATGGGACCAGATGCCATGATCTTAGTTTTTTGAATGTTGAATTTTAAGCCAGCTTTTTCACTCTCCTCTTTCACTTTCATCAAGAGACTCTTTAGTTCCTCTTCACTTTCTGTCATAAGGGTGGTGTCATTTGCAGATCTGAGGTTGATATTTCTCCTGGCAATCTTGATTCCAGCTTGTGCTTCATCCAGTGTTGATACATTGTTATTAACTAAATGCCATACTTCATTCAGATTTCTGTGGTTTTGACCCAGTGTCCCTTTTCTGTTCCAGGACCATATCATATTAATTGTCATGTCTCCTTAAGATCCTCTTGGTTGTGACAGTTTCTCAGACTTGACTTACTTTTGATGACCTTGGCATTTTAAGAATGCTAGCCAGGTATTTTGTAGAATGTCCCTCTATTAGAATTTGTCTGAAGTTTTCCTATGATGAAAGTGGGGTTATGGACTTTTGAGAGGAAGACCACAGAGATGGAGTGCCATTCTCATCACATCCTATCAAGGACACATATCGCTCACATGATTTGTCATGGTTGATGCTGACCTTTGTCACCTAGCTGAAGTAGTGTTTGGCAGTTTTCTTCCCTGTGAAGTTACTAACCCCATCCATACTATACTCTTAGAAGACAGTCACTGTGTGGCGTCTATCTGGAGGAGTGGGGAGTTATACTTCACTCTCTTGAAGGCAGAGTAGCTACACAAATTCTTCAAAGTTTCCTGCCTTTTGTCTCTTCTCACCTTTTTATTTATTTATTCAATTATTTATTTACATCATATGGATTCATGATTCATTGTATACTTTGGGTTATAATAAAAGACTACTTTGTTTCTCTGACTGTTCCAGCTTTGGCCATGGGGAGCTCTATCCATTGCTCTGTATCCCTTTGACCTACTTCTCTCATTGTGAGATGGTGGTGATGGTGGTTTTGAGTACTGTCTTATTTTCTGGCACAAGATACTCCAGGCTAATCTTGTACATTTCCTGCCCTAGTCCTCAGTTCAGTTCAGATGCTCAGTCATGTCCGACTATTTGCAACCCCATGAACTGCAGCACTCCAGGCTTCCCTGTCCTTCACCAACTCTTGGAGCTTGCTCAAATCTCATATCCATCGAGTCAGTGATGACATCCAACCATCTCATCCTCTGTTGTCCCCTTCTTCTTCTGCCTTCAGTCTTTCCCAGCATCAGGGTCTTTTCCAATGAGTCAGTACTTTGCATCAGGTGGCCAAAGTATTGGAGCTTCAGCTTCAGCATCAGTCCTTCCAATGAATATTCAGGACTGATTTCCTTTAGGATGGACTGGTTGGATCTCTTTGCAGTCCAAGGGCCTCTCAAGAGTCTTCTCCAACACCACAGTTCAAAAGCATCAGTTCTTCAGCACTCAGCTTTCTTTATAGTCCAACTCTCACATCCATACCTGACTACTGGAAAAACCATAGCTTTGACTAGATGGACCTTTGTTGGCAAAGTAATGTCTCTGCTTTTTAATATGCTCTAGTCCTAGAATCAGTCATTTCTCCAAAGATAGTATTAGAATCAAGATCTGGACACTAAGCATCCTTGTTGGTACAGGGTTGCTGTTGCATATAGGCCCTCTCAGAGGACAGAGCAGGGAAATATATGTGTATGTATTAATTTGTAAATTTATGTGTATTTAACCATCTGTATCTGTATTAAGCTACACATAAGCATACAGATGTCTCCCAATCAAATTGATATCCACACGGGTCATTTTCACCTCCTCCCCTTGGGGATCTGTGATTGCCTACTCCAACAATGGGGTAAACTTGGCTCCCACCACCTGCCATGTATTTACCTAATCATTCAGTTCCAGTACACATGTACAGCAGTGTCAAAATTTTCAACCAGACCCCCATGGAAAATAACTTTGTCCACTAGAGTACAGTTTCTTATGTACAATTTCTTTTGCCTTTAGTTTTACAGACTCCTCATTTTCAAAGTTACTCGGTGAGCACCTTTTTTTTCCCCATTGCTTTCAGTGAGGTTGTTTCATATATTTATAACACAGATTGTTTTGTCACATTCTGCATTTCATCTTGAGATTCCCCTAATCCTTTACATGATTTAAAAAATTGCATATCTGAAAGTTAACTCTTTATGCTGTATATTTCAGTGGGTTTTGACAAATCCGGGTATCCACCATTACAGTGTTATAGAGAATATCTTTATCACCCTATGAACTTTCTGTTCCTCACCAATTCAACCTATTTGACCCTCCCCTAATCCACTGATTTTTAATTATCTCTATAGTTTTGCTTTTTCCAGAATGTCATATCATATAATTATAACAATACAGAACATAGCCTTTTCAGATTAGCTTCTCTCATTTAGCAAAATGCATTTAAGGTTTCATGTCTCTTTGTGACTTGATAGCTCATTTCTTTTTACAATGTTTCATTCTATGGATATATTCCAATTTGTTTATTCATTCACTTATATAAGGACATCTTCCTTGCTTCCAATTTTTGGTGGCTATGAATAAAGCTGCTATTCATTTGCCTGCAGGCTTTTATGTGGACATAGTTCTGAAGTCAGTTGGGTAAATACCTAGGCGGGTGATTGCTGGATTACATGCTAGGACTATATTTAGCTGTGTAAGAAATTGTCAAACTGTTTTCCAAATTGATTGTGCCATATTTTATTCCTACCAGCAAAGGATTCAAATTCCCATTGGTCTTTTTCCTTGTCAGCAGTTGGTATTGTCAATTTTTTTTTTTTAAATTAACCATTCTAATAGGTATGGCTATTAGGTATGCTGTGATATCTCGTTGTTTTGTTTTTGTTTTGTAATTTCCTAATAATGATTTAAGGCTTCTCAGGTGGCTCAGTGGTAAAGAATCCACTTGCTAATGCAGAAGATATGCAGGAGATGTGGGTATGATCCCTGAGTCAGGAAGATTGCCTGTAGAAGGAAATGACAACCTGTTCCAGTATTCTTGCCTGGAAAAATCCCATGGACAGAGAAGCCTGGCGGGCTACAGTCCATGGGTCGCAGAGTTGGACATGACTGAGTGACTGAACATGCATGTAGTAATGATTTAAAACTTTTTTTCATATGCTTATTTGCCATCTATATGCCTTCTTTGGTGAAATCTTTGCTCAGATCTTTTGTCCATTTTTATTAGGCTTTCTTATTGTTGAGTTTTATGAATTCTTTGGATACAAAGTCCTTTGTTAGATATGTGTTTACAAATGTCTACAAATTTCTGTGGCTTGTCATTTTATTCTTTTAACAGTGTCTTTTGCAGAGCAGATATTTTTAATTTTAATAATGTTCAATTTAGATCATGCTTCTAAAAACTCATCTCTAAACTTATGGTAAACTGGATTTTCTCCTTTGTTCTAAAAGTTTTACAGTTTTGCTTTTACATTTAGGTTTGTGATCATTTTGAGTCAATTTCTATGAGAGATATAAGGTCTGTGTTTAGCTTGCTTCTTTTTTTTGTTTTGCATCTGGATACCTAGTTGTTCAGCACTGTTAGTTGGAAAGACTATCCTTTCTCCATTGAATTGCTTTTACTCATTTGTCAATGGTCACTTGACTATTTGTGTGGATCTGCTTCTGGGCTCTCTGTATTCTTTTCCATTGATATATGTGTATATTCTTTCATTAATACTATGCTATTTTGATTAGTGTAGCTTTACTGTAAGTCTTGAAATCATTTAGTATGATTCTTTTAATTTTTTTTATTCTTCAGTATTGCGTTTGCTAGTCTAGGTCTTTTGTTCTAGGCATGGTTTTAAGTCCTTTACATATATTAACTCACAATCCTCATAGTAACTCACTAAGTGGCCCAAAGGAGTTGAGAGTCCTGTTAAGAATCACAGAGCTAATAAGTGGAGGATGCAAGTCTGGGTGGTATGGCTGCAAAGGCTGACTCATAACCACCCAGCAGATGGCCTCTGAAGGTAATGAAGAAGGAATCCTTGTTTATTTTGGACAACTTAGTGATAATACATATGAGGCAGTTTCCTAGACCCATTTTGTTGGAAAATAGCCAACATAGTGGGGAGTTTCAGAGTTCTTGCTTTAATATCAGAAACTTAGGTTGACACCTGACTCCACCAGTTATAAGCCCCAGCTGGACCTTGAGCAAACAAGGCTCCAAGGTTGGAGTCTTTTCGTATAAAATGAGAACATAGTGGACACATTTAATGGTATCCCACTGGCTTACTAAACAGTTCTCTTTCTCAGCAGCCACGGGGTGTCTGTGCAATGTGGTTCTGATCCCTGGTCACAGCAGCTGGTTGAGTCAGGCCAATTAACTTCTCTAGCTTAGGAGTCGGAAACCCAGTAATGGGGATTTTTGGTGTTCAGGCACCTTTATGCAGTCTAGAGAGCAGGTCTGTCAACATTCACTGTTGCAGTTTCCGAGGTTGCCCCTGGTCTCTACCTGGCCTGGGCTGATTGCTTTGTGTTTGAGTCATTATTTGAGCAACTCTAGTACCTTAAAATTTTTTCTTTTTAATTTTCTCCTCTTCTCCTTCTTACTCTTCTTTCTTTTAGTTTTTTAAAACTTAAGTCAGGCAGAATCAGCTCCTTTTGCTTACACGTACTGTAGTTAGTACAGGAATAGTGGTAGCTATCATATTGCTTCAAAGGATTAAATAAGATAACTTACAAAGTACTTAGAACAGGGCCTGTCAGTTAGTACCTGGTAACTAGCAGCTTTTCTATTATTTAATAATAGCTCTTGATACTTACCTAGTGCTTTATAATGTAGATTGCATACTCTTTTGTTGGTTTATTATTCTCTTTAACAACTGGGTGGAAATGACACTCACATTTGATGGATGAGAAAATGGTGATGTTGAGGAGCATTCTCAGGATCTTGAGGCTGGCAAGTGGCTGAGCTGGGAACCCTACCAAGGTCCTTTGCTGGCAAGTGCAGGGATCTCAGCATTGTTTCAGGCTCCTTTGTGATTTAAGCAGGGATGAGTGATGATGGAGTGGGGAGGCAGTTTCCTTTCCCACTTCCAGGGAGTAAGCATGAATATGGGAAAGCCCAGACACTTTCTAGCAGACAGGGTAGAACAGTTTCATTGAAGATGGTGTCTCCTTCTGTGGTTATGATGAGCTGGGTTGGGGAATTTAGGCCTGGAGTCCTTTTCTGAACTGCCTTCTGAGCCATGGTCAGTGCCTGGAGTCATCCTGTTTCTAGCTTCATCCATCTATATCCTGCTGTACTTATTGAACAATCATTTTATTTAGTGCCTTTCATGCGCCAGACACATGTAGTAGGGATAGAGACGAAAAGATAAATGATACTCATTAAAACTTCTATCTTTTAAAAGCTTACAATATTTTAAAGAAATCAGACGTGAAAATAGTTAAGCATAATACAATATAGAATCAGAGAGATGAAAACAATTGTCTGGCAACACAGTAGTTTATGGACTGTGCATGCATGCTAAGTTGCTTCAGTTGTGTCTGACTCTTTGTGACCCTATGGACTGTAGCCCACAGACTCCTCTGTCCATGGGATTCTCTGGGCAAGAATACTGGAGTGGGTTGCCATGCCCTCCTCCAGGGTTTCTCCCCAACCCAGGGATCGAACCCATGTATCTTAATCTCCTGCATCGACAGGTTGGTTCTTCACCACTAGCGCCACCTGGGAAGACCAGTTTATGGAATACTTACTATTACTATATGGGAGGCATTGTGCTAAATGCGTTACATGAGTTAGTTAACTTAGTCTTCACATCAGCCCTGTGAAGGAAGTAGTCATTTTTCCTGTTTTACGGATGGGGAAGCTGAGGCAGGAGATGTTAAACAACTCGCCCAGGTTTATACAGATAGGATTTATGAAGTCAAGTTCCAGAGCCTGCTCTGTTATTTATGGCACTGAACTGCTCCCACAGAAGGTCTGAATATATAGTTCTTTCTGGGATAGTTGTTGAGACCTTCAGAGGAAGCATTATGTGAATGGGCTATTAAAGGATGAATTGGAGTTTATAGATGAATTAGGGAAAGAGTGTTTCAAGTAGAGGAGACATGGGAGTTAAAGCATAGAAGGATGAAAATATGTGTTCAGGGAATGCTTAGTAATCTCAGGGGTCAAGGGGTGGCAGGGAATGGTTGGCAATTAAACTCAAAGGGTTAAAGCTAACGCAGCAAGCATTGGGGCGCTCTCAGAGGAATTTAAGCAGAGGAGTAGTTACCTAGGTATGTTTCAAAAAGATTCCTGTAGCAGCAGTGTGGAGGCTGGCTTGGATGTGTGTCAAAACAGTTTGAAGACAGGGGCACCTGCTGGAAGGCTCTACGATGGTCTAGATAAGACAGTGCACCAGCTCCCGAACAAGACAGTGGATGTACCTGCATCTGGTGGTTTGGGGAAGTTGTATTTCACCGAGTGAAGGAAGAGATGTTGCAGGTTCATTGAGTCCCTCTGGGAAATGCCACTTTATGTTCTTGAAGTAGCCCATCAGGGAACTGTTTATTACTGTTAAGACCAAGAGAAGGGACTTGCACCAGGATGTAAATCAATTCATTGATTCCTTTGCTGAGAAAGTCTTGGTGTACACATGTGTGTGCATGCACTCACGCACACAGTAAGCTTCTTATGTGTGTAATCAACTATGACATAATCAACTTATGACAAAGTTGATTTACATTCTAGAGCAAGCTTCTATCTCCTAGTAGCCTGATAACAATTTGTAGACCTTCACTAGACCACAACTGTAATTAGAGTAATTTGTTATATAATCAATTTATTATATTTCTTATATGTAGGTATTATCCTTTAGGTCTCGCTTTCTCTATGGTCAAAACTTGCATGTAGAAAACATGGTTTCAGCATTCTTTTTATTCTACAGGCAAGCCACTTATGTCAAGGACTCCTCTTTTTTTGGAACCTTACATGATCACTTAACCTCAGTTGGTAATTAATAACTCTCTCCGCAGAGATGGGCTCGTGACCTCTTCCTGCTCTCCAGTACTGTTAAGAGCTAGTTGCTGTTTAGACCACAGTTCTCTCCAACCTTCAAGACTTGGGTTATGATTCCTCTCCAGGATTTTCAGAAGTGATAGAGCCCTAGAGAGGGGCTGGGAGTAATGATCTCTCTATCACTTGAGTGTGAAAGGTAAACTGAATCAATACTTAGCAGTGATGTAATTAAAGGGATTCAAACATCGGTAAAGTGTCTGAACTAACAGACCTTGTAGATTCTTTGTGACCCTGAGATTTTTGACGTGACTAAGGTCACAGAACTCATAGCAGAATGGGGCTGGCATCTGGATCTCCTGACCCTCTGTCACACCGCTTCCCTGCTTGATTCCGATTCTCCTCCCCTCATTCCTTTACCAAGAGCAAGAGAAGAAATGACAGGCTCCTCAGAGGATGAAGCAGTTGCCAAGGGTCTTCATTTAACCATGGGAGCTTTAGAGGCTTTCTTTCTACTAATTAGCACAGCAAAATGATTTACATACTTTGTGTGTGTGCTAAGTCACCTCGGTCGTGTCTGACTCTTTGTGACCCTATGGACTGTGGTTCACTAGGCTTCTCTGTCCATGGGATTCTCCAGGCAAGAATACTGGAGTGGGTTGTCATGCCCTCTTCCAGGGTTTACATACTATATTGAGATCTAAATTTAGGTAGCAGATGGGCTGACATTGATGTTCTAAAGTACACATTGGGAAGATAATTCCCAGTCTCCTGAGGAAAGAGGTGTCAAAATCAATTTTACTGAGGAGCTTATCTATAATTTGGCTCTTCCAACTCTGGTTTGCCCCAGCAATGAGCCACATAATTTGCCTTGAAAGGCCACCCCTTGATTTGAACACAGTCTGTACAGATGGCAGTTTAACATAGTGCTTAATGTTGATTATCTGCATTTTTATTGGTTTGCCTTTTCTAAATCCTGTTTAATTATAGTGGTGCCCATTGTTGTTTCAGTTAAACGTTATTGGACTTTCATCATAAACCCTTAACTGAAGATCAGAGTTGGTCAGAAAGTTTTTGGAAACAGATATTTGTCAGTGTCAGTTCATCAAAGGCTTAGCACTTACTTTGGGGTATAGGACTGGGGTAAAAAAAGAATTTCAAAAAGAGTGCGCCAAAATTCTCTGAAATCCACTGTGGGTTCACCATTGTCCAGACTTACAGCTCATCACCTTAGCTTTGCTGCTCAACAGCTGTGGGTGGGCATGTTACTTAGCTTCTCCGAGTCTGTTTCTTTATTATAAAGTAGAGATAAGTCCAAATCCATGGTATGATTGTGAGAATAAACACCTCATGTCAGAGATGCTCAGTCCATGTTCAGGCAGTTGGCAGGTTGCCCGTAAGAGTTTAACTTGAGCCTGTGGCACATGCACTATCCATTGTACCTGTCTCTGTGGACCATGTGATGCCGTTTTATTTCTGCCTCCATGGTTTTGCCTGTGAGCCAGAGTTGGGTATGACCTAAGGTTTAATGACCTGGTTTTGATGTCAGGCAATCTGGCTGGCATTTCAATACTCTTGTTGTGAGACATGGTGAATTAACTGACCTCTTCAAGCCTTAGTTTCCCATGTTGATAAAGTGGGAGAAGTAATGGCCCCCACCTTCCTGTAACATAGTCAGGATTAACTGGGGTGAGGCTTGTGAATGCTTTGTCAAGATAACCATGAGTCCGCTTATTGAGCGCCTGTTTTGTGTTAGTCCTGGAGATAGAGTGGTAGGCAAACTGGACAGTACCTGCCATCATGGAATGGCCAGGTCTAATGAATGTATAACTATATGCAGTTATAAATGTAGGAGTAAACAGTTGCAAGTAATTAGAGGGGTTCAAAGTATTTAAAAGAGAAAAAGTGCTGTGGGAGCACTTAGAGGGGGACCCAGCCGAGTCTGGGGATCACATAAGATTTCACTGATAATGTGGTATTGAAGGTTGGTGTGAAGGATAAAGGGCAGGTAACTGGATCCAGAGGCAGAGAAAGATGGTTCCAGGAAAGGGAATAGCCTGTGTTTAAACTCAGGCAGGAGAGCATGTGGTATGTTTTGTAGGAGTGAGAAAAGTATGAACCTGGTGTAAGATGCTCAGTAAATTGCCATTGCTATTATCCTAAATTCTCTCTAAGGCTACTGAATCCTAGCTCATAAGTTGAGGGTTTGTCTTAAGTCTCATTTTACCCTTTTCTTTCATGAAGTTATCTTTGACCACCTCAGAACTGATTCTTTTCTATTCTAAAAACTCATAGCATAGTCTGTGCTATATATTTCAATACTTATGTTCTTTAAAACATGTTCTTAAAGTTTATGTCTCTTTCTTTAACCAGATTGATGGAAAGTCCCTGAGGAGAGAGCCTTGATTTCATATTATCTGGATCTCCTGAGGGATGAGCATAATGCTGAGTCTGCAGTGATCAACAAATATTTAATGCTTGATATTGGAAATAGTCCACCGAAAAATTTATAGTATACCCTGTAATGTAGGGTACAGTGCCACATGCTAAACTTGGAAGTGCATGCATTTTGGATCTGAATAAGTGAATTTGAACCCTGACTTTGCCATTTTGCATATGTGTAATCTTAGATGAATCACTCTTTTTGAGCCTCAGTTTCCTTGAAAAAAATGAGGATAATATTATACAGTTCATTGATTTTTAAGACTCATTTTTTTTCTTCACATTTTAATGTATCTGGAACTTACATGTGTCTTACATGAATGACATTATAATTGACAGTATTCTTTTCTTCCTTGTTGATGCATAAAATAATGGTGTGTCTTAACATTCAGTGGCATTTTAAGATTTGATGAAGTACAGTAACTTTTACTTTTTCTAAGATTGCTGTGAAAATTCAAGATGAAGTACACAATTCATCTGATATTTACCTGATGCTTCCACAACAGATTGAAGACTGTAAAATCAGACCCAAGACAAAGTACGAGCTTTGCAAACTGTCAAAGTTAAAAACTGTGACGGCTCATGCTTAGTGAAGCATCCCAAAGTTCAGAGCCACCTACCCTTAGCCTTCATGCCTCCAGATGTATTTTGCCAGTTTTAATATCATTAAGGTTCATGGCAAAATACTCCAGATATTGGGGTCTTTGAGAGGCTCTCTCTCCTGCCCAGGTTTGAACTAACTGAGAAATAAGATGAAAGAACCAGCAGAGGGAGAACCAGAATGTCACTAGTTCTAGGTTAGAGTATGTAGCTTCCATCTGTGGGTAACTAGGCTCCCTGGTACTGCACCTGGGACTAACCTATGCAGTCACGGGTGCACCAGCAGGGAAGGTGTGGAGGGACCAAGGAGATCTGGGACCTCTCCCAGCAGAGAAGGGAGGAAGAAGGAGCAGGTAGCGCAGGAGGCTCACAGGTAAGATCAGTCACTCTCCAGGCCAAAGAGGAACTCCAACAGGGCCCCAACCAAGGAAAGGAGACTTTTGGAGTCAGGTAACACACTGTATTGAGTAGGCAGAAGTCAAATAATTAGGAAATAGAAAAGAAAGGATGATGTTAGTCAATGACAAGGCTGATGTTGTGGAATCAGAATGAAAAAGTATATTTGATTGAAAAAAGTGGGCATTTAAAAAATGTCCAAGACTTTAAAAAATGCAGAAAGTAGTAGTAAATTGCATTGCTGAAGAGAGGGGATAAAAATGTTTAAAAATAAAATTATTTCAAAGGTTTATATTGGATTCTGTCAAGCCTGGTTCATTAGTAAACTGTTCATCACTTCACCCACCAGGGAGTTGGCGTGGAAGAGATCCATGGTGCTGAGAAAAAGCCATGAGTGTGTTTTGCACTGCATATGGTTTAGCTTTGTTTTTGTATCAGACAAGCTAGTTTAATTTACAAATGGAGTTTTGATACACTCAGGACTCCAAATAAGTGTTGGGTGGGTAGGGGTTAGTTTGGTGAAAGGCAGACAAACCACAGTAGCTCATTTCCTTTCATTGATCCTAGCCCAAAGCATTGCTGTTGCACCTTAGATACTAAAATCCTTGATTCACATAAGAATAGTCTGGTACAGTCTGGAAGGATGTTGTCATGGTCTCTCAGAAGTAAGTAATACGAATTTTTAAACACTCCCCAGGAATAATTAACATGATCTCAGGTATTCTAAAGCATAAGGATGTACAGTATTTCTTACAGTGGAAGAAATAGCCAAATATTTTGAGAAAAGTATGAAGGTAGAACTGTGTATTTTTAAGGACTAAATCTTTCTTCTGTTTGTTCTTAATTCACTGAGGCTATTGTGTGTGGGTTTTGGGGAGAGTGTTATCCTAAATAAAAATATATAGAGATACTCTATAATCTCCTACTTAAGAAACTTTCTGATAGATTCTACCTCTTAGCCTATCTTGGCGTTTCTCTAGTAGAGCTATGGATGTTACTGTTGTCTAACCACTGTTTTCATTTTTATGAGTGACTTCCTAATATACACACAACTACATTAAAATTTTTGTAATTATGTAATTTTAGGTATCATATATATAAATTTTGGGATCCTCAGGTGGCTCAGTGGTAAAGAATCTGCTTGCCAAAGCAGGAGATGCGGGTTCAATCCCTATGCCATAAATATCTCAAGGAGGAGGAAATGGCAGCCCACTCCAGTATTCTTGCCTGGGAAATCCCGTGGACAGAGGAGCCTGGCGGGCTACAGTTCATGGGGTGGCAAAGAGTTGGACATGACTCAGAACTGAGCATATATACATTTTATGTGTATAAAGTATATGAAAAATTTTATGTAAGTAAAATCATATATAGTTATATATTTTATTGTGTATGTATATATTTATATAAGATAGTTTAATTGACAATGTTAATATATAAACTTAGATCATACTTACATATATTTTAATATATATAATTATATATCTTATAAAACACATTTATATGTTTGTAGTCTGCCCATTTCTCTTTTGGAGAAGGGAATGGCAGCCCACTCCAGTATTCTTGCCTGGAGAATCCCATGGACATAGAAGCCTGGCGGGCTGCAGCCCGCGGGATTGCAAAGAGTCGGACACAACTGAGCAACTAACACACATACATTTCTCTTTTATTTAGTAATAAATCATGAAGACTTTTTCTTTTATCAATAAACATTTCTATAATGTGCTCCTTAATGGTATCTGTGTGTTCCTTTGTATGAAATCTGATTATTTACTTACCAATCTGCCTTTGATGGACATTTAGGTTTCTGATTTTTCTCTGTTGTATAAGTGACATCGTAAACATCTTTCCACATTCTTTTTTGTGCACATCATTGATTGCTTCCTTTGAATATTTTTTAGTGGTTTTTTTTTTTTTTTGCTGGGTCAACATAATTCTTAAAATGAAAGACTTTGGACATGTATAACCAAAGCATCTTCCAGAAACGCTGAAATTTAAGCTTATGCTACCTTGGAGTTTCTTGAGTGTGCTTATTTTTCCATACCTTCTCACACCAGATAATCTTATTATTTTTAATGTCAGTGGAGACTATACAGTTGACTCTTGAACAGCATAGGGGTTGGGGCATTGACCCTCCATGTATAATCTATAGTCGGTCCTTCGTATCTTCAGTTCCATGTCAAGAGATTTAGCCAACCATAGATCATTAGTACTGCAGTATTTACTGTTGAGAAACAATTCACATATAATTGCACCCATGCAGTTTAAACCCATGTTATTCAAGTGTCAACTGTGTTTTCATTTTTTATTTGCATTTTTTTTAATTTTTTTGATGCTAAATTCTACTAAGCTAGTACTTTAGAGCAATACTGAAATCATGAAGTCTTGGTTTGATTCCTTTGCTTTGAATCCCTTGGAGTCAGCTGCTCCCAGGCATAGGTTTTTGGGGTAGGCCTGGCCAGGATGGGGAACTTGATGGGAAAGGAGTGAAATAAAGGTAGTTTGAGAATATCACTTATCACTTCCCTCTAAGAGAAGTACCAAAAGCTGAAAAAGAATTACAGAGAAATTACAGGGAAATTAAAGACTTAAACAACAACAACAACAAAACAAACAAGATTCTCCTTGAGTCTATTCTATGGAAAGAAAACTTCTTTCTCCCTGTTAGTTACCTTACCCCTTAGTCACTATTCCAGAGCTTGAGACAGACTGTTTGTCCTATACTTTGACTAATGTGGGTGAAATGATTTTTGTGTGATCTTTTAAGACTGGAGATCCCAATCACATCTTTAATATTGCATCTGCAGAAAAAAATGCTTTCTACATTACTAACTTTGGGAACAGAAGTTTTTGGTCATTTGGGGAACTACTTACCCTTTTATTTTTCAAATTTAAACATTAACCAAGGCAATCTGAGCTTTGCCTTTTTTTTCTCTTGGGTAACTTGATTCCCCAATTATGAATAACGATTATTTAATGTCTGTTAATTCTATGGCAGTTTAGGGTGAATTCTAATTAGCCTTTTCCCTACCATATGTGGTTTGTGGCTTGAAAGGCTTTCTAATGCCTCCCCACCCTGAAACTAATGACTCAGAACCAAGACTGACACAGATCTGCTATTGCTCCAGAGAGTGCCCACACCCTTTTGCAGCCTTGCTGCTCCATGGTAGGTAATGCCCCCAACCAAGCTGGTCTCAGTATGGTTCCTGCTGTGCAATGCACCCAGAAGGCTTGGCTTGACTCACATGATGCTCATTTCTGGGGGAGTCACAAGCACTATTTCTTCACTGGAGTCCTAGGTAGTCATTTTCCCTAGTGCTTTAAAAAGATTAAAATGTGGTTTTATGGATAATCATCTCCCAGATTTTTGTGAAAATGTCTCTGATCCTAATTAGTGGTATCAACAGATTCCAAAAGAGTAAAGAAAGATGTCTGTGGCTTCTGATTTAAATTAGTCTATCTGTATTGATTGGTCATTGTCTTAGTCTGTTCAGGCTGCTATAGCAGAATGCCATAGACTGTATGACTTACAGACAACAGAAATCTATTTTCGCAGCTCTGGAGGCTGGAAGTCTGAGGTCAGGGTTCTGATGTCAGGTTCTGGTAAGAGCCCTGTTCCAGTTTACAGACTGCTGACTTCTCGTTGCATCCTCACATGGCAGAATGAGAACAAGTTTTTTTTTAAGCCTCTTTTTACAAGGATACTAATCCAATTGATGAGCCATTAAGTAGGGATTAGGTTAGGTTTCAACACATGTATTTTTGAAGGACATAAGCATTCACAACACTCACCAGCATTGGTATGTAGATAAGAAGAATCATGCTCAGTTGTGTTTGACCCTTTTTTTGACCCTATGGACTACAGTCCACTGGGCTCCTCTGTTCATGAGATTCTCCAGGCAAGCATACTGGAGCGGGTTGCCATTTCCTCCTCCAGGGGATTTTCCTGGCCCAGGGACTGAACCCTAGTCTCCTGTATTGCACGCTGACTCGTTACTGCTTGAGCCTCGGTAAAGCCCTGGTGTGTAGATAACTGAAGATTAACTATGACTTTCTAGAACAAAATAACAGTTCTTCCTGAGCATAATGTATAAACTGGGTTTAAAAGATGAGTTAAATCATAAAAAAAGTTGCTTCTAATTTTATCCTATATGACATGTCATTCAAAATATTTAAAGAAGGGAGAATTCTGTTCAGTAGAATTTTTGATTGAGTTAAATAGAGGGAAGTGGAGAGTTATTGCTTAATGTATACAGAGGTTCAGTTTCGCAAGGTGAAAAGGGATGGATGGTGGTGGTGTTTGCACAACAGTGTGAATGTATTTAATATCACTGAACAATGGTTAATGGGGTAAATTTTATGTTATTTGTTTTTCACCACAATTGAAAAAGAATAATGTGAGATTCCTCTTGGAGAGCTTTTTGATCCATGTTTTGACTTAGTAAATATGGGAGGTTAAATATAGCTGTGTGTGTATCCTGGCTGTTTGAGAGTTCTGCATGCAGGCCTCATTTTATAGGACTGGAGAGGCAGGATGTGTTTGGATCCAGGACATCTTTGAGAAGGAGTTTAACAATTTTCTTATATTGCTGTGCATTCCTGTAATTTGCATTCTTCTCCTAAAATGTACAGAGAGAAAAACAATTTGGATCCCAATTAATTGGGCTCTAATTGATCTTTGTTTTAGGCTGAATATTAAAAGATCAGCCACCTAAGGTATTTAATCATAACTGATCTTGTATGTAACTGCACAGGAAGAAAAAGTTTAGGTGTAGCTTTCTTCACATTCATGCTTTCCCTCAGCCATTGTGCTTTGTGTTCTTGAGACCCAGTGAATTTTTTGAAGGTCAGCTGTGGTGCAGAGGAGAATTAATATTAAAATGCATTTAATAAATAAGCTGTCAGATGATTCCCTATGATACCATAGCAGCTGAAAACCTTCTTTCCTTTTTCTTTCCGATCACTATGTACAGGGGGAATGATGGGTAATATAGAGTCTCTGTTGGTGTCTCATAACGGGCCTTCAGTAATCATTTCTATCCCAATCTTGCTCCATTGATGTCATCAGTCCTGAGTGACGGAGCAATTTTCTCACAGAAGAAAGCCCCTCCCTGGAAAGGAGAGATAGTCATCTACCAGTGTAACAGGGGGAGAATAGAAACAAAATCACAGATTTGGCAGAGAAGGCCTGCATTCTGACCCCGTGTTCCTGGCAGTTTGAGTGAGGTTTTGGTCTTTGGTTTAAATTGTCATGATTATTTAATAGCATGTTACAGGGCCATGATTTTGAACTCTGGGCTCTTCATGGGCTCTGCCTCAAGGCAGAAACTCAGGAAGATTAAACATTAATTAAAGTATCTAAAGCAACTACATAGGAGAACAAAAAGTGTAAGAAGCAGAAAAATAACTGGCCTCCCCACTGGGGAAAGTCATTTTTAAAAGGAAGGTCTGGTATTGTACTTTAGAGATGAATGTAATAGGACTTCACTAAACCCAAAGGCATGAGTAATTTCTCAGGAGAGTATTCTGCCTCTGATTCTTTAAAAAAAATTGGAAAAGCTCAGCAGATTTTGGGTCATCTCAGGGGCCCTAATGGTATGGAGAGAAAGGAAACGACCATGTTCAAGTTGTAACTGTATTTGATATTTATTGAGAAACCACAGAGGGTATGGGAGACGGGGTTCCCAAGCCTGACTGGATGCCTTTCCTTCCTGGAGATTCCAGTCCAGTATTTTGGATGCAGACCTAGGAGTCTGTATTTCCAAAAGATTCCCGGTGTGCAGCATGGTTTCAAAACTACTGGTCAAGTTCAATAGATTTCATGAAAATGAGAGAGAGGGTAGTAGTACAGAGGGAAATTGACAAAGAGGAAGAGGGAGAAGGAGTTTTGGAAGCCTTTGTTCAAATATCTGAGGAAGAGGAATGTGTAAATCCATCCACAGCAGAGCTCTCCTGGCTGAACTGGAGGCAGGAGACCTTTCTTAGTTTCCAAGGTCTGAGCAAGGCAGATTTACTCCTCATGCACCAGACGGTGTGATGTCATTTCCTTCTTCCCTTCTGCTGCCCCACCTTCAGCCTCTCTCCCTGCCTCTTCCCTGTGTATCAACACTTCATGCCCTTGATCTGCACTTGCAGCGATCTCTCCTGCTTCCTGTCTGTTTTCTGCTTTGGCTCAGTGGGTTCACAAGTGAGGCTGGAATTCAGCATGACACAGGTCTGCTTCCCCAAAGTACTAGAACCTCCACTTTCCATGCGGTGGGGGAGCCCAGCCTGGTGGACATGACTGGACACTCAAGATGGGTCTGAATGAAGTTTCAGGCTAATCCTGATAGAAAGTGCACTGTGTGAAACAGCACGGTGATTTCAAGAGAGCATGGACTTTAAAGGCTGGTAGACTTTCTGTAGGCTTCTTCTCAGTAAATGGCCCAGTGTCTTTCTATTTGCTAAGGACAAGCCACCCTAATGACCTTCTGTCTTTTATACCCCACACTTCAATAGTGATATATCCAGAATCCATTGATTTTCACTGTCTTTATTGTTTTTTTAATTTTATTTTATGTTGGCGAATAGTTGATTTACAGGGTTGTGTTAGTTTCCGGTATAGAGCAAACTGATTCAGTTATACATATACATATATCTATTCTTTTTCAGATTTTTCCGCCATTGAGGTTATTACCGAGTATTGAGTAGAGTTCCCTGTTCGCCATGGTACATCCTTGTTGATTATCTATTTTATATATACAGAATATATGAACATATAGAATTCTATGTAGAATATAGAATATATAGTATATGTCAATCTCAACCTCCTAATTTATCCCTCCCCAACATCTTCCCTTTCGGAAGTCATAAGTTTTTTTTCTAAGTCTGTGAGTCTATTCTGTTTTATAGGTAAGTTTATTTGTATAATTTTTAAAGATTGCACATATAAGCAACATCTATGATATTTGTCTTTCTCTGTCTGACTTACCCTCACTTAGTATGATAATTTCCATGTCCATTCATGTTGCTGCAAATGGTATTATTTCATTCTTTTTATAGCTGAGTAATATTCCATTGTATATAAGTACTATGTCTTCTTTATCCATCCCTCTGTCAATGGACATTTAGGTTGCTTTCATGTCTTGGCTATTGTAAACCCACTATATCTATTCTTAACATCTGGTCCAAACTGTCATTGCTTGTCTGGATTATTGCCACAGTCTTCTAACTGGTCTCACTGCTTCTGCCCTTGTTCCTACAGTCTTTTCTCAACACAGCAATCATAGTGATCCTTTCAAATGTCACTTAGGCTCTCCCTTCTTTGCCCAGTCTTCCCTTTCAGCTTCAGAACAGAGACTTTACCATGTCCTACGAGACACTCCATGATGTTCCTCATTTCAGTTTCTCTCCCCTCATCTCTGACTTACCTGTCCCTTGATCTCACTGCTCTAGCCATAGTTCCTACTTGCTATTTCTCATTTGGCCAAGCAAATTCCTCTCTCTGGGTCACTGCCCTTGTTTCCTCTGCCTGAAGCATTTTTAAATGAAATATTTATATGATTCTCTCATTTTCCTTCAAGTCTACCTATTTTTTGCTTTATATAATGTCAATTTTGGACAGCTCATATAAAAATGGATGTCTCCTTCAATGTAGGAGACACAAAAGCCATGAGTTCGATCACTAGGTTTGAAAGATCCCCTGGAGAAGGAACCCTCTCCAGTGTTCTTGGCTGGGAAATCTCATGGATGGAGAAGCCTGGCGTGCTGCAATCCATGGGGTTGCAAAGAGTCGGACACAACTGAGCAGCTGAGCACTCATGCAATTCATTTCACATTTCTGCTTTGTTTTTCTTCATAGTACATTTCATCACCTGACATTGTTTATTTTGTTGTATTTGTCATACAAGTTCTATGAGGGTAGGGCCTTTGTATTTTTTTACTGCTGATCCCCAGGTCTAGAAAAGTACCCAACACATAGTAGGTGTTGAGAAAGAATTTGTTGACCAAATGTATTATTAGTAGATCTGGATTTTCAGTTTTATCACTTATTACTAGCTTTATCACTTTTTATCTGTGTGACATTCAGTGTGTTATTCTTCAGAGTCCAGGTTTTCTCATTAAAAGAGGAAAATACAGTTGACCGTTGAACAACATGGAGGTTAGGGGCACCAATCTTTCAAGTGGTTAAAATCTTCATATAATTTATAGTTGGCCTCCATATCAATTGGGCTTCCCTTGTGGCTCAGCTGGTAAAGAATCCACCTTCAATGTGGGAGACCTGGGTTCAAACCTTGGGTTGGGAAGATCCCTTGGAGAAGAGAAAGGCTACCCACTCCAGTATGCTGGCCTGGAGAATTCCATGCACTGTATAGTCCAGGGGTTTGCAAAGAGTCAGACATGACTGAACAACTTTCTTTGTTTCTTTCCATATCAATTGTATCTTGGGGTCCTGAGCCCCACAGCTGTGGACTCAACCAGCTGTGGCTGGAGTAGTCCTGTGCATTTACTATTGAAAAAATACACTTATAAGTGGACCCTTGCAGTTCAAACCTATGTTGTTCAAAGATCAACTGTAACTTTTTTTTTCCCCATTTATTTTTATTAGTTGGAGGCTAATTACTTTGCAATATTGTAGTGGTTTTTGTCATACACTGACATGAATCAGCCATGGATTTACATGTGTTCCCCATCCCGATCCCCCCTCCCACCTCCCTCTCCACTGGATTCCTCTGGGTCTTCCCAGTGCACCAGGCCCGAGCACTTGTCTCATGCATCCAGCCTGGGCTGGTGATCTGTTTCACCCTAGATAATATACATGTTTCGATCAACTGTAATTTTATTTCATGGGGGTACTTTTGCAGAATAGAACTAATGTGTAAGTTTCCAACAGAAGTGTTAGTTCAAGTTTGCACTAAAAATATAATAGCTCTCATTATTGTTGCTGTTGTTAGTATTTATTGAAGCCTAATTTAAAGAACTGAATTTATTCAGGCATGGATTGGTTTTCAATGAAAGTGGGATCCAGTAAGTGACTGCAATCCCATAGGACAGTTTTGGTTGCTTCTATTCCACTTCTCCTAAAAGAGTGTAGGCTACCTGCTAATAGTTCTAGGGTTTTTGCTTGAAGGATCTTTGCATAAGTGAGAACTTCCGTGGTGTAAATTTTCCTATTGTTCTTAAGCAAATCTTTAAAATTAAATACAACTATAGAATGGAGACTGTTCAATTTTTTCAATTACATCAGGTTTATGAAGGTTTTTCAATTGTATAGAGTTCATCCTGTATCTTTTTATACTTAATCAATATGCAATATTTTAAGTGCCTGTATCATTCATATCTTAAGGAGATAATTTCCATGGTAACCAACTCTTCTTCACGTTAGCCAAAAAAATATGGTTAGTGCTCAAATCTGTGAAAAGCATGCATGCAGATAGTTTGCTCATTAATCAGGTTTGGTGTCATTCACACACTTACACTGTTAATAATTGCTAGCTATTAATATTGTAAATTTAGTTCAAATACTGTAAATGTCTGTTCTTTCAAGACTGAATGTTAGGATTGGAATTTAGTACAAGTATGTATAAATCATTTCAAATGAAAAAAAAAATGAATGCAAATCAGATACCAGCTGGAGGGAGATTTGCATGATTATTTTAATGTTATGACAGGACACGAACACTCAGAAATTCGAATCAGAATGCTATTTCTTATACCTGCAAGTGTTGTTGAATGTCTCTTATGATGTGGCCAAGTACCACCCTGTGTTATTAGCAGATCCTACAGATAAAAATTTGTGAGAGTCCGGTGTCAAGCTCACTCTGCTTATATGTTTTCTCTGTAGGCTGGGTTTGAAGATTGAAATGGAATAAGCATTTTCACCAGAGTAAGCAGTGCTTAGCACTCACACTGGTATTCCTTAGAATGACTCCAGGGTTTTTCAAGAGATAAATCTTGCCATTTGATTATTGGCGATCACTTGTCCACTCAGCACCCTAATGCAGAGTGCCCTCCGTGTACTGTACAGCCACACTTAAGACAGAAGAAAGAGTAACAACAATGCCATGTTTTGCCAATGAGTCTGGACATTGTCTTTTCTGTAGCATGGCTGATTGGGTCTTGTTGCAGATCATTTCTCATAAATGCATTAAATCCTTTACTGATATTCATAAAACCTCATAATGATGACTTCATAGGAGATTCTTTTCTTTTTTGAGATGTGATTATCTATCTGCTTTTAGTTTTCTCTGTTGCACTAGAAATGTGTGTGTGTGTGTGTGTGTGTAACGTCCTCTAGCCTTTTTAGCAATGATTCTCATTTTAATTATTCTAATGAATTGCTGATTAAAATAAACTTTGATGATCATCTTTATTTTTAAACATTGAAGATGATTCTGCTTTAAAAAGATAGCTGGACAAGTATTTCTTAAAATCAATAAGTAAGCTTATTTCTCCACATAAACAAAGTAATTTTTTAGAAACAGAACACTTTATATATTGCTTGATGCTTCTGTCTGGTATGGTAGTTGAAGAGCATAAAGTTATAACAGAGATTTTCATTTTAATGGGAGAGTTGTAATACCCTCGTAATTTTTTTTTACTTCTCATTAGTTTTTACAACCTATGAATTACCTAAAACAACTTCAGTCATTTGAAGTTTGACTTGCCACTTATTTTCCTGTGAGCGAAATTGTCATTTGAGAAATAGAGCCCATATTTATGGCACTGGTGTCTAAGGCTACACGTGAGGAATGTCACAGAGCTTGCTGATGCTGGCGTGTGTTCTAATGCTGTCTGCTGGGGCTCTGCTCAATACAGGATTATGGAGAAGAATGGAAAAGAATGACAATGAAGTAGTAGTTACTGTCAGTCTCATGGTAATGTAATGAGAATTTAGGAGGCTTTTCTATCACCGGTTTAGCTCTACTATTTTAGACTTGTCTGGAGGACATTTTGTATGATTTACTATAAGGTTATTTCTTCAGTTCATTTATTCATTGATATGTTATTACATTATTATTTACCTATAAAAAGGTCAGCACAAGACTTCAAGTCTTAGTGTCATTTTTGTTGTTGCTGTTGTCTATAATAAATTTCAATAATGGCCTTTTTAGGGGAGTGGGTAGAGATGAGTAATAACTATATGTACATATATACCTCATATATCTAATTGAATATGTATCATATATATGTTTTGGATGGGTGGAGACAAGTAATGTTTATATGTGCATATACATGTTATTGACTGTGCTATATATGTTACTGAAACCTCAGTTCATTGTCATATACTACATGTACATTGAGACACAGTCCAACGTATGCATCCACTTAAGATTGTAACTGTGGATGTCATTTAGTGTTTAGTTGCTCTTGTTTCTCTGTGCCTCTTCTCTTCTCCCTCTTTACTCTGAGTCTATCCAAGTAACCCATTTTAATAACTATTTTTATAATCCTTCATCATTTTATTCCTTTAGCTTGTTTCCAATCATTAACTGTGTTATATGATCATCCTTATGTGAGCAAAATGCATCTCCACGGGAGCATTTCTCTGAGAAAACTGTTTCTGCTTCATTATAGATAAGCTAGCTTATCCGGGTCACAAAGTTCAGAGAGTTCTAGCTTCCCCAGGTTTGCCCAGGACTAAAACTAGGAATACAAAATTGACCATTGACTGTTTGAGCAAGGTCATGTGGAGCAAACCAACTAATGAGACCCATCAGTGGGAGGTGATGCTGTCTGGGCTTGGGCTGGAAATCATGCTCACTCTAGGGAGATCATTGTGATTGATCAGGGGATGCTCTGTCACACACAGCGCATTGTGTTGGCTGGGGTGGGGTCTCCTTTAGACCTGGTTATCCGTGAAGGAGAGTTCGTATGTGTCCATGTCTTATTTTGAGTTTAAAGCTTTGCCGGTGAGGATTTGCTCATTTTCTCCCCACACTTGCCAGCTGAGCACAGCCATGCTCTTGTCCCTGATGAGGAATGACAATGATAATGATCCTGAGTGTGATCTGAGAACAACAGGGACCACTTCCTGACCACTAGGTGCTCTCCTTTGCACTAATCACTTTAAGCAGCCTATCTCTTAACCCTCGTCACAACCCACAACCCCATGAGCTATGGATAACCATTCTCTCCACTTTGCAAGTGGGGAAATAGGATCAGAGAGGTAAAGTCACTTGCAGGTGGTCACCAGGCTAGTGAGGGGTGGAGCCGAGGCTTGAATCTAGGGCTTCAGTTCTTCCTAACCCAAACCAATGTCGTTCTGTGCTTCTGCTTCTCTTGATGCCTGACTTTGAGTTCAGTTCAAAAGCTACTCACCATGCCCTTCCTGTGGGTCCACAGGGACTGTAGCCAGCACTGCAGATTCAGAGATGACCAAGAAATGGGCTTTGCATGGAGAAACTTACAGATAAATAGAGGAAATAGACATGTAAATCATTTTACTGTAACATAACTGTGTAGCACTAGGATGTAAGCTCTAGGAGAAGATGGCATTTCTTTGTCTGTTTCATTCCAAAGCACTTAAAATAGCACTTGGAACATAGTAGGCACTCAAATGTATATATGGACCTATCATGGAGGGAGGCGCTTTTTGCCTTGTCTGTGGTTTTCATTTATGCTCTCTCTCTGAACCCTACTCCTGACTCCGGATCCCTGGATAGCCTTGTCCACCAGCTTCTGGCACACTCTATTGCCCTTCCATTGCACGAATGCTTTATGGAACACACGCAGTGTTCCAGGTATGGCTTTGGCATTAGGAACATAAAGATGGACAGACCAGGCACAGGTTCTCTCCTCATGGAGGAATTCTCTTATACTCAGACAATCCGAATTCAACTCAGCTCCTCCCTCACACATGATCCTCTGCCACCCCCCCCCCCCCATCACAGTGTCATCAGCAGGATTGATTCTCATGGCAGAGAAGACCTACATACCCCAACTCTGACTTGATCAGATGCTGTACCCAATAACTTTCTCTATAAAGACTTCCTGCCACAGATTTTCACATGCAGTCTACTTCTTTATTCCTATCTCATTATCTACAGAGGAAAGAAGTAGATCAAAATAAACTCATTGACCACTGAGAAGATTGTTAACAGGTATGAGTCCCCTACTATGTGTCAGGTAATATTCTGGGCATTTCCTCTTTCATTTAGTTTACAAAGTCACCCTGAGAATAAAGTGATATTTTCTCTGTTTATCCAGATAAGGCCCAGTGAGGTTAGTAGGGTATCCAGGCTCAGAGGAGCAAAGGAGTGATCAAGTGGGGATGAGGAATGAAGCTCAATCTCCCTGCCAACCTGTTTGTCTGGATCCATGGTATATTCCTAAGACCATGAGAAAGGATCCAGGAGGGCTGGAGAGTGAGTGGCCCTCTGGTGCCTATTGATATCAGTGCCCTGAAAATTGTACCTGTAACTCATTGCTGCCATCGTGTTTTCGTAGCCTCATGGCGGGGGCATTTCTCATGTTCCTCTGTAGATTTATGAGCTTGTATATGGTACTACTACTCTACGGCAGTCTTTAAGAATTCCCCGAAGATTCACGTAGAGATCACAATTATTTAGGTTCTAAATTACCCTTGTCCAGTTTTAAGCAGATGAGCAGTATTTTCACCCTCTAAACAATGATTCCTAAGGCTTATTGCTGCAATAATATCACATTTAGTTTCCAAGGAAACTGCATATCCATTCCTTCTCTCCATCCCTTCCCTCCCACTTTCTTAAGCCTGAATTTTTTTTTTTATTTTAAACTCAAAATGTGCCATTGTAGCCTCCTGCTATTGTTAAAGTTTTGGTTCTGGCACCAGTTCCTAAGAAATTACAGTTTTATTTCTGATCTTCTTAATGTTTTGGATGCATCTCTGCAGAATAGCCATGCATTCTAAATGGCACTGAAACAAATTACTGCCTTCATTATAACTTACAATAGATGAATGCATCACACTTCAGAGTCACAGCTTCTTTAGCCAAAATACCTTGGTTATTTAACATACTGTAGCTCTATAATTGCTTACTTGGTATTCCATTGTGAGGCTTGGAAATAAAAGAAAGGTTAGGCTGTGATATATATATTTTACTCTCAGTGCATATCTATAATATATTCTGGTTAACTGACTGTATAGATTCAATAAATTTGCAACCTCCAGATGAATTAATTACTGCATCTAAGCATCACTTTTTCATCGATTATGCTAGTAGTGACTAAAAAAAATCCTTGGACATTCCATAAACCACTGGATATGTTACTATGAAAGGCAAAGAAGTATGTACTTACTTTGTAATACTATGGGAATGCAGAGGGTAGCCACACAGTGCCATAGGATGCAGGCATGCAGATCCACTGCTTAGGCATTTGAGCTTTGTTGATTGAAATATTTCTCTCCTGTCTCTTCAGTTTCTCTACCCCATCCTATGCTACACACACACACACACACACACACACACACACTCGTCTCCTTGTAGAAAACAGCAGAGAACAGCCCTGTGTTTACAGAGACCCACTTGTGGCTGTGTGTACATGTGTATAGCAGCTAACATCCATTCACTGGGTCCATCCTGAGGATTGCATTGAGCCTTCATGCTTTCCTGAATTCTCTGAGTTTTTCATATAGAGACCTACACCTTTGGAGTTTTTGTTTGTTTTTTTCTTAAAATTGTTCTGAGACTTTGCTCTTGGAGAATTCGGAACTTGGGATCTGATCTATCTTCAAATAAATGAGTGGTAATTAGCAGCCTATAAGTGGATAATAGTGGAATTGGTAATTGTATGTATTTTGTAGGTAAGGGCAAATGTGACTGTTAGGGTGCTTTGGGGATTTGGAAGGAATTAGTTTATATAGAGTTAAATTGTGAAGCCAGCTAAGGGATTGTTGTACATGGAAAATGGATCTTCCATTTACCTAGTCTTTTAAGCACTTGGGGTTTAAGCCTGGGTTCTTACCAGGTACTAGCTTCTGGTAGGCAGTAGGTCCAGAGCAGTCTCTTCTGAAGAGTTGGGTGGGACCAAGAGGATGTAAGCCTCAAAGGATAATGGGAAAGGGATTCTGGCTTTGCCAGACTGTGTGATCTGACAGAAGAATTTGTTCTACTGGAAGAATGCACTTTGTGTGCCCACCTTCATACAGGTAAGTTCTTAAATTATTTTCTTACAGTAAAGCAGCTTGTTTTTTTGCCTCTGTCTGTCACAAAAACCCCTGTGTTGAGTCTATAATGTCCAGAAACCCAGAAATCAACCATGGGTGCATAGGCCCTCTCTGGCTCTTTTGTGTCCATTTCTGTATGGAATCACCCTGGACTTCTTGGTGTCCCCTTTTTGTTCTGAGCTGAAGCCTACAGGTCAGTGCACAATGGAGTGAAACATGGACAGACTCAATTCACTTTGGTCATTGTGATTAGTGAGTTTAGAATTTTCAAAGCTGAGATGAATACACTTTATGATGAACAGTGACCAGAATAACTAATCAGAAATCAGAAGTCTGCAAAAAGTAAAACCACTACTAACAAAAAATAGTCTAGCATTGGAAATTCCCTAATTTTAAATGGAAATGCTGGCCTAATTTGCAGTTAGATTTGTCCTCTCACCCCATGTGGAAATGGAGAGAGAAAGGCTCTTAGGCGAAGTAAGTAGCATAAATGGAGAGTTAAAGGACAGAAGCAGGTAGAGGACAGGGCTAGCTATAGCTGGTAAAGGGTCTCCTGGTCCAGGCTGAGGAGGTGGAGCATCACCTTGGAGGCTTGAAGGGATCCTTGAGGGCTGTCAGGTGGGGGCTGACATTGCAAGAACCTGCCATGCCTGGCTGGAGGCATGAGTTTCTAAGTCATTGGATTATAGAATGTGAATTCTGAGAGTTCTGTTGTAGCATATAAAGGAAAATTTATCTGATAGATGCTCTTTTCCTTATGAGAACATTCTGACTTTGGGATAAAGCTTAATAGTCCTTGCTTTAAGACAACTTGTATCTAATTGGTAATTAATGCAACGATAGTATTGTAGTTGCTCATGATATTCTCCAGTAGAGTCTTTTCTGCTTATTTGTCCAGGAGTGTTCTGTGGTAGTGATAAGACCCAAGGATTATATTGTCTGTGTCTGTACTAATAGATTATAGCATGAGAATCAGGATAAAAGATAGGAAAGAAAAATTTTTGGGAAGCAGTATAAAATTGTTAGAAAAGTACACAGTAGCACCTTTCTACAGGGAAGTTTACTTCAGTTCAGTTGCTCAGTCATGTCTGACTCTTTGAGACCCCATGGACTATAGCACGGCAGTCTTTCCTGTCCATCACCAACTCCCAGAGCTTGCTCAAACTCATGTACATTGAGTTGGCTATGCCATCTAACCATCTCATCCTCTGTCGTCCCCTTCTCCTCCAGCCTTCAATCTTTCCCAGCGTCAGGATCTTTTCCAAGGAGTCAGTTCTTCACATCAAGTGGCAAAGTATTGGAGCTTCAGCTTCAGCATCAGTCCTGAATTGAATATTCAGGACTGATTTCCTTTAGGATGGACTGGTTGGATCTCCTTGCAGTCCAACGGACTCTCAAGAGTCTTCTCCAACACCACAGTTCAAAAGCATTAATTCTTTGGTGCTCAGCTTTCCTTATGGTCCAACTCTCACATCCATACATGATTACCAGAAAAACCATAGCTTTGACTATACAGACCTTTGTTGGCAAAGTAATATCTCTGCTTTTTAATATGCTGTCTAGGTTGGTCATAGTGTTTCTTCCAAGGAGCAAGTGTCTTAATTTCATGGCTGCAGTCACCATCTGCAGTGATTTTGGAGCCCAAGAAAGTAAAGTCTGTCTCTGTTTCCATTGTTTCCCCATCTATTTGCCATGAAGTGATGGGACCAGATGCCATGATCTTTGTTTTCTGAATGTTGAGTTTTAAGCCAGCTCTTTCACTCTCCCCTTTCACTTTTATCTTTAGTTCCTCTTCGCTTTCTGCCGTAAGGGTGGCATCACCTGCAGATCTGAGGTTATTGATATTTTTCCTAGAAATCTTGATTCCAGCTTGTGCTTCATCCAGCCTGGCGTTTCTCATGATATACTCTGCACATAAATTAAATAAGCAGGGTAACAATATACAGCCTTGATGTACTCCTTCCCCAATTTTGAACCAGTCCTTTGTTACATGTCTGGTTCTAACTGTTGCTTCTCGACCTGCATACATATTTCTCAGGAGGCAGGTAAGGTGGTCTGGTAGTCCCATCTCTTTAAGAATTTTCCATAGTTTGTTGTAATCCATACAGTCAAAGCATTAGCATAGTCAATGAAGCAGAAGTAGATGTTTTTCTGGAGTTCTCTTGCCTTTTCTATGATCCAATGAATGTTGGCAATTTGATCTCTGGTTCCTCTGCCTTTTCTAAAACCAGTTTGTGAACCAGTTCACGGTTCATGTATTGCTGAAGCCTGGCTTGGAGAATTTTGAGCATTACTTTGCTAGCATGTGAGATGAGTGCAATTGTGCGGTACTTTGAGTATTCTTTGGCATTGCCTTTCTTTGGGATTGGAATGAAAACTGACCTTTTCCAGTCCTGTGGCCACTGCTGAGTTTTCCAAATTTGATGACATATTGAGTGCAGCACTTTCACAGCATCATCCTTTAGGATTTGAAAAAGCTCAGCTGGAATTCTATCACCTCCACTAGCTTTGTTTGCTGTGATGCTTCCTAAGGCCTGCTTGACTTTGCACTCCAGGATGTGTAATGCTAGGTGAGTGATCATACCTTGTGATTATCTGGGCCATTAAGATCTTTTTTGTATAGTTCTTCTGTGTATTCTTGCCACCTCTTCTTAATATCTTCTGCTTCTGTTAGGTCCATACAATTTCTGTCCTTTATTGAACCCATCTTTGCATGAAATGTTCCCTTGGTATCTCAAATTTTCTTGAAGAGATTCTCTATCTCCATTCTATTGTTTTCCTTTATTTCTTTGCACTGATCACTTAGAAAGGCTCTCTTTGCTATTCATTGGAACTCTGCATTCAGATGGATATATCTTTCCTTTTCTCCTTTGCCTTTCGCTTCTCTTCTCTTCTTTTCTTAGCTATTTGTAAGGCCTCCTCAGACAACCATTTTGCCTTTTTGCATTTCTTTTTCTTGGGGATGGTTTTGATCACAGCCTCCTGTACAGTGTTATGAACTTCCATCCATAGTTCTTCAGGCTCTCTGTCTATCAGAACTAATTCCTTAAATTTAATCTCCAGGGAAAGCCAATCCCTATTGAGGCATGGCCAGTTGAGGAAGAATTTATCGCCATAAAGAAAAGAACACAGTAAAAGAAACTTTCAGCCTGGTCACTTCTTGCTGCTCAGAAATGGTTCCTATTTCCTTCTTTGTAAGCTTTGGGACATATGACCAACTGTTGGAAGGGTTTAGCTTACCTTATATTGAAAAATAAAGCAAGCCAAGCAAACAAAACAGCATCCCCTCCACTCCCACTGGTAAATACAAATTAAGTTATTTGGTGAGGTAATTAAATAAAAATCAGCTTGATGTACAGAAGTGGTTCTTGCTTCTGGTTCACAAGGGGTCTGGAATTTAACCGACTCTGGCTGATCAGATATGTAAAATAATGGTTCCATCACTTGCTGAAAAACTTTGTTTGCTATTCAGAATATTTGTAATACACAGCGTTCACCTCTTTTTGAGATAAAGGTTGCTGGTAATCCAGTCTAAACCCTGGCATTGACATGCTATTTGCCATTGTCCTTATACATATATACTCATTGTGTATGTGTGTGTTTGTGTATTAGTGTTAGTTAGTATTAGTCAGTTAGTTGCATCTGAATCTTTTATGACCCCATGTACTGCAGTCTGCCAGGCTCCTCTGTCCATGGGGATTCTGGGCAAAGATTCAGGTAAAGAGTCAGTCTGCAATGCATGAGACCTGGGTTTGATCCCTGGGTCGGGAAGATCTCCTGTAGGAGGACATGGCAACCCACTCCAGTATTCTTCCCTGGGGAATACCCATGGACAGAGGAGCCTGGCAGACTGCAGTCCACAGGGTCACAAAGAGTTGGACGTGACTGAGTGGCTAAGCACACACACACACGTATATATGATAAATAAGGTTGCACTGTATTCATTTGAGGCCCTCAGGAGAAAGATGCTCTATTCAAAAGACATGTGAGTAGAATCAGGCAGTTTTCCATCCCCAGAATCCTGTGAAAAAAAATGGATGTTGGTTCGAGTAGCAGACCTAACAGCAGTGAAACTGGAGTGTAGAAACTTCTTGAGTGTGTCCTACTGACCAGAAGCATCAGCATCACCTGGGAACTTGTGAGGAATTTAGAATCTTTGGTGCTTCTGCAGTCTTACTCCTCAGTTGATTGAATATTGAAGTTTGAGAACACCTGGTGTGGACTACTCTTTCAGGAAAGCTAATTATGCAGAAAGTAGAATGGATGTGGAGGGAGAAGGTTCTAGCTAGAGGTAGAGCGTAGTCTCATGGCATTTTTGAAAATTTGGACAAACCTTGAGTACGTATGTCCTTGTACAAAAGGAGATGTCTGAGAATGAGAGTTTTAAGTGAAAAGAGAAGTGGCTGAGGTTCTTGAGGAGTTGGAGGAACAGAGACTCTGGTGTCCAGGTTGGGAGTTAGGTTGACCTGGATGATTGACACTTGTTCTTTTGAGGTGGGAGGGAGAGAGGAAAGGGTGGAGGTGTGTATAAATTAGCTTCTCTGTTGAGGAAGAATTAAGGAAGGAAGCTGGAAAGTTGAAAATAACAAAAAATGACAACTTGCTTTCATTGACAGTGGAGATGAGGTCATTTTCTGAGAGGGCAGGCATGGTCATGGGACTTAAGGAAGTCCTGGGGACCCTTGGGAAACCCTGTAGGGTTTCCCCCACTGTAGGGGGGAAAAACCATAACCGAGATTAAGGAGGAAATAGCTTACTTTGGCCATTGCTCTGACAATTTAAAACACCTTCCAGATGTCTGTAATAGAACAGTTATTCTAGATATAAAGATATTAAATTCCAGCACTAAATATCATACGGGCTTCTCTGGTGGCTCAGTGGTAAAGAATCTGCTTGCCAAGCAGGAGACACGGGTTTGATCCCTGGGTCAGGAAGATCCTGTGGAGAAGGAAATAACAACCCAATCCTGTACTCTTGCCTGGGAAATCCCATGAGAGGAGCCTAGCAGGCTACAGTCCATGCGTTCGCAAAAGAGTTGGAGACTACTTAATGACTAAACAACAGCAAACATCATACAGATCTTCCTCAACTTAGGATGGTTAAGTGCGAAGTCACTTCAGTCATGTCTGACTCTGTGTGACCCCATGGACTGTAGCCTGCTAGGCTCCTGTATCTGTGGGACTTTCCAGCCAAGAATACTGGAGTGGGTTGCCATGTCCTCTTACAGGGGATCTTCTATAGGGTTGCCATTTCCTACTCCAGGGGATCTTTCAACCCAGGGATCAAACCTGCATCTGTCTTCTATATTGACAGGTGGGTTCTTTACCAGTAGTGCCACGTGGGAAGCCCTAGGATGGCTACAGTCCCCATAAATCCACTGTAAGAGAAAATGCATGTTAAAAATGCATTTAATATACATAATCTACTGAATATTAGCCTAGCCTACCTTACACATGCTCAGAACACTCACATTAGCCTAGAGTTGGGCAAAATGATATCTCACAAAGTCTTTTTTCAGCAAAGTGCTGAATATCTGTTGCTTACCCTTATGATTGCATGGCTGAGTGAAAGCTGCTGCTTCTGCCTAGCATCATAAAAGAACATTGTACTGCCTATACTAGCTGGGAAAAAAGTCAAAATCTACAACTTGAAGTAGAGTTTATATTGAATGTGTATCCCTTTCAAACTATTGTAAAGTGGAGAAATCATTAAATCCAACCATCCTAAGTCAGGAACTGTGTGTATACTTAATGTAGTGCTGGTCTAAAATGTACCTGTGTTGACTGTATTAATACTTACTTCTAAAAAGTCAGAGCATCTTTACACATGATCTGATTTTCCTCAAAGGCCATTATCCTCATATGAAAGATGAAGATTCTTGGGCAAAGATAGGGGACACATTTTTTCCATAGTCACAAAGTGAGATTGGTACCAGGAACTGCTGGCTCCTAGCTTGAAGCTCCTTCCACAAGGCTATTTACAATTCATGATTTATCAAAAGCCTGCACTCTATTTGAGCTGGAAAAAGAGTTTTTGAAGAGTTCTGCTCTCACAGAACATCTGTGGGAATGCTGAAGGAAAAGTTAAATTGAGACATACTTTAATATTAATATTTTATTATCTTGACACAGCCTCAGAGGTCCCTTTTGCCAACAGGAAGTCATAGCGGTTTTTCATTCTTCTGTTGCCTGCTTGTTGCTGGGGCCTGTGTTTTGGTCAGAAGATGTTTTGTTTCTGAGGCCAGATAGTTAAAATAGACTGGCTTAACAGCAATATTCATGGCTATGTACTTCTTAGCACGGTGGATCATTTTTCAAGTCTTTTCACTGCTTTTGCTCTTTGATCAGGAAAAATCACTTAACAGTGAGACTGGAATCTCCTTTCATAGACTCCCATGTGTCCTTGTTTTCACCTGCTGGTCTTTGCTTCTCTGAAGAGTTTGACCTTGTGAATTAAATTCTTTCTGATTGTAACATTAGTCAGGTGAATTGAGTAACTGGGGACTTTTGTTTATTGATCCTTTCATCTCCTCTTTTTTTGCCGTAAAGGTCATTTTTCAATTTCCCCAGAAGGTAATTCTACTTCTACTAGTAGTTCTCAATGAAAAGTAAGCTTAGGATATTAAAATAAAAGCCAGAATAAACATTAAGCTTAGAAGTGTCATAAAAAAATCCTAGAAACAAGCATTTGTGCTTCTAAATGTAGCTTAAATTAGATAGAAAAAACTCTAATGATCAAGGTAAATTCTTCCATGCTGTGCAAGGTCCACAGAGGCCCCTTCTCTTTAGGAATCTAGACTTGAAGACTTCTCTTCATCCTTTGGTGAAATCATAAATGTAATTTTCTAAAAGATTACAGAAAACTAACCAAACTGATCACATGGATCACAGACTTGTCTAACTCAATGAAACTATGAGCCATGCCATGTAGGGCCACACAGGATGGATGGGTCATGGTGGGGAGTTCTGACAAAATGTGGTCCACTGGAAAAGGGAATGGCAAACCACTTCAGTATTCTTGCCTTGAGAACCCCATGAACAGTATGAGAAGGCAAAAAAAGATATGAGACTGAAAGATGAACTCCCCAGGTTGGTAGGTGCCGAATATGCTACTTGAGAAGAGTGGAGAAATAGCTCCAGAAAGAATGAAGAGGCTGAGCCAAGGCAAAAATAACACCCAGTTGTGGATGTGACTGATGATGGAAGTAAAGTGTGATACTGTAAAGAACAATATTGCATAGGAGGGGGAATGTTAGGTCTATGAATCAAGGCAAATTGGAAGTGATCAAATAGGAGATGGCAAGAGTGAACATCAACATTTTAGGAATCAGTGAACTAAAATGGACCGGAATGGGCAAATTTAATTCAGATGACCATTTTATCTCCTACGGTAGGCAAGAATCCCTGAGAATAAATGGAGTAGCCATCATAGTTAACAAAAGAGTCTGAAATGCAGTACTTGAGTGCAATCTCAAAAATGACAGAATGATCTCTGTTCATTTCCAAGGCAAACCATTCAATAGCACAGTAATCCAAGTCTGTGCCCCAACCACTAATGCTGAAGAAGCTGAACGGTTCTATGAAGACCTGCAAGACCTTCTATAACCAGCACCAAAACAAGATGTTCTTTTCATCATAAGGGACTGCAAAAGCAGGAAGTCAAGAGATACCTGGAGTAACAGGCAAGTTTGGTCTTAGAGTACAAAATGAAACATGGCAAAGGCTAACAGAGTTTTGCTGAGAGAATGCACTGGTCATAGCAAACACCCTTTTCCAACAGCACGAGATGACTCTACATATGGAAATCACCAGATAGTTAATGCAGAAGTCAGATTAATTATATTCTTTTCAGCCAGAGGAGGAAAAGCTCTACATAGTCAGCAAAAACAAGACCAGGAGCTGACTGTGACTCAGATCATGAACTCATTATTGCCAAATTCGGACTTAAATTGAAGAAAGTAGGGAAAACCACTAGACCATTCAGGTAGGACCTAAATCAAATATCTTAACGATAATACAGTGGAAGTGACAAATAGATTCAAGGGATTGGATCTGATAGGCAGAGTGCCTGAAGAACTATGGGTGGCAGTTTGTGACATTGTACAGGAGACTGTGATCCAAACCATCCCCAAGAAAAAGAAATGCAAAAAGACAAAATGCTTGTCTGAGGAGGCCTTAAAAGAGTTGAGAAAAGAAGAGAAGCAAAAGGCAGAGGGGAAAAGAAAAGATATACCCATCTGAATGCAGATGTGAAAGTCACTCAGTTGTGTCTGACTTTTGGGACCCCATGGACTATACAGTCCATGGAATTCTCCAGGCCAGAATACTGGAGTGGGTAGCATTTCCTTTCTCCAGGGGATCTTCCCAACCCAAGGATAGAACCCAGGTCTCCCGTGTTGCAGGCGGATTTTAAGTCACAAGGAAGCCTATCTGAATGCAGAGTTCCAAAGAATAGCAAGGAAAGATATGAAAGCCTTCTTAAGGGGTTAATGCAAATAGAGGAAACAATAGAATAAGAAAGACTAGAGATCTTTTCAAGAAAATCAGAGATACCAAGGAAACATTTCATGCAAAGATGTGCTAAAAAAAGGATAGAAATTGTATGTACCTAACAGAAGCAGAAGATACTAAGAAAAGGTGGCAAGAATACACAGAAGAACTGTACAAAAAAGATCTTCATGACCCAGATAGCCACAAGGTGTGGTCACTCACCTAGAGTCAGACATCCTGGAGCGCAAAGTCAAGTGGGTCTTAGAAAGCATTGCTACAAACAAAACTAGTGGATGTGATGGAATTCCAGCTGAGCTATTTCAAATCCTGAAAGATGATGCTGTGAAAGTGCTACACTCAATATGTCAGCAAATTTGGAAAACTCAGCAGTGGCCACAGGACTGGAAAAGGTCAGTTTTCACTCCAATCCCAAAGAAAGGCAATGCTAAAGAAGGTTCAAACTATGGCACAGTTGCACTCATCTCATACACTAGCTAAGTAATGCTGAAAATTCTCCAAGTGAGGCTTCAACAGTACGTGAAACAAGAACATCTAGATGTTCAATCTGGGTTTAGAAAAGGCGGAGGAACCAAAGATCAAATTGTCAACATCCATTGGATCATAGAAAAAGGAAGAGAATTCCAGAAAAACTTCTGCTTCATTGACTATGCTAAAGTCTTTGACTGTGTGGATTACAACAAACTGTGGAAAATTCTTAAAGAGATGGGAAGGCCAGGCTAACTTACCTGCCCCCATAAATCTGTATGCAGGTCAAGAAGCAACAGTTAGAACTGAACATGGAACAGCAGACTGAGAACAACAAAATTGGGAAAGCAGTACGTCAAGGCTGTAATTGTCACCGTGCTTATTTAACTTATATGCAGAGTACATCATGTGACATGCCGGGTTGGATGAAGCACAAGCTGGAATCAAGACTTCCAGGGGAAATATCAATAACTTCAGACATGCAGATGATACCACCCTAACGGCAGATAGCAAAGAGGAACTGAAAAACGTCTTAATGAAAGAGGAGACTGAAAAAGCTGGCCTAAATCTCAGCATTAAAAAGATGAAGATCATGGCATCCAGTCCCATCACTTCATGGCAAATAGATGGGGAACAATGGAAACTGTGACAGACTATTTTTTGTCAAAGAGTCAGAAATGACTGAGTGACTGACCTGAACTGAACTGAAAAGATGCCTTCCTAAATGTCTACTTTCTTTCCAGTCTACATCAGTTGTCCCTTTTATATCTTCTCTTAACATCCTTGGCTTACTCCATAGCTTTTAACACAACTATCAGTTCAGTTCAGTTCAGTCACTAGTTGCGTCCGACTCTTTGAGACCCCATGGACTGCAGCACACCAGGCCTCCCTGTCTACCACCAACTCCCGGAGTTTACCCAAACTCATGTCCATTGAGTCGGTGATGCCATACAACCATCTCATCCTCTGTCATCCCCTTCTCCTTCTGCCTTCAATCTTTCCCAGCATCAGGGTCTTTTCAAATAAGTCGGCTCTTTGCATCAGGTGGCCAAAGTATTGGAGTTTCAGCTTCAACATCAGTTCTTCCAATGAACACTCAGGACTGATCTCCTTTAGGATGGACTGGTTGGATCTTCTTGCAGTCCAAGGGACTCTCAAGAGTCTTCTGCAACACCACAGTTCAAAAGCATCAGTTCTTCGGCACCCAGGCTTCTTTATAGTTCAACTCTCACAGCCATACATGACTACTGGAAAAACCATAGCCTTTGACTAGATGGACCTTTGTTGGCAAAGTAATGGCTCTGCTTTTTAATATGCTGTCTAGGTTGGTCATAACTTTCCTTCCAAAGAGTAAATGTCTTTTAATTTCATGGCTGCAGTCACCATCTTCAGTGATTTTGGAGCCCCCAAAATAAAGTTAGCCACTGTTTCAATGGTTTCCCCATCCATTTGCCATGAAGTGATGGGACTGGATGCCATGATATTAGTTTTCTGAATGTTGAGCTTTAAGCCAACTTTTTCACTCTCCTCTTTCACTTTCATCAAGAGGCTCTTTAGTTCTTCTTCACTTTCTGCCATAAGGGTGGTGTCATCTGCATATCTGAGGTTATTGATATTTCTTCCAGCAATCTTGATTCCAGCTTTTGCTTCATCCAGCCCAGCGTTTCTCATGATATACTCTGCATATAAGTTAATTAAACAAGGTAACAATATAAAGCTTTGACGTACTCCTTTTCCAAATAACTGTTTGTTTAAACGTGGTCTCCCCTCACATTTTACCCTCTTCCCAAGACTGTAAGTTCCATGATGGCAGGAAACTGTGAAATTGTAGTAAATACTAAATAAATATTCATTGAATGAATAATAATAGAAATAACAAAGAATATTTATTGAGCTTACTGTTCACCAGGAACTGTGCTAAATGCTTTACTTTTCTTAGCTTATTAATCCTTTGTCTGCTCGGCTCCCAGGGTGGTGGTTTTGTTGCACAGTCCTGTCTGACTTTTTCGACCCCAAGGATTGTAGCCTGCCGGGCTCCTCTGTTCATGGGATTCTCCAGGCAAGAATACTGGAATGGGTTGCGATTTCCTTCTCCAGGGTATCTTCCTGATTCAAGGATCAAAGCCAGGTCTCCTGCATTGCAGGCAATATCTTTACCAACTGAGCTACAATTTGACCAGCTCGGCTGCCATAACAATATACCATAGGTTAGATGTCTTAAACAACAGAAATTTGTTTTCTCATCATTTTGGAGGTTCAATGTTCACAATAAGGTCTGGCTGATTTGGTTTCTAGTTGGAACCCTCTTCCTGGCTTGCAGATAGCCACCTTCTTGCTGTATTCTCACACAGTAGAGAAAAAACTAGCTCTCTGCTGTCTCTTCCTCTATGAACCCTAATCCCATCAGATCAGGGACTCACATTTATGATTTCACTTAACTTTAATGACTTCCTTACTCAAAGTACAATCTTTAATGAAGCAGGCACTATGATTACTTCTGTTTTATAAATGAAGATACTGAGGCTTAGAGCAAGGAGCTTTTTCAAGGTTACACTAGTAAGTGAACTAGCTAGGTTTAAGTCAAAGTTATGGTGTACTCAGACTAGGCTTATACAGGTATAAAGATCTGAACTATGTTACATATACAATTTAGGTTTAAGTAGAGGTGTGATTATAGTTAGTTAGGTATAAACAGGGAAGACTTTTGGAAGAGAAATAATCTGAGATACCAAGTAGGATTTTAAGGAGCTATATACAAGGAAAAGGGTTATAGACTAAAGCCATGTTCTCAAATTTTGTGTCTTAGGGCCTCCTATACTGTTAAAAAGCATTGAGAATCTTAAAAACCTCTTGTTTGTATGTTTCATCAATTTATATTTATACTTGCTGTTATCGTTGTTATTTAGTCATTAGGTTATGTTTGGCTCTTTTGCGACCCAGTGGCGACCCCCTGTAGTCCGGCAGGCTCCTCCGTCTATGGGATTTCCCAGGCAAGAATACTGGAGTGGGTTGCCATTTCCTCCTCCAGAGGATCTTCCTGACCCAGGGATCGAACCCTAAGTCTCTTGCATTGGCAGGAGGATTCTTTACCACAGAGCCACCAGGGAAGCCCTAATACTTATAGTATTAGAAATAAAAACTGGGAAGATTAAAAATATTTGTTAATTTATTTAAAGTAATAATGATAAACTCATGACATGTTAACACTGATAATATATATTTATGAGAAGTAGATGGCAAACTACTCCAGTATTCTTGGTGGGAAAATCCCATGGATAGAGGAACCTCGCAGGCTACAGTCCATAGGGTCCCAAAGAGTTGGGCATGATTGAGTGACTGAGCATGCACACAGATAAGAAGTAAATATATTTTCCAAAAAAATTAGTGAGAATGTTAACATTAAAACTTTTCTTTTTGCAAATCTCTCTAATGCCTGCCTTAATAGAAGATAGCTGGATTCTCATATCTTCTGCATTCAGTTTGTTGCAACATGTTGTGCTGGTTGAAGTATATGAAGAAAATGCAATTTTACATGGATATTGGAAAAGGGAGCTTTGGTACTATAGGAAAACTCCAAGTGGTAATTTCTTAAAGATTAGTTGCAGTGTGAAATCTGAAAGTGAATCAACTAACTTTTCGTATTTTGTTACATTAAAATTCACTGTCTAGCTTGTACTCTGAGTGAAACTTTTACCCATCCATGATTTTGTCACATCTTGCATTGGTCATTTGAAAATATTGGTTCACTGAGTTAATGAAGATCTTTAAAATAATGACACATTTTATTACACAATAGCCAAATATTACACTCCTTAATATCACTTCAAATATCTCATCAGAAAAATCTTTTAAGTACTGGAAAGCTGTCAAGCTCATGTTGGCAGATATAAGTTTTATAAAATCTCAATTTTCATTTGAAAACTAAATTTTTATCACAGGCATCAAGTACTGTTAGTTGCTTTTCTTGAAGTGGTAGGATCACTTCGTTCATTTTTCAGAAAAAGATCTGCCAAATGCCCAAAACTAAATAATCACGCTTTGTTAGTTTTTGTTTCAAATAAAATTTGTATTTAAGGGAAAAAGGAACTAGCTGCGCTCTTGACCCAAATAGTTGGACACGTGCTTTTCCTGTAACAATTATATTTACCTATACGGAAGTACTTTTGGCATTTCTCCCATTTCATCATATAGAATATTAAAAGGAAGTGTACTCGAGGTTTAGCAAGATTGATAACTCTTACTGGTCCTTTAAGAACCCTCTTGATTGAAACCATTGTTTATGTTATTGCAAGTGCATGGCCTTGAGGAACACAGTGGCTACCAGTGCAGTTTGGTGCCACTGCCTTAATCACACTAAGGTCTTAACACTTTAACCTACTACCTTTAATCTACGTTTAACACTTTAACGTCCTGTGTTGCTTTTGTATCTGTGGTGCCAATGCTGACAAAGCAACGAAGGCAAGTACGCCTTTAATTGTATTGTTATAAAAGCACGTAGTCCCCTAATGGGGCCTCAGGGACCTTCCCACCCTCAGGATCTGTGGCTGGCACTTTGAGATCAGCTGGGCTAGAGGAATGGTCTTGTGAGAATGGGTTCCCCAAGGGAAGCCAGGAACAGGCATGCACTTGGTTTGAGTATAAAGTTCAAGGATTAGCGGGTGTATCCTTGTAGTTGCTAGATGGGATTCTGCCCTACCCATTAAATTACCTCATAAGGATCAAGGATTAGCAACTCTGAAAGGAGTGTGGTGTGGGTGACAGGGCAACCCTGAAATGAGGCTGATGAGAGGGAGGAAGATTTTAGCAGAGTCCTAAAGCTCAGAAGCTCAGATTCTGTGGTATTTGCTCTTCAAAGAATATCAGAAGTTTCTATAATTCATAGGAACAGAATGCTACTGTGCATTTCTTTCCTCATCTGCAAAATGGGAATGTAGTAGTAGAATTGTGTGAATCAATGTATAAACAGCTAAGAACAGAATCTGGTACATAGTAAGGCCTGTGTAACATTTTCACCATAGTTATGGTGAAAATGGAGTTTGGAACTAGTTATAGGATGAATCAGGGAGCTGTTCTCGAACTTCACTTGGCAGCAGAATGCCCTGGAGCACTTGTTAAAACACCCATTGCTAGTCCCCACCTCTGAAGTTACTGATTAGGGATTTCCGAGGCGGAGGCCTGCTCTTTTGTGCAACACATTCCCTGAAACCCCGAGTCAGAGGAGTCCACTCGGTGTCCTTTTCTTTCCTGGTTACTCAGCAAGCCGTTGCCTTTTAGTTGATATCCTTGGATGAAAGGTAATATCTTCTTATTCTTCCTGTTTCGTTTGTTGGTTTCTTTTTTCATTTAATTTTGCCCAGGAACTGATATTTCCATGTGTGTGTGTGTGGTTTTTCCTTGGGGACAGTACTAATTTAGTATTTACTTTTAAAAAACTGTGCTGTTTTGCCATATGTAAAGTCACTTTAGTCATGTCCAACTCTTTGCGACACTATGGACTGTAGCCTGGCTGGCTTCTCTGTCCGTGGGATTCTCCAGGGAAGACAGCTACTGTGCCCTCCTCCAGGGGATCCTCCCAACCTAGGCACTGAACCCACATCTCATGTCTCCTGCATTGGCAGGTGGGTTCTTTACCACTAATGCCACCTGTAAAGTCATGCCTCATTTTTATTAAAGCCAGATCAGATGGTTAGGCTCCATAAATTCACCTAACTGATGATAACACTTTTACTCATCTCCGTGGTTTTCAACAGCTTCTAAATACCTTGTATAATGTCACGGGTATCTTTGTCACTTTTCTAAGCTTACCAAAGCTTACTTTTTTTCAGGACTTAGAAGTAAAGGCAAGGCTTCTGATTTAAGACTGCTGATGAAGATGTCCTCCATGAGGAGCGCTGATAGTTTGATGATTACCAGTGATGTTAATTTCAAACTGTATATCCATTTATTTCAAATTGTATATTCATTTAACAGTAGGCAAGTGCCAGTTGTGTGAAAGGGTTTGTGCTAGATGCCAAGAACTAAACAAAAGGCAAGCTAGGCATGGGCAAGTCTAGGTCACTGATAAGCCAGCCAACAGTTATGAAACAGGGAAAGACTGGAACTGATTGGGCTGAAGGGACACCTACTTCATGGGGTTAGATGTGTTCCCAGTATAAGTGATATCAGAGCTGAAACCTTTAGGGAGACTATGAATTAGGTAAAGAAAGAAGGCACACCACATGGACAGTGTTCCTGGCTGCATAAATAGTTTACAGGAAGACCTCGAGGAGCATGCGATTACAGTGTCTTTGGGAGTAAGTTTAATTTGGCTGGTTCATTGAGATTAGGTCAGGGGGATGGTGCAGAAGGTAGAAAATCACAAGAAGATAGGAAGGCTAGACAGAGCCCTCTATGCCTTTTGGGTTTCCCAATCTCGGCCCTCTTGAATTTTGTGCCAGATATTTCTTTGTTGGGGTGGGGCTGCGGACTGTCCTACACATTATAAGATATTTATCCATATTTCAGGTCTCTGCCAACACCCTCCCCTCCAGACATTCCCAATGTCCTCTGAGAGTGGGCAGTAAAATTGTCACTGAGCACCGCTGTCACCAAGTATTGCCTTTAAGAGTATTGGAAGGCAGTTGTCATGTTTTATTCCGGTGAGTGATGTGAGTCAGTGTACACCTCTGGCCAGACGCTGTGATAGCATTGTGGAGAATGGCTGGGAGCTGGCAGGACTGGAGACATCGGAATACAGTGTTGTAGGAGTTTGGGTGGAAAATACCAACCATTCGATCTAAGGTGGAGGCTGTAAGGATGGAGAGAAGTATGTAGACGAGATATATTTAGGTGATCGCATTGACAGGTGACTAATTATACATGAATAGTGAGGGAAAGGGAGGAGTCAAGGGTGTTTTTAAGGATTCTTCTTGGGCCCTGAAAAAGATGGTGGTGCTCCTCCCTGATGAGGGGAGCACAGGAGAAGGAACAGATTTCATTTTTAAACAAAACTTTTTTAATGTTACAGTACAGTACCTTGAAAAGGATAGTAGTACAGGCACACAGGGGCTGGTATTGAGTGAAAAGGCAGCAAGACTTACTGACTGAAGGAGGGAGAAGAGGTGGGAGATGGTAGAGCTGAAGGGTCATCAGCAATGGAGTCAGCAGGCAAGCTGCAATGCCTGACGTTGATGGCACAGGTTCTGGTTCTGATGCTGGATTAAATTCTATTTACCCTCTTGAGAAAACAATCCAGTGATGTCTGGGTTGTTATTTAGTCACTAAGTCGTGTCTGACTCTCTTGCAACTTGATTGACAGTAACCCACGAGGCTTCTCTGTCCATGGGATTTCCCAAGCAAGAATACTGGAATGGGTCACCATTTTTTTCTTTTTTTCTCCAATGGCTCTTCCTGACCCGGGGATCAAACCTGTGTCTCCTGCTTGGCAGGTGGATTCTTTACCACTGAGTCACTCGGGAAGATGTCTAGGTGTATGCTGTGCTTAGTCACTCAGTCATGTCTGACTTTGCGACCCCATGGACTGTAGCCTGCCAGTCTCCTCTGTCCATAGGAGTCCTCTGGGTAAAAATACTGGAGTGGGTTGCCATGCCCTCCTCCAGGGGATCTTCCCAACCGAGTGATCAAACCCAGGTCTCCTGCATTGCAGGTGGATTCTGCACCAACTGAGCTACCTAGATGTCTGGGTAGTAGCTCTTTTTTTCTTATCATAGATGACACAGTAGCCCTGAATTGCATTCTGAATGGCTGCTGCAACCTTCCTGTATCATTCTTCATTTGGGTCTTATGCCTCACAAACTAACAATGCTAGGAAGAAGAACAGATTTATTGGGGAGGATCAGGAGAAGATGTTGGGGATTTTGGATACGTCAAAATGGAGATAACTTATGAGAGCCAAGAGGAAATTTTCATCTGTAAGTGGAGTTCTGGTTTGGAACTTAGGAGAAAGATCAGAGCCAATAATTACGTGGAAGTTGAAATTCTAGGTAAGACTGAGGGAGAATGCACTGAATGTGAAGAGCAGGATACTCGGGGCAGATCCTGGCAAGAGTAGGAGGGGCTGATATGGAAAAGGAAAAGCAGGATGTGGCAGTGCCAGTGAGGTTTAGAGGAGACTGGTTCCATGAAAGTGAGCTGACTGTGTGTCCACGTGTGTCTTTCCTTCAGGGGGTTTAAGTTTCATGTGGTTCCAGATGCTCATTAGGGTCATTCTACAGTGACCGGAAACTCCTAGATATAGAAGGGTGTGACTGGTTGTGGAGACTGCCACTTTTACTCCTGGTGTGCCCCAAATAGATACTGTGAATCAGTAAATCCAGAGTTGGAGACAGATGCTGCGCCTCTCCAGGACTGATGCTGACCTCGACTGCTGAATTATATAGTGGGCTTTTGTAATGTAGACAAATCTCCCCATCCTGAGGTTGCTTGCCACTTTCAAAAAGAGAAATCTCTTTGGGGTTGATGAGTATCAGAACTGTGTTTCTGTTTCATAAAAGCCACTTTTGATGAAAAAGTAATAACTTTAGAGATTGTGTAGCTATCACTGAAGAGTTATGATGACATATAACCAAGTCTCCAGAATCATTGGTGTATGATATTATATGATTTTTATTCCTGAGTGGTAGGTCCTCCAGATACCTGACCTTTGAAGGTACAATGTATTATTTACATGAAACTAAGAATCGGTGCATTCTAAATAACTATGGTTTATCATGACTGTTTCAGAGTTGGATCCTGTGGTCATATGCTAATTTGACTTGAAGGAAATTCTGTGCTGTGTACTTGGATTTCATGCTTAAAATTTTCATCAATAGTTTCAAAACTCTATTAATCAAAATAAGATGCTTCAAAACTTTTTCCCACATAATACGGAATACACTGGGTAGCTCATATTTGAATTAAAACCTTTAGGCGCTTTACATTTTCTGGTCTGGCAGTCTTTGTTTTTCTAATTTATGTGTCCCATTTGTCCAGAAGGAGTTGGGAAGTTGAAATTTACAGCCATCCCAACTGGGAGAGTTAAGACTCTTGATTAAATGAGATCTTGTTTGTGTATTCAAATGGAAAACTGTGGTTGGGCAAAATAAAATTTGCGGTAAATTTCTAGTGAATTATCTCCCAAACTTGGTGGAGTGTCCCATCTCTTGGTAGTTCCACCTACCCAACTCTGTGGTGACTATAGGAGAAACCATTTTTGTATATCCAACTTTTTAGTAGTGACTGATTGGATCAAAATTGAGTTTCAATACTAAGCTGTGCTAACTAGCCCCAGGCAGGGGACTTTGCAGTTGGTTCTACCAGATTCCCAGCCTATCTTTGGATGTGGCCATTTTCTGTTGTGTAAATAAATGAAATTGAGAAATCAGATCTACAGACACAGAAGGATGAAGGATGAGGAGCAGAGACAAGCAACAGAGAGAAAGAATTCCTAGGCCTCTCTGGAGAATCTCAGTCCCCAGTTCCAGTAAATTCTCAAGATCCAGCTCATTCGTGCCTTTGGGGGTCTCTCATAGATCCCCGAATCCTTTGAATAAATAATCCTAAACCAGCTCACGGCTTCCTGTGCACAAGAGCAGTGAAAGGGGCTACATTGCCGAGATTTCTATGTTCCAACTGGATGCTTGTTATTATGCTTTGTTTGTATCCTAAAACTAGCTTTCTTGTGAACTGAACATCGTTTTATGGCTTTAAGTTGAGCTAGTCTTTGGTTTAAACGTTATTGATATTTTCTGAAAAATGTAAGAGTGAGTATAGGAAATGTAATAACACACACGTATTTGAAACCAGATTCTTAAAACAAAGGAAGGTGTGTGTATAAGCAATGGCTGGTTCCAGGTCTAGAAGTCACAGCCTTTTGAAGTTTGGTGTTCAGACAAGGAACAGAGTACAGTGTCTCAGTTGAGGTTAGGAGTGGTACTGCGGTGGCCAGAGGTGACCTTGGGGTGAAGAGTTGTTCCCAGGAGACTTTGTTCCTCATTTTTTGGTCTTATTCCTCTTTGTTGCCTGAAATACATACTTTGAGATCGCAGCCTAACTGGGACCCTCTGATTGCCCAGTGTTTTTAATGATTGGGAAGCAAACCGCTGTTGCATCTTTGACTTTTGAAGGTTAATAATAATAAGTAGCCTCACAGAGTTCCTCTGTCCATAGGATAGTAATGCAAAAATGAATTGCGTCCCAGTGTATCTAGTGTGTTCCTTTTTTAAAAAAAGTTAATTTTTATTGGAGTATAGTTGCTTTACAATGTTGTATTTCTACTGCACAGAAAAATCAATCAGCTCTACATATAAATATATTTTTTCCTCCCTTTTGGATTTGCTTCCCATTTAGGTGACCTCAGAGCACTAAGTTGAGTTCCCTGTGCTATACAGTATGTTCTCATTAATTGTCTATTTTATACATAGTATCAATAGTGCATATGTGTCAATCCCAACCTCCCCGTTCCTCCCACCCTCCCTCCCCCCTCCATATCCATACATTTGTTCTCTATGTCTGTGTTCCTTTTTTACTATCTGAAAACTGTGACTAAATGTGGGTTTATATTAATGTATATATGAATATAAAAATATATTTTTATGCAGACATATGTACTTGAATGTAAAGTTAGATATGTCTCGGTATGTTTAGAAAGATATTGTGATAGATAGGCCCCAAAGAGTTACAAATGATTACTTCTGGGAAAGTGGGGTTAACGGAGCAGAAAAAGAAACTTCCACTTATTTTTCCTTAAATTTTTTAAAGCAGTGACATTAAGATTGTTTAACTTTATATGCATTTTTATTACTATAAAAACACAATTTTAAAGTTATTTTGTGATTTGCAATCATTATAATGAGAGGTGAAAAGCCAACAGTTGTGCTTACCTAAATATGATTACCTACTAATTAGGTTGTTAGATCTGTGTGTGGGGGGTGTGTGTGCATGTGTATGTGTGTGTAAAGTTATAAGGAAAATTGATAATTGACTTCTAACTATAATAGATTGGAAAATTCTGATTTCACATATAAATTTTTTAGATAAGTGAGTTTTGAATATCCACTTTCATTATTATTTAATTTTCAAATTATTTATTAACATCAATTGGACTTTATGTAGCATGCTGCTATTTTAGAAATGCCAGTTATGTTCATTTAAAGAAAACTTTTCACAGTCACTTTTATAATTTCACTTCATCTCATCCTGGTTGTAGACTTCAGAATCCCAAAGTAAGTTTCTTAGAAACTTCTAGGTACTTTTACTGAGTATTTATAAGTTAACATCCTGTCATCAGTGTTTATGTAAGTGAGAGTGTATGGAAAAATGTTTAAGGGAAAGGGGAATTTGAGAAACTTGTGCAAGTATTATTCAGTATAAATGTGAATGAGCAATATTTCTTGGTTTTTCTTGGAATGAAAAAAAAATTGTTGCAAACATGATGATAAAGAATCATACTTCTTGATTCTATTACTTGCTGGATCTTTGATTTTGGACAAGTTATTTAACCTTTCAGAGTCTTAGGCTTCTCATCTTCATTTATTCATTCATTAAATATGGTGTAATATCATGATAATTCAAAAATTCCTCTCAGAACTTACCATCTACATTGCTCCTAAAATTTTAGCAAGCATCAGAATCACCTGTGGAGTTCAATACAGATAACTCCATGTGCTTCCAGATTTCTGATTTAGTCCATCACGGGTGTGAGCCCAGAATTTCCATTTCTAACCAGTTCCCAGGTGAAACTGATGCTACTGGTTCCAGAACCACATTCTGAGGACCACCACTCTAGAGCTTGCCAGCATTAATCAAACTTGTCAGATTCCAACTTTCTGTATAACTTCTAAGTAGTATGAAGAAGAAGGACCTGGTGATACAAATGGGCATATGAACTTTGGGAGTTCAGGTAAGGTTTCCCTGACTATGTGACTCTTGAGCTGAAGGAAGAGAATGAATGGGTGGGTGAATGAGCAGTGAGGCTGAGCAGAGGTTCTGAGAAGGGAGCCTGGAACATGCTGGGAATGGTTTAGCTGTTATGCTGAGAACCAGGGAGTTGGGGGTTATGAAATGAAACTGGATGGACAGGTAGGGCTAGTACAGAGCCATGCTAAGGATTTTGTCCTTTACTCAAAGGGTAGTGGGAGAGCATTACTTTTCCTAAGGAGAGAAACAGAGAGAAGATGGTAGAATGGAATGGGAGGCAATGATATGACCTATTAAATGTTTCAAGACAAGTTTCTTTACCATTGACTGCAGAGGTGAGAACATGAATGTGGGAAAACAAGAAAGGAGATAATGTCAACCTCCTGGTGAAAACTGATGGCACCTTTTAAAATAGGGTTAATAATACATAAGGTCGTTAAGATGAAGAAGTAATGATACACATAAGATGCTCAGTGCTGGCATAGAGTAAGTACTTAGACAATACTATTTACTATTATAATTAATAAAAACAAATATCTTGAGGCTCAGATGCTCTCCGGGCCATGGAAATTGCCATTAAAATGTCATCCATATTTGAACTTTCAGGCTTCTCCTACTCTACCCCAGGAAGAGTTACCTTTGAAAATATGATAGTGAGCAAAAAAGAAAAAAAAGGAAAAAAAAACCCAGATTATTGAATCCTTATGTTGAGACTGAGAATCTGAAAGGGAAAGAGAATTTATCATTGGGAGGAAACAGAACTGATAAGTGGCTGTATGGCTAGTTGGCACTGATGGTAATTGTTTGTAGTTCTCTTGTGTATAGGAAAAAATAATGGCTTCTCAGGAAGTAGGTGGCAGGGAGAAAATACCTGTTCAAAAAAGGAAGACTACAATGAATAAAGTATATTTCAGTGGAGCTGCCAAATTAAAAAAATAAGAGGGGAAAAAAGATAAAAAGCTGGGGAGATTAAAAGCAAAAATGACAAAATAACATGTAAGGATAACTCCCATATGGTTATCAGCTGATTTCTCAACTGAAACTCTACAAGTCAGAAGGGAATGGATGATATACTTAAAGTGATGAAAGGAAAGAAACTACAACCAGCAATATTCTACCCAGCAAGACTCTCATTCAGGTTTGATAAAGAAATCAAAAGCTTTCCAGAGAAGCAAAATTTAAGACAATTCATCACCACCAAACCAGTTTTACTACAAACACTATGGAAACTATTTTAGGCAGGAAACATAAGAGAAGGAAAAGACTTACATAAAATAAACCCCAAACAATTAAGAATATGGTAATAGGATTATACATATTGATAATTACCTTAACTGTAAATGGATTAAATACACCAACCAAAAGACACAGACTGGCTAGGTAGATGAGAACATATGCATGTATACACTTCCACTTACCACATTACTCTACTTAACCCCTCAAATTTTATGCAGTTATTTTATATTGTTAGGTTAATCATGTTTCTGTAATGGCTTGCTATTGTAATTATCTTTTATTTTTTGTCTGGCTATTGATTGTGAAAACTGATAAACATCTATTACTGTTGTGACTATGTAACTTATTATTAGTTTAACACCATTGTGTCATGATTGGTCAACAGAAAATAATAGAATTCTATATCACAAAAACTACCATTTAATAGAAAAAACTTGTAATCACTTTTAAAAATTCAGATGCATAACAGAATTATCTTGGAATTTTTTGAGAAGTACAAATGCCCAGGTATTGCTTTTTTCTCCAAAGCTCCAGGTGTTTCTAATGAACAACCATGTTTAAAAACAATTGGACTGTTTCACTTCTATTTCATATTCAGTGCTCTCATTTCATTTAGTTCATTTTTTCCAACTTCATCATCTCATTTTGTTTTGTCGTTGTTCTTTCTCAGACCTTTATCAAGCATAGTAGGAAAGCTTCTTTATACATATATATGTATAAAGATATATACATATATATATACATATATATCTGTGTATATATATATATATGTACATATGTATATATATGTATTTTAGCAAAAAAGCAGGGGAGAATCAGAGGCCTCAGCATGAAGGAGACAAAGAAGGGCCTTGGATAGAATCATTTGGCATTCTAACAGGAAGACTTGCAACAGGGCATGAATCTGCTCTTGGATGCAGAATGTCAATTTCTAGTTTATAATGACTCATAACCCAATGTACATAGTGTTTGGCATGTGCAAAATATATTGGCAAATGCATTAGTAAAATTTAACTATCCAAAGCTCTGGGAGCATTGACTTGGTAAAATAACAGAATCCATTAAAGCAAAAGTAATTAACTGACTCAGCACTCCTTCCGGGTAAAGTGGCAAGAAGTCAGGGATGACTGTGAAGGACACAGAGGGCAAATCGGGAATTTCCTGACTACAATAGAAGGATGACACATAAAGAGACAGAGCCACTGCACACGCCTTTGCCTTTAGCTCAGAAGCGCTGTCCCTTATCCAGAAAGCAGGGGAAACTGTTAATTGATGTCATGGCATCTGGTCCCATCACTTCATGGCAAATAGATGGGCAAACAGTGGAAACAGTGGCAGACATTGTTTTTTGGGCTCCAAAATCACTGTAGATGATGACTGCAGCCATCAAATTAAAAGACACTTGCTCCTTGAAAGAAAAATTATGAACAACCTAGGCAGCATATTAAAAAGCAGAGACATTATTTTACCAGCAAAGGTCCATCTAGTCAAGGCTCTGGTTTTTCCAGTGGTCATGTATGGATGTGAGAGTTGGACTGTGGAGAAAGCTGAGCACCGAAAAATTGATGTTTTTGAACTGTGTTGTTAGAGAAGACTCTTGAGAGTCCCTTGGACTGCGAGGAAATCCAACCAGTCCATCCTAAAGGAAATCGGTCCTGAATATTCATTGGAAGGACTGACACTGAAGCTGAAACTCCAATACTTTGGCCACCTGATGGGAAGAGCTGACTCATTGGAAAAGACCCTGATGCTGGGAAAGATTGAAGGCAGGAGAAGGGGATGACAGAGCATGAGATGGTTGGATGGCATCACCGACTCAATGGACATGAGTTTGAGTAAACTCTGGGAGTTGTGATGGACAGGGAGGCCTGGCATGCTGCAGTCTATGGGATCACAGAAAGTCAAACACAACTGAGTGACTGAACTGAACTGAAGGGGGTCCTTTAAGGATGTATGGGTAGATTGTGTGTGTGTGTGTGTTTGTGTGTGTGTGTGTGTGTGTATACAATTAGCTCCAAGGCTTTAAAGAAACTCAACAGAAGTATTTATTATGAATCTTTGTGTAAGGCCTCTGAAAGGTTGTGGAGGTAATACATACATGGATGGAACCCTAAACTCTGCTTTCAGAAAGCTGAGCATTAGAGGAAGGTGAAGAGTGCCCCCACCTCTACCAAGTCCTCCTGCCTCATCTTCTTCCAGTCCTGGCTCTGTTGAAACTCTGCATGGGACCTGATGAATGTGCACAGTGAGTTGTTGGAAAGGGATGTAGAGGTGATACTTGACAACATCAAATTAGGGGAGTGAAGAGTCTGTAATCAGAGACTGCCTATTTTATGCTGATGAGACCAGTTAGTCTTAGATGTTGAGATACATTTTTTTCCCAGTGGAAAATCTGCCTAGAGTCTTTAAAAATTTAAGTCTGTCATCTATATGTGGCCTTAGTGCATTGCATTTTCAAAGTCCTGGTTTTATTAGGTGTATATTGATGTGGCCTCTGGGCTGTTGATGTTAAAAAGGGAGATCTGAAAGTTCTTCAGTTCATCTTAATTGTGAAGAAATTTTCTGTCAAGAAAGGAAATACTTCCTCAGATAATCAGGTCTGTAGTTTTATAGGATCCAAGTATGGTCACTTTTAATATATAATTAGACTTTATTATTTCTCATTAATTTGTGGGAAGTTTGTTGAATCAGGGTTTAGAAAATTTTAAATGAAATTTCATTATATTTCGAAGAAAACTAAATGGCTGTCAGCCATATGCAAGTACCATGCTTGATGTTAGGATATGTGTCAAAGAAATTGTTTGTTCTCAGTCTCAGCTTCAAAGTAGAGTCACTTGGAGCTTAAAGTCTACTAAGAAAATTTGGGAGACCCAGGTGAAACTCAGATCAAGGAAAGCTTCACTCTGGTCAATGGAAGCAGCACTCAGATAAATGAATGAAACACTCAGGTCAATGAAGGACACACTCAGATAAATGAATGAAACACTCAGGTCAATGAAGGACAGAGATCAGTGAAGGTAGTGCTCAGATCAATAAAGGGGCACCTAGATCAATGAAGGACACACTCAGATCAATGGAAGCTGCACTCAGGTCAATGAAGGTAGAACTCACATCAATTAAATCAGAGTCTGTGGTATGTACCTAGGTATCACTAGTTTAATAAAACTCCCCAGGTGATTTCACTGTGCAGCCATGTGTGAAACCTCAGTCAAAGCTCTGGAGAGTTAAAACGACCCAGTATCAATTAAGTAAAACCTCTGGGGATTAGGGTGGTCATTGGTAAGTTTTACAGGCTCCCCAGGTGATTCTGATACACATTGAGGGTTTCGAATCAGTGGAATGGACCCTTGCCCTCCAGAGGATAAAGTAAAGTGAGAGAAAAAAGAAATTTACGTGTGAACCTGTTCCTTAACAGTTTCCTGTACAAAAGTACAAGAAAGTCTACGTTCAAATACTGAAAAATTTGAATAAAAGCCAAGGAGTCACAAGAAAACATAGGCAGTAAATATTTGATAATTAAATGATTTATACTCAGCATGTTGTTTGGATGGAAATTGTGTTTTCAAAGTGTAGGAATTCTTGGAAATCCTTTTTTCCATCATACATTTTCACCATTTATTCTATATTATGGATAAAATCTTGATCCTCTCACCTGCCAGAATTACTCTAAATTTTAGAGTGAAAGAGCTGGAATTGACACTGCCCTTTTAATCTGGTCTCTAAACAAAGGCTAGTGTCTGTGGAGAATAGTAGGGTGGAGCTGGGTACCCTGGGAGAGCCGTGAAGGTAGAAGGAGTTCTTTTTATCCCACTGTGGAGGTAGGAGATGGGGTGTGGGGGGGAGTAGTTGTTGGCCTGGATACCTAGGAGCTTGTTTCTCCTAGGTATCCAGTGAACAAATGTGCACTGTTCAGAATATTCCATATTGCAGGATGTCTGTTTTAATACTAATATCATGTAATAGCAGTGTTTTTCTGTGAGGTGTAGGGAGATTTGATAGAATTTTCTCATGTTTAATTTTATTGCCGTAGGGGGTGGCAGAGGATGAGATGGTTGCCCAGCATTACTAAGTCAACGGACATGAGTTTGAATAAGCTCTGGAAGTCAAGGGAGGAAAGAGGAGCCTGGCATGCTGTAGTCCATTGGGTTGCAAATAGTTGGACAAGCCTTAGTGACTGAATAAGAACAGATTTTATACATAGTGGTGTAAACACAGATAACTAATGTGAACCTATTGATTAGCACAGAGCACTCAGTGCTGTGTGGTGACCTACATGGAAGGAGCTCCAAGGAAGGGGGGATTCATGGACACGTGTGGCTGACTGGTTTTGCTGTACAACAGAAACTAATACAACACCATAAAGCAATTATCTTAAAGCAAATAAATAAATTTCACTGCCATAATTTTTTAGCCCTTTGGTAACTGCTTCTTAGAGTTTCTTAAGAAAACTCAACTGAGAAGCTGAACGGAAGTGAGGGATGACACAGGAGATTTCTTTGGATTTCCATAGCACTCCATCAGACTGCCAGTAGCCTTGGAATCTTGTGTAGAATTGTACCTTACTTTATAGGGGTCATATATAGACTTATATGAATTGGTATATGTAAATGCACTTACGGCAATGCTGGGCTCCTGCCAAGCACTAAGTAAATGTTCAGCTCAGTTGCTCAGTCGTGTCTGAGTCTTTATGACCCCATGGACAACAGCACGCCAGCCCTCCCTGTCCATCACCAACTCCTGGATTTTACTCAAACTCATGTCCATTGAGTCAGTGATGCCATCTAACCATCTCATCCTCTGTCATCCCCTTCTCTTCGTGCCTTCAATCTTTCACAGCATCAGGGTCTTTTCAAATGAGCCCAGTTCTTTGCATCAGGTGGCCAAAGTATTGGAGTTTCAGCTTCAGCATCAGTCCTTCCAATGAATATTCAGGACTGATTCCTTTAGGATGGCCTGGTTGGCTCTCCTTGCAGGCCAAGGGCCTCTCAAGAGTCTTCTCCAACACCACAGTTCAAAAGCATCAATTCTTCGGCGCTCAGCTTCTTTTATTGTCCAACTCTCATATGCATACATGACTACTGGAAAAACCATAGCTTTGACTAGACGTACCTTTTTTGGGAAGTAATATCTCTGCTTTTTAACATGCTGTCTAGGTTGGTCATAACTTTTCTTCCAAGGAGAAAGTGTCTTTTAATTTCATGGCTGCAATCACCATCTGCAGTGATTTTGGAGCCCCCCAAAGTAAAATCTGTCATTGTTTCCCCATCTATTTGCAGTAAATGTTAGCAATTCTATAACTTCCTCAGTACTAGAGTTACTCCCATCATTTGTTCCCTGGGCTGTGGGGACCTTGAGGGCAGGCTAGCTCTCTCCCTCGTCTTTACATTCCCAGCCCCATAGCACAATTCTTGGCTCCAGAATCATGACTCACTCAATGTGTGGTGAGTAAAAGATGGGCCAGTTTAGATCTGAGTGGCCAAAAAGACTTGTGCAGTTTTTGTAAGTGTAGCATATCAGCATTTCAGTTCTACCTGAGTGAAGAGCTCATGCCATGTCATGTTAGTACTGTGGGGAATGCCTGCTTTAGAAGAAAGGGCAGTCTTTTGTTGTATACTCACTGCTTTACCGTCTCCCTTTGCCTTCTTAATGTGGAGATTCCACCACACCTCCCTGCCTAACTCTCTGCCTGCTCAAGGTTCCCCTGATCACAGGTCAGTCCCCAAGTCATCATGCCCTAGGGAAGACTGACCTCAGGGCCAGAAGTGTGGTGGAGAAGATGTGGAGGGGGAGAGATCCTGGTGATGTGCCTGCTGGACATCTGAGTCCCAGATCAAAAGAACATCTTGTTTGGTCCCAACTGGCATTCTCTGAGGGAAATAAGTGTGTGTTTGTGAATGGGACCCTTGCTGCTATGATTTTTATGTTGTCAAGGAGGAGGGAAATCTACAGTAGGATTGAGAAAAAATGAAAGTGAATATATATATTTTTTCCTCCCAAAGAAACCAAAAGCATTTCCACAGCTATATTATCTGATGCTGCCGATTTTATGCTTCAAAGAATTGAGAATGGATACCTGGCAGCAAGTACTAAATCTGTGTGTGGTGACTGACAGATTAAGCACTAAGGACGTTAAAGGAGATTAGACCATGGATTCCCCAAACAACAAATGTCAGTGTTACTTTCCATCTTGGAATTGAACGAAGTTGCCTTTATGTTTCTCACTATAGCCAGTGCCATTACATCTTCCCAGTTTGGTTCTTACATTATTTCTCTCTTTAGAACATCACTCATTTATTCAAATAGTGGTTTCTTGAACTCCTCTCATGTAGTGGCTTGGTTCTAGCTACTGAGAAGATATAACAAAACATGAGGACTGGTCTTTAGATTCTAGAAGCTTATAAGTCAGAAGACAGAAAAAGGAGGTCGTAAAGAAAAACAAGACCATAACATAATCCCATGAAATCTTACATGATGAAGTTTTATGAAGCCATGTTGAAGGAATGCTTTCAAGTGAAGCGAGAACAGCACAGAAAATAATACCACCTTCCGGCATTAATATAATCTTTCCTCATCTGTTGTCAGCCTGAGTTAACTGAGAGCTGCTGGCTTTTAATTTTCCTCTAGGCTGTGGAAGATGGTGGGATGGTAGAATTAGGAGTATGGTCATTTGACTTATTTTTGGACTTGAATCCTGGCCCTGCCAGTCTTCCATTGTAGGGCTTTCGACTGGTTGCCTGGGCTTCCCAGGTGGCACTAGTGGTAAATAGACTGCCTGCCAATGCAGGAAACCCAAGAAATGTGGGTTCAATCCCTGGGTCAGGAAGATGCCTTCAAGGAGGGCATGACAACCCACTCTAATATTCTTGCCTAGAAAATCCCATGGATGGAGTAGCCTGGTGAGCTACAGTCCATAGGTTGCAAAGGGTTGGACATGACTGAAGTGACTTAGCATGCATGCACACAGACAAGTTATTTAATATTTCTGAGCAAAACTAAATACATCTATAACTTTCAGAGATGTACAAAGAGTAGCACTAATGCTCACAGCAAAGTACTGGCACTTAGAAGGCATTCAGTAGGTAGTGATGGTTATTAACAACAATTGTAGCAGTAAAAGTCTTTCTACTGGGCCACTAAACTCACACATAAGTGGTTCCTTCCTGCAAAACAATTCCATTCACCTTGCTCAGGTTAACCTGTCTTTCTTTATATGGCAGATTTAGTACTTTTCATTCCCCTAAATTAGCAGCATTAGACAACATATCATGGAGTGGTGCTTGCTTTCCTTGAGGAAGCAATATGTTTCTTTTTTCATTTTTTATTTCATTGACATTTCTTAAGAATTCCCAAAGAAGTAAGCCTCAGGTAGTTTCTACCCCATATTAAGAGAGGGTTGTAAATCTAGTATTTTTGACTTCTGGTTCTTCTATCTTTCTGTCTTTTTAGTGGTAACTAGTAACAATAAGTTTTTTCCTTTTTATATTTGTGTCACTGTGTTGAATATTTTACATGATTAATCTCATTTAATTTTCCTAACAGTTCTGTGAGGTAGTTGTTAGCCCTGTTTTATAAATTATGAAACCAAATCCATAGCTGGCCAGAGAGTGATAAGGTGGGATTTGAATTCTGATAGTCTTGTTCTAGAACCCATGCTTCTCCTTGGTGCCTGGCTATCTGCTCACTCTGCTCTTTGTGCTTATGGGGTTTAGCACCATTTGGGAAACTACACAGTAAGGGTAGTTATCTGCCCCCCAGCCCCCATTTCAAATTGATGCTAAAGGATGGATGTTAAATTAATCTCCTCTCTAGTGTTGATTCTCCACAGTCCATATTCTTTGCTAGCTGTTCAATTTTCACCTTGGTTGCTCCAATGTGCCTATCATATAAGTTGACCTTGGAACCCCCTTCATGAGGAAGCTGTACTGTCCTTAGACCTGGGCAAGAGGAACTGGATTCTTCTGCACTTTCCCTGTGCTTCAGAAAGAAACATACTTTAGTGGTCTGTTCTGGCTGCTCCCACCCATGGAGTGAGAAGTCCTCACAGGCAAAGTGATGAATTGCCTGGGAACTATACCACCCCTTCTGCAACGCAGGGACCCAGGACCCCAGAACTCTCCACCCCATCTCAGGATCTGCTGGGTCCTTTTCTCTGGGGCATCTCTTGTGATTGTGCTGCATCTTACAGGATGTCCTGACAATCACTAAGACACTAAGTTTTCTGTATCAAAGTGTTCTGCAAATGATTAAGTATTATCTTAATCTGTTTGGTCTCCTATAATGTAATATCATACAGACTTGGTGACCTATCAAAAAACAAAATTATCTTTCTCATAGTTTGCGAGGCTAGAAGTCCAAGATCAGGGTGCTGGTATGGTTAGATAAGGGCCCTCTTCTGGGTGGCAGACTTCTCACTGTCTTTTTACATGGTGGGAGGGGAAAGGATCTTTCTGGACCCTCTTTTATAAGGGCACTAATCCTCCTTGTGAAGGCTCCACCCTCATGATTTAAGCACCTCCCAAAGGTCTCATTTCCTAATACCATCACCTTTTGGGGGGTAGAATTTCAATATATGAATTTTGCTGGGGACACACACTGTCAGATCATAGCAGGTGTTATACAAGGTTAGCCATCATAATCTTATACCTGCTTGAGCAGAAAAAGCTCAGGATTACAACCCAACATTTGACTGAAGACTTAGTCTATGAAAGGATTAGCAACAAAATCTACTGGAAGGAGAACAGAGACTCAAACCATGTGCCTCTGTCTTCCAGAACCTTGGAATTGCTTCTGTGGATGAAATCTAAGGACTCTTGAGTCTAAAACTTTCTGAGGGAAGCAGTCAGGGAACTTTTTAGTGCCAGCCATTGAGTCAAACCTCAAAAGCTGATGATGGGCTTGGAAAAGGTAGGGTGGGTTGCTGTAGCTGTTGCTGACTCATCTTCGACTAGGATCTGAGTGCCCTGAGTAGCAGGATTCTCTTTCCGTTTTGATGATGGTGTTTCTGACTTATTGTTGATTCCCCCCGCTCCCACCTTTTTTTTTTTTTTAAACATCTGCCTCTACCATTTTCCAATCACATTGTACCCAGAGTAGTATGCATCATAAATCTTTTTCACATTAAATGTTCTCTTCCACTGGGTTGCCTGTATTCTGTAGGCTTTTCCCCCCCACATTTCTCTGGCTGATTAGTGTTGGTAAGGATTTTATTTGCCTCTTTTTATCTCTCTCTTTGGTGTTTTCTTTCATTCTTCTTGGCCCAGTTTCAAGTTTCTTTGGTCTCCAGAAACCTTCCATGCTTCACCTTTAGAGATGAATTTGTCTTTTGTACTTCTAAAAGCTTTTGTGTTTAGTGGCTTATTCTGCATATATATTGGTGATTTCTCAGGTCTTCTATTACTTGATTCTCCTCTTTTCAAAGGTGTCTTAGAATATGCTGGGCTGATACAATTGACTTGGTGAATTCTAAATTGCACTCTCTTGAGAGTAGGTGTGTGATGTGCCCGTCATGATGGTTGCTTCTACCCTGTGTCCGTTGCACTCGGAGTGCTTTTTGTAGCCATTGACCTTGTGCTGAGATAAAAGCATGGACTTTGTACTTTTGTGAGTGCAGCGGCTCATGAGGCTTTAAAGACTATCTTTTACATCAGAGCATCTCATAGTCATGCAAATTGCTTCCTGCTCAAGCATGCTGGTCCAAGGGCACAAATGGGGGCTGACTGCCAGCCTCTATTTTCCTTACCAAGCTTTGCACCTGGTTCAGGGCTGCACCCTCAAGGGGGGACCCTTTTTCTAATACTTGAGAACATGTCATGTGGGCTGGCATCCTATCTGCTTTAACTTACCTTCAGGGGAGAAGCTGGAAGAAGAGGTAGTGGTGTTTCTTGTGGGGAACAAAGATCTGCTTACTCACCCAGAATCTTGAAGTACCCCCAAATAAGGGAATTTGTTAAAGGCCAAAGCAAACTATATAAAAGTTGTTAAAAAATCACATAGCACGTGCTTGTGTTTTTCATGCCCAGGATGATTTTTATGTTCCATCAGTTATTTAATACTCAGTGGGGGTCTTGCAGTGAGAGCCACCATCTGATTTCAGCCAGTGTAGCCCATTGGTCACCCTTACCTGCTATGTCCTACTCTCCCTAGAGAATTGCTGCCCCCAAATTGTATTCAAGCATCCTAGCTCTTTTAAGATAAACTTGTCCCCAGGGTCTTCCATTTCCCACCTACTTTGGTCAATTCCTGGAGCAGCCCCACTTGGATTCAGGACTGCATTTTCTACAAGTCAACAACTCAGTAACTTGGCAGCCTTTGCCAAACTGTAATTGCATCTGAGAGCTGCACATACCTTAGGTATTTCATTTTTTTTCCCTCATATGAACCATAACTACCCATTCTCTGACTTGTATGCTGAAGGGATAGTACACTTCCTTAGCAAATATTTCTTGATGTTGCCCTTTGTTCTGAGATCTGTGACTCAGACCTTATCTATAGTGAACTGAATTTGTTATCTTTTCTGGACACCTGTTCTAACATGGCCTGAGGCTTTCTGTATTCATCCTCCTATTTAGTCCACTAGGGCTCCATAACAAAATGCCACAGACTGTGTGGAGTAAACAGAAGTTTATTTCTCGCAGTTCTGGAGGCTGGAAATCTAAGATCAAGAACCCAGAAGGCTTGGTTTCTGGTGAGAATTCCCTTTGGCTTGCAAATGGTCGCCTTTTCCTTGTGTGTGTATTTGTGGTGTCTCTTTCTTTTCTTATAAGGACATCAGTCCAATTGGATTAGGGTCTCACCTCTATGACCTCTTTTAACTTTAATTAAATGCCTCATCTCCAAATACAGTCACATTGGGGCTAGGATTTCAACATGAATTTCGAGTGGACACAATTCACTCCATAACAGCCCGCACTTGCAAGCCTTTCTCATTTAAACATATCCAGTAGACATTAACATTTCATTGATACCGTTTTTTGTCCATTTGGCCTCATGTAGCCATATTAAAGACTTCATTTCCACCCTCAGAAAAACACTCCATATCACAGTAATCACACTTCGGACCTTGCCCCTTAGATGGCGTCCTAATAGTTGTTTCCAAAAATCTAAGCCTCATTTTTGGAAACTGCTCCCTTATGTTGAATATAGTGAAATGTTTCCAGACAATCTCATTTTGTTAAAATTAAATTGGTGTTCTCTGGACCATATTTGTCCCATAAGCAGCATTTTCAAAGGGCTCAGCAGGCTGGGGCCTCCAGCCTGTGCTTGTAGTAATCATATTGGTTTTTAATCAAGACCCTTATTTTGGCAGATTCTCTTTTTTGATCATTTGAAAACTGCTTCTTGAGGGTTTACACTTTAAATTCACTGAACTTAAAGAGGTGCTGGATCACAGAGAGAAATTTTTCCTGGGAAAAAACACCTGCCTAGTGTATAGTGCATGCGTGCGTGCTCAGTCGTGTCTGATTCTTTGTGACCCCATGGACTGTAGCCCACCAGGGTCCTCTGTCCCTGAAGTTTTCCAGGCAAGAATACTGGAGCAGGTTGCCATTCTCCTTCTCCAGGGACTTTTCCCTACCCAGGGGTCAAACCTGCGTCTCTTGCTTCTCCGGTATTGGCAGGTGGATTCTTTACCACTGTGCCACCTGGGAAGCCCCTAGTGTATATAGTATTAATGGTCAATTTTGTTAATGATAGTAATGGGGAGGATTTGATCATCCACCAAGGATTTTAAAAAATTTATGGAACATTACAATTTATTTCATGTCTCTCATGCAATATTGAAGAATTCCACAATTTGATTTTTTTTCTATTTTTTTCTGGGCACAAGAGTGATTTCCGTGAGAAGAGGTTTTTTTTTTTTTTCTTTTGAGACCATTTTGAAATGCAGGTGCAGGTGCATGATTAAGAAGTACAAATTCTTTGGGGATTAATCATGAAATGTTTCAGGGTTGTTACAAGGAAGCTCATCAGTCTAGTGAAATTAGGACCACTTTCTTGGTTCTGAATTTTCATTTGCAGTATATGATCAGTTACTTTCTGGGCTAGATAGTATCTGTGGGTACCGCTGATGGATCTAAGACACAGGAGGGGAAAAAGAGAACATCTGAGGTTTATATAGTAAAGCCTGATCTGTTCTGTGCTGGAAACACTTAGTAAATAGCTACATCTGTTTCATATGCTTAAAATGAATAACTCGATGAATAAATGGATGACTTCATTAATTCAGGATGGACTGTTTCTTAAATAATCCAAATTAGTAATAAGCAAAGACAATGCTATGTGTTCATCAAGCCTGTTCCTCCTGGGCACATGGCTAAAATTGCATTTCTCACTCTTTCCTGTTGGGTAGGGCCACGGGATTGAAGTCTAGCCAATGAAGTTTGGTGGGAAAGACATCTGGGACCTCAAAATCTGTTTAGTCCTCTTTTGTGATCCTCAACATATTGTCTCTTAGCTTGTCCAATGATTGGATTCAGAGGGTACGGTGGAAAAGCTTAGGGATAGTGGAGCCAGAGATGGAAGCAGGCTGGTCCCTGAAACACTGCGTGGAAATAGTCCTCCATCAACTCACATGAAGCTGTGATGTTATTTGAACAAGAAATAAATCTTTATTGTGTTGTAAGCCACTTTAATTTGATTTTAGGGTTATGTTACAGTCGCTTGTATTGTAATAATTATAGTAAAGTTTCATCTTGGTTTTGTTTCTCAGTATTATTGTAATCAAATTGGGGTCCATCAGCTTGCTACTCAAACCAATAAAGAGACAAGTTTGGTGGAAAGGAAGTTTGCTTTATCTTGAATGCTGGCAACTGTAGGGGTGGAGGGGTGCCTCTCCGAAGGTCGACTCCTCCCCACTAACATTCAGAGGGCAAGTGCTTTTACAGGTGGAGGGAGGGGGCGGCTACATGCAGGAACAGTATAGTCACCTCTGACAGTCATCTTGGAATTGGTCATTGGTGATCTGACCAGCATCATCTTGATTAAGTACAATTAATCTTCAGTTCCAGGGTCAGTTTGTTTCCATTTCCTTGAGGCTAATTCTTGGAATTGTGGCAGCTTAAATCATGGCTATAGTCTGGTCATCACGTAGTTAACTTCTTCCACCTGGTAAGGGTTTCAGTCTCTATAAAGACAGTTCACAGGATATGGCTCAGAATGTTATCTATAGCCCTTGAGGGGGAACTAAAGGTCCTCGACTTTGCTTAGAGAGATAGAAAGAGAGAGTCTCTCAGTCGTGTCCGACTCTTTGTGACCCCATGGACTGTAGCCTGCCAGGATCTTCTGTCCATGGCATTCTCCAAGCCAGAATACTGGAGTGGGTTGTCAATTCCTTCTTCAGGTGATCTTCCCGGCCCAGAGATTGAACCTGGATCTCCTGTGTTGTAGGCAGATTCCTTACCGCCTGAGTCACCAGGGAAGCCCTTGCTTAAAGACTAAACTATCATTATTTGGTCTCCTTTGACTGTTCTCCTTTGATTCCACAGTTTCTCACTTGTCTGATTAAACTTATTATTTAGCTAAAATTTTTCCACAGACAAAAGACTGACTGAGGACGTGGGGTCAAGGACCATATGATCCTGCTCTGTTTCATTATTTATGCCAAAAAATATTTGACCTGAAAGCAATGAACACCACAACAAAATGTACCTATGTCAGTTTCTGCCCTATTAAGACCATGTTTTTTCGCTGTACTTATTCCAAGTAGAACCGCAGGGATGTGCTAATTTAGAGGCCTATTGAATACTTATCAGAGGTCCTGTGAAGTTACATCTACATTAAAACAAACTTTTAGAGAGGGGAATAGTATCAGGTGTTATTCTTCCTCTAAAATCTGTTGAGGAGTCTGCCTTTTCTAGACATAAGCCAGCAAGTGAGGGTATCTACCTCTGGTGGCCACCACTATCTGATTAAGGGAAGGCAGGCACCAATTCAGGCACATGTTCTCAATTGTGAAAATTCCACAAAAGAGATGCTTTGCAGAGACACAGCACATGAGTTCCGCGCATGATTTGTTGTTGTCGTTTAGCCATCAGTTGTGTCCAACTCTTTTGTGACACAATGGGCTATAACTCACCAGGCTTCTCTGTCCATGGGATTTCCCAGGCAAGAATACTGGAGTGGATTGCCATTTCCTTCTCTAGGGGATCTTCCCAACCCAGGGATAGAACCTGCATCTCCTAAACTGGCAGGGGGATTCTTTACTGCTGAGCCACCAGGGAAGCCCCCATTAGGTATGATTATTACCTAATTTATTTTAGGTCAGAAGTGAATGCTTACTTTTTTATGAATGCAATAATGGACTTCTTGCCCCTCAGAATTGTTTTGGGAGCAAACAATTAAATGTCATTGAAAGAAACCCAGGAAAAAGCAATAACCAAGGGTCATAAAGATTGAGTTTAGAAATTTTTTTGTCCCCCTCTCCACTTTGAGAAGTAGTCACTTCATATCCTAGCTTCCTTTTTATAGCTGTGTGATCCAATATGGCAGCTGTTAGTCATATATGACTATTTAAATTTAAGTAAAAATTAATTAAAATTAAATGAAATTAACAGTTTATTCCCTTAGTCACATTAGCCACATTTTAAGCATGCGGTAGCACAACTGAAGCGACGCAGCAGCAGCAGCAGCCACGTGAGGCTAGTGGCTACCCTATTTGTCTTATTTGGACAGCTCAGATGTAGAATGCTTCCATCAGTCCTTAGAGTTCTATTAGCCACGACTGGTACAGAGAGCTAGCTTTTGTATTTTCATTCTTTCATGGTGCAACTAAATTTTCAGATTGTCTCACTTCTCCTTTATTTAAAAGCACTATTAAAAACAACAGGCCCCAAATGGAGTCATTTATGGTAAGCCCAGTGTCACCAAACTGAGACTTAATTACACTTTGCCGCTTTCAGAAATGGAATACTAAACCAGTCAATCAGGAATCATTTGATCAGCATTAGTTAGATAATCGGGTTGATTGCTGTTGTTTTTGTTCAGATGCCAAGTCATGTCCCACTCTTTGCCACCCCGTGGACAACAGACCAGGCTGCTCTGTTCATGGGATCTCCCAGGCAAGAATACTGGTGTGGGGTTGCCATTTCCTCCTCCAGGGGATCTTCCTGACCCAGGGATCGAACCTGCATCTCCTGAATTGGCAGATGGGTTGTTTTCCACTGAGACACCTGGGAAGCCCAATCTGTTTGATAAACCCTTGCTATCCCTAAAGGAAGTAACCTTGCAAGAACCAATCTGCTTTTTTTTGCTCAGTGCAACTTACCCATTCCCGCTCCCTTCTTTCTATAAAATCTCTTGCCTTTTATAGCTCTTTGAAGCTCCTTTCTGTCTGCTAGTTGGAATGCTGCCTGATTCATGAATCACTGAATAAAGCCAATAAGATCTTAAAATTTACTCAGTTGAATTTTGCTTTTTTAACAGCACTATGCTATTTTCTTTAAAGCACATGAGATGTTTTTAAGATTGTTGCAATATAAATTCTGGAAAAGGTTCTAGAACAAGTCACAAAAGGATGATTTCCGAGTACCCATAAAAGAAATTTTGACAAGTAGAAGCCATCAAGAGTTCACAAGTGAAATTATGACAGATTCCTTTCATTTTCCTCTGTGATTGGCATAACAATATAAACTTCATGAAAGAAGAAATTTTTAAATCTATTTTTCATTGCTGAGTTCTCATATTTTCATTGCTTATAGCGTAGAAGGTATTCAGTAAATATCTGTTGAACCACAATTAGACGAATAAGGTGGATGCAGTTAGTTTATCAAGACAAAGGGAACAGTTCTTATGCTATTTATGACTCAGTCATTGCTGGGTAATAAGATAGTTGGGTGAGTTGCTAACTAGTTAAATAACTGAGAGAAGCAGCTAATGAAAAGAGCTTTCAACTTGCAGTTGGATTTAGAGTTAGCTTCAATTCTTGGCTCTTTCACTTAATCTATGTGATCCTTGGTAGTCATTTCACTTCTCTGAATCACTGGTTTCTCATCTTCAGATTGTGCATAATAATTTTGACATTATGAGGTTGTTGTGGGTGTCAGATGTGGTGATATAAAAGGCTAGTGTGAACACAGCATGAAAGGAGGTCTCTAGTAGAATTTTAAAGGGTGAGTCTTCACTTCAATCTAGCTAATGTTCATAGCTCTGATAAACATAGGGATATATTGATTGGATTTGTGGATGACCTAAGCTGACTTAAAAATCAGAATTCAGAGAGAACTTAATAGATTGAAAAGATAGTTTAAATCTAATCCTTTAAGGTGAAATCAGGAGAAATATGATGATTTACACTTGATTTAAAGAAATGTTGCAGTGGTCGTGGATAGAATTTGTGGCTTACAGTGTTACGGCCCATGTGCTGCTGCCAGAAGTTAGTTTTACCAATAGGATGAGACACTCAGGGTGGCACATTGGAACTCCTGGGAAGTTAAACATGCTGATGACTGAGTCATTGCACAGTTTCTCTTTTAATTGGTGTGGGACTCAGTGTTAGCACTGGGATTTTTAACTTCCCTTCCCTTCCCCCCAGTGCTTCTAAAGTGCAGCTAAGTTTGGGAATTACAGGTCTAAGCTGAGGGAGTCTCTCCATATGTTCACTCCATATTTACAGTCTTTCAATATTACTTGCATGGAAAAATGCCTCCTGCAGGAAGTTCAGAATGTCCTACTTAGGCTTGCAGTGTCTTTGGGGAAGATGTCAGGACAATGGGTGGACTGGCAGTTCTAACATTCTGAGGGGAAGTCGAAGGAAACAAAGCCCTTTGTGTGGAGAAGAGTTGGAAGAAGTAAGAGTCTTGGACATTGCTTGCTTGTCCTGTCATAGGAAGCTAAGCTTAGTTCCTCTCTCTGGCATTTCAGAGGGTAGAAAGAGATCCTCTGAATGGAAGCCCCAGGAAAGGAATAGGAAACTGCTTTGCTGACAGTAGTGCATCCTGGAAGTGGCCAGGATTGCCAGGCTCTGGAAATTTACAGAGACCTCACAGATTTTATGGTGAATTTAAAGGCATTTAAACAGGCTGGGTGATAGGTTCAGCTACCTCCAAGTTTTCTTTCAGCCCCTGCCTCAGGCATACTGGTCTCACTGCTGTTCTTTGAGCCCTGCCCCATGCTTTCCAAGCACCTTTTCCATCTCATGGTCTCTGAAGTTGCTCTTTCTTCCTCTTATAATCCTTATTCTCCAGATATGTGCACAATTACTCTCACTTTCTTTAGGATTTTGCTCAAATTACAGTCTCTCCTTCTACTCTTTATTTTTCTGTCACCATCTGAAATCACACACACACACACACACACACACACACACAGATGTATCTGTCTATATCTATAGGGCTTCCCTGTTGACTCAGTGGTAAAGAATCCACCCACAATGCAGGAGATGCGAGTTCAATCTTAGGTTGGAAAGATCCCCTTGAGAAGGAAATAGCAACCCACTCCAGCATTCTTGCCTGGAGTATTCCATGGACAGAGGAACCTGATGGGCTACAGTCCATGGAGTCGAAAAGAGTTGGACACAACCGAGGGACTAAACAGAAACCATTCCTTTAACAGACTGTAAGCCTCACATGGTCCAGGACTTTTGTCTGCAATGTGCACTGATATGTCCCCAGGGCCAGAAAAGTGCTGGGCTTTCATAGTGCTCAAGAAACTTCTGCTGTTGCACCAATTATGTTTCCCATTTTCTGTTCTGGCCTGGATAGATTTCCTGGAAGGAGGTCACCTAATTTATATCTTTGAGGGATAAATTTAGTAATATACAGGTAGAATAACCACTTTCAAACTGTTTTCCTTTTTTCCCCCTTTCTTCCCCCATGTCACATGGGAATAGCATCTTCTAAAGACAAAACTTTATTACTGATTAGTAGTTTTGAGACAACCAGTGAATAAAATTCAATGTGAAAAGGAAATGTGAAACTTTACTGCAGTATAATTTGTTTCTTCTGCACCACTTTGGGTACAGTAAAGGTCAATAATGCCCAGAAAATCTAGGTTTAATGTCTTTGATGTGTAAAAATTAGTGCTTTGTCATCAATTGCAGATGCAGGAGGACAAATCACTGGCACATTAAGTTGCTCCTGCTACATAAATTACAAATCTTGTTAGGAAGAAAGTATTAGAATCATCCCTTGTTATTTTAAAAATGCCAACTCTGATAAACAGTCAGCCTTGGGCATATATTAAAATGCTTGAATTCTCCTAAAATAAATTCAGCCTTTTAAGATAACACCTCATTTTAATTTCATACACGATTAAATCTATCAATTCAGAAGTCTTTTAACATATAAGTTTTGAAATCATAATAGTACTCTTTAACTCCCCGTGGAAAAGCTTAAACCTCTCTCGGCTTCTTTAATAACTTTCCTTTATTGACAGAGAATTCTCAGAAATCCTCAGTTACTTTGTTTTGTGTTTTTGTGTGTTTTTCTCAAGGAGAAGAGGAAATTAAATTGTGATCCTAAATCCCTTTCATTTTTTGAAGCAGATTTTTCTTTTAATCATAGTCCAGAAGGAGGTTAAAAAAGCTCTGTGAATCAAGTATTTTATCTCTCTCATGATGAGATGGTCTGAATTGTTGTCTTAGATCCAGCAAAATCTTTATTCCTACATCCAGTGGAACTTATGAATTTCTCATTGTTAGCATAAAGAGTGCCTCCTCACTGCTGCTCATGGTGACTGCTTCTTAGCTCTTTTGTAACTTAAAGGTGCTTTCCAAACATAAATTTGAGAAGACCAAAGGTCAGGGCAGGTTCTCACTGCCTGACCTGGCCCAGGAGGCTGTCTTTGGACAGAGCAGCACCATAGCCTTTCCAGAAGGTTGCGGCCTCCTGTCCAGCTTAGAGACCTTGGAGGCTTGAACTCATTCTGATGAGTACCTCCATTCTCATCAGAATCTCCTTTGAGAGGAAACTCTGTCAACAAGTATTTATTGTTATTGAGAACTTGTGCCTGTCAGAGTCTGTGCTTGGGGCTAGAGGTACAGTGGTGAAGAAAACAATCTGTTTTCCTCAAACTAAAGAATGAATGCAGCATGTGCATATTGCCTGTTGGAGATAAAGAAAAGCTGAAAAAAATGTTTATTTTCTGCAGAAAATGTTATATATATGTATACATACACACACACACACATATACACAATGTATTCATATATATCAGTATTTAGCAAATATTAATTTACTTACTTTTTCTTTCCCCACTCCTTCCTCTTCCTTCTTTCTCCCTTCCTTCTTTTCTCCTCTTTCCTCTCTCCTCCTCTCTCACTCTATCCTCCCTTCATCCATTCAAGCATCTTGATTCTTACTACCTAAGTACTATACTGCAGATACAAGAATTAAGAGTAAAGCCTTCAGAATCAGAATGACCTATATTTGAATTCTAGCTCTGGCATTTCATAGTAATATTGTTGTATTTGTTATCACTACTGCTGTTATTGTTGTTGTTATTATTTTCAGTATAGTTAACCATTGGGTTTCCCTTGTGGCTCAGCTGGTAAAGATATCCGCCTGCAATATGGGAGACCTGGGTTCAATCCCTGGGGTGGGAAGATCCCCTGAAGAAGGGAAAGGCTACCCACTCCAGTATTCTGGCCTGAAGAATTCCATGGACTCTATAGCCCATGGGGTCACAAAGAGTTGGACAGGACTGAGTGACTTTCACTTTCACAGTTAACAATTACTCCTGCTGCTTGTACCTGTCACTTACTGTATCAGACCCCCAAGGGATTTGCATGCATTTTTGTATTTAATTCTTTCAACAGTCCTATGATGTAGGTAATGCTATGGTCCCTATTTTATAGCTAAGGAAATTATGCCTTGAGATTTTCTATAATATGTTGCTCAAAGTCACATGATTGTTAAGTAAAGAAACTGAGCCTAGCTTTGTGATTTGAACCTTCTGAGATTTGGTTTCCTCTTTGTAAAGCAAAGGTGCTAATTCCCGCCGTGGAAACTGCTTGGATAATTCAGTGAGATGAATGGTTTCACATTTGCAGTTTGGTTCTTGGCACATGATAACAGAAGTGCTCACAAGGCATATGGCTGATATGGTCTGCCTTCAGTGGTCTGTTTTAAGACTGAATAATCTGCTTCCTTTCTTCTGTCTTCTTAGTTACTTCCTAGCCCTTACTTAAGTTTGGACTTTGTTCTTGTCATCATCTTAGAAAACCCGTAATGCCTGAAGTATTGAGAACTCACGAAATGTTTTTGAGGTCCCATGTAATCCTATGATTACTGCAGAATGGGCACAAATGTAAACCTCTGGGCTCGTAGACGGGACACCTCTGCCTGGTGCTTTCTCCTAACCTGTCTCTACAGCCAAGCCAGTGGGTCTTCTTCTTCCCCTGTGCACAGAAGCGAGCCCTCCCTAGAGGCACCATATGGGGGTTTTCCTGGTGACAAGGGCCCTGAAGAGTGAACGGGAGGTTGGGCTTTGGCCATATGTTATTAAGTGCATGTTGTGAGTGGCATGAGGCAGCGGTGGGATGGGATATGGTGAACATGTCATATGATGTATGAAATGGCATTATTTGATAGTCTGAATTTTTCTCACTGTAACTGAACAGAATTCTGTGATAGAAATGACCCATTTGATGTATAGATTTTGCATCCTCTAACTCTGTCTTAGTTCTATGTTAAGCCAGTTGGGGTTGGAGAATTGGATCTCTAGAGACCTATGGAATGGTTCTAGATCTTGCTCTGGGCTCCTGATCTGTAAAGCCTGCCATAGCCCTGCATCATTCCTGTGACTCATTATGGTTCTTACAGAGAAAGTACTTATCAATGAATGAAGAAGCTTGTTATTATTTGTGAACACCATTTTGCTTGCAAATCTATAATGGCAAACTCTACTGAAGTAGAAGCTTTTTCCCCCAATTAATTTCTTTTTACTGTAATTTTCTCAATTTTTTTGAAGGTTCTTTAGTTCACATTTCAAAGAACTCACTTAATGATCTAGTAAATTTTGTCAAAATATGCACAGAGGGTAAAACTTCTTAACTTTTTGCCCTGAAACTTTGGAGTATGATTATAAATAATTTCTTAAAAGCCTATCTATACTATCAGTAGTTTTGTATTTTGGAGCAGACATTAAAGACAGAAAAAATTAAGTGTTGAAAGTATGCATATTACACAAGTAAATTCTCAATTTTTATAGTTATTCTTTAAATGCATGTGTTTTACACAAACTAAAAGTATTTTAGTAGTTTGGTTCACTTTTTAAGATATCTCATACCTGTATGCATGATTAATTGTCTTATTCATTCCATTTTGTTAATACTTGAGTGTCTACTATATGCCAGGTAATGGGACAACTTAAGCTTTCACAGATCCTGTAATCTACTGACAGACAGATATAAATAAGTAATCAGATCATTACAATTTAGGGGAAAGCACCAGGGAAGCACATAGTAGAGGTGACCTAACTCTGACATGGGGAAGTTGGCAAGGGCTTCCTCCTGAAAAAATTAGAGTTAAAAAAAAAAAATTGAAGGAGCAGTGAAAATTAACCTGGTTAAGCTGTTGGGATGGGAAATGGAGTTTGGACTGAGGAAATAGCTTATTCATATGCCTGGAACTGGGAGTATAACATGGTGTTATTGGAGTCTTCTTCTCAGAGATATTTATGAGAGCAAGAACTTCAAATTGTTCCTAATTGTGACATTTACAGCTTCAAAAGTATTGCAAAAACTTGGTGAATACCATCTCATTCTTGACAGGTGCATAGTCTGATGTGTCCAGAGATAACACCTCACCCGGGTGATGCCCTGCCCCTGGTTGGGGCACAAGCTTTAGCTTTCTGCAGTTTATTCTCACGCAATGGTCATGTTGGCTTTGAACTGATTAGTACAGATTGATGCAGCTGGTGTACGGGTCCTCCTGGGGATGAGGTGGGAAACCCTTGTAAATCCAAGATTCCAGGACTGCTTCTGTTGGGAAGATGGAATTGATTGGTGTGAGATGTAAGAGTGAAAATCAAGAAACTTTTCGTGTTCTGGATCCCCTAATGAAAATAAATTTTAGAGGCTCATGCATCATTAGTTCTGAAGTATGATTTGATTAATCTCCGAAGAAACCAGATCATGTTTTATGATGCATAGAGTTCTGAATTTGGGAAGAGTCCAAAAGGTCTGGGTTCTAGTTCCAACCATGTGACCTGGGGCCAATTATTTAATAACCAGCAGCACAGTTGTTATTGTTATGTGCTACTGCCACAATTGGGAACATCCCTGGAGAAGGGAATGGCTACCCATTCCAGTATTCTTGCCTGGAGAATTCCATGGACAGAGGAGCCTGGCGGGCTACAGTCCATGGAGTCATGAAGAGTCATACACGACTGAGCGGCTAACACTTTCACTTTTTACCGCCACAACATGGATTTGGCTGTAAGGGGCCCAAAAATGCTATAGGATCAACTGTGGCTGTCACCTAGCTGTAGCTTTTTCTGGTCTTCATAGCATCTGTCTCCGAGTGCTTCCTGGAATATATTTTGTTGTATGTTGTTCAGATCTTCTTCCATCCATCATTCCAAGTCCTAGATTCTTGATTAAGTGATCAGCAATGAGAACGTGCTACCCTGTTTTTTCCTGCCTTCCCTCTTTCATTTCATGTGCTCGCAATTCAAAACAAGAGAGGAAAACAGTATGATATACATTTCTCATTGGATTTGAATGCAATCTTTGGAATAGGCTGCTTGTTCCTTGTAACAAATGGTAGATTCTTCACTTAATTTAACTTAAGTGAGCAGACTATTGGTATAAGAATTATTGAGATAAAAACACTTTGACTCAAGGAATATCTCTGCCATTTCACACTCCATGCAATTTTGTTATCCAGCTCTTGGCATGAGCTCTGTGTTGAAAGAATCAACTTGTGTTTCTGACTGTAATGTGAGTGATGAATAGAATGATTGCTCTATTGTTGGGTGGCCACCCTCATGAAGAAGAGAATTATGAAATTCTCTTTTCATCTCTTTTATTTCCCCTATTTTTGGCCTCATTGAAAGCTCTCTCTCCTAAGTGTTAAAACTTAAATATTTGAAATGTACTTTTGGAAGTATAACAGGCCAGAGCTTATAAAAATCCACGTTACTTTCTTGATGTTGGCCAGTACAATTAAGAACCTGTGCAGTGGTGTTTTCTGCACTATTTCAACACTTTTTTCCATTGTCCAGACTCTAGTAATTCACTTTTCTGTTCTGCTTATTGATGCCAGGATGATTCCCCCTCCAGCTCCCTAACCAAAATAGTAATAATAGTAAAAAATGCAATTAAGTAAACTTTCCAGCTAAAACCTCTCTAGCATTGCTGCTGCTAAGTCGCTTCAGTCGTGTCCGATTGTGTGCGACCCCATAGACGGCAGCCCTCTCTAGCTTTAGGGATTCTTAAGCCTGGTTCTACAAATTGCAGTCAGGAAATTGGTGAACTCTCTGAATATGTATGCAAAATTTTATGTGTAAAGGATCCAGAGATTTAGTATAAGTCTCAAAGGCATTCTTTTTTTTTTTTTACTACTTTATTTGTATTTAATTGAAGAATAATTGCTTTACAGAAAGGCCTTCTTGATCTTGTAACTCTTTAATAAGAAACACACCTGTCCAACTTTACGTGCAACCTCCGGACATCATGTGATGGTCCCCTTGTATTGACCTGTTCAATAGTTCTGGGCCCTTTTTTCCTCCATACATTCCTGCTTTTGGCATTGATGATCATTCTGTTGTAATGCCTTTTCTTCATCCTTGGCTTTGGTGAACTTCTATTTTATCTTCAAGATTTTATTCAAGTGCCACCTTCTCTGGAGAGATTTTAAATCCTTTGTCAGGAACAAAATGTTATTCTTTCATTTGTTCACCTCTCATAGTACTCATCACCTTTCTCCCCTAAGTTTGAGGATAAGAAATGTATTCTGTTCATCTATGCACATCCAGCCTAGAAGATGGTGTTGGCACAAAGTGAAGTGAAAGTGTTAGTCTCTTAGTCATGACCGACTCTACAATTCCATGGACTGTAGCCTATTAGGCTCCTCTGTCCATGGGATTTTCCAAGCAAGAATACTACAGTTGGTTGCCATTTTCTTCTCCAGGGGATCTTCCTGACCCAGGAATCAAATCCAAGTCTCCTGCATCACAGTCAGATTCTTTGCTGTCTGAGCACTAGGGAAGTCCAGCCCGAAGTAACTGCTCATTAAATATTTGTTTAACAAATAGGCAAATGGTTGATTGGAAAGCACCTTCTTTGCTTAGATGGAGTTGAGACTGCCTTACGAGCTACAGTGCTGGAATCAACATTGCCATCTTGCTGGTAAATGGTTTATATAATCTAGAATCAAGTTGCCTGTCCTCTGGATGAGGTATCATGGTCTCCCATGTTAAATAATTGTACATTGATTCTCTGTTCAGCACAAACAGGTTATAATTGATTCATCTAAGTTTCATAAAACAAAAGATTTCTGGTGTTGGAGGTTGATTTCAATACTTATAAGCTTCTCAGTAAATCTTGAAGGGGGGCAGAAGGCCTAGGCAGATAGAAAGATTTCCCCTAAATCAGCTGGATTAAAAGTTCTGCATCACAGGATAGCCTTTGTTTTGTATTGAAATGCACTGTTTTCTCACCAAGTGACTTTGGAAGGTATGTGAATCTCTTATGAAAAGAGAGATCTGGTCTGGAGTTGTGGTCCCCTGGAGATTTATATTGTGGGCATCTGATAACAACAGAGAACCCAGAAGTGTCAGTTTGATTTATTTCTGAATGCATGGATGCCAACCTGGCATTACAGTGTGGGCAGCTACCTAAACATGTGGCCACTTCCTGACTTGTGGATCAGGAACAGGGGCTGAGGAGCGGTCAGTGCAGTGATTCTTGCAATACTCTTCTTGAAGCCATCTTTTATTTTTCGTCTACTGAGAAACCGAGCACCTACCTGTATATCTATGAGACAAAACCTTCCTTATTTCAAAGTATGTTCAATATAATCAAAACCCACTATTTGAAAAGACTTAAAAGAGCCTCTAACTTCCCTGAAATGAGATTTAATCTGATATTGAATTTTGTGCCTTCTGTCCAAAGAATAACCCTTCCTCAGCTCCCATTCCTGTGTGTGGATGCTACAAATTTCATAATTATAAACTTGTTATTTTAGCTTAAAGTTTGGTCCCCTGTGAAGTATGCATTATGCTTTTTATGTAATGTGTATCTGTTTGAGGAGTTTATCAGAGTCTCCTTTTCCTGAAATTAGACACTGATGGAGGTGAGAAAATATTATAAACATGAGGGGAAAACCAGACCCATTAAAGAAAGAAAAGAACCCCCCCACCAGCCAACAGCTGCATTTAAGGCCACCAAAGGTAAAGTTGCCTAGTCACTATTTATCCTGGAGGCAGTTTCTAACCTACCATTAGCTTCACTGGATTTAGACAGCCTAGTTAAATGCACTCTTGTTTTGTAAGGAAATAGTATTACTTAGATAACTGCTCACAGAAAAGTGGGGAAAGTGTTTATTAAGAAGTTGCATACAATTACCCAGTGGAGAGAAAATAATGACAAATTGGGATGAGAGGGCAGTGAATGGAAATCAAAGATTTAAGCTTTGAAAGGAGCTATTTTAACAGCCATTTTCTCTTTCTCTACTTATCTTAGGACACCAATTATTACTTATTTGTTTCATCCTACCCCACTCCACCACACACCCACACATCAGTAACCCAAAATATCCCCAAGTGTTTTCTTTTAATGTTATTTTTGTGTTTAATCCTCATGAAGGTTAATAAAGTCTTCTCTCTCTATGTGGTATGAAAGCATAACCGATGACTTTATTGGTACAAATATATTATGGCTGCTTTGACATTTATGTTTTCAGCCCTGATAGATGAATGATTCCAATGAAAGTAAATCAATTGTGCCCAGACTATCGGTATAAAATACCGCACTGTGGAATTTCTTCTTGTCTGGCAGATAGTGGAGGGCAAGAAATATTGAAATTTGACTTAATACTGTGTGTTTTTTCTGAAAGAGAGAATTCACTTTGTTTTGTACCCTAAAGCACATCTGGGATTAGTATTTGGCCTGGCATTTAGTGCCAAAATAGGGACGAGTGTCTCTAATGCTGAGGCCTCTTTGCTCTCAAGGGAGCCTAGCTGGAATGACTTCTTTTTGTTACCAAAGGGTTGCATTCAATGAAAAATAGTTACAAATATAATTATTAAGAATATTGTTAGAGATAGCAAATAGAGTTTTACTAGAATCCCCACAAATGGAAATTGTTGTTGGTTTTCAGTCACCTAGTCATGTCCGACTCTTTGCAACCCCGTGGACTGCAGCATGCTAGGCTTCCTTGTCTTCCACTATCTCCCAGACCTTGCTCAAACATACCAGGGAGTTATTCCAGTTTCTGGGTTTGGTTTAACTGACTTTTGTGATAAAAAAGAGAAATACTCATTTATCATGCAGAAATACAAGTTTGTTTTTTGCTTGTTTTTGCTTTCTCAAAAGTAATTTGAGTTTACAATGGGGTTAAAACCAGATGCAACTGGAAATGTCAGCTGATGTGCAAACCGACAGGTAAATTCAAGAAGTGTTATCCCTATTTTCTTTTTGTTCTGAACCTTGGAATTCCTCCCTCCACTATATTCAGTAGTACCATGGCTCTGATCAATCGAAGTAGACTCTGGCCATAAATATCCAGTGTGGTGTTGGTGTCCAGGCTGAGTGGCAGCCTTCCCAGGTCCTTACTGGAAGAAGTTGTTGCCTTCTCATTTTATATGCCTGGGAACTTCAAGATCAATCTCTCTTGTGGCATTTATCACATAGTATTAAAACTGTTTGTTTTTCCATCTGAGTTTATCACTAGACAGTGAAGTCCTGAGGGCGAGGGCTGTATTTATCTATCTTTGTATCTTCATCACCAATTTGATGCATAGCACAGAGACAGCATTTAGTGAATATCTGAAAAATGCATTAAAATTATAGAGGATGTTTAAGAGTTTAACAGAAGCAGAGTCACAGAGGTAGAAAATAAACTTATAGTTACCAGGGGACTAGGAGAGGAGAGATACCTTGGGAGACTGGGGTTGACATATGTGTGCTAAGTTGCTTTAGTCGTGTCCAACTCTTTGGGACCCTATGGACTGTAGCCTGCCAGGCTCCTCCATCCATGGGTTTCTCAAGGCAAGAATTACTGGAATGAGTTGCCATGCCCTCTTTCAGGGGGTTTTCCTGACCCAGGAATCAAACCTTTGTCTTATGTCTTCTACATTGACAGGCAGGTTCTTTACCACTAGTGCCACCTGAATAGCACATGTGTTAATCACTCGGTCCTGTCTGGTTCTTTGTGACCTCACGGACTATAGCCTGCCAGGCTCCTCTGTTCATGGAATTCTTCTTTAGGTAAGAATACTGGAATAGGTAGCCATTCCCTTCTCCAGGGGGGTTTCCCAACCCAGGGTTCTAACCCCAGTCTCCTACACTGGTAGGTGGATTCTTTACTATCTGAGTCATCAAGGAAGCCCAACATATACACCCCAATATTTATAAAAGAGATAACTAATAAGAACCTGCTGGGAACTCAACTCAGTACTTTGTAATGACCTATATAGGAAAAGAATCTAAAGAAAAAAGAGTGGATATATGTGTATGTATAACTAATTCACTTTGCTATATACCTGAAACTAACACAACACTGTAAATCAACTATACTCCAAAAAATATTTTAAAAATAGAAACTTTAAATAAATGCAAATGTGTCTTTGTCTTACGTACATTTCAGGATTTAGATCCCATTTATTAGAGTGCATTTTAGCAGCAATTTAGGTTGTCAGCCTGATATTAACTGGGTGAATTTCTGACCTATATTTTAAAAATATTTAGGGAAGAAGATGCCCAAACTTCCTTGATACTCTTTTTAAAAGTTCTATTATATTAATAATCAGTATCTACTGAATATGAGGGTATGTCTAGTATTATTTGCTCTCATGTGACCATATAGTATATAATTAGAGTGCTGCAAGAGATTTGCAGCTGGACTGCGCTAAAACCTTGGAAAATACTGTGCTAAACTATTTTTGTAAGGGACTGGTTTCTAGAATTTGTGTTTGGGGAAAAATATCTAAAACCTGCAAGTACTCATTTGTGGAACATTTAATTTCATTAGTTTGTTAACAAAGTGTGTTTCTGGAGGTAAACACCAATCAGCTACAATTATGCATCAGGCTCAAGAGAATTGAGGTTAGGATGTCAAGGCAGAAAGATACATATTGTAGCAAAATACATTTGCTCTAGATGAGGATGGATTTTCCTATTGAAATGTTGGAAATAAACCATGTCATAGAGGTTTGTCTACCACTTAGGAATTTTCAAGAACATAATAGTTCAAGAGTGCCAAATTTTAAGCAAAGCCTTGAGATTTCAGTAATACTGTGAATCAAATCATGACTGCTGTGAAAATAAGCTCTCTGACCAAGGTTGAGCTTTCTTCTCTATCTTGCATTAACCTGAGAAATTTATGGCACAAATTTAATTCTTTTCCTTAAACATGTGCTAACCAGGTTAATTCATAGGTGATCTGGTAACCCCAAAAAGACAGGTCAGTTTGAAACCAGTGCATACGAAGTTTTTTCTGATTCATTTTGGCTCTATTTTATATTTGACTTAATCCACCATTTCTGTGTCTACGCTGTGCTTTGGGTCAGTCTTGCTACACATTTAAAAACCCTGTAGGAAGTGGGTCTCAGAACTCTGACGAACTATTATGTTAGTCTTGCAAATTATTTTTTAATTATCCATTCCTCAGTGTCCCACTTGGTTTACTTCTGGAAAAACATTATCTCTGTAAATGACACATGCTTCCTATTGTAAGAAAACATAAAATGTGTCACCCTTTTAGTTTTCAGTTCAGTTCAGTTCAGTCGCTCAGTTGTGTCTGACTCTTTGTGACCCCATGAATCACAGCACACCAGGCTTCCCTGTCCATCACCAACTCCCGGAGTTTACTCAAACTCATGTCCATCTAGTCGGTGATGCCATCCAGCCATCTCATCCTCTGTCGTCCCCTTCTCCTCCTGCCCCCAATCCCTCCCAGCATCAGGGTCTTTTCCAATGAGTCAACTCTTCGCATGAGGTGGCCAAAGTATTGGAGTTTCAGCTTCAGCATCAGTCCTTCCAATGAACACCCAGGACTGATCTCCTTTAGGATGGACTGGTTGGATCTCCTTGAAGTCCAAGGGACTCTCAAGAGTCTTCTCCAACACCACAGTTCAAAAGCATCAATTCTTCGGTGCTCAGCTTTCTTCACAGTCCAACTCTCGCATCCATACATGACCACTGGAAAAACCACAGTCTTGACTAGACAGACCTTTAGCTGTGAGTAAATTTAGATCCAAATTGTTTACTGTGTATCAGTTTATAAGGTTGAAATGAAGCAACATAAACAATTGTTTCTACCTGGAGAAGTTCATTCTAGTTAGAGACAGAGCCCTGTGTGTGGATGGTCATTCTCAGATGATAAATGTTGATAGGTGTCTGAACAGAGAATAAAACAGCTTGGGGAAGGAAACTGCCCTTCAGACTGGCTTTATCCAGTTCAAGTTGGCCAGCACCAGGCCAGTGCTCACTGCACCTGCTTAGGTTTCATTTTGCACTGAGAGACTGAATATTCAAACAGTGTGCCAGACCACATATAAAAATAGAACTTTGACCTTTGACCTGCAGCGACCTGCCCAGGAAACCAACCGCTTGTCTACAATAAATAGCCCAGGCTATCTTACTGCTGTAAATTAGACTTTTGGAAATCATTCTACTATCTCTAGTAACAACCCAAGAAGCTAAATGATAATTTCTATAACAATCAGGCCAGGCCAGAACTTTATTGATGATTGACAATTTCTCTGCTTCTTCTTCCCACTTCTAGTTAAAGAGCAGCCAGAGAAAGCTAAATAAGCTTATCTAACCAGTCACATAGGATGTCCCATTTCTAGTTGGCCCGCCTCCAGCTTCCTGGTGCCGGTGCTGACCTCCTTCAACAATCAGAGCACACGTGAAGCCTTCCCTTTTTCCCCCATGATGCTTCCCACTCCTCTGCCTGCCTTTGAGTCTCCGCCAAAACACCAGCAACAGTGGCTGGACGTCGCCCTCTCTGTATGTAGTAAGCGCTGAATGAATAGCCTGTGCTTATTCTCATTTGGTTGGTCTTTGCTTATTTCCATAAGGTCTAGCTGGACAGGGAATGCTATTATCCAGGAGGACTTTTTAAAATCTCTGTAGGTGGGTGATTCCATGTGGATGTTGCTTTTAGGATACATTAGCATTTCCTGGCTCTGGAGGAGGCGGTGGCTGGCCTGAGAGAGATACACCATGCCTCCCCCTCCCCACCCCACCGGTTGCCTTTCTACGTGTGGAAAGGGCAGAGCAGTAAAGCACATTACTAAATGTCACGGCAAGCATTAGGTATTACTATTCAGCGGAGGACTACATTCTCATGGCACTGAGTGGGGAGGTACAGAGGGTTTCTTTGTGACAGAGATCAATGGCCAATGGCTTTTTTTTAAATGTTAAAATATAAAGGAAAACCTTTTCAAATATTATCCTCAAAAGATTTGGAAATAGGAGATCTGAGTTTAGCAGGTCACCAAAAGGCTAATACTTGCTTATAGATGAGTTGGCTTAGAAGCTCCAACTTCCCCATATTCTTGTTTTGACCCATAATAGGACCCAGTGTGACAGGACTGAGAAACAAAAGCCAAGTTATTACTTTTTCTTTTCCTAATGAAAATTCAATGACATTTCAACAGTGACCTCTCCTCAAACCTGGAGTACATATGAGTGTTAAGATAAGAGTTGAAACAATGGCCTAAGAGCCGTTTGAAACCATATCACACCTTATTTTGTTATTGTATTTGGTTCTTTCAGCACTGAGTTCATTATCTGTGTTCATTCCCTTATTACTATATTTAAAAATTGCAATTATGGAGCTTTAAAAAAAACAAAAGAAAGGTACAAAGGTACTTAAACATTGTTCATGATGAAAGATATACATTATTTTCACATTATCTTTTGTTAGTTGAGCTTGTAGGCACCTATGAATATATACTAGAGTCTAAGTGTTCTTTCAAAATAATTTTCTTCAATTATTATCAGGTAAATGTAGTGATTGTATCAGTTTATAGAAAAACTGCAACATTAGCATTGTTAAATTTCATATTTTAGCTTTGGTTTGCCTTTTTAAAAAAGACTTTCTATATAGAAAGTCATATATCTCTATAAATGATATATATCTTATATATTTAGATATATATATGAAGATTGAGATATACATGCCTATTAGCGGTTGATGACTTCCTCATCTCTGTGATCAGAAGAAATACATTGGAAAGATACCAGCATCAACTCTGATTTGTCAGTTGGCAAACATTTTTGGAATTTGAAGAATTGTAACTCTAACAAGCATAAAAACAAAACATAAGAGCCCAGTAACTATATTGCTGGTCACTGTCCTTAGATTTTCCTCCCATCACCTTAAGTGGTAATTTCTTTGAGAAGATCTTTATAATTTCTTCACTACTTATGTATGTACATTTGCAATCTAGATTTGATGTGTACCCTTCCCCACTCTGAAGGGAATCTATTTTTCCACTCTTGGCATCTAGGATAACTTTGTGACTTTCTTTGACTGACTGGCTATGGTGGAAGTGACGTTTGCAGTTGCAAGTCAGGGTCTTGAGAGGCCCCACCTCTTCCTCTCTCACCCTGGGAACACAGGACTAGGATGAAATACCACATAGTTTGGAAGGTCCAGCCAAGAACTAGCACTGGCCTCTTGATATTACAGTGAGGCTATAATAGACTGGGTTCTCCAGAAAAATAGAACCAGTAGGATATATCTAGATCTAGACTTATAAAGATATTTATTATAAGGATTTGTCTTAGGCAGTTATGGAGGCTAAGAAGTCCTAGGATTTGCAGTTGGCAAATCCAAAAACCGGAGGCCCAGGGGAGCTGATGGTATAGGTCTAGTCTGAGTCTGATTTCAAAGGTGGGAGAAAACTGATGTTCCAGCTCAAACACAGATGAACAGATATGGAGTATATCTTTATTTAAAATTTAACAGATGGGCGATTAAATGATATGTCTAAAGAGGGTCCTATGTTGTTGTTTAGTTGCTAAGTTATGTCTGACTCTTTAGCGGCCCTCTGGACTGTAGCCCACCAGGCTCCTCTATCCTTGGGATTTCCCAGGCAAGAATTACTGGAATGGGTTACCATTTCCTTCCCCAGGGGATCTTCCTGACCCAGGGATCAAACCCATATCTCTTGCATGGCAGGCAGATTCTTTACCACTCAGGCATCAGGGAAGTCCAAAGAGGCTCCTCAGCGCATTGGTAAAACCTTGTAATCAAAATTCTGAAACATTTTAACTGACCAGGACCTTTCAGAGCCTTCCCTGGACAAGCCTCCTTCCACATCCTCTGCTTTGGTGGTGGTTTAGTCGCTAATTCGTGTCCAACTCTTTGTGAGCCCATGGATAAGAAGTACAGCTACCTGCTATTATTTCTTTTTTATTAAATAGATGTGAAAATGTAGGTAGAGAGGGAGGTTAAATACTTTGCCCATGAACACAAAATGATTAGGTTTTGGGAGTTCTGACCCAGACCCACGTCTGTGGTGCCAGAGCCTGTGCTTTTATTCACTACCCCACACTGCCTCCTGGTGGCTTGCTCTGAGGGTGGGGAAAGAACTTTCTGACCTAACTTTCTCCAGGTCTTTTCTTGCTTCCCTTCCTCCCAAATCCCTGTATGCTGACCTGGGACCTGTTACTGCTTTCCCCTGGTAGGATCTGAGATCCCACCTCCTTGGCATCATTGTTAGCCAGGAAGTGATCCAGGAGAAATTTTGGCTGCTGGGTTAGAGGAATGGATATTTGCATTTTAATATTATGCTGAAGACTTGCCCAAAGTTAGCCATTTGAAACTGTGTGCTTTGTGTTGAAACTGAAAGTGTTAGTCTCTCCATCACGTCTGACTTTTTGCAACCTCATGGACTGGACTGTAGCCTGCCAGTCTCCTCTGTCCATGGGATTCTCCAGGCAAGACTACTGCAGTGAGTTGCCATTTCTTTCTCCAGGGGATGTTTCCGGCCCAGGGAACAAACCCTGGTCTCTTGCACTGCAGGCAGATTCTTTACTGTCTGAGCCACCATGCTCTGTGGACCCACGCAAATCATAACAGAAAGCAGATGCTTGTCTCTGACCGACGCCTTGTCAGCCACATACCTTCCTCTGACCCTCTTGACTAGAATCTGCTGCTGTTTTATAAACTAGGCTCTACACCTGAGTTTCTCTGTGTAGCAATTCCAAGAACATTCAATCTTCAAACACATTTCATCGTTAACAGAGGCAGCCAGGAGAAACACTTTGTAGTCGCTGTGAAAGGTTGTTGCTTTGGAAAAATTGAGCAGACAGTCTCAGCTTTATAACCAGGGTTTCTAGGATCAGTTTATCAGGAATAAGATTTCTTTTTCTTCTTCCCAGAGGGCCCATGGATGATGAGGAATTTAAGCAATAATAGCAAATCTATCAAATTTACCTTCAAACGCTTCCTTCACAAGAGCACCCCAGAGGGCCCTCCTCAGATAATCAGATACCAATCGCTTACCCTTTCCTCCGTCCAATACAGCCCCTCTGGTCAGAACCAGGAAGGATGGGCTTCAGCTTCTCCAGAGATCCCCATGTTTAAACCTGAGGATTGGAGCCCCAGTGTGGGCACCCTCTGTAGGGGGCGCCAAGAGGAAGTCCCTCAACTGATGGTCTCTGGCTCTCGAGGGAACTGTTCAGAGCCATTGTTCGAAAGAGAAAATGGCTACTTCCCATGTATTTAGTACCCAAACTCACACATGTGAGTAAATACCTTACCTACCTGGGAGGTCCATCAAAGCCAGGATTATTTTCTTAGAACAATAAGTAAATAAGTGTCCCTTACGTGATAGAATAATAGTCTCTTGTGCCTCAGTTCCCCATCTTTAAAATGGGGATCAGAAGAACACCCACCTATATTAGTTTCCAAGGGCTGCTATAACAAATACCACAAACAGGGGCTTAAACAACAGGAATTTATTTCGTCACAGCTCTGGAGACTAGAAATCTTAGATCAAGGTCGTTCCTTGATGGTGGTAAGGTGGTTCCTTCTGAGGTATTTTGATGTCTTGGTGGCAATCTTTGGCATTCCTGATCTCTGCCTTTATCCTCACATGGTTTTAGCCCTATGTGCAAGTCTGTATCCAAATTTCTGCTTTTTATAAGGACACTGATCATATTGAAATAGGGGCCCATCCTACTCCAGAATAGCCTTCTCTTAACTAATATATCTGCTAAGAATACTAAAGATACTGGAGTGGGTTGCCATTTCCTTCTCCAGGGGATCTTCCCAACCCAGGGATTGAACCTGGGTCTCCTGCATTGCAGGCGGATTCTTTACCACTGAGTCACTGAGGAAGCCCAATATATCAGCAATGACCCTATTTCCAAACAAAGTCACATTCTTAGTTACTCAGGGTTTAGAATTTTACCATATAAATTTGGAAAGGGACACAATTTAACCAGTAACACCATCTCATAGGGTTATTGTTGGATTAAAGGAGTAGTAGATGAAGTGCTGGCCTTCCCTGGTGACTCAGCAGTGAAGATTCTGCCTGCTAATGCCAGAACCCTAGGAGAGGCAGGTTTGATCCCTGAGTCAGGGAAATACCCTGGAGGATGGCCTGGCAAACCACTCCAGTATTCTTGCCTGGAGAATCCATGGACAGAGGAGCCTGGCAGGCTACAGTTCATAGGGTTGCACCAAGTTGGACACAACCAAAGTACTGTGTGAGAATTTACTCTGATTATTACTGATAAGCAGATATAGGATAGAATTACAATATAAATTATTACTATTACTATTTGAGGCCCTACTGTGTGTCAGGGACTATATTGTTATACTTCCTTCTAATCCTCATAGTAATCTTCGAAGTACGTTCTTTATCTTCAGGATCCCCAGTTTATAAATGAATAAATTGAAGCTCTGTAAGTGAATAAACTGAAGTATAGTCAAAGCTATGATTTTTCCACTAGTCACATACAGTTGTGGGATTTGGACCATTAAAGAAGGCTGAGCATGAAGAATTGATGCTCTCGAACTGTGGTATTGGAGAAGACCTGGGACTAAAGGAGATCAAACTAGTCCATCCTAAAGGAAATCAAACTTGAATGAATATTCATTGAAAGGACTGATACTGCAGCTGAAGCTCCAATACTTTGGCCACCAAATGCGAAGAGCCAACTCATTGGAAAAGACCCTGATGCTAGGAAAGATTGAAGGCAGGAGGAGAAGGGGGCAACAGAGCATGAGATGGTTGGATGGCATCACCAACTCAATGGGCTTGAGTTGGTGCAAACTCTGGGAGATGATGAAGGACAGGGAAACCTGGCATGGTGTAGTCCTTGGGTCACAAAGAGTCAGACATGACTGAGCAAGTGAACAGTGACAACAAAACTGAAGCTTATAGAGGTGAAATGATTTTGATGTGGTTGAAGCCTCCCAACTTGTTTATCATTGTAAATAAGACTGTCATCTCAACCTGATTATGCAATACTTTGAATAATGGAAGTAACAAAATTCTTAAAAATTTTTAACTTCTTAGTTCCTTTATATGTAAATACAATTTTCCATGTAATATATTGAATTTTCATGATCAAGGTTCTGCCACAATTTTCTATATAGAAAGATCAGCTGCCACATAAAAACTGTTATTTAGACAAACATAAAATAGTCATTTTGACTTTGTCAACAATTTCTTTAAAATAGTGATGGTTTCCTGATTTAGTTAACATCTGGTGAACAGGGTCCCTGATACCATATTAGGAATCAGTAGAGCAATAAAACATTTCTCTTGCCTTCAGAGGACTTGCGTTGGGTTCCTGAGTTTACTGAAGGGGGTGAGTCATTGGCCAGATTTGGGATTGGCCAAGCTGAGTACATGGTGAGGGTCATGGTAAGGAAGAGTCAGAGTGATGGTGTCTGGGGGAGGGATGGAGAAGGTCACATGGAACCCATGCATCTCTTCAGGCACTCTGATACTTAAATTCAATAAGTAGAGAGATGGGGACCCACTTCAGTTGCACATTTAGCCTCATTGAAGGAGCCAGTCAGCAAAGCTAAAAGGTCTTCTATACGCTTACTTACATCAACCCTTGCCTGATTTCCCAGAAATGTAGTAGAAGTTCAACGGTTTTTAGCTCAGAATTTATCAGGTAATCAGTGTAAGTGAAAACAGGAAACTAGTTTTTTTTTCTTTTTTTCCTCTTAGGGCCATCTCCCATAGAAATTCAGATGAGAATGAAAGAAAGTTATTTAGAGGGCATTTAACACTTAATTACCCACCAGGACTCCTGACAAAATGAATATGTTTCTGTATATGGCAGTGCTGTTTGGTGCCTTATGCAAAAATGCATATGGCATGGTCCTTGCTTTAGAAGAGTGTATGGTCTAGTTGGAGAACAGAGTTACTCCAAACTTTCCTCCTCCTTGGTTTGAATATGAAACACTTCCTGCTCTTGGATGAATTATGTTGATTAATGATAATGGAATAATACTACTTTGCATTTGTAGGATGCTTTTAACTTTTCAAAGTGCTTTCCCATACTCTTTTTCCTGCCAGGCTCTCATACAAAAGTGCAGATGAATAGGGTCGGGGCTAAGACCAGGACTGGTATTTTGGGACTCTCAGGAGCCTGGCTGCCACTCTTGTGAGGGGAATGGCCTTCCCTTCCTTGCCATTCTTTCTTAGCTTTGGCTTCTGCCCTTCCTTTTCATTTCTCATACTGTGCTGTCACTGTTCTGTCTTCCTTGCTGTTGCCTTGGAGTTTTCTACATATCACACTGTGCTCTTTGGAGCAAAACTATTATAGAAATCTAATAAATAATAAATTTCAGTGCTCAGGCAGATCAATAAAATGCATGATAAGAAGAGGCCATTATGGCAAATGAAAAATGCACTAGAGGATGCCCACAGCATGAATCATCTTTCAGCCAGGAGAAGCTGATCCTCTTGAAACAGCAAAGACATAGGTATGTTGGAGGCATTTTGAAGTGTCTCTTCTTTCTTAGTTCATCCAAAGAAATTTGTTGAAGATCTGTGTCCTGCCAGACTGGGTGCTGGAAATTAGATGTGCAGAAGCATTCTGTATCCAGGAGCTCAACAATTTAGCCAAAGAGATGGGTGATGCAGCCATGGCTAATTGTAATGCAATGCCATTGCCTCTGTAGACAATAAACAAAGTTACCTGGAGAGCTCAGAGGAGGAAGAAACCAACTATGCAGAGGACAGGCTTTCATAAAAGTGGTGACTCTGGATTTCAACAGTAAAGGATGGATAGGAATTTTTTTCTGATAGAAGAGTTGAAATAAATGAGTGAGAATATTTGCTATGAGCAGGAAATAGCATGTGCACAAATGCTGGGTTGAACATATACTGACACATCCAGGGATTTTTTTTTGGTCCAGACTTTTTATCAAAACATTTAGAGTCTTTCTTAGTCTGGGACAGTGCAGATAACCAGCCTATCTTTTTACTCAGCTTGCTCCAGTATTTTGGATTTCTACTGTTTAAGAAAATATAAGGCCCAGTAAGCAAGCAGGAAGCACAAGAGCAAGGATGCTCAGCCTCTAGCATGTTGTCAGAGCTGTTGTGGGCCACCAGCTGTTTCCTGTGGTTCTCAGCTTGGCCCAAGAGAGGGCAGAATCTGAAGGAAATGGTTCAGACTTATTACCACCCTGGGCACATGGAAAGAACTATGGAAGAAGGGGTATTTTGCCTCAGTGATGCTCTTCTTTCTAACTTTCCAGTTTCCTAATACATGGTCCGAATCGTCATCTTGAACTTGATCTGTCAGTAACCCTAATCTTCTTCCATGGGGGAGAAGAAGAGGATGTGGAAATAGGAGGCTTGATTTCTCATAGAAAGAAACAACTTTGTTATGAAATCTGATGCAAGGCTGAGATGAGATGTGAAGAAAGCCCTGTGCTAGTAGAATGTTCTGCTATCAGCACCTTAACCTTTTTCTTCTGGATTCTCCTACTCTTTAGGAGGAGAATCTTAGGAAAAAAACCTTCCTACTCTTTATTTCTATCTACTCTTTATTTCTATGGTATTTTACATAAAAGGAGCTTAAAATGCAAGCCTTTCCTCCTCTTTTAAGTCTATATTTAATTTATAGATTAACTCAGTTTAATCTTTGCTAGTATTCTTCCTTGGTTCCTTGCAGAATTATATCTAGTTAGCCACGCTGAGCAGTAACTTCTGACTGATCACCCCAATCCATTCTCTTATTCTTTTTTAGTTTGACCATCTTCTCTCCATCTCCCAGCTCTCTTTGCAGTTAAATGTGGCCATCTGACAAAGTGTTTACCAGCAGAATGTGAGTGCAGGTGATATGTGCCACTTCCAGGCTTGACCATCAGCTTCCTACAAGTATCCTCTGTGCTGTTCCTTCCCTTCCAGACCACTGAGGTGCATGACCTTGAAAGGCCAGAGTGACCTTCCAAGGCCAGAGTGACCTTGGAAGCCAGTTAGCTAAGTTGCGCTCAACTTGAATCCTGGAATAACTACTGATCAGAGTAAACTCTCCACCACCACCACTCACACACACACACACACACACACACACACAGAAAGAAAGAATTGGAACATTTTTGTTCTGGCAATTTAGCTTAACTTGATAATATTTTTAAAATTCGATCTCCAAGTTTAAGTGAGAAAGCTGGAAAATGTCACATTGTAAAGCACTTTTGAAAGATCACTGACAGAAAAGTAGAACTGAGTTTGGGACTTGATTTGCACCTAACAGCTATGTGATCTTTTTATTTGCTTATTCAACCCTTCTTTTTGTAAAAAAAAAAAAAAAGTGATGATAGTTTATATGACTTTTGTAGACCATTTAACTTTTTGGGTCTCAGAAAATGTTACAGGGTTACTGTGAATATTAATTAAGAATATGCATGTCATAAATTTTAAATTTATAGATCCCTATTGAGATTTCCCGATGACTCAGATAAGGAAGCCACCTGCCAGTGTACCAGACACAGGTTCAATCCCTGGGTTGAGAAGATCCCCTGGAGAAGAAAATGGCAACCCATTCCAGCATTCTCGCCTTAGAAATCCCGTGGGCAGAGGAGCCTGGCAGGCAAGAGTTCAGGTGTTTGCAATGATTTGGACATTACTTAGTGACTGAATAGCAACACAAATTGAACATTATCATTCAAAAAGGTAGTTGATACTGAATACTTGAAATGCAGCTAGTCTGAATTGAGATAATTTGTAAGTGTAAAACATATGCTGGATTTTATAGGCTTGGTACAGAAATTTTGAAAAATGAAGGTCAGTGGCTCAAAGATTTTATCTGTTGATTGCTCATTGAAGTGATGATATTTTAGATACATTAGGTTAAATAAAATGCATTATTGAAATGAATTCTCTTTTTTGAATGTGGAAGCCCACTTTCACTAGAAAATTTAAGATTATAGATACAACTCACATTATTGGACAGTGCTGCTCTGAACATTAAAGTTATCAGATATATATTTAGCATACTCAGATATCCTCTAGTACCTCTGAAGATGGGACCTGAGTAGTGGGAAAGGGAAAACAAGTTTTCATTAAACGAAGAGGATGGTTCTTATCTTGCTGGGCTGTTACTGGGATTGAAGATTGTATATGTAGAGTGCCTGGTGTGTAAAAGTTGTTCAGCAAATGGCAGCTGTTGTCCTCCTACCTTTTTGTTTTACCCAAAAGCAGCTTACACGCTCATCAGTGACTGGCTTTGAATTTTCTCATTAAGGAAAACATTCTTTTGTTTCCTCTTTTAAAAATGCTTCTAAAATGTATTCGCATTATCAAAGCTGAGGCTGTTTTTGTTCTCCTTTACAGCTTTTTTTAAATGTCACCATCTCCCTAAGTATGCAGTTATAACAGCTAACCTCTCTCTGGATCTAATCGAAGGAAACTGAGAGCAATTAGCTTCCTTGGAATTAAGGAAATGGGTTTCAAGTCTAGCAATCCCTATTTAAAGCCCCATGCCTAGCTAATGCTTTTCTTTAATCAAATCACCACCTCAATTTTTAAAAGAAGGGGGTAGAACTAAATGGTTATTATTCTAAGCCCAGAAATGTTTTATTTTTCCTTGATTTTGGTTGATGATCCATAATTTGGACCATCTATATGATGTACGTATTCGTAAGTTTTCTTTCTTCCTTTTAAAAATAATAGTGATATATTTACTTTCTGTGATATAGAGCTTTCCTCGTAGCTCTGCCGGTAAAGAATCCACCGGCAGTGCAGGAGACACCGGTTTGATTCCCGGGTCAGGAAGAGTCCCCGAGGAAGGGATGGACTACCCAGTCCAGTATTCTTGCCTGGAAAATTCCATGGAAAGATGAGCCTGACAAGCTGTACAGTTCGTGAAGTCACAAAGAGTCGGACACGACTGTGCGACTTTCACTTTTTCCACTTTATTGAGACATAATTCACTTACTATAAAATTTATCCTTTTAAAGTATACAATTCAATTGCTTTTAGTATTCTCAAAGAATTGTACAATCATTTCCTAATTTCTTCATTTCTTTGATCCTCCCAAACAAGTATGCGTTAGCAGTGCTAATAAATACTCCCTAAAATCTCTGTTTTTGTCTTGATTTTTCTGCTCTGGACATTTTCTGTAAATGGAATCATACAGTATGTGGCTTCCTGTGACTGGCTTCCTAGCATAATCTTTTTGGGATTCATTTGTATTTAAACTTGCGTCAATACTTCATTGTTTTTATTGCCAAATATATTGCCTTCTCTGAATTTACCACCTATTGTTTATCCATTCATCAAGTGTATTCACTTTCGGGCTATTATGAATAGTGTTGCTATAAACATTTGTGTATATGCCTTTGTATGAACATGTTTTTAATTCTCTTAGGTATATACTTATGAATGGGAATGCTGATCATGAGGTAACCATGTGTTTAACCACCAAACTGGTTTAAAAAGTGGCTGTATCATTCTGCAATCCTACCAGAAATGTAACAGGGGTAGAATTTCTTTACATCCTTGCTATCTCTTGTTATTGTTTGCCTTTCTGATCTTAGCCATCCTAGTGAAGGTGAAGAAATCTTGTGATTTTTGAATTGCATTTCTCTGGCGATTAGTAATGTTGATTACTTTTTGAGTGTTTAGTAGCCATTTATATGTGTTTTTTGGAGAAAGCAATTTTCTAATGCTTTGCCCACTTAAAAAATTGAGTTATCTTATTGTTGAATTGTAAGAGTGCTTTATATATTACGCATACAAGTCCCTTATCAGATGTATGATTCGCAAGTATTGTCTCCCATTCTGTGGATCATCTTTTCACTTTGTTGATGGTATTCCTTGAAACACAAAATTTTAATTTTGATGGAGTCCACTTAATCTATTTACTTGTTGTTGCTTGTGCTTTGAATGTCATGTCTAAGGAATCATGACTTAATTCATAAAACTTTCTTTCAGGGTTTAAAAACAGAGACATAATGAAGAAGACAGTCTAGTCTATAATTTCTAACCTGCCCTTGTCAGGCCTCACTGGCTTCCAGACAAAGTTTTGGCTGTGCTATCAAAGAATTGTTAAAATCTTATTGTCATAGCAGGTCAGCGGTGCGAGGAGGGCACAGCTGCTAGGCATTTGGACACTGAAGCAATTGCCTTAATTGGGCATTCCTCACTTCTCCAGTCTGGCTTGTTAATGGCTTTTTAAGTGAGACGCACCAGCCAAATGAATTAGACTATTTGGCAAGTCAATTCTTGCTCACTTGGAAGCGTTAATCCATGGAAAATAAGCAGAGGCCTTCAGCCAGGAGGAAACCTGAATCACACTGCAGAGGTGAAAGAGAAAGAGCTGTTGTGTGCAATCTCGGGAGCTTGCAAGTACACTTCCAAGGGCTGTCTGGAGAAAGACCGTCTTCTCTAACTACTCTCTCTCCACCACTCTTCCTTGATTCAGCAAATGCTTATTAGTACCCGTAATATGGCCGTGAGGCATGCAAGGAAGGTGTGTCATGACGTCTGCCCTAAAGGGCTTCTACTCATTGGAAGGAATAGAAAATACACACATGCAATGGTGAGAAGGAATTCACTAATAATGTAAGATACTTTCCATTCTCTCAACTTTGTGTATTCTGGCTTCAGCCAACACTATACACAAATTTCTTTTCTCAGAGAACAAGGAAAGTCACCAATAACCTGTTGTTATTGAGTTGCTCAGTCAAGCTGAACTCTTTGCAACCCTGTGGACTGCAGCATGCCAAGTTCCTCTGTACTCTGCTGTCTCCCAGAGTTTGCTCAAATTCACATCCTCTGAATTGATGATGCTATCTAACCATCTTGTCTTCTGCCGCCCCTTCCTTTTGCATTCAGTCTTTTCCAGTGAGTGGGCTCTTTGCATCAGGTGCCAAAGTATTAGAGCTTTAGCTTCAGCATCAGCCCTTCCAGTGAGTATTCAGGGTTGATTTCCTTTAGGATTGACTGGTTTGATCTCCCTGCAGTCTAAGGGATTCTCAAGAGTCTTCTTCAGCACCACAACTCAAAAGCATCAATGCGTTGGTTGTCAGCCTTCTTTATGGTCCAACTCTCACATCTGTATGTGTCCAATGGAAAAACCATAGCTTTGACTATAGTGACCTTTGTTGGCAAAGTGATGTCTCTGCTTTTTAATACGTTATCTAGGTTTGTCGTCTGGTGAGCAATTAAAGGAGCAAGCATCTTTTAATTTCATGGCTGCAGTCACCACCTGCAATGATTTTGGAACCCAAGAAAATAAAATCTGTCACTGCTTCTACTTTTTCCTCATCTATCTGCCATGAAGTGATGGGACAGGATGCCATGATCTTAGTTTATTGAATGTTGAATTTCAAGCCAGCCTTTTCACTCTCCTCTTTCACCGTCGTCATTAGGCTCTTTATTTCCTATTTACTTTCTGCCATTAGGGTGGTATCATCTGCATATCCAAGGTTGTTGACATTTCTCCCAGCATTCTTGATTTCAGCTTGTGATTCATCCAGCCAGCATTTCGCATGATGAACTCTGCATGTAACCTACTGGTTGCTGAACTTGATAAATTCCAAGTTGGTGTTTACAGCCTTGACCATTCTTCTGGGCTCCACCCTGAATTTCCACTTGTCCATCACAGATTTTTACCTGGAAGTCTTGGCAGTACAAGTTTCAAACATCTAAAATTGAACTTCTCTTCTCCCTTTTTTCTCACTCCTTCTACCTTCACTCATCTACTCTACTCTTTTGATTATAGCAAAATCACCTACCTTGTAAATTACCAAATTCTACTATTTTTATCCCAGTGTCCCAGTGCATGCTAAGTCACTTCAGTTGTGTCTGATGACTCTTTGCAACCCCCTGAACTATAGTCTGCCAGGCTTCTCTGTCCAAGGGGTTTCCCAGGCAAGAATCCTAAGCACGTTGCCATTTCCTACTCCAGGGGATCTTCCCGACCCAGAGATCAAACCCGAGTCTCTTGTGTCTCCTGTATTGGCAGGCAGATTCTTTATCACTGCGCCACCTGTGAAGCCCCTCAATGTCCCTAGTTATAGTCTATTATTGTTTCTTCCTTTCCAACCCTACTGTCTTAGTTCAGGTTTTGATTATCTCTTTCCTGAATTTACAGTATAAAGCTACTTTTCACTAATACATTCTCTAATCATTTGTCTACATTTCTACCAAAATTATTTTTCAAAACACTGAACTCTATTCTGCCAATGCTTTGTTTGCATCTCCAGTGACTCCCACAGCCTAACGTATCAACTCTTTGTTAAATAGCTTATATAGACCTATTAATTCTTACCTCTGCCTCCCTTTCTAAATCACATAGTTCTCACATAGCTCTAAATTCCTCTCTGTTCTCCAATCACACTGTGGGCTGCTGTACATCCATGCCTCTGTCCACTTTCTTTCCTCTGCCTGGAGTAATCTTTCTCTTGCTTTTCTGCTCCATGAACTGTTTGTTTTTGTTTAGCTGTTAAGGTATGTAGCCTGCCATGCTCCTCTGTCCGTTGAATTTCCCAGGCAAGAGGACTGGAGTGTGCTGCCATTTCCTTCTCCAGGGGATCTTCCCCACCCGGGGACTGAATCTTGCATTGGCGGGCGGATTCTTTATTCCAGAGAACTTCTATGAACTCTTACTCACCTTTGAGTTCCGAGACCCAAAATAAACCCTGGAAAGCCTTCCTTGAGACTCATGTCATCTCCCATTGGCTTCTGTTACAGTTCTTGTCATACTTCTGTCATTGGTCACAAATTTCTCTCTTGTCCCAGTCCCTCTCTCTGACTTTGACTAGTGCATTCTTTAATACTTTGCTTTCCTTTCTCTCTCAATCTTTCTGAATCCCCAAACTCCACTTACAAACCTATCAGCTCCTGGAAAAGCAGAGACTACCTTGCTAGAGCACCTAGCAAAGTGCCTCATTCAGAAAAGATGTTAGGTAAAGGTCCTCATGAATGAGTTTGCCAACTCAAATATGATTACTCCTCACCCACCTAAAGGCAAACATGTCCAATTTTTAAATTAGTCCACAGTATATTTTTCATGTATTAATCAGCTTTGTTTGGGTCTTTTGGATGGTGGGAAGAGTTATAATATAAGTGTAAGAAAACCCAGCTTCCCAGGTGGTACTAGTGGTAAAGAAACTGCCTGTCAATGCAGGAGGGCTTGAAACACATGGGTTTGATCCCTGGGTCAGGAACATCCCCTGGAGGAGGACATGGCAGCCCACTCTAGTATTCTTGCCTGAAGAATTCCATGAACAGAGATGCTGACTAGCTACAGTCCGTAGGGTCACAAAGAGTCAGACAGGACTGAAGCGACATATGGGAGGGACTTAGTGCACGTGCATGACAAAACCCAGGAAAACCAGTGGGAGGAATTTAGTGATGCAAATTGGTCATGGAGGGCCAGGGGCCAAGCCTGGAGTGGCTCATCTGGTCCTGTATTGATTCAGCAGTTTCTCTAACTGTGGCACACAGTCCCATAATGGTTTAGTGGATGGGTGGCATTGTAGTGTAGCAGTTATGTGGACACTGGGATTGGAATCCAGGCTTATAGGTCTCATTTGAAGTCATCTGCCCAACTTCTCTGCACCTTGGTATCTAACAATGATAAGAAACAAGCAACCCTCTCAAAGTTTTTGTAGGAATAACTAGGATAATATGTGTGCCAAGTCGTTGCATGTGGTTGTCAAATGGGAGCTATTTCATATGTATGTTTGAAAAGGTATGTATGTATTATTTAACTAGTCTGGAAAATGTATAAATGATAATTTCTAATACACCTGACCCAGTTTCCTTATGCACTATCTCTTTTCATAATTTTTTGAGCTGGGGATTCGGCTCAGATTCCTGAATGCTACTACTGGTCCTGAGAGAGATGTGCAGTTAAAGCCAGTGAACTGAAATTGTGCAAAGTGGAATTCTTCCTAGAATTTATATCCTTGGGGATATTTAAATAGCAGTGTCCAAGGCTGTAAACACAGCTGAGAAATGCTGTTATTGCATTTAAGAATCTCTTTTCTGTAATATTAAGACATCTTGATTTAATTGGTAAGCTGCTCTGTGATAGCATTCAATTTAAATGAGGTTTGTGGAGTGGGAGATCATAAGGCAATCTTTCATGGATCAAAGACTGCTGATGAAGTCTACCTTATTGCCATGTGTAAGAAATTAAATCACTGTCTACTGTCATGAACCGATCGATCAGATTCTCTTTTTGATGGTAGAATGCTAGTGGGGGCAGGAGGAGTAGTCAAAGTGAGGATATAAAATAGAATTTTACGACTTCTGTATTGTGCTGCTTACTTTATAGATTGGATAGGTTCTGTCTTACTGTACTGGGGTATTATCAGTCAGTGTTTTCATATGAAGCAAAACATACTCAGAAACACACTTATAGATGCACAGACACAGGCATACATCCCAAGGCTGGAAATCTGAAGAAAATAGAATATAGAGAAAAGTATAATTTTGTTCTACAATGAGCCTTGGGTTTCTGTGTTTAGAATTATTTTCAGTTTTGAATTTTCTTCTGCATTGTCCATCTATTAGTAAATTGACTACAGATTCCCTTCCTTTAAAAGAAGGAGAGATAAGTTTTCGCTGAGTTCCCTGAAATCCTGGATTAAAAAATACTGTCATTGATATCTTTGGGCTTGGATGAAGATGGAGGAGCTCATTTAAAAAGTGAAGCCTTTCAGTATTAAAATTTCACATGAAGCTGAACTGATGCAGAATCAAAGCTTTTTTGAGAGCATGACAGAAAGAGATTGATTATGTCAGCACCCCATGTCTTGGAAATGTTTGTAAAGCATCAGACTTCCCTGGTTTATATCATGACCCTGCTAGGATTCATCTCAAATTTGGTCAAATTACTGAATTGTTTTCTGTTTCTTTTTTAAGATGGACTTAATTGGAGCATACGTCCATGGAAAATTATGGATGCAATTACATTAACCCTGGTCACCATGGTGACATATACTGATAAGTCTGGTTGAAAATCCCGTAAGGCAGGCATACTGGGCATCATTTACTCTTAGCCCAGGGGAACCTCTCTTTGCAGAATATCCTGACTTTTTTTAGCTTCCAATATCCTAGCAGATGGCCTAGGTTCTTGGAGTACAATCAGTTCTCTGTGCACCGACGCACATCTTTCAGTGGGTTTCTGTGGAAAGATGGTGTGTGCTGCACAGATCTTGGGATTCTTCAAAGGATTCTCAAAGCCCTCAGTAGCTAGTCAGTAGTTAAGGGGAAAATGGTGGTAAATGAGGTAGAAGCCCTCTGTGGATGAGATAATGGTCTGGAAGGGGCTATAAGTTTGGATTCTCATTCTGTTAATTTTCTCTGTGACCTTGCCAATGACTTTTTCTCTGCCTTTGCAGAGAAAACTTCCCTGCTTTTATAGGAAGGAATCATGCATATGGTCATCCACAACATGGAAACCACAAAATGCTATAGAGATGCTAGATATACACCATCTAAGATGTGATTTTCCTCTGCTCTTAGGGCTGTTACTATTTCTAGGCTCAAGTGGATCAAAGAATAGTATGCTGATGCTCTAGGAAGGAAACAAGTGTTAAGCTGGGTACTGGTGTGCTTAACTACAATTAAATAAGCTGCTGTGGATTAGGGACTGACTCACCCTTCATCAGAATGGCAAAGCTGTCTCATGCTGGATTTTTGATTTTTCTCCCCTATTCAATTTGTTAGAAGTTTCTCTTTTGTGATAGGAGAAAATGACAATTATCTTCCTCTTGTGTTGTTTCCATTTTTGGTAAGCAGTGGGCTGAATTTTCATTGGATAGAATTTCAAAGGCTATTTTTGTGAAAAATCATTCCCTCTTGACACTGACAAAATGGTAGGGGAGAGACTAGAGTTGGCTTTTATTTCACCAGGTTCAATCATCTCCAAAGGCTAAATTCAATGACTGTCCCATAATTATTGCCACAGCCTGCCTGTGAATGTCTAGCTTTAAAGATGTACTGAATTTTGCATTGCACTGTTTTTGTCCTGTGATGCTGACTACATTCCAGTGTTGATTTCATTACCTGTGTCAGTTTCGTCGACCTCCTCCCTTATACCACTGAGTTGTCTGGGCTTGGGAGGAAAACAAACTATTCTTAACGCAGGGTTAACTTGAACAAAGTATAAGAAAACAAATAATAAAATTTGCAGGAAGAGAAGTTCATATTGAGGACACGTGTATGCAGATTTTGGATTATCTGCTCTTCTATTTTATCTATTCTGTAGTGCTTTTGTATTGGTGCCAATAAGAAAGGACCAGTTGAACTTCCTGTTTGGAGGGAGATAAAACAAGGTGGGAAATGCAATCTTGCCAAGGTTGCAAACTGGCCCTGTAAAGCTGAATCCAGCCCCTGTAGGCATTCTGTTTAGTTGTTTTAAACTTAAGTACAACTGCATTTAACTGACTTTCTGGCCTAGTTTGTTATAGTCCCCATTGTTCCCGAATGTCTCACCAGCTTTATTACCTCCTGCTCCCTGAATGAGTTTGCAGTCCCTGTTGAAAGACTCATTCCTACTAGGAAGCTGTGTCTGTGCTAAGGGCTTGATCGGTATAGCAGGAAAGGATATCTATGTATTGTTATTGTTTAGTCATTAAGTCATGTCTGACTCTTTGTGACCCCATGGGCTATAGACTGCCAGGCTTCTCTGTCCATGGGATTTCCCAGCCAAGAATGGAGTGGGTTGCCATTTCCTTCTCCAGGGGATCTTCCCACCCCAGGGATTGAATCTGCATTTCTTGCATTGGCAGGTGGATTCTTTATCACTGAGCCACCAGGGAAGTTCATATCTATGTATGCCAGAGCACTAGTTGGAAACTGAAAGGGTAGAAAGGAAGCAAAGACAAAAAAAGGCAATAGAGGGGAGAGAGAAATAGGGTGTTGCTATTCAATAGGTATGATGTTTCAGTTATGCAAAGTAATTAAGTTCGAGAGATTTTCTGTACAACATTGCATTGTGTCTGTAGTTGACAATACTGTATTGTTTACTTAGAACATTGTTAAGAGGGTAGATCTCATGTTAAGTGTTCTTACCACAATAATAGAAAAAAAAGCAAAAGGCAATATATAAATGTCAGTAAAATAATAATATAGGGAAAATAAAATAAAAGTCAGTTGCCTTTATTTCCATGAGAACTCCTGTAAAGGAAATGGAAAAAACAAAGTATGATGATATAGGGTAAAAATAGAATTAAAGAAGTAAAAAGAATTTTAATGGTAAAACACACATACATGGTAAGATATAATTAAGAAAAGCTATAAAGGGGCCCCAGATCTAACTTGTTTAACTAGTGTGGAAAAATACAGGTACTTATAATGTAAAAACTTGGCAAAATTGAAACTATCTAATTTTAAAGGTAAAAATTAAGGTACTTTAAAATAGTTTAAAAATATATTTCTACTTCATGTACATTTCACTTGTTATAACAAGTGTTAAATTACCTTTGTAATTTAAACAGGGAAAGAAAAAAGGCAATAGTCTTCCCTCTCTCTCTTCAAATCTATTTCTTTGAAACAGCCATTGTTGAATACATTGCAAATCCATTCACTGTTTGAAATTGTAGTAATTTTTAAAGACAATTTTCATGTTAGAGAAGGGCAACTATTTGGAATATTCCCTAATCTTAACAAAAAGACACTGAAACTCAGAGGCAGCAAGAGATGACCATAATGGGTGCAAAGAGTAGTGATAGAAAGAAAAGAAGGTTCCTGAACAAGCTGTTTTCCAGCTGGATTGTTATATATTAAAGTGGTATCATAAGTGACATTCTATTGCTTCCATGAGTTTAAATTTAATCAACTAAAAATAAAAGACATTTAAAAAAATTAGAATTTGGAGGATACATGTGTATACATTAGAACTGGGTCTGTGTTCTTGTAAGTAAGATTTAAAAATATTTCCTTCTGGTATTTATTATGGGTTCATAGGATGGCTGTAGATATCTCCAGTAGAATGCTTTGGAGTGTTTCATAAAGTTCTGAAAACAAAATTGCTTGGAATTATTTTTTTTCAGTCTTTAGGAAACTTGAACAAGTGCTGTGTAAGTTATAAACAGGACACCCTGAATAGTGATTTCACAAGAATGAGAAAAAATACCTCAGCCACAAAAGTTAAAATTAGAGTAATCTGAGGCATTCACAATGCTTTGAATATCCTGTCCATATCCAGGGCTACTGATTATATTTCTAAAGAAACTTACAAAACCAGATGTCTGTCTGGCAATTGGTTTTGATGAATCTCCAAGTCTTAGCAGTGAGAAAATTTGACAGTTGTCAAAAGCAGCTAGTTATTATGAGTGAGAGAGGAAATTTTCTTATCTGCAAGTTTAGAACTATTATGGGAGACTTTGCATTATAATGTTGAGTTTATAGAGAAGATTTTGAAGCATATAGTTTAACCTCTAATTTTAAGAAGTGACAATTAATTGTCTGCGATGTTGGGAAGTATTTTAAACCTATGCTACAAGAATGTAGAGAAGGAAATGGCGATCCACTCCAGTATTCTTGCCTGGAGAATCCCATGGACAGAGAGGCCTGGCAGGCTACAGTTCATGGGGTCACAAAGAGTTGGACACGACTAAGTGACTAACGCACACACACACACATGAATGTGGTTTTATTATCACCAGTCAAGGTGACTTCATATTTCTTAATTTAAAGAAATTCATTTTATGTTGCCAAAAATTTATATTGTGACAATGATGTGGCTTTTAATAGTGGTTCTGAAGGTTGTGTATGCCTGAGAATAATTTGAAGGGATTTGTGAAATATACAGTTGCTTGGGTCCCTTCCCACTCTTGGGGATTCTGATTTAGTAAATCTAGATGGAATTTCAGTTCAGTTCAGTCACTCAGTTGTGTCCAACTCCTTGAGACCCCATGAACTGCACCATGCCAGGCCTACCTGTCCATCACCAACTCCCAGAATCTACCCAAACCCATATCCATCGAGTCGGTGGTGCCATCCAACCATCTCATCCTCTGTCGTCCCCTTCTCCTCCTGCCCTCAATCCTTCCCAGCGTCAGGGTCTTTTCAGATATAGTCAGCTCTTCACATCAGGTGGCCAAAATATTTGAGTTTCAGCTTCAACATCAGTCCTTCCAATGAACATTCAGGATTGATTTCCTTTAGGACTGACTGGTTGGATCTCCTTGCAGTCCAAGGGACTCTCAAGAGTCTTCTCCAATAATACAGTTCAAAAGCATCAATTCTTTGGCACTCAGCTTTCTTTATAGTCCAACTCTCACATCCATACATGACCACTGGAAAAACCACAGCCTTGACTAGACGGACCTTTGTTGGCAAAGTAATGTCTCTGCTTTTTAATATGCTGTCTAGGTTGGTCATAACTTTCCTTCCAAGGAGCAAGCGTCTTTTAATTTCATGGATGCAGTCACCATCTGCAGTGATTTTGGAGCCCAGAAAAATAAAGTCAGCCACTGTTTCCTCATCTATTTGCCATAGAGTGATGGGACCAGATGCCATGATCTTAGTTTTCTGAATGTTGAGCTTTCAGCCAACTTTTTCACTCTTCTCTTTCACTTTCATCAAGAGACTCTTTAGTTCTTCTTCGCTTTCTGCCATAATGGTGGTGTCATCTGCATATCTGAGGTTATTGATATTTCTCCCAGCAATCTTGATTCCAGCTTGTGCTTCCTCCAGCCCAGCGTTTCTCATGATGTACTCTGCATATAAGTTAAATTAGCAGGGTGATAATATACAGCCTTGATGTACTCCTTTTCCTATTTGGAACCAGCCTGTTGTTCCATGTCCAGTTCTGACTGTTGTTTCCTGACCTGCATACAGGTTTCTCAAGAGGCAGGTCAGGTGGTCTGATATTTCCATCCCTTTTAGAATTTTCCACAGTTTATTGTGATCCACACAGTCAAAGGCTTTGGCATAGTCAATAAAGCAGAAATAGATGTTTTTCTGGAACTCTCTTGCTTTTTCGATGATCCAGCAGATGTTGGCAATTTGATCTCTGGTTCCTCTGCCTTTTCTAAAACCAGCTTGAACATATGGAAGTTCACGGTTCACAAATTGCTGAAGCCTGGCTTGGAGAATTTTAAGCATTACTTTACTAGCGTGTGAGATGAGTGCAATTGTGCAGTAGTTTGAGCATTCTTTGGGATTGCCTTTCTTTGCATCCATGTTTTCAGCAAGCCCTATGGGCAATTCTGAACCATAGTCAGTTTTGAACAGCACTGGTTTGGGTAGCACCTGATTTAGCTCAAAGAATTTTCAAGTGTCTTTAGCTATGCTGGGCAATCCTATGGACAGAGGAGCCTGGTGGGCTACAGTCCATGGGGTTGCAAAAGACTTAGCCACTAAACAACAACAAATCAGCAGTAGTAGCCCGTCCTAATGAGTGTTGCTTGCTGTTGCTAAGTCACTTCAGTTGTCTCCGACTCTGCGACCCCATAGACGACAGCCCACCAGGCTCCCCTGTCCCTGGGATTCTCCAGGCAAGAACACTGGGATGGGTTGCCCTTTCCTTCTCCAATGCAGAAAAATGAAAGTGAAGTCGTTCTATCGTGTCCGATTCTTAGCGATCCCATGGACTGCAGCCTACCAGGCTCCTCCATCCATGGGATTTTCCAGGCAAGAGTACTGGAGTGGATTGCCATTTCCTTCTCCACCTACTGAGTGTAGGTTCCAGTAAATCTTCCCCATTTGCTTGTTAATTACCTTACTTGTGTCTCTGCTTATGCGCTGTCCCTAAATCCACTGTTCGCTAATGAAAACCAGTAGCTTCTGAAATGGGCTAGCTCACAATTGATAATCAGCCTAGAAAGAATGACAGATAATTCTGCTGAATGATATTGGGGAAAAGGAGTGTGAAAGAAGCCTAAGGACGGTTATTTTTTGTTCAGTATCTTTGCACTTTTAGGTTTACGTTCATTAGACTGAATCTCACGCAGCATCTTGCTCTAGAGAGCAGATGCATGTGGAGCTCTTTGGCTGGCAATCCTGCTCCAGGCCTCCCTCTGACTCAGACACTGGTGTTCATCTGCCTCTCAGGGACCTCAAAATTGTTGTGACCTTTAACCTTCTGTGTCCCATCTAAAGGCAATGAGCATACTGCCATGGCTTTGTCATGTTTAAGTTGTCTAGTATAACTAGTATGTTCTCAAAGTGGAATTTGTCCTTGATTAAAATGATTTGTATAGAATTTAAAATGCCTTTTTATCATAAGCCTATCTCCAGCTTTTAGCCTGAGATTCGATTGTAAAGTAGGATGAGGTGTAAAGTTTAATTATTTTGGAAGAAGACATTCATTCAATAAATATTTTTAAGCACTTTGAATGTATGACACAATTCAGTTTAAAAAGAGCTATTGTACTTCCTTATAAAATTGCATGATCTTTAAATTGGCAGGCCAGATATTATCATTTAAAATTGCTTCTTGAGGTCTTAACTTTCTTAGCTTTTTAAAGAAGTCAGCACCTTTAGCACAGATGGGTTTATATCTAGATGGTAATTCCAGAGCCATCAGGGCTTTGGGTTGCTGTGGAAGGAAATCAATTTATTGTTCACATGAAGGCTCCCCTGGGATGGAGAAATATTGGAGGAAGCGATGCAGTTTAGAGTGTCAACTTTTCAGAGGTTTGGGGTTTGCTTAAAAAATAAATGATCTTGGACTTAAACTTCTTTTGAGTGTTGGCTATATATATAAGATTCTTTGGGAGGGCTGGGTGTACATGTCCTTGTAAGATGTGGCTCAGCTCACAAGGGGCTTGCAGCCTAGCTTGAAATAAAGATCTGGCAGAAAAAAAACACAGTGAACCCAAATAAAGGGTTTGCACTCTGCATACTGCATGATGCGTAACATGGTAGAAGAAATAGAAATCACAAGGTTACACATAAGACCTAGAAAAGCTGATAAGTTGTTTTAGACATACTTGTGATCCTCAAAATTTACTTCCTCAAAAATTTTCTAGTGAAGCCAGGACATCAAAGAACTCTAAACTCTCCAGTGATTGGGGTGTCTTGTTTCTATGAGAAGATGTATAGTCTTCCTGCCTTTTCAATGCTGTTTTTCTGTCTTATATGCTAGAAACAAAATCTTGTTCAAGAAAATAGAAGATGAATTCATACTCTGAAAAATATAGTATTATGACACTCAACTCAAATGGCCATGATTTCTTTTAAGAGGTGAAAAAAATTAAATATGTAGGTGAGAAGCATTAGAATGAAATGCTCTAGGTTAGTTTGTTTACAAAAAATTAGAAGCAGCAATGGAAACTTCAAATGGCAGAAAAAATCAAATACCAGACACTGGAGGGACTAAGGACTGTAGACACCTAAATGGAAGATGATGTAGCATAAGAGCTTGAGCTCAGAAAAGTGACTGCCTAGGTCTAAACTGTGGGTCATCACTGTGTGGGAGTGGTTACCTAACCTCTTCTAGTCTATTTCACGTGATAGTATTTATTACACGAATTGTTCAGCATAGTGCCTGGCACCTGGTCAGTGCTCAGTAAATGTGAGCTGTTAATACCACATCACCACCACCACCTTCACTACTATCATTCTTCCCTTCTCTCTTGAATAAGTCCATAATGTAGTACTAGCGCCTCCCTTTAAATAGTTTTAAAGCATCTAGTACTCCATAGATTGCTGTGGGGAAATTGGAAGTGAAGTGGGTGCTATGACCTACATGGTATTGGCAACGACGTCTCTTTCTCTATCAATATATAAATACTACAGAGCTGAGTATACATGAGTATACACACTCTGAAGCTGAATTTAATTAAACTTGGGCAGTGACATTTTTACTATTGGTAAGCTTGTCTTTATTTGCTCTGGTTTACAAGGCAGCTGGGGGTGTCCAGAAATTTAAGAATCTCTTTCCAAATTTAAAATCTTTCTCCCTCCTTCCTACAGTTGCTCTAGAACCCACAGCAGCACTCCAGATGGTGAACCAGGAGACGGGTTCATCTGTCCTTTCTCATTCTCTTGCCCTCATTTTTCTTTTTTCTTTCTTTTTGCATCTAAAGCACGAAATAATTGGGCTATGTTCATTGAGCTAATTAACCTCACCTGCTTCAGGGCCTTATAGCCCAAAGACCCGTGGGTGATCTGTGATCATGGCAAACAGGAAGCTTTGGGGGCCATGCTGCACATTTGAAATCATTCTGGTTTGAAAATGTGGGAGGAAAGCTGAGCAGCTAGAGAGTGGCATGTAGCTGCTTAATCAGAAGAAGTTGAAATGGAAAGATGTTGGAATAGAAAATCAAATGTCATTTATTCATCGGCCCACGCTCTCACAAGTACCTTCCTGGAAACCTTAGCATATTCTTTGTGGTGGTGGCCTTTTAAATGTCAATCTGCAGAAGGATTTCTGTTTTTAGCAAAGGCTGATTTTGAAGGCAATTAGATGATAAAGTAAGAGCCACCACTTATTGAGCACTTGCTATGTGCCAGCTACTGTGTTCAGCACTCTCTTTGCCTTATCTCATTCAATCAGGACAATAATCCTAGAAAGTGGGATATTATTAGCATCATTTATGGTTGAGGCAGCTGAAGTTTAGAGATGAGTAATGTGCCCAAGGTCACAGGTAGTAAGTTGCAGAGATGAAATATGGACCTGCATTTGTCTGATTGCAAAACCTGTGCTCTTAACTGCTTTTCTATGTTTCTTCATGTCTGTTTCATGGGGTAGTTTCTGCTAAAAGAGTGTTTTGGTTTGCAGGTAAATCAAAGAAAATTAGGTACAGACTCAGGTTAAATTCAGTGTGTCCAGCTCTGTCTGATCCCCCTTGGGCTCATTTTTTTTCACTTAACATTTTTTTTTAAGGGATTCTTTAAAAAAAAAAAAAACTTGAAAAAATACCATGAACATCCATCTAGGTTAATACATATCTGTCTGAGTTTTAATGGCTGCATGATATGGTTTGGACATACCATAATTTATTCAATTATTCTTTTATTGGATTGTATGCACCATAATTTATTTAATCATTCTTTTGTTGATGGGCATTCACAGTATTCCAGATTTTGCCAATTAGGTAAATTTTCCACTTGAAAGCTGCTGCTGTCTGTCTCTCAGCTGCTCTATGATAAAAAGGGAGTATTGGCGATGCTTGGGCAAGCAGGAGACACAAGTCCCGCGGGGAGCACCTAGATGGTCGAGTCAGCTAGATCCTGGACACCTGCTGTGTGACCTTGGACAAAACATCCAGTCTCTCTAAGTCTCAATTTCTTCATGAAAAATTAGAGAAATATTGTTGCTCTCAAAGGATAACCCAGAGGACCAATGAATACTGTGTGCAGAGGGCTTAGCACAGAGCCAGGCATGGAGTAGCTGCCAAACAATGGGGGCAATCACATCACTAGGACCCAACAAAATGTTCTCTGATTTGAACTAGAGCATGAGTTCTCTGAGGGCAGCACCATGCCATTCATCTTTAGGCTGGCAGCATAATAGAGACTCAATAGATATTTGTTGATCAGAGAGGTTTGAAAACATTACTGTTCTGGGCCTTTTCTTTCTTATATCTTTATTCTAACCATTGCTGGACCACAGTTCAAGAGTGTCCAGGATGGAGAAGTTAGCGGTTTCAATAGTTTTACCAAGAAAATATTTTTCACGTAGAAAGAAGACAGGATGAAATTTTTAGAGACCTTTGCTCACAGTTCTCATGTGCCCAAACCATGTGTTTATGATTCCTATGCCTGAGCTCTTAACCACTAAACCACAGTGCTGTAATAACCATGATATGCTGATAACCAACACTTACTGAACACTAGTCATGTGCCAAAAACTGCCCAGCACTGTCTCCAAACTATCTCCTATCAGCACAACAATGCTGTGAGGAATATACCCTCATTATGCATATCTTATGGGCTTCTCTGGCGACTCAGCAGTAGAGACTATGCCTACAATGCAGGAGACACAGTTTCAATCCCTGGATTGGGAAGATCCCCTGAGGGAGGGCATGAAAACTCACTCCAGTGCTTTTGCCTGAAAATCCCATAGACTGAGGAACCTGGTGGGCTACAGAATTGGAGCTACATAGGGTCCCACAGAATTGGAGATGATTAAAGCATGCATTCATTCCCATTTTATAATTAGGGAAACGGAGACTCATTGAGATATATCGAATTTGTCCAGGTTGGTGGGGCCAGAACTCTAACTCAGCTCTGCCCAACACCAGAGCCCACCAGGCTAATCCCATGCCATGTAGCTGTAACTGTGAATTACTGTCTCCATTTTTATGGAAATCTGTATTGGTAAAGATATGGAAATATTTATTAAAATACGTATGGTATTAAAAGAGGGATATACAAGGGCTAATACAGGAGAGTATTGCTTTGTCAAATTTGGTGCCTCTTCTTTGATGTTAACAGATGGGTTGTCTAAGCAATCAACTTATAATCCCTTTGTCAGCTAAGTTGGGGTAAGATGAATACAATATTCAAGAGCCTGGTCTGGCTGCTTTGTGTAGATTGAGGTAGAGGTGATAAACGCTGGAAATGACGAAAGCAGCTAAGAGACTGTTGCATCATTAGGCATGAAGCAAGGAAATCTGGGGTGAGAAATGTTAGTGGAAATAGAAGCAAATCAGCAAATGTGAAAAATGTATGTAGTAGGATTTAACACTGGTAAGTAGATCTTCATCCTGGAGTGGATTGGGTAGGGGGACATGGTTCATTACCCTTCAGGATGTCGTCTATTCCCGGAATTTGGAAAGGTGTGCCTTAGTATTTCCTACTTCCCATCTCAAAACTTTAGGGAGTATTCACAGGTGGTATCTCCCAGGCTCAGAGAGTGATGACCGTCATGTCTTTGATGAGGAAGTTTCAATAGTTCCTTTCATCTTGGGGTTCATCGGGCCCAGGGTTATGTGGTGATCTGAAGGCCATATGTGTGAGGATCTTGTCTAAGGATACCTCAGCCAAATGTTCTCAGCAACAGTATCTTAGCTGAGCCACCATGGTTCAGACCTGATCTTCTGTCTAATGAGTATAGAAAAAATGGTTATCTTTAGGTCACCCAGTTCAGTCTCTGCCTCATGAAAGCTAAATTAGAAAAGCAATATAAAGGTTATGGATCAAGTCTTTGCCACTTTTAACTGTGTTCAGTTCAGTTCGGTTATCAGTCATGTCCAATTCTTTGTGACCCCATGGACTGCAGCATGCCAGGCCTTCCTGTCCATCACCAACTCGCAGAGTTTACTCAAACCCATGTCCATTGAGTCGGTGATGCCATCCAACCATCTGATCCTCTATTGTCTCCTTCTCCTCCCACCTTCAATTTTTCCCAGCATCAGGCTCTTTTCAAATAAGTCAGTTCTTCGCATCAGGTGGCCAAAGTATTGGAGTTTCAGCTTCAATATCAGTCCTTCCAGTAAATATTCAGGACCAATTTCCTTTAGGATGGACTGGTTGGATCTCCTTGCAGTCCAAGGGACTCTCAAGAGTCTTCTCCAGCACCACAGTTCAAAAGCATCAATTCTTCGGCGCTCACCTTTCTTTACAGTCCAACTCTCACATCCATACATGACCACTGGAAAAACCACAGCCTTGACTAGACGGACCTTTGTTGGCAAAGTAATGTCTCTTCTTTTTAATATGCTGTCTAGGTTGATCATAACTTTTCTTCCAAGGAGCAAGGATCTTTTAATTTCATGGATGCAGTCACCATCTGCAGTGATTTTGGAGCCCCCCAAAATCAAGTCTGTCACCATTTCCACTGTTTCCCCATCTATTTGCCATGAAATGATGGTACCAGATGCATGATCTTAGTTTTCTGAATGTTGAACTTTAAGTCAACTTTTTCACTCTCCTCTTTCACTTTCACCAAGAGGCTCTTTAGTTCTTCTTTGCTTTCTGCCATAATGGTGGTGTCATCTACGTATCTGAGGTTATTGATATTTCTCCCAGCAATCTTGATTCCAGCTTATGCTTCATCTAGCCCAGCTTTTCTCATGATGTACTCTGAATATAAGTTAAATAAGAAGGATGACAATACACAGCCTTGATGTACTCCTTTTCCTATTTGGAACCAGTCTGTTGTTCCAGGTCCAGTTCTGACTGTTGCTTCCTGACCTGCACACAGATTTCCCAAGAGACAGGTCAGGTGGTCTGGTATTCCCATCTCTTTCAGAATTTTCCAGTTTGTAGTGATCCACACAGTCAAAGGCTTTGGCATAGTCAATAAAGCAGAAATAGGTGTTTTCCTGGAACTCTCTTGCCTTTTTGATAATCCAATGGATGTTGGCAATTTGATCTCTGGTTCCTCTGCCTTTTCTAAAACCAGTTTGAACATCTGGAAGTTCATGGTTCACGTACTATTGAAGCCTGGCTTGAAGAATTTTGAGCAGTAGTTTTGAGTGTGTGAGATGAATGAAATTATGCGGTAGCTTGAGCATTCTTTGGAATTGCCTTTCTTAGGGATTGGAATGAAAACTGATCTTTTCCAGTCCTGTGGCCACTGCTGAGTTTTCCAAGTTTGCTGGCATATTGAGTGCAGCACTTTCACAGCATCATCTTATAGGATTTGAAATTGCTCAACTTGAATACCATTACCTCCACTAGCTTTATTTGTAGTGACTTTGCATTCCAGGATGTCTGGCTCTAGATGAGTGATCATACCATCATGATTATATGGGTCATGAAGATCTTTTTGTGTACTTCTTCTGTGTATTCTTGCCACCTATTTTTAATGTGTTCTGCTTCTTTTAGGTCCATATCATTTAACTGTGTGAACTTGGGTAAGTTACTTAATGTCTCTTAGCTTTGGTTTCCTCACACTAACATGGTATCTTGTTAAGATGCTATGTTGATTAAATGGAGTCATGTGTATAAAGCACTTATAGTATTGCTAGGAGCATAGCAAGTTCTTGATAAATGCTACATACTGGTATTATCATGACTGATCTGTATGTCAGAATTAACTTATCATGTGTGCATGCTTTCTTGTGTGCTAAGTTGCTTCAGTCGTATCTGACTCTGTGTGTCCCTATGGACTGTAGCCTGCCAGGCTGTCCATGGGATTCTCCAGGCAAGAATACTGAAGTGGGTTGCCATGACCTCCTCCAGGGGACCTTCCCCTATTATGCTTTATATATAAATTTATATATATATATAAATGCTTTATATATAAATTCATATATATATATAAATGCTTTATATATAAATTCATATGTCAAGGACTCTCTGTGCCCCACTCCTTGCCACTTCTTCTGTCCTCCACTCCCATTCTCTTCTTAAGGTTACTGGGGAACTATATCATTAGCCAGATGGTAGTTTAAGGAACGTGGAGTCAACACAGCAAAGAGATCATTTAGGCATACAATACTAAACCTCTGGAAAAGTGACAAAAGAGCCAAACCTCTGAATGGTGGTTATCTATCTGGTAATGGAATTGTCTTGGTTTTCTCAGCTCCAATGTCTCATTCTTTTGGACACTGCTACGTAAAGACATTTGCCCCTCTGAACATCATGTTCCTCTAATGCTAATCCCTGGCAGTTGACATATTCTTTCTGTTGATGTGTTAGCATTATTCATTAAACCAAAGTCAGGGTCATCCTTCTTGTGGACCTGGCAAGCGCTCTGTTTCTTTTCTTTGTCTGTTGATTATCTTTCGTGCCTGAATGGTATCTTGCAATGACATACCATTATAATACCATTGTGACTTTGTACAACATGCAGAAACCATTGCATACTCATGGAGCTGGAAGGAACCACACAGATTACCTCCGTCCCCCTCATTTTACAGATGAGGAACCTTCCTTAAGTAATAGCCTGAAATTCTATTAGAACCAGCAGAGAATGTGTCTGAAGGGAGTTGGGGTTAGCTCAAGGCAGCCACATCAGCATAATAGTAGTAACTTCAATTTTTCTTCATCCTGCAGTGGATTCATTAGTTATAATGAACCTATCTATCTATATATATTATAGCCATCAAATTATCTTCAGTAACTAGATAGGTGTTATTAGTTTAAACGTTTAAGACCCGTGAAAACACGTTGGTTCACTGAGCACGTCTGCCATATGCACTTAAGGAGATTCTTCACTGAATGGTAATTGTAGTAACTGCTGCCCTACTCTTGTAATATCTTCTATAAAAATAATAATTTGTGCTTCAAATGTCTCTTTCTGTGAGTTGCTCCAAGTACTTTGCAGGAATCCCTTACTTAAATCCGTCCTTTGAGATGGAGGGTGGAATAGCTTACTGTGGAGTAGCTCAGAAGGAGGTGGGGAGAAGTCTCAGGAGCTGCTATAATCTGGATCAAAACCCGTTCTTGTTCAGATGACATCCTTCTTAATCACATTAGAATAAGAATTTAGGTGTCCAAGACTATTTCACATTTGTTGAATTAATAGATTCTCATTAAACTCCTCTGAAATAATAGCAGTAGATATTGTGTCAGGTGATTAAAGCAAGATTGTGCTCAGTTGCTTCAGACTCTTTGAGACCCAATGGACTGTAGCCCACAGGACTCCTCTGTCCATGGGATCTTTTCAGTAAGAATACTGGAGTGAGTTGCCATGCCCTCCTCCAGGAGATCTTCCCAACCCAGGGATCAAACCTGTGTCTCCTGAGTCTCCTGCATTGCAGGCAGATTCTTTACCTCTGAGCCACTGGGGCAGTCCAAGATAGGGAAGACTTATTTGGCCCTAAACTGATTATTGATAAAGCCATACCCCATGACTCTTGAATATAAATCTAAGGCTTTGTCTGCTGGATTATATTACTTAGAGGCATGTTTTCCACTTTTAAGAAGTGGCCTTTACACCTCTAGATTACAAAAAATAAATTACCTATACCTCATTATATGAAGCAAGTTAGCTCTTTCAGGAATGTCAAGAGACCATTTACACAGCCTGTAAAACATAGCACTCAATGCCATTTTGCTCCAGGAATGTTTATATAGGTAATATTTGACTCTGGCAACTGCTTTGAAGAAAGAAGAAAAGCCATTTTGGCTAGAGGAAGGACAATTAAAAATCGACACATCATCTTTAAGGGTGTAATGTTTTCAATCTTTTGAAACCAATTATGGTTACCCTGAACATCAAGGTTACCTATAGGCAGGTCACTATAGTTATGTGGGGTGGCAATACTAGTACAATGTCATGATTTATGTATGTTATAGGCTAATAACCCAGCATTGCTAACCATCTTAAATCAAGGCCATGAAATTCAATTGTAACATTTCACTTCAATGCACAAACATCACATTGCTCATCTGTGTTGCTATTTTCTTTCCTCCCTGTGTTTTTCCTGCTTCTACTGCTCCTCATGTTCCTAGGTTGTGAAAACATCAGTGCCCACAAATGCAACTACTTTTCCTCTTGGGTCTTTACTATAAGCATATACTTTCATCAAAATTAAAGTGAAGGTAGACTGAAAATGAGCGATAGGACATTCTACTTACTATTGGTTCTGTGGCCAGTGTTCATTAAACTCATTCCTATGCATAAGAGCAAGGGTTTGGGATTTGGGCAGACCTGGGATGAATCCCAGCTCAGCTACTTACTGGTTGCATGACCTTGTTCAGGTCAGTTTCCTTATCTATAAAATGAGGAGGATAATACTTGCCTCAGAGTGTAATTATAAGGATTAAAGAAAAGTGTGTATGAAGTCTCAAGCTTAGGACCTAGGATAGAGGGTTTTTCAATAAATACATCTTTCTGTGTGTTTCAAATCATTGTATGCCTGAATATCACCTGCAGTGTGTATGAAAGCTACAGATTCTTATACTCACAGCCATCCCCCTCCAAGGCTTTGGGAGCAGTAAATCTGATTAAAGCTCAGAAACCTCCAGTTTCACAGATAGATGATCTGAGGATCATAGTTAGGAAAATCATGCTTCAGGTTCTAAGCAAATGGGCTGTATAATGAGTTCTTCAAACTTTTCTGGGTTATGGTCAAATTCCCTCAGTTTTTCAGAGGCAGAAATTGTAACTTTCAGGGGTCACTTCACTGCCTGCAATAGCTGGTAGTAGAAAATTGGGTGTTGTGGGATGTATTCACTAACCACATGTTACTGGTCACCTTCTCACTGGCAAACCCTCCCCTAGCTGCAGGCAAGTCAGGGACAGACAAAGCAGGCATGAAGGTGGAGCACTCAGTGACCACCTGCCTTTCCTGGGCACCCAGGGCTCCACTTCCTAGGACAGCTCTTTTTCAGCATCATGATGACTCTGTCAAGTAGGTCTATAGATTCTTTCAAGTCCCCACTTTCTAGGACTTCTGCTCTTGCTTCACAAATATGCTGTATCTTGAGAGAAGCTGTATCAGAGGAAGAAGAGCTGGAAGTCTCCACTTTGCTGGGACCAGACCCCGCTTTTTTGGCTAGGACCAGGAATTAACTTGTTCTTATCATCCAATATGGGGCAACAGGTGTAACCTCTCACTTCTGAGGTTGCACCTTTAGAGGTGAAGCCTTTTAATGCCCAGAGGACAAGGTCAGGTCTCTAGAAACTAAAGAATAGCTGTTTGAGGGCATATCTCACAACTGGCTCAGTGGGTGTTATCTCCAGGTCTCATCTCCCTATTCTATCTTGATTCCAACCACCCATCTGAGTTTCCTGTTGCCACCTTCCCTGTGAGTGCACCAGTCACTAACCACACTCTTTTCTTCCACTTGAGGCAGGGATAGTCTGGTATGTCGGCAAGTTGGAAACTATCAATCTTGGCCTTTATTTGGCTCTCCAGCCATGTTTTAAGTTCAGTGACCACATACAGTCTGAGGCTCAGCTGTAGGACTGTTTGGGGGGAACAGTCACAAGTGGCCCAGGGTTATGTTATCATTGGGTTGTATCCCATGGAGAGTTGTGCTCAGGCATCCTTGAGAGATAGCACGGTAAATGGTGAGAGAACTGGGCTAGGGGTCAGTAGTGCTAGTGAAAGCACCTCTGCTCCAGGCAGCTGCCCCACCTTGGCCAAGTCCCCCATCCTTCTAGAGAATTCCAACTCTTCTTCCAGTCCAGGACTGCTGTCGGGCAGGAGCAGACAGTGTCTGCATTGAGATCTTTTCCTACACACTTTGACTCAGGTTCCTGAGCCCTTGTCCCCAGTTATGGATCCTCAAGGTCTGTCCTCTTGATCATGACCCTTCGCTCAATGAACCTGTGGAACTATCCGCCTCCTTCTTCCAGCTTGCGCTGATCTCTCTTTTCCTGGACTTGGTCACTGGTCTGTTTAGTGTCTCGATAGATCATTTGCTCTGTTGCCTGCCTTCCCATCCCACCCAAGTTCTGTCCCACTGGGGTCGAAAGTCAGACAAGGCAGAACTGCATTCCTCTCACTGTCTTCCCCTCTGCCTCTCTCTTTCCTCCTTTGTTCCAGAAAAGAGCACCTGCATCCACCCCCCGCCCCCCACCAATGTGCTTTACCACCTTTTCTGTAGGGCCCCACTGAAAATCAGATAAAGATTCTGAAGGAAAATATGTCAGTACTGAGGCTGAATATAAATCTGATCTTCATAATTCTCAGATCTGAAAATAATATGTATTTTCTGAAGAAAGTAGACCATTATCTTAATTATCACCTCTGTAAAATTGCTAGCGGTCAGAGGCCCAGGAAATGACTTTGCTCTGACTATGTGTGATATGCAAATGTAGTGAATTCATGGCTACTGAGACCCCGGCTTTAAAATCAGCTCTTTGTGAATCAAAAGCAGCCAATATTCTGTAAATCCTCCCCAGATAGGGTTTCTTACAGAAATACTGGCAGACTCTAATGACTGTGGCTGCTTTGATATGAGGATATAGTCAATATCTCAGAAAAAAGACTTCAACTTTCTACCTTCTGCAGTATAGAGAGGAGGGGAGGAAGTACTCGATGTTCTCATGTCCGTCTGACTCGGCCACCAAAATGCTTTATAATTTTTTAATTGTTTCGTCTGGATAGAGTCCGCTCCCTGTAGAACTCATAGATCTACATTTACACAGGAGAGAAAATTGTAGTCATATCCCCACGGCTGCTTGACATTCCATTATTGATGTGATGAGCTCTTTGTTCCCCATTTTGATACAGAGAAGATATTGACTGAGGAAAATGCACGAAATATATCTTTCTCCACTAATAACCGAGAAGTGGTAGTGGTGCTGTTTGTTAATTCAAGATTTGTTTTGCTTTGCCAAATGGATTTGCTATTAATTTCACTCAGGCCATGCAAAACTCTCCATCAGCAACATGCAGAAATAGAGGTAAGATTGTCGAGTGGTTGCCAGAATTTGTCTTGATGCTACTTGATGCAGATTTAAGAGAGAAAGCAAAAGCAATACATTGTGCTGGGGCACCGGAGCCGTCGGCGGGGAAGGGCGCTCTGAGCTGACCCTTTCTTCCCTGAGCCCAGCCAGCTGACCCTCAACTTTCCCTTCAGTTCCCACACCCAACTAGTCAGCAAAACCATACACGGGTGATCTTGATTTGAAGAGAGAAAGAAATTGGCTCTTGAAGTCTCAGAGCTGAGGTACTTATGCGGTAAATTCTAAGAGGCATTTCATTTTTAACTAGCTTCACGTCTCCCTTGGTTTCACAACAGCTCAAAGAAAATACTTCAGGAAGAAAGCAGAGCCGCTGGAAATTATGGGCAGTACCTGTCGACTGCATGAACTTGACACAGCTTTTTTCCTATTGTTTTGACAGGATTGCGTTTCGCTTTATGCGGCTGGTGGTATGCTCTGCCTAACTGTGATGTTCCTGTCTTTCCCTGGCCCAACCAAGAGCTCCTTTGTAAGATCACTTTGTCACCAATACTACACATTTTGGCACTTTGTGTGGCCTTGTATTGCTGTTTCATGTTTAATAGCTTCACAGGATTTAATGTTTTTACTATAGAGAGACTGTATTCTACTAAAGGGAGATTGTTTGACTTTGTTTAGTTTTAGACTATAAGCTGCAGTCAGCTGTGAAGAAGTTGGGAACCAAATTTGCAGCCTACCTCCAGCTAAATGGATAGAATCGTGTGGTAGACACTGGGTCATGGCCCTAGTCCTGGCTTTATAGTGTGCTTTCTTTTTCTTCCTCTCCTTTCTCCTTGTTGTCTATCTCTTCTAAGCCTCTTTCAATCCTTTTAGGGATTAGGCCGAGTGTAAATAACCTTCCCTGCGCTAAGCCAGAGGTCAATACAGGTGCTTGCAGCCTCCAGGTAGGTAATGAAATGACTCAGCCCAGGGCAAAGGGCATGGCCTGTCTCCTCATAGCACCAGGCAGCAGTGGCCACACTGGAAGGAGGGCTTGTTATTGCCAAGTTTTTAGATTTTTCAAAACAAGTCAGATAGAATCTTATGTAAACTCCACAATTTTTAAACATAGCAATTCATGTGTGTATATGTATGTTTTATATATATATTCCTAGGTGTATCCCGCCCCCCACCCCCCACCCAGTATTTAGCTGTCATAGTGCACCACTGGTTTGCATTATCTGCTTTAGAATTTTATTTGGTAGCTACCCAGTTGTAATAGGATTGACTGTCCTACCGTGGCTCTCTGCGTATAAAGCCATGCATATCTGGTCACTTGCCAAGTGCTGTTTGCTGATCAGCAAAAGCTGTTGAAGGATTCTGAAAGAATAGAAAAAAGGAAAGCTAATTGCTTAGTTCCATAAAGACCATGGACTGTCACATTCGCTATGAATATACCTGACACAAAATCCTGGACCTTGCTAATGAGTGCTGTCTTCTCTCCCAGACTCTCTCTAACTGCTCTAGAATGTATGTGTGTCTGAAGCCCTGTGAGACATTCAGTTAGAGTCTTAGCCATCTGGCCAGTGTCGGAATCCCTCTGAGACTTTATCATTCTAGATAAGGGATTTATCTAGATAAGGGGGCGTTTACAGCAGTGCCCTCCAAATGCTGGCTCCTGAGAAAATTTCTCTGACCTATAGCTGACACTGAGAAAAACCAAGTATTGCATGAAGTTAAAATTATTAAACTTATTTTGACATTATATAGTTGTTATTTCCCCAGAATGTGCCAAAACACCCTGCTGAGAAGGTCTTTTTAGAAAGAGTGCCTTTGCTCAACATAATGAAAAATTGACAACCTTAGAATGGTTCCTCCCTTCCCTCTTTCTTTCTAGATTATGTTCGTCTCTGAAATGGAAAAGTCTTTGACCAGACTTGAGCAAAGCCTTTAGCTGATGGAAGGTGCAGAGAGGAGGGGAGAGAGGCAGGGAACTCCAGTGCAGGAGGACCACATCCATTCTTAATGAAAGTGATTGCATTTGTGAGGGGGCCCTGTCCTCATTCAGTCTATGCTTGGAAGAAATTTACCTGAAAGCTGTTGCAAGCAGGTCAGGGTTTTGTTTTCTTGTTGGCAGGGGCGGGGAGGGGGGCCGCTGGTGGTACTGACCTTTTCTAGTTTTGGAAGGAGAATGTATGACTCTTGAGAAACAAAAGATCTTATTGTCACGTGTTTGAATTCAGCAAACACACCTGGAATGGCCCCATCGAGGGATGATGGGCTCAAAGAACGTGGATGATGCCATGAAACATTGACCTGTTTCATGTGAGAATTGCCGAGCCTGCTTTTTGGAATTGGCTGCCATGTTTGCTTTATAAATTGATCCTCATATCCATTCCTTAATTGATGGCTGTGGAAGAGAAGTCTCCCTCTTGTTTATACTCATGTCTCCGTGGGGACATAAGGATCAGCCTGCTTATCAAATATGAGTATCCCTAGTCCTTGTTGACTTGGCAAGTTACTTTCTTGCTGAGAGTTTTGCAAGCTGTAGAGTGGGTGTAAGGTGGTTTGCTATAATGGGAAAGGTTAGAAAAGAGGATCCTATGTCCATTTTTAAAAACATTACTCATTTGTCTGCACCAGGTCTTAGTTGAGGCATGCGGGATCTTTAGTTGCACGATGTGAACACTTAGCTGCAGCTTGTGGGATCTAGTTCCCTGACTGCGGATTGAAGCTGGGACCGCTGCATTGAGAGCGTGGAGTCTTAGCCACTGGACTTCCCTATCTCCATTTTGAAGTGATATTTATGTCACTTCTTAGAACCAGAAGAACTTATTCTTGGACTGAGAAAAACTATTCATAAATTCAAAATTATTCACAGTATTTTATTGAGGACTCCTTTTATCCCAGGATCTATTCCAGGCACTGGAGCTATAAGCAATCACTAGATAAAACAAACCCAAAGGCCTGTCCTCAGTGATCTTATGTTCCAGTGGGACAAAACAGACAAAACAAAACAAAATCTACAACACAGGAACACTATTACATAGTATGTAAGGAAGAGACAACTCTATGTGGAAAATAGAGCCAGTTCAGGGTGATTAGAAGCATGGGAAAAGAGAATGCTACTTAAAACAGAGTGGTCAAAGCAGATGCACCTGACTGGGAGACATGGAGTGGCAACTTTATTTTTGCTTTAATAAGACTGCTTCTACTGAGAACAGGCTGCTTAAAAGCTAGGATGGAAGAGTGGGGGACCCATTAGGAGGTCAATGCAATAATCCTGGTGAGAGAGGCTAGTGACTTGGAGCAGGTGGCAGCAATGGAGGGGTAAGAAGCAGTCAGATTCATATATTTATATGATTGGCTACATTTATGACGTATGGAGGGACTTTAAGGACTGTTTAGACCACTTCTGAAGTCAAATAGGGAACAGAAGTGACTGAAACTAGCTGCATGACAAAGGAGCTTTTTAGAAACAGAGTGCTATGCCCTATTACATTAAAATATAAAACATCATGTGTACCCAACCTGGGCTGGTGATCTGTTTCACCCTAGATAACATACATGTTTCAATGCTGTTCTCTTGAAACATCCCACCCTCGCCTTCTCCCAGAGTCCACAAGTCTGTTCTATACATCTGAGTCTCTTTTTCTGTTTTGCATATAGGGTTATCGTTACCATCTTTCTGGGAAGACCCAGAGGGATCGGGTGGAGAGGGAGGTGGGAGGGGGGACTGGGATGGGAAATACATGTAAATCCATGGCTAATTCATTTCAATGTATGACAAAAACTACTGTAATGATGTAAAATAATTAGCCTCCAACTAATAAAAATAAATGGAAAAAAAAAGAAAAAATAAAACTCACTGAATCACACACACACACAAAAAAATCATGTGAATCAAACTAAATATATTTGCACAATTGGGCTGTGAACTTCCAAACTGCATCCTGCAATAGTCAAACCCTTCATTTAACAGATTAGTGATCCAACCTCCCAGGAACTCCATTGACTTGTCCAAGGTCATTAGAGGCAGAATCAGGATTGGAACCTCAGGCTTCTTTGTTTCTAGTCTAATGTTCTTTCATTGCACCTGTGCTTGAACCGTGAATAGCTTTTCCACCTTCATGTCACTCTCTGAGTAAGCACCAGTGGAGTAGAATGCTTTTTTTTCCCCCACTGAGCCAGCATGATGTGTTCATTTTACTGTTCCTTTCATCTCTATCGTCAAGTGTCATCTTCTTAAACCTGCAAGCCCTCTCCTGTCCCAGCCCCCTACAGAACTCCCTTGGGACCGACTGTGTACAGGGGTATCTAAGATGCTCACTAGTTTGGTGGACACTGAAGTGAGGTAAAGAATGGCAGAGAGAATCTATACAGAATGGGGACAGAGGGCTGCACTTTGTTTTGAACGCTTGGTGGATGTATCAATGTTTACATAGCAGATAAAAGAGACTGTTGTGGGGAGAAGAGAGGCCATTTATAAAAGTGTTCAAAGGTTCACTTATCGTCCTTTCAGTGATGTGAGGTTTGTTGCATTTATAAACTTAAAAAATTGTAGTCTTCTTTTATAAAAGAAATACATCCTGGTGTATGGAATAATGTATTTCGTAAAGTAGGCATTGTTAGGAAAAGAATGTCGAGAAAATTAGATATCTGGGGAAACATCAAGTTATATTTTCATCTCATATTGTAGACAGAAATAAAAACCTCCAAAGATTAGATATAAATTAAAAAAAATCATAAAAAACTCTAAGGAAATTTAATGGGTTTTTATTTGATCTCAGAATGCAGAAGAATTTTGACTGCGAGGAAAAATAGAAAAAACATAGCATTTGTTACATAAAAATTAAAACACAACCAGAAAAATATTCATAATACATATTTAAATAAAGGTTAATAACCTTAATGTAAAAAGTTTATGTGCTAAGTTGCTTTAGTCATGTCCAGCTCTTTGTGATCCTATGTAGTGTAGCCTGCGAGGCTCCTCTGTCTATGGGATTTTCCAGGCAAGAATACTGGAGTGGGTTGCCATCTCCTCAAGGGGATCTTCCCGACCTAGGGATCAAACCCACGTCTCCTGTGTCTCCTGCATCGCAGGAGAATTCTTCAATGACTAAGCCAAAATTTATGTGTATCTTGAAGGAAAAAAACCAAACATTAATAGATAATTGAGAGGAAGAACTCAAAATTCACTAAAGAGGAAATCTAAATGGCAAATAAATTTACAGGAAAAGCTTTCACCTTCCTAGTATTCAAAGAAGATGAAAACTCCTCTGATGTCATTTTCTGTTTGTCAAGTTGGTAAAGGTAAAATACAAGTTTTAATGCTTAAAGCTAGGAAATTAAGATAGACCCATTTGTGTCTTCCTGATAGAAATATTTACTGCTATATCAGTCTGGAAATCAATAGGCAACATGCACTGAGAGCGTTAAGATATTAATATTCATTGACTCATTAATATTACTTTTATTCTTAAAAAGAAAAAGCTAAAATTTGAGCAAAATATTTACATCACAACCATATATACAGTTGGAAACAAGCTAAACATCTGCTCAAGATGTGTTTTTGCTATACCACACATGCTCTGTCACTAAGTCATGCCTGATGCTTTGAGACCCTGTGGACTGTAACCTGCCAGGCTCCTCTGTCCATGGAATTCTCCAGGCAAGAATACAGGAATGGGTAGCCATTCCCTCCTCCAGGGGATCTTCCTGACCCAAGAGTCGAACCTGCATTTCCTGCATATCCTGCATCGGCAGGTGGATTCTTTACCACTTTGCCTGGGATGGTGGAATGCTATTTCTAGAAGTTTACCTCACCACATACAGTCCTTATGCCACTCTTGTGCTTTATATACTATGGAGGTCTATTGTTAAGTGTCTCTGGCTGTTTCCAAAGCCAATGGCACCTCACTGCTTTATTCAGTGGGAACATGTTATATGGCTTAGAGATGAGAGTCTCATTTATCACAGAAACTTTGGAACATAAAACTAACGGAAAGAAAAAGACCAGTCATAATCATAACTTCCAAAGTCAGACATATTTTGGTATTTTTCTTTTTTTAATCCTTGTAAAATGTATTCATAGTTAGAGCAAATTTTACTTAACTGTCATCTATCAATAATGAACAACTCCTTTAAACTATGCATAGATTATATATGTGTGTACTTCTGGATTACATATATATTATGTATATATGTGAGCAAGTTTCATTCTAATTCTCTAACTTAATATAGACTCTGAACCTATTCCAATTTGTATTAATTTTTTAAAGCTTTTATAAAGATTATAATTTACCCGCAGTCTTTTAAAAACACAACCTGCTGTGCAAAGTGAAGTTGGAGGACCCAGCTATGAAATCTGTCTCTGTAAGTCTTTTAACCACTCGGTGGCCTGGAGGACACATGGGGCGGGCTTTCATGAGTTTGCCCTCAGCTCTCCCAGCCTCCAGTAATACAGCCTTATCTCTGATCATCCTCTTCTCCCATTACTCATTATTTCACGTCAGGAGTCCCCAAGCAAGCAATTCAAGGACCTTGAGTGAAACATGAGTTAAAGCTATTTCCATGGCCCATATTTCTTCAATCAATAAAAGATTGCCAGCAGTTCTATAGTCAGAACTTAATAAATTCTAATTTTATTCTGATATTATTTTTAAAATGCTAGTCTCAGTCCTCCTTGTCTGATTTCTAATCTATGAAGCAAATAGTAAATGCAAACATAAGCAATTTAAGGAGTGCTTGCATGGTAAGTCGCTTCAGTCATGTCTAACTCCTTGCAACCCTAGGGACTGTAGCCCACCAGGCTCCTCTGTCCATGGGATTCTCCAGGCAAGAATACTGGAGCAGTTTGCCATGCCCTCCTCCAGGGGATCTTCCCGACCCAGGAGTCGAGCCTGCGTCTTTTATGTGTACTGCATTGGCAGGTAGCTTCTTTACCACTAGGGCTACCTGGGAAGCCCCTTAGTTTAAGGGGACAGGCATGGAATCAGGATGCTATTGCAGGATGCTCTCTTACTGCTTTCTTGACAAAGTTGTGTGATTCAATAGTTACTGGTAGAGACTCTCATCAACAATTTGTTACCATGACAGAAGCAGCACTCAAATTCAGAGAATGTTGAGCTTCACCTTGTGGTGAAATCAAACCTGACTAAAAGCCATCACTTCACTAGGAGATGGAAAAATGTCGCTCTTTAAGACTGCATTAAGTGCGGTCTAGTGTTCTGCTTTATGTCCTGAGTGAGAGAATAATGACATGGCATCCTGGTAGACAGATTGACCTCCTGTCCATATGGAGACAGTGTTTTCCAAAATGTGTTTAGTGCAGTTATAGTTTCTCGGCTTGTGGTAGATGTCCCTCTGGAAAAGTTCATTGCTCAAATGGGTTTAGAGAAAGATTCACTGCAGGACTTTAAAATTCGAGGGTGCACTGTGAATCAATATGAATAGGTTGCAATATACAGCATTTCCTAAACCTATATGAACATGAGCCCTTTGTTCACGAGAGAGTGTTTTCTAAAGCTTACTTTGGCAAATTCTATCTTGGGGCCTTGCAGGTGCAGCAGATTTGAATCTTGGTCTACAAACTGAGATGTGTAAGGATTAGCATTTTTATTTTTAGAAATATTAATTTTTAATTTTAAAACCCACTGCCTTTAAAATCAGAATTTTAATTTTAAAAATCTGTTCCCCTGCCTATTAGTGCTGTGCCAAAGTTCTTGCTCCTTTGTCTACCCTTGAGCAGTTTTCTCTTGTCCTAGGCAGTGCCTAGTAACCATCTCAAGGTCTTTCCTGGACAATACTTTAGTTATAAAGAGGGATGTAAATTTTTCTCCTCTTCTGCTCTCTCTTTACTCCAAATGTGTTTTCCTCCTTATTCTTTTTTTTTTTTAATTTAAACATGATTGACTTACAATATTGTGTTAGTTTCAGGTGTATAGCAAAGTGAATCAGTTATACATATATATATTTCTCCATATTCTTTTCCATTATAGGTTAGTACAAGATATTGGATATAGTTTCCTGTGTTATACAGTAAATCCTTGTTGCTTACTTATTTTGTGTATAGTAGTTTGCATATGTTAATCCCATACTTCTGATCTATCTTTCCCCTCCTTGCCTTTCCCCTCCTTGCCTTTCCCCTTTGGTAACCACAAATTTGTTTTCTATGTTTGTAAGTCTGTTTTTGTGTATTTTCCATTAAGTTCTCCTGTTTTATTTTTTCCATAATTGATGGTTTCTTAATAAAATTACCCCTCCAACACTTACATATTTAAAACAAACAGGGGGGTATATTGACTTATATGTCTGGATGGTTCACTGATAATAGACCAGGACTGGTTTGATTCAGCAGTTTAATAGTATCATCATGGCACCAAGTTCATTCTTCCTTTTGAGCCTAAGATGTATTTCTTTGTTGGGAGGAAAATGGCTAAGGTGATTCCAGGCTTCATGTTTGCATACCGTATCTTCCAGAAGTAGAGACTGTTGACTTTGGGTAGCTTCTGAGAATATAAAAACTCCTTCTCTCACAATAAGCGGTTTCCCTGGTTGCAGTGGTAAAGAATCTGCCTGCCAATGCAGGGGGACCCAAAAGACACAGGTTCCATCCTTGGGTCAGGAAGATCCTCTGGAGGAGGAAATGGCAACCCACTCCAGTATTCTTGCCTGAAAAATCTCATGGACAGAGGAGCCTGGCAGGCTACAGTTATGGAGTTGCTAAGAGTTGGACACAACAGAGCACAAGACAAAATTCTCCTGTAATAATACCCATCAAACCTCAGAACATCATACTGGTCTTCACTGGATCCCATAAGTCCATTAGCATCATTTTATAACTTTAAAATATATATACCATATAAGATACATGGAGAATGGTGGTTTAGTTGCTAGATCGTGTCCGACTCTTTGCCATCCTGTGGACTGTAACCCATCAGGCTCTTCTGTTCTATGGGATTCTGCAAGCAGGAATACTGGAGTAGCTTGACCTTTCCTTCTCCATGGAGAATAATGCAAACTCTTGGAGCTACCATCTAGTTTAAGAAATATAGTATTACCAGTTCTATTGAAGGCTCCTTCTAGACCTCCCTAGTTGTGCCTCCAACATTCACTGCCTGGGCTAAGGTTTCTTTGTGTTTATTAATATCTTGCTTTTTAACATAATTCTAGCCCATAGATATATATTCCTAAATAATACATTGTTTAATGTGTGATTTTGAATTTTTTATTAATGATATAATTTATGTATATTCTTCTGCAACTTGCTTTTTTCATTCTGCATGGTTTGTGAGGTTTGTCTCTGTTGATGGACATTGTTGCTGTGATGTAGCATTTCACTGTGTAATTAAACCACAGTTTATTCATCTGTCTACCCTTGAGGAACCTTTTTTTTTTTATTTTTGGTTTCAGTTGAAGGCTATCATGAATAATGCTTCCATGCACCTCTCTTGTACATTCTGGTGCCTACATGGAAGGACTTCCCAAAATATACATATGGATAGTTAAGAATGACATTGCTGAATGAGATCAGGCGCAATGTTTAATGTTATTAGATAATGCAAAATTATTTTTCAATAAGGATTAAAATGATTTTCAATATGCATATAATAGCAGAAATCCTGTTGTTTCACATATTTTTTTTTCCATACTTGGTTTTGTCAGAATTTTGAATAGTTACCAAATTGGCTTGTGAAGATTACATTTTGTGGTTTGGTGTGCTTTTTTGACAAATTAATTATGTTGAGAAGATTTTCATTTGTTTATTGGTAGTTTTATTTCCTCTTTTATGAAATATATTTTCACATCTTACCTATTTTGCTATTGTGTTGTTTTATTCTTCTAAATTGATTTGTAGAAGTTCTTATATATTCTGCTTATAAATCAAGTGTCAGTTATTTGTGTTGCAGTTTCTGCCCTCATTTTGTGATTTATAGTTTCACTTTTTGTATTTTTTAAAGTAATGTCTGTTAATAAGTTTTAAAAATTAAGATGATTAAATATATCAAACTGTTCCTTATGGTTTACAGGTTAGTGTGTTATTATTAAAATTATTCTCCCCCAAATTACTTCCTAATCCAGCTTCATTATACACATACACACACATACTCATAAATATTGTAGCTTTAGTTGATCTTGCATGAAAAAGGAGCACTATTCCATTTATTCTTTGAATATGATTGTTATATGGTCTCAGCACCACTTATTTTCCCCAATGATCTGCAATGACTTCACTGTTATCTACCAAGTTTCCATATGTGTGTGGATTCATTTCTGGACTGTTGTGTGCCATTATCTGTGTGTCTGTGTCAATATCATAATGTCATTGGCTTTTATGCCATTATAGTAAGCTTTAAATCTGATTAGGCACCACTTTCCCACCTTCTATACCTTTTTCTTCAGGAGTGCCTTGGCCATTCTTGGCTTTTTGCTCTTCTGCATAAGTTTTATTATTGGCGTGGAAGTTTCCAATATTTTTATTGAATTACATTGAAATTATAGATTTGAGGGAGAACTGGCATCTTTATAATTTTATAGTATCAAATGTTTCTATCTGTAGCTTTATCTACTCATATCTTTAACCAGTTTAGGTCTTTGTGTCCTTAGTTGCTATTATAAATGATATATTTCAACATCACACTTTCTAATTATTGCTAGGCATTTTTCTCACTGAACTTTAGTGTTTACATAAGACAAGAGCAGCCTTTGATATCTGCTTACCTCTACTTTTTAATGAGCACAAATCCATGTGTCAAAGAATGATAGAGTTTACTTGTCAGAAAGGAGAAGGAACAAAAATTTTAAATACAATTTAAAAGTAATTTAAATTAATTTGTCTGCCGCACCTATATGATTTTACCCTCACCTCTCAGTGAAAGTGTTAGTGAAAGTTAGTTAGTGACTGACTCTTTGCGACCTCATGGACTATAGTCTAACAGGCTCCTCTGTTCATAGAATTCTGCAGGCAAGAACACTGGAGTGGATAGCCATTCCCTTCTCCAGGGTATCTTCTGGACTAAGGGATCAAACCCCAATCTCCTGCATTGCAGGTGGATTCTTTACTGTCTGAGCCACCACGGAAACCCACCCTCGACTCTCAAGGTAGATGTTATTCCTGTTTCAGTGACAAGGAATCCAGGGTTTAGAGAAGCCAAGTAACTCGCTTGAAGTTAATGTGTTTATGGCAAAGCCAGGATTTAAAAGTAAGTGAATTTCACTCCAAAATGGTTTTACTCATCATATTGTGCTTTCCCTCAGGCAAAAAGCATGTTCAGAATTTTCTAAGCGCTGAATACAATGACTGGAATGAATAATTCATTCTATAGCCCAATTATGTGACATTCCACCCCCTCCCCAAAGTCAGCAGAGGTTTGATAGCACTCTATTCCATTCCTCTTGTCACCGTTGCTGGCTGAGGAGACCAACTGGCCCCTAGGGAAGAGTTTTTACACACCTGAGGAAGCAGATAGCAGACATCACTGGCATGCTTCCCTTAGACTGCTTGTCAATGTGCACAGCCAGTCTGGGGAACTGCAATAGTAATGTGGAAGTCTGTGTGGAGTCTTTTAATATTTTCTTAAACAGTCAGTGATGGAAGACTCCGATAACAACTCAAGCAAAAGCTTACGGCTGTGAAAAAATCTCCTCTGTGGATTCGACTGGGAAGGATTCTCTGCTGAATATGGCCTGCATGCCTGAGCCCAATTTTCTTTGGTGAGAAAATTACCTCGAGTCATCTGGCCATCTGTGATCCTCATGGGTGAAATCGTCCGCTGGAAGACACAGTTGTTATCAATCAACCTGCACTATTCAGCAAGCCTCGGGAGCTTTGGTGGGATGTTGTTACAGAAGATACAGGAGGAGCCTTTGTGGGGAAGAGATGACTAGTGATCTTGATGGCTTGTTAGAGACAGGCAGTGGCTATTATCAAGTGAGCGCAGCATATGAAAGTGCTGGGTTCAGCTCGGTGCCTGGGGTAATGTCTGCCAGCTGCCCGAGGCAGAGGTGGAGTCCAGGGGGGCCATGGCCTCAGTCGGGCTCCCTGCTTTTTAGAGCCAGGGCACAGCTGTGATTCCCCTACCAGCCATGCTGACCTCAGGTGCCTCACCTGGGTCTCCCCACCTGTGTCACCTCAGAATCCAAACATGAAATAGGAAGAATTAGGTTGAAAGTTTCCAGAACTGAATAGAAATCCTCTACATAGATGTGATTTCAGAAACAGGGTAGATGCATGTTATTTGGCCAGAAGAGTTCTAAATGTTTTCCACCATAAAAGCTTTTGAGAAAACAGATGGTCAGAAATCATTTTTTTTTTTCTGTTTCCTTTCCTCTCTTGCCTCCCTTCACCCCTGCTCTTCTGCCCATTCTCCTGTCATCTGTCATTTTTGCAATTCCTTCCCACCATTTCTCTTTCTCTTTCCTTTTCTTGCCTCTGTCTCCTCTTTTCTCCTCTCTATCGTTTGTTATGTTCTAAGTCAGCAATGCCAAAGTAGAAATTTGGGAACAATACCAGAAGTCCTTTTTATATTTATTTCATCAGGTGTTTAAGTCTTTGGTGTGAGTAAAGCAAGGATATGTTCTTAAAAATATGTTGCTAATAAAGAAATACTGAAGACTGCTGTTCACAAATGTCTCTGTTTTCATTTTAGAGCTACTGAGTCCAGTTTGGGTACATGAATTATGCTTGTTTGTATGATTCTTTCAGCACTTACTATTTTTAGCAAATGAATACCTAGTGTGCTATTTTGGGAGCTAAATTCATAATCATTTTGAACAAGGGTGAGGACTGTGATCTTTGGTTGGCATGTCCTTCATTGCTGCCACCAGTGACAGAATTTGGCAGCATCATGGGCAGTGGCAGGGGCTGGTCCTTTGTACTATTACTAAGGATTCTTGTAGGAATGAAGTGAAATAATGGGCACAGAATTGAGAATGAAGTAAATGGTAGCTGTTATCACCATTATTAATGTTATATGCATGGTGTGGTACAAAGATTTGGATTCAGATCAACCTCTTGTTCAAATTCCAACTCAGTCACGTGCTAACAAGTCACTTTATTCTATTTGAGACTCTGTTTTCTTTCTTGTGAGTTGAGATCGAGAACACGTTTAAAGCTTGCTCATAGAGATGAGCGAGATCATATATGAAATCATCTAATACAAAGAAAATTCTCACTGGAACTGCCTTTTTTCTCCCCACCTAAGATGATGTGTTTTGTAGGTTTGACTCTTTAATATCATAATAACCCTTTGCTGTTATTATGTTATTACCCCATTTTCTGGGCTTCCCAGGTGGCTCAGTAGTAAAGGACCCACCTGCCAAGGCAGGAGACACAAGTTTGATCCCTGGGTCAGGAAGATCTCCTGGAGGAGGAAGTGGAAACCCACTCTAGTATACTTGGCTGGAGAATCCCATTGACACAGGAGCCTGGAAGGCTATAGTCCATTGGGTTGCGGAAGAGTCAGACACGACTCAGCGACTAAACAACAACAGCCTTATTTTACAGATAGGGAGGCTAAAGCACAGAGAAGTTTAATAACTTGCCCAGAGCCACAAGGATAGTAACTGGCAGAGCCACTGTTACTTGTGTGAAGGTACCGGATTGTGAGCTTTCATCCTTTTAATTGAAGATGTTATTACCCTGAGACATTGCCTAGAATCAGTTGGGAGTTTTCTCTTGAGTCTGCAAATTTTCCTAGGAATAAAACAACATGAAACAAAAGCACACTTAAGTATGAGTTTATTCTCTGCATTAATGGAGTAAAAGGGCGAGTGGACTTTGTTTCATCCCAGTCTGAGAGAGGCAGCGGATTGCAGCCCCGGCCGCGTGTCGGTGGTGAGGCTGGCCAGACAGGGACGCCTGCAGCCTGCGGGGCAGGGCCGGCGCCAGCTGCGGCAGCCACGTGCCTGCGCTACTCATCTGCACGGAGCGCGCGCCGTGTTCAAAGGCACACAGATGGGAATTCAAGTGGGGCCAGGATCACCGGGAGAAGCACTGGAGAGTGAAGCCAAGCTAACAGACAGCGCCCTTCTGTTTAACCAGAACGCGGGAGCCAGGCCCAACGGGTAATGACTACAGACTGGCTGTGGTTTGGCTTTATTCAGCATCTCGTTCTCATTTTCAAATGTTTGGTCCTTGGGAAGGCCCCAAACCTCACTTTGCCACACAATTATACTGCCTATTTAGGAGCTTTCACAGAAAATGGCCCACATTCATTATTCTTGAAGATCATTAACATGTTTTTAGGCACAACAGACAGTAAGAAGAGGGAGGAAGAGGCTGTATATTGAGCACACACCAGGTGCCAGCTGCCTCGACAGCATTTCTACTTGTGTTCGCTGAATTGATGACACGAGAGAAGCAGAAATATCTTCAGCAGTAATGGAAAACGAAGGAAAAGGTTAATGGAGAGGGTAGGATGCATGGGAAGTGGAAATGGAAAAGGTAAGATGCCTCTAAACCTTTTTGATTCCAAAATTCATGTGCTCAAGTCATCTGAAGTGATTAGAAACAATATATAACCACCTTGTGTGAGAAGACAAGAATCATATTATGTGTATTTCTCATTTTTTTCTTTTTCTGCTTGCTGAAGGAGTTCCGGCTTTATTTATTCAATTCCTTTCCTTCTTTTTGTCCTGCCTTGAGATACTAGTGTTATTAAGCTTTTGTATGGATTTCAGGGTAGAGGGAGACAGCAAGAGGTTAATGGGCACAAATACATATTCATATTGTATTTCTATTTTATATAAGTATATAATTTCATACATGATATATACATAGACAATATAAAATGAGATTATACCATATTTAATCTTTCTTTAAATCTTTTTGGATTTTCAAGTTTATTATGAACATCTTTCCATGTCAAAATGTTTAAAACTACACTATCATTATTAATATTGCCTAAAACTCTCTACTAACCATATGCTAAAACTTGATTATTGGATATTTAGGTCATTTCCAGTTTTTAGCTTTATCAACAGTGTTGCAAGAAAAATTTGGAGAAAAAATTGTTTTAAATGGCACAAATTCCTATATTTCAGGGAAAAGTTTTATTTATTTATTTATTTTTTATTTTACGTCAGCAGCGTTATCTGTATTTTCAAGCTAATTTTTTTTTAAGTACTAGAACCATTCTTGCAACAATGTTTTATGGAAGATCCCCTGTGTTGAAACCATAGGAAAGGCACTTGCTTCCCTGGATTTTCCTCTGCCCTGACCCTCCCCAGCACCTCACAGTGCTCCAGGACACTGAGCTAGGTAGTAACTTTGTTTTCTGTGATCTTAGTATTTGCTTATGTTACACAGGACTGAAAATTTGTTTTTTCCTTGCAAAGAAGAAAGTCTATTTTCTAACTCACATTGTTTTTTTTTTTAATGTTTATTTTTATTTATTTATTTATCTGACTTCACCAGGTCTAAGTTGCAGCATGTGGGATCTTTATTTGTGGTATGCAGACTCTTAGGAACTCTTAGCTGTGGCATGTGGGATCTAGTTCTCTGATCAGGGATTGAACCCGAGCCCCTTCCATTGGATGCGTGGAGTCTTAGCCACTGGACCACCAGGGAAGTCCCTTCACATTGGGATGACCCTGAGGGATGGGATGGGGAAAGAGGTGGGGGGGGGGGGTCAGGATGGGGAACACATGTATACCCGTGGCTGATTCATGTCAATGTATGGCAAAAACCACTACAATACTGTAAAGTAACTAGCCTCCAATTAAAATAAATAAATTAAAAAAATTTTTATTGGAGGATAATTGCCTTACAGTACTGTATTGGTTTCTGCCATATATCACTATGAATCAGCCACAATAAATGTATGTCCCCTCCGCCCAGAACCCCCTTCCCGTCTCCTGCTGTGTCACACAGAAATTCTCACTTGGAACAGGTTGAGTGTTGATGTACTACTTAACCAAACGCATTAATAATAATGTTCATTTTTATATATTATAATAGAGCCTTTATATTTAAACAAATCCAGACATGTTCAGGCAGTCTAGGGTAGAGCTCCCTGAAGGATTGATGTGTACGAGCGGAGCAAGAAGTCCATTCACTTTCCTTTGTCACATCAATTTAGGAGAGGGCACAAGGGATCAGGACCTATGTGTCTCCTGAAATCAGCAATGTAAAGAAAATGGCTTGGCTGGTACAACTAGCCTTCTCCAAGTCTTTTCTTTTTTTTAAAATAATTTTATTTATTTATTTATTTATTTTTGGCTGTTCTGGGTCTTCATTGTTGTGCGGGCTTTTTTCTTTTTTTTTTTTTTTTCCATTTATTTTTATTAGTTGGAGGCTAATTACTTTACATCATTACAGTAGTTTTTGTCATACATTGAAATGAATTAGCCATGGATTTACATGTATTCCCCATCCCGGTCCCCCCTCCCACCTCCCTCTCCACCCGACCCCTCTGGGTCTTCCCAGTGCACCAGGCCCGAGCACTTGTCTCATGCTTTTTTCTAGTTGCTGTGAGTGGGGACTGTACTCTAGTTGTGGTGAGCAAGCTTCTCATTGCAGTGGCTCCTCTTGTTGCGGAGCACATCTTGGTCTTTCAGGCTTCAGTAGTTACATCTCCTAGGCTTTAGAGCATAGTTTCAATAGTTGTGGCCCATGGAATTAGTTGCGCCAAGGCGTGTGGGATTATCCTCCATCAGGGATTGAACCCATGTCTCCTACATTGGCAGGCAGGTTTTTTTACCACTGAGCTACCAGGGAAGCCCACTTCTCCATGGCTTGCCCTTTTTGATCTTCTGAAGTTTGGGTTTGAAATGTTAACCCTACACATCTTGCCATGACTTTAAATAGATTATTTTCCTTGCAACAAGGTCCATTTTCTCTATGATTTCTATGTTTCTTTAATGCCCCTGAGATGGGGAGGAGTTGGGAAATATGATACAGGCATCCACTTTTGTGTTTTCATTGCATTTCTTTTGTATGTGTCTTCCAAGGTGAACCTGAGTGTGGTCACAGTTAGCTAATAAATAAAAAGTTGTCATTCTTTCTTCAGATACTGAGATTTAAATTTCTTAGAAAATCACGTGTTGAGCCTAACTTACAGACTTCATGTGACCATGCAAAAGGGAACCTTTATGAATATGTTATTAGGAATGTGATCTCTTTGTCATTCATCCTTTTTGTGTCCTTGCTTGTTGGAAGATGGGAATTTTGTGATTGGTTTAAACCAATGGAAATGTCAGAGAACTGAGTTAGATATGCATAGGATATTGAAAGGACAGAAATTTATGCCTTAAGGTATTACCATTATTAGATTTATAATTTTAATTTTTCCTCTCATCTTTGATAAGGTGAATTGTTGACAGGTCTCTGAGACCAGAAGGAAATTAGAAGGTAAATGTGTGTAGGTAACACTCAAGGATCAGAGAGAGAAACCCATTAGCAAATACAAGCAAATAGGAAGAGGGCATTATTGTAAACAAAACAGGTAAAAAAGGTTCAGGGCCAAGAGATCCTTTGAAAAGCAAGAAATCTTTTTAAAAGACCACATTGGACCTGTTTTTATTTTACTGGGGCCAGTGGAAATAGATAGGAAAGTACAATTGAAACAGGTGGGATTTAGTTGTTTTCTCAAAACTTTAACAAGCAAAAGAGGACATCTTTTTGGTCCAATTAGTAGCATTAAGATAAATTTAATGTGCTGGCTTCCTGGGATTTGTGCCTTCAATTTATAAGCTTTACTGATAAAGAAGAAAATCAATTTCATTTTATTCTATTTCCCAAGAAAATAGCAAAAAGCTTAGGGATTTGGGGAGGACTTTTTAATTAGGACTATTATAGAAATGAGTTGAAGAACCAAATAGCACACCTGAAAACTATCTCTGGGGATAGCGTGTGGATGATGGTTAGGTTTGGAGGCAAATGATTATTCTCAGTCTTCATGAGCCAAGGTGATCAAATTTGCTTGCCCCTACATACACCATCAGAGAAGGCAATGACAACCCACTCCAGTACTCTTGCCTGGAAAATGCCATGGACAGAGGAGCCAGGTAAGCTGCAATCCATGGCATCACGAAGAGTCAGATACGACTGAGCGACTTCACTTTCAGTTTTCACTTTCCTGCATTGGAGAAGGAAACGCAACCCACTCCAGTGTTCTTGCCTGGAGAATCCCAGGGACGGCAGAGCCTGGTGGGCTGCCATCTATGGTGTCGCACAGAGTTGGACATGACTGAAGAGACTTAGCAGCAACTTAGCAGCATGCACACCCTATGTTGCTGCCCTGCTAGTTCTCTGAGAAGACATATCAAGTTTTATTATGTGTGAGGTGCAGAGGCATCTCAGATGATGGCGGTGTGAGTTGTGTCATCATGGGGCACCAGTACATGGTTGTGGATAGGAAGATGCATGGCTGCACACCCTTCTGCCTTCATCCATCCAGGTCTCCCAGTAGGAGAGGCAGGAAATGAGGTGAGGAAAGGAGCATGTGATCCTGCTGGAGCTTCGGCTGCATCCCCAAGGCAGATGTCTAGTGGAGTGGACCTGGCTTGCATGGAGAACTCCTTGCACCTAACCTAGAACTAAGCGTGCAGGAATACCCACTTTGTTTCTATTTTGAAACTCTCACCAGAAGCTTCAGTCTTAACCTTTCTGGATAAGGACAAGACAAGTGTTACCACCCTAAGTGTGAGAAGTAAAAGAATGTACAGAAACAAAATAACTTTAGCCTCAAAGCTTAGAGAAGAAGTAAACTAAATGGTCTTGCTTAGAACTTTCTAGGCTGGAAATGCAGGTTCCCCCTCAACCACCTATTGGAAGGGTGTGGTATATGTGTACAGAGGTGTGTGTATAAATAGAGAAAGACTCTGACGCAGGCTCACAATAGTTTTAGGGAATCTATAAAATATTTAATTTTCTTAATCAGGAGAAAAGTTAAATGTAATGAGAGTACAGTTGTGAGTCCATCCTGGATTATATTTGCCTCTATGCCAATGCAATCATAAAATATGTTGTAATTTTTTTTTTTTTCATACAGGAAGGAGCCCATGAAGGCAAAAATGCTGGGCCCATGAAAGTCATAATGCAGCCCTGGTTGACTGGACAACCGTGAGAGTCATAGATGGACTTGCATAGACAGACTGTCGAAGAGGGAGACAGAGACAGAACAGAGAGAGAAAGAGACAAGAAGGACACACAGACCGAAAAAGAGGGAGACAGATAGAAGGAGATAAAGGACACACACTTAGAGGGGGTAGACAGGCGGATACATGTACACATGCACGCATGCACACACACACATGCTCAGAAATAATCTGACAGATACAGAGAGGCAGGGAGAGTGAAATAGATGGAAGACCCAGGACAGACATATTGAACTAGACAGACAGACACAGACAAAGGTATCACAGGAAACATTCTGCTGAAAAGGGGCAGCCATCACCTTAGTGTGATGTTTTCAACATCCTGGGAGCAGATGTGTCTGAAGAGTCACAGGTCTCTCTGACCACTCCCTTGTCTCTAGTCACAGAGAATCGAGTGAGAGAAAAGGGAGGGCCAGACCCTCTTTGTTCCTGTTCCTCCAGCAGTGCTGAGAGGAAGGTTTATGTCAGTCCTTGGCTTTGACCTCTTTGTGGGTGGAATGAGATTCAGTGGCCTGGCCCTTCCTCCAAAAAATGCCATGGTTGATGCTACAAAGCCACCAAGATCATGGCTGTGCTTCCGCCAAAGCAGATGGGAATTGCAAAATTCAGGTTGGTCTGGGGACTGTCTTTCTGCAGCCTGAGCCCTGGGACGGCTGCCTTGGTTGTGAATGTACCAGGAGAGTGGGACGATTGGAACATGAAGACCTTGTCACTAATTGAAAGTCACACAGTTCTTTTTCACTTATATTGTCTCTGGAAAATAGGGTTTGAGGTTGTTTATAAAAGATCCAGTGAGATAGACACTATTTGAAGTGTCCTATAAGAAACTCCAGTGAAATGAAATAATTTACACTAAAAAGTGTATATACTTCAATCTTCTCTGAAATCTGGTCTTCTAATCTTGCCAGGAGATGGTTGTAGGAAGAAATCAATAAAGAATTAAAAAGAGAGAAGTTATTAAACCAGGACAAGCTTGGCCTTTATACCTTACAGGGCCAGAGAGGAAGTGATAGGCAGTGATACAGTGCCAGTCTTGAGGCAAAACTGCTCACATGTGCTTGGTTGTGAAAAGTGTTTTGGAGTGAAATAATTGCTTATTTTGCACAAATGATCACAGTATGTGTCTATTTGTAAATTCATTCATAGTCACTGTCCAGCATCATTATGAAGATAATTTGCTTAGTTAAGAGAATAAGGACAGTTGAAGTTATAAGTTTGCCTTCTATACATTTAAGGTTATTTTTCTGCCATTGCTGACACCAGTGAAGTATGGGATGGGGCATAAATCCCATCAGAAATGGAGTTATAGAATCACACTGAAGCCTCCCTCCCCCTTCTCAAGCCAATAGCTATTATTTTGGATTCATTTTGGTAGGTGTGAAAAGCTCATCTGTTTAGAAGATGAATAGTTTATCTAGGATCATCTGGTAGCAGCAGGTTAATTAAAGAGTGACTTTGTCATCTCTAGCCCAGATGTGGGTGCTATAAAAGCCAGCTTGCTTTATACTCTCCTGCAAGAAATGTACACAACAATGCCCAAAGAGTTTAAGCATTGTTAAGAGTTAGTCCCTTGGGTGAGTTTGTTCTTCTTCCATATTATACAGACATAAAGAGCATCTGCTAGTTTCTTCTTTCCTGATTATATGCACTTTTTGTTGTATAAAAGTACAAACAGTATTGTTTGCACTTGTGCAAACAGTAGTGTAGCTAACAATACTCTATTAAGTGTACCATATTTGTTACCACAGTCTTTGAGGTGAGAAGACTTTATTGGCTCTATTTTCAGGTGAAGAAGCTGAGGCACAGAGTTGTTCAGTGAGTTTTCTAAGGCTTCACAGCTTGTGGGCAGAAGAGCTGGGAACAACAATCAGACTGCCTTAGGAACTAGTGCTCTTATTGGCTACACTCCACGGCCCTTCTCAGAGGTAGCATTATTTGACTGAGAGGGCAGGCCCTTTTGCTCACTAGCATTTTTATCTGCTACCTTTTTAGCTTGTGGGCCAACTCTGTGACTATTGTCTAGAAGTTTTGGGTTAAAGGAGATAAAATCACTGTGGAAGCTTGAAGTGAAATGGTGATTATTTTATCCTCCTCAACTTTATATCCAATGTTAATGATTTTTGTTTGTTTTTGGCTACACTGCACGTCATGAAGGCTCCTAGTTCCCCGACCAGGTATTAAACCTATGTCCCCTGCAGTAGAAGTGCAGAGCCCTGATCACTGGATCATCAGGGAATCCCCATCCAGTGTTAATGCTTTTTTTAAGTCCCATGGTCCAGTGTCTGCTTTCAGAGTGACCAAGACAATGTCTTTCCTTACCCCTCTAAATAGATGTTTTGGTATGCAAATTGTAATCAACAAACCACATCAGACCCCAGTTCCCCAAACATGCCAACCCATCAGTCTCTATTTGCTGGGCTCTGTGGCAAGTACCTAGAAGTGTCAATCCTAGCCAGGCCTTTCTGCCAGTTAATGATGGTCACAGAGAGAATGACATGCAGAACCAAGCCAACCCTTATAGCAACGAGCTTCAGATGAGCAGTGTACTCATTAAATGCCAGGAAGCTCAAACAAGTGACAAATCAGATCTTGCTGGGTAGGCAGGATTCTCCAAGGAGGCAATAGGATATGGGCTTGTTTTCGATGGGAAGGAGATTGGGTTTGAGGTAGACCCTCAAAAGCACTTTGGACTTGGATGACTGGAGAGAATGACATTGCTTGTGCAGAGCCTCTGGAAATGTGAGAAACAGGCGTGGCCAGGGCCAGGGAGGGAGAATTGTTTTAGGAGTCCTAGGAGATGAGGTTGAAAAGATACCTAGTGACCCAGGCTCTCCCACAGGGAGGAGGAACACATATACTTTGCTCACTGGTGTATGAAGGTGTGAAGCTCAAAAATCTGATTTTTGTGTCTGGCAAGTGGAACCAGTCTTCACCCTCCAAAGTGATCTCTCCTGCTAGTGTGTGTTCTCTCCTTGTTCAAGAAGCTTTATTTTTAGGTGCCACAAACTCTAGTAAAAAACAGGTTTGGTTGTCTTTCCACTTGTGTTCTTGAAACCTGTGCTTACAGGACCTTATGTTACTTACACTCCGGGTGTGTTACCTTTAATCTCAACCTCTGTGTGCTGTAAACTTGATGGAAAAGTGACCATTTTATTTGGAATAAACTCCATTGATCTCTGTCTGTGAGGCATTTGGGGGCACATTTTTTTCTGAGAAGCAGCATGAACACAGAAGTAAGTTAGACTGTCTTCCTTGGTCAGACTGAGTTCAGACCCTAGGTCTGACAAACAACTGTGGAACCCACGATGATCAGTTAACTTATCAGTACCTCAGAATTCTCAGCTCATGTGGATGAGTATGTCCAATCAGGTGCAATGCTTTAAACAGTATCTGGTACCTAGTAAAGAATAAATAGCTGAAGTCATGCATCCTCAACAGGCATGAAAGCATTCCCACAAGGGCAAAAATTCATGAATGGTGTGATTAGGGGGGATAAAGTGCCCTTTGGCAGGGCCTGGGATATGTGTGTGCCCAAAAAAAAAGTAGTTAGGAAACTCTGATTTAAATCAATTCCATTAAATTAGACCCAATGAAGCACTGACAAAAAAATTAAAAAAGTAGTCTAGATGTACTTTGAGACCTAATACAACAGAGTCTTTAATTAATAGGCATCTAATGAGGGCCTGTTGGAAGCCCAGTCTGGGGTCCACTTATTCACTTTTTGGTCATATACAGAGTGAAGTAACCAAGGGGAGTAACCCTCCTTCAGTTGGGTCCTTCCTTGGAGTCAGAAATGGTGGAAGCCCTGAACTGAGGAGAGAGTGAGTTGCTTTGCCTATCTTGTCCAAGAGGAAGGTGGCCAGGACGTGGGGTTTGGCCTGGGCAGGTTAAATAGGAAAAGTTCACATCTACCAAGCATTTTATTGTTTTGTGTTTTCCAGAGTAGTTTCATACACATATCTCACAAGCACTCTTTTCCTTTCAAACTATCTTTTAATTAATTACATTCTCAAAAAAGAAACACAATCTCTAATAGGAAAATTAGCATATTATAGATAAGAGTAAATATTCTCCTGGGGCAGCACTTCTGGTCTCAGTTTCTTGCTCCCTCCACAGGGTTGGTCACCGTTAATAGTGTATTACCCAGTACAGTTTTCTATACGTGCAGAGTAAATATAAAAAAATGTACAGTGTTAACTTTGTATTCTTTTTATGTTAATGATAGCATACCGTACATGATTTCTACTACTAGCACTTTTTTTTTTAGCTTATGATATGTCTTGGAGATGATTCCATTATAAAACACACTGATTTGTCTCATTCTTTTAAACTGCTGCTTGCCCATGGAATGAATATTTCATTATTTACTTGCCCACTTCTCCTTCTGGGAGATATGTCTATTATTTCTGGTTTTTCCTTTAACTGCAGCTAAGACTACAGCCTCTTTGATTGATGTATTTCTATAGCTGGTCTTTGAAGCACATGTTGTCTTACAGCAGAGGAAACCGAGTCCCAAGGGGTGACACAGGATGGGAATCCATGGCTTTTTGTTCCAAATTCAAGTTTGGTGGCTGTTCTTCCCCTCCACTTCCAAAGCCATCTGACATTCTCCCAAGACTGGGCCCTTGGAAATCTATTTCCTCATAGTAGTGACATTGTAGGGGTATCCCCAGACATTGCTGCTTCATTTTCTCACTCAATGATAGACCAGCTACTGCAAGTTTCCTGAAGGAAGGCGGCTTTCAGGAGATAGACAGCTCTGGGTGAGTAAAAAGGGGGTGGAGGAGATTGTGCAGACTGTCTGACCCGACCTATTTACCAAGCTGTGGTGCCAAAGCAGGCACGGAGTTATCCATCCATGGCTGAATTTGAAAGCTCCAACCGAGAAATGTCAGAGTGAAGTAATTCCTAAATTATTAAGAAAGAGGATACCAAAGAGGGTGAAGGATAATAACCTGTGGAGACTGGCTTATTTTGAACTGGAAAGGAAGAGGTGGATGTTCTAATTGACTGTTTTACTTTAAAATAAAGAGGGTTCCTAGAACCTACTAAAAAAGTTTAAATTTCAGAGAATTCTGAAATTTCAGAGATTCTTTTTGATGAGCCTTCTTCAATATTTTATAATATTGTTGAAAGAGTTTCTTGCTTAACTGAAGTCCCCCAGGATGTCATTGGAGAGGGTGCAGGTCAGGATGGTTGATATCAGCCCTCTCTTCTCTAGCCTGCGGTACCCCAGGCCAGGGTGTCCCCTTCCATCAGCTCCCCCAGCCCTGGGCATGCCTGCAGCCCTGTCAGAGAGGATTCCAGGTGGAGCAGATTCCGGCAGAGAGCACGGAGCCCTGCGAGTTCATCGTGGCCTTGCTGCCCCAGTCCATCCGGACACTCCCCTGGACCCAATTAGCAGATTAGAAATAGCAGCCAAGTGTGTTGCATCCACTAAGTTAAAGAGGAATAGCAGACATGAAAGAATCAAGTGGGAAAAGAACATTTTGGATCCTGAAGAAGCATGTTGCTTGTCAGAGATTTAACGAACCGAGACAAAATAAGTTGCTGCTCCTTAAGCCTTTTTTCTAACACTGCTGGGGTTCATTAGCTTGGGGAAAAGCACCAAAGGTGCAAAAGAGAAAAAGGAATACTTAATGTTCCCATGTTCAATTTCTTATTTAATATAATTTTTCTTGAAAAAAATATTTAATAGAAAACGGAGGGCATCATTAATTTTAGAGTCTGCAGGAAATGAAAATAAAAAATGATCTGCTGATTAGTGATAGCAATTTGTTCCTTGAATATTTTCAATAATGTGTGAATGTCACATTACGTAACACTTATAATGATTAAACCAGAAGATGAAATAAGATAGACTAGATCTTGTGTTCTTCCCTTCACTAGTGGACAACTCGTCTCATTAATCTCTGTGGGCTTGCAGCATTAAATTGAATAAGCAGTGTTATTGGGGGGAGATTTATAGTCAGAAGGCTTAGCAGTCTCACCAAGGAAATCTTACAGTCCTATTTTGAGAGCTCTCCAAGACAATTGTGGGGAGTTATATTCATTGTAGCCTGTCATAAAATATCAGCTGAACCAGTAATGAGTGAAACTTCTTGGGAACTTAATATTCTGATATTCTGACAGCAACACTGGAAATGGACAGTTGGCACCCCATGTCATGGGAAGTTAAAACATTCTTGATCCCAATTTATTTTGTTAGAAAAGGTGACTTCAGCCTAGTGGGAGACTATCAGTGATATTCCTGGGTGCTGAGAAATGCTCATGAAAAACCAGTGAGTTTTCAACATCGTAAGGGCAGATTCCCACAAAGCAGGTTTGAGGAGACCTTATGAAATGTTTGTTGTAAGAATGAATCAACTGGTTACCATGAGTCCTCCTCTTTTCATTTAAGTACTTGATGTGACTAAAGTTCTGACATTTGGAATATTAATTGGATTAAGTAAAATCAGCTTACTAAATGCAAGTTTTAAAGGAATCACCCTGTCACATCTTGGACCAGTAATATAGAATTAAAATTGAAAAGAAGTTTCATTTTTTTCCACTCAGTTTTATTGAGGTATAATTGACAAATAAAATTGTATATATTTAAAGTGTACAGAGTAATGATTTGATATACATATACATTGTGAAATGATTAGTGTAATCCAGTTAAACAACACATCAATGACCTCACACAGTTACTGTTTGTGTGTGTGTGTGTGTGTGTGTGTGTGTGTGTGTATGTGTAATAATGATTAAGATCTATTCTCAAAGCAAATTTCAGATATATATTACAATATTATCTACTATAGTCATCATGCTGTACATTAGATTTCCAGAACTTTTTAATCTTATAACTGAAGGTTTGTACTCTTTGATCAGTAACTCCTCATTCTGCCCCTTCCTCAGCTTCTGGTAACCACTATTCTACTTTGTTTCTGAGTTCAATTTTTTTTTTTTAAGATACTACATTTACATGAGATCACAGAATAATTATTTCTTTGTCTGGCTTATTTCACTAACATAATACCCTCTAGATTCATCAATGTTGTTGCACATAGCAGGATTTGAACTTGAACTTTTTTCTTTCTCATAGCAGTATAACACACACACACACACACACACACACACATTACATTTTTATCTGTACATCCATTGGTGGACACTTGAAAAAGCAGTTTAACTTAACAAATCACCCAAAACAAGATTTCCCTACACACAACTATATTTAAAATGCACAACCAGTAAGGGCCTCATCTTCACAAGCCAAGTAATCACGATGGTGTGATCACTCACCTAGAGTCAGACATCCTGGAATGTGAAGTCAAGTGGGCCATAGTAAGCATCATTATGAACAAAGCTAGTGGAGGTGATGGAATTCTAGTTGAGCTATTTCAAATCCTAAAGATGATGCTGTGAAATTGCTGCACTCAGTATGCCAGCAAATTTGGAAAACTCAGCAGTGGCCACAGGACTGGCAAAGTTCAGTTTTCATTCCAATCCCTAAGAAAGGCAATGTCAAGGAATGCTCAAACTACTGCACAATTGCACGCATCTCACACACTAGTAAAACAGTGCTCAAAATTCTCCAAGCCAGGCTTCAGCAATATGTGAACCGTGAACTTCCAGATGGTCAAGCTGGTTTTAGAAAAGGCAGAGGAACCAGAGATCAAATTGCCAACATCTGCTGGATCATCGAAAAAGCAAGAGAGTTCCAGAAAAACATCTATTTCTGCTTTATTGACTATGCCAAAGCCTTTGACTGTGTGGATCACAATAAACTGTGGAAAATTCTGAAAGAGATAGGAATACCAGACCCCCTGACCTTCCTCTTGAGAAACCTGTATGCAGGTCAGGAAGCAAGAGTTAGAACTGGACATGGAACAACAGACTGGTTCCAAATAGGAAAAGGAGTACGTCAAGGCTGTATACTGTCACCCTGCTTATTTAACTTATGTGCAGAGTACATCATGTGAAACGCTGGGCTAGAAGAAGTACAAGCTGGAATCAAGATTGCCGGGAGAATTAGCAATAACCTCAGATATGCAGATGACCTTTATGACAGAAAGTGAAGAAGAACTAAATAGCCTCTTGATGAAAGTGAAAGAGGAGAGTGAAAATGTTGACTTAAAACTCAACATTCAGAAGACTAAGATCATGGCATCTGGTCCCATCACTTCATGGTAAATAGATGGGGCAGTGGGGACTTTATTTTTTTGGGCTCCAAAATCACTGCAGATGGTGACTGCAGCCTTGAAATTAAAAGGCGCTTCCTCCTTGAAAGGAAAGTTATGACCAACCTAGAGAGCATATTAAAAAGCAGAGACATTACTTTTCCAACAAAGGCCTGTCTAGTCAAGGCTATGGTTTTTCCAGTAGTCATGTATGGATGTGAGAGGTGGACTAGAAAGAAAGCTGAGCGTGGAAGAATTGATGCTTTTGAACTGTGGTGTTGGAGAAGACTCTTGAGAGTCCCTTGGACTGCAAAGAGATCCAACCAGTCCATCCTAAAGGAGATCAGTCCTGGGTGTTCATTGGAAGGACTGATGTTGAAGCTGAAACTCCAATACTTTGGCCACCTGATGCGAAGAGCTGACTATATTTGAAAAGACCCTGATGCTGGGAAGGATTGAAGGCAGGAGGAGAAGGGGACGACAGAGGATGAGATGGTTGGATGGCATCACCAACTCAATGGACATGAGTTTGGGTGAACTCTGGGAGTTGGTGATGGACAGGGAGGCCTGGTGTGCTGTGGTTCATGGGGTCGCAAAAAGTTAGACACAACTGAGTGACTGAACTGACTGACTGTATAGCACGTGGAAAGAAAAGAAATAAAGAAAATGAAGTTTCTCAGTTGTGTCTGACTCTGCAACCTCATGGACTGTAGGCTGTCAGGCTCCTCTGTTCATGAAATTTTCCAGGCAAGAATACTGGAGTGGGTTGCCATTTCCTTCTCCAGGTGGTCTTCCTAACCTACGGATTGAACCCGTGTCTCCCATATTTCAGGGAGACTCTTTACCATCTGAGCCACCAGGGAATCCCCTTATAGCACATGGAACTCTGTGCAATATTATGTGGCAGCCTGGATGGGAGGGGAATTGGGGGAGAATGGATACATGTACATGGATGGTTGAGTCCCTTCACTGTTCACTTGAAACTATCACAACACTGTTAAATGGCTATACCCCAATACAAAATAAAAAGTTAGGAAACAAACAAACAAACAAAAACAACTCACCAGTAACCCTTTGCATGAAGGCTTCTTCCTTTGGAGTGTTCACTTCACCTCAATGCTTTGAGAGGAAGCCTGTTGCGGACTTGAGTCTCAGCCTATCTCTATAGCCCCATATCTTGATTATGCCTGGGAAATAGTAAATATCCTAGAAACAGTTTCTAATATATGAATCAAAATTTATTATTTGTATGAAGTCAAAACCGACCTCCCTGAAATTCCCCTTGGTAGACCTAGTTCTCAGAGTGCTCAGGTGCTTCAGTCGTGTCCAGCAACTTGCAGCCCGATGCTGTAGCCTGCCAGGCTCTCTGTCCATGGGATTCTCCAGGCAAGAACACTGGAGTGGGTTGCCATGCCCTTCTCCAGGGGATCTTCCCAGCCCAGGGGTTGAACCTGCGTTTTCTGTGTCTCCTGCATTGCAGGGGGATTCTTCACCACTGAGCCAAGAGAGAAGCTCCCCCTAGGGCTATACTCTATTCAGAAAAGAATGTGCCAACTTCTTTTGAGTGAGAATGTTTTGATGTTTAATCACTCGTCAAATTTTCCCTGCTCTAAATTAATCCTTATTTCCCCCAATTAATTATTTTCTTGAGCAGCTGTGGCAATCATTTTGAACTTTCTGGTCAACTGAAACCTTAGGCCTTTTTTTCCCCCTTCTATCAAGGGAACATTCCCACCCCCCCCATCTTTTATTGGAGCAATACTTCCTCTCCCCACCCCCAGTTTGTTATCTATCCCATTTATCACTGTATTATTTAATCATATTGGCTTTCCCCCATCTTTCTACCTTTTTGAGAATTTTTAAATGCTTATTTTGTCAACAGCATTGTTGCTGTTGTGTTAAATTTTTGAAGATTTGATCAATATAGTTGGTAACAGATAACTGTGGGTATTCATACTTTGGTATATGCCATTAGGATCTTTTTTCCCTTTTGGGTGGCACTAATTCATCATTTACCTTCCTCATTTGATCATTAGGCCTACAAAATTTCCACACTGTGCTAGAAGTGACTTTTGAAAATATCAAATGTATTGATTTTCTTCTCCAGTTTTGCGTATCAGAATACTGAATCCCAACAAGTCCAAAGTAACATAGCTGGTTAGTAGAAACACCCAGATTAGAAACAGGGCCAAGTGACACCCAAAGCAGGTGCTGTTTCCTTTTTATTACAACTACCACTTTTTAAAATAGACTTTTTAAGTGCAGTTTTAAGTTCACAGCAAAATCAAGCTGAACATATAAAAATTTTCCATATACTCTCTGTCCCCATTCATGAATAACCTCCCCCACTATCTACAATCCTCACCAGAATGATTACAACTGATGAACCTATTATTATCAACTCATCATTATCAATACAGTCCATAGTTTAGGCTTCATTACTGGTATTATACATTCTATGGGTTTGGAAAAATTTATAATGATATATATCTGTCGCTGTAGCAGCATACAGAGTAGTTTACTCCCGTAAATATCCTCTGTTCTTCACCTGTTCTTCTCTCCCTGTCCCCTAACTCCTGGCAGTCACTGAACTTTTTTTTTTAAAACTATCGTTATACTTTTACCTTTTCAAAGTGTTATATGGTTGGAATCATAGTAAGTAGCCTTTTCAAATTAGCTTCTTTTGTTTAGTAATATGCATTTAAAGTTCCTGCATGTCTTTTCATGGTTTGGAATGTATTTCTTCTTAGTGCTGAATATTCCTTTGTCTGGCTTCCTGGTAGCTCAGTGATGAAGAATTTGCCTGCAATACAGATGTGGGTTCAATCTCTGGGTTGGAAAGATCCCCTGGAAGAAGGCATGGCAACAGATGCCAGTATTCTTACCTGGAGAATCCTATGGACAGAGTAGCCTGGTGGGTTACAGTCCATTGAGTTCCAGAGTTAGACACAATTGAAGTGACCAAGTAGACATATATACATGCATTCCATTTTCTGAATGTACCTCAGTTTATTTACCTATTCACATACTGAAGGACATCTTGGTTGCTTTCAAGTTTTGGCAATTATGAATAAACCTGCCATAAACATCGATGTGCAGGTTTTATGTGGATATGGTTCTTATCTCCTTTGGAGTATGATTGCTGGATCATATGGTAATAGGATGTTTAGTTTTGTAAGAAACCACTAGACTATCTTTTGCAGCTGCTGTTCATATCATTCTCAAGTTTAACACTAGATAGACATTTAATGTTTAAATGTCTTCTTGAAATTTCCTAGTCTATTAGGTGAAAGTCATATACTAATGTTAATTTGGAGATAAGGTGGTAGTCTTTCCCCCTTTCTTTTTCTGAGACCATCAGTAAAATTCCTTTATTTCTAACAACTGGTACATTATCAGTAGAAGTGTGTGTGTATGTGTGTGTGTGTGTGTGTGTGTGTGTGTAGGTAGGTGTGCATAGCTCAACACCGCAATTAAAGACTGGGAGAAACAGGATGATTTACTGGTCAGTGAATACTTTTCACATAAAGGCAAACTGGTCATTTATGCACAGTCATTTGGGGTGAATGTAGCCTTGCTTCATGCTCACTAAGGGAGCTTTCTCTTTGATGAGAGACTGTGCATTTGTTCAATGGAAAGAAAATAGCTCTTTGTACCTTGCTGACTGAATTCCTAACTATTCTTCAGGTCTCATTGTTCCCATTATTCAGTATTTAAATACACATAATGTCTTTACTACCATTAGTCAGTATTTCCAAAGAGCTCTTTTTCTGAAATCTCTGAAATCCAGGACCAAAGAACACTTTTCTCTTAGGTGTATTTTATTATGGGTTACAATAGAACCATCCATAAATTTTCAAAGTCAAAAAACAGTTAGAAAAAATTCCCCTTAAAATCTTCTTGGAACTTAGCTTTAGTATTAGACAATGTTTTTTTAAAAAAGCACCTTTAAAATGTGTTGTTTCATCAGAATTGTTTGTAAGGAAAATGTAAACTCAGTATTGTTTAACTGCGGTCCAACAGAGGACTATCCTATTGCATTTCTAATCAAAAAATAAATTGAACATAGTGGTGGGCTTACAGAAAGAGAGAGAATTAGATTTGATTAGATTAGCTTTAACCTGCCTGGAATAAAACTGTCTGCCTTTCCTGTTATTTGTTAGTGTTTATAGCAGGTTTTGTCTACAATGCTTTCACTATTATTTCCAAGCGGTAAAAGGCAGTCAAGCAGAAAAGACACTCATAAATGTCAGAAAAGAGTAAATTTTTTTGCATTTCAAGGGCTTTGAAGGTCAAGTTCAACCCACTTAAGGGAAGCAGAGTGATGGGTGTGTGTAGCATGTTGTTAGCTGGTGTATTTAGGTATATAATTTATGTGAAATTAATGCATATGTCTATTATTTGAGAAAGGGAAATATCCTGGGAAGATTCTATTTGTTGTATACATTTCATTTCCCCTTAGAAGGTAGGATAAACCAAATTTCCATAATTTGGGATGAGGAAGGGAAGATGTTCAATTTGTAAAAAGTGGTCAGGATTTGGAGCACTGTGATTCTTTACTTGTTCCTCCCACTACAATCTGATTCTTCTTCGTGGCAGCTTTTCCACTCCATGCTATGAAAAAAGCTCTGTCAAGAATTTTTGCAAACCAGTGAGAGATTTTTTTCCTCCAGATGACTTTATTGAGATGTTTTCTTTCTCTGTATGAGACTTTATTTTTTTTTCCCACCAGGGAGCCTGAGCAATTATAGTTTAAAGCTACCAAAAATAGGTATATTCTTTGATATCAAAAAGCTTCTTGAAGATTTTTCCAACTAAGGAGACCCAAAGGTTGTATTTCAAGGTATTACTAGCATAGGCCTTTGTAGTTTAAATCTCAGAATGTTCTACCAAGTGTATTATTCTTTGGAGGCATTGGACTTTAGTCCTATTGTGTTTGGTAAAGGTAAGGTATTTGAATCTGTGTGTGTGTGTTGTATGTGTTCCTACCTCTGAGGAACTGAGACTTAGTAGTTACAAATTGTTTCTCTCATGATGTAGGATGAATAGAGAGGTTAGGGAGTTGGAAACAGAAGAGACATTTACTGAATACTCACTGTGTGCCAGTCATATAATATATATTGCTCATTACTTTTTCAATCCTCAATGTTACTATAAGAAGTGGTAGGTTACTATCCTACCAGATTACAGATGCACAAATGCATACTTTTCCAGAGTACAAATGCAGAGTGGTAGAGTGCACTTATCTGGAAGCAAGTTTAGGTTTCTTTAATGACCATAGTTAGAGTCTTTGGAGTCTCCACTTGGGTAGGCTTCAGAGAGGAAGAATTATACATAGGGAAGAATAAAGCCTGGAGATCAAAACCAAAGTGTGTGTGTGTGTGTGTATGTGTGTGTGGTTTATATGTTAGGTGAAAGGAGGAAATACATTTTCATGGAGTAAAATGCTTTGAGAACTGTAATATCAGTAGTTGGCAAAAATTCATTATTTCCTAAGGAAATGTCTTTTGGTCACTCCAATTAGATCCTGGCTTTCTCCTACTTTCCTGGACTTGTTTTCAACTGGCAAACTCCTGTTGCTTTTCCTAAATGGAAAATTCACTTCTCTATTAACTGTTACCCTCAATTTCCAGACCATGTCTTATCTTAGAAACCCCAAGTATCCATGATAGTATTTTACTAAACAATGAGCTATGAATGTGTATTCAATAAATGTATCTTGAGTACCATCTTTAAACCAGATATTATATGAGGATGATGTAGTACCAACAAAAAGAGAAATAGTTCCTACCCCTTGTAGAATTTCAACCTAATAAGAAAGAATGACATTAAATTATTTTCTAAGAAATACATTACTTTTTCTTCTTCATATTTTTTCTGCTATCACCAACTTTCTTATTTTAGAACAGACCAAACTCAGACCCTGTATAGACATGGTGTATGTATATATGTGTTTAGTTACCCATATATGTGACTCTTTGCAACCCTATGGACTGTAGCCTGCCAGGCTCCTCTGCCCATGGAATTTTCCCAGCAAGAATACTGGATTGGCTGCCATTTCCTCCTCCAGGGGATCTTCCTGATTCAGGGATCAAACCAGTGTCTCCCGCATTTCTTGCATTGCAGGCAGATTCCTTACTGCTGGGCCACCAGGGAAGCTTCAAAAAAGTTAGACATGGTGTAGGTGCTCAATAAGTATGCATTGATTTATAGAAAATATTAAATTCTTTAGCCCTCATCATTCTGCTTACAAAAGTATTATTTTAAAAATAAATAGTCCTTAAAGAAAATCATCCTCTGTAGTTGACTGTCGAAATCAGTCAGCATTTGTATGGAAATTAGGTGTTTATGAAGAAAGGGCTTTTGATAGCCTTTGGTCCCCTGGAGAAAGGCATGGCTGCTCACTCTAGTATTCTCGCCTGGAAAATTCCATGGACAAAGGAGCCTGGCGGGCTATGGTCCATGGAGTCACAAAGAATCAGACACACACTGAGCAACTAACACTTTCATTTTTCACTTTCATCAGAGTTAAACCTCATAAATTTTTGAGGAAGAGGCTCTTACAATCTCCATTTTACACTTTAGGAATCTGTAGATAGGAACTAATTTGTCCACTGTGGAGCTAAGATTATAGTCTCTTGTCTCCAAATCATCTTTTGACTACACTGCCTCTTGAAAGTGATTAAAACAAAGCATCAGGATGTGTACAAGCATCTCAGTTTCCACTTATAATAACCTTTTTTTTTTCATTTGAAAAGCACAGAGGCAAATTATTGCATTCATTTAATTTACTGATTCATCAACATTTCTTTCTTTTTCTTCACCAACATTTCTTGAGCACCTTGTATATGCCAAATAATGAGTTTCCAAAACTGGGTATCCAGAATGCAGTCTTTTCCTTCAAAGTATTATAGTTAATTGAAGTAGACAAAGATATAACTTAATAAATACAGAGCTACGAGATAAGATGTCCTTACTTTGCCAACAAAGGTCCATCTAGTCAAGGCTGTGGTTTTTCCAGTAGTCATGTATGGATGTGAGACTTGGACCATAAAGAAAGCTGAGCACCGAAGAATTGATGCTTCTAAACTGTGGTATTGGAGAAGACTCTTGAGATTCCCTTGGACTGCAAGAAGATCCAACCAGTCCATCCTAAAGGAGATCAGTCCTAGGTGTTCATTGGAAGGACTGATGTTGAAGCTGAAACTCCAATAATTTGGCCACCTCATGCGCAGAGTTGACTCAATGGAAAAGATCCTAATGCTGGGAAGGATTGGGGGCAGGAGGAGAAGGGGATGACAGAGGATGAGATGGCTGGATGGCATCACCGACTCGATGGACATGAGTCTGAGTAAACTCTGGGAGTTTGTGATGGACAGGGAGGCCTGGCGTGCTGCGATTCATGGGGTCGCAAAGAGTCGGACACTACTGAGCAACTGAACTGAACTGAACTGAGGTATAATGGAAAGATCACTAGATTCTTGGATAGTCTGGTTTAGATCTTGACATCACTACTATTAGTTCTTATCCTGGGACAATCATGTCTCCCCTTTGACCAGCAGTTTCCTCAACCCTAAAGTGGGGGATAAAAGTATTTTTGTGTATTTCAGTTGTAAATATTAGAGGAAATGTGTGTAAAGGGTCTAGCACAATTCCACACAAGTAATAGGTGCTCAATTAGTGCTACTACAATTATAACATGCCTGAACCACTGCAAATTATACATATATATATATTTTTTGTTTGTTTGTTTGTTTTTATGTCTCTATTTGTAATTTCTCTCTCTTTCTTTTCCTCTCATCTGGCTATGAACTCTGCAAGATCTAGGGATGGATTTCCTGACAAGGCAGTAGAAAGGCTAGAGGAACTGTCTGAAAGGAGGTAAAATTTTTTAGAGTGTGAAGACAGATTTTTTTTTTTTTTTTTAGTTTTGTTTTGTTGTGGGTTTTTTTTTTTTTTTTTTTTACCCCTGAACTGAACTTTTGGATAGAAGGAATTATGCCAATGTATGGAGCTATCAAAAAGCACAGAGCCTTTCAAGAAGCACAGGATGCTTACTGTAGCCAAAGTATGAAGAATGGGCTTTGGAATCCTGAGAGCTCGCCTGGACACATAGTCACAGGTCAGATCATAGAGGGGCTTGTATGTCATGCTAAGCCACTGGGCTTTACTTACCATACAAGCAACTTCTCACCTAAACAGAAAAGGACAAGCCTAGAACTAAAATGGTTGAAACAACTTACCTTGGTTTGTGGAGTTCTTGGTTGCATAGAAAAGAGAGGAAATCTATTCAAATGCAAAAAAAATGCATTTGAAAACCCAAAAAATGATGTATATTGAATAAGAATTTTTATAATTAGTGGATAATGGAGAGGTGAGAGTTCTAGTGAAATATACCATTAGAAAGCATGTTAAATGAAGTCCCAGAAGAAGCATGTGGTGTTGAAATGCTGCAGGCCGAAGCACCCTGGGGCAAATTTTATCCCTTACATAGCAAGTTCTAAAGCAGCAGAGACAGGTTCAGAGTTTCTGGACCCCAAATAGAACACTTACCTTTTTCCCTGAAAGTCAACATAAATATTTGATAACATTTCCCCTTCTGTGAAGGGGCCCTCTCTCAGTGGGAGTGGTATGTGGTATCCCTCAGCAGAGCAGATTTATTTGTTTTCTTAAGCTTTTCTTTATGTCCCAGAGGTGGATTCTAAAAGCTCCTAAAGTATTTTGATTTTGAATTCTCACAGAAGTATTTTTTCCTTCACAGTAATTCAATATAAAAGGCAATAAAAGTGATATATTCAGAAGTATTCAGGACCTGCTATCAGTGCCACATGGGAATAAACTATCTTGCCACTTGCTCATCCCACAGGAGAAAAGACTCACAATTCACATACAGGAAATATTGCATGTGTTTGCCTCCGTTTTGCTTGTATTGTCTCCTCTGCTGAAAGGCAGATTTTTTTGCAGATAAAAGCCGCCCTGTCTTGCTGAACTGTTCATCTGTTTTGCTCAGGAAGAAAAGGCTTTGTTAAAATCAGGAGCAAAGCCCGATTTGCAAAATATCGCCTAAAAATAACAAATCACAGAAAAATGTCAAAATATGCTGACTATGGTTCAACTTCATGCTTTGGGAAATTATCGAACAAAATCAGCAAATATTGTTTTTTTAAAGTGAACAGGAATGATGTGTTTTCTAAGCACCATCCTAGTCATTGGTGGTTAGGTGGTTAGAGAGCAGACAAGGGCATGGAGGTGGCCTTGCCCTTGTAACTGACTTTTTGTTGTTTTCTCGCTGAGTCATGTCCAACTCTTTGTGACTCGTGAACTGTAGCCCACCAAGCTCCTCGGTCCATGGAATTTCCCAGGCAAGAATATTGGAGTGAGTTGTCATTTTCTCCAGGGGATCTTCCTGACCCAAGGATTGAACCAAAGTCTCCTGCATTGGAAGGTGGATTCTTTACTATCTCAGCCACCAGGGAAGTCCTGTAGCTGACTGAGACTAGTAGACATGTGGTTAGAGAAGATGATCTGTGCCACACTCAGGCAGGCCTCCAGAACTGTTTCCAGATTCCTCATGTGTTTTGGAGGTCTGTTTACACAAGGTTGCTTTTGCTAGTGGTGAAGCACTGGTGAACATGAGAGGTAGAGCTTTGGTTTTTCAAGAGTCCATTGTCCTGCAGGAAGAGAGATATTAAGCTAGTCATTCCAACAGTGAACAGAGACACTTAGTAAATAGGAAGTTCAGTGTTAGGGATGGTGGTAAACCCTTTAGGGGTTGTGAAATTTAATTATTGGGACCTAATTCTGTAAAAGAATACCCACCTAGGCAGGGTCTTCACCAGAGCTGAAATTTTAGTTTAACTATTAAGATCTAGCACAGGCTTACCTCTCATCCACTGAATCTGCTTCTAAATCTGGGGAAATGGCCTTTGTTTCTTCACAACTATTTATTGGTAATTCTTTTCCTGGAACTACCATGGTGTATATTTTTATGATAATGTTTACTGAATAAATCTGAATATTTGGCTCATAGAACTAATCTCCAGAGAAACCTCATCTTTAATGCAGTCACTTATAAGATACAGTGGAGAAGGAAGTGGCAACCCACTCCAGTACTCTTGCCTGGAAAATTCCATGGATGGAGGAGCCTGGTAGGCTACCGGTCATGGGGTTGCAAAGAGTTAGACACGACTGAGCAACTTCACTTTCTTTCTTTTTTTTTCACTTTCTTTCTTTCTATAGTTACATTTGGAGAGGGAACTGGCAACCCATTCCAGTGTTCTTGCCTGGAGAATCCCAAGGACGGAGGGGCCTGGTGGGCTGCAGTCTATGGGGTTGCAAAGAGTCAGACATGACTCAGCAACTAACACATACACATACATAAGATACAAAAACAAATTTTTTTTTAATTTTAATAAATATACATAGAATTGAAAATGTTCCGACTCTCTTTGCTTTGATATCAAGTTTTCAACAAAATAACTCAGCGGACATTTAAAATTCCTATTGAGAGGGCCAGGGCTCAGTGGAAGTGGTTTGGCCAGGGGTGTTGACCCGATAGTGTCCATATACATGTGAAAGACTGAACCTGATCCTATTCTATACAACTGGGTCAAATTACATGGAAACTTCTTTTCAGACAAGGGTTAAAAAGGAAATAATCTCTTTTGCTGCAAACTTTTTCTCAGCAGGTACAAAATAGCTGCAATCAGGTAGGCTTTGGTAAGTGACAGCTGCTATCTACCAAGTTGAAAGTTCACAAATTCTCACCGCATTTCTATTTCAATTACGTAGACACCAGGTTCAATTTTCAAGTGTCTGAAGGCATGCCTAACTCTGATAAGAAATGGGCCTGGACACAGAGTGGGGCCCTTGTGCAGAGCTGTGCTGCAGACTTTCCTTGAACTGACATCAGTTTTGATCAGTCAGGGTCCCTGGTCATCATTACAGTGTCATTAGACTTGACCACCAGCTAATTTCCTAAAAATAGTCTGTCATACAGGTGAGGAAATCAAGACCTAGAGAGGATAACAATCATATCTGTGGCCACGTGTGTTATAGACTTATCAAGACATAGCCTCTGATCTTAAGTTGCTACCTGTTTTGTACCACAGAGGTAAATATACCAGGCTGATTTATTAGCATTGCTACTGCCTGGATCATTGTGTTGAAAGGGTTTTGAATTTGCATCCTTACTCAGGGAGAAATGATACTATGGTTGATTAGTAATGTCTGTCTGGGGAAAAAGAATGTGGAGGCATAGTATGCTATGTGTTTGCAGAATTTGGTTGAATGATGAAGGTTGCCTGGTAATTAAATAATTACCAGATTAATTATCTTCATGAATTATGCCTCAGAAAAAAGTGCTCTGAAATCTTCAAGGGTGGTCAGAATCATTTTGGAAGAGATGATCTTTTGGGTTTGGTCTCAAAGGATAAGTAGCAGTTTTCTGACAGAGGCTTGCCTGGTGGCTCAGACAGTAAAGAATCCACCTGCGATTGGGGAGTCCTGGGTTCAAGCCCTGGGTGGGGCAGATCCCCTGGAGAAGGGAATGGCTACCCACTCCAGTGTTCTGGCCTGAAGAATTCCATGGAGAGAGGAGCCTGGCAGGCTACTCAGACATGACTGAGTGACTTTTGCTTTCTTTCACTTTCACTTTTCTGACAGAGAGAGCAAAGAAGAAGACATTCCATGGAAAAATGACAGCTTGTGTAGGGGACTGGTATGTGAAGAACAGAAGGAAATTAATGATCATTTATTGCCTGCTATGTGCTCAGTCTTAAGCTTGGTCCTTTATGTGTTTTCTCATTATTTGATTTTCATAATGATCCTATGATTTTATAGATGAGGAACAAGGCCAAAGAAAATTAAGATACCCCATGTTATATAGCTACTAAGCAGAGGTGAGATTTTAAGTACTGGGACTCCAAAGTGACTTTAATGGCAGCTACTCAAAAGCGCACTGTAGATGAGGAAGAGAAGGTATCATTAGTTTGGATTTGTACTACTGCTATTGAATTTGAGTTACCTCAGATGTCCAAATAGAGATAGCTAGTAGGCTATAGGAAATACAGCACTGACTGATCTGGTTATGATAAAAAATATATCAGGAACTCACTAATGACAGACCTTGTGCATAACAATGGAGGTCTTTCTGCCTTTGCTATTTTAGCACAGGAAACTATAAGTAATAAACTAATAGACTTTATGTTTCATGAGCAATTCAAATGACTGTCAATGCAATGTTAATGTTAAATCCAGAATTGATAGGAACCCTGTCTTACTTAGAAATTCGAATGTTCATGGCACAGTGCTATTTATTATCATCATGAAACGTATGCTCTGGCAAAACTCTATTTCTTTTCATAAAAAGACTGTTTAATATGTATGCATTCTTCTGCCAAGGTTCAACTTTGACCTCCAAGAGCATTCTTTAAAGAGATACTAGGAGGTGCAACAGTTGATATCGGTGCATGGAGATGGGGCCCATATGCAGATGTGTGCAGGGTAGTCTAAACATTTCCCAAAAAAGAAGGTGATTTTTTATTCTTTTAACTTGTGCAATCTGGACAAGAGGAAAAAAAAAACCCCTTGGGCATTTTTACATTTGTGAATTCCAGTGTCCTGGGAAGTTCCAGGATTCTGTCAGACTCTGGATTTGTGGTTATGCTTCCTTTAGAGTTTAGGGTGAGGGACAGGTGTTTAAAATAGTCCAAGCTCCATTCCTGGTTCTCTTTGTTCCCTAGGATGGCGATGATGATAACAATGACACCGGTGACAGCAATACCACCATTGCTCAGTCGTGTCCGACTCTTTGTGACCCCATGGACTGTAGCCTGCTGGGCTCCTCTGTCCATGGGACTCTCCTGTCAAGAATACTGGAGTGGGTTGCCCTTTCCTTATCCAGGGAATACCACCATATTTCATTTATTTAAAAATATCTTTCTATTTTTGTTTGCATCTCTGAAAGTGAACAGAGTCTTATACACAGTACCTTGCATTTGCTATTTGCCTACAATAAAGTTTAATTCATCCTGTTGGGATTTGTGTGTTGTTTCAGATGGTCATCTGGGGACACTACCATCCAGAGACCACTTTAAACTGAATTATTTACTGACTTTTTCCTTGAATCACAGTGGCAGTGTGAACTTGTATCAGAAGGCTGCTTGAGTACCTGACTGTGGTTCAGGTTTTGGGGGGAGATTATTTTTCCTTTCTGTCTTCTTGCTGTGCCTTTTTGGATGGCATGTTTATTTCTAGAATATTCTAACTTGAAAGGAATAGCACTTTGGTGTCTGCTCCCACCTTGTTATCCTTTCTTAACATATTTAGAGTAATATTGTGATGAACAATGGATGGTGTCTCAGATCTGATGAGATACTCTAACAATAAAAGCTAGCCTGTGTTAAGCACTTTCCTCTTGCCAGGCAGTGCTGTAATGCCCTTCATATGTAGTAACTCATTTAAACCTTTAACAATCCCATTAGGCAGGTGCTATCCACCCCCGCCCCCGCCAATTTCATGTAAGAAAACAGAAGCACAAACAGGTTATCCAGTGTGCCCAAGGTTATCTATATTGGCTCATTTAGTGTAACTTGACCACCCTGAGTCTACAGATAGGCTGCTGGTGAGAATCTAATTTCATCCCTATAAGATTCCTGGCACAGTACCTGATACTTGCTGAGCACACAGCTAACAGTTGAAAGTTCCTGCTCTCAGAAAACGGGCCATTGTCCTTATTAGAAGGACAGGCTACTCTTTTGTTATTCACTTCTCATTCCATGATGTGGGATTCCTTGGACAAGAGCCGGTTTTCTTAAAACTGTGAATTATTGGAAGTCTTTTCTTAATGTGTTGTAAAAAGGATGTTGCTCTAAGCAGATCTGTGAGTTCTATCAGAACTTTGAAGCATGCCCATCGAAAAGTCCAGTTTAACAAGGACAAGAATTCTTCCCACTTAATATTCCCCCATCCTAGTGTTCCTCCCTTGTCTCCTCTCCATGCCCACATCAAATCTACACAGATAGTTTTAAGTAAAGTGAATTATGAAGAAGAAAGAAAGGAAAAATTTGTGGGTTTTCCCCTCATTTTTTTCCCCTAATGATCCTAAACTACAACTTTTTGGGTGATTTACTGCCTATATTTAGAAGAGAATCACTTTGAATCCATCCATCCTTTCTTTCTCTCTTTTATTCTTTTTTTTCTTCAACAAATGTTTGATATTCCTTCTTTTAAATTCAAGACACTGTGTTTTATGCTGCCTGAATGAAAGATGTTTCTCAGACTGTTCACACCCTCGAGGAATTTTTATAGACAGAATTATAGAAAAATCATTCCCCCTCCCTTCCTCACTCTGCATTTCTGCTAATCTGTTTCTTCTATCTTCTTTCATTACCCACCCCACCATTAGTTATGAACTGGGAGTCAGGGAGAAGTAGAGAGCTTTAGGAAGATTATATGATTTAGGCTGAGTTATACTTGAACTTGTAGAGATGGGGGTGGTAGAACACAGCAGGGCAACAGTGGGGAGCAGCCCAGACAAAGTCACAGGAACTGGCTAGCCAAGGGGCGTTGGAGCATAGTGAGAAGTCCAGCTGGAAACAGGAAGGGAATGAAAAGACAGATGGGAGATGAAACTTTCAAGCATCTGGCCATCCCGTCTTATTTCACTGGCTATGTGGAGAATCATGTGAGGTAGTAAGTCTGAAAGTGCTTGAAGGTAAGTGCTGTATGCTGTGATGCCATATAGATTCATCCTTGTTATTCTCATCATTATCATGATGCTTCTGGGCAGGACCCCTGCCCTAATGACATTAGGATCACCAGAATTTATCCTTATGCTCCACTTCTGTGTCCTAAACACAAAGTAAGAATTGGATTCTAAAAGACAAACTAAGTGGTTTAACAGTGAACGATGCCAAGCTGATGTTTGTAGAAACCTATTAAGGTGAATGAAGACTATGTGTTGGCTGAGAATAAAACAAAAACATTTGGTCTGCTGACCTAATTATCTTCATCACCCCTGGTTAGTTAGCACCTCTCTTCCCTCAACAGAATGCCAGGGGATAGGGAGAGAATAGCAGGTAGACTGGAACATATTTCTTCTATAAGTACAAAGATTTAAGGAAAAAAACATAACTTTAGGTTCATTTGCCCCAATCTCTGATACTCTCACCATGAGAACCAGCCTTTTGGATTAAATCTCTCTATGTCTATCTGCACAGCCACACTGAGAGATTTTGGTTGCTGGGTCCTTCATTTTACATATTCAATATCCATCTTAACTTCTGTTGTGCTTCTGAAGAACTTTGATTTCTTTCTCTATATGAAAGGATATATGCTGAAGCAATATGTTTAATATGAAGAAGCAAAATGCTATAAAACTGGTTTTATATACTTTTACAAAATAAACTCAGTGAATGTAGCCATGATTGTTTTTATTTGATATTGTAGCATTTGAAAATCAAATTAGGCCAGAAAACCTAAATACTCTCCTCAAATAAAATAAGAAAAATGTGCAGGCATATTGAAAACTCATTGACATTTTCATTAGATTTTAAAATAAGTGTTAGAAAGTTCAGTGTGATGTCCTAACATGCCATCTGATACTCATAATATTCATGTTAACTTGAACTTCTCTATAGGCCACTGGTAGCTCAGCTGATAAAGAATCCACCTGCAATGCAGAAGACCCTGGTTCGATTCCTGGGTTGAGAAGATATACTGGAGAAGGGATAGGCTGCCCACTCCAGTATTCTTGGGATTCCCTGCTGGCTCAGACAGTAAAGAATCTGCCTGCAATGAAGAAGACCTGGGTTTCATCCCTGGGTTGGGAAGATCCCATGGAGAAAAGAATGGCAGCCCACTCCAGTATTTTTACGTGCAGAATCCCATGGACAGAGGAGTCTAGCCGTCTACAGTCATGGGGTCACAAAGAGTCAGACACAGCTGAGCGACTAAGCACAGCACATAGTGTTTGCCGCTGCAGGAAGTTTCCTTTGGAGAAAAAAAAAACCAAATCCCTGAAGAGATTTTCAGTCAGTTCAGTTCAGTCACTCAGTCGTGTCTGACTCTTTGCAACCCCAAGAACCGCAGCATGCCAGGCCTCCCTGTCCATCACCAACTCCCGGAGTTTACCCAAACTCATGTCCATTGAGTCAGTGATGCCATCCAGCCATCTCATCGTCTGTCATCCCCTTCTCTTCCTGCCTTCAATCTTTCCCAACATCAGGGTCTTTTCAAATGAGTCAGCTTTTCGCATCAGGTGGCCAAAATATTGGAGTTTTAGCTTCAACATCAGTCCTTCCAATGAACACCCAGGACTGATTTCCTTTAGGATGGACTGGTTTGAAATCCTTGTAGTCCAAGGGACTCTCAAGAGTCTTCTCCAACACCACAGTTCAAAAGCATCAATTCTTCCACGCTCAGCTTTCTTTCTAGTCCACCTCTCACATCCATACATGACTACTGGAAAAACCATAGCCTTGACTAGACAGGCCTTTGCTGGAAAAGTAATGTCTCTGTTTTTTAATATGCTGTCTAGGTTGGTCATAACTTTCCTTTCGAGGAGTAAGCATCTTTTAATTTCATGGCTGCAATCACCATCTGCAGTGATTTTGGAGCCCCCAGAAATAAAGTCAGCCACTGTTTCCACTGTTTCCCCATCTATTTGCCATGAAGTGATGGGACCAGATGCCATGATCTTAGTTTTCTGAATGTTGAGCTTTCAGCCAACTTTTTCACTCTCCTCTTTCACTTTCATCAAGAGGCTCTTTAGTTCCTCTTCACTCTCTGCTACAAGGGTGGTGTCATCTGCATATCTGAGGTTATTGATATTTCTCCCAACAATCTTGATTCCAGTTTGTGCTTCATCCAGCCCAGTGTTTCTCATGATGTACTCTGTATATAAGTTAAATAAGCAGGGTGACAATATACAGCCTTGACGTACTCCTTTTCCTATTTGGAACCAGTCTGTTGTTCCATGCCCAGTTCTAATTGTTGCTTCCTGACCTACATACAGGTTTCTCAGGAGGTAGGTCAGGTGGTCTGGTATTCCCATCTCTTTCAGAATTTTCCACAGTTTATTGTGATCCACACAGTCAAAGGTTTTTGGCATAGTCAATAAAGCAGAAATAGAATTTTGGCCACCTGTAATTTTCCTAGCATTTTGCATAGAAAAGTTTATGACAGTGGGGATGCCCATGAGAACTCTACTGCTTTGGTTTTTGTTGATTGGATTTGTATTTCTTATTGGACTGTACCCATGTCTGATAGTGACATGTTGATGTAGCTCCACATTATTAAAGTAGCTCACCATATTGAAGATATTCTACAACTTAAAAAAACTCACTTTAATGATTTGACTTTATTAATTTATATATTTATGTGTACATTTATTTAAAGAAACCATCAATATTTTGCTGTTTGGCTTCATCTTCATTGAATAAAAAGATTATGGAATTGTGGAGCTGAGAAGGGTGGACATACCCATTCAGTCATGTTGGTTCCTGTAGACTTCTTGAATTAAGACTCCACACTATTGATTGACTAAGGGTACCTAATATTCTCTAGCACAAGTGGAAGAATAATTGCTTTATTTTCCCTTAGAGCTAATGAATGGTACCCTGTAGTTGTATTTTTAATACTGGGAATAGAGCCAGAATTAAATTTGTCCACAAATTACTGATTTTGAAATAAATATAATTGCCATGCTTCAGATCAGCCTCTTAATTTTCCATATGAATTAGGTATTTTGCTTATTGACAAAATGTATTACAAAATCTGTTTATGGCTAGTACCAGTTTTTTAAAATTTCTGAATCAATCGTATAAGAGTGTTCCTCTTGGTATGAATAACAATTAACAACTTAGTTAATTCATACACTAAAAGACAGACGCTAGAGTCAGAATATCTGAGTTCCATAGTTGTCTTTACTACTTTCTTGCTCTGTGACCTTGGACACATTACTCAGCTTCTCTATATCTCTATTTCTTAATCTAGAAGGTAGGGATTACAGAACTATTTCTCCAACTAATAACACTCATTAAATGTTATCTTCTGTTAAGTTTATGATGGCCATTCACCCACGTTTGCTATATCTGGACTTTATTCCCATTGACTCTTCTAGGAAAAGAAAAGCCAGTCACTGAAAGTAATAATTGCAGTTTTCATATTGAGATTTTTAGTGTCTATTAGTGATAGACACTAATATTGTCTATCTAGATAGAAGAAGTAGTCCATTGTTGCCTTTTTTCATTCATTGTTGTCTTTCCTGAAGGATCTCCCCAGCCTGTCCATTCACTTACTACACCGCCTCCAGAGTGAGCTTTCCATGATCAAGTCTGACCTCTGTCCCACACTTAGACCCCTTCTCCAGAGTCTATAGTGCAAGTGCAGACTCTGCATGATGTATAACTTCCTCTAGCCAAATCCCTTCCTACTTTTTTTTCACTCTTCTGCCTTCTTCAAAGCTTGCTCTCAAAATGTATTGCTTTTTCCTATCACATTTTCTTCATTAGCCTCCTGGTTTCTGATGTGCTGCTTATTCTCCCCTGGTGACCTTGTTTGACATTCACAACTCTCTTCTTGATGGCCTCAGTAATTCTATTACCAGCTAGCTGCCTAAGGCTGCCCTTGATAAGCTCCTGTGTGGACTCCACCAGTCTAGGATTGTCCACTTTTTCTTTTTACCCTCTTTTTCTTGTCTCCTCCCAATATATGAGTGAGATTTCCCCCAGAGTTCACCATAGTTTAGCAGTCAGGATCCAGTTTGTTGATTCAATAAATAAAATGAAACAAATGAAGGTTTTATTTATATACCCTAAGCTTTGCTAATTCATCTTTATACAAAAGGGATGAAGCTTTGTTGCATTCAGGGAGACCAGATTTGGAGCTTAGCCAATGGCATACGGTAGAATTACACTGAATATATAGCTTTTTATACAGGAAAAGAAATTGTATTTGATAAGTCACAAATAAGCAATGAGTAGGTTCCCATCACTGAGTAATGGTATAAATAATACAATTGACACTGTTTCATATTTATTATCGAGTAAGTGATAGCATATGGACAAAAATGTGCCATTTTACCACATAAGTAACTAATTCAGTCATTAAATAATACAATTTAAATAGAAAAATATAACTTTATACTGTTGTCTATCATTTACAGAAAATAAACCAAAAAAATCTAGCAACCAACTAACCTAAAAGTTAAAGAACATATTCTGTGGATAAAGTCTCTGATAAAAAGAATAAAAACATAAAAATGCTAATATGAGTTGCAAAATTGCTAGGTCCAGATCTCTGCAATTGTTTTCTTCCTAAATCATGAATTCTCTATGGGTTTTACTTTGAAATAGGTATTTCTGCTATAAAGTCTGATAAATGATATTCCTACTCTAAAGAGCAAGCAACTGGAATGCCACATTTTTGATGCATATTTTTGCAGCACAGAGGGGATTAAATTCTAAATGTCTCCGCTGTTAAAGGCCCCTTCAGACTTGCCCAAAAGAAGGAGAAAATTTTCCATAAAGCAATTCATCAGATCTATTTGGGCATGGTGACATTCTCTCAGAACTCGTGTGGATGAGTTGTGCTGAATGTTCATGTGTCTGCAGCTGCTTGGGATATTTGAGAAAAAGTTATCTTTCGGTTCTTATCATGTGTTCCCATGGGCTAGCCTGTGCTCATCACTGGCTCATGTCCTCCAAGGACTTCACAGTTAGTGCTCATATTATAGTGACATCTTCCATTTTTGGGTGTTCACTAGGTTCCCTGACCTGTGCTTTGCTTTTTCCACCTATTATATCATTTAGTGTTCACTGTGTGAGCTTAGGGGAACGACTTATTAAATGTATATCTGTTTTCTACAGTGTGAGAAGTCTGTTGAACTGAATCTTATGCATTATTAACTTGACAAGTACTTACTGTTGCCTTCTCTTGCCTCATTGTTGGTTGTTGAATCTGGGGAATACTCTGATTACTTCAATAAAGGCAGCAGTGATCAACTTCATAAACAAATCATTAGATGTAAAACACACGTGTAAACAAGTAGAGTCATTTGCTGACTGTTGATGGACTCAAAACAGTTAAAAGAAGAAGCAACTGATAGGATAAACTAAAATCAAACAACTGGAAACAAGTTGTGTTATGTTAACTGGCAATTTGTAATAAGATAAAGTGATGGATACATTTTCACTTGATTGGTAAGTGAAGAATACTTTACAGTTATAAAACAGCACTTTATGCATTTATCTTTTCATTATCCTAATGTACAGGAAGTGGGACAAGTAAATGCATCTGACTTAATGCATTTGATTTATTATTTTTTGTTATGATTTGAACCTTGTCCACTTCCCAGCATATCTCCTACTACATATCAAATGTATTCTTCTTATTGAATAATTTGTATGTTTCTGACCAAATTCAGGCCTTTAAAAAACTTCTGTGCCTTTGTCTAAACCGTTCCCTCTGCCTGGAATGCCCTTCTCATCTCCACTTGTCTAACTTCTCCTCATTCTTCAGGACTCCATTTGAACATCACCTCTTCAGACAAGCATTCTTTAAATTGTTTCATGCATGGCTCCCCCCTCTTCCTCTGGGGTAGCACACCACCCTGTGCATACCCCATTTAATATATGATATTCGAATTTTCTGTCCACTTGCCAGGTGCACTAAGTTGTGACTCTTTGCAAGCATGGCCTGTCCCTCTTTTGTAGTTTTATTTCTGTTTTTCAGCACCTCGCCAAGTCTAAACAGAGTGTGGACTCAATGTGCAGTTGTGACTTGGAGTAAATATATTCACGTATATCATGGATGCACATCTCTGGTGGCTCGGCAGTAAAGAATCCTTCTGCCAGTGCCTGTCAATGCAGGAGACATAGATTCAATCCCTGGCCCAGCAAGATCCCCTGGAGAAGGAAATGGCAACCCACTCTAGTATTTTGCCTGGGAAATCCCATGGACAGAGGAGAGAGGAGGCTACAGTCCATGGGGTCGCAAAGAGTTGGACACGACTTAGCAACTAAATGAGAACAACATATCCTGTTGGTATTTTGTAACTTCCCCAACTCCTATGTCCCTATATGGACACACATACATATCCTCACTGCATTCTGCTGTGTGGAAACTTTGAGTAGCCTCATTGTGGTTTTGTTTTAGCTGTTAAACTCAAGGTCATGATCTGGCGGAAGGGACTACTAGAAGCCTGCACTCCACATTAAGGCCTGTTGTCCTTGAGTTCAGAATATGCTTGTAGACCTTTTCTAGTGAACCATCAGGGTGTTTCATATTAGCACTATGGGAATGAGCTTATGTTAAACAAGAATATGGAAATATGAAGGAAGGCAAAGAATGAGGGTCAGACAATGCAACAGAATCGAGGCTGGAAGCCGGAGCCGTGAAGGAAGCCTGTCTGCCCCCTGTAGACTGTGATGTAGGCCCAGCGCAGAGGAGTGAGTGTCTGCTTTCATTCCTCATTTGTCCCCTTCATCCTCTCTCTGCTCATTACTTGGTTCCCTTTGATAGAACATGGGAGGCAGACATGGATTGCTAGGTAGCAGGCTTTTACAACTATGATTTCATTCCATTTTGAAGTTTCTCTCAAAATGGCTGATTTATTTTCCTCTCATGGGTGCATTATGTATGTGTTGTTTTGTGAGATCAGTGAATTCAGACAGGCCCTCCACGCTTTTGTTCTCCAACCCCAGCCATGCGGTGCAATGCGGCAGCTCAGAGACGCAGAGAGCCACGCTGGGCTCTGGAAGAGACAAAGGCACAAATCCCACCTGGTTTCCTTCAAAACAAGCTACTGGTTTGCAACAAACTACTGGATGGTGATAAAAAAGGTTCTTACCTGTTTACTTAATGGGTGGCTGGCCGCTTTGCTTTTATTTAGCCATCTGTTCTGGTCTATGTCCCTTTAAACTTGTAAGATCCATCACCTCATTTAAGCTGTTACCTTGACACATTGCAATGTTGTGGACATAATGATCCCACAGAGGAACAAATTAAAACAGTTTTTCATGATTAGAAGGTTAAATGAGGTAGGGCTGTGGTAGTAAGTGGTGAGATAAGGGGTTTTGAGGAAGCAGAACTCAAGGGACTTTCAGGTGATTGGAAAATTAGGCTGGCTAGACAGAGGGATGGATGGGGCTTTTACAAATTCTGGGAGCTGGGCAAGAGAGAAGTCTTCCTTTGGGTGTCTGACTTTGAGGCCTTATTCTGCTGCCCTTTCAGAGACTGTGACCATGGGCCCAGGGAGGATTCAGGGGCCAGGCTTGGGCTTCTTTTCTTCTTTGGGACATTCTGTGAGGAGTAAAAGGAAGCTGACTCTACCAGAAAGTGGCAAGCAAAAAACACAACAGCACCACCAACAAGCATTCAGTCTTTCCCAGAAAGTTATTTGGTTTCCCTTAAGTTTGAAGAAGAGTCAAGGGCAAAGCCCTTTCTTCAGGAAGGAATATTTCATTGTGTTTTCACCCTGGAGAGAAGGCAGTGTTGTTCCTAACATCTGTCCTCAGCTGTCTTCTTTCTTCTTACTCTAGACTTGATTTTCTGTCCGACCCCTTGATGACCCATTTGTCCTTGAGAACTAGGCCTTAGAAAGTCAAGCTCTTTGTCCACTTACTCTCTTAAATCATTTCCTGCCCTGACCACCCTGGCTTCTCCTGATACAATTAGTGTTATTGCAGCTACCTGAACTCAACATCTCAGGTATCTCTGGATTTTCTGTCTGGCGCTTCCGTTCAGTCAGAAGCCAAGGTTTCTGTCTTCCACCTAAATTGAGTTGCTCATGTCTTTTCTCACCTTTTTACTCCCCCCTGCCACTATTCTCACTTCCATCCCTCATTACTTCTGTCCTAGACAATTGGAATATCTCCTAACTAGTTCCTGCCTATGTTTGGTTTCACTCTGCTCCAAAGTGCCTCAAACACTGGCGACTGATCATAACATAACAGTCACATTTCAAAAATTAAATAATTAAACAAAAAATCTCCTTCAGTTTTCCGTCATCCAACAAACTCAGTAGAGACTTCTCAGCTTGGTATCTGAGACAGTCTATAAAGTTATCATCTTTATTTTCAGCTTTTTCTTTTTCTCTGTGTCACAGTAAAACAAAATGCTATGTGGCTATGAATAACCTCATGTTTTCTTGCCTCCTTTCTCTGTTCCCTCTTCCTAGAAAGCTCTGCTCACACATGTCTAGTGAAAAATGCATGCATTTTATCAAGTTCAAGACAAATACAGCTCTCCTTTCCCCATGGCAGTCTGATGCAGTTGCTCCTACTCTGGTTTGATGACAAACCCATTTAGGTGATGTTCTTATGCTGCTTGAAGTGGTTTTTTTCCCTACTGTTAGCTTTTTTGAATCTTACTTTTGCATATCCTATAGCACAAAGTTTCTTGCCTATAAATGGTGCTAGATAAAGATACAGAATAATGCTTTATAATGAGACTGGGTCTACCAGAATGTGCAAAATCCATTTATTCATTCACACAGATGTTTGTGGGTGCTTACAGTATGTACTGTGTTAAAGACCTAGGATACAGGACAATATGGCATAGTGCAGCTCAGTTCTCCAGAAACTCAAAATTACATGAAAGAAAAGTCATGTAAGGAATTAAGCCATGAAAAATGCACAATAGGTGAAGGGCCTTCAAAGTATTGGAGTGGTGGGACTTCTTACCTCTGTCAGAGTAGATAGGTTGGGGGTGAGGTGACGATACTGGGGAGGAAAATGAACAGATAGGAAAGGCTTCCTATAGATGGGAAAGTCTGACTCGGGTTTTGAAAGCTGCATAGGAGTCACTGAGGATGATAGGAAGGTAAGGCGAGATAGGAATGGGATGGAAATATAATCCATACTCAGTTTGTTTTCAGAGGCTCAGGGCATTAGGGCAATCTGGGCACCAAATAATTATTTTCTGTCTCCAAGTGAAACATTCTTTTTCTGAGACTGTTTTTGATTGAAAGTCATTCATTCTTTTTTTTAATGTTTTGTAGAGAAAGTCTGTGATTGCAGTGAGCTTCATAGCAGCATTCCTGTTCCTGCTGGTGGTGCGCCTTGTAAATGAAGTGAATTTCCCATTGCTACTAAACTGCTTTGGACAACCTGGTGCGAAATGGATACCATTCTCCTATACATACAGGCGGCCCCTTCGAACTCACTATGGATACATAAATGTGAGGACGCAAGAGGTAAGACCTCAGAGGGTCACGTAGGGTTTGAGGGTGTCCGTGGTAACAACTTTTCTTCGGGCGCGAGGTGGCTTCCCATCACTGAACTTGCTCTGTGGCCCAGTGAGCTTCTTTGGGTCCCTGACATTTCCTGTTTTTTCATTCTTAGACACTTTCTGACACATGTCTACAGTCTGCTGCCCCCTCCTGCATCAGATCTTCTGATTCACTGGCTTCATGTGGAGTTGAGGAAGCAATTACTTGTCTTCCTGGTGGTTTGTGGCATAACATACATATCTTTCCATTTAGAAACTCTGATCAGCAGTCACCAGCTGGAGAAATGGCTGGCTTTATTTCCTGGAGGTCAGCTGGTTGGGGACAGCTCTTTGTAGAACTGCAAAGAGGCATTTATACTCTTTAAAACTCTGTAATCCTTAGACCTGGAGCTAGAAAAGGCCAAGCTGATTTAAAAATTCTCAGTGGCTGCAGAGATAATGGGATTTAAAGAGTTTCCAAATTTAAAGGGGTTAAAATCATTCAAATCCTATAATCACTGAACCTCTAAATCTTTGTAGCCCATTGGTGGTACAGAAGAGGATGGGGGTATATTGACAAGTAGAAAGTGCACACTGTGCTAGCATTTTTGCAAGCAAGGATTTGTGTCATGGAGTGAAGTAAAAATAATAAGCCTCACAAAATGTATGCAGTGTATAGAACTGATTAATATAATTGTTTTCACTATTTGTTTCCATGGAGTGGGATGTATGAGATTAATAGTCATCGCTGCCAAGTCCAAGCCTTTGGAATTTGTTGGTGACAAAGGTACAAATCACGAGTGTGTCTACATCACTGGAAAGAATTTTGGATCAGATCCCACTGAAAGGTCATTTTTGCAAAAATACTAGAGAAGAGAATTACCCACAGAATGCAACTCCCATCCCAAGAATTATTCATAGCGTCAGTGAGGGATGTTGAAAACTGGCTTTGTCCATCCCCTTTTATAGGCAATATCATGCCTGAGTCATTGCTTCTGGTTAATTTGATTCTTTGAAAATTGTTTCTATATATGCATGATTTATAGGCTTTTATTAGACTTTATAGTTAAAAAGAAAAAGGCACCATTAATAACATATAAATTCTTAGGAGCCTTGCTTGATGTTTATCCTTTAATTGGCTTTGAATTAATTCTTTTAAAGTGTCTATTGCTTGAATTTGTTGAATGTCCTAATAAATTGATTACTTATATAAAAATGTATCTCTTAGAGAATAGTTTGTTTCATTTTTGTCTTTTGTTACTTTATTTCAGACTGTCATTTAATATTCTATAACTCTACTGGATTGTGTTAATCATTTCCCAAGTGCCTCTCATGGGTAGAAAATGAAACATGTGACTGAACTGTCTCACAAATTACTCTCATGAGAGAAATCTCACCAAATATCAAAGAACCTTTCATTTGTTTATATAATAATGGATTGGATTTTGGAGTGTTAAGAACAAAATTGACCTAGGGCTGCGATTATTTAATTACTCATATTAACTAGCCACTTTTGAAATTCTTTTGGTGTGATTTGTAATACAATGACTTTGCTACAAGATATTAATCATTATTTTGATCCTGTGAAGGTAATTTCTTGAGAGGGAACATGATTACTGGAAAGAGTTTTTAACAGATGCACACAGGCATGATTTGAGTACTAGTTCTCACACTTAGAAAAACAAGATCAACTAGCAAGTTACGGAAATGGCAACCCAATCCAGTATTCTTGCCTGGAAAGTCTCATGGACAGAAGAGCCTGGCGGACTACAGTCCATGGGGTTGCAAGAGTCGGACACAACTTAGTGACTAAACTACCACAGCAAGTTATTATGAGGATTAAATAGGACAAAGTACATGAAATGCCCAGCTCTAAACTGATGTTCAATGAATGAGTTTCTTTTGCTTGCTTTGTACTTATCAGTTATGTCATAAAATGCCTAGTATGCACAACACCAAAATACAAAATTTGAGAGTATGAAATTTAAAATTTTAAGGAATCTGGATTCAAGGCAGTAAATAAATGAAGGAGTGACTTCCTAGTATCATTAGAAATCAAAGTTTTGCAAATTTAAAACCACAATGAGAAGGAAGAAAAAAGCACAAGGAGGTGAATGCTCACTAAAAACCAGATTGACCAAAAAAATCAAGAATCTGACAATACCAAGTGTTGGTGATGATGATGTGGACCAATAGGAACTCATAGACTAGAAGAGGGAATAATTACTTTGGGAAAAACAGCTTCCCATTTTCTAGTAAAGGTGAAGATCTGCATATTCTACATCCCAGCATTTCTAATCATCCATGCATTCAGTTGAGACATGCATGAACACATGTAGTGGGAGGCATAGATGACATGTATAACAGTATTATTATAGAACCTGGACATGTCTCTTAGTAGGAAAATGGTTAAATGGTTAAATCAATGGAAATGAGGAAATTGCAACTATATGTGACAACATGTGGGCTTCCCAGCTGGCGCTAGTGGTTAAGAACCCGCCTGCCACCGCTGGAGACCTAAGAGATGAAAGTTCGATCCCTGGGTCAGGGAAGATTCCCTGGAGGAGGGCACGAGAATCCACTCCAGTATCCTTGCCTGGAGAATCCCGTGGACAGAGGAGCCTGGCAGGCTACAGTTCATAAAGTCGCAAAGAGTTGGACACAACTGAAGTGACTTAGCATGGGCACACATGACAACATGTATGGATCTTAGAAAAGCATAATTTTGAGCAAAAGATGCAAAAATAAAAGAACACAAACAGTGTGATTCAATTTATAGATCAGAGGAAAACTTAAAGCTAAGTGGTATTGTTTAGGGAAAGGTATAGGAGGTGTTCTTGCCTGGAGAATCCCAGGGATGGGGTCGCACAGAGTCAGACACGACTGAAGTGAAGTGACTTAGCATAGGAGGTAAAAACTGAAAAGGGAAAAAAAAGCAAGGGAATTATTGATAAGTGAGAAGAGCAGTTACCTCTGAGAGAAACTTGTGGTTTGTGATTCATGTGAGTTTCTAAGATATCAGCAACATCCTATGTCTTGAATCAGCTGGAAGTTATATGTGGTTCACATTCTGAATATTTGTAAAATATGTCTTCGTATTGTATGCACTGTATATCTATTTTATAAAAAAAAGTTAAAAGTACATTCTGAGCCAAAGTAGGGTATTAATTCATGAAGAATCACACAAAATATTTTATCTACTTTAACAGCAAGAAATAAAAGAAAGAAAGAAAAGCAATGGTGTATTAACCTATATAAAATAAACTAGAAATATTTGAAATAGGCACATTTCATTTTAAGCAAAAACTAGCAGATATACAGGTTACTTATTCCTCTAGCCTATGCAAGATAGAAAGGGAGGTCCCATGCTGAAACATTAGTGCAAGTAATAAGCAGAAGAATTTTCACAGAAGCTTAAAAACAATGTATAACAGCCCAAAAGAATGACAGATTTTCCTCCGAACTCTGATAGTTGTAAGGCTAAATTGGGAGGAAGACAAAATTTGGTGGCTCTTTACCTCCATCCTTGTTATTTCATCTTTCTCAAAATTCTTCTCTTCCTACCACAAGTCTTCATTCTCTTACTCCCAAATGCTCTGTGCATGGGTCCTCACCAAATAATGGCTTTAAGTGCAGGCCTTCCCAGAGATAGTTGCATTAGACTATTAGACTCAGAAAGAAAATTCTTCAGGAATCTAAGTAATACAGCAAAAATGATAAGTGGTGGATTTTATGTTCTAGGGCAAATAGCTATAGTAGTGGCCCTTGAATTTTGTTTCAAAGGTAACCACACACTCTATTCTAATCTGGAAAAAGAGTCAAGTGGTCACCAAGATGATCTATTTATTTCAAGATCTTGGTCCTTGAGGTTTTCTCAGAAGTTTCTCAGAAGAAAGCACATGCTTTCTAGACATCACCAGATGTCCAAGAATTTTTTGAACATGTTGACTTGCCAGCAATGATTTCCAGGCTCAAAGCAGCTGCAAGCATGACATTGTCAATGATGGTTTTATTGCCCAGTGTTTCAGTTGAATCAGACATTACTGCCACTAGCCTAAGATATTATGAGCAGAAATGTTTACAAGAAAGGATGTCTCTCCACTACTGTCTAAATAAAGATGCGGGATGGGAGTGGCAGAATTAGGTTGAAGATTTTGTGGACACCAGAGAGCTGAGTTGCTTGGGGGCAAGCTGTGATTATTTTGCTATCTTTAAAAGTGAGCTGAGTTCTGGTCCTTTAGGCTTGGCACAAGTGGAAGTATAAGCTGTCTCATGAATCTATGACAATCTGTCATGAAGAACTCTCATATAGTAAATTATACCCAGTTGAAGCTTGGCTTCATTTGATCAATTCACCTAGTTTTTGAACAATCTATTCCCCAAGGAAGTACAAGAAGTCAAAGTATGAAGAACACAAGAGAGAGAAATAGATGAACTTGCTTATATTTCATATGTTGTTGTTCAGTTGCTAAGTTGTGTCTGACTCTTTGTGACCCCGTGGACTGTAGCATGCCAGCCTTCCCTGTCCTTCACTATCTCCCAGATTTTGCTCAAACTCCACTGAGTCAGTGATGTTATCCAACCATCACATTTCATATGGTTGGAGTATTTTCTTTTCCTGGTCCAGATCCATAAAAAAGGAACATGTAGTGAAAATTATGAGGTCCAGTCTAGAGAGATAAATTGAAAGAATTAAAATACTCATCCCACCATAATAATGACAGTCTAAATATTGGCTCCCATCTTTTGCCCTGTCCCCCTTCCCTTTCTTAATATAGACTAAAGTTCTTATATTTGGGGGATGAGAAATCTTGAGAAGCAGGGTAACAAAATGAGTGTCAACTAACCTGGTGAGTGATGAAATTCAGGAAGCCCCCGCTGAGCAGAGAACCCAGAATTCCTCATCAATACTTGTTTGAGCTGACAACCACCAAGAGGCAGTGCCATACTGAAGCTGAGACCAGGAAAGACTTAGATTTCATAATAGGTCCTATAGCTCCCCTGTGTCCCACCCCTGCTTTAATCCCGGACCCCCGAGCTGCTCATGCGTGCCCTCTCATGTCACTATTGATGAAGAAGGCAACCTTCTATTTTAATAGGACCGAATTTGAGAAACTCCACCTATAGCTTTATGGCAGTTCCTGAATTATTATTTGACCTTGGACATAGCAAAAAGCATAAAACACCCATATGTGTTTCAAAAAGACATATCTATGCTTGTCAATATCGTGGGAATTCTCCTTTCTCCTTAATACAGATTTTACTGATTCATTTTGTGGCAAAATAAAAGGTATAAAAGACTAAGGGACTGCAGGGCTTGGTTACAGGTAATCATTGTTTCTCCCTGTTGAGATCATGGCAGATCTGGAGGAAAGAGAGGGAAATGAACTCTAGGCTAGATTCTATTTGTGATCTCCAGACCATGGACTCTGTTATCTTTTTGGTTGGTGACCTGATGTGAAGACATTGCTCAGAGAAAGCAACCTGAAAGGTATTTGCATTAACTGCCAGATAAGAGACTCAAGCTCTGGGGATCAATAGGATGCCACAGCCAGATCTTCCTGGTAATGGGGAGGAGGGTGACAGGTATCTCCTTCAGATCTGATAAGAGAATCCTAACACACTAGAACTGCAGAGGATTTCAGGTGTTTGGGGAAGAATGCTTATTCAGGTGGTGCTAAAGATGCACTAAGTGAGGAGGAGCAGGATTTCTAGAACATAGCAATCAAGTTGTAGGGCTGTATATTGATTTAACAATTTAATGAGGCCGAAATATGTCTCCTTAAAAAATGAGGACATTTTAAAACCTCAAGTAGACTAAATAAGAATACATAGGATCAGTTGCTGTGACAGGCCATACTAGCCTAATTAAAGATGTGCATACCATATTGATGTTGTAATAGAATTTCCCAAATTGTGGTTATAGCAACAATTAAGAAACAGAGCTGACTTTCTTGGCAATAAAAGCACACACTCTACACATTCAAATAAATGTACACATGTAACTAAAGTTGACATGAATAGGCTTTCTGTTTTTGGGAATATGAGCTTTGGATTTTACATAAGTATACTGAGAGCAATTATATGCAAATATATGTTCCAGAAGTTTAAAACTCATCAATATAATTGTTAATTAAAATCTGAACATTCCATTTGTATAACCGTAAAGTAAAATAACTTTCAACTATTAGATTGTTATAGAAAAGGAAACAACTAAATTAATATACAGCAAAGATGACTTCTTTGGTGTGTGCATATTGAATTTGTCATTTGGAAGATAATTTATCTTTTTCCTAAGTATGAGGACATATATTTATTAAGTGGAGAAAAGATTATGTTTCCTAGTCTGGTTGTGAAATAGCAGCTCCCAAACAGTGGCTGATCTCAAGGCAATCTCAAGGGCACCACTGCCAAAGGAGAGGGACAGACCTTGCTGTGGGTTATAATTCCAGGAGGCTTTGTTGGGGGGTGAGACACATGCATAGTGTAAGGATTCGGGTGGGATAGAGAAAGAAGAGAAAGCAGAGTTGGGGAAAAGAGCTAAAGCAGAAGGTCTGAAGGTGAACTGTCCATGTTCCTTCAGCTCCTACCACTCCCAATAGGCCAAGGGCTCTACACAGAAGCCGCAGTGAACTCATGTTTGCGCTAGGAATCCCCACCACCTCACACTGTGCATTCCTTTCTTACTTCCCTCTGGTTCCCTTACCCTTAGTTCTTACCTTCCAGCTCCCCATATTGTTTGGTTGGTTATGCAGTCTTGGAGTATTCATATCTTGGTCCTGATGCCACAAAAACTACATATAAGGTCACTTTTAGTAATGCTTCATTCTGTGTACCCCTGACTTGGCCATGGCACCCCATGCCCATGGGGCTCCTGAGATACTGCTATAGGCCTGCATGATTCTCTGACTTTCCAAAAGAAGGAAATCAGACACATGTAGGGGTAATTAGCAGAGAAAGCAATGGCACCCCACTCCAGTACTCTTGCCTGGGAAATCCCATGGACGGAGGAGCCTAGTGGGCTACAGTCCATGGGGTCACGAAGAGTCAGGCTCGACTGAGCGACTTCACTTTCACTTTTCACTTTCATGCATTGGAGAAGGAAATGGCAACCCACTCTAGTGTTGTTGCCTGGAGAATCCCAGGGATGGGAGCCTGGTGGGCCGCTGTCTAGGGGGTCACACAGGGTCAGACACGACTGCCGTGACTTAGCGGGGCAATAAGTAGGCCAATCGGCCTGGAATGCATTTTACTGTTGGGGATAGAAGATAGAGGATACATTCACTGGGTAATTATGATCTGGGGATGTAAATGGGATCCCTGGAAAAGGAAAACCTACACTCTTACTTGCAAAACAGTACAATTTATGCATTCGTCTATATTCATGAACTAGTATATACAGATATACAGAAAAGACATACATATTCACATATATAAGGACAATGTTTGTCTTTAAGAAAGTCTTATATTTGTCTCTAAGAAGGCACAAGACTTTCTTAAAGACAAATATACATAGACTATATGCTGCTGCTGCTAAGTCACTTCAGTCGTGTCCGACTCTGTGCGACCCCATAGACGGCAGCCCACCAGGCTCCCTGTCCCTGGGATTCTCCAGGCAGGAACACTGGAGTGGGTTGCCATTTCCTTATCCAATGCTTGAAAGTGAAAAGTGAAAGTGAAGTTGCTCAGTTATATAACTGTATTACATAATAAAATGATTAATATATATAATTATCTGATTAAGTGTATATAGTGCCTTTTATGCTTGCCACTGTTTCATTACAAAAACAATCCCTTCGCTTCTGACTAGAGTGGTGAGCAGAAAATTCAGGCCAGTGTTTGACCAATGACGTGATGGTTCAAGGGGTGGACACATGGTCCCAGATGAACCATTCTTAACCCTTCCAAGAGTTTACTGTTCTTCTGTGTAATGCTGTGAGAAAGATGCTCTTTTCTTTTAGGGAAAGAGATGTTGAGATAAGATTCTCTGGCTGTCAGTGGCTGTGTTTCCTAGAGAGAATGAGACCAAGACATTGAGAGAAGCAGAGCTCAAGCGAGGGCCTGGACAGTACTCTTGTACTGAGACCAGCCGTTCTTGAAGCCAGCCTGCCCTCCTCTGTGGTTTGAGTGTGAAGCCAGTAAATTCCTGCCTTTTATCTGCAGGTTTGGGTTGTGTTTGGGTCATCCACAACCGAAAGAGTCTAGCTGGTACATACATTATATGTGATAGCTGTTTTACAGCAAAAGAAACCAAACATTGTGAAACTCATCTTTCAACAAGGGGTTGCCTGGAGGATGTAAGGATCTATCCTTGCAAGCCCATACTCCAAACCTGCTGGGAGGCTGAGCATAAGAAGAAATATCTGTCAGTCCATCAGTTGGTTCAGGTGTCCACAGAGATGCATACTGTATGTCACCCTGATCAGTGACATGTGTTTAGGAAATTAGCTTGTGCTTTTGAGGGAGAAGTGTGAAGCTCACAATTTCCCCAGATTGTGAAGCCAAAAACTGGCCCAATAAGGCTCATTATTTACTGAATTTCTAGTCTTACTCAACTGATTAATCATATATTTTTATTACAATTATTCAGATGAAATCTTCCGTATTGCTAAGAGACATCATCAGTCTAAACATTGATTTTCACTTTGCAAATCACATCTTTTATTGAGGAAAGATCCAGTGTTATCATAGTTTTCAATGTAGTCATTGATTCCCCAGGAAGATAAAAGGGAATTTTATTCATTATCCTACCTTAGATAGAAAGATGCCATCTGCCAATTGTGATGTTAACAGTCTTGAAAAAGGCTTATCAGGAATTCAAATATCAAACTGCCTCATTCGTGACAAGCAAAGAAAAACAAAGCAGGGTAGCCACAAAGGCCACCCTGAATTTAAAGTTGAAAAAGATCATAGAACTGGGGCTCCAATGCTACGAGTTTTTGTTCATCTTTTCTCAAGTTCCAGCTAATAGCCTGACAGAGTGACCAGCACAAAGCTATTCATCAACTGGAAGTTTAGTCACCAAATATTGAGTACGTCCTTGTTCAGTTCCAGACAATGCGCTAAGGATCAACAATGAACTCTATTTAAAGAAGAAATTAAGATTGGGGTTTACTAAGGAAGAAACTGGAGGAGGGCATGGCAACCCACTCCAGTCTTCTTGCCTGGAGAATCCCATGGACAGAGGAGCCTGGTGGCCTATGATCCATAGGGTTGCAAAGAGTCAGACACAACTGAATGACTTAGCATGCATGCACACACGAGGAAGAGAACCAAATAGGTTTGATACGATCATAAATATCTTGGAACAACACTACCTAGACAGCACTGACATTTCAGCATAACAAATTTATTCTGTTGCTGTTAAGAATAGGTAGCATTTGAGTCATTTCAACTAAACAATTGTGTTCAATGTCTGGAAGATAATTTGTCACTAAGTAGATGGCATCAAATTGTGATTTCTCATTTTCCAGAGTAGGCTTACAAAGACTTACTTACAAAAGAAAAATATTCATTAAGGAATTTTTATTTCAAAAGTAACTCTATAATGCCTATATCAAATATTATTCCACAAGGCTTGGGAAGTGGTATACCTGGTTAATGAAAAATCTGGCTAATAGGATATTTTAAGTATTTAATAAATAGGTTGTTTATTTAAAAGAAAAATGAAATTAAGAGTTCTGGTCTGGCAATATGGTAGACTAAGAAAACCTAACGACTCTGCTATAACCCAAGGACATGTTGGATAAAATAGAAACTGTTATTTAATGCTCAGCTGGCTTTGCTAGAAAGAAGGGAAATCGTCTGGCAGCAGAAACTGAGAATTAATTGAAAGAGAGATACAAGCAGGAAAACTGATGGTGTTGTTTCCTGGGAGTTTATCAGCATCAGTGACTGGGGGGATGGGTAATATCCACCCTATAGGTTGGAGAGCAGGGCCTGGGTCCAGCAAAGGCAGAGAGTGAGAATCTCTTCCTCCCTTCCAACCTAAAGCTGGGCCCTTAACAAGCTTTCCCGAAGTGAAAGGGTGGGCGAGGAAGGAAATCATAAAAACTGGCACAGATAACAGATAAGGAAGCTTATTTATATCTTTGGCCTTTAGATAACAAAAAGTTATTCCTGGAAATGCAAAATGCCAGTCCTGAATGCTAGTGGGTCTTTTAATTTTACAAGTTGGTCCCTAGGTGGTAAGAAACTGAGGCTGAAGGAACTGGGACTCCTCTAGAGTCCAGCCACAAGGGATTTTTAGAATCTACTTTAAAAAATTATAAAACAAGGAATTGGTTTATTTATTGTGATTATTTACTTACATAGGAAATATGACTGTTTGACTACAATGTGTTTCCTTGTGCCCAATCATGGTGTTTCATAATATATTACACATTTGCTCTATCATCCTCCTCAACTGAATAATTCTGAATTTCAAAATATACCTAGTCTTTTGGGTTTGGGGTAAGGAATCATGGGCCTGTGTGCTTAAACACTTCACATACCATTATCTTTTAGTCCTTACAAACTACACACTATTTCATTAATTTAACTCATTGTCCAAGGCCACAAATTGGTGATGCTATGCCTGTAACTTTGGTTATTCTGTGAGGGCAAAGGAAGAGAGGAAGATTGCTTTTGTCAGCAAATTCCATTAAATTGTTTCATGGAGACTTCATCCGTTCAAGTCAGAAAGCTCATTGGATCACATTTGCTGAAGCCACTACATGCTGGGCACTATGCTAGGCTCTGGAGTTGTAGAGAAGAAAACACTCAGTCTAAAAAAAATACAGACTGATTTTTGTTAATGTGAAATGGTAGTAAGCCAGATAGAGTAGTATATGTAGAGGATTATTTTAACTCTAAATGTAGACATAGAAAGATGATTTGAAGATAGTGCCTCAAAATATTAACTTTAGTGGTCGATGGAATCTGCCTGCTAATGCAGGAGACCCAAGAGACATGGTTCGATCCCTGGGTGGGGAAGATCCCCTGGAGAAGGAAATGGCAGTCCACTCCAGTATTCTTTCCTGGGAAATTCCAGGGACAGAGAAACCTGGCGGGCTTTAGTTCATGGGGTCACAAAGAGTCAGACACGACTGAGCAACTGAGGACTGCAGCACTGTCTGAAGTGGCACATTTTAGGTGACCTTTTGCTTAAACGCATTTTCTAGTTTGTATACAATAAGCATGTGTTATACTTACTAGAACAAATTACTAGAATTAAGCAGTTTATTTTTGAAGCAGTATCTTTCCATGAAACACTCTGTGTCTATCAAAAAATAGAATTTAAATGTCTAGATAAATATATTACTTAGAGCACTTTTAGAAGTGAATATTCTTTTACTCCTTTGTGGGTAGCTTATAGTGACTCCCTTCCAAAGAGTCCAACATGGAAAGAGAGAAAAAAGTAATTTTATAGTGGAGAAACCTGACAAACACTGCCTCAGCCAGGTGATCAAGGCCAATATCAATAGCGATAAATCACGTTGGTAGCATGTTCCCTTAGGAGGATATGATGAAAATGGCACTTTGCCTCAGTGGTCTTCTATCTCCAGACCTGTAACCCCTGTCTAATGAGAAAAAAACTAGGGAAAACAAACAAACAAGCAAAAAACAGAAGGAAAATCTGAGAAACTGCCAAAGCCAAGAGGATTCTAAGAAGATACGTCTACTAACTGTAATGTATCCTGGATGGGATGTTGGAACAGAAAAAGTGCATTAAGTCAAAGCTAAGGAAATATCAATCAAGTATAGACTTTAGTTAATAGTAATTTACCAATATTGTTTCTTTCACTATAACAAATGTATCATGCCAAAATATCATTTTGATAATAGGGGAATCTGAATGTGGGGCATATGGGAATTCTGCATTGCCCTCTCATTTTCTATAAAACTAAAACCATTCTAAGATAGAAGAATTATTTTTTAAAGTGGATTTAGGTTTTTGACAAGTGTGTCTGGAAGGTCAGAATTGTCATTAACTGAGATGGAAGAAGTCCACAGAAAGAGTGGTTGAAAATAGTTTAAAATATATACTAGTCCAGCTCGATAGAGAAGGGATGCATAAGACAAATGCATTGCAAATACGTCATTGTTTTAATTTTGCATGCTGAACACAACATACTTTCAGAGAAAAATTAGTATTATATTAATAGAAATACTTCCTGCCTTCTCCTCAAAAAGTTTATGAAATACAAGTTCTTCAAGAATTCCCCTAAGAATGCATGTGGAGGTCAGTGTGAGCTTTTAAATTCCTTCTAGCTATACTCATATGCTTGAGCAGTTTCTTTTATTATACTGCAAACCACTTTTTGGCAATGTAAATTATCTGTGGAATTCTTGGGAAGAAAAGGTATGAAGTAAACAACTTTTTGGTGGATCCATATGGTATATTTTGCCAATAATTCTTTCTAATAAAGTTTAATAATATTTGCTAGATTGAGAACACTTAGCTATCATTCACTTACCTTTCCCAAAGCTCACGGGATGATATTTTCAGCATGTCCCCAAAAGATGGTAACAGTAACATAACAACAGTAATAATAGAGATGTTTCAGGTGATAATAAACCAGCACACATGGTGCTTATTAGGTATCAGACATTGTTCTAAATGCTTTACATGTACTAATTTATTTAAGCCTCATAACAACACTTATAAGAAGGTATTATTATCATCCCATTTTTCAATGAAGAAATGGTCAAAGAAAGGTTAAAAAAGACTTGCCAGAGGTTACATTGTCTTTAAGTGGCATTGCTGAAAGTTATACCCCGGCTCCAGAGTTCCTGCTCTTGACCACCACACATACCACTTCTTGTAATAATAGCTAACCTTTATATAGAGTAATCACATTTCAGCTGTGGAAGGGCTTGTAAAACTTGAGGATGAAGAGAGGGATTATTTTTTGCCTCAAAAATTGCCTCTTCCCGATTTCTTATATATGCCATAGTTAGACAAATGCTCACAGAGGCATTTTGATTATTTCAAAATATCCTATATAGGTTATCTTGACCATAGTTTTAGTACATGGAAATACTGTGCACAAATATTATATTTTTCTGGGTCTTATTGTTTCTCCCCAAAACAGTTGAGACAAACGTATTTTCATTTAAATATGCTGTTATGCAATAATTTTCTATATATTCTTTCTCTTTATGTACACATATTTATGAAATTGTAATTGTGTTGTATGTGAAAGTTTGCATATTTCTTTTTACAATACTAAACTATCATTATCCTATTCTACAGTCTTCTCTATCCCTTTGTTTTGGGAAGCCTATTTCATATATATTTATTTTTATCATTTGATCTTCATGAACTGTGAAATGATCACCACAGTAGGTTCAGTTAATATCCATCTTCTCATATGGATACAATAAAAAAAGAAAAGAAAGAAGAGGAAAAGGATCATACTAATTTTAAACACTTTTCTGAAAAGTATCTGTTTTACCCATAATTTTTCCCCATTTTTTAATTGAAGAATAGTCAATTTACAATATTGTGTTAGTTTCAGGCATACAGCAAAGTGATTCAGTTATATCTATTTTCCATTACAGATTATTACAAGATATTGAATATTGTTTGCTGTGTTATTCCTTGTTATTTCTGTGTTTTATGTATAGTAGTTTGAATCTGTTAGTCTCATAATCCTTGTTATACCCTCTCCTCCACTTTGGCTACCATGTTTGTTTTCCATGTCTGTATGTCTCTTTCTGTTTTGTATATAGATTCATTTGTACTATTTTTAGATTCCTCATATAAGTGATATCATATAATATTTGTCTTTCCTTATCTGACTTACTTCACTTAGTATCCTCTAGGTCCATCCATGTTGCTGCAAATAGCAGCGTTTCATTATTTTTTATGGCTAATAGCCCATTGTGTGTCCATAGCCATACACATAATACTCCATTGTGTGTATGGCTAAGTAATAGTCTATTGTTTAATGGCTAGTTAATAGTCCACACATATATGTATATATGGGCTTCTCAAATGGCTCAGCAGGTAAAGAACCCATCTGCCTTGCCAGAGATGCAGGATATGTAGGTTCAGTCCCTGGGTTGGGAAGATCCCCTGGAGGAGGGCATGGCAGCTCACTCCAGTATTCTTGCTGGGAAAATCCTATGGACAGAGAAGCCTGGGGGTTACAATCCATAGGGTTGCAAAGAGTTGGACATGACTGAAAGAACTGAGCACGCATCTATATAAATTCACCTCTACATCATTTCATTGAATACAATAGAAACTCTTGGTTGTATCACACAACTATATGCATAACAGTGCTTGTAACAAATCACCCCCAAACTCAGTGGCTTAAACAATAATCATTTATTCTTGCTCACTCTTCTATGGGTCAGTGGGGGATCAACTGGGCTTATTCTCAAGTCTGCAGGTTGGGTTCAGGTCTGCTTTCTGCGTCACTCTTCACTGAGGAACTCTGAGCCAACTGGAGTATACTCTCATGAGAAAGGCAAAAGCGCAAGAGATTAAGCCCAACTTTGGAGGCACATCGCCAATTTCTGCTGACTTCATATATGCTGACATCTCATTGATCAAAAGTAAGTCACAGAGCCAAGCCCGAAATGAAGAGGCAAGAAAGTACACTTCACCCGCCATGAAGTCAAGGCAAGTTACATGGCCAAGGCCAACATCAGTGGAATGGAAATTGTACTCCTATGGAGGTGAAAGTAGAGAGAATGAATATTTGCTCCAAATAGCTTCATCAACCCATGCTAATGAAATGTTGATTAGAATTGCATTATATGTTAACTTAATAAAAACAGACATTTTAATAACAGTTGCTCTATTAAGAATATATTATCTATATAAGTAATTTTTAAGTAATTTTCTGAAAAAGAGCATGCATGTATCTTTTAATCAAAGTTCTTATGGCATCTAATAGAAGTCCAATAAATGTTTGCTGAACCATTTTACTTTTCTTATCTTTAGTACAAGTTTAAAATCATAGTTATAGCCATTTAATTTTTGTATACAGAAATGATATTAATTTTACGTATTTGTCTTGCATTTGTTTGCTATACTGAAGAACTCTAGTTAAGGTATAGAAGTTTCCTTTGGCCTGTTCCAGTCTGCAATCTCAATGTTTTTAAATTATCTTTTTCTCACTTTTTTTCCCAGTGTTTATTGCATTGATCAGAGCTTATCAAAAATTACAAATAATGTTTCTGAAGAGAATTTTTTAAAAGAATGCTTCTAGTGTTTGATCACTCAACATAATGTTGACCTGACTCTTTACCATATTAAGGAAGAACTCAATTGCTTTTAGAATTATTTTTTCTAAAATTGTATCTATACCTGTTGAATTTTATCAAATGACTTTAGGGCTTATATCATTATGACTATGATTTTTCTTTTGAGATGTATCAAGATAGTACTTTCTTGCTTTGAACCATCTTTGCCAATTAATTTTGTGTTTTTCATGATGTATATTAGTCAAGGTTCTCTAGAGAAAGAGAGCCAACAGGATGTGTGTATATATAGAAAGCAGTTTCTTTTAAGGAATTGGCTCCTGCAGTTGTGGAGGCCTGGTGAGATGGAATAGTTCACTGTGCTTGAGACTCAAGGAAGAGTTGCAGTTTGAGTCCAGAGGCAGTTGGTCAGTCTTTGTTTAATTAGGATTTCAACTGTTTGGATAAAGCCCATCATATTATGGAGAGTAATCTGCTTTACTCAATTTAAATGATACTTGCATCCAAAAATCAACCTCATAGAAACATCCAGGATGATGTTTTACCAAATACTTGAATATCATGGTCTAGGCAAGTTGACATTTGAAATTAACCATAACAGTGTGTAACTCTCTTAATGAATCATTGAATTTGAAATTTTCCCATGAATAGTTATGAGTTATGTAAAATTAGTCTCCTATATTGTTGATAAGAATATTGAAACAAGAACAGATTATACAGCTTGCTCCAGGTTACACCTGCTCAAAATGGCAGGACTGAGTCTTAAAATCCAAACTCTAGAGCATCTAATGCTTTGGAACCTTATTCTTTATACTGACCTGACTTCATTTGCTCAGGGGTCAATGGCCTAGGTCTTTCATATGTGACTTAATCTTGACTGTTTTTGTTGAGCCAGATGATGAGTGTAAGAGTTGTGATTTTTACTTACTGGTATAAGCTGACATAAGTAGATTATCTTGGTGAGGTCCACATCTGGACTGAGTGCAAAAGTGAAGCCCACCTCCTGACTTTTTACTGCATTGTCTGGTAGGCATAACAACCACAAGACTACCATTCTTGCTATCTTGTGATGAATTGACCTCCTGTTTGTCTCCTTGCATTTTTCAAAAGAAACTGCTGTTTTGTGAGTTACTTAAGCTCTATTTCAAAAACAGTATGACTGATAACAGTATTTCATCTCTAGATGCCCTGAACCTCTTAACCCTGTAGTTTTGAAACAGTATAAGCTTTCAGACAGGATGTTCAGAACAGCCTTTCAGAGTGAATATGCTGACTTTCTCAAATTAAAGAACTGGGGGAATATGGTAATATAGTCTCTTGATTTTAAATTAGATGGAAAGTGATATTGTTTGTTAGAAATCCACTGAGGATGAAAATGAGGCAAAGTTTTAGGTGCTGGGCTATTTGGCAAATAGCCCTTGTGTTTCTTCCTTGAATATCTACTTCAAAGAGGCAGATTTGTCTGATATCCCTGGGAACCACACGAATATGAACTAACTCCAATTGCCCTCATCATCTCCAGAATTTATTTATTTATTTTTAGTGCATGGGTCTGTGGTCAATTTGCTTATTTGCTTCTCAAAACCAGCATGATCATTATAACTCTCCTTTTCATTAAATAACCCACTCTCGGCCTGTTCTAAGTGGGGATCCACTTAGAAGCTGGGAATGGAGTTACTAACATGAGGTCATTCATCTCTTCAGTGAGTGGTGTGCCTATGTTAAAAACACTTACGCTGACAAAACCATGGGAATCATGGCAACAGAATAATATTCACCATCTAAGCTACCTTGACATTTTCCTGCTAGCAGGAAGCTTTCTTTTTTCTTTTTTACTTTTATGATAGAAGAATGCCTCAAACTCTATAGGCTACATAATCATGCCCATGAGCTTTCTCTTTTCAATGCATCCTGCCCCCATGACTTGTTTTTCCATAAGTGATGTTAAGTATGCAGAAAGTCATTTAAAAGATTGCACTTAGGATTTCTTCTCTTACTCATTTCTTAAAGCCTATATGGCCTAACTACTAGAAAAAAAAATGATGTTAAAAGGAAAATAATGTATTCTATATTGGCCCTTCCATTTCTCACCTTCATGCCTTAGTTCAAATTGGCAAGGATCTCTGTGCTATCTTCACATATAGAAAATCTACCCTTTCCTCAGAGCTCAGTCCAAAAGCTATATCCTCCATGGTGGTTTGCCTGATTCTCCATAGAAGCCATGACTCCTTCCTGTGACCCTCTTCAGCACTTTTTGTTGTAATTAATAGTGCTAAACACTTGTATAGTTCTTTATGCTTTACAAAGCTTACAGACATATTATCCCATTTAATAATTTTGTGAACTTGAGATATTCTCCACTTTGAATTGAGAGCACTAAACCAAAGAAGCACAAAGAGGTTAAGTAATTTGTTAAGTGCTGCACAACTGTCCTCTGTATTCTGACATCAAATCTCTTCCTTTGTCAGCTATATTCAATTGCTCTCAAATCACCATCATCTTAGCTAGTCCTTACTGAGCACTTCTTTTCACCAGGCATTCTTCTAGGTGGGTATATGCAGCAAAAGTAATACCTAACGCCTCCTTTTCAGATTCTCACACAGTCTTCAAAGGAACTCTATGCAATATTATTACCCTGCTCTTTATAAATAGTAATCCAAAGAATGTTCAAACTACCACACAGTTGGGTTCATCTCACACGATAGCAAAGCAATGCTCAAAATTCCCCAAGCTAGTCTTCAACAACACGTGAGCTGAGAACCTCACAGATGTTAAAGCTGGATTTAGAAAAGGCAGAGGAATCAGAGGTCAAATTGCCAACATCTTTTGGATCATAGAAAAAGCAAGAGAATTCCAGAAAAACATCTTCTGTTTCATTGACTACACTAAAGCTTTTGACTGTGTGGATCACGACAAACTGTGGAAAATTCTTAAAGAAATGGGAATACCAGACCACCTTACCTGCCTCCTGAGAAATATGTATGCAGGTCAAGAAGCAACAGTTAGAACTGGACATGAAAAAATGGACTGGTTCCAAATTGGGAAAGGAGTACATCAAGGCTGTATATTGTCACCTTGCTTATTTAACTTCTATTCAGAATACATCATGTGAAATACTGGACTGGCTGAAGCACAAGCTAGAATCACGATTGCAGGAAGAAATATCAATAACCTCAGATATGCAGATGACACCACCCTTATGGCAGAAAGTGAAGAAGAACTAAAGACCTCTTGGTTAAACTGAAAGAGAAGAGTGAAAAAGTTGGCTTAAAGCTCAACGTTCAGAAAACGAAGATCATGGCATCTGGTCCCATCACTTCATGAGAAATAGATGGGGAAACAATGGAAACAGTGACAGATTTTATTTTCCTGGGCTCCAAAATCACTGCAGATGGTGACTGCAGCCACGAAATTAAAAGATACTTGCTTCTTGGGAGAAACGCTATGACAAACCTAGACAGCATATTAAAAGCAGAGATATTACTTTACCGACAAAGTTCTATATAGTTAATGCTATGGTTTTGCCAGTAGTCAATGTGTGGTTGTGAGACTTGGACCATAAATAAAGCTGAGCACAGAAGAATTGATGCTTTTGAACTGTGGTGTTGGAGAAAACTCGTGAGAGTCTTGGACTGCAAGGAAATCAAACCAGTCAATCCTAAAGGAAATCAGTCCTGAATATTCATTGGAAGGACTGTTGTTGAAGCTGAAACTCCAATACTTTGGCCACCTGATGTGAAGAACTGACTCATTTAAAAACACCTAATGCTGGGAAAGATTGAAGGCCAGAGGAGAAGGGGACGACAGAGGTGAAGATGATTGGATGGCATCACCAACTCAATGGACATGAGTTTGAGCAAGTTCTGGGAGTTGGTGATGGACAGGGAGGCCTGGTGTGCTGCAGTCCATGGGGTCTCACAGAGGTGAATAGGACTCAGCAACTGAACTGAACTGAATCCAAAGGGCAGGGGTTTTCCTGGTGGCTCAGTTGGCAAAGACTCTACCTGCAACGCAGAAGACCCAAAATCGATCCCTGGATTGGGAAGATCCGGTGGAAAAGGAACTGGCAACCCACTCCAGTTTTCTTGTCTGGAAAATCTCATGGACAGAGGAGCCTGGAGGGCTACAGTCCATGGGGTTGCAAGAGTCGGATACAACTTAATGACTAAACCACCTCCACCACCAATCCAAAGGACAGTGATACACAACTTATTCAAGGTCAGGTAACTTTGAGAAGCTACTGGGAGTGTCAGTATTCCACATCACAATGTGGTATCTAATTAATGAAAATGCTACAGGTCACAACTGGCAGAGGCTACCCTTCAGTCACCCATGCTACAGGAAGATTGAGTCCCAATTCAAAACTTGGTAGGAGTGCATTCCATTACCAGAATCTGCATGGCATCCAGGACCCTAGGGGCCAGGAAATCTGGGAAATGTAGTTGTGAGTTTTCCAGCTCTTGCTATGTAGGATGGGGGGAGAGCATAGCAGGAGGTAAAAGACCAAAAGTCAGTAGCTAGCGTAGCTGTGATAATTATATACAGCTTTTGGCCATTCCTTTTGAATAAGATGCTGTTAAAATGTTCATTGGATATTTAGTAAGTCAAATTTGCAATGGTTTCACCCAACCAAAAGAAGGAGATGAACCACTGCATAGTTTGATGTAAAGAACGGTTGTTTTTTAACAAGTAGTGTAATATAGGACCGAGAAAGGAGTGGATGTTTCCTATAGCTCATGACGAGAAACTTATTCTATCTTTATTGGAAAATTAATAACAGAAGCAAATGCTCGGAAGGCTGTATCTAAGTATATACTTTTGCAATCACTCAGTGAATATGTGACCAACTAAACGCTTCTTTAATCCTTCAACTTTCTAAGTAATGATTGAGTAGAAACTCTGCTCCCTTTTCCTGCTCAAATGCTATGTCATTAGCATTACTTTTTGCCCATAATCAATTATTTTCTAAATATTCTGCAACTTATTGATTTAAATACTGGATAGATCGCTATCAGTTCCTCATCTGACCAGCGACTCATTTCATCAATTACTTGTGAACTCCTATTCTAGTAATGGTCTTATCATGAAAATGTCTCATGACTGTCTTTTCCCAGTGACTTCCAACTGATTAGGGAAAAGTTGGCTCTGATGAGTAAGTGTCTCAAGTGGGTCTTTGTTTGAAAAAGTGTCACTACTTTTATGGGGAATTAATGTAAACATAGACATTTATTTACCAAAGAGTCTGGACTTCGGAATTAGTAGCTAATAATCACCCCACTTGTCATTGTCTTAGGTCTTGTCTGATTATTTCTCTCTTTTTATAAAGAAATCTGCCTACAATATCTCATGGATTTTCTCCCTCAAGTGTACTCTCAATGAAGTTTCCTGGAGGATTGATTGGAACACAAGAATTTCAGTTCATGGCATCCTGTTACTCAGCTCAGCTTTGTTAGTCATTAGTGCTATAACTTCTCTTGTGCTCACTTTCATGATTTTCTAACCTGGAGTTAATTCTGTAGCAGTGTATTAATGTGGACAGTGTACCTTTCACTAAATGAGTGTTTTTAATAGATGTTCCCAGGCTAATGACAATGGGGATCCCCAGAAGGAAAACAAGGCATTTGGTTCAGATGTCTTGTGGGATCTAAACCTACTAGAATGCTCTTCTAGGGGTCTTATCACTAATTGGCCAACCACAGGAGCCTGCACCTCATCAGTTCCTCTTCACTGAAACTATGGAATGTGGTACAGTTTCTTTATCCAGCCATTTCCTTTTTCTCATTTTCTAACTCATGAAAGAGATCTGGAAACATTTGGAAAACTTGGGACTCAACAAATTGTGAGATTGATTTTCCTGTGTTGTTCCCATAGTGTTCAGAGTGAGATGAAGTACTTCACTTCACTGACCTTTAAGTTACCTTCTATAGAAGAGAGTCAATACCACTTCCTTGGAAAGTAATAAGGCTGTGATGAGTCAGATGTTTACCAGAGAAGTCTGTGCTAAGTGTCTCAGGGCTAATGGCATCACTTGAGGTAATGGGCAGGGTGGCGACAAGGTAGAGCCTGTGTTGTGAATCAATCTATTAGTCCTTAAGACCATTTGAGGCAACCCATTGGTTAAGAATCCATGCTTCCACTGCAGAAGAACATGGGTTTGATCCCTGTTCAGGGAACTATTATACACACACACACACACACACACACACACACACACACACAAAAAAACCATTTGGTCTATAGACTCTGACATTTTCCTGCCTCTCAGCTATTCATTCAGTGCATACACCTCTTCCCAATGGTGCTCAAATGCTTTGACTATGATGAATCACTTTGAATTCCAAAATACCCTATATATTCATATCTTTCTGACTTTAAATGTCTACACCTCCCCTCAATTACCTGGTGCACTACTCACCCTGTAGGCCTTTTCTGATTGCCTTCTTCTCCTTGGAGTGCTTGGGTTCCTAATGTAGCTTCTACCTATTTCTGTTAGAGCACCTGTAAATATGTATTACCCTTTCTTGTGTTCAGAGCTGACTTCCTCTATATACCCGTAATCTCCTTAAAGGTAGGATCCTCTTTATGTCTCAAATCCCCTCTGTTCCCTTCCTGTCTGTAGTGATGCCTCCAGAGAAAAGCACATCCAAAAAACATTTTTAAATTCTGAGTGTAGAGGCAATATTTATTTCAACCCTAACAGGGAAACAAAGTAGTTTTATCAGAAGATGTGGCTCTCCTCAGTTGTAATATGTTCAGTGGGTGTGTATTCTCAGGAAGATTTGTATTTCATAAGAATCACAGGAAGGAAGACAGTGATTGGGAGTTGTGAAGGCACATTTGAACTCAACATATGTAATAACTTTCTTGGTTAATTTGAAATGTGCTATGTTGTCAAATAATGAGGTCTCAATGATTGAAAGTATTTGTACCAAGACTCACAGATATGCTACCAAATACATATTTTCCTATTGATGTGGAATACATGCTTTGCCAAGTTCCTTTCTAATTTTAAGATTCTATTTTTATCTGTAATTTAGTTCAAATACCATTAAGTTCTCATAATTGCTAATTATGGATTTGACATCCATCAATTTATCTCAGTCTTCATTTAAAACTTTTAATTAATCAAAGTCTATGAAAAAATTATCTTCTACCTCATTTTCCAATGAATCCAGCTGTCCTTATTTATGTGTGTTTTTACTCCTTGTCTATATGTATTATAAAATTCCCAAAACTTTTCTGATATCTTTCAATTTAAGAAAGCAAATACCTGAATGGGCCAGGTGCAGCAGGAGATAAAAAGAACATATGATAATGATTATGGTAGCTAACATTTATCAAGTGTTTACTGGTATTTTACACATAGAACACATTTGTCACACCATTCCTATATTGTTGGTACTATATTTCTTCCCATTTTGTGAATTAGAATACTGAGGCACAGAGAGAGTTACTAATTTGCCCAAGATCATAGGGTTGCTAGGTAGAAGAACCCAAGCAATCTGATCTGAAATCTAACCTATCACCAGTAAGCATTGTTGACCTTTGGTCAATAAATTTAATAAGATAATATCTCTTACTTCAAAGATGATTTCATCTAGTAAATTCTACTACATTTGTTTATTATACACTGGATAAGGCAGTCTTTGCTAAAGATTTCTTCTTTGAACCTTCTCTTTATTGTTGTAGCTTTTGTTGTCTCTTTATATTGTTATTATACTGACATTGGCTAACTATAACATTTATGATTTTCTAAATTTGCTATCTGACTCTATGTCTTTATTTTAAAACTTTTTTTATTTAAAAAATTTTATTGGAGTATAGTTGATTTTAAATATTATGTTAGTTTTTGGTGTGCAGCAAAGTGAATCAGTTATACATATAAATCTACCCACTGGATTCTTTTCCCATATATGCCACTACACAGTACTGAGTAGAGTTCCCTAGTTCACTAGGTCCTTATCAGTTATCTCTTTTATATATAGTAGTGTGTATATGTCCATTCCAATCACCTCAATTATCCCATCCCCCCACTTAACCCCTGATAACCATGTTTGTTTTCTACATCTGTAGCTCTATTTCTGTTTTGTAGATAAGTTCATTTTTACTCATTTTTAAGATTCCACATATAAAGTGGGATCATATGATTCTGCCTTTCTCTGTCTGATTTACTTCACTCAGTATGACAATCTCTAGATCCATCCATTTTGCTGCAAATGGCATTATATCATTCTTTTTAAGGCTGAGTGATATTCCATTGTATATATGTACCACATCTTCTTTATTCATTCCTCTGATAGACATTTAGGTTGCTTCCATGTCCTGATTATTACAAATAGTGCTGCAGTCAGCATTGGTGTGCACGTATCTTTTCAAATCTTTAGTTTGAACTCACAGGATGTGATTCTATTTTCATGATTATGTTAATTATCCTCTGCTGAGACTTCTCCATTTATATTTTTGTTTCTGTGGAAACCAAAATGGTATCAAATAATCCAATGACAAAGTGACTTTTTCTATAAGCCCACCCAAGTCCCTGGAAAGATTTAGAGAAGCAATTTTCAAGCTTTAACAAATATCAGATTCACCTGAAGGATTGGTAAACTACTCATTTCTGGGCCCTAATACAGGGTTTCAAAGTCAGTTGATCTGAGGCCAGTTTCAAGAATTTGCATGTGTAGCATATTCCCAGATAATGCTGATGCTTCTGGTCCTGGCACCATACTTTGAGAGGCTAGGCTTTTTAGAGATTAGATATGTCACAGATATCATGCATGTTTTTAGAACACTTCTAAAGCACACACAGGAGTTACACACATTCACAGTATTATTCCAACTCTCAAAATTTTTGAGTTGCTGCCATTCGATCCTCTACTGACTGTTGGTTTGGTCCAGAACACTACATTCTTCACTATTTGATAACATGTGTGCATCTACATGGTCCAAAAAGTCATTTGGGAGTAGAAATCTGCCTGATGCCTACCTAGGAAAAGACCAAGCAAATAATTGAGACTGTTAATACCTCCTTTTCCAATTTATATTTTGCAGTTTTCATACAACATATAGCAGATGCTCAAAGAATGTTTGTTAAGTGAATGAGTAGCTCTTATGGGGAAACCTTATTCCACGAGGCTAGACTGACTTACCACGTATCTCTAACCATGCCGGAGTAGGGATAACTTATTTCTGATTAAAAAAAAATCATTAATTTTATTGATCCAAAAAAGCCATGTAAAATTATTTTTCTCTTCTTACTTGTTTCAATGTTTTCAATTTGGGCTCAGCCAGCAGTGCCACAGCTGAATGGGCTGCATGGATTTTAATAAGGACTCCTATTTCGAGGAAGGATAATAAGTGAGTCTGGAGGGCAGGGTCACACTTTCAAAGCCTGCCTGACATGAGGCAAAGATTAAAATGCTAGGGCAGGCTGAGAGGAAGATGCAATTTCTCACTGTGGATTTCCTCCGAGTGCCATTAGTTTACCAAGAACTGGAGCTAGATTACATTTACATAAAAGAAGCAGTGTGGAGCTGAGTTACCTTAATATTCTTTTGGCATCATTTCAATTATTTGTTAGAATAATAGGAATTTGATCTAAAACATGTTTTCTAGTTTTCTAGTATCGTATTTCTTAGCATGGCAAAGCACAGAATATTTTCTGTTTTCCTCTAATGATTGTCATGTATGCCCTTACATTGACCACATAAGTGAATCCCAAGACACTTAAGTACAGAGATCTCCAATTCTAACAGTAGTATATCTCTGTTGCATAAACAAGGCTGTTGTGTCTTGCTTGGCATCAATGATGGAATCTTAGCATTTGGGGCAGCTTACAGCAATCATACACAGATTGATCTCCATTAGAAATTAATGAGATAATCCTTGGGATTTTAGCCGCATTATATACGTATGGAAACTAAGTCACTACAAGTTTAAGTGATTTGTCCAAAATAAACAACTATCAGTGGTGAGAGCTGTGACATCTCAGATTTATTTGCCCCTGGCTCAATGCCAGATTCTAGACACTGTACTGCCCTACACCTCTGTAACACGTAGCTTCTTTTATTCCCATTTCTCTGATGAAGAAAAATATGAGGCAGGGGCAAGATCAGGGTCAAAGGGCAAGGCTGATGGGGTGGTGTGAACACGGGTGAAAGCTGATTCATTGGGGAAGTACATCTCCTGAATCTAAGTGAAAACGCATTCCACCCTGCCATGTCAAAGGGATTCCTTAGTCTCTATCCCTTTCCTGCCCTCTTAGTCTTGGCTGCTGCAGGTTTGTGAACAGCAGCTTCATTAGCCAGTAGCCAGGGCTCCCTCCAGATGAGCTAATGTGCCGCCAGAGTGCAGGCTAGCAGGGCTCCCCTCGCAGACCAAGAGAGACATCTGCATTTGCTTTGCAGCCCCAATTATTCAAATCTGCCCACACCTCTGAGATGCCAAGATGCCGGTTGGTTCAAGCAGAGGCCAGCCTCTGTTCTCCGAACTCTCCTTTACCAGCTTTGTCCCCTCCCGCCGCTTAAGCAGGGGCCAGACTGCACCCCCTTGGACGAGGAGCACAGTCATTCCCGCAGTCCCCAAGCCCCCTCTGGCTGCTCTGTCAGCAGTTGAATGCTTGCCTGGGCTCTGCAGGACTCTGGAGTCTGGAGCCTGTTGGCCCGGAGGCAAGAGGGCTGCCAGATGTGCTTGCAACCAAATGGCAGAAGCTACTGTGCAATTACAGTGATACAGAAATGAGCTGGGAAATTCTTTCCCCATCAGGCTTGGAATGCAGAGTAACTGAGGTGAAACTAGTGTACCAGTGACTGTATCTGTTCAAGGATGTCTTCCTCTCGGAATGAGGTCCTTTTCAGGGTAAGGGATTTAAAAGCAGGTTGTTTAGTATTTGATACCGAAAGTGTGACCTGTGGGTTACCATTCCTTGTAGGTGCTGGTTAGATACATGAAATTCCAGGGCCCATTCCACACCTACCTAATGAATCAAAACCTACATTTTAATAAGATCTACAGAGGGTTTGCTAGCATGTTTGAGAAGCCCTAACTTAAATAACACTCAGGGCCCTGGGGAGAATCCTAGGGACTTACTCGCCACTTGACTGTGACATTTTCTGTGTACTTTCCTAGCATAATTTGGTCACATCGAATGGGGTTTAACCTCCATTACTGGGGCGTGGGGTGATATTAACCCTTCTGTGCTTTCTGGCTCAGTGTGACATTTCCAGAGGACTGTGTGAAGTTGTGATGTCCAGACAAGGAATTAGTAGTTGCATAAGGACTGCATGGCATTCTCCTGGCAGTCCATGAGGCCATGGCCCTCCGTGGATCAGCCATTCATAGCATCACACCTTAGAGTCAGAAAAACCCACAGTAGCACTGGTGAGGGCAGCTACACAGTTAATGGAGGAAAAGCATACTGAAAATGATGTGGCTATTAACATTTTTATGGGTGGACTGCTTTGCAAAGCAGAGAGAAAGTATTACTCTTCTAGGATTAATATTTTTAACAAAAAGTCTGCAGGAGAGGAAGCTTTTGCTGATAAATATAATTCTGCTGCTGATTTATCTAGTAATGGAGACTTGAAATTACAGGAATCAATGTGTATGTGAAAGCCATTGTCATTTGGTTAATTATGTTTTGCCAGCAGTATTGGGGAAGGACTTTATGCTTGGTGCAGCCGAAAGTATTTCAGCCAGAATTCTGTATTGTAAGTGATGGGACTAAATGTAGATAAAGAAAATGACACTTACAATTTCAGATTCCTGGACACTTGATGCAGCCAGAGGTTTGATGTCCCTGCTCCCTTGCACCTGGACTGTGGCATTTAGATGTGTTTCCTCTGTAGCAGTGGTTCTTATTTATTTATTTTCCTTCTTTTTAAAAAAATTATTTATTTTTAATCGAAGAATAATTGCTTTACAATAATGTGTTGGTTTATGCCATATATCAACATTAATCAGCCATAGGTATACATATGTCCCATCCCTCTTGAACTTCCCTCCCACCCCATCCCACCCCTCTTGATGTCCTACTCCATTCACAGGATATAACCCACTTTAAAATGGACCCTGATCATTCATTCATTCCTTCAGTTATTTAACAATTACCCCGATTACTTATTACGTATCAGGCTCTATTCTAAGCTCCTGGGAGAGAGCAGTGAACAACACAGACTGTCTCTAGTTCTAATGCAGTGACAGGAGCCAATAAACTACCAAAATATATATAAATGTTTAAATGATACGTACGTGATAAGTGGTATGAAGGAAAACTGAAGCAGGAAAGGGGGTTGGAGTCTGGTCTATTCATAGGAAGTGTTTGGGGAGGGATTTTGTGAAAACGTGACATGTAGCAGAATCCTCAAGAAAGTGAAGGAGAAAGTCATGTGGATACCTGGAGGAAGACTGTTCTCAGCAGAAGAAAAGGCGAGAACACACGTCCTGAGCTGGGAGCTTGTCTCAGGGATTTAAAGTACACGGAGGGGTCAGGGTGGAAAATGATAATATTACTTCACAGAGCTGCCGCAAGAATCCTGGGCAGCAAACAGGGAAACCCTGGGTGAATTTAAAAGCACTTTGCAAATACTCATTATTTTCATAACTGTGGCCCCTCAGAGTGTAATAGTGGGGTTGCCAAGTGACTTGGAGGTTAACCTTCATTTTTTATCTCTACAAAAGCAAAGAGGGAACAGCTGTTGGCCCCAGATTCTGGTAATTGTGCGCAGAGGCCCAGAAATAGGAGTATTTTCCCAACATGGAACTGATGGCGATTCTATGTGTGCCCTTCAGATTGACAAATCTTTTAGGTTGGTGAGGACAGAATCGATGGATGGAAGATCATTGTTGCTGTCGCCTCGTACACCTCTCTGGTTCAGGAGGGTGCTCACCACAGGCCAACTGAGGCTTCAAGCGAGCAACTAGTCTCTCACAAAGGTACCCAGCTATACTGGGACAGAAATCATTGAGGAACTTAAAGACCTGGTCCGTGCATGGTCAGGGGCCAGGGAGAAGCAGCTAGGGCAGCCTCTGACAGCCCAGGCTTGCCAACAACTAAATAGCCAGGAGGAATCAAGCTCTGCCAAAGGATGAAATTGAAATATTTGAAATATAATATGCACACTTTTTTTTCCAAGGTAGGTGAAGAAATGGTCTATTTTTTATAAAAGGCTGAGAAAATTAAAATGCTGAAAGGCTTTGTGTTTGGGAGTAAGACTTGGGAGCTGGGGGCAGTTGGAGAAGGCACCCCAAAGGCCCTGGGAGTCTAAACCTGGCCTGTCTGCCTACTCATTAACATCTTAGGTTTAAGGGGGCTTTTTCAATCCACTTTGCATCTCTAATCTCATAATGACGATGGCAAGGTCATAGATGATGTGTGTGTCTTCCATCCTCCTTTAGCTGAATAAGCCACTTGTAGCTGAAAGGCATTTCAGTCATTAATTTGATTATCCTGTTAGATTTTTTCCCTCAATGAGTTTCACTAAGCTGCCTTTTGCCACTTTTTGATAGATAAATGACATATCTTCAGAACTGAAAGATTAATTCTTGTGCTTTATCATCTGAGCTCCAAAGCTTTCTCCTTTCAGACACACAGTAACAAAAGTGAAATAGACATCTTCAGCTTTACCACTTTTCAGGGACAGGGCCTGTTTTATAAAACTTAGGCTTTAATATAAGTTTGTTCTGCAGTCTGGAGGGATTGTTAAGAAAAAAAGTAGGGGAATGGGAGGCTAAGCATAAAGACAACTCCAAACCAGGATAAATGAATATAAAAAATGTGAGATCAGTATGTTCTCTGAGTTCTATGGGAACTGAATCTACATTCTAGAAGGCTTGGGAAAGTAGTCCAGACCAGGCAGAAACCAGGCACACAGCCAGGATGAGCAGCTAGAAAAACTCTGAGTCACCAGGGCCTGTCAACTACTGGTATGAAGGTGGCTTCCCCTGTCCTCAAGGTCAGAACAGATACCTACCTTACTTCTTTCTTCTCTTCGACATCTAAAGCAAACCCTACAGACTACAGAGGAGAAGAGAGGACCAAACACCTCCTTCTAACTTTGAAGTGCTTTGATATTCTTTGCCCTTTATTTTCTTAAAGCCTTGATTGTGTGTTACTGCCATGGAATAGCAGGATTTCCTTACATTATATGATAAATGTGCTGGTGAAAAGTAATTGTAAAACAACAGGTTTTTTACAAAGGAATTAAGGCTATCCATGAGAATTGCTAGAAGGGTATATTCATTCATCTTCACAGAGTCTTCAGGCACTGAGATGGGCGTTGGATGTGGGCAGGTGTGGAAAGACCTTATCCTGGGCCTCCTGCTCATAAATATAAATGATGGGGGAGACAAACATGCAAATAAATAAACATGCAATTAAATTACAAGTTGTAGAAAGTGTTATGAAAGAAATAGATGTGATATATGCTAGAGAGTGATGACTGGCTGGTAAATGATGAGGCAACCAAATTTATGTAGCCGGGACTGGCCTGCCTGAGACTTGATCTGAGACCCGAATGATGAGGAAGAGCAAGGTATATAGTAATAGACCAGGGATGGAAACAATTTTTATCTAACTACTTTGAAAGACAGGAGAGCCTGTCAAAAAGACATTTTTATTGACAGAGTCACATGATCTAAGAAAAACTTGTCTTCTTATGCCTCTAAGGAGACATTATCTGGTCCCCTCCCTACCTATCCCTTGTCTTTTGCAAGTACTATTCCCTTTCTCAGCATTTTTTCTCCCTAGCTATCACTAATATCTGACATACATTCTAATTTGCTCATTTATCTAATTTATTGCCTGTATACCCCACTAGAATGTGAGTCTACAAGGACCTGCATTTTGTCCACTTTATTCACAATGACTGTCTCTGGTTGCTAGAAGAATAGCCAGATGAAAACCATTTCTACTATACTAAGCTAGTTCTTTTGCCCCTAGAGAGATGTATGGTTTGAAAGAAAGATCAGGAATCTTGAGAACTGCCAGATCTGGAATAACATGCTATACTTAAGGGTTACTGTGAGATTTGAATGAAGAAAATGTATATAAAAATGAGTCCCATGCTGGTATATCATAAGACCTGAGTAGTCATCATTCTCCAGTGGTTCTCCATCTCTCTTCTGGGGGTGAGAAGTGTTAACATTGTGAGGTAGAAGAAGGAATGGAAGTATTAAACATCTCTCCGTTCTCTGGTTTGGCTACCCTAGTATTTTTGAGTGCCTTCCTCCAGCCTTCTTCTCTGTCACACACCACACGTGTCTGTACTCATGGGCCCTCAGGGCCATTGGCTCTGGTTTTCAAGGGAACAGCTGGTTAATCTGCAACCGATCCCTGTTGAACCCCAAGCTGATGACTGCTGTCCCGGGAGCATGCCAGCCCTCTTTACCTATTCTGCGTAAGCATGGGCAAAGCAAGCAGACACCATCAACCTGCTTGTGGGCGCTGCTTCCCTCTCCCCTGGCAGTGAGGAATAGACACTGCACCTGTGAGCTTCTGCCTATCCCACTTTCTTGTTGCTAACTTTTTAAATCCCTTTTTGCACCCCTTTTCCTTAGAGTCAAAGCAGGGGAATGAAGCAGGATGGAAGGATGAGAAAACAAGGCTAGAGAGCAGAGGCATAGAGAGAAGGCAGAGAGCAGAGAGGTGAGGGAGGAGAGGGGAAGAGGGGAGATCAGAGAATGAATGAAAGAGTGAAGGGGAATAGAGGCAGGGGGCAAGCAAGCCTGCTGTCCGTATATAAGCATGTCTCATACCCACGGAGAAGATTTGACAGCGAGGTCCATGATAACCCTATCAGCGTAGTATCTCCAACTTGGAATATTATTTCTATAGCTAAAAGCAATAACACAGTAATATTCATTAAATTCAGTGCTAAGAGTTTTATATACATTGTCTCCTCTACATGTTCCTTTCAGTTGAAGGTAGATTCTTGTCATTCCTGTGCTCAATATTCTTCAATCATGTTCCATCTTAAAGTAAACCCCAGTATATTTATGGTATCCACTCCTCATCCTCACCTCTCAGTAGCATCAGCTTCTCACCGCCATGTCAGTATTTCTTCTCATTCTCTCCCTTGCTCACCTCGTTCCATCCACATTGGCCTCTTTTTGATTCTTGATCTTGTCCTGCCTCAAGGTCTTTGCACAGGTTCTTATTTTTCCCAAAACAATATTTTCCCAGATGCCCTTGTAACTTTCTCCCTTGATACCTTTGGGGCTGTTCTTCCTTTGCTTCCTTCTTCCTTGTAAAATGTTAGTTCCCATTGCCATCACATCCTCTTGCAACCCATTTTCCTCACCTTGTTTTAGTTTTTCCCTGTACTACTTATTATCACCTGGCATATAATATTGTTTTGTATCAGTTGTTTGCCTTTTGACTCTAGACTGTGAATACCAGGACTATGTCAGCTTTCTTCTTGATTCATAGTAGACTTTCTTGGACAATAATGAATAGAAAAGTATGGGATGCAAATCACTACCATCCAATAGAAAAGCAAATTATTTCTAATTGTAGAGAAGTTAACCCCAAAAGCCTCTTGATGAAAATGAAGGAGGAGAGTGAAAAAGTTGGCTTAAAGCTCAACATTCAGAAAACTAAGATCATGGCATCTGGTTCCATCACTTCGTGGGAAATAGATGGGGAAACAGTGGAAACAGTATCAGACTTTATTTTTTTGGGCCCTAAAATCACTGCAAATGGTCATTGCAGTCATGAAATTAAAAGATGCTTACTTCTTGGAAGGAAAGTTATGACCAACCTAGATAGCATATTTAAAAGCAGAGACATTACTTTGCCAACAAAGCTCCATCTAGTCAAGGCTATGGTTTTTCCAGTAGTCATGTATGGATGTGAGAGTTGGATGGTGGCAAAAGCTGAGTGCCAAAGAATTGATGCTTTTGAACTGTGGAGTTGGAGAAGACTCTTGAGAGTCCCTTGGACTGCAAGGAGATCCAACCAGTCCATCTAAAGGAGATCAGTCCTGGGTGTTCATTGGAAAAACTGATGTTGAAGTTGAAACTCCAAAACTTTGGCCACCTCATGTGAAGAGTTGACTCTTTGGAAAAGCCCCTAATGCTGAGAAGGATTGGGGGCAGGAAGAGAAGGGGACGACAAAGGATGACATGGCTGGATGGCCTCACCGACTCGATGGACATGGGTTTGGGTGGACTTCGGGAGTTGGTGATGGACAGGGAGACCTGGTGTGCTGCAGTTCATGGGGTCGCAAAGAGTCAGACATGACTGAGCGACTGAACTGAACTGAACTAACCCCAAATGTTTGGGTTTTCTTGCTCTCTAGACCATAAACAATTTTGGATATATATCTTAGAAATGTCATTTCAGCAATCTTTTCCCCATCTATCTCTCCATCCATCTACCTGCCTGTCACCCTACCTACCTACCTTCCTGTCAGTTTCTTATATTCTCTTTTGAATTAGCTTTATTGCTTTCTGATTCTTTCATTAATGATTTTAGCATATCTTTGACACAGGCCTAATCTGTATTTGTATGAGATTAATCATGTTTTTAACTTTGTGATATATTAAATAGAATAGAATAGAATTGAGATGGAATGATAATATAATATAATATGGCCTCCTAGCAAGAAATTGGTGGTATTTGAGCTATTTAAATCCTGGTGAACCCTAACAACTATCTAGTTCTCATGGTGCTACCCCCTGATAAAGTTAACTACTTATAGCAGGGTTTGCTATACCTTTGCTTACTAGGTATGAGAAAGGTAGATCATAGTGGTTAGGAACCAGGGTTTTGGTGCCAGACTTCTGGCATTCAAGTTCTTGCTTTAGCATTTATTAGCTTTTGTGATTGTGATGGGTAATTTTGTGTGTCAACTTGATTAGGCCAACCTGATTGGTTAACTGTTGTTTCTGGGTGTGCCCGTAGGTCATTTTTGGGTGAGATTAACATTTAAATCAGTAGCCTGAGTAAAGGAGATTACCCTCTTAATAGTGGTGAACCTCACCCCCAAATTCTTTCTCTCTGCTTGTCTTCAAGTTGGATTTTTAATCTTCTCCTGCCCTTGGACTTGGACTGGAACTGGAACAATACCATCAGCTCTCTTGGGTCTCCAGCTTGCTAACTGTAGATCTTGGACTTCTCAGTCTCCATAATCATGTTAGTCAATTCCTGATTTTAAAGAATCTTTTTGTATATTTATCTCTACATCTCTAAATGTATCTATCAATCAATCTATCATTCTATTTAATCTATCATCTATCTATATGTCTATTTATCTATTTATCCATCTATCCATTCATCCATCTTATTGGCTGTGTTTCTCTGGAAAACCCACACTAATACAGTTTGAACAAGTTCAAGTTGCTTATCTGTAGGACTTTATTTGTATGTTTTATCTCAGAAGGCATTTTTAGAAGTACATTTTAAGTAGTATATATAAACTGTTTAGCATGGTGTCTGGTACATGGTTTAACCTATAATAGTTATTATGAAATGTGCTTGATGCTCATCTTAGAAAATTAAAGAAAATGAAACTTTACAAATCTATTGACAGCATTTAATTTTAATCTCTCACGTGGCACTAATTGTATAATGAGACAACTTTCTCCTGGTTTTCCAGAAGCCTATGAACCAGTAGCTCTGAGAACAAGTTTTTATTGTAAAGGGTGTTCTATTCTTAGAGAACCCCACAAAACAAAACCACCTATGCTGAATGCACTTGAAAAGTAGCTTCTGTTATTTATTTTCTAACTTTCTATATACACTGTGTTACAAAGTCAACTTATTATTTAGCACTGACTGTCTAGTCTGTAGTTTTATTGTCTTGTGCACTTTTTGACCCTATTGATTTACCCTGAAAGTCTAATTTAGTGTGAGAGACCACCTGTGATTTTTGTATGTTTCAGAATGTGGAAGTATCCTTCCCAGCAACCTGTGCATTCTGATTTCCTTTGCACATGAGAGTTGATGTGGAAAAGGCAGCTGAGCAGAGGTTGGCAACCTTTCAGAAATCCAATGCCAAGTTTTCATTTATTCACTCTAATTTATGGTTTTCTGTGCCAGAAAGAACCTCCTCTCCTCTAAACCATTGGAGACCATGAAGTTCCAAGACAGAGTAAGGCATAAATTGAAATTATCAAAGATTTTTCCTTTTTTTCTTTCCCAAATAACAAGAACTTTGACAAAAATGATGCCAATTTTATGCAATTCAAGCAAGCTGATCATAGATGAAGTGGTTGGTGAGACAAGATTATAGTTTTGAAATTTTTGAAGTTTTTCTCACATTTGCTATTTATGTTGAATATCTGTGTGCATGTACTGAGCATTAAATTAATATTGGGCCCTTACCCTTATATATGCAATACTTAATTTTTTAATAATAAGGAATAGAATGTATTTAAAGCACCTACCACAGTGCCTGGTTTATAGTAGGTATTCAGTGGTAAAAGCCAAGAGTTTTAATCTTCTTAAAATTGTACAAAGGTAATAAATGTACATGTAAAGAATCTAATAGTACACAAGAACAGAAATAAAAAGCAAAAATACCCTGTGTTGCTTCAGTTCTTTCCCAGTCTTTTTTTTTTTTTTTTTTTGAGTCTTAGTTTAAAAACAAAAAATCAGTTCTTCCAATAGTTGCCTATATAGCATTAAATGATACAGGTACCAGTGGTTATACATTTTCCACTGAGCTCCCATGGAGAAATACCCTGCTGGGTCAATCTAGATTCACCTGGGTCAGGTGCAAATTTCCTGCTTACTCTTTTTCAGGTGGGGGCCTTACAAGGGTTCACGATTGTGGAAATCTAGACCTGTTGTCCCGGAGAAGGCAATGGCACCCCACTCCAGTACTCTTGCCTGGAAAATCCCATGGATAGGTGAGACTGGTAGGCTGCAGTCCATGGGGTCGCTAAGAGTCGTACATGACTGAGCGACTTTCCTTTCACTTTTTCACTTTCATGCATCGATGAAGGAAATGGCAACCCACTCCAGTGTTCTTGCCTGGAGAATCCCAGGGATGGAGGAGCCTGGTGGGCTGCCGTCTACGGGGTCGCACAGAGTCGGACACGACTGAAGCGACTTAGCAGCAGCAGCAGCAGACCTGCTGTCCAAGTAGATGGATTGGTGTAAAGTAGTCCACAGTTGAGGACAGCTCATCTGAATCCTTTCTGCACTGCTTTCCAAACCTCGTGGGAGCTGGTCCTTTTCTGTCCCTCCAGGATATCTTCCGCTTCCTTTCTCTGTGTTACCCCTCACCTTCTCTCATACTTTTCTCTGCATCCAGTCTTACTCAGCCTCTCCTAGAGGAAAAGCCCTGCAAATCTGAGTCTGGCTCTTTGAATCTTTGTTTTCCCCTTTGGTATAGTCTGGTGGTAAGTATGGAAGGAGGGAAATAACACTTGGGGAACAAATACGAGAAGATCTGGAGAGAAATGCACAGGGAACAGCTAATTTAGTATTTTGAGATAGGACCATCCTGCCTTATTTCTTTATTTTGCCATTGCTTGACTTATCAACTTTAGACATAATTTACTGATTTCCCTCTATGAACAGGGGGGATTTCACTCATCCTTTCTCCCTACCTTTCTTCTCCTTCCCTTTCCAAAGTTTGATGGCTGTGTTCATATTTCATTTCTTCTGCTAGTTTTCTTTTGACTCCTGTTGTTTAGTTGCAAAATCATGTCTGACTGTTTATGACCCTATGAACTGAGCCTGCCAGGCTCCTCTGTTCATGAGATTTTCCAGACAAGAATACTGGAGTGAGTTGCCATTTCCTTCTCCAAGGGATCTTCCTGACTCAGGGTTTGAAGGCAGATTCTTTGCCACTAGGCCATCTGGGAAACCCTGTTTTCTTTTTAATTTTAAATAATAAACTTAGATTTTGATCTTTGTTCCATCACCACTAGGCAGCCTGTCTTGTCTCCCCACCAAGATGAGCATGTTGCCTCCTCTGCTCTTTTCCCCCTTTTTACATTGGCAAGGTTGCTAGCGTTCTGTTCTGTAATAATACTTGAAGTTTCCAGGTTTTATATATAATTTGATTATAAAAGTTGTAAACTAATCACAGGATTTATAATACATTATGATTAGCAAAAGTGGAAAATGGACTGTATATTAGAAAAATTACTGTTTAACTACTAAATTTCCTCACTTGCTAAATATATTGTGTTTAGAAAAGGAACCATCATTATACTTACAATATATATGATGAAGGGTCCAGAGGTATGCACTGTGTTTTCAAATACTTTAATAAGAATATGTATATAGGGAAATATAGAAAGATTCCTAGATGGATAAAGAGATAAAGTAAATGTGGCAAGATGTTAACAACTGGTGATTCTAAGTACAGAGGATATACATGTTCATTCTTTTATGTAATTTTGATGTTGACTTAAATTTTTCAAAATAAAAACTTGAAGGAAACAAACCAGTCTATTTCAAATTCCAGAAATTTGAACAAGTTTAAAAAGATGAATGTATTAAATGTTTATATCTCCCTCACAAGATTTACCAAGTACTAAATTAAAAAAAGAGAGATTTTAAGCTTAAGTTTTTAAAGATGTAACTACTGAGAATTAATAAGTCTAAGAGAAAGACTATGAAAATGTCCTTTGAGTGACACATTTTAAAAGCATTCATTAGAGTCAGATTCTTCAGCTCAAGTGCAATTAATAGTCTACTAAAAGGATCGTCAATAAAATAGGTAAATGTGTGAACCATGTCTTAGATTTTTAAACCAAGACAGGTTGAAAATAAACACATTTTCCAGCTTCTTAGATAAGCTTTCTATTATACTAACTCTGTGACATGGATTAAAATTATGATAATGGATTAAAAGTATTGTTTTATCTCATCTAAAGCATGAAATATTAGTGCCATAAAATCTTTTAGTACTTACACTAATATGGGGGCTGACAGTTGTGAAGCAAACACTAGAGTTACTGGAGCTTTCCTAAGCATTATTATTCTGATATATGATCATACTATTTTAAACACCACATCTCAATTTTCTGACACATTTTTCACTTTTATAGTTCCAAGGATTTGCAGCATCACATTCTTCTCTAACTTCTTGCTCCTGTGACTAGGAAAAGTGTTAAACTAAGTACAAAAGTTCAGAGTGTAACTTAGTGCTGAGAAGTAAGACAGATTTTTGTCCTGAATTATGCATATTAATCAGCTTGTGATGGTGGATTAATTTGCTAGAATTTCTTTGGATGTGCATGTCTATGTTCGTATGAGAGGCTGGACTACAGTTTTCTTCTTTGTATTAACTGTCAAGTTTTGGCATTAGGCTTATGCTAGCTTTATAAAATGAATTGGATAACTTTCTATCTTTTTGTTCAGCTTGGAAACATATTATGTAGCATATCATTATGTGTGTTTTGAAGTTTTCAAAGAATATTTTTCCAAAGAAATGTATGGTCTAAATTTATTTTTGAAAATATTTCATTGATGACATTTTAATGTCTTTCACGATTACCCGTGCTGTTTTTAAGTCATTCTTGAGTTCATTTAAAAAATTTATACATCCCCCCTTTTTTATCTAGACTTTCAAATTTCTTAGTATAGAATGTATATAGTTTTCTATGACACAATTATTTCTATGTTTTATGTTATTTTATAACTTATAATTTGCTTTGTTTTCCCTTTTTTGTCTTGTCTTAGATTTTCCATATTTGCTTATTTTTTTGTTTTTCTGACAAGCCAGCTCTTAGACTTACTGATTTGTCCATTTTAGAATTCATGTATTGCCAATTTTATCTTTACAGTCTGTTTCAGAGTTCATGATGATCTTTGCATCACACATACCAGTTTGCCTGGGACATTTTGGTGTTTGCCTACTGTCCCAATACATTTAGCAGTAACACACTTTCCTTTCAAAAAATGTGTCAGAAAAGTGAAAGCCACTCAGTCGTGTCCGACTCTTTATGGAATTTTCCAGGCCAGAATACTGGAGTGGGTAGCCTTGTCCAGTTTGTTGTGTGTGTGTGTGTGTGTGTTGTTTTGAACAAGAGTGATTATTGCAGAAATTTGACCATAGTTTCAGTTGGGTGGCTCCATATGATTTGGATTGGGGCCCCTGCCAGGGCTGGGCAGGTGGGACAGAAAAGGTTAGGAAGAGGGCAGCTGGATGCGAGCCTTAGAGCTGCAGGAAGGTGTAGGGAGCCAGGTTGTAGGTGAGGACTTTACTCGGGCTCCAGGCTCATGGCCTTCACAATGCTGTCATCTATTGCCATGGAGAACCTCTTGTGTCGTTTATCTCAAAGAGTGGCAACAGAGAATCATCTAGTAATAGATCTGTCCTTTTTCCATAGGCCATATAGGGTTAGCTGGGAGCTGAACATTGCCTTGCATATTGTGGGCTCATCCCTACTTTCCAGTCACAGAGATATTGACCCTCAGACATGGACCCCCTTGGCCTTTCCAGCCCCACAAACCCCAGCAAGTAGATCTTGGGAAATCCCAGGCTCAAGACGCCCTTCTTGCCCGTGTACAGCTCCGCCAGGTTCACCTGGTTCCCAGGCTCTCTTCAGGCCACACCAATGCCAGGGTGACATCTCCCACCTTGATGGTATAGAGATGCTGCTGAAACTGTGAGTCCTGCCATGTGGTCACCTTCTGCCTCCTTCTGGTAGCTGTCCTGTTCCTACTGTTGTCATGACTACAGACTCACAGTGGCTGCCCCAGTGAGAACAAATCAGTTTGACATCCTGTCCTAGGCTGCCTGGTCTTGGCAGCCCTGCCTACCCGCTGGGCCACAAGGCACCTCTACAGTAGTCCTGGAGTTTATCTTAGCTTGGGGCATGGCTCCTTTTTTCCTGTTGGCCTTTCACTTCCATCTTATCACCTCCATAGAAGAGGGGATCTTGTTGCTTCTGGTAAAAATGCACCCTCAATAGCTAGAACAGCACCAGCCCCTCAGTAGGTATCAGTATTTGTCTCGTATTTTATATAATGAACTTCTGGCTTAATTCTCATAGATCCAAATAATGAATTTTAAATTATTAAATGCCAAGGCTGTGCTGTATTAAGAGGATGATTGATCTGTCAGTTTGAAAATCAAATCAGTTTTTATTTATGTGAAATGTGTACCTATGTGGCTGGATGTATAGAGGAGAGGTTTCTTTTTTATTTCCTTCCAAATGATGAGTTATGCTTTACCAGTATTGCTCCAGAAGTTCTATGAATGTTGGTTTGGGGAATGTGGCCAGTACTGAGTTCTATGTTTATCTATATTTAGCCATCTGGTTAGTTATTTATGTTTTGTGTTTCTTTTTTCATTATGGTCCTTTAAAACAAAGCAAAGCAAAACAAAACATTTTTGTAGAATTTTTATTGAACTAAGAAGGGAAATTATGAAGTTAAACAATATAAATTATTTGAAATAACCTTTGGATGCAGAGACTGACTTCATGGACTAAAACAGCATTTAAGAGGTATCTATGAATTTAATATAATTTAATATATTTAGCATCTCAGCAGGGTGATTAGAATTGCCTATGGTTTAGTCATTTCAAAACAATCAAGTGGATTCTTTTTTGTTTAAATTCAAAATGACTTGAGTTGATATAAAAAAATCCTCTTCCCTCCCCAATTAATTTCTTCTTTTGGTGGAGATGGCAAGCTGACAGAACTTTAAAATGACCCATGAGCTTATTGTCAAATAGTTTCAAGCCAGTGATCTGTCTTTTAAATCAACCTGTTTTTAATTTTTTTTCAAATTGCAGAGTAATATATATTTATTATAAAGAAATAAAATAGAAAATATGCTTATTCCCAGCAAAGAAATTTCCCATTTGAGTGTATTTCCTTTCAGTCCTTTTTCTGATATATGATCTTTTTCTCTTTCACTGTGAGCTATGCATTGTGATATCACTTTGTGATAAAGAGGATAAATCTGCTGGCTCGTTTCCTTTTATAGACTGCCACTTTCTCCACCAACCAAGAAAAAGTGTATTCTGGATTCTGCTTGGTTTGCAGCAATTTATGCTAGAAGAATTATAAAATGTAGAATCTGTAATCTGAATTTGGCCCATTCTGTATCAGAAAAAATAGCTTCCATCACAGGCTGAGAGGAAATTTTACGTATCAGCCAGAGAGCCAATGCTTTTGATACATATTTCATGATCACAGCTGAGGCTCTTCCAAGCTCAGAGTTGTATCGTTCATTCACTCTTTTAAACTACGAGATTATTTTTGGCTCTTTGTGTTGGCATTCAGGACTCCCATTCCTGATCTGCATGAACCATTTATCAAGACAAGGGTTTAATCTATCAAAGTCAGAATTTCTCTTTTCTGTTCTTCTCTTTTGGTTTCCCATATGGTATTGTAAATGCATACTGTTGGCTTAAAGAAAGTTGTTTGGAATGTAAGCGTTTACCATGTTTCTCTGCGTTTTCAAAATAATATATTATGATGCAAAGTGATATTTTATAGGAAACAATAATACTGTTAATCAGTTTCTAGAACATCAGTCTCCAACCCGGCTTCTTTGCTAGTGTTACTGGTTCCATTTTTGCCAGGAGACCCTACTTTTTCTACTTACTCACTCTGGAAACTTGAATTACCTTTGATTTCTTTCTCTCACCTTTTCCCAATGTTTATCGAATTATCAAATCCTTTGGATTTTCTACCTCCTGGATATTTTTTGAGTCCACCCGTTCAGTAACACAGCATGCCTGTGTATGCCAAACTCTCTTCTAAGCTCTAGAGAAATAGCAATGGACAATAGAGCAAAAAACTTTTTTACCTCATGGAGCTTACATTCTAGTGAGGACCAGGGAGAGAGACCAAAAATATAACATAAGTATGTAAAATGTAATATATTGGAGGTTGTTAAGTGCTATGAAGAATTGTAAACCAATGAAGGGACATAAGGAGAGCTGGGGTGGACAAAGAAGGTATTAGATGTAAAGCAGGTAATGGGGATCATAATGAAATTTAATTAAAACTTAAAGGATGTCATGGAAAAAAGAACATAGCAAAAGGTTATAGACACAGATGGAACTTAAGAATAACATTTGGTGAACTCAGACTGCCAATGGGAAATAGTCTAAAATGTTTAGCCTAATATGCATAGTCCTCCATCAACTAGTTTTCCAACCTTTTCCCCTAGTGCTTCTGTTCACACTCCTTAATGCCAATCTTCTGATTTCCTTCCTTGCTGTCTCTTTTTTTCCCTAGCTGGAAGACCTTTTTCTACCATCTCTTCAGTTTATTCACCCTAATGGACTCTGCTGAATTTTTTTTTCCTATAAAAATGTAAACAATGACCACCTCTTCCGAATGTTAATAACAAATTCTTTGGGGGCCCTTTGCATTGAGTTTACTTATACATCAGTGTGCCTTTACATTTCTATTGGACTGAAAGCTCTTTGAGAGTAAGTGTCTGCCCTGACTGATCTTGTATCATCCTTCACCCGCAGCAAGTGTGCAGCAGGGATGAGGGAATGATTAACAAGACTGCTCTCGGGCATATTCAAGGAAAATATTGTCATAACAGAGTGCCTTTGGATGAAGGCACTGGAAATGGTAGAATGTTGTGATATGCTTGATAGATGAAAGACAGGAGATGTTTAGGTTTGAGAGGAGAAAAGTGATGACAGATAAGTTTTTAAAATATTTCCTTCCTTCTTCTCCTCCTCCTTCCCTTTTCTTTTTCTTTCTTTTCTTCCTTCTTTTTCTTAGCTGAGATTCTGGCAATATTTTTTGGTGTTTACCACTCCTAGTTTTTGAAACATTTTCTTCCCTCTATATCCAAGATATTAACTGGCTTTTCTTCTCTTAGCTGGTGTTTAAATGTTGCAGTTTAAGCTTAAACTAGTAGCTCAGTTCATTAAGAATCTGCCTGCAATGCAGGAGACCTGAATTCGATCCCTGGGTCAGGAAGAGCCCCTGCAGAAGGAAATGGCAACCCACTCCAGTACTCTTGCCTGGAGAAGACAGAGGAGCCTGGCAAGCTATAGTCCAGGGGACTGCAAAGAGTCAGACACAACTGTGTGACTAAATTTCATTTTCAAGCTTAGTATCTTAGGTACTTTATTCTCCTCATTTTTGACTTGCTTATGCAATTGCAATATATATGGTGGAGATCTCTTATTTATCCATTGTGGACAAGGCTCTGAACCTCCGTCTGCCAACTGAAAATTTCCTTCAAGGGCTTCTTAGACCCAACATGTGCAAGCAGAATTCATGAGCCTTTTCTGCTCTTTCCAATTTTAATGAATGGCACTATTGGCCTTCCATGTACCCAAGCCAGAATTCTAAATGTCATCTCTGACATTCCCTTCTCCTGACTCCTTGTAAACAATCCACTGCCAAGCTCAGTTTTTGCCTCCTGACGTATCTAGAACGCACTTAGAGACTGATCATTTCTAAGCGAAAGAACACCATCCTCTCTTGCCTGGACCATGCGCATAGCCTCAAACTGGGCTCCTCTGATCCACATTTGCCTCTCGCCCTTTGTTCTTCACAGCTATTTACAGTAATGAGGGTGATTTGTAAGTTTTTAATTAATTTCTATTGGAGTATAGTTGCTTTACAATGTTCAATTTTTGCTCTACAGCAAGTGGATTAGCTATATGTGTACATATATCCCCTCTTTTTTGTATTTCTTTCCCATTTAGGTTACTGAGGAGCTCTGAGTCCCCTGTGCAGTACCGTAGGTTTTTAACAGGTGTCTGTTTTATACATAGTAGTGATAGCTCAGTGGTAAAGAATCCACCTGCCAAGCAGGAAAGCCGGGTTCGATCCCTGCATTGGGAAGATCCCCTGGAGAAGGAAATGGCAATCCACTCCAGTACTCTTGCCTGGGAAATCCCACGGACCGAGGAGCCTGATGGGCTGCAGTCCATGGGGTCTCAAAAGAGTCAGACTTAGTGACTAAAGAACAAGTGTATATATGTCAATCCCAATTTCTCAATTCATCCCAGCTTCCCTTCCTCCCTGGTATCCATACATTTGTTCTCTATGTTTGTGTCTATATTTCTGCTTTGCAAATAAGTTCATCTGTATCATTTTTCTAGATTCCACATATATGCAATATTATACAATATTTGTTTTCCTGACCAGGGTGATTTTTTTAAATGTAGATTTTATTAATTCATTTCCCTGAGTGATACTGCCAGTGTTTGCCTATGCTTTCCCCACAATCCTGTGGATATGGCCTGCGGGACTCTTGTTTTATTCAGCCCTCCCTACGCTCCAGCCTCATTTCATGCCTTGTTCCCCTCACCTGCTTGAGTCCCTCCTTTAAGCATGGAGGACAAGCTCCTCCTTCTATCCAGGATGCTCTTGTCTCCCTCCTTCAACTACCTACCCTTCAGATATTTCACTTCTCAGATCAATCATCACATCCTTGAGGAAGCATTTTCTCATCTCCCTGATTAGTTCAAATCTACTATTAGAAAGCACATATTACTATTGTAATTTTACATTTATCATTGATGATGTCTGGGAGAAAGAGTTTATAGGGAGAAAGAGAGTCCCAAGAAGTAAAACGAGAGAATGTGGGGGCTGGATTATGAAAAATTTAGTAAAACAGGGATTTTATCCTAGAGATAGTGAGGAGCCATTTGATTATTTGAAGAAAAAGTGACAGTATCATATTTATATTTTGTAAGTGTAATGAGTTGAATTATGTCCCCTCCATCCCACCCCTGCCATTCATATATGGAAGTCCTAGCCCTGGTACTTTAGAATGAGACCTTATTTGAAAATAAGGTCACTGCAGATGTAATTAGTTAAAGTCAGATTGGAGTAGGATGGGCCCCTATTCCAATATGACTAATGTCTTTATTTTTAAAAATGTCATGTGAATTACTAGATATGTACACAAGGAGAATGCCGTGTCAAGACTGGAGTTATACTGCCACAAACTAAGGAAGTACCAGAAGCTAGGAGAGAAGCCTGGAAAAGACTCTTGCCCAGTGACTTCAAAATACTTGAAGTCAAAATCAAGATACTTGACTGTATCTTGATGTCAGCACCTTGATCTCAGACTTCTAACTGCACAACTACAAAAGACAATAAATTTCTGTTGTCTTGCCACTCAGTTTGTGGAACTTTGTGACAGCATGCCTAACAATCTGATGGAGTCAGGATAAACCTGGATGCAGTATGGAGAATGGTTTGGAAGTTTGCAAAACTAGATTACAGAGAGACAAGTAAAATAAAAGGTAATACTGATTTGGGGAAAGATTAGAGAGTTCATTTTAAAGTAGAATCAACTAGGACACATGAGTGATTGGTCTTGGTTTGTTGAGAGAGAAGAAAAGCTTGAAAAATGATGAAGGATTTCAAGTCCTATTTATTAGTTGATGACTCCCAAATGTATACCTTTAGTTAAGACCTCTTTCCAGTCTTCCACATTTTAATACCCAATGCCAGGTGAGCTCCACCTGGATTTTCCACATCCACTTTGATGATATTTGATTAGATAAATTAATTACTAATAATTAATAAGGGTTACCATATAGATAAATAATCCATCCTTCCAAATAATTGTATGCTGAAGGAATATATACATCATTTTACCTAAGAAAAAGTTTTTAATCAACCAGAACTTCCCAAAATGGAATGAATGCTCTTGGGAGGTAGATTTTTATCTCTAATATCTTTGAGCAAAGTCTGACAATAAGTCTATGACTTCAGTCTATTTTTCTCTCTTCTGAACTCCTGTAGTCCTTTGTTTATTGTTCTTACATTGTTCTCTTTACATTTTAATTACATAGAGGCCTAGCTAAATTCCTCATTTTGTTATAAAAGCTCTAGAAGCAAGGACTATGGTTTATGTTGCCAGTACCTGTACCAAGCACTAAGCAATATAGCTTAAAAACTGCTGCTCTGTGGAGAAGAAACTAGTTTGAGCCCAGCTATTCTCTATCCCAGCTATTTCTTTCAATAGCTTAATAATAAATATACTTGTCTATTTCCTTACTTAATCATGAAAATGCAAAGTGTTGAGCTGAAATATTTCTTGGGCTAATCAATATTTCTGTTATCAATTATCCATGCGAGAGTATATTATGCATTAATCTGATTCTGTGCTCTGCAGTCTGTGGTATGTGTATTGTGCAAAGGCATAATTGCTTGTGTTCATACATAATAAGTAGGTTGGGGAATTTGCCTGATGGTATATCTTAATTGTTAATAGTGATCATTAAGTGTACATTTCAAGTTTAGAACCTCATTGGCCTGCTGGTGTCAGAGTCTCAATTTCAACGAAAATTTAAACTTTTCCGTTCATGTATGCTTGTTCATTTAATCCTGTCAAAATAAGAGATTTTTGTCTTAGAAAAAAGAGCTAGAGGCTAATTAAAGGACTGATGGCAAGGGTTTCAGAGCCTTCTGATTTCTCTGCAAATGAGTGATGAATTAATTGTAAATAAGTCAGAAACATACCTTAGGGGTGTTTGGTTGTTGTTCTTTTTTAATTGTGGTAAAAAATATGTAACATAAAATTTACCACTTAAATCATTTTTAAGTGTACAGTTTCAATAGTGTTAAGTACCTTCACATTAATTTTTGAATAGTTCTCCAGAACTTTTTCATCTTGTAAAACTGGAACTATATACCAATTAAACAACTCCCTTTCTCCTGTTCCTGCCGCCATCTCATGCTAGCTGCCACCCTGCTTTCTTATTCTATGAATTGAACTACTTTAGATAGCTCTATAAGTAGAATCATGCCATATTTAGTTTTTATGACTGGCTTATTTAACTTAATATAATGTTTTCCATGTCCATCCAATGTGTAGTTTATGACAGGATTTCCTCCTTTTTTAAAGCTGAATAATATTCCAGTTAATGCATATACCACATTTTGTTTATCCATTTATCTGTTGATGGACATTATTTCCACCTCTTGGCTATGTGATATTTTAAAACTAAGTGTATTTGAAAATATAAAGTACTTAGATAAGACTTGTTTTCAATATTCCCTTTGTAAAATTGAAGGAAGAATATTTTATTTAATACACTTGAAAAATTCTCAGAAGTCTTTGTCATTTAAGTCTGCTTATTCTAGATTGTTATTCTTTGACAATAGTGGTACCAAATATTTCTTTAATCAGAAAAATATTGTGAAACTCAGTGCAAGGAACATTTAAAATTCTAAAAAGAGATATTGGATGTTTTGACAGATGAGTGAATAGACTCTGGAAATGAATGACTCTTGACCTTTTGAAGGATCAAGGGGACTGGACAGAGTTATTAAGAAAAACCTGTCCCCTTTAAAAACTCTTTAAATATTGAATTCTTTTCCACTGTTACTGAAGGCAAAGCTATTGTTTTTGTTTTAAAAGGGTAATGAGTAGAATTTTATGTGATATTTTAAATAATTTGAGTGTAGTGTCTGTAACTCTGAGGTTTGTTCCAGTGAAAACCAATGTGTCATCCACATGATTAAGATGTTTTCAAAGAAGAATTCACAAGAGCTTTGAGTATGTATGTAAAAGTAAGTCATAGAATTCTTTCAAAATAATGACAAGCATAACCTTTCCATTTTTTATGTTCTTAAAATTGATAAAGTAACATCATATGCACTGTCTCTATTTTCTGAAGATTATGTTCATTATTTTTATTCATTGTTCTTGTGTCAACTGCAAGAATATATGCATCTATAAATATAATTTTCCACTTTTGTTTGCTTTTTCTCTCTTCTATACTCTTTCCTTCAAGTCCTTATATTAGCCACAGCTCCCAGTAAAACATGCATTAGGTGTGAAATTGCAGAATTGCCAGCATCAGAAAAAGTTATTGCCTTACTACTTCAGACAGGCCCTTCTGTCTCTTTGTTCATATTCGATGGTTTCTTTATTTTCACATTTAACATCTTGAATTTCTTTTTCTCTAAGCTGATTCTTAATACGTTCAGAATTCCTTTCAATGCATTCAAAATGCATTGTTTTCTTTAGAAATCAATCTGTGCCTGAAATATTCAATTTTTAACCCAGCTTAATTTTGTCCAATGCACTTTTTCTTTTTTTCTTTTTTGCTTTCAAAGCCAGAAAGAAATCTGTGAATTCAGGTCCATGGATCTTCTTTTAAAAATCTGATCTGATTAGCCCCTCCAAATTCTTTTCCCTGACTTTTAATTTAGCTTCTAAAATGAAGTATCTACTGCTTATATTTTTAAGACATTTGAATGTAGATATTAAGTGCAAACAATGTGCACAGTCAATTTTACTTGATTCCTCAGTTTGTTGAAACATCACCTGTGAGATTTTTTTCCCCCTCCATGCATTATCTACTTCCCAAAAGAAGTAAATAATAATAAATATACATACACAGGTTGCAAAATGACTGCCTTGTACCATGATCTTTCTCCCACTTTGAATATCTTACTTCATTGAGAAGCTCTAGGGCTTTCCCTCTTGGTTTGAGTTCTTCTGTGTGATCCTGGATATAAAATGATTAAACAGGAACTTCTCATCCAGAAAATATCAAGGTGCCCCTGATATCATCACTTGAAATCAATCAGAAAATCACTTTTTCTTCTGGGTAATAACTACCTCTCATCTCCCTGGTCTGGCAGAAGGCACAAGTGCTGTAAACAGAGAACTATAGGAGATAAATAATACCATTGCTAGGCATGAGATTTGGAAGATAGCACTTTGCAGGAACAATGGGAATAAACAAAACTCCATAGAAAAGCAGCTCATTAACTCTTTGTTATACAAAAGAGATTGAGAAGACTTCAGAGTAGATATTAAAAATTCTGACATAAAGAGATATCTGTTCTAGCAGATCAGTATTAGAAAATGGCAGTGTAGGACTCTGGGGCAGAGAATCAGTGGGACTGCAAAATCTAGACAAAATAAAATAGAACAAGTTATAAACAACACCAGAAAGCAGAATATTCTCTGAGCAACACCTGGGTAATTCCTCAGTGTGAGGGAAATGGTGGTTGATATCAGAACCATATGGCTCATTATTCATGCAATTATACTTGTTACCTAAAGAGTGAACTATATGTAAAACTCATTTCAGAGCATTAATTCAATCAATATTGGTCTTTCCTTTTTCCTTTATACATTAAATAAATATATATTGAGCACCCACCAATGTTTTAGGCACTGACACAGTGTTGAGAAAGATTCAGCATTGCCCTCAGGGATCTTACGGGAATGGGGGTGGCAGCAGGAGAGAACTGTTACTGTGTGTGAGCACAGTGCATGATGGGAACAGGAAGTGGGGATGTTTGTCTGAATCCTTCTAGGCAATGAAAATAAATGTAACAAAGAGCCAAAGATGGTAGGGTTACAGGAGTAAGGGAGGTGGTTCCAGGCAGAAGCAGACACTAAATATTGAATGTGCTAAAGTTCACTGAAGCTTTTGTTGTCTTCCTAAAATTCCAAAGTAAAGGTTTTCTGCTCATATATTATTGATAGCTCTCTGAACTGGATGACTGTCAACTGTGATTTTAGAAAAGGACTGATGATGTGACCACACTGAGTATGCCACCTGCCTCCAGCATTTCATCTTAAGAGGACATGTCAGATAGTTTGTCAGGTAGTGTGTTTGTTCTGCATGTTGCTGGCAATTTGAGACTATAGTCTAGAAATGCAGTTTTTGGTCTCAGCAGCATGTAATGAGTTAGTGCCTCCCAGTAACTTGGATAAAAGTATGTCCTATGAAACATCTACACAAAGCGCAAATGTAAAACATACCACAAAAGCACCTCTTTCTTTCAGAGTGCCACGAGAGCATTGCTTCAAGTTTGACTTGTAACCTGCACAGAAAAGTGAACCTGTCGACATATTCCATTTTGCTTTATGCTACTGTCCAATCCAACATCAGAAAAATGCTGGAGGAAATTCACTGGGAGAGAGAGCTCACCACTTTGCCACTTGCCCTGTTATGCTCTAGGATTTTTTTTTTTCTGTAAAGGTCTACATAGTAAATATTAGTCTTTGTAGACCATACAGTCTCTGTCACAACTACTCAACTCTACCATTTGTAGCATGAAACCAGGTATAGACAGTATGTAAAGGACTGTTCCAATAGAAGTTGATTTACAAGAACAGTCCGTGGCCGGTGGGCCACACTTACAACGGTTCTGTAATGCATGGCATCTGGACCCTGGTCCATGCTATTGCCATGGCTTAGAATGCTGCTCCCCCCTCTCTTTGCCAAGCTGGATTGTAGTTATCCTTCAACTCTTTGGCATAGAAGTCATTCCTTCAATGAAGAAGCCCTCACCACTGCCCCAAATCCAGGCTGTGTGCCTTCATGAGCTCCCCCAGCACTGTGTACCTTTCCCTCCAGAGAAGTGATTGATTCTAGTCACCTGGGGACTGGTCTCTCCACTCCATCCACTCCAGACTGTGCGCTCCATGAGGGCAGAAACCTGTCTGCCTTGTGCTCCTTATATCCCTGGCACCTAACACACAGTGCCTGGGACATACGAGGGGCTGAATCAGTATTAATGTTTGTTCAATGCTTGAGGAATGAAATTATTTATGCCTTCCCTGACTTTGTTAGGACTGTACATCTAGCAGGTGAAATTTCTTTCTGGTTTTATAGTTTATGAGCCATGTCACATTTTTAGTCTCTGTATTGTAACAAAGCAACCGTTTACCTTTATCTTGGTTCCTATGGCATTCAGAGGGCTGTGGACATCAATATTTTTAGCTGAGTGCACTTGGAGTCTGTGACCACTGAAGATTTGTCCTTCTCCCCTTCCCCCATCTAGACTACTGCTCTCCCAAAGTGGAGAAGAGTACCTCTCTCTGCCCAGTATTGTTTTACTCCTTAGACGGGGTCCCAGAAATGTGCTGTCTGTGCTCCAGTGTTTAAAAGGATTTTAGTAAAATGTCTCTTCCCTTTTTAATATAGCTCATTATCTCTATAGAACTGAATAAGTCTCTTTGACTTATGAGACAAGCCTGGAGTCAGATCAGATGTAATCAGAATAATTCTGTCCTCCACAAAGATCGAGACTTTTTTACTGAATCTAAATCGTGAAGCTTAGCCCTTGGGAAGAATTCTTTGCCAGGAAACTCCTCTAGCCCTTACAGGCACACACTTCAAAATGTCTACCCCCAATTTGTCAACATGCCCAGACATCACTTTGAAACCTAGCCAGAGCAAGCTGAGACCTTGGCCACAGAGAATCTCTCTTTTTTTTTCTTCTTCCACTTGCAGGAAGAACAACTAACAGATACTTCATGGAGCTCACTAGGCACCAGGCATTCACTATCTACAGATAGTAACTTATGTAACCCTCATGAAAATTCGATTGCAGTATCTTTATTTTGCTAAAAAAATTATAGCACAGAAAAATTAGCTGCATCGTCCAAAGTCACCCAGCTGGCAATTGTGGAACTAAAAGTTGAACTTGGATAAACTGGTTCTGAGTTGGTGCATTCAGTCATTTCACTGATCATTCACCTTTTAGCCTTACTCCTTCCCATGGCATATATAGCCTCCATTCTACTGTTCTTTTAGAATTTCAGAAAATAAGGATGAAGAAGAGGCAGGAAACAAATAAGCGTCCATGACTTAAGCTAGAGGCTGAGACAAGTGGAAATTTCAGAGACCACATTAGAAATCAGGCAACAATGGCTCTACAATAGAAGGAAAATTCCAAATCAGAATGTTATGAGCCTTGAAAATCAGGAAGGCAATGAAAATGCCCTTGAATGGCTAGGCTGCTTTCTCCTTTCAAAGAGCTTGCTTGGAACACTGAAAAGATGTTCTTATTCACTAAGTGTTTTTCACGAAGTTTGAAGTAGAGTTTTAACCACAAATAGATGTTTTCTCTAAAATTGAAATCAACTTATGAAATAATGTAGAGAATATAATGCTATTTTTTCTAGTGACAACACAGCAGAGACCAAGCATGAGAAATGTAGCCGCCTTATTGGACCAGGTACTAACTCCATCTATAGAATGGTGATGCATGAAATGGTTCTCATCATTCCATGTTGCAAAGAAAAATTAGTAAGCTTAATAACAATAAGCTGAACAAACTCACATGTGATACAGAAACTGATCACTAAGGATCTGAAGATCTCAGATCTCAATTGCTTTGTGAAAACTGCCTTCGTGACATACTTGGTTAAATTAGCATAAACAGATATCCATTTTTTGATGTAAAAATCTTCCCTTTTTCTTCCAAACTTTTGCCATCTCATATTTTCATCTTCAATGGTTAGTTCTCATTTAGGAAAAAAAAAAAAATTCCTTTTATAGGAACATCCACAAACTAAAAGATGCTATTTCTGACCCAAAGAAACTGTTTCTTCATAAACTCATGGCCATTAAAATATTTTTTACAAGGTCACCAGAAGTAACTTGTGCAGGGGCTTTTGAAGTCAGTTTAGCAATAAATTGAAAAATCAGATTCTCTGTCCTCTGTTTTTCTAAAGCTATTGTGGATGAGATGAACCATCACTTTTTTTTTGGCCTGAGAAACTGATTTATATAGAGAATAGAAAATATTCTGTGAAAGTTTATTTTCCCACTGATAAAGACAGTTTTTCACTTTGTAATCCATCCATCTACCCATCCATCCACAACTGATTTAGTTTGTTTATTCTCTGCTTCACACTTTAGAATGTAAATTCTATTAGGTCAGAATGCTAGTCCCCTTTGTTCATAGCATATTCCCAGCACTTAGAATAGTACCTCGCAGTAAGTGATGATAAATATGAGGTCTGTTGAGTGACTTTTTATTAAATAAATATTTATTTACCATCTTCTACTGCTCCAAGTACCAGACTGACAGTGTAAAAATATCCAAGGTGAAAGAGATATGGATCTCACTCTTAAGGAGATTCTAGATGAATAAGTCATCATCACAGTGTATTCTTTTAATAGCATCACTTTAAAGGGGAAAGTAGTTGTTACCATATGAGAAATGACGCAGAAGTGCTATATATGCTTCTTCCTGAAAGAAAGACTTCCCTGAGGAAGTGACATGTGAGCTAACCATTGAATTGGAAGGGGGGACAGGGATTTGGAAATGGGGAGTTGTAGTGGAAGCACATTCTAAAAAAAACTCAGATAGTAAGGATTAACAAGTAGAGGTGGGAAATACAGGATATATAAGAGATGGAAAAGCAAGTGATTCCAATTAGAGGAAGCTTGGAGACCTGAATAGCAGCAATGGAAGACCTCTTTGGAAAGAGTGATTGGATCAAATTATGGAGAATTTTGACATCACTTGTTGGCAGTGGTGAGTCCGAGCTTCTCTTTCTCTGTTTTCTGAACCTCTCTATTTTATCTACATTATAGCTTCTGAGTGACTGTATTCTGTGTTCCAGGTTTTGGGTTTCAGATCAACAGCTTGGCCAACCCAGGTCCTAGAGCCTGGGAGGAATCTTGCGTGAAATGCAACTTTGGTCTATGATCTACGTTTTGTAGGTCAACAAGCTCACTCACTTGGCACTGATTACAGGGCTCACAGGGATGTTGTTCCTGAATAATTTATCTAATATATTAGCCACAAGCAAGCTTTCACCACTAAGTGGCTCACTGCCCTTGTTCTTGTCTTGCAGGAGGGAGCTATGTATTGTCCACCCCCACCCCATTACAAGAGATTACTCCAAAGTTGATCTGGAGTATGGATTTCTATGTTCACCAGTCTTTCAGCCCTAGAGCTGTGAATTATGGAAAGCATTTCCTACTTCCAGTAGCATTTAGGGAGGACACCAAAAAGTGTTTTTCTCTTGGCATATGAGCTTCTTGAGTGTGTCCTTGCTCCATAAGTGTACTTTGGCACCAGGAAGCAGAGGCAGCAGCTTTCAAGTGATAGGAGAAGCAGGCTGATTAAGAGCTCTGCATGGCCAGACGGTACTAAAGCTGCTTGCAGAGTCCTTGCCTAACAGTTGGTGGTTTTAATGGAAATTTTTCCAATTTTGAATCTTTTGAGTAGAACTTATTATTTTCTCCTTCCCAGTTTCTTTACTTCTAAATTTCTTCCCTCTCAATGAATGCCATGACTGTCCTATCTTTCTAGGTACTCAGATTTGAAACTTTAGTGTTAGGAAAAACTGGTAATAACATAATTTACTGAAATAAATTTAAATACTTTATTTATTTTAAAAAATAGATGAGAACAACTTATTTAAAGGAACAGTGAAGACCTGAGCTGATTTCCATGGCATGGGTATTTGTTCTGTCAATTCATCTTCTCCCACTATTTTCACCACCTATCTCTTGAATGCATTCTGAAATGAAAATAATGTCAAGTGCTAATCCATCTGAGTGTGCCAGTTTTCTTACTCTGTGGGATGTAGCATAGCTGTCTCCTCAAGAAAGCAATCAAGGTCATTTTCCCAGTGACTTCCCTGATCAGACCAGCCAGACATACTCCTGGCCTCCTCTCCCTTTCTTTAATGATAAAAGATTGTATTTGTAATAACACCATACTTACTTTGCATCCTCTTGAGGCTCTAATGATTACGACATTGAAGTGTTATCACTTGTGGAAAGACCTCAGGTGTGTGGCCAGGCAAACCTGTGTTCAAAGGTTTGCATTTCGCCAAAGCATTCCATAGCCTCACCCTTCCTATCCCCAGCATTCTTTTCTTCTGGTACCTGATCAAGATTACATTGAGACATGAAGGAACATTTCAAGGTACCCAGCTGCCCATATTCAAGGGCCACAGTTGCATTTCTCAGATTTATGTAGCCTGTGGTTTGACTACTACTAGTTAGAGAAAAGGAAAGTTCACACATTTTGCAGTGAGCCAGGGTAAAAGAGAACTCTTTTGTCAAGGTAATAATAACACTTAGCAAGTATATAGGGCTTTTTATCTTCAAAGGGCTTTCTAAACTTTAGCTAATTAAGAAGTCTGCTCAATGTGCAGCAGCTGTTGAAAAAATAAATGTGATGTTGGGTATATTAAAAAAGGAAGCAAAAAGATGAGGACATCCTATATCAAGCAGCTGTGGTGCTCTGTCTTACTTGCTTGCTTCATCTGATGGAATAGATCAGATGTTGAAATACTCCTGCCCCAAAGCAATAATGGTTAGGGATAAGGCAGAGCTTGCTCATATTGGAATACTGCAAAGGTTACAGAATATTTACCTGGAGAGGGAAAGTCAAAGAAAAGCCTCATCACCACTCATTAAGCTTTCATAATCTCAGGCATATGCAACACTAATGAAACAACATCTGACAAATAGGTAAGATGCACTAAGAAAAATCATTGATATAAACAGGTATTCTCATTTATTCATTCAAACTCACTCAACAAATATGCACTGAGCACCTACCAGACATTGGAGATGTACATTTAAAAATTACATGGGAACAGTTTTAAAACAACTATGATTCCATCTTGGTATGTCATTTATCTATTCTGCCTTAATTTTACATTAATGTCAACACACACTTGCATGCACACAAACATATTCAGTTCTATCCACATTTTCCTTTGCTGATTCATTGGCAGAAATGAGCTAACATACCAGTGCATGAGCTGAGCTCTGACTTTGGTTATGAAAACAAAAGAAACAAACTACTAAGAATTGCTTTTTGTTGTGGTTTTCCACAGTTGGCTTTGGGAAATGGCCACATTTTCTTTTTGTCTTCCAAGTTTTTTTACAGCAAAAGATTTATTTTTACTAGAATATTATTTTTGTTGTTTTTATATATTACATATATGTTATACTATTATATAATTAATATTATACATAGGAATTTATAACTGCTACCTTTTTAACATGTCTATTTGAAAGATTTGAAATTCTGCAAAAGCGAGGTGTAGTGATACATGAAGAGGAAAGGGAGAGGGTTCATATGATGTCAAACTATGAGTTTTTGTTCTGCATTAGCATGCACAGTGTGCTATTTATACCTGGCTTCTCTGGTGGCTCAGACGTAAGCATCTCCCTGCAATGCTGGAGACACGGGTTTGATCCCTGGGTCAGAAGATCCCCTGGAGAAGGAAATGACAACCCACTCCAGTAATCTTGCCTGGAGAATTCCAAGGACAGAGGAGCCTGGCAGGCTATAGTCCATGGGGTCACAAAGAGTTGGACATGACTTTGTGACTACCACTCACTTTTCACACGCTTGTAAAGCACATTAGAACACCTTACTTCCCTTGTACTCAAGGAGAAAGGGCAGTTATACTTTTGATTGAGCTGCTTGTCAGATAGGGATTGTGGGGGAAAGTAGTTGCTCATTTAAGGGGGACAAGTCATGGCAGAGATGGCAGGTAGGTGAATAAAGAAGAGAGAGTGCTCTAGTTGGGGGAGGCAGTCTAGAGGAAAGTGGAGAAAAAATGTTCTTAAAGTGGAGAAAAATTTCTACAGGAAATTATAAATAGGTTCACTTTTATCAGGAAAAAAGTTGTAAGTCTAAAAATAAAGTAAAAATGAGAAGATGAGTGGTGCAAAGCCAGGGACATGGCAACAAAGATAAATAAGCATCTGCTTAGTGTCTATTAAGTTCAGTGCATAACACACTGTGAAGAGATGGAAAGATCTAGAGCTGACTCCCGAGACCGCAGAACGAAGGGTTGTATGTGCATGTATAGGGTAGGACTGATGTGGTTAGAAAAAAATTCAGTGCTCCCTGGCTCACCCTGAAGTGTTATTTATAATAGGAACTAATTAGAAATAAACTAAATACTCTTTTTTGTTGGATCATGTTTTTCAATGGAGAAATGATTGATGAAGTAAATCAAGATTTATCTGTAGGAGGAATACTGTTCACCTGTTAAAACAAGGTGTTCTATTTACTAAAAGCTCAAAGATAAATTGATAAAGCAATGTGGGTGGTGGGGGAAAGTATATATGATATGAAAGCCTGTGTTAAAACTGTATAAAAATCTGTGTGCTCATTCACACAGATTTCTATATGGAGAGACTGCACACTATCTCTGGAAGGATAGGTAAAAAATTAGCCACAGTAATTACTGTTGGGGAAGAGAATGGCGGGATTGAGAGAAAGAAGCAAATGAGAGCCTTCCTTTTCAGTGTATATATTAAAAGAGAAAAACAGTGTTTTTATTTTGAGATAATTGTTGATTCACAGCAGTTGTAAGAAATAATACAGTGAGACTCTGTATACCCTCACCCAGCTACATTCAGTGGTAACATTTTGAAATGTATAATATCACAACCAGAAATTTGACAATTGGTGCAGATCCATCAAGCTTATTCAGATTTTATTGACTTTACATGCACAGGTGTATGTGTATGTGTTTATGTCTATGCAATTTTATCCGAGGTGTAAGTTTGCTTAACCAATACACAGTCATGATAGAGAACGGTTACATCACAAGGATCTCTTGTGCTTCCACAGCCCTTTCTTAGCCATAGCCACCTCCCTCCTTTTCTCCTCTTCCTTACTGTTGGCAGCAACTACTCTATTTTCCATATCTATGATTTTACCATTTTAAGACTGTTATATAAGTGGAATCACATGGTATGTAAATCACTTTTGAGATTGGCTTTCAAAACAGCATAATTCCCTTGAGACCTATCCAAGTCATTGCATGTGTCTATTCTTATATACAGCATATTGTTGGATTGTTATTTTTATCCACTTTGCAAAAAACTCTGACTCTAATTGGTGTTTTTAGACCAGTTACATGGGAGGTATTTATTGATATGTTAGGGCTTAAGTTTGCCATTTATTATTTGTTTTCTGTTTATTTCCTCCATTTCTCATCCTGTGTCTGTTATATTCCTGAGGGTTATTTGAACATTTTTAGGATTCTATATATATTAATTTATAGTGTTTTTGATTGTATCACTTCATACAGTATTCTTAGTGGTTGTCCTGGGTATTACCACATACATGTATAAATTTGCAAAATCTGTTAGTATTATATTCCTTTATTAACTTTTGGGAGTTAGTAATGGAGCCAAACTCATAGAATGGTTGTGAGGATTTGCTGGGAAAATGTATGTAAAATTCTTCGTATCTAGCACATGACAAAAACTCAAAGAAAGCATTGCTACCGTGTAATTGTCTCCTGAGTGCTTACTTTGGCTCAGTTTGCAGTTGTAGAATGACATGGTGCCATTCCTCAGGACAAGAAGATAGTGCCCCCAGACATGCCTTTTTGTGTTTTTAATTCCTCTGATGGCATAGATGGCACCATCTTTCGACTTTACCTACAAGGCCAGATTTTACTGTATGTTTGCCTGTGTGGGGGTGATAAGAGCATCCTCCAGTCCTCACGGCTCATTTCTTACGCTTAGACTGATGATCTTGGTATTGAAAAGAGCAAAGGGTAACAAAAAGATAGACACAGATTTGTAGGCTCATGCTTGGGAGGATGAAATGATGCCAGAACTGGCAGCATTGTCCCTAGCAATAGGATACATGATCAGTCTTTTCCAACTTTCCATGCATCTTTGTTGGAGAAGGCAATGGCAACCCACTTCAGTACTCTTGCCTAGAAAATCCCATGGACAGCGGAGCCTGGTAGGCTGCAGTCCATGGGGTCGCAAAGAGGACACGGCTGAGAGACTTCACTTACACTTTTCACTTTCATGCATTGGAGAAGGAAATGGCAACCCACTTCAGTGTTCTTGCCTGGAGAATCTCAGGGACAGGGGGGCCTGGTGGGCTGCTGTCTATGGGGTTGCACAGAGTCGGACATGACTGAAGTGACTTGGCATCAGCAGCATGCATCTTTATTGACAGATCTTTGGCTAGAATCTCTTGCAGGGCATCAGTGAAGCCTAGTTATTTTATTCAGGACCCAGAGTATATGTAAATGACTCTTAGAGCTGCTTTTTCTGTGTGTTTTCTGTGGTATAGAAGATCATCCAGGTCTGTTAGATGACACATCACACAATTAGAATGTGGTTATTCTAACCATACAGAGCACACTTCCCTGAAATGATTTTTATTTTCCTTATTCCTAACTTGATACATACATTTTCAGACCAGCAGAAATGTAAAAATGAAACATAAAAATATTTTCCTCCTCTTGTGGCTCTTTCCTTTATGGATTCTTATCCTTTATTTAAACAGTTTCTGATTCATTTTGATTATCTGTACATTTTTTCCCTAGGGCTTTTATCTCATATATCTTGCCAATGTCCCTAATCCCATTTCACCCTTCACTAGATCCTACTAAATCTCCCATTGTCAATTTTATTCCCAGATTAGAAGTTTGGCCCCATCTCCCCTTCGACCGAGCAAAACTGAAAAAGAGATTAAGACTAAGGGCAGTTTAGAGTCAACAAGAACTGAAAAAAAATTGCAGCTGGTGGTACCATCTGTGCTTGTCAAACTGTGGCCAAATAGTTTTCCATGGTGGAGAAAGACGGAGAATCTGATAGTGACTTTTGGTTTGAGGTTATTGAGAAATGAGGAATACTACCCTGGAGAAAGATTAGGAGAGCTGGTAGACTGCTCGTTCTCTTTGCAATGTGTGGCTCATCTCCCAGAAAAACAGGCCTCTCCTGGCAAATGGTCAAATTTGACTTCCGAGACTGTAGAGTGGTCTCCTGTGTGTATTCCTTCTTTTGTAGTCCATCTGCAGAATTCAGTTAGTGCCAGGTGCCCAACATGGCATAGGAAAGTAGTAGAGTCATGAGAGGAATTTGAAAAAAAAAAAAAAAACAAATCTCATAGAACTTACAAAAAACTTTTAAACAAACATTTTCCAGGCTTCTGGTGATGCAGGAGCAGGAGGATGGTATAGAGTGGCAACAGGGGAGGAAGCAGGAGGATTCCTGCTGGCTGCATCCCAGGCTGTCCTCTGTGGGGGAGAATCTGAGTCTTGGATGGAGTGAAGAAGTAAGGAGCAGAGTATGGCAGCCACAAAGTATGATCACATCATCTTGGTGAAGAAAATAAATGCAAGAAGGTGATGGGGCAAGGAGGGTGTCGAATTAACCACTTGGGCTCCTGGGAAGGAAAGAAGACTTTTGAGAAGTGTTCTTAAACTAGGTAAGAAACAGAATGGGCACTTCATGAAAGAGTGAAGGATAGTGAAATGGATAATAAATGAGTGGAAGGATACTCAACCTCATTACTCATCAGGATAATGCAAATGAAAACCACGTGTGTGCGTGCTCAGTTGCTTCAGTCAAGTCTGACTCTGTGACTCTATGGATTGTAGCCTCAGGCTGCTCTGTCCATGGGATTCTCCAGGCAAGAATACCAGAGTGGGTTGCCATGCCCTCCTCAAGGAGATCTTCTCAACCCGGGAATCGAATCTGTGTCTCCTGCATTGCAGGCAGATTCTTTACTGCTAAGCCACCAGGGAAGACCCTATTCAAACCACAATGAGATAAAAATATTATCAGAATGACCAAACCAAAATGACTGACAAATCCAAGTGTTAGCAAGGATATGCAGGAATTTGAACTTTTTTATGCAACTGGTATGAAATAATTAACACAGCCCCCATGGTAAACTGTTTACCACTCTCTATTAAAATTGAACATATGCATACAGGCAATCCTTGTTTTACTATGCTTCTCTTTATTACACATTGCAGGTATTGCTTATTTTACAAATTGAAAGTTTGTGGCAACTTTATGTCAAGTAAGTCTATCGGCACCATTTTCCCAACAGCGTTTGTTCTCTTCTTGTCTCTGTGTCACACTTTGGTAATTCTCACAGTATTTCAAACCTTTTCTTTATTACCATTCTATTTGTTATGGTGAGCTGTGATCAGTGATCTTTGATGTTACTATTATGACTCACTGAAGTCTCAGATAATGGCTGGCAATTTTTTAACAATAAAGTGTTTTTAAGTTAAGACATGTGCATTGCTTTCTTAGACAATGCTGTGCACACAATAGACCACAGTAGAGTGTAAACATAACTTTTATATGTACTGAGAAACCAAGAGATTTGTGTGACTTTATTTACTGCAGTATTTGCTTTATTGCAGTGGTCTGGAACTAAACTCCCAATATCTCTAAGGTATGCCTATATCATATAAGCTAACAATTCTACTTCTAGATCTCTACTCAAACAAAATGAGTATATGTGAGCATTGAACATCATGCATATAAATGTTTATAGCCACTTTATTCATAATAGCTACATTTGAGAATGATAAAAATGTCCGTCAACAGTAGAGTGAATAAGCAAATTGTATTTTTATATCGTGAAGCAATATATGGTACTGAAAAAGAGTGAAATATGGGTGAGTCTTACATAGATGGGCTTCCCAGGTGGCTCAGATGGTAAAGAATCTGCTTGCAATTCAGGAATTGCAGATCGATCCCTGGGTTGGAAAGATCCCCTGGAGGATGGCATGCCAACCCACTCCAGTATTCTTGCCTGGAGAATCCCATGAACAGAGAAACCTGGCAGGCTACAGTCCATGGGGTCACATAGATAATAAAAAAGAAATCAGATGTTAAAAGCTACATACTGTGTGTTTCATTTATATAAAATGTAAATGTAGATAAAACTAACCTGTGTTTGGTTTTGTGGTTGTATTTTGGGAGCAGACAGGACAGTAATTGAGAAAGGACAGAGGGGTTTCTGAGGCCCTTGTAACCTTCCATTTCATGGCTTTTGGTGGTAGTTACATAACCATGAGCAATTTGAAATAATTCAGTAGGTTATACATTTATTATTTCTGCCTTATTCTTATTCTGTACTTTAAAAAGTTTTATTAGAAAGGAGGAGGAGGAGTATTGGATTATGTCTCACATCTCATTTGTTTATTTAGCTATTATTTATTTTTAAATTTATTTTTGTTTTTAAGTGATTATATTTTCAACTCTATTCTTTTAACTGTGACATTGTGTCCAAACAATATCACATGGGACCTAGAATATCTACCCTTCTATATAATGCGTTCAGTTGTTCCTCTTTTTGCTTTCTCCTTCCTAGCGCTTTCACACTACACTTTCCTTCTGTGTGGGTCTCTTCTAGCAATGGAGAATCTGGTATTGACATTTAAGCCTTCCTGAGTCAGAGTTGTTTTTGATTGTATGTGATAACTCCGCTGCCTCATCTAATACTTGTTTATTCAGATGTACACAGACAGAATACTTAGGCCATGATGTATATTTAGCATACGATGAAAGAAATACAGAAGAACTTGAGTGCTGACGAGTACTAAGGAGGTGGTGGTGGGTAGTCGCTAAGTCATGTCTGACTTGCGATCCCATGGACTGTAGTCTGCCGGGATCCTCTGTCCATGGGATTTTCTGGGCAAAAATATTGGAGTGGCTTGCCATTTCCTTCTCCAGGGGATCTTCCCAACCCAGGGATCGAACCCAGGTCTCCTGTACTGCAGGCAGTTTCTTTACCAATAAAGCTACCTGGGAAGCCTAAAATCGACTGAAAAGGCAAGCAAAGCAGAGTGATGAATAAAATTCACTAGAAATTTTGGTTGAGCCATGCAGAGCCTTTCTATAGTGGGACTTAAGGAAGATAAAACACTTGGCAATGTTTTCAAAATTTGGCATTCATATTTAAGGATTATTTTGTTGGAAGAACTACAGTGTCCAGAAATTGTCACTATGGTAGCAGTTTTTAAACTGGGTTCCTCAGAGTTTTGGGGCTCTAAGACTATACAACTTAGGATTGTTTATCTCTCCATCTGTCAAAAGGAAGGTTGAGATAAATGTAATCAGAATAGGCAGGTGTGGATGCATTTATTGGGAATCTATGTAAAATTTGTTTGAAAATAGTTTGGGCTACTAAAACCAAAAATAAAACCAAACAACACACAAACATACACCCCTTTATCAAATTTTATAGGACTTCATAGGACATTTTATGGTGATACAAGATTACCAGGCATCAAGAAAATCTGATATTATGTAACCTAAAGGCAATATATATGCACTTGCAATGCCAGGGGCAAGTGTTGGAATAAAAGCACATGGAACTGGAAGTTTGGAGTAAGTGTTCCCAGGAACATTAATTAAAGATGCCCCTGAACTAAACAATAACTAATATGTAGAGCTCTTAACAGTGTGGATCACAACAAACTGTGGAAAATTCTTAAAGAGATGGGAGTAATAGACCATCTTACCTGTCTTCTGAGAAACCTGTATCTGGGTCAAGAAGCAACAGTTAGAACCAGACATGGAACAACAGACCAGTTCAAAACTGGGAAAGGAGTATGACAAGGCTGTATATTGTCACCCTGCTTATTTAACTTCTATGCAGAGTACATCATGCGAAATGCTGATCTGGATGAATCCCAAGCTGGAATCAAGATTCCTGGGAGAAATATCAACAACTTCATATATGCAGATGATACCACTCTAATGGCAGAAAGTGAAGAGGAGCTAAAAAGCCTTTTGATGAGAGCAGAAGAAGAGAACTGGCTTGAAACAACATTCAAAAAACTAAGATCTTGGCATCTGGTCCCACCACTTCATGACAAATAGAAAGGGAAAAAGTGGAAACAGTGACAGATTTTATTTTCTGGGGCTCCAAAATCACTGCAGATAGTGACTGCAGCCATGAAATTAGAAAATGCTAGCTCCTTGGAAGGAAAGCTATGACAAACCTAGACAGTGTGTTAAAAAGCAGAGACAATACCCATATAGTCAGAGATATGGTTTTTCTAGTAGTCATGTACAGATGTGGGAGTTGGGCCATAAAGAAGTCTGAGCACTGAAGAATTGATGCTTTTGAATTATGGTACTGGAGAAGACTCTTGAGAGTCTCTTGGACAGCAACGAGCTCAAACCAGTCAATCCTAAGGGAAATCAGTCCTGAATATTCATTGGAAGCTCTCTTGTTGAAGCTGAAGCTCCAATACTTTGGCAGCTGAGGTGAAGAGCTGACTCATTGGAAAAGATCCTGATGCTGGGAAAGATCAAAGGGAAAAGGAGAAGGGGGTGGCAGAGGAGGAGGTGGTTAGATAGCATCACTGATTCAATGGACATGAATTTGAACAAACTCCATGAGACAGTGGAGGGAAAAGGAGCACGGCATGCTGTAATAATCCATGGGGTTGCAAAGAGTCCGGCAGGATTTACCAACTGAACAACTGCTGCTGCTGCCAAGTCGCTTCCCTCGTGTCCGACTCTGTGTGACCCCATAGACGGCAGCCCACCAGGCTCCACCGTCCCTGGGATTCTCCAGGAACAACAGCAAAGGGGTAATAATAACAGTAATATTGATTAAATATTTACTATTACTTAGTGATGTTAACTATTTTCTACAATATTTAATCCTGTAAGCAGACTGCTTACAGGAGTAGCTCTTATCAGACTTATCCTTCCACTAAGAATCTGGATCAATTACTGTTTGAAGGCTTCAGAGCACGCCTAAAGAGGCCAGAATTTGAGGGGTCAAGACAAATGAAAAAAGGGAATGTGAGCAGGATCCTTTTTGTGGCTCCCCCCCCCTTTTGATCCATTTGCAACACATAAAAGGGGCATAGAGCTGAAGAAAAAGTAGTGCCCTAGATCTCACAGGAATTTCAGTGGAACTAGGAGAGAAAAACTCATATTCAGGAGTACAAAGATAACCGTAATATGCAGGATCAAGATGCCACAGAAAAAGGAACTCAGAGATATCTGAACTAGCATTCTACATGCAACTTTCCCTAGGAATTTGTGGACTTCTGAACTATGCACAATCAGAGTGAAAAATTGAGAAGCCAAGAAGAATGCAGCAGTTAAGAGACCAAAAGTCCAAACAGGGATTTAAGCATTCCATAGAATTTAAGGGCAGAAATTAGAGTTCAGAGTGGAACCCCCAAAGAAGAAGGGTCCTGGTAAAAATGGAAAACTCTCAGTTGAGACTCAGAAGAACTAGATTCTAAAAGAAAAGAAAAACTGGAAATAGACCACTTTCTACAGGATCAAGATAATATTTGCATACTGTCTTATAGAAGAAAGTGAAGTCCTCTGTGTAGGAAGATATCATCCAAAGCTTTAACATCCTTAAATGTATAATAGTCAATGGACATGTCCAGGGATATCAGGAAATAAGATCGAATAACTGAATTTCAATGACAGTGATATACTACAGATTACTGATGATTAACTAGGCTGATGGTACAATAGAAGGACGTGTACTCATCTTCTCTTATGAGAACACCAAAATTCAACTAGCTGCTGAACAACCAATGACAGGAGAATGTTGGAACCAACCAAAAAAAGATACCCCATGTCTAAGGACAAAGGAGGAACTGCAGCAAGAAGCAACAGTTAGAAGTGGACACAGAACAACAGACTGGTTCAAAACTGGGAACGGAGTGTGTCAGGGCTGTACATTGTCACCTGCTTATTTAACTTCTGTGCAGAGTACATCATGAGGAATGCTGGGCTGGATGAAACATGAGCTGGAATCAAGATTGCCAGGAGAAATATCAATAACCTCAGATATGCAGATGACACCACCCTCCTGGCAGAAAATGAAGAGGAACTAAAGAGCCTCTTGATGAAAGTGAAAGAGGAGAAAAAACTCACTTAAAACTCAACATTCAAAAAATCAAGATCAAGGCATTCAGTCCCATCACTTAATGGCAAATAGATGGGGAAACAATGGAAACAGTGACCGACTTTATTTTCATGGGCTCCAAAATCATCACAGACGGTGACTATAGCCACAAAATTAATAGACACCTGCTCTTTGGAAAGAAAGCTCTGACCAATCTAGAGACAGCATATTAAAAAGCAGAGACATTACTTTGCCAACAAAGGTCTGTATGGTCAAAGCCATGTTTTTCCCAGTGTTCATGTATGGATGTGAGAGCTGGACCCATAAAGAAGGCTGAGCACTGAAGAACTGATGCCTTTGAACTGTGGTGTTGGAGAAGACGCTTGAGAATCCCTTGGACTGCAAGGAGATCAAACCAGTTAATCCTGAAGGAAATCAGTCCTGAATATTCATTGGAAGGACTGATGTTAAAGCTGAAGCTCCAATACTTTGGCCACCTGATGTGAAGAGCGGACTCACTGGAAAAGACCCTGATGCTGGGAAAGACTGAGGGCAGGAGGAGAAGGAGGTGACAGAGGATGAGATGGTTGGATGGCATCATCTACTCAATGGACATGAGTTTGAGCAAGCTCTGGGAGATGATGAAGGACAGGGAAGCCTGGCATGGTGCATTCCATGGGTCACAAAGAGTCGGACACTGAGCAACAATAAAAAACAATAGGTTATTGACATATTGAACTATTAGACAAATTTAAAAATAACTATGATATGTTTAAGAAACGTAGTTGTACAATTTGATTATTTCACAACTGGAATCTATAAACAAGGATCAAATGTTAATCCTAGAATTGTAAAACAAGTAAGAATGCAAGAGATGGGTATAATAATACATTACACATAGTAGAAGAGAAGGTTAGTAAAGCAGAAGATGTTAGTAAAACATAATAGATTGAAGCAGCGAGAGGAAAAGTGTGAAAGATAAAGAAAAGAACACAATAGTCATGAAATCCAGTGGGAAAAAAACTAACATAGTGCTTCTCAAAGTATAATCCTGAGACTACTTTTAGTATCAGTCCCTGACAAGACAAGTAGATAAGGATAGAGTATTTATAAATATTTATAACAATTAACTTTCCCACAGAATCATTAATGTATTTTATGACAGAATCAGTCTATAAGAGATTAGAAATAAAAGGAAAAAAATTCCTTACAAATAGTTGGAGAAACATTGTTATAATATATGTGTACCTGGAATCCCAGAAATCAAGGAGATAAAGAATGTGGCAAAAATAACATTTAAAATTGTATGGGCTAAGGATTTTTCAAAATGTTAAAGACCTTAAGGTACAATTTCATGAAGGTCCATGAACCATAAAGAGAATAAATACAAATAAAGTCATACCTAGGAGCATCAGAATGAAGCTATTTAAACCCTAAAACTAAGGGGAAAAAAATGAAGGGTGCCTGAGAAAAGGAAAAAGAAAAACCTTCAAAGGAACAATAGCAAGACTGAAGCTGCTTTTTCAGTTGAAATGGTGGAACCCAGGTGACAATGGAATGGCATCTACATGGGTGCAGAAAGAAAATATTAATTATTAGGCTGCTGACCTAATTCTACAGTGAGTGAAAATACCCTTCAAAGTAAAGATGAAACAAAGATATTTGCAGATGAACAAAAACGTAATTTGGTGTCAGCAGACACAATGAAATATTAAAGAGAATTATTTAGGCAGAGAATGAACCGATATGGAAGCACAGGAGCAAAAAAATGAATGAAGAGCCAGAGGAAGGCTTAATATGAAGGTAAATATAGGTAAATATTATGCAAAACAAAAATAGTTATGTCTAATGAAATTAAAATACATGACAATAATAGTAAAAAATGTAGGAGCAGGGTAAGGTATTGAAGTGTTCTAAGATCCTTGCAGTGTTTGGGAACTGATGAAAATGCTAAACTATACTCCAATAATTCAAGGGCAAATAATGTAACTTCTAGGGCAATAACTTAAAAAAATAATATAAGAATGGAGAGTAACAGGTCAATAAAGAAGAAATGGAAAAAAATAAATTACTTGATTAATTTTTTAAGAGATGAGAAAAGATATGAAATAAATGAAAATAGGAAACAAGAAGATGGTAAATTTGAATCCAGATATATCAGTGGTTTGTTAAGTATAAATGGTTTAAATATTCCCACTAAAAGGCATATTGCTCAACCACATAAAAAATGGATTTTATTCTACCTGAATAGACACATTAAATATCAGGCCATGGAAAGATTGGAAATAAAAGAGGAGCAAAAGATAAACCATGCAAATACTTATCAAAAGGAAGCTGGTATAACTATACTGATATTAGATGCTGTAGATTTTAAGGAAATTAAATCATACTGAAAATGAAAGAAGCCATTTTACGGTGATGAAATGGAATTCCAGGAATTTGAAATGAAATGGAATTTGGAAGGAATTGCAATAATCTTAAAAGATATGTATTTAATAACACAAAATGTTTGAAGCAAAAACTGAAAGAACTTAGAAGTGGACAATCTGACAATCATAGTTGAAGATTTCAGTAAATCTTACGCTCTCTTTAATTGTTGGCATTAGCAGACAAAAATATGACTAAGAACATATTATATTTGAAAACATAGTTAACAGATTTAACTTAAATGGCATATATAAACATGTACCTCCCAAAGCTGCAAAATACACATTTGCAGATAAATATGACATGGGCAATAAAATTGATTACACACCAATTAATAAAGTAAATCTTCAAAAAGTTCAGTGAAGTTACATGTAGTATTTCCTCTGAATACAGTAGAATTAGGCTACAAATCAATAGCAAAAAGATACCAAGAACATACGTACATCTTGTGTTGTGCTTAGTCGCTCAGTTGAGTCCAACTCTTTTCCACCCCATGGACTGTAGCTCACCAGGCACATCTGTTCATGGGAATTCTCCAGGTAAGAATATTGGAGTGGTCTGTCATGCTCTCCTCCAGGGGATCTTCCCAACCCAGGGATCGAACTCAGGTCTCCTGCATTGCAGGAGGATTCTTTACCATCTGAGCCATCAGATACTGGAGTGGGCAGCCTATCCCTTCTCGCACGGATATTCTCAATCCAGGAATTGAACCAGGGTCTCCTGCGTTTCAGGTGGATTCTTTACCAGCTGAGCTACCAGTGAAGCCCACATATATCCTATGACCCAGTAATTCCATTCCTGGATATGTAACACAAATGTGTACTTTTGGCAGGAAGGGAAATGTGCAATTATGTTCATGAAGTCTTAAATAACCCTTTGTCTATCAACAGTAAAATGAAAAAATTATGCCATATATTTATACAATGGAATAATGAATGAAACACTGCTATATGTACACAAAATGAGTCTTGCAGATGCAATGATGAGCCAGTCAAGTCAGACACAAAAAAACGTATCACATGTGATTCTACTTATAAATTCCAAGTGAAAGTCACTCAGTCATGTCTGACTCTGCGACTCCATGGACGATACAGTCCTGGAATTCTCTAGGCCAGCATACTGGAATGGGTAGCCTTTCCCATTTGCAGGGGATCTTCCCAACCCAGAGATCGAATCCAGGTCTCCCTCATTGCAGGTGGATTCTTTACCAATTGAGCTATCAGGGAAGTCTATAAATTCCAAAACAGGTAAAACTAAGCTATAATGATATGTCAGAATAATGTTTTCTTTTCTTACTATGTATATATAGTGTCCTTAAATGTGTCTTTTAATAAAACTCCCCCCAAACAAAAAAAAAACCTCAAGATAAGGAAGTGAAGTGCCTGCTCCCTGAAAACAGTGGGCAAACATTACAAACAGGAAATTTCTTGGGTTCCAGTTCTGTATTTTTCATGAATAGTCCTCCACCTAATAAAATGTCTTACTTCTTTTTAAATCCCATTAGCATTTTCATTTATTATTTATTAGGGAAATAAACATACCAGCTAATGGTATTATTTGTCTCAGATCCTTGGGGCAGCATGATGTAGTGGTTAAAGAGAAAGCCCTGGAGACAGACTATTTGGTTTAAATCTCAGTTTAATATTTGGACAAATCACTTGAACTCTCTGTGTCTTAGTTTCTTCCCTGTAAAATCATGGTAGCAGTAATACCTATGTCATAGTGCTGTTTTGAGAATTAAATGAGTCAATTCAAACAGTGTCTGGCACAAGAGTAAGCACTCTATAAAAGTTTGTGATTGTCACTATAATTACCTTGAGGGATTTGACTGTTCTTTATATTTGTTTTAAATTCATCTAATACCTAGAACTGTACTTAGCAGTCAGGAAGCTAGGATTTCCGGAAAGCTAGAGGCATAGTTATTTTGGGAACTGACTCTGTTTTCTGTCTATGGATGAAGATGAACTTATACTGATGACAAGGTTGGCTCATGAACCAGAAGCTTAAATAGAGCAGCATAAATTAGTCTAAGTGTTAAGAATAAGATGAGAAGAATTTGTTTTCTTAATCCTGGCAGGACTCTACAACCCAGGAGAGTGTCACGAGCAGCTTGGCACTGTGTTAGGGACCCAAACGGTAAGTGCAAAGACAAGTGATCCTAAAGCACTTACCTTGCGTCCACTGCTAAGAACTCATGGCTAAGTAAGTTGGAAACTTACAGCAATGGCATGCATATATCAGTTTCTGCAAATGTGTCAGATTCCTGAACTCTGAAACCTATGTATTTGGAAAAAAAATTGTGATTTTAATTGAATTAAATTATATTAATTTGAACTGAATTGAATCTTCAGAGGTAGTAAGAACTAGTTGAGTGGTTTAACTCATAGACTTTGGAGTCAGATAGATTTGAATTTATCAGATATGTGAATTTTCATAAAGCATTTAATTTCTCAGGGCCTCAGCTTCCTCATTTGTAATATGTGGGCAGTAATTATAGGAACCCCACAGGGTTGTTTTAGGGATTAAATGAGATATGTTTCTGGTACATATATTAAATACTCAGTAAACAGCAGTTATCATTATTGTAGATGTTATTTTCTTAATTATTCTTAGCCAAGAGTCTAAAACCAGGCTGACCTGATTTATGAAAATCAGTTTTGATCTTTCCAAATGTGTCATTTCCCTCCTTCTTAAAGTCTGTTTTATTCTCCTGGTAACCCTTAGTATGGATAGGGAGTGGCTATTATCTGCAATTGGCATAGACAATAACAGAGAGAAAGTGATTTCCCTAACAATTTCATAACTGTTGCTGTTAGAGATGAACCTAGAACCCAGGCCTCCTCAATGCTAGCAATGACATTTTTATTCCTTCCTATTTTTCTACATTCTTATCTCCAGATACCCAGGGAGAGAATAGCACCTATGTAAAGGCTTCTTGAAAGAGAGGGATATTATCCTAAATTATTAGTCCAAGAATATCCCATCTTTTCAGATGTAGTAGTTAGATGGTTGACATAAGTCAGTAGAGGTTTTTAGGAAATTTTAAGAGGTTTGATACAGAAGCTTCATTTAAGGATGCTCCCACTTTTAGGACCCAACATTTTCACTCTTCCACACTATGGTTCATTTTAGCCTCAACCTCTCTCTGGAATGGCCTTTCATCTTTCTGAATTCTTGTTCTCAGGTGAGATCTTTCTATTCCTCTACTTCCCAGGCTAGAGATGATTATCACACCATGGCTCCTACATTTGTTGCTCCTCATTTAAAACCATCAACTCAGCAATGAGTTTTTATATTGGAGCTCAGGGTTTCCTTGAAGAAAATTTAGGTCAACAGGCAAGCCATTTAACTATTTTAAAAAACTAACATATTTCTAAGGCTGCAGGAAGCATTCTAGAATTCTACCTTCCCTCTCAGCAGTAGCTGTGAGCTTCCTGAGAACAGAGTCTTTGTCTCTTTTTTTCCCTGCAGAATCCCCCAGGGCATGGAACCTTACAAAGACTCATTAAGTAGTTCCTCAGTGAATGAATGATGTTCTGACTCAGAAACCCTTGGCATTTTAGTTGATTTCCTATCTTTTGTATCCCTTTATCCATACCTTTCAAATTTTTGGTTTACATTCTGATTGAATGCTTTTGGAATTTTGATTATGTTGCCAAACTCAGGGCTAGCTGCTCGGTGCTCAAAAGCCAATAACTTGAGAGGCAAATATCAGCAGAAAGGACAGGTGTTCTAATCAGAAAAGCTGGCAGTCTGAGGAAAAAATGAACTTGTGTCCAGAGACCAACTCCAAAGATTCTGCTTAGCCATGACAGTTTTCAAAGAGGAAAATGAGGGGAAGAATCTCAGTGAATCTTTGAGGCAGGAGGTTGGGTTCTGCATCATTCTCCATTGTATACGGACAGGCTGACTCTCTTTTCAGGTGTTTCTCTTGCCCAGGTGTTCTACCTGCAGGATTCTTTAGGGGACTGGTAGGAGTAATGAAAGTAAAGTATGAGTCACTCAGTGGTGTCCGACTCTTTGCAACCCCATGGACTGTAGTCCACCAGTCCGTGGAATTCTCCAGGCAAAAATACTGGAGTGGGTAGCCATTCCATTCTCCAGGGGATCTTCCCAACCCTGGGATCGAACCCGGGTCTCCTGCATTGCAGGCAGATTCTTTACCATCTGAGTCACCAGGGAAGCCAGTTCAGAGCAGAGAGCCAATCATTGTTTCACTACTTAATTCTTCATTCTTTTCATCTAGGAAAAGAACTGACAGGTTAGGCAAGGCATGGTGTTCATTCAGGAAAGCATGTCAGGAGTTAGTTTCAACTGATTAGTGATCTCATCCCTATAGTTAGGTTTTTAAGGTTAGAGTGAAACAGAAATGGGTAAACAGGAACGGGTCAAAAGAGCTGCTTCCAGTTATTTGGAAAGTATGTAGAATTGCTTTATATTCTAATTGAATTTCAAACTTCCTGGCTCCTTAAAGTAGTGCCTTCTACCCATACCCTGGTCCAAGTGTTTATGGCCATGAAATTACCTGCTTTTGAATATTAGATTTCTTAGTAAATGAATTAAAAATGAAGCTATTAGTTTGTCTTAATTAAATTCTAGCACTAAATTATTGTTATTAATACTTGAAAAATTTCAGATATAAGTTTTCTGATGATTAAGACCATAGGATATTCTCAAAATTGGCTTTTTGTAAGATGTTGCTTTCCACTTTCATTGCCAGAGTACATAGAATAGCATTTTGCTGCTACGAGCCATATTTGATTTTCTCTAATAAGACTTTTAATAGCCTTTTCTGACCTAACGAACAAATAAACCTGTGAACAAACGAGCACCAAGTAACCTCAGGTAAGCTAGCCTGTGCTGGGTCTCCAGAGGAGTCTCTGGTGCTCTCTGAACCAGAAATGATGAGTTCCTTCAGACTCCTGGGCCTGCCTAATGCTATGCAGGGAGCAGTGGAAGGTTTGTTCGGCTTCCCTTTTGTGCCAAGGCAACTGGAGACACTTTTAATCCACTGTATTTCAAACAGTTGCAAGCAAAGAAAAAAATGTCATGGGAATATCCAGATTTGGGCAGATAACAACCCCGCTCTTTATATCCCACTTATTAATCCATAGGAAGGAAGGGGAGAGACGGTCTTTGGACGGTCAGCTATCCATGTGCAGTAGTTGGATGCTGAGCCCTTTTCAAATGTACTCAGAATAAAAATGAAACCCTACTACTTGTTTTGCCCATTAGATAGCATTATCTCCATGGAACGCCAATTCATATCTCTTTGTGCTGTGTGTGGTTCTCACATATGGGATTTTAATAACCTCCATGCTGTGCTATGAATTTATAAGCAGGGCCGATAGAGAAAAAGCACCACAGGACTTTATTTTTTCATTATTACTCTTTTGACAAACAGGGTCTGTCTCATTTCTATAAGGTTCTTCTGACAGCACTGGCAGTGTTGCGGCTAGAGGTATAGTGTTACCATGGAAAGGAATAAGCTTTTTATTTATTTGCTATCTATTTTTTCTGGGCTCCGTTTCCTACCCCCATCCTGCCTTTAGCCCCCTCTGTGATATCCTATGGCATTGTACTTGCAGCTTCAGTGAACTGATTGCACAGAAATGGGCCCTGCTCTCTAGCTCTGTAGTTCATCTTACATTCTGATATTTTTTTCTGCAAATCCTTTTAAATGTGGTTGCATTTCTCCTCCATACAGTTCTGCCGGTCACAAAAACCTATTTAGTATGGTGGATAGGAGAGCAGACTCTGTAGCCAACTAGACCTGGATATGAATGCTAGCTTTTCTCTCAGATCTTGGAAAAAAAATATTTGAATTGTTTTAACTCATTTATAAAATGGTAATGATACACCTTCCTCCTAAGGTTGACGGGATAGTTAATTGGTATATTATTTATGAGTTATTTAGCACAATATTTGACAGAGTGTTAATAGAGGTTGCTATTATTGTTATTATTCATTTAGCAAATATTTACTGATTGCTACTAGATGTCAGACACTATTTCAGATGCTGGAGTTATACAAAAAATGAAACAATTTCCTTGCTTTTATAAAACTCACTATCTAATTAATAGTCATTAAAACTGCAATTGAATATTACACTTTATATTCTTTTCAAATAGCACTTAAAATCTGCCTTTTTCTTTTCTTAAATGTGAAGGTTAAAATTGTTTTATAGTCTTAAGTATAGATGAGTAATCCTACTGTATTGTTAGTTTTTTATTTATCTTGCTTTCAAACCCCTCTTCTATTTTCATGTTGTGTCCATCTGAACTGATCTGTTCAACCAAGAAAAAAAAATTTTGTGATTCTGGCTTCTCTAGCTATCATTACCTTTTTATTATAGATTCAAGTCTGTTTTAGATTCAATCCCTCTAACTCAATATGGTACTTTATCTGAAATTTCATATTAGACCTCTTGGATGTTACAGTAAAATGTAGGTTAAAAAAGCAAGTTTTGAAAAGTGAAGGAGAGGAAAGAATTCAGGAGCTAAATCGTCACATATCTTTATCAAGACAGCGTCACGCAGAGTTGAGTGGGCATCTGTTTATAGGTATATTTTGACATATGTGCACACATGCTCATGTATATAAGGAAATTTATTTGTGTGATTTAGACACTTAGTACATTTTATATTGTTTCCCAGTTCAATATGTAGTTGGTGAACTGTATATCCCAGTAGTACCAGAGATCTCCACATTGTTGGAGAATCCTCAGAATTCACTGCACTTAAAAAAAAAATTGAAGACTTACGTTCTAACAAATCTAAATAAAGCAGAACCCTATTTAGCATTGATATTGGGTAATGGTTTTAAAACCTCTCTATCAGTAAACATCACAGATAACCAGTGTGATATTTACAGTTCATCTGAGTCTGTTTTCATACATTCAAATATTTATTAACACCTGCTCTGGGGAGGTAGCTTGTTTGTGTTGTTGATGCAGTGGTAAATGGATTGTTCTGTTCCTCCAAGAAATTTAGGGTCAAACAAGAGAGACTGACAATAAATGAGTAAATGGATTCATAAGCACATAAGTAAAATTATGGTGGTGTCTCTGAGGGTACAATATTGTATGCTATGAAAAGCTCTAATGGAGAGGATTTACTTTGAGCTGGATGGCTGGTCAGGACAAGACTTCTTTGAGAAGCTGACATTTAAGTTAAGTCCTGCTTGATGAGAAGGTACCTGCAAAAATAGCAGGGGACATGGAGGGCAAAGTATTCCAGGACAAAAAGAAACAGAATAGTCCAAATTTTGAGATTGAGATGAGAATATGACCTGGTCAAGAATCTTACAGAAGTTAAGTTTGCTGGCTGATTATGACTGGAGGCCTAAAGCCATGTGAATAGTTTGGAGTTTATTCTACATGCAGTAGGAACTTTGTTGATCTGGGGGTTAAAAGAAGTAAGAAAGCAGTCTCCTTACGGAGACATTTCAAATAATGCCAGCCAACAGTGTCTTGCTTTACGTAGTTTGTGTTTGGATTCAGTTTTGGAATCAGTTACCTTCATGGACCCATGTGCCTTTTGAGAGTGTGAAATATGGATTCCCAAGCTCAGGATCTCTATGTTTATTTTGAATGCTAATTACCACAAATATGTTTTTAATTGGTAACTATATCTTAGCACACTTCATTACACTTAACCTTTTAGATCACTTCTAATTCATCCTGTTAAAAAGTTTTCTATTAAGAAAGTATGACACACATCAACCACATTTTAATTACCTTTTTTCTGGAAGACATTTGTGTTGGACAGAATTTATCTGTCAAGGAGGAAATGAAAAAAAATATCACACTTTGAGAAAATAATGAAAATAAGATCAAATGCCAAACATCCCACTGCATTTATTTACTAGATGATTTAGTATTCTGTTTTTACATGTGTTATGTGTTTGCTTAGTCTTAATTATGTCCAACTCTTTGCAATCCTATGGACTGTAACTTGCCAGGTTCCTCTGTCCGTGGGGATTGTCCAGGCAAGAATACTGGAGTGGGTTGCCATGCCCTCCTCCAGGGGAATCTTCCTAACCTAGGGATTGAACCCAGGCCTCCCACATTACAGGTAGATTCTTTACCATCTGAGCCACTAGGGAAGCATTCTGTTTTTACATAATACTGTTTGTTCGTTCAGCCTAACTTTTTGGCACCATTTATTAAGAATGCACATAATTCAATTTTTTGTAATAGCCAGTGATTTAATACAGCTGGATATTTGCTTTCTCTCCCATCAATGGTCTGCTACCACTTCCTATCATTATATCATACTGACCTTTAATCCAGCATTTACATACAAAATCAGTTTTATGTATGCTTCTTATTTTAATGGCTTTTGATAGATTTCCCTGTACTCATTTATTTATAGAAATGATTTATTATTTATATTGTTTTCATGGTACTTTTATTTCTGTGTTTCATTTTGTTTTGGAGGAACCACCTTGTATTCTAACAATTCTCTGTGGGGTATACATGAATTTTAGAAAAGTTGTTCCATATAAATAAATATTGATAATTCTTTCTACCTGTATCTGCAGCTCTTATTATCTTTAATCTCCACATTAAAAAAAATATTTAAAGGAATTTATTGAATTAGATGAGAAGGACTTTAGTGTTAACTAATAGAGATGGCTGCTCCTCTCTGGCATCTACATTATCGATAATTTATTGACTACTGAACTTCTGTAACACTAGCATTCATCAAATTTCAAAACTTAGCTATGATTTATTAAAGATTCTGCTACTGGTAATCAACCTTTTAGCTAATGGAGCATACACTGGGTTTTTGCAAAGAGAAGGATGGTTCCCTCCCAAGGGGTTTTGGCTCCAATGACGAAGTGTTGCTTTGTGGCTTTGGCAGTCATCAGAGGAGCCCGGCTGCTGGGAACTGAAATGCTCAGAGCTTGCCAGCCCCAAACCACTGTGTTCTTCACAGCTCTCTAGTGCCAGCAATCTGTGTGCCAAGGAAATAGAAACCTGTCTAGAAAATAAACTGTTTTCTCTTGACTTTTCCTCTAGGAAGACTAGGAGAGGCTGAACCTATGAGTTGCTTTATGATTAAAAAAGAACTTAGGACTTTACCTTGGAAGTTTAATACTACAATTTCATACAGGAAAAAAATGGTGCATTATTTATGCTCCCCCAAATTACTTTATTCCCAATTATCAAAATGTCTGTTAACTTTTTAAGTGATTAATAAAATGGTGGTGGTGGTAACAGTTATTTCAGCTCTTGTACTAAGGCAGTCCCTGTGTATGAAAGGTCTGAAGTGTAAATGGTGATGTGAGCCTGTGACTGGGTGGAAATTATTCCAGCGGGATGATTGTATATACATGAATATGGGTTATATGGGCAGGTAATGCTTATGATATTGGTAGCATGTAAATTCACTAGCTAACAAAACTTTTTGCAGGATTGCGTATTCTTTAGAAATAAATTACAAGGCTATTTGGAATATACATGTTTGACCTATAACATTGGAATTGACTTTACTCGCTTTTACTCAACTGTCCCTGTCTCTTCTTATTTCCTCTCTTTCTATTATTTCCTATTTCTCCTTCAATACATACTCTCCTCCATCTGATTTTCATCAGAAGGAAAGTTTTCTACTTAATCTAGCACATGACTGAGATGTAAATGTGGGATACTATGACGTTAGGGCTTGAGCTATATTCAGTACAACTAGTATTATTCTAAGAGGGTAGACTCTTGTGAAAAATTGGCAAAACTTGGAGCACAGAAAAGATTAAATTCACAGCATTTGTATGGCTTAATTTTATTAGACCTATTGATAAGCAGTTATTAGGATTCCTTGATTTCTTTTAGACCTGAGATTTTCAACCTCAGCACTATTGACATTTCAAAAGAAAGTTGAAAGTGCAAGTTGCTCAGTCGTGTCCAACCCTTTGCAACCCCATGGACTATACAATCCCTGGAATTCTCCAGTCCAGAATACTGGAGTGGGTAGCCTTTCCCTTCTCTGGGGATCTTCCCAACACAGGGATCGAACTCAGTTCTTCCACATTGCAGGCAGATTCTCTACCACCTGCGACACAAGGGAAGGCCAAGAATACTGGAGTGGGTATCCTATCCCTTCTCCAGGGGGTCTTCCCAACCCAGGAATCGAACCAGTCTCTCCTGCATTGGAGGTGGATTCTTTACCAACTGAGCTATCAGGGAAGCCTTAATGTTGGGTTTGTTATTGGGCTTGCTATATGGCTTCCCTTGTACCTCAGCTGGTAAAGAGTCCATCTGCAATGTGGGAGACCTGGGTTTGATCCCTGGCAAGAATACTGGAGTGGGTTGCCATTTTCTTCTCCAGAGGATCTTCCCAACCCAGGGGTCAAATCCATGCCTCCTGCATTGGCAGGCAGATTCTTTACCACTGAGTCCCCTGCGAAGCACATTAAGTGTAGTTTCTTAAAAATCTGTTTTTAAAGACTGGATTTCCCCCACTTATCTCATTATTTCTAACAGCATTTCAAATTCAAAAGCTTATGCCCAATGCTAACAAAGCCTGAATAGATAGAAAGTAAGCATCTTCCTTTTTATTAGATAAGATGTCCAGCAATGAAAAAGGATTAGCTTCCAAACTATACAAGCAGCTCATACAACTCAATTCCAAAAAAACAAACAACCCAATCAAAAAGTGGGAAAAAGACCTAAACAGATATTTCTCCAAAGAAGACATACAGATGGCTAACAAACACATGAAAAGATGCTCAACATCACTCAATATTAGAGAAATGCAAATCAAAACTACAGTGAGATATATCACCTCACACTGGTCAGAACGATCATCATCAAAAAGTCTACAAACAATAAATGCTGAAGAGGGTGTGGAGAAAAGGGAATGCTCTTGCACTATTGGCGGGAATGTAAATTGATACAGCCAATATGGAAGACGGTATGGAAATTCCTTTAAAAACTAGGAATAAAACCACCATATGACCCAGCAATCCCACTCCTAGGCATATACCCTGAGGAAACCAAAACTGAAAAAGACACATGTATCCCATTTTGCATTGTGGCACTATTTATAATAGCTAGAACATGGAAACAACATAGATATCCATTGACAGATGAATGGATAAAGAAGTTGTGGTACATATATACAATGGAATAATACTCAGCCATAAAAAGGAACAAATTTGAGTCAGTCCTGATGAGGTGGATGAACATAAAACTTTTTATACAGAGTAAAGTGGGTCAGAAAGAGAAATATCGTATTCTAATGCATATATATGGAATCTAGAAAAATGGTACTGAAGAATTTATTTACAGGGCAGCAATGGAGAAACAGACATAGAGAATAGACTTATGGACGTGGGGAGAGGGGAGGAGAGGGTGAAATGTATGGAAAGAGTAACTTGAAACTTACATTACCATATGTAAAATAGATAGCCAACGGGAAATTGCCGTATGGCTCAGGAAACTCAAACAAGGGCTCTGTATCAAGCGAGAAGGGTGGGATGGGGAGGGAGGTGGGAGGGAGGTTCAAAAGGGCAGGGACATATGTATACCTATGGCTGATTCATGTTGAAGTTTGACAGAAAACAAAATTATGCAAAGCAATTATCCTTCAACAAAAAAATAAAAAGAAAAAAAATCTGTTTTTAAAGACTGGATTTCCCCAACTTATCTCATTATTTCCAAGAGCATTTCAAATTCAAAAGCTTATGCCCAATGCTAACAAATCCTGAAGAGATAGAAAGTAAGCATCTTCCTTTTTATTAGATAAGATGTCCAGCAATGAAAATCCCTGGATATAAAGAACTTGTTAAGATATATTATGTCAGATGAAAGTGCTATTTTAATAACTGATTGTTATTCTTGGCATGGATATTTTATTTTAGAAAAACGGATAATTAGCATTTTGGCTTATCACTTTGTCTCCATGAATACAATTAATTTGATAGACAGACAACCAAGAGAGGCTTCATTAAATAATAGGTCTAATCATCCTGGGACTAGAGTAAATTAGAGGTTAGACTTCCAGCTTGAGAGTTGGAACTCAGAGTTTGGTGGCAATGTCATCTCATTCATCCAGGATATTTCTGTGGATCGACCTTATGTTGTAGTCAAAAATGAGAGCACAGGTCAGTTGGCTAGAAATAACAGTCAGAATTCAGCTTGGGAAGCCATAGGCTACACTGCATTTAACTTGCAGCTGGATAATTGCAAGAACACATTCAAAGCATAACTACAAGTCCTGTGGTGTTTGGACTTAGCACCTTCAATTTCTAAATAATGGTCCATTATTGATGTGGGAATATTAGAAAGTTTTTCAGGGAAAAAAAAATATCAGCCTGGAACCATTCCCCTTTGCATACATTATACACTTTACTGCCATCTGTGGTTATCCATACTATACATAAAACCTAAGTACTTTTCCAAAAAGACTACAAATAACATTTTTTTGAGAACAGTCTTCCTAACATCCAGCCAGGAATCTATTTTGAAATTAATTTAAAAATAGTTTAACTTATCCTTTTATTTAAGAAACAAAGCCCAAGCTGTTTGATTTGGGACTATCTGATTGTCACTCAGAGGAGAGCCATCCATTAATGGAATTTTCCTGGCCTTGGTCGTCTTTTGAAGCTTGCAGTGCAGTCTTAAGAATGGGTGACATTGTTACTTAGATTTCCTCTGTGGGACAATGGGAGAACTCGGGTCTGAGAAATTATTCTCATCATGAGATGGAAGAATGATTTTACTGACCATTCATGCTCTACATACATGACCCAACTCACAGAGAAGCCTTCGCTCTGTGTGTCCTTAAGTCGCACCTGACATTTTACCTCCTGATGTTTTCTAAGTAGCATTTTTCTACCAAGCAGACTTGTGTGGAAAAAAAAAATGAAGGTAACAAGTGTATGCTGCTTCTGAATCACATTTATCTTTATTCCTAACATCTCAGAAAAATAGCAAAGCACAAAGCCCAAACAGAAGTAATTTATAAGTTCTGAGGGGAATCCTCATGTGATATAATGCAAGAAATAAAAAGCCCTTATTTCCCCTTGAAAATGTGTGCATGTGTACTTTTATTTATTAATCACAAGATTTGTTATTGATGTATCTCTTAGGTGCAAAACTTCTTTCACCTAAGAAAGGTGAAAAAGTGAAAGTGAAATTGTTAGTTGCTCAGTTGTGTCTGACTCTTTGTGACCCCATGGACTTTAGCCTACCAGTTTCCCCTGTCCATGGAATTCTCCAGGCAAGAATACTGCAGTGGGTTGTCATTCCCCTCTCCAGGAGATCTTCCTGATGCAGGGGTTGAACTCAGGTCTCCTACATTGCAGGCAGATTCTTTACCATCTGAACCATGAAAGCCCTCTAAGAAGGGTGGGTCCTGACTGTACTTAGGGGACTGGGGAGTGGTAGGTGTGAGCATTCAAGCTTGAAGAAACTCAGAGGAATACACTGCTTTGTTAATAATAATAATAATGGAGATATATTGGACTTCCTTGTGGTCCAGTGGTGAAGAGTCTGCCTGCCAATGCAGGAGATAGGGGTTCAGTCCCTGGTCAGGGAAACTTCCACATGCCACAGGACAACGCAGCCCGTGTGCCACAGCTCCTGAAGCCCACGTGCCTAGAGCTCGTGCTCCAGAAGAGAATCTGCCACAGTGAGAAGCCCACCCTGCAAATAGAGAGTAGCCCCCCACCCCCCACTTACTGCAATGAGAGAAAGCCCACTTGCAGCAGTGAAGACTCAGGGCAGCCAATAAATAAATAAATAATTTTGTAAAAAATGGAGAGATACAGAGTCTAGGGTATATTGTTTGGAAGAAATGGAGATCTGGAAGGGGGGAAACTTTTCCATTTTCCCAGACCATTTTCAACTAAATTTCCATTGTCCAGTTAAACTCTGTGGGTTTTTTATTTTTTATTTTTTTTTACTTTTGATGACTAGTTGTATTGACTTTTACTCAGGTTTGCCATAGGGCAAAAACAGAGGTTGCTCATGGATAACTAATAAATGACTTGCACAAGTTAAGAAACAGTCAAGAGTTGAAAAATCTTTGCTAAAGTACACAGAAAGGATCAGAAAGGGAGTTGAATGCAAGTCTGATGAAAAGCCAATGCTTAATTTTATTCTACTATGCTGCTAGGAACTGGTTCCATTATAATTTTCCTAGAACAGCTTAAATTCTTTAAGATGAGCTAGAAGCAGAATATGATTAAAGGTTGATGGTATTGAAGTAACTTTATAAAATTATATGCATTTATATATATAAATGTTTGTATATTAAACTTTCAAAGCCTTGATATTAATGGCTTTTATTTTAAATTATGTCTTCATTGTTTAACCCATTTTGGAAAAATGGTTTATAGGCAAATGTATGCTTTTGGAAACAAAAAGGTACAGAAATGGTATGGCCATGGTATCATAAACTTTTTGTCTCCTCTAACAAGAAATAAACATTTAGTTGGAGCAAATCCCATATTTTGAAGTGTCACCTACACTTTGCCTATTATAAAATTAGCACTTGTTTGTTACAGTTCAGTTCAGTTCAGTCGCTTAGTTGTGTCCGACTCTTTGTGACCCCATGAACCGCAGCATGCCAGGCCTTCCTGTCCATCACCAACTCCAGAGTCCACCCAAACCCATGTCCATTGAGTCGGTGATGCCATCCAACCATCTCACCCTCTGTCGTCCCCTTCTCCTCCTGCCCTCAATCTTTCCCAGCATCAGGGTCTTTTCAAATGAGTCAGCTTTTCCCATCAGGTGGCCAAAGTATTGGAGTTTCAGCTTCAAAATCAGTCCTTCCGATGAATATTCAGGGTTGATTTTCTTTAGGACTGACTGGATGGATCTCCTTGCAGTCCAAGGGACTCGCAAGAGTCTTCTCCAACAACACAGTTCAAAAGCATCAATTCTTCGGTACTCAGCTTTCTTTATAGTCCAACTCTCACATCCATACATGACCACTGGAAAAACCATAGCATTGACTAGATGGATGTTTGTTAGCAAAGTAATGTCTCTGCCTTTTTAATATGCTGTCTAGGTTGGTCATAACTTTCCTTCCAAGGAGTAAGCATCTTTTAATTTCGTGGTTGCAATCACCATCTTGTTTGTTTACACATACACAAAACGTTTTCATAAAAATTAGAACTAGAAAAATCATTTGACTCTTCACACCCTCCCTGTCTGCTTCACCCACCTCATTTCCCCAACCTTCTACTCCCCACCAAATGAATTATATGGTACTGAAAGGTTATCTGTTTTTATGATAATCTGCATGCCAGTGTGCTAAGTTGCATCAGCTAAGTCCAACTCTTTGGGATTCATGGACTGTAGCTCACCAGGCTCCTCTGTGGATTCTCCAGGCAAGAATACTGGAGTGGGTTGCCATGCCCTCCTCTGGGGGATTTCCCAACCCAGGGATCAAACCCAGGCCTCTTATTGGCAGGTTGCTTCTTTACCATTACAGCCACCTAGGAAGCTCTATGATAATACATGTCTACCTAATTCATTAGATTGCTAATTAGGCACTGTGTCTCAGACATGCAGCTACAGACTTGAGCCCAGGTCCAAGGCAGGGATGCTGGAACAAGGATTTAAATGTTACTTATAGCTTGCAGTCAAGACTCTTGCAAGATTCAGATTTCTTTTAAGGTAAAAAGGAAACCCATTCTCTTCATGGCCTCTCAATAAACTTATATTGTAAGTGAAACAAAAGTTAAAATTTGTTTCCATTTTGCATTGGCTATGCTTAAACATTTTATAGTAATTGATCTGGTTTCACTTGAGAGTTTTTTTTTTTTCAACTTTAAAATATGTAAGGTTGCTACAATATTCGATGCCTATGAGATGCTCAGATGAGGATTTTTAGATGGCGCTAGTGGTAAAGAATCCACCTGCCAGTACAGGAGAAGTGAGAGAAACCAGTTCGATCCCTGGGTTGGGAAGATCCCCTGGAGGAGGAAATAACAACCCACTCCAGTATTCTTGCCTGGAGAATCCCATGAATAGAGAAGCCTGGCAAGCTACAATCCATGGGGTCGCAAAGAGTAGAACATGGCTGAAGTGACTTAATGTGTCCGCACAAGCAGGAGATGCCCAAATTGCTTTTTATCAAAATGATCTCATGGAGAGTTCTAAAATCTGGTTGTGTAGATTTTGGGGAGACATGAAGAAAGTCTGAGGCCAAGATGTACCATAGTTTTCAACAAGTATTCTGGTTTACTCATCCTTCTAGTAATTGTTGTTTATTGTTGTCATTTGATATTTTGAGGCCTGAGTAGAGTTTTTAATTTGTCTGGTTTCTACAATCTTGGGTCCTGGAAGAGTGGTGATTTTCACTTTTAGCTAATTGCTATGCTTTACATGGTTGTGCATTTTAGAAATCCACTTCATTAATGCATTAAAATACTGTGGGCTCAGTAATTTCATTTACTGGGTCAATAACCCATGATATCTAGAAGAAGACTTAAAATAGTTTAAAAATAATTATTCAAACAAGAAAGGGATTTCAAATTATAATTACCAAAGCAATAAAGGAAAAAGAGACTCCAAAGCAAGCATAACTGTTATATTTAATCTTAATATCAGATTCCTTAACTCAAAGGGTTTAGCTTGTCCAATAGTAGATTACAAGACCTTAGATCTGAAATAAACTTCTGCCAGCATCTAACATGGATATAGAAATTCAAATGCTTATTTTTCTTAAAAACTACTTATAATTCTGTATACAGACAGCTTATTCATTCTTATATAAGGTGCTTATTTTTCTTAGTGCATTCATAAATTTCATATTCAGTTTTTTCCCTAGGTATTTTTTCATGTTGGTTGCTATTGTGTATTAGAGCTTTTTTTAAATTCTAGTTTTTTTTTTTCCTGATGGTGTTTTTGATCATTTTGTACATTTGCGTTGTAACTGGCTACAAGTTTTTTAAAATCTGCTATTAGTTCTAACCATTTTTCTCTGATTTATTGTGCTTGAAAGAAAGATTATCACATCACCTACAAATAATGATGATTTTTCTCTTCTGTTCCAGTACTATACCTCCACAACCCTGCCTCTGGGCTTTAGTTATTTCAGTGAACTCCAATTACTTTACTGAACTCCAGAACAATGTGAAATAATTATGGTATCAATGGGCATTCACATCTTGTTCCCAGCCTTAAAAAAAAACATATCTTGTGCAGAGTTTCCATACTATTTTCCAAATTCTTACCCCATAAAGTATAAATCAATTTCCTACCAAAAAAAAAGAGATGAGATTTCCAAATAAATTTTTGAAACTGAATTAAATAAAATGAAAGATTTTCCTAGTGAATGACTTTATATAAACTTTAGTATTTAATATGCATTGGCAATCTTCAAGAGGTGGAGAACGTATGTGACATTTCTGAGCATGTCCTGTGCTGTGTTTAATCTTTCAGTCATGTCTGACTCTTTGCAACCTCATGGACTATAGCCTGGCCATGCTGCTCTGTCTGTGGGGATTCTTCTCCAAGCAAGAATACTGGAGTGGGTTGCCATGCCCTCCTCCAGAGGATCTTCCCAACCCAGGAATCCCCTCGGGGTCTCCTTCATTGCAGGTGGATTCTTTACCAGCTGAGCTACCAAAGCACTGCTTTTGAAGACCATTGGCTCAGATCATGAACTCCTTATTGACAAATTCAGACTTAAGTTGAATAAAGTAGGGAAAACCACTAGACCATTCAGGTATGACCTAAATCAAATCCCTTATGGTTATGCATTGGAAGTGAGAAATAGATGTAAAGGACTAGATCTGATAGACAGAGTGCCTGATATCTATCAAAATAAGGAGAGAGGTTCATGACATTGTACAGGAGAAAGGGACCAAGACCATCCCCAAGGAAAAGAAATGCAAAAAAGGAAAATGGCTGTCTGAGGCGGCCTGAAATATAGCAGTGAAAAGAAGAGAAGTGAAAAGCAAAAGAGAAAAGGAAAGATATACCCATTTGAATGCAGAGTTCCAAAGAATAGCAAGGAAAGATAAGAAAGCCTTCTTCAGGGGTCAGTGCCAATGGAGGAAAACAACAGAATGGGAAAGACTAGAGATCTCTTCAAGAAAATTAAGAGATACCAAAGGAACATTTCATGCAAAGTTGGGCACAATAAAGGACAGAAACAGTATGGACCTAACAAAAGCAGAAGCTATTAAGAAGAGGTGCAAGAATACACAGTAGAACTGTATAAAAAAGATCTTCACCACCCTTCAATCACGATGGTGTGATCACTCACCTAGAGCCAGATATCCTGGAATGTGAAGTCAAGTGGGACTTAGGAAGCATCATTATGAACAAGCTAGTGGAGGTGATGGAATTCCAGTTGAGCTATTTCAAATCCTAAAAGATGATGCTGTGAAAGTGCTGCACTCAATATGTCAGCAAATTTGGAAAACTCAGCAGTGGCCACAGGACTGGAAAAGGTCAGTTTTCATTCCAATCCCCAAGAAAGGCAAAGCCAAAGAATGCTCAAACTAATGCACAATTGCACTCATCTCACACGCTAGTAAAGTAATGCTCAAAATTCTCCAAGCCAGGCTTCAGCAATACATGAACAGTAAACTTCCAGATGTTCAACTGGTTTTAGAAACAGCAGAGGAGCTAGAGATCAAATTGCCAACATCTGTTGGACCATCAAAAAAGCAAGAGAGTCCCAGAAAAACATCTACTTCTGCTTTACTGACTACGCCAAAGCCTTTGACTATGTGGATCACAATAAACTGTGGAAAATTCTGAAAGAGATGAGAATACCAGACCACCTGATCTGCTTCTTGAGAAATCTGTATACAGGTCAGGAAGCAACAGTTAAAACTGGACATGAAACAGCAGACTGGTTCCAAATAGGAAAAGGAGTACGTCAAGGCTGTATACTGTCACCCAGCTTATTTAACTTATATGCAGAATACATCAAGAGAAACGCTGGGCTGGATGAAGCACAAGCTGGAATCAAGATTGCTGGGAGAAATAACCTCAGATATGCAGATGACACCACCCTTATGACAGAAAATGAAGAACTAAAGAGTCTCTTGATGAAAGTGAAAGAGGAGAGTGAAAAAATTGGCTTAAAGCTCAACATTCAGAAAACAAAGATCATGGCATCTGGCCCCATCACTTCATGGCAAATAGATGGAGAAATAGTGAAAACAGTGGCTGACTTTATTTCGGGGGGCTCCAAAATCACTGCAGATGGTGACTGCAGCCATGAAATTAAAAGACGTTTACTCCTTGGAAGGAAAGTTATGACCAACCTAGACAGCATATAAAAAGCAGAGACATTACTTTTCCAACACAGGCCCGTCTAGTCAAGGCTATGGTTTTTCCAGTAGTCATGTATGGATGTGAGAGTTGGACTATGAAGAAAGCTGAGTGCCAAAGAATTGATGCTTTTGAAACTGTGGTGTTGGAGAAGGCTCTGGAGAGTCCCTTGGACTGCAAGGAGATCCAACCAGTCAGTCCTAAAGAAAATCAACGCTGAATATTCATTGGAAGGACTGATGTTGAAGCTGAAACTCCAGTACTTTGGCAACCTGATGGGAAAAGCTGACTCATTTGAAAAGACCCTGATGCTGGTAAAGATTGAAGGCAGGAGGAGAAGGAGATGACAGAGGATGAGATGGTTGGATGGCATCACCAACTCAATGGACATGAGTTTGGGTAAACTCCAGGAGTTGGTGATGGACAGGGAGGTCTGGCATGCTGCAGTTCATAGGGTTGCAAAGAGTTAGACATGACTGAGTGACTGAACTGACTGACTGACTATATAGCACATGGAAAGAAAAGAAATAAAGAAAATGAAGTTTCTCAGTTGTGTCTGACTCTGCAAACTCATGGACTGTAGCCTGCCAGGCTCTTCTCTCCATGAGATTCTCCAGGCAAGAATACTGGAGTGTGCTGCCATTCCCTTCTCCAGGGGGATCTTCCTGACCCAGGGATGGAACCCTGGTCTCCTAAATTGCAGGCAGATTCTTCACCATCTGAGCTACCAGGGAAGCCCTTAAAAAATAAAATCCTATTTCTAGAGTGTTATATACATAGAATCTTTTACTATGTGTTCCTTTGTAGCTGGCTTTTGCTCTACATAATGTTTTTTAAGATTCATTCATGTTCATTTGTTTTTGATGCTAGATAATGTTCCCTTATACAAGTTTGTTGATGAAAATTTGTGTTATTTGCATTTAAAGGTGTTATAAAAAATGCTTCTCTGAATATTCTTGTAAATGAATCCTGGTACACAGGATTGCATTTCTTAGGATAATAAAAAGAATGCACTTTCTTAGAATACACCTAGTAGGAAGTAGGATTTCTGGATTTAGGTTATATATATATATTCAAGTATATAGGATCAAGCTACAGTTTCACACTCTTATCAGTTATTGCTTGAGACTTCCTGTACATCCTTTTTAACACTTGGTATTGTCAGACATTTTAATTACAGGCAACCTGGTAGATGTACAAATGCCTTTCATTGTTTTAATTTGCATTTTTCTGATTACTTATGATAGGTACCTTTTCTTATATTTGTTGTTTGAATTTCCTCTTTTATGTAATGACTGAATGTTTGCCAGTCTTTCAATTGCTTTGGCTGTCTACTGTCTTTTATTATTAATTTGTATGAATTCATTATGTATTTTGTATGTTAACTCTCTCTAGGATACACACACACACACACACACACAACACGCACTCACAGATGCATGCGTGCACCTCAAGGAGAGGGAGGAAGTATATACAGTGGAAAGCATGTACAACAAGAGGCATAGATGCACCAACCCTCCATGCAGTTGAAAATCCAGGCTTAATTTATAATCTGTTCTCCAAAGACATGGTTCCTCCATATTCCTGGGTTCACATCTGCGGATTTGACCAAAACAGACCATATAGTATTGTAGTATTTACTGTGGAAAAAATAATCCCTGTGTAAGTAGACCCTCGCAGTTCAAACCTGTGTTGTTCAAGGGTCAACTGGATAAATTTCTCTGTGGCCTGCCTTCTCACTCTTTACTGCCATCTTTCTTTTGATGAACAGCTGTTCTTGTTTGATATAGCTTATCAAGTCTCTTTCTTGTTAGTCCTTTATGTCTTAAGAAAAAATTTCCTATTCTGATATTATAAAAGTTTTCCTCCGTTTTGTTTTTTTTTTGTTTAAAGCTTACTGTTTTGTCTTTCAGATACAGGTTTCTGGTTCACCAGAAACAAATATTTTCATATAATCAAGAGTCTAGATGTACTTTTTTTTTTCCTATAAAATTATCCAGTCCTTTCAGCTCCACTTTTTTTAAAGCCTGACTTTTTTCTCCACTACTCTACTTGGTGCTTTCATCACAAATTTGTGGGCCCTATACTGTGTTCCTTGGGCATTGTTGTTCATCCTTGTGCCAGTAACAACAACCTTGAATCTCTAGACCAATTTGAGGAGAATGTACATTTTTACTTACTAAGTTTTCTGTTCCATGCCCATGTTATAACCCTCCATTTATATATAGTTTTTAAAACGTTTATTGATAAATTTTGGTTATTTTCTCCACAGAGGTCTTGCCCATATTTTATGACAGTTATTCCTAGGTATTTTATATTTTGATGTCATTGTAAATGTTTTACTTAAAAGTTTTTTTTATTGTTGCTGCTATATTGAAATACAATTGATTTGAATTCTAATTTGTATCTAACAATTCTAACTCTAATAAAAATGATAACAAACTATAGGTGGATTATTCAATACCATTTTAGGGGAGGAAAAAATTTTCCCTTCTTTCTAGGTTCTTTGGCCAGACTAATAATTAAACTGATATAAGACAGATTAACAGGAGAAAAGCAAACTTAATTTTGTACATATAGCAGTTCATAAAAATATGGGACTCAAAGAAGTGACCAAAGCAGTCAGCTTTTATACCTTTTAGAAAAAGAAACAATGAATTTCTTAAGTAGCTTTAATTCAAAATAATCAGAATGCCAAGTGGCATATGTTGGGGTGATTTGCCCTAAAGACATCACATTGCCATCTGTGAATAATTATATTTTTGTTTCTTCTTTCTCAATCCTTATATAGTTTTCTGTTTTGCTTCAATGGCTAGGATATCAGTATAATATTGCATAGCAATGTTGATAGTGGAAATCCCAATTTCAAAGAGTCAGCTTCCAGCATTTTACCAAAAATTAGTATAGAATTTTTGTTTTGTAGAAACATTTCATTAGGTTAAGGAATCTCCCTGTAACTTTCCCTTAACTGAGAGTTTTTAATCATTAGTCGGTGTTGGATTTTATCAAATTCTTTATCTGCATCTACTGAGATGACCACATGATCATATCAGTTTTCTTTTGAGGTGATCATATGATTTTATTATTAATGTTGTAAGTTATATTGATTTTTCCTCCTAATACTTTTATTATGAAAAATTTTATAAGAGTTTCAAGTTTCACTGAACATCATTTTTACTTAAAATAACAGCCAAGATTCATAACAGCCAGATTATGAATATTCAGATTTAGGTATTTGGCAGACATTTTCTCACATGAATGAAATGAGCTTGTCACTTCAAGAAAATAACAGGCAGCATATTTAGCTAATGACAAGAATTGAACTTTCAAGTCAAAATTAGCATTTTGGAAAATTTCTATTTGTCACCATCAGCTTTCTGGTTTTCCAAAACCTAAAGGCTTTTCTGATGAATTCACTGGTAATATCAATTAATGTGTTTAAAATATACATTGGGAAATATCAGTGTTTCAAATATCTGCATAACTTATTGGACTCATATTTCTTCAAATTAGCAGTGTATGATGCTATAAAATCATACATGAGGGTTAAAGGTGTATGCAAGATGCTAATCAAATGAATTCTAATATAACAGTAGACAATTTTATTGATATGGTTTTAGATTTTGTATTGCGAATAAACTTTAAGAAATTGCCTCTTATCAAATTTAGGTATAAATTCAAATACAAATATCCACAATTATCTCCCTCTTCCTACTATAGATGTATATATCATTGTGAAACTGGATTTTCTTCATCTACTTCAATCAAAACAGCATATTTTAATGGATTGAAAGCAGAGAGAGTTGTGAGAATCTAGCTATTTTCAATTAAGCTAGACATTAAAGAAATTTATAAAACTATGATATAAATAATAGTATTATTTTCACTATTTTTGTGGAAAATATGACTTTTTTCATAAAAATGTGTTATTTAAGTTAATATGAAATGGTCATATTATTGGATTTTTAATAAATGGATATTCAAAGTTTTTTCATTTTCAATTTCTAACATGGTAAGTATTGATGTATATTCAGCTCACATAAACAGTAGATCCTTAGAACACTCAATAATTATCAAAACTATCTATGGTACCTGAGACCAGAAAGTGTGAAAACTACTGCCTAGGAATACCACCAGACATCTTAAGTCTAGAAAATTATAATGTTATCCTCTTCCCATGACAATCTAAGAACTTAGATATTTTTACTCCATTTACCCCCATCTCAAATTATAAGCTACTTTATGGTCATTTTAATTCTGAAATTTTCTCTTTGTTTTTTATTTTATGAAGCATCACTATAATATGTTTAGATGTGAATTTATTTTTATTTATTTCTCCTGGGAGGTATCAGCTGAGCCTTTTGAATTTGGAGATTCTCATAAGATTTAGGAGATTCTCATAAGTTTTAGTGAATTCTCAACTACTGACCTCTGTCCATTCTCTCTCTTTCCTTCTTCAGTATTTCAATAAAGTTGTGTTAGGCCTTTATATTGTATTCTCTGCGTTTCTGTCTCTCTCTCTTTTTTTAATCTCAAGTTTCTTTCTGAATAGTTGCTTCTGTCTTCTAGTTCACTAATTCTCTTGAACTTTGCTGCCAAGTTTGTCTAGATAATTTGGTGTTAAATACATTCATTGAATCCTTTATTTCATGCACCATATTTATCAGTTCTAGAACTTCTAAGTGGTTCTTTTTCACATATGGTCCATCACTTTGTACAGTTTTCATTTCCCTGCCAACATTTTCACTAGGCTTTTATCTCCTTGAACACAGAGAACATAATTGTTTTAGTCTCTGCCATGTGATTTCAAATGTGGAGCTCCTATAGGACTATTTCTGTTGGTTTCCTCTAATAATGCTTTGTCTTTTCATATGTCTGGGGTTTTTAGATTGTGTGTTGGGCATTGTATTTGAAATGTTATTTGTAGCAATAATTTGAGATCTAGGGGTGCTTTATCTTCCCCCAGGGAAGAATTCCTTTAGTTTTTCCAGATATCTAAGGTCATTTAGAAGTTTAGGATTATATGATGCAATTTCCAAAACAGGTTTTCAGAACCAACCAACTGACATTAAAGATGACAGATTTTTACAAGACTGGTTTATTTCAAAATTTATTCTTAGAATACGTCTTAGGAGTCCTTGTTCAAAGTGGATGTTGATTTACTCTTTTGGGGCTCTGGATTGTGCTCTGTGTCTTCCTGGACCCAAGAGACTGACAGAAGCAGAATCTTGCTAATTATTCCAGAGCCACAAATACCTCCAGGGCAAAAATACTCCTTAGTGTTGATGTACCTCCTAGAATTCAAGACTTCTCCAGGCTGGCAATTCTCCACTATCTTGTTAGTTCTTGGATAGTCTTCAAGAGATGGTTTTTATTTTTTTCCTAGTTATTTTAGCTATCTGCCATGGAAAGGGTGGTCTGAATTTTGCAGGTTAACATACTGAAGCAGAATTGGTCCTTATTCTGGTTCTTTCTTCATTTCTATTGAATAAAAGATTATTTAAATTCCATAGTGCTTTGCAGTTTTCAAAAGTTTCACACACATGATTTCATATAATTTCATAATAATTCTTTATTCCCCATCCGTATAATGCCCCTCCCTCTCCCACTCCCTACTGGTAACCACTAGCTTGTTCTCTGTAAGTCTCCTTTTTTAAAAAATTTATTCCACTAGTTTGTTGTATTTTTTAGATTCTACACATAAATGATATCATGCAGTATTTGTCTTTCTCTGCCTGACTTATTTCACTTAACATAATGTCCTCCAAGTCCATCCACATTGCTACAAATAGCAAAATTTCATTCTATTTTATGGCTGAATGATATTCTATTGGATACATATACTATGTTTTCTTTATCCACTCATCTGTTGATGGACATTTAGGTTACTTCCATATCTTGACAATTGGAAATAGTGCTGCTATGAACGTTGGGATGCATGTATCTTTTCAAATAAGTGTTTTGGTTTTTTCAGATATGTACCCAGAAGTGGAATTCCTGGATCATATGATAGTTCTATTTTAGTTTTTTTTGAGAAACATCCATACTGTTTTCCACAGTGGCTGTACCAATTTGCATTCCCACCAATGGGCTTTCCTGGTGGCTCAAATGGTAACAAATCCACCTGCAATGCACAAGACCTGGGTTCAATCCCTGGGTTGGGAAGATCCCCTAGAGAAGGAAATGACTGCTCAGTCCAATATTCTTGCCTGGAGAATTCCATGGACAGAGGAGCCTTGCAGTCTATACTCCACGTGGACACAACTGAGTGACTAACACTTTCACCTTTTCATGGTAGTTCTATTTTTAGTTTTTTGAGAAACCTCCATACTGTTTTCCATAGTGGCTGCACCAATTTACATTCACACCAATAATGTACAAGAGTTCCCTTTTCTCCACATTATCATCAACATTTGTTATTTGTAATTTGATGATAGCCATTCTGACAGATGTGAGGTGATATCTCATTGTGGTTTTGATTGGCTTTTCCCTGATGATAAGCAATATTGAGTATCTTTTCACATGCCTGTCAGTTATCTGCATTCCTCTTTGGAAAAGTATCTATTCAGGTCTTCTTCCCATTTTTTAATCAGACTTTTTTTTTTATATTTAATTGTGTGAGCTGTTTATATATGTTGGATGTTAACCCCTTATCTGCCATATTATTCACAGATATTTTTTTCCCATTCAGCAGGTTGTCTTTTTGTTTTGTCAATAGTTTCCTTCACTGTCCAAAAGCTTTCAAGTTATTAGGCCCTATTTGTTTATTTTTGCTTTTATTTCCTTTGCTTTAGGATAGAAGTCCAAAAAATACTGCTACGATTTATGTCGAAGAGTGTTCTGCCTATGATTTGCCCTAGAAATTGTATGGTTTCTTGTCTTAAATTTAGGTCTTTAATTCATTTTGAATTTATCTTTGTATATGGTTTTAGAGAATGTTCTAATTTCATACTTTTGCATATAGCTGTCCAGTTTTCCCAATGCTGCTTATTGAAGAGGCTGTCTTTCCTTCCTTGGATATTTTTATCTCCTTATCATAAATTGACCATAAGTGTGTGGGTTAATTTCTGGGCTCTCTATTCTGTTCCATTGACTCATGTGTCTGTTTTTGTGCCAGTACCATATTGTTTGGATTCCTGTAGCTTTGTACTATATTTTCAAGTCAGGAACATGATTCCTTCAACTCATTTCTTCTTTCTCAAGATTGCTGTGGCTATTTGGGGTCTTTGTGTTTCCATACAGATTTTTAAATTACTTGATTTTGTTCTGTGAAGAAAATGATGCTAATATTTTGATAGGGATTGCATTGCATCTGTAGACTGCCTTAGGTTGTATGGTCATCTAACAATATTAATTCTTTCAATGCAAGAACATGGTACTTTTTAACTATAATGAATTTGAATATTCTCTATTGTTTGGTTTTTGCATTTCCAAACTGGAAGGAATGACTTACACTACAGCTTCTTTCCTGAAATCTTTCTCAAGTGAAATCATGGGCCTTTAATTTAAAGCCTAAATTAGCCACATTTTTCTCCTTATTTCCCAAATAAGCATAATCTTAGGGTATATGATACAAGCATCTCTCTTCCTATATCCACTGAATGAACATAACCCCACTAAGACATTCTTGTTTCCTTATCTCTTCCATTTGCTCATTTTCCTACCATTTGTTTCCTTCCACTATCAGCTTGAAATTTATATTATTAGTGCTCATAATTATTTCTCAGTGTCAAGCTTTAAGTATACCACTTGCCCCAAGCTTCAGCCTTGGATCAAGCTGGATAAACTCTCTTCATCCTTGCTTCTGTATCCCTAAACAGTACTTAGAAAGAATACAGAATCTTACAGTATCAACATCAAAAATATGTAATTTCTAAATTCTAACTGTGGCACAATTGGCAATCTTTTTGATTCTTGCCCAAAAGAATCTTTTCAAAAATTCTTTCTCAAAAATTCATATCTCTCCTTAATCCTGTTAACCTTACCTCTAAGTCTCTCAATTAACCCTTACTTGCTTTGTAGAAATGTAAGGGAATCTGAGGTAAACTCTGGTTGTATTCCACTCTTATAAGGTCACAGTTTCTTGTCATTCTTAATTATTTTTTCCTGACAGGCTTTTCTGACAGGCTTCTCTGTCCATGGACTTTTCTAGGCAAGAATAGTGGAGTGGGTTGCCTTTTCCTACTCCAGGGGATCTTCCCAACCCAGGGATCAAACCCACCTCTCCTGCATCTCCTGCACCTGAGAAACCCATTTTATATAAAGTAATATGTATTTGTTAATCCCATATTCCTAATTTATCCCCACCCTACCCATTCCCCCTTTGATAACCATAAGTTTGTTTTCTATGACTGTGAGTCTGTTTCTGTTTTATAAATAAGTTTATTTATATTATTGTTTAGATTCCACATATAAGTGATGTCATAATATTTGTCTTCCACCGTCTGCCTTAATTTGATTTAGTGTGATAATCCCTAGGTCCATCCATGTTGTGGCAAATGGTAATATTTCATTCTTTTTATGACCAAGTAATATTCCTCAAGGGCTTCCCTGATGGCTCAGTGGTAAAGAATCCACCTGCCAAATGCAGGTGATTTGGGTTCTATCCCTGGGTCTGGAAGAGCCCCTGGACAAGGAAATGCTAACCCACTCCAGTATTCTTGCCCAGGAAATCCCATGGACAGAAGAGCCTAGCGGGCTACAGTCCATGGGGTCACAAAAGAGTTGGACATGACTTAGCAACTAAACAACATCAGTAATATTCCTTAAGTTATTGACTCCTGTCTTTTCTAGGTTCTCACTCCATTAGTGGGCCTTTGTCATGTATTTGTAATTTCTCATCTCCACCAGCCCTTTCTCTCAAACTATAAACCCACTAAAGCATTCTTCAGCTTAGAAAAGAACAAGATTAAAAACAAAAAACAAAATACCTTGTGTTGAATATTCGTCAACACATGTTCAGTTTATCGCTAGCTTTATATATCTGGCAAAAATTCTACATGACAATTAAGAACATTTATGAGGTAACATGAGCTTTCTAGGTTCCAAAGCAAATTCTAGCCAGAATATAAGGGTGTTTAATGCTATCTAATCAGCAATAGCTATATGGAAATATAATCCAGAGGTAAACTGGCCTCCAATACTTTGGCCACCTGATGCGAAGAGCTGACTCATTTGGAAAGACCATGATGCTGGGAAAGATTGAGGGCGGGAGAAGAAGAGAATGACAGAGGATGAGATGGTTGGATGGCATCACTGACTCAATGGACATGAGTTTGGGTAAACTGTGGGAATTGGTGATGGACAGGGAGGCCTGGCATGCTGCAGGTTCATGGGGTTGCAAAGAGTCAGACACAACTGAGCGACTGAATTGAACTGAACTGAACTGATCTGAAACTGGCCTCAAAATTAGTCAAATTTTTTTATGACCTGACAGTGAGAATTACTCCCATTTTCTCAGTCTATTGATAAAAATTCATTTTTGGTTTGAAAAGACTCATTTGTCCCAGTCCAGAGAATGCAAGGGGCTTCCCCAGTGGCTCAGCAGTAAAGAATCCACCTGCAATGCGGGAGCTGCAGGAGGCACAGGTTTGATCTCTGGGTCTGGGCAGGTCTCTCGGAGGAGGGCATGGCAACCCAGTCCAGTATTCTTGCCTGGAGAATCCCATGGACAGAGGAGCGTGGCAGGCTACAGTCCATAGGGTCGCAAAGAGTCGGACACGACAGACGTGACTTAACGCACATGCACCAGAGAAAGCAAACTGCTTTCATTTGGCATGCCTGCGTGATTATACAGATCCATTTTTTAAAGGAACTTCCAAATGAAGAGAACACATCATCAATGGTGACTGAGAAACAGAGTTTTATGTTGCTGGTTTTAGAATTATCTCTTGACATTAACATTTTTATGCACCCCCCTGTTAAGTTTTATGCTTGGATATAATGCCACCATGTAGGAATCAAGGTAAATGCCATATCCCAAATCCACAGAGAGCCAGAGCCAAACCGTGGGTTAGCAAATCTGTCTTTTTATGTGCAGTTACTCATACTGTATGATTTATACACACTGCTTTTGAAAGCTGCATTAACTGAAAGAAGCGGGATTGTGGAGGGGCAAAGAAGTACATATATAGGCTGGCTTGGTTGAACTGTGTTGAATTCTCTTTAGAACAATCTTTACAAGTCTTTGCTCACAGTTAGAGGTCTGCTGAAAGTGACTCAGTGTGGATGAAAACAGCTTGCTTAATCATTCCTGAAACATGGGAAAAATTAAAATACATTTTTTTCTTTGTCAAGCAATAAAAACAATGCCAGATTGTTAATGCCTTTTTTGTACCTTTCACTTGAAAGACCTCAAAAGAACATCAAGGAGAATAAAGGCAAAATCTATTCCCCAATGGCATCATTATACATGTTGAAGCCTCTAAAACTAAAACTCTAAAGACATTCAGGAAGAGTAGAGAAATAAATGACAGCAAACTGAAGAGTGTGTCTCTGGAGCTTTGTTCAACCTGCTTTGTTCAAATTCATTCAAATTGCATGATGAAAAGCAAAGATCTCATTTGTTTCAACATTAAAGTAGGAAATTAGTGAGTGGTGGATTTGCTAATTGTCCTGTAAAGCATTTAAGATGCCAGGAGTGCCCCATTGCTAATATTTTAAATTGCATTCTCATGATTGAAGTGAAAGCAACCCTTAGAGTGGTGTAAAACTATGTTTTTAATAATTTAAGCTGGTTCGATTCAAACATGATTTTGTTCTGAAATATTTATTGAAGCTCCTGTTTTTATTTGAGATGAGCAAGTTTCATTTTAGACTTCAAGACATCAAATGGAAATTCATTTTGAATATGGGGATAAAATAGGGAGATGGATTAGTTCCATCCAGTGTATGTTTCATCCCTGGCTGTGTCTGCTTGCTTCAAAGGATGTGGAATTAGCAGGTTTGGTTAAATTTTAGTTGAGTTTTTAGTGACCTTTTCTAATCCTGACTATTTCATAATTTAATGTCTTGACCTTCGTTTTCCATGGAGCCACCACAGTGATAAATGCAGAGATTTAATAACTAGAACTAGTTGACAGGTGACCTTTCGTACATGGCCATTTCTCTTTGCTGGGGAAACCACACTGTTTTGCAAGTTTTAATTCACAGATTTTAATTATCTATTCTATTGTCTATAAGCCTATTCATGGAGGAAAAAGTAAAGGTTAAATATTTCATTCTTCTTACTGATTAAAATGTAAAGTGCTTGGCAGTTGTCCCAATATATCATTCAAAAAGGATAGGGCAATTTTTCAGTTTCTTACCCAAAGAACAGAGAAGGGAAATTTTCCAGAGTGGTTTGGTTGGTAAGGAGCAGGATGGAAAAAGTGGTTAGGAGAATGAGCGGTCTCATTTGCAGGATGAGGGTGACTCTGTGTGTGTGTGTGTGTGTGTGTGTGTGTGTGTGTGTGTGTAAATTTAGAGAAGAGAAACAGAAAGAAGTCTTTAACTATATGTGTCCTAATTTGAACAGAAAAGTGACTGGACTCAATAAAAGGTGAGACTTCCTGATCAGAGTGAATGACCTGTTAGTTTTGGTCATTTTTTTTTTAACCAGACAAGGATCAATTGGGCATGTCATGGTTAAATGGTTTCTAGAGTCTGCCTGAATAATATTTAGTCACAGGAAAATAAAGCTAATTATTAAAATACCACAGACTCTATTAGAATAGCCACATTGTCCTCTCTTACCTCCATAGTATCAAGGATTCTCTTGCACTTATATTCTTTGGCATTTGTGCAAACAAGAATTCATTTCTGTGCTGAATGCCCATGCTTATGAAAAGTTAAAAATAAAAATCCACATGACTGTAAAATGACCTAAGGATGAGCATAGTACCTAGGCAGTCAGTGTCCTAGAATCTTCATACAGATGGAGAGGGGAGCGATTCAAAGAGTTAGAGGAGGGCCTGGCATCTCAGCTATCTTTGCTACCGAGGGAGTTGAAAGTAGCCACTGTAAGCTTCTAAAGTGAATTTACCTCCAGGAGACTTTGCATGGGGGAGAGGTAGTCCCTTAACCACGGAGACCAGCTTATAAAGGCATCTATCACGGCTTTGTGCTTTCTCAGACGTGGGCTGTAATAATTTAATGTCTCAGAAAGAAACACAATTCACTCCTGTTACAAAAAAGTTTGAAGAGCAAATTGAGTAAAAAATGGGGAGGACAATTTTAAAACTAATAAAATCAGTCATGATTAGTTTATCTTAGACTGAAATTTCAGCCATATTTTAAACTTAAAGATTAAGAAAAAAATCCACATAATTTCTTATGCTTTCATAATGTCATTGCCAGAAAGGAGAGATTATTTCTATCCCCACATAAAACCCTAACACTCCTGAGGAGACTTTCATCAGTTAAGAAACTTTGTCCTCTTCGGGTGAAATTTTTGGCCACCAGCATATTTTAAAGCATTGATTTATGATTTAATGTAGATAGTTTTAATATAATACTGGGTAAGAGTTGACGTGTTTGCCTACATGCTTATTAGGGATAGTGCAAATTCATAATAAATATTTCTTTAATACCTTGCACTTCTTATTAGTGCTATGAGTGCATTTCACAAAAGATAATATGTTCTGTCTTTTTAACCTGAAAGATGTCTAGTACTCACTGGACTTCATGTTCATTTCAATTTCAGTTCAATAATTTTAAGTAAAAACTAACTTTTGAAGAATTTACTATGAGAACTGAATGGAATAATGTAATGAAGTGCTGGGCAGGATGACTGGCCCATACTAGGTATTTAATCATGTTAATGTCAATAAATATAATACTCCATATTTATATGTCTCCATCACACTGTTTCTTGCCTCTCTCATCCTCTTCCTGCATGTCAGATAGGAATCAAATTCTTTTTCAAAAAGGAGACAAATGTCAAGATTTGTTTTAGCAGAGAAAGGACTTGTTTTTCAAGGCAGTACATTAGACCTTTAAAACATTGGGTTGGCTAAAAGGTTCATTCAGGTTTTCATCAGATGTTATGGAAAAACCCAAATGAACTTTTCAGCCAACCAATAGTATATGAATTGACCCTAGTTGATCATAAAACATCCCTGTCTACCTCAGAGCTGTATGCTGAGGTTAAAATTCACACTGATTAAAATCCTAAAATTATTTTAGGATTAATTAACAGAGCCTTGCATGGAACAAGTGCATGGTAAAAATTACTTGGTTGTATCGACTAAAAAAAAAAATAAAGATGTACAGCTTGAGAGTTGTGAGTTAGTTTTGTCTGGGGCAAAATGAAGACTGCAGCCAGGAGGCAGCAGCTCAGATAGCCCCGAGAGATGCTCCAAGCAGCAGTGGGGGAAAGTCAACAGACAAGGTTTTGGTGAAGGGAGGGTTCAGTGCCATAAAGCACTCATTTTACAAAAGGTTTTTGTTACTCATGAGGATCTGATGTCACTGTGAAGGGATTTAGTGCTTCTCTAGATATGAGGAGATACAAGGATTGGGATCATAAAATCTGTTCCGAAAAGCATCCAACTCTAAAGACCTGTCCCACCAGATCCCCTGGAGCACAGAGCTCCTCACTGGGCCCTGAACTCCCTCGGGGATTGTTGAAGGTCAACAGCGATAGCAGCACGGGATTCAATCTCTGTAAGGGCAGATGACAAATGCCTTTGTTGTTCAGTCGTTGGCAATGCTCTTGGTAAGTGCCAATCTGTAGTTGGCAATTGTTTACTAGATACCACTGAATTAACTTCCCCAAGTTGAGTATTTATTACCAGATATGCAGGTATAGAGGTAGTATATTTTGAAAAGGGAGAAAATACCCAAATCAAATAAGGCAAACCTTGGAAACATTGCACATTCAGTTCCAGACCACTGCAATAAAGTGAATATTGCAATAAAGTCACATGAATTTTCTGGTTTCCCAGGGTATATAAAAGTTATGCTTACACTATACTGTAGTCTGTTAGGTGTGCAATAGCCTATGTCTTAAAAAAGTACATACATTAACTTAAAAAATACTCTATGGCTAAAATATACTTATCCATCATTTGACAAAACAGGGTTGCTACAAACCTTCAATTTGTAAAAAAAAAAAAAAAAGAGAAAGAAAGAAAAAAATAAACACAGTATCTATAAAGCTCAATAAAATGAAATGCAGTACAGTAAGATATGCCTGTATAATGTTCCCACCCCCCCAAAAAAAAAAAAATCAGTATCTTAGACTTCAGATGAAAGGAAGCATTTGACATGTGTGAGATTTCTCTTAGGAACACAGCTGCCCAGATGGTCTGCTGAATATTTGTGGTAATCTCAGTTTATAGACACAGCCAAAGCTCAAGCAAAGCATTTGGCTTGATGATGTTTTGAGTGTACGAGAGGGAAAGACAAAGAGGTCAAATTTGTTTTTAATGAAAAGAAACAAAAAATAGGGACAAGTCAACTGAAAAGGAGAGTTCAAAATTATGATAGGGCTTGATAAAGTGGAGTCAGCTAAATCTTTCCAGAGGTCTCAGAAAATCCAGGGCCTGTATCTAGAAAGAAACTGCTTACTGAGGCAGAACTGAGTGAGTGGACACACATGGAATAAATTTTCAAGCAAAAGCCCCAAATCAAATAACATAAATGAGCTCAAGAAACAGCAGGACATTTTAACAAAGAAAGTTGAGATCACAAGATGCAGTGATAAAGCTAATAAAAGGAACTGAGATAACCAGATAAGAGCAGCCCTTGGGTCAAACCATCCATTGGTACCCAGGTGTGTCTTTCTTTTTATCACGGCTTACTGTAGTTTGAAAGTGCCTTCAAACATAAAAATGAGTCCCTTGTGCTTTAACAAGCTCTTCATGTTACCTGAAGCCTCTGATTATGATTAGGAATGTTTCATTCATCTAGTCCTGCACTCCTATTATAGTGTAAAGATGGTTCCTGCAACCACGTGGTAAATAGAACAGTCACCCCCTGCAGCCATGACTCCTGGTACCTCATTCAGGAAGCCAGACAGCTAGGCAGGTCTGAGACCAAGCAGAATGACATAAGGAAGTCTCTTACAACTCTGGCCTTGGTGACAATATGGCCAAGTGAATAGCATAAAAGAAAGGGGCAATTTAAAAATCACCATCTACCCCCAAAGGCATTATATTCATAGCAGCCTGCCCAATTACGTATGTGTCATATAAACAATCGGAGAAGGCAATGGCACCCCACTCCAGTACTCTTGCCTGGAAAACCCCATGGACGGAGGAGTCTGGTGGGCTGCAGTCCATGGGGTCACTAAGAATCGGACACGACTGAGCAGACTTCACTTTCACTTTTCACTTTCATGCATTGGAGAAGGAAATGGCAACCCACTCCAGTGTTCTTGCCTGGAGAATCCCAGGGACAGCAGAGCCTGGTGGATGGCTGTCCACGGGGTCGCATAGAGTTGGACAGGACTGAAGCGACTTAGCAGCAGCATATAAACAAGAGGCCATTGTTCCCAATGTTTGCCCTCAAGTTATTAGTCAGCTGCTGACCTCATATCTGCACAGCTGATATGTTGTCATGAAACAGACTGTGATATCTTAATTGATCACTCTCAGAGGTTACAATTGTCAAGTGAAACCAGCGTGCTGATTCTTATTAGTTAGATGAGCCTTGTTGTAGCAGAGCCAGCTAATTCACTTTAATGACTTGGAAATCCAATGCAAATTGCAGCTTGTTGGGTATTAGAACACCTCCAAAGCTTTTCCTTTATATCTTTCTTTTTTATTTTTTTTAATGTGTGGGGGTGGTACCCCCAAAATGTTTTTAGTATACAGGGAAGCAACTTCTTGGAACACTAAATGGAACCTAACCTCCTGGCACCATATGATATGCATTTTGGTGATAAGTTGGAATGTGTCATGTGACAAATTAAATAAGGCGTTGATTTGTGTGACTGAGTTTGGAGGACTTAGCTAAGTCTAATAGATGTCAGGAAGAACATTGTATTCTTCCTTACAATCTTCCCAAAGATTGTAGGGAACGGGCTTAAATGCACGAGGAAGGGGCTTAAATCAATGCCTGGTTCTACGAGGCATCCCCATGTGCCTCCATTTGCCCTTTGGTGAAGTCTTCACTATGGCACCAACCTAGAAAATCCCATTGCCAAGTGCCCTAATACACTCACCCTCCTTGAGAGGAGCTATTCTGACCTGGTGCCTGGACCACCTTAGTTTAGAAATCTTACTGAAGCAGGAGCGAAGGACAGTCAGTCCCTTTCATAGCAGAATTTTAAGGCACTTCACAATGGACCTTTGTGGGCTGTATAAGTAAGGTTTTTAAAAATTCTTAATTTTGACATGTCAGATAAATAGATTCACTCGCCTATATTGAACCTGTGGGTATGCTGATGTGTTTCTTCCAGATTGCTTTTCTCTTTTAAACTAAATCAGCAATTCTAGATGAATTGAAAAAGTCCTCTTCTTTCTTATGTTCAGGGTCCTAATAAATTCTTTTCTTTAAATTGCTTTCATTTCCTAATTTGACCACTGTATATTTGAAATACTATGGTATTCCAGGGATTTCTGAGGAGTGGGGTTAAATGAAGACAGACATTGAGCCTACTCTTATGGAGTTTACTTTCTAGTGGACAGACATAATTAAATAATAAAATTGTAACACAACTAATACACAGTGTGGAAGGGGCCACTGACCAATAGGCACCAAGAAATCTGGGATCACATATCAGATATAAACGTAGAATCTCACAGAAAGAAAAGAAGAAAGGCATGTATCAGCAAAGTGCATTGTCCCCTTATCACTCACTGTTTGACAGTTCACTCTTCTTTATGTGTTGGGGAATCGTAAAAGGAATTTACAGTCATTCCTCCATACCCGAGGGGGGTTGATTCCAGGACCCCAGTGGATGCCAAAACCTGCAGATGCTCAAATCCCATGCCATGGCCTTTCCATGTGCTCCAGTTCTGCATCCACAGATCCAAGCAAGCCGGATGGTGTGGTATTTTCCATCCACAGAGAGTCGACTGTGTTTGGCTTGCTTGCCAGTATGCTAAGTCGCTTCAGTCGTGTCAAACTCTTGGCAACCCCATGGACTGTATAGCTGGCCAGGCTCCTCTGAGAATCCATGGGATTCTCCAGGCAAGGATGGAGTGTGTTGCCATCTCCCCCTCCAGGGGAGTTTCCTGACCCAGGGATCGAAACCGTCTCTTCTTTCTCCTGCATTGGCAGGGTCATTCTTCACCACTATCGCCACCTGGGAAGGAAAAACAAGCAGAGAAAAAGGGAGAGAGCAGTGGGTTTAGGGTTGGATCTAGATTTGAATCTACCAATGCAACTTTATCACCTGCCAGCCCTGAAAGTTGATACTTCATCTCTATGAGTCTCTGTCACCTCATTGGTTAAAGTATGTGGAATCTAGAAAAATGGTATAAATGAAACTATTTGCAGGGCAGGAATAGAGATGCAGACACAGAGAATGGACATGTGGATACCAGGTGGAGTCAGGGGGAGGGGAGGGTGAGACAAATTGGGAGATTAGGATTGACATATATACGCTATCATGTGTAAAATAGATAAATAGTGGGAACCTCTGGCATAGCACAGGAAACCCAGCTCAATGTTCTGTGATGGCTTATATGGGTGGGACAGTGGGGAGAATAGGGGGAAGGAAGTCCAATAGAAAGGGGATATATGTATAGGTATAGCTGATTCACTTCATTGTACAGCAGAAATTATCACAGCATTGTAAAGCAATTAAACTCCAATAAAAAAAAAATAAAAGGATGGTGGAGACAGTCTGTGTACCTGCCTTCCCTGAGTTCTTAAAAAGAAGCCTTTCCTATCCAACTGGAATAAACAAGAGCACGATGGTTATTTAACCATGGTGATGCAAGGGAATTTTTTAAGAGTCTCTATAATATTTTTGTTAGCCTGAAATTTATCTTCAGTAGTTCTGGGTTTTGAAAATTCAGAATCTCATCATTTGCTGAATTTTTTATATTTTTATCAATCACTACATACATATAAGTAAACTGCAGAATTGATGCCCATATATACTCCTTTTGCATTTCTTTTTTTAGCCACCATCCTTATTAAAGAGAGCAAATCTTTCTGTATTTCCTTATTTCATTTGAAATTACAGTTTTGAATGAAAAGGCATCATATAAAATGGGAAACAAATGACTGCTTTTTCATTGAATTTTAAACCAACACAAGAAAGAGAAATGAAAATTATTTCTTAGCAATCCATATTCAGTTTTTAAATGGAGGCATGCCCCAAGCTTGATATCCTGTGGAGCTAGTGTTGGATTAGTGTAAATATATTTCAGAGATATTCCCACACTCAGCAATGATATACAATATCTGGAATTTCTGTTTTCCCAGAAGAACTTGTTGGGATATGTGGAACTTTCTAATTTACACATTTCTCCCCCACCCCTGCCCTGTTTCTCTTTCTGTTTTTCAGCCTTTGCAACTGGACTGTAATCTTTGTGCCATTGTGTCAAACTCAGGTCAGATGGTCGGCCAGAAGGTGGGGAACGAGATAGATCAGTCATCCTGCATTTGGAGAATGAACAATGCACCCACCAAGGGCTATGAAGAGGATGTTGGCCGCATGACAATGATTCGCGTCGTATCCCATACCAGCGTTCCTCTTTTGCTGAAAAACCCTGATTATTTTTTCAAGGAAGCAAACACTACTATTTATGTTATTTGGGGCCCTTTCCGCAATATGAGGAAAGATGGCAATGGCATTGTGTACAACATGTTGAAAAAGACTGTTGACATCTATCCCAATGCCCAAATTTATGTGACCACAGAGAAGCGCATGAGTTACTGTGATGGAGTGTTTAAGAAGGAAACTGGGAAAGACAGGTGAGTCCTCTGAGAAGTGGCCTTGTTGTCGTTCATGCTAAGTCTTTGCCGAGTTCTTTTGCCAGCTATTAAATGAATGGTTATTTTTCAAACCGGTTGTTACATGTTTTTGACTATTATGATTACTTGATGAGCCAGCAGTGAGGCCTCCTTTGGTCTACCTGCACCAGCCTCTCTCTTCATTTTGACTGGATCGAAGGCCCTCCTCTTCCCTCCCCCCCCCCAAAAAAAAACACTGACTGCTTCCCCAAGGTATCTTTAGGTTTGTTCTTATTTAGTTCAATTTGCCGTTGAGTAAATTGGATATTAGCTGAAAGAAGTCTAAACATTTTTGTCTCAAAATAGAAGTGTTAAGGAACTTTAGGACCTAAACTCCTTTGGAAATTGTGGCAAAAATTTACTGAGACCGCAAAACAGAACAGGCTATTGATTCTGTAATAAGGTTTGCAGAGCTTCTTGCCTGCAAATAGGCCCTGCGCTTGTGAACTTGTGATCACCATAACTTAGCATTTAACATGTTAAGCAGAATATCATGTTGAAATTAAGCGTTACTTAAAATCATTAACAGTGGGTTCTTGACGAGAAATGAGATATATATATACCATTCACTCAATTAGCTAAAAACCAATTTGCATGTTTTTATTACATCTGGTTTTCTGCAGCATTCTGTAAACCACCTTTCCTGAGATCTGCTTGTCTTTCTCTTCTGCTCCTTACTTTTTCTGCTTCCTCCCCACTCCCTCTTCCTCCTCCTCTTCTCCCATATAACTTACTTTTTTTCTTCTTCTTTAGAAAGGTAACCAGTATATGAGAGAGAAGCAGAGTTGTAAATCAGTCTATCTTTTATTTTAGTTCATATATCTAGTGCTGGTAAAGACCTGCTGAGGGAAAAATATTGAAACTGATTGCTAAAGTTGAATTACCACTGAATATTGCTTACTGTGCAATGTCATGGATAAATTGAGCGTTGACTATAATTCCAATATTAACATTCTGATATACAAGGAAGGGTATACATCTCCTCAAGACGTATATCTTTTATCCTTTATTATTATCAAATTTAAGTCTTTAACTGTATTGGGGTATGTGTTTGAGAAGGAGTTTCTAACATCTCTGGATAGAGTTTTAATGCTGGTAATTATTTAAAAAATCTTATGTGGACTAACTCTTCTGTTGCTAATGTAGGTCAAATTTAGTGTTTTCTACTTCTGAGCACCAAAAATACATAGCTTCTAATGAAATGCAAGATAAATAGCCGTTGATATGGCCCCTTACACTTTAGAGTTAGTGAGAAGATTCCCAGTGTTTAGGTTTGAATCAGTGTAGCATAAGTGGTCCAAAGAGCCAGGCAGTAGGGATAAAAGGAGGAGGTATGTGCTTCAAAGAAATATGGTCACCTGTATCATCATTTTATATAAATACGATCATTCTCAAGTGGCTTTGGAAATTTCTGTTTTTTCACTAGCCCAGAGCAATGCAGTTAATTATGTATAGTTGGTTTTTCATTAGTAATAGTTTGCCCTTGGGGTATCACCTAGTCATAACTATAGGCCCTTGAATAATTTAGGGCTATCAGAGAAGAACTCAGCATGCTGTCTGTCCCCATGTGTTTTGCTTGTATCATGTTGGTTTTGCTTTGAGCTTTCAGAGACAGCACTGTTGCAGATCTGTGGGCTGGGCAACAAGTGCTGGGAAAGAATAGCTTTGGGAGGTTCATTTTCCTACTGGCTGTAAGGAGGAAAGCTGTTTATATAGTAGGGAAAAACTCAGTTGTTAATTTTGCAGGTATCATTCATTTCGTAGAGTTACCAAAACAGAAGTATAAAAATCAAGCCAAAATGATTTTATGATACTTTGTAGCTGTTTTCTCCCCCAAATCTAATCCTGTCTAGTGTTTCACTGAATACTGCAACCAGACCAAAGAAGACAATCGAATAACAGAAATGAGCAGAATGGATAGGTTCGGTAAAACCTATTTGAATAACAAAAGGCTGACCAAAATGATCTCAAGGGCTGCTATCTCCATTGTGATTTTAATCTGTGTCCTAAATATAGCTGTGTTGATTTGATTGTTAAAGATTTCCCTTAGTGACCTGATGTTCATTTCCACATTTCAAACAGAGACATTTTTTAACTTTTTATGAAGGGAAATGTCACACTTAGACTAATCCTGTAATGAACTCCTGTGTACCCACAGTTCAGATTGAATATTATTAACTTATAGCCAGTCTTGTTCCATCCATACCTCTATTTGCTTTCTCCTTTCCCAAGGTTTGTTTTGAAGCAAATGCCAGGCATCATATTATTTTCATTCATAAATATTTCAGCATTTATCTCTAAAAGATAGACTCTTAAAAATAAACACTGTGACATTGCCCCACATAAAAATCAGTATACTTTCTTAATAACAATATATATTTAGTCTGCTTTCAAATTTCTCCAATGATCTCATTAATATTTTTAACAGTTATTTGACTCAGGATTATTATTAAGGTCTGTACATGTTCAAATAAGGATTAGCATTAGTCTATACATTATAAATAATTGATATGTTTCCTATATTTCTCTTAATCTAAGGCTTCTTTTCTCTCACTCTCACTTTATTATTGAAAAAAATCTAGTCATTCATCCACGATCTATATTTTGCTGAGTGCCCCTCTATGTTCCTTCTGCTTTGATACCTCTGTACAGTAAGTCCCCTACATATGAATGAGTTCCATCCCAAGAGTGAATCTGTAAGTCTAATTTTTGTTCGTTTAAGTCCAACAAAGTTAACCTAGGTAGCCAACTAACACCTTTGGTTATATAGTACTGTACTCTAATAGGTTTATAATACTTTTTACAGAAATAATACATAAAAAACAAACAAGAAATAAAGAAAATGGTTTTCATCTTAGAGTACCTTGAAAAGTACAGTAGCACCGTACAATAGTTGGCATTTCTTAGCAGTACCAGCCACATCACCATTGCTTTCACCCTTGCTTCTGGACATCCTGGGCTTGAAATAAAGATACTCTACCAGTACTCTATACAGTATTGTGTAACCACTTACAGAGGATACACACACGGCAGTGTATGCCAGACACATGAATAACTTATTTAATTGGACATTCAAACACATGTTCACATCTTTGAAAAGTTTGCAACTTGAAGGTTTCTATGTAGGGGACTTACTGATATTAAGGATTTACTGGATTTGGGTCTAATTTTTTAAAAAAGTTTTTTTAAATCAAGATTCTTAGGTGATACTTCTATCAGAATGAAGACTGTTTTCTCTCTTTTTATGTTAATAGTCATTAATGATCATTGTCTAGATCCAGTAATTCATTAGAATTATGGTGCAAAATGGTGATATTTCATGATTTCTTTTTCACTTATTAGCTGATATACATTATAAACTTGCTGTCATCAACCATTTGGTTACTGTGAGATAGAAGATAGTACAAGTTCTTTCTCTTAATTTTCTAGTTTTAAGACATTGACACCATCATCCTCCAAAAAATGACCAGTAAATTTATTGTTTTCAGTATTTACATATCGACTTAGGTACTTAAACCTATTTGAAATACCTTAATTCATTAAAATTATGTTCTTATGCTTAAATCGTCCTATTTTGAGCTATGGGAATGTCTTCAAATTGGCTTTCGCATCCTTTAGATATGTCTTTAGTAGTTTTGTAAACCAGTCTTGCAAATTCTTTTTTGTTTCCTATTATTATATGATGTTTAAGGCTTTTCTTGTACATATCCTGATGCATGCCAAATCCAGACATTTTTCCCAAAGAACTTTGGTCCTTTTATTGATAGTATTGAAGAGAGCATAATCTTGGCTCTACAGATACTCATAACTACTGGATTGGTCTTTGTTTCTTGGTATTTCCATTAGACTGAACTAGTATATTAACAACATATGCTGTGTATACTGTTTAAAAATAAAATCATTATGAGTTCAAATTGAAACTTCCAATTAAAATTCAGGACTATCAGGTTTTTATTTTACCTCATCTATCTTACATTTGTCTTCTCTCTGCTTTGCTGGCAATCACAGGTTCTAGAAACACCAATGTAAATACTCATGTGCTTTATCCCACAGTATACATACAACACTCTTAGAATTAAGAGTGACACTGCAACCAGAAATATGATTACTGTAAACATTTTAAGATTATTCTGCATCAAAGAAGTTGTTTTAATACAAGCATTTGTGTGAGTCCATGCTCACAAAGTGTGTATTAGTTATATCCTAACAAAAGTTTAAAATTTTTTCTCGTAAGTAAATAAAATTAAGTGGAATACATCATTGCAGGTATGAAGGGGTGAGGAAAAAGGAATATCTGTATAATTTGACTTTTGTGTAAACTATTTGGTTGATTTGCCTGCACTTTCTGGAGGTAAGTGCTAATTTTCATCATCAGGTTTTTAGTGGCAACATTATGTCACCACTATGGTGTATAATTCATAGAGTTAAATAAAAATGTGTCCCTAGTCATTAAAGTGATTCATGATAGGAAAATGATTAAATGGAGTTCTTCAAAGAAATATTTGCCTCTCAGCTTGTTTCTTCAAATTATCAAAATCCTTTTAAAAAATATAAGCCCCCTCCTCCATTTACCATGGGCATCTTTTCATTTTTCCAGTGGTTTTAATTTTTATCTCAAGGAATTTGTTATTGAGAAAACATGAAGTAATAAAAGAAATCTGTACCCTGTTAATTTCTTAGAATGAATTTAGACCAACTCATACACATATTGGAATACTTTTTCAAACCAAATGAAATTTAATTTGCTGTCTTATCAGAATAAAATTATTTGGCCTGTCAATTAGGGTGACCTTGTGGGAAGGACTGAGAGAACAAAAAAAGAGGCTGCTTGCCCTTTCTCTGTTCATTTCTGGGGCTCAGCTTTCTTTGGAATTCTAGGCCCTTTGGGTAGTGGTCACCGTTATATCTTCACTTACCAAATATTTTTTTTCTGGGAAACAACCACCTTCAACAAACCAGGAAACTTTGGAATTAAAGGCCTTGTAGTAAAAATACAGCAGTGGAAAACTCAGCAGTGGCCACAGGACTAGAAAAGGTCAGTTTTCATTCCAATCCCAAAGAAAGGCAATGCCAAAGAATGCTCAAACTAATGCACAATTGCACTCATCTCACACGCTAGTAAAGTAATGTTTAAAATTCTCCAAGCCAGGCTTCAGCCATATGTCAACCGTGAACTTCTAAATGTTCAAGCTGGTTTTAGAAAAGGCAGAGGAACCAGAGATCAAATTGCCAACATCTGGTGGATCATCAAAAAAGCAAGAGAGTTCCAGAAAAACATCTATTTCTGCTTTATTGACTATGCCAAAACCTTTGACTGTGTGGATCACAATAAACTGTGGAAAATCCTGAAAGAGATAGGAATACCAGACCACCTGACCTGCCTCTTGAGAAACCTGTATGCAGGTCAGGAAGCAAGAGTTAGAACTGGACATGGACCAACAGACTGGTTCCAAATAGGAAAAGGAGTACGTCAAGGCTGCATGTTGTCACCCTGTTTACTTAACTTATATGCAGAGTACATCATGAGAAATGCTGGGCTGGAATAAGCACAATCTGGAGTCAAGACTGCTGGGAAAAATATCAATCACCTCAGATATGCAGATGACACCACCCTTATGGCAGAAAGTGAAGAAGAACTAAAGAGCCTCTTGATGAAAGAGGAGAGTGAAAAAGTTGGCTTAAAGCTCAACATTCAGAAAACTAAGATCATGGGATCTGGTCCCATCACTTCATGGCAAATAAATGGGGAAACAGTGGAAACAGTGGGTGATTTTATTTTTCTGGGCTCCAAAATCACTGCAGATGGTGATTGCAGCCATGAAATTAAAAGAGGCTTACTCCTTGGAAGGAAAGTTATGACCAACCTAGACAGCATATTGAAAAGCAGAGACATTACTTTGCCAAAAAAGGTCCATCTAGTCAAGGCTATGGTTTTTCCAGTAGTCATGTATGGATGTGGGTGTTGCACTATAAAGAAAGCTGAGCACCGAAGAATTGATGCTTTTGAACTGTGGTATTGGAGAGGACTCTTGAGAGTCCCTTGGACTGCAAGGAGATCCAACCAGTCCATCCTAAAGGAGATCAGTCCTGGATGTTCATTAGAAGGACTGATGCTGAAGCTGAAACTCCACTACTTTGGCCACCTGATGTGAAGGGTTGACTCATTGGAAAAGACCCTGATGTTGGGAAAGATTGAGGGCAGGAGGTGAACGGAATGACAGAGGATGAGATGGTTGGATGGCATCACCAACTCAATGGACATGGGTTTGGGTGAACTCCGGGAGTTGGTGATGGACAGGGAGGCCTGGAGTGCTGCAGTTCATGGGGTCACAAAGAGTCGGACACAACTGAGCAACTGAACTGAACTGAGTGAAAATAATCTGAACCAAAATGGATCTCTTTTCCCCCTTTGAATGATGGGTGTGCATACATAATACTAGTTTGCTGACATTTACACATTTGCATTAATACATCTTGAGACTGAAATACCCTAGAGGTGCTGTGGGGCTGACACTGGCACATGCTGCTACTTTCAACATTTGAAGAATGGGATTGTGTGCCTGGCCATGTACAGACGCAGAATGAATATTAACTGTCCCGGAGAGGTAGCAGAGCCCGTGTGAGACATTCTGCTTACTTATGGACAGATAGGCAGTTGCAGCTTGCCTCCCACTTTAGTAATACATTAGCAAATGTGGGCATATTATTGAATTAAGTAATAATTGAGAAAGCTATATTTCCTATTAAAACTGCAAAGCTAATTCAGGCCTGATTAAGGGCCCTGAGCTGCCCTAAATAGGTCTTCATTAAGTGGACACAAATGTGGCTCTGCCTTCAGGAATGGATGAAATTAATGAAAGTTAGCAGCAAATAGATCAATGTTTCAAGATGTTACTGCTTCAGGTTCAAAGGATGTGAAGGGAAGGAGTTACTTTTAAAGCATTTAGAAAACAGGATATACAAAAGTCACTTTCAGAAGACACTGTCAAAGTGAGAAACAGATTGGTAAGTATCAACCATGCATGGCTAGCCTTTGTCTGTGTGCTCCATCTATTCCCATTCAATCTTGCAGAGAGAAAAAGAAATCAGCAATGTGTTGTTTTTCCCCATCTGATGTTGGAGATGGTTTTGTCATCCGGTGTGGGTTTTAAGTGCAGCGCAGTGGGTTTTAAGTGCAGCTTCGCTGTTTTAGCCATCAACTAAAAAGATGTACAACTTGAGAGTTGTGAGTTAAGTTTTATTTGGGGCAAAATGAGGACTGCAGGCAGGGAGACAGTACCGCAGATAGCTCTGAGAGATGCTCCAAAGAGGCAGTTGGGGAAGGTCAATATATAAGGTTTTGGTGAAGGAGGAGTTCAGTGCAGTCAAGTGCTTACTTACAAAAGGTTTTCTGCTAGCCACGAGAAGCTAATGTTAGCAAGAAGGGATTTGGTGCTTTTCTAGATATGAAGAGATGCAAGGATTTGGATCATGAAATGAGTTTCTGAAAATATTTAACTACCTAAAGACCATTTCCAACAGAATCCCTGGAGCAGAGTGTCTCACTTCACCCTGAATTACCTCAGGGGGTGTTGAAGGTCAACAGCTGGAGGAGCACGGGGCTCAGTCTCCACAGAGGCAAATGTCCTTGTTGTGGTTGTTCACTGGCAAATGCTCTTGTCAAGAGCCAATTTACAGTTGACATAGCTTTGATCATTTTGAAAGTTTCTTGGGCTACTGTGTGATCAATTTTAGGGATTAGATTAGCTCACATTCCTTAGGTTTGCAAACCTTAGTAGTTCCTAGAGTGGAAAGAGTTTTCAAGCCTTTCCCTCGAGAATTTGGGAACTCCCTGAATGCCTCCTTTGTTGAGACACAAAACAGGCAAACTGCCTCAACAAATGCAGTACAGCAAGGCTGGGGGTAGGGGCAGAAACAAAAATCAGAAACTGTGTGAGCCAGAGAGCCAGCCACAAGGCACAGACCCATGCCTAGTTGCCCAAAAAGGTACTGTTATTCTACCTGGACTTCAAAAACAAAGATGCCTACTTGTTTCTAACTCAGGATAAATGGGTACTAATCTCAGGAAAACCTGGCCCAAAAGAAAATAGGCACAGTAGAAAAATTCTTGGACTGAGAGACAGAATATAATATTAAAAACAGTATTTTTCCTTTAAAGATGATCTTTGCAAATATAACATCTCAGCACTTTTTTCAGTAGCAACGTTGACACATCTCTGTTAACATGAATTAATGTTCCCACCCCAGCTGATGTATTTGGCAGAAACAATGAGTTCACACAGCAGTTATGGCAGACCCATAGGACTCCTGAGTCAAAAAGCATAATAAGGCATCCAGGGCTGTGTTTTCATGCTAACAGGCATTAGGAAACAGGAGACTTCCTTTTTCCCATTATTCATGATGGCATCTAGTGACCTACATTAAGCCTCCTCTATAATACACATGGACTGGAAATTAAAATTTCAATAAAAAGAGGGAAGAATCTATTTTATTAATGGGAAGATGGAAGGGATGTTTGTAATTTACCAAGATATCAGTACTGAACTGTTTCATGTTTAAAAATACACACATTTGGGCAAAGGTGCAGGCAGGTACATACTAGGTGAAACTATATTTGACATGACAGTTTAGGATTAAAACAAGAGAAACATCTTTAATTCAGTGACCATATTTTTAAAAGGAAGTGTATCAGACTACTGGTAGTTGTAGAAATCAAAACTTGCAACTAGTCTACTTTGGAGACTGATCTTCTCCTGGGCTTTAGGATATGACTTGACTGAATAGCTCCATACACAGTGAGATTATGCTGTGTAGAAAGACATCCCAATAGACAATTATGCTGAACACTCCCTCAGTATAAAGGCTTTTGAACACTACAAAGGGTGTGAAACTCAAAGACAAATAGGCCTTCAATCAGAAGATTCATTAGAACATACCTACACTTTTAACTTTATAAAGGCTTTAAGGTTTTTGTTTTCATTTTTTTTTCCTGTTTATTTATTAATTATAGCCATGGGATTTTTCTTTAAGTCATAAGATTTATCTCTTCAGTTGTTTTAATTCCTACTATAATTTGGATTTGTCCTCCTTTTTAAAAAAAATTTTTTTTCATCTGTCTTCAAGTTTAGATAAAAACCAAAAAAATTAAGAAAGATTATGTATTTGTCCGTAAAACATATGAACCAGGGGCAATTTCTTTTTTCTTCAATTCTTGTGTGCCTGGACTCAAGACAGAGTTGTTTTCTTGAGACTTTTCAATCTATACCATGTCCATCTGTACTACTAGTATTTTAATTATTTGGGCAGCCATTTCAAAGCAACTTGCATAGTATCTGAGATGTTGTAGGAGCTCTACACATGTTTACTGAGTTGAATTTTTACTTCTCTGGAAACAAACATGAGAGATTTTATTAGATGTGGTATTATTGATGGACTTACCTTCTTAGCTTTTTGTTCTGAGAAACGAGTCCTCTTTGTACAGTACTTTTCTTTCTTTCCTTCTTCCTTCCTTCCTCCCTCCCTTCCTTGCTTTCTCTCACCCTCCTTGCCTCCCTTCCCTTCTTTCTGTTTATTACAGTACTTTTCAGACTTGAGTGTGCTTTCAGTCACCTGCTGATTGAGGTGATTTGAAGTGAATCCTGAGAGTTTGCACGTTGAATAAGCTCCCAGGCCAGGCCAGTGCTGTTAATCTCCAGATGATACTTTGAATTGCACTATTTGAGACTGCTTTGAATGAAGAGACGGGATATTTCACTGTCCCTTGAATCAGAGAAATATATAAGGGAAGACTAGCTATTTCTCAAATAACCTTGGTAATCTGCTTGTAATTGAATTCCAATTTTGTGACTATGACCTGTTCCCGGCCATTTAAACATTGTGCCCTGAAGTCCTTAAGAATTCAATGAGGATATTTATCTGAACTTACTGTGTTTATTTGTCCATTTCTCTCATTAGACAACACAATTCTTAAGAATAGGGATGTTGCTTACGTCCATTTTATTTCCAGACCTAGCATTTTATTTTCAGACCTAGTACAGTGTTGGTTTACCATCAAATAGCATACAAAGGCGGAGAAGGCAATGGCACCCAACTCCAGTACTCTTGCCTGGAAAATCCCATGGATGGGGGAGCCTGGTAGGCTGCAGTCCATGGGGTCGTGAAGAGTTAGACATGACTGAGCGACTTTACTTTCACTTTTCACTTTTATGCATTGGAGAAGGAAACGGCAACCCACTCCAGTGTTCTTGCCTGGAGAATTCCAAGGATGGGGTCGCACAGAGTCGGACACGACTGAAGTGACTTAGCAGTTAGTAGCAGCATACGAATGTGTTTTCACTCTACTTCTTTCAAGTAAATGGCCCACAGATATTTCAGGTTTCCTTGAAATGGCCTCAACCAACTACTCATTTTCTTTCTTCTGTCATTACCGCCAGTGCTGCTCCAGTTGAAGTCTTTGCTTCTCACATGGGTGACCACGAGTACCATCTTGCCTTTATGCTTTTGTAGAAATAATTGCTCCTCTGTCTAAATTTTACATACTCCCATCACCATGCACACAAATGCATTCTTTATGACTAAATTAAATATTACCTCTTCCATGAAACCTTTTGAAATACCTCTAATTAGAACTCATTTCCTACTCTTAGAGTCCGCAGACTTTGGACTTTTTAAAAATAAAAGCTATCATTATCTATCATGCATTATTGTCATTTATGTCTAATCTTCCAGGTAGTCCATAAACTCTTTAAGGTAATATCAGCTCTTATATATTTGTTTCCCCACCACCTGACACTATGTTTGACTCTAATAGGTATTTGGTAAATGTTTAATAGGTGAATGAATAAACGAGTGAGTAAAAGAGTGAAAGAAATAATACCAATAGTCTTTAAGTTTACAAGTCCCTTTGCTACTTGTTGAAATACTTGTGAATTTCCAAATACTTTTCTTCAGTATATAGGGGTCACAGTATTACCAAGTGAGGCAAGTTATAGAATTGGATTTTGATAGAAAAGTTTCCACAGTTCTACTCAGACAGACCACCCCTTGCTCTGTCTTACCCAAAGGTTGGCAAGACTATTACCTTTTCTGGAGATTTTGTAGCTGGGCACTGGTTTTTTAATAAGTCAGTGACAGAGCCATTCTTCAAATACAGGTTTCCATTTTAGTTTCACTTCAGTGACAAAGCAGTTTGCAAGACTTCACTCACAGTTGTTAGCTGTCAGTTGCCCAGTGGAAAAAAACAATTCCTAGGACCCAAGGTTGTACTCTTGGACCTTAGGCAGCAAACACAACAACCACCACAGAAGGCAGAAAAGAGAAAACCCAAGGAAAAAAAACTGATCATTGCCCAATTTATCTTCTAATTATTTTCTAGATAACATTTTCTTCACTGACAACAAAGAAAGTGAATTGCCTTAGTGAAAATACTTTTAAATAACTTCAGGAAGAACATAAAAGAAAAAAAATAGTAGCAGTGTCTTTTAATCTGTTTCATAAATGGTTGATGAAATTATACATAGAGGAAAACCGATAAGTGCTTTGGCAGAATTCAGATCATGTCACTCTTCTGCTTAGTCCCCTGTTTCTCTTAGAGTAAAAGCACAAGTTTTTACAGTGACTTATAATGCTTTCCAGGGTGATCTGACCTCTTGTTTCCTCTCTGACCTCTATGAACCAAACACACTGGGCAAGCTCCCTCCTACAGGCCTTCATCTCAGCTCTTTGCTGAATCACCTTTCTCTTCCTATATTGCATAATCAACTGCATCAACTCCTTCAAGCTTTTGCTCCTGTCACCCACTCAGTGAGTCTACCATGATGCTACTTAAAATTGAAATCCCCACACCTCATAAGCAGCATTCCCAGTTCACCTTACTTTGTTTAAACGTTTCCTTTCTTTCCCCAATAGCATTGTTTACCTTCTAACATTTTATATACTTATGAATTTTATCATTTATTATTTTTGTCATTCTCCTCTACCAGGATGTAAGCTCCTTCAGAGCAGGAATCATTGTCTGCTTTTGTGACTTATATTTCCCAGCACCTAGAATAGTGCACAGCATTTAGTAGATACTTAATATTTGCTGAATGAATGAGCAAGGGATGGAAAACCAATTAAGTAAATAAAGGATTCTGGCAAACTTGCAAAACTTGTCTCATGGGGTCTGCCAAAGTAGGTTAAAAACTTAGCTTAAAAGGAAGAAAATACATGTGTTCAGAAACCATACAGTTAAGGTACAGATTTTTAAATTAATTTTTTAAATTGCAGTATAGTTGATTTTGGAGAAGGAAATGGCAACCCACTCCAGTACTCTTGCCTGGAGAATCCCATGGACAGAGGAGCCTGGTGAGCTACAATCCATGGGGTTGCAAAGAGTCGGACATGACTGAGTGACTAACATACACATAGTTGATTTACGATGTTGTGTTAGTTTCTGCTATATAGCAAAATGAATCAGATATATATATATATCTCCACACTTTTTCAGATTTTATTCCCATATAGGTCATAACAGAGCATGAAATAGAATCCCCTGTGCTATACAGTAGAGAGTGTGTATAAGTCAATCCCAATCTTCTAATGTATTCCTCCGTCCTTTCCCCCTTAGTAACCATGAGTTGTTTGCTATATCAAGGTACAGGTTTAAGGCAAACTGGTCTGCGTTTGTTCTACAAAAGGATACTAGGATGGCGGCCCTCTTGTTTGAAGAGATCATCATGTTACTCAAGGAACCAGTTTGACTGATTTTTATTGTTTAGCATATAGACCAGCTGTTTAAACAGAATAGACCAAATTAGCTAATTTTTTTGGTATCCAGCAAAAATCTCTTACTCTTCTTTGGGCTTGTAAAGCAATAGCTCTCAAGCATGAGCCTACACCTGAATCATTTGGAGGGCTAGTTAAAACACAGATTGCTAGTCCTAACTCGAGAGTTTCTGAGTTGATGGTTCTTGGACAAGATTCTGGAGTTTGCAATTCTGACAACTTCCCAGATAATGCTGTCATTGGTGGTCCTGGGACCACACTTTGAGAGCCACTGGATAGAGAAAGATTCTGAAATAGCAGGAATCATATTCAATTGTTTTCAATACATTTGGTCCTATAATCTTTATACTGTTGGCATAGTGTTCTGTCGGCATCTGAAGTTATTTTTATTATGATTATTTTTAATGGTGAGGAATATTTTAACCTCCTGTGAAAATCCTACTGCAGCTCTGTCATTTTACTCTTCCCTTTCCTACAAACTTGCTCCTCTGTAATCATGCCAGATGGTGCTACTCATTAGCTTATGAAGAAGTGATGCTTTATCATTCTAGACAGAGGCACAAATCATTCTGTTCTCTGACTCTGAGTCAAGAATCAACATTTGGGTGTATGTTCAACCTACTATTTGCTTTACAATTTTGTTCATTAGATATTTATTACCCTGACAGTATATGAGCTAGTCGTTATCCCTCTGTCATCTATTTCTCTCAAATTATATTCATTTTGAGTTCATATCAGCACTGTTTGACAAGAGCCATCATCATAGCATTATCTCCACTAACATGTAATTTCTCTTTTGCCTGAATTATCTGGGTCAGGTGGTTATCTGGGGAGTATATCCGTAAAATTAAGATAGTGGATAATATTCCATTCTTGGACTCAACATTCCAAAGGGATAAGTGAGATGATTGCTGTTGCTGATTTGTGGAAAACCATAAAACCTAAGGACAATAAGTTATGATGATTGTCATTACCTTTTTCATTCATTGTATGTTTTTCTTATGAAGAAATCAGCAGGAGAAGACTATATGATTTAATGAGAAGTATATATTGGAGAGGGAAATGGCAACCCACTGAAGTATTCTTGCCTGGAAAAATCCCATGGACTGAGGATCCTGGTAGGCTATAGTTCATGGGGTCGCAAAGAGTCGGACATGACTGAGCGACTTCATTTCACTTCACTTTCACTGTAAAGGATGAGGAGCTTCCCAGGTGGTGCTAGTAATAAAGAATCCACCTGCCAATGCAGACGTAGGATACGTGGGTTCCATCCCTGGGTCAAGAAGATCCCTTGAAGGAGGGCAGGACAACCCACTCCAGTATTCTTGCCTTTAGAATCCTATGGACAGAGGAGCCTGGCAGGCTGTAGTCCATAGGGTTGCAGAGTCAGACACGACTGCAGTAACTTAGCACACACCCATGCATAAAGGATGAAATGGTTAGATAGCATCACTGACTTAAATGGGCATGAATTTGAGCAAACTTCAGGAGACAGGAAACAGAGGAGCCTGGCGTGCTGCAGTCCATGGGATCGCAAAGAGTTGGACATGACTTAGTGACTGAACAACAGTAAAGAAACGAAACTAGAAACATTTAGTGAGACTGGCAATGTGGATGGAGAAGCTTGTCTCATGTGGTGCGAAGAACTAGTTAAAACTCCAGATATGGAAAAAAATAACATACTTGTGCTATTCGATTACTGGAGCAAAACCACATTTTAAAAAATCGGTAATTTTCTCTAAAAGGATAATTAAAGTTAGTGCTAAATAATGCATGAAAAGTGAAAGTCGCTCAGTTGTGTCCTAATCTTTGTGACCCCATGGACTATCTAGTCCATGGAATTCTCCAAGCAAGAATACTGGAGTGGGTAGCTGTTCCCTTCTCCAGGGGATCTTTCCAACCTAGGGATCAAACCCAGGTCTCCCAAATTGCAGGCAGATTCTTTACCAGCTGAGCCATAAGGGAACCCCAAGAATACTGGAGTGGGTAGCCTATCCCTTCTCTAGGGGATCTTCCTTACCCAGGAATTGAACTGGGGTCTGCTGCATTGCAGGTGGATTCTTTACCAACTGAGCTATCAGGGAAGCCCAGGCACTATTACCGTGTAACAGTCTCTAGATGTGAATAGGTCATTTATTCTCTCCAAGAATGCTTCTCCACAGAGTTACAATATTGAACGTGTCAAGTTTTCTTGAACTTTTGTTGATTCAGATGTAGGAAGAAGAGAAGGGGATATAGTTGAAGGCTTCTGGGAGAAGTTGTCAGTCTGTCTTAATTCTTCTAGTTGAGAACAGATCTTCGACTATAGATCTTTATTAACTAAGATGTTCATATTACACAGCATAGCCGTATCATTGTGGAGGTGCTGAAGCACTGAAGGTAAATGCAAAACAAAGTATGCTTGCTTTTTCAAGGTGACTTTTCCATGATGCCTCCGGTATTTCTACTAATGTTATGCAGTCCTAATCTGTCAGTCCATAGCAAACACAGTTGGGTTTACTTAGTAGTTCATTAAATTTTCTTCCATCAATGGAGCAAATTTCACTTATTTTTCATGGCGACCATAATCAATTTGTTCTTTATCGTCAACTTTGCCCATAATTCATAGTTTACCATCCCACCTTAATTAGGAGACAAGACCCTTCCACAGAGTGAAGCATTGGCAACTCTGTCACCTGGAAAAAATTACATAAAATATGTTAAAAACAGAAATGACTGCCTAACTGGCTCATCATATTCTCTTCAGCAGGTGGGTTCTTAGTGGGTAGAGTGTGTGTTTCTGGTGCTTTTACTTGCCAACCACATTGTGGGTGTTCAATAAATATTAAATAATAAGTAGAGCTTCCTAATTAAGATGAACATTTTCCTCTATTAAGCAGATGGTGCTCAATAGGAGTAGCCCATTATTTACAAGTATGACACAAGATGCTGGCAATTGTCTAGGAAAGGTGGCTCTCACCTCATATGCTGATTAGATGTTAAAGCAAACTTTTGTGACAAGCAGCTTGATCAATATTAGTTAATGTTTGTGATAAGAACTGTGAATAGGGATGGAATTTGTGTGTATGGGTCTGTAATTTGGCTGCTTTTATTATTACTATTGGCTTTAACTATAAAATGTTTCTTGCTGTTTGCTGCAAGGCAAGTCTTGGCAAATCAGGGTCAATCTGAATTTATCCTGTAGGTTGGCCAAATGATTAGAACCCTCATTATTGCCTGATTTCTAAAGAAATTTTTCTTAAGTCCTTTCAGTATCTCTGGGTTACTAACACTGGATGTGAACACCTCTGTGAGATTTGCAATGCTTGTATTAGTAGCTAAGACCTCAGTGGAACTAATGAGAGTTAATTAAGCATTCCCAAAATTTACATCATTTTATGATTTTGCAGATCACCCCAATGAAAATGACAGTCTAATTTCGTCAAGTCATATAAATTACAGTGAGAGAAATGATGAGAGGAGGCAATTCTCAGTTCTTTGAAGGAGTTAATTTTGTTGTCAGCACAGTCATATTTCCAAAAATCACAAACCACAGGCAGAACTTTCTAGCAAAAGTGAGATTTGGTAATCACATACTGTTTCCGTTTCTAACTTCTGCCTTCTATATGGTGTCTATGCAAATGGGGACTTTCAAGGATGTAAAACTCACAGCTTCCTCTATTAGGAGCTCAGTGAGCAGCTGCCATGCTTTCTCATAAAGGATAGAAAACATCCTGTTTACTAACATACCCACCCACATACACTCACACCAAGCTCTGCTATTTAAGCAGAACTTTTATTTTGGTTTGAGATAGGCAGTTAGAGTAGAACATTATTCAAGTCTCCTACAAATGTTTCATTCATTCTTAGAGCACATATTCCCTGGGTGTTAACTAGGTGCCAGACATTGTCCTCCATGTGGGGAATCCTCTGGCATTTGAAATGTGTTCTCTAGTTTTACTGGGAACTCATCAGAGATTCTGGCATGTGTTGGCAGGTTCTTTGCATCCCATCTCACCTCCTTATTTTTAATATTTATAAATCATGCTCATCAGGTTGTCAGTAGACAGGAAATGAAAGCAACTGAGAAACCTTGCCAAGATAGAAAAATACCAGAGTGAACTAAAAATATGTTGACCACAAGAATGTGCAGTAAACCAACATGTGTTCTTGAAGCAGCAAAAATAAGCACTGTGCCCAAGTCCAGGCTTTACCTTACTGTTGGAAAATTGGTGGCCTAGAGATTTTACCTATGCTATATACAAGCCCTGTTAAGAAGTCTTGATCATGTGCTTTTCTAGAAGCCTGGAGTCTGCCCAAAACATGAGCTTATAAATATGTTAAAGTAAGGCTTATGATAATATAAAAGATGAATCATCTTCCTATTTTGAAAAGCATATATTCTATAACTCAATAAGTGCGGAGATCTCCAAGGACCTGTATCATTTTTCACCTTCAGTTACTTTAGGTCTTGATTCAAATGTTGCCTTATCAGAGAGCCCTTCTTAGACAACACCCTCCCTCTGATCCCCCACAATGATGTGCTTACCAAACTCTATTGTCCTTCATGTCACTCTTATGGTTTGTTCTTGTTTTCCCCATCCCTGCATCTAGACTATAAGTAACATGAGAGTAGGCCTGTGTTTTATCCAGTGCTCTATCTCTGCCCCCTCACATAGCACTTGGCACACAGGTGATGCTCATTATGCAGTTATTGAGTGGATAAAGTGAGTCTGTTTGGAATTGTTAGTTTCTTCATTTAAGAAGCAACATTAGATAAGAACTCTTAGAGTTGGATTGGAACTTAGAAATGTCTATCCCACTGTGTCCCAACATTTATGCAGTTTTACCCTTGTGGGTTTTATGCTTTGAAATATGTGATCTGCAAAAAACACACATTTCAATGGTATTCACTTCTCCATTTTTATAAATCTGAGACTAATAAAACTGCCATTAAAAATTCTGATGGCCAGTGGTGATATAGTTCCAGCTGAAAACCAAAAAAGTGGATGTGTCAATAAGACTTTGTGTTGGATAAATAAATGTCTCTTAATTGACCTTTTGAAACTTTATACATAGTCCAAGAATTTCTCTTGCCAATTTCATGTATCCTTATCCAGAGATTTCAGTAAGGAAACTCCAAAATGAGCCCAACACATACATCTCACAGGTGAGGAAATCTGAGACCAGGATAGGTTTAGTGACTTTCTCAAGGTCGCACCACTTATTGTATGAAGCTTTGATCACAGAGTCTTCTGAATCCTAAACAAGTGTCATGTTTACCAGTTCACATATATATCCTATGGACTACCTGTTTCAGAATCTTCTGGAGGGTGTTTACAAAACCATAGCCTGTTAGCCCTGTAGATTCATAATCTCCACGAATAGAACTGGGGGCCCTGCATTTTAACCAGGTGTGTCTTATATATAGCAATGTTTAAGAACCAGTAATCTATTATATGCCAGGATTCTTGATTCTCCTTCATTTGAACAGAAAAAATAAACCATTCAAGTCTTATTGCCAAACTATATGGATACATATTCATTGAACACTTTAACCAACAGCTTTTCCGGATGCTGGGGCATGTTAAAATCTGTTTCTTTTTACCATCAAGTTAGATAATATGAGCTATGAGTTACTTTGAAATTTGGGGTTTAAATCTAACTAGTTCAATAACAGAGAAGGCAATGGAACCCCACTCCAGTACTCTTGCCTGGAAAATCTCCTGGATGGAGGAGCCTGATAGACTGCAGTCCATGGGGTCCCTAAGAGTCGTGCCCGACTCTTAGCGACTTCACTTTCACTTTTCACTTTCTTGCATTGGAGAAGGAAATGGCAACTCACTCCAGTAGTCTTGCCTGGAGAATCCCAGGGAGCCTGGTGGGCTGCCGTCTATGGGGTCACACAGAGTCGGACACGACTGAAGTGACTTAGCAGCAGCAGTTCAATAATTTCCTCCACAACATTTGTAGAGTCCAAGGGAGTCACAGATAATTGAGACAGGCCCACTGTAGTTAAGGGAGACATACATGGTTTTAGGGGCTATAGGGAAGCCCTGAAGAGTGTGATGTCTCCATAAGAGGCCTCAAGTCCTACACCAGCTAAGGCTGAGGGGTTAGCAGACTACATTTCTAAATCTCTTTGTAAACCACTGGGTATCCCTCCAGGTCCCCCAGATAGTGTCTGTCTTCACAGAAAGAATAATGAGTTCTCAGAAGTAAGGGTTAGAAGCAAAATCTCTATTAGATTATTAATATTGTTGTTGTTATTGTTAGCTTCAGGACCCATGATTACTGCTGCCATAATCAGCTGCCCAGTCACATTGTCCTTGGCCTTTGTTCTCATAAATGTCTTCCATTCTTCATCATCTTTGGGGATGTATCATACAGTTCATCAGCATTTTATTCTTGACATACAACTCTGAGACTGAACAATTCAAAAAATTTCTCAAAATGGCTTTGTGAAATGTTAATTTAATTCTCTGAAGGGTGAAAACTGTGTAAGACATTTTTTAGAGGTTAGGCTATTGAATATTTCATACCATGGAGACTGTCTGGGAGAGAGTTGGAGAATTAAGGCCACAAAAATTGAAGGAAACATACTTGAGGAAATCTTATAAACTAGAACTTCTTATAAGAATATTAATATATTATTTTTCTCCATCTTGAAATTTCCTCAGGCATATATTGAATGAGCTGACTTCATACTTGTAGTTTGTTGTTCTTTCTATGTTGCTTTGCAATTCTCCCTGTGGCCATCATATTGATTTCAACACTGTGGTCATCATTATAGGAAAATGAAGGCATTAATAACTTGGTCTCCATGGACAGATTGTAATAGAAAATCTTATAAATAATTGCCCACTAATGGGAAAATTGAAAATATGCACTGTACTATAGTGGTCATAATGTAATCATTAAAATTATAATTATGTGACAATGAAAGAACTCATTATGCATTAGTTTATCTTTACATAATGTTAATAGCTAATGAAAGTGTGACAATTACATCTAATTAAGTTTAACAACATTTCTGCACTTCTTGTAAACGGACTACAGTTTGCTTGAAACAGTGTATATGGAGACATTAGTGAAACCAAGGTCCATCTCTATTATGAGTTTTGAAATGCAACCATCAGTTCAAGCAGAGACCGTAACTTAATGCCAGTTTGTTAAATGAACTGCAAATGTGAGTTCTTACTAAGGGTAGCTTTATAAAAAAAATTTCTTGGCTTATGTCATTGATATAGTTAAAATACCCACTAGCCCTTCCCCACCTGCAAATGTGTGCATGTGTGTGTGTGTGTCTGTGTTTGTATGTGTTTGACTCAGATCTGTGTTTTATTTCTAACTATAGACTAGCTTTACTAAATTTTCAAGCTAGAAGAGGTTTGCTGAAATGGGGGGAGTGTTGATTCTTTGCTTTAGATTATAGCACATGATTGTCCCCAACATCTAACCCGTGTGACTAAGGCCAGGAGTAACACTCCGTTTCCTACATGTAAAGTTGGAATAATAATATCTGCTCTCTGTACTTTTGTTAGAATCAAACTAATTAATATTTATAAATGTCATAGTTAGAGCCCAGCACATGGTAAACATTAATAAAGATTTGTTATTATTATGAGTTATTTTACATCCATGTTATAATATCAAGAGAATAATTCCAAGCTAATACCACTTTTCCTCCAACATTTTTTAATATATAAAGTATAGGAAAGTCCTTACATGTATCATAATGAAAAGAGCATAATGACCCATGATATGCAATCATGTTTTCCAGAATGGAGTTTTAAGACACTTGAGCTCTGGAAGACGTTGGTCAGGTCACCAGTGTTTCCAGCTATTCGGGTTTCACTTTCAGAGTGATGGACCTTTGGCCACTGTCATCAGTCTTTGGTCATTAGGAAGCAGAGGCTATTCAAGGCAGTCCAGGTAGAAGTTGGTACACTTGGTCAGTTGTTACTATACATCCAAGAAGCTGTAACACTGGTCTTTATTTTTCTTCTGATCCCTTGATATGTTAAGCACAAATGAAACCTTCTCTCCCTGAGAGAACTCATTCAATTTCATAGTGTCGACCATCAGTGTTATATGTTATCTCTACTCTGACATCACTTCTAAACACTGGTCTCTTAAATTATATCAGTTATTATGCAATTCCTAGGTGAAACTTACTATGTCTAAAACTTGGCTTATCTTTCCAAACCAAGCTCTGATTTCATTACCAAGTCTACCTGGCACCCCACTCCAGTATCCTTGCCTGGAAAATCTCATGGACAGAGGAGCCTGGTGGGCTACAGCCCATGGGGTCGCAAAGAGTCAGGCACAACTGAGCGGCTAACACTAACACACCATATATTATTTCATAATACTGATTATACGTGCTATGCTGTGCTTAGTCACTCAGTTGTGTCTGACTCTGCAAACCCATGGACTGTAGCCTGCTAGGCTCCCCTGTCCATGGGGATTCTCCAGGCAAGAATACTGGAGTGAGTTGCCATGCCCTCCTCCAGGGGATCTTCCTAACCCAGGGATCGAGCCCAGGTCTTCCACATTGCAGGCAGTTTTTTTACCATCCGAGCACCAGGGAAGCCCACTGATTATATGCTTTACTTCTATTTCAAGGTTCCCATCATCTTATGTTGAGACTACTAGGATTTTCTCCATCTATTCTCTCCTTCCCATCTTTTGTCCTTGAATCCACATTTTATACATCTACCACATTAGTCATCTTAGATCATGTCTACATTTCATTCACCTACTCACAAATTTCTGATGGTTCCCACCTACTCACAAATTTCTGATGGTTCCTCATGCCAATAGTATCTTTCATCTGGATCATTTTCCTAAGAGTTTTGCCCTGTCTTCTGTCCAAGTTTGTCACCAACACCTTTACCAATATTCTCTAGCCCAACCAAATGAGTCTGCTCATTACCAGCATGCTCTGAGCTTTGTATCTTTGCTGATACTGTTTCCCCAACTGAAATGCCCTTCCTTCTGTATCCTTGTCATATAAATTTGTTCAGTCACAGCTCAAGAGACAACTCTTTCATGCAGCTGTTTTTAACAGCCCTGTTTGTCTCTCTCGCCTATGAATTTTCAGGCATTTGTTTTTCCTGTCCTATATCTTACACTTTATTCAGGTTGCTTTGACTTTTTCTTATCCTCTGTGTATGATTCTGGCTGGCCAATGTGATTGGCCCCACCCCCACCCCGAGGCTGTCTTCCATCTCTCTGTGCAGAGTACTAGGTATATTAGATCCTCAACAAACATTTGTTGATGAGAATGTCAATTTTGTAAGCACTTGGGGACAGCATTCAAAAGCCTTTTTGCGACTACTGGAATCTGCCTGGAGCCAATTTCATTACTTAGAAGGAATGTTTTCTGAGCCTCCTTCTTATAGGAGTCTTGTGAAACCTCTTGGCAGAATTAAGCACAATCCCCTCTGCCCTGAATTCAAAAACCTTCTCCTTGGGGAAGTATCCATTTAGCTGAGAGTTTGTGAGAATGGACAGAAACACACAGATCAGCATCACAGTCCTGGTAGCCCCCCTCTGCCTGAGGGCAGCTTTCTCAATCTCCCGTCTTAGTGCGACCCTTAACTTACTTCATTTCTGAAAGAGCAGGGGCTGGATCATCTGTAGCTGAGGCCACTTAGCAAACCCCAGAAACAAAAGCAGGTGAATGCCGAGTATGCTTGCCTCAACTTTGTCACAAACTAACTGGGTAAACCTGGACAAGTCACTTCCCATAGTCTCTAGCCTTTATTTCCTTCATTACAAAATGGGTAAAGAGCTTAAACATTAAAATTTGATGACTTTTAAAAATTTTTAATCAGAAGCTAGATAGATCCAAATGAAACCACATTTTGGTTAAAAAAAAACAGTAAAATTCAAGACAAAATCACCTGATTTTTTGTAGCTCTTCATTTCATAGAGGCGAATCTATCTCAAATTCTCTTTTCTCTGTCATTTTCTGCCTCTCTGTCTCAGTCTCTGTCTTTCTCTGTCTGTCTCTGTCTCTGTCTCTCTCTCTCTGTCTCTCACAGACACACACACACACACACACACACACACACACACAAAATTCTCTACCAAGTCAGTTTTTTCACAGATATCTCTTGCACCCTAAGTTCTCTTCCATGTGGAAAAAGCTGCCAATGAAATAAGATATGGAAATGGGATCAGAAAGTGATTTCCATTTAGCATGTTTTATATCATACACTGAAAAATCCCAGCTAAAGGTAGCTAAGTTGCCCTCGTTAGTTTTTCTTCTTCCTCTTTTATAGCGCTGAGTGATTTTGTTTTGTTAGAAATATTGACTGCAAGTAGAAGTCATTTTCTTTCATTTGTACTGTCTAAAAACATTTTTATGGTTCAACAAAAAGCCAAAATAATTGGGTAGCTCACAAACTTGCACAGGTGGTTTCCGAAGGTGAAATGTGTGTGTGTGGTCGGGGGCGGGGGGTATTGGGCATCTTTATTCTAAGGATGCTTTTCTTCTTGTGGTGACACCTTTGCCTTCCCTGCTTCTTTCTGCCTCTCGTGCTCACCCTCTCGTCTGGGTACCTGCTCACTGTTCTCTCTGGCTCTCTCTATGTTCCTCCTCAGAGCTCTTGACTCTTCTCCTTAGTGCTTTTCCGTGCCATGGTTTTATGAGACAAGCTGATCTGATCACTGTCTTTTTTCCCCTCCCTTTAAAAATTTTTTCTGTCCTATGTATCATCCAGATTTCTAGTAATGCTTATCATTCTTGTAGGATTTTGTTCTTGTTTTGATTTGATGTTCAGTGAAGTTTTTCTTTTACTCTATAAAAGAAAGATTTTATTCCTCCTCTATTCCAGGTTTTCTTTTCTGCTACATTTTGTAATTTGGAGATGCATTATGCCTTAAAGTCTGAGAAATAGTTAGCAGAGTGGGTGGTGGGGTTATGCATGATTTCTACTTACTTCATTATAGTTTATATATTTTCTGAAATTGCTTTGTGGTACATGTGTACAAATATTTATCGTTAGAAAGAAATGGTAATGAAGCGATTTTGATTTGGGCAAGGAAAAACATTGTAACGAGTGCCTGGCTTTGGGTCTTGCTTCTAGCGTTCCATCAAAGCTCCTTTTTTGTGTCTGTCATCATCACCAAGCATGGCTACAATGGCTGGCTGAGCTGGAGATGGACAGCAGTCCACAGGAAATGTGGAAGTGATCCAATGGCCTACAAAACTGCAAGTCATGGGTCACTTCCATTGAATTCCCCAAAGCTAGATTCTTGCTGCCAACTGTTCTTGAATGGAGGAAATGGAAAGAAATAGCACTGACTACCTTAAGAAATCCAGCACCCTTTGTTAAATATGACAGTTATTTTTGAAAGCTGCTGATAATAACACATAGAGATGACATGTAGTGAGACATTCATTATAATATTATCACACTGTGATTGCAGAGGTTTTAAAAAAATCTTTTATCTATTTATTCATTGATTCACTTATTTATGTTAGCATTCTTATTGATTGCTGGGTGCTCATTTAAGCTGCATGACTAGTGCTACTACTTGCTCACTCCTCACAGATAACAACCTCAGAAAGCAAACCAGGGCAGGCCTCCCAAGAACCAAGGTGGTAAGGTTCTGGATAAAATCTGGGCTCCCAGATTTCCTTCCAACTGATGGGATCATTAACATGGGTTAGAACTTGTCTTTGGTGGGAAGAATCATAGGCAGAGATAATTTTTGGTCAGAGAGCAAGCCCATTTACACGCCTGTAAAATTGCCACCTTTCACTGTGTACATGTGAACATAGACATGGTATTTCATGACTGTAAACTGGCATGGTCTAAGCACTTTGGTCTATCAGGCTGTCAACTAAATGGAAGCTTGTCCTTAGGAACCAGCTCACGTAGTATGACAAGTAAGCATTTTATCTATTTATGCCACAAGGTTTATTGAACATTTACTATGGGCTAAAAACCCTGCAATAATGAATAACGTAGAAATTTTTTAAAGCATTTCTTCTAGTGAGGGATGCAGACATTTTAACAAATGAATGCAAAGCAAGATTATAAAAAGTATTTTAGAAGAGTTAGCTATTTATAGGACACAGGAGAGAAAAAGATTAAAATATAGTAAACCATTTTTTATCATTATGTGTATAAATATGTCTTCCTATTGAATTAACTGCAATTGACTGATATGTGTGTACAACTTCACACAATGAGCCGTTGCTGGAAGATACTTTTTGTTGCTGTTTTGTATTTTGCTTGCGCTTCCCTGGTGGCTCAGTAGGCAAAGAATCTGCCTGTAATGCAGGAGACCTGGATTCCATCACTGGATTGGGAAGATCCCCTGGAGAAGGGAATGGCTACCCACTCCAGTATTCTTGCTCGAAGAATCCCATTGACAGAGGAACCTGATGAGCTACCGTTCTTGGGGTTGCACAGAGTCAGATAAGACTGCGTGGCAACTAAGCACCCAGGCATACATATTTTGGTAATTCATATTTAGTACTCTTATTTTCTCAATATCTAGTTGTCTTTACTTATAAAGTAGAGTTAATAATTCATGTATGCAATGTACAATAAGTATATAGGTTAAGGATATTAAAAATATATATCAAAGAATTGATTGGAAATATCAAGACTCTGAATCTAAAAGCAATTTAAAAAATACATATATATATATATATATATGTATATACATACACACATAAGATAAAAGACAGTGTAGCTGTTATTATTAGGCTATATATGGGAAAATAAGTAATTAAATAAATACATACTTATTTGTGGAAGACTAATTTATGAAAAGTATGACTGTAGCAAACAGTGAGAAAAATCTAGTATCTCCTTTTTCAGAAATAAGGGACATTCTTATTTAGTTGCTATAGCAAAGGTTAAAGGAAGTCTTAGAGGCCTGACATTCCCGTGTTTGAATGAGACATCATAGATAATGATTGTCCTGAATGCTGGGTAAATAATTGAATAAATCTAAAATGTTTGGTCAAATAACATTACTCAGGGAAAGAATTACCAAGGCCTTGGTGCAATGCACTTCACATTTTTAGATTTATTCAGTTATTTGACCAAAGCTAAAAAGACTCAGGGCTCCCCTTGTAGCTCAGTTGGTAAACAATCAGCCTACAATACAGGAGACCTGAGTTCGATTCCTGGGTTGGGAAGATCCCCTGGAGAAGGAAATGGCAACTCACTCCAGTATTCTTTCCTGGAGAATCCCATGGACCGCCAGGCTCCTCTGTCCATGGGGTTGCAAGAGTCAGACACGACTTAGTGACTAAACCACTACCACCACCTAAAAAGACTTAACTATAAATCTCTTAAACTAAATTCTTTTCCTTGCTGAAAAAGTAGCTTCTATAGGATTCTGGTTAACATTTCAGTATAACTTTAAAATAATATTAGTTTTGTTGTGTTTGTGGTTGTTTTGGCAAACTATTTTCCATTGATGATTAAACATCAATGATTTAGAGGATATCAAATGACAACATACCTATTGTCTTATGCTTTACCCTTTTCTAAAATTCCTCAAACTGGAGTGAAAACCAAAATCATTTTCTTTGTTTTTAAAACTCCTTTGAATGAAATCTGTAATCTAATCTCTTTTGCATTAACATATTTGACTGAAAAAAAAACTATAAATTTTCTGTGTGTCAATATATAATTTTCTAAATTCACTTAAGTTCAGACTTTTAATAATCAAACAAGACAGCGTTCTAAGCTAGATTGAAGGATAGATGACTGAGGATGGTAATAATTCCCCAAGGACGTGGGAGTCCATCAGAATATCACATTTGAGAACTGTTGGCCATTAAGGCTATGGAGTTGTAAATTTAAGCTTAAAGGGATGTTGCTTTATTTTTGAATTGAATTGATCAGTGTTACTACTGAGTGATACTGGGATCTGGTCCCATCACTTCATGGCAAATAGATGGGGAAACAGTGGAAACAGTGGGTGACTTTATTTTTCTGGGCTCCAAAATCACTGCAGATGGTGACTGCAGCCATGAAATTAAAAGACGCTTACTCCTTGGAAGGGAAGTTATGACCAACCTAGACAGCATATTGAAAAGCAGAGACATTACTTTGCCAACAAAGGTCCGTCTAGTCAATGCTATAGTTTTTCCAGTGGTCATGTATGGATGTGAGAGTTGGACTATAAAGAAAGCTGAGCACCGAAGAACTGATGTTTTTGAACTGTGGTGTTGGAGAAGACTCTTGTGAGTCCCTTGGACTGCAAGGAGATCCAGCCAGTCCATCCTAGAGGAGATCAGTCCCAGGTGTTGATTGGAAGGACTGATGTTGAAGCTGAATCTCCAATACTGTGGCCACCTGATGCGAAGAGCTGACTCATTTGAAAAGACCCTAATGCTGGGAAAGATTGAGGGCAGGAGGAAAAGGGGATGACAGAGGATGAGATGGTTGGATGGCATCACCGACTCAATGGACATGGGTTTGGGTGGACTCTGGAGTTGGTGATGGACAGGAAGGCCTGGCATGCTGCAGTTCATGGGTTCACAAAGAGTCAGACACGACTGAGCAACTGAACTGACTGACCATTGAGTGATGCTGAATCACAATTTTTTCATTTAATGAGGAATCTTAGGAATCAGGGTCAACATTTCTGTTTTACCTGTTTGTGGTATTTCAGCCATTACTTAATAAATTAAATATTGGAACTAAGCTCTTAACCAAATGCACAGTTGATATTTTAATGTTAGGGCTTCATTTTTAAAATTTATATAAAAAATCCTTAGCTTGTGCTGAACACTGTGCCAATTATTCTTCTCATATTATCTCATTTAATTCTTACAGTAATTTCATGAGGAAAAATATTCCTCTCCTTCCACACACACACCCATATACCTGCGCACACACACACACAGATAAGGGAATGGAAACATTAGGACCTTACATAATAATCCAAATTTATTTTTGTCTAAAATGATTTATAACATATTTGAAGATTTTTTAATTTAAAAAATTGTCCCTATTTTGAAAATTGACCCAACTATTGATTACAGCATTGCCAATTTTAGGAAATGAACCATTATATATTCTAAGAATTTTATCTCCAATTCCCAATCCAGGTGGCATGATGGAAAGTGAACTCTTGCTCTGACCAGAGGTTTAGCATGGATGAGCTTTGCTATGCATTTGGCTGACCTAATCTTACTATTGTCAACACTGTGTTCTGAAAACTCTTTTTCACCAATGAAGTAAAGTGAAAGTGGCTCAGTCGTGTCCAACTCTTTGCAACCCCAGGGACTATACAGTCCATGGAATTCTCCAGGCCAGAATACTGGAGTGGGTAGCCTTTCCCTTCTCCAGGGGATCTTCCCAACCCAGGAATCGAACCCAGGTCTCTGTCCCCACACACAACAGAAAGTGTAATACACAAAACAAGGAAGACGCTTCCTAACCTTGTATTAGGTGTACATCATTGCCTTTTGGCAACCCTGTTCAATAGGATTTTCTATTGCCTGATTATTTTCACAGATTACTCTTTTGATTTCCAAAGTGAATTTTTTCTCTGATAAACATATCCTGGTTTACTCTTAAATTCCAATGACGTCTATTTTTTTTAACTTGCTGAATTTCTTATTACAGGAAGGTTGCATGTAATATTGTGTTAGTAATTTAGTTTCATTTAGTTTAGTTTCATTTGGAACTTTTTCCAGTTTTGTATTTTCTTAATTTCTTAAAATCACTTTATGTATGGCAAAAAGCACTACAATATTGTAAAGTAATTAGCCTCCAACTAATAAAAATAAATGAAAAAAAAAAGAATTTTCTTGGCTAGTAATAGGCTCTCAATCAGCATTTATTTTAAAAATTAATACCAAAATATAAAGAACTGAGTATTCTAAGTGTGGTCAAAGCTGATATAAGCTTATTTTTGCCTAAGATAATTCATTTTCCAAAGTTTTGAACTAGACCTGAATACTGATTTTTCAAATACTGATGACTTTTGGACCATTTAAATAATCTTATGATTTTCCTTAAATTAACAGTTCTAATCATCATTACATGATATGCTATCAAACGACATATTCTGATTTTGTAATAAATCATTTAATTATATTTGATTCCTACAGACCTCCTCCGACTTCTTCCTTCACACTTAAGATTCATAGCTGTAGCCTCTGCCTTCCTTTTATGTAGTAGGAAAAAATCTTTTTTATGATCCTCTCCCGCCTCTCTCCTCCTTTTATAGTTTTAGACACCCTATGCTCCAACAAAACAATATTTTAAGATTCTCTTTTTGCCTTTAAGTTTGTAAATGCTTTTCATCCTACCTGTAATTGTGGTTCCAACTTTGCATCCTCCATACCTTCCTACCAGGTCAAGTAGGGTACTTCCCTGAGGCTCAGAAGTGGCACCTCTTCAAGGAACACTCCCTGCTCTAGCCCACACCTAGGCAGGGTGATTCCTTCTTTCATGTGGTCTCTGATACTTCTTAAGTACAGGCCAGATTATAGAATGGAGTAGCTATTTGAGTAGATGTTTTCCTGATCTGTTAGAAGTGAGCTTTCTTGAAAGGGAAGGGCAGATTTATGCTTTTTTTTTCTTCTCGTACCTGTAACATTGTACTCAATAAACATTAACTTGGAAATGAGAAAAGCAGTGATTCCATAAGCTAAGTGTCCCATGGTTTATTTTTCTTCTTTGAAATAAAGACACAGTTGCTCTTTGCCACCCACCTTTCTTAAAGGCTGAGTGGATACTGAGATATCTTTGGAAATATCTGAAAGTTTTCTATAACAACACAGTAACTCTTCCATAGTAACTCTCCCATAGTAATTCTTCAGCTAAACTTTGGTCAAGGTAAGTGATGTCCATGGAGGGCATGAAACATCATATATTATCTGTTTTCTTGTGACATTTAGTGGGAGAAGTGAGTCCTGGAGAAATGATGTAGTAAAAAGTCTTTGCCAAAGAGTTACTGTCAAAACTAAACTAAGCTTTTTCAAGAGGCTCTTAACTCTCCCTAATATGTATAGCTTAATATAAAATCTAATGGACAGAAATGAAAAAAGGACATTTATTTTAAAAGGTTTGGGCTTTGAAAAGCTATGCTTTATGTTTTCAATTTCTCCTTATATGCTTCAGAAACTCTTCAGGATTTAGGAGTGTGTAAGGCATTGGGTTATTGCTTTAGGCTGAAGCATGTACTTTTACAAAAGTATACCATCTCTGAAACTCTTTATTTCCTCTCATCTACACACTCTCACTTCTATTCAGTTGCCACTAAACCCATTTTTGCAACCCACTAAAGATGCAATAGCATACATGATGTTAAGGAGATCTGCAGAGAGCATAACTATATTTTTCTTATTTGGATTCATGCAGTTGATAGTCATTAGACAAGAACTGACTACATGTAAAAGTCAGCGCTGGACACTGAGAATCCGAAGGCAAACAAGAAAAGGGGCTTGTAACACATCAGACTGAAACAAGCACTGAAGTGGCAGTATAAACAATATCCTAAACTAGAAAAGAAGACAGAATTAAGTCTAACTGATCAGAATTAGCTCCTTCTTACCAGTCGTGTGACTTTGAACATATTACCTAAACTCTGTGTACCTCACTTTTCTGTAAATAGAGATGGTATTAGTACCGACTCATCCAATTTAGTAGAGGCTAAATTAACGTTTATGTTGTAAGTGCTTAGCACAGTCCCTGACACCCAGTATGTGCTCAGTAGAAGATAAATATGATTGGTTTCACAAAGGATATTTTGGACTTTTTAGGAAGGAAGATGAGAAAGGACTTCCCAGGCAGAGATAATAGCTTGAGTAAAATCACAAAGGCATGAAGTTAGGAAGTATGCTGGAGAGGAGTTCAGTGTTGGTAGATCTATCTTTTCATGAAAAATATTGAGAAGACGTCCAGGGAGTGAAGTTAGGTGCCAGATGAAAAAGAGCATCGTATGTTAGATCAAGAATTTCTGGAAAAAAAAAAAAAAAAAAGAATTTCTGAGCTTTATGTTTATATTTTCAAAAAATGAGTGTTGTGGCAGAGAATGACGTTTTATAAAAAGATACAACCAAGGATCCCAGTGAGGTCCATAACTGATTATTACAATAGCCCAAATTGGAGGTGGTGGGGCTAGGCTGTCCATGGTAAGGCAATAAATGCCTGGATTTGAAAACAGAGATTATACCAAGGGAAAAATAGCCACTATAGGTATATCCCTTCACTTTTCCAGAAAATAGAATTGTGTTTGATAAAATCTTATTGTTCCTTATCAAATTCTGTTTCAAATTTTTGCCTTCAAACCACCCAGGAACATTATAGCCTCATATACTATAATTGATTAATTTTATTACTCTCTATTTAAAGTAAATGGAAATTTTAAACTTGTTTTCTTTATCGTGAGAGTCTTTGTCTGGCAGTAACCACACAGAGGAAGTAAGATAAAAGATGTACTTTTTTTCAAGAGCTACTGAATAGAAAGGGAGCAAAAAGCAATGTGGACACCAAATCTTGAAGAAATATGAGAGCATGTGAGCTTGCTCAAATCAGGAGGTTGAATAAAGGTGTGTGGACCTATGATTTTTATTTTAATGATAATAAATATCATTTGTTGAACACTTGCATGCATGCATGCTAAGTCACTTTAGTCATGACTGACTCTTTGCGACTCTATAGACTGTAGCCTGCTGGGCTCCTCTGTCCTTGGGATTCTCCAGGCAAGAATACTGGAGTGGGTTGCCACGCCTTCCTCCAGGGGATCTTCCTAATCCAGGGATCGAACCTGCATCTTTTAGGTCTCTTGCATTAGCAGGAAGGTTCTTTACCACCAGCACCACTGAACACTCACATATATATGCCAGACCCTGGGCTGTGTATACATACATCATTTCATTTGATAGTCTCAATAACCCTATGAGACAGATAGTGTTAACTTCATTTTACAGGTAATGAAAATAAGCCTCAGAAGATTATGTTACTTGCCTAAGTCAGCAGGGGGAGAAACCATAGTGGAGAAACGTGCTTAAGGCAAGATTCCAACACAGATTTAATCCTAGAACCCACACATGTACCTGTCCTATACCAAGAGGGCCCAAAAAAGCATTGCAGGAAACACAATGTGAAGAGCTAAGCAATTTTAAATTGAGACAAATGTCGTTATCCTTCATCAAATAGGCTCTTTCTCTGGCCAAGGTCTCTGAAGATGTATTTTGGCAGAATAAGCTTCCCCCGATGCCTGTCTCAGTCATAAAGCATTTTAATTTCTCTAAACAGCCCTTTGATGATCTCTCATTCATCAGTTTAGAAGAGCTTTTTGTCAGTGCATTTATATTCTTCCAGTCCACTCTAAGTATTAATGTGCAGATGCATGGAGTACGTAGTAGGACTGAGTGGGAAGGATGTCAGAGTCAGAGGTAAGGGACTTCTAATTTTGTGGTCTGGGTTAGGTGAAGTAAGCTCAGCTGTAGTTTCCCCTTTCAGAAAATGAGTTGATGTCCATTCCCATTTATAATAGAATGATCCATTATCTCTAAATTTGCCACCTGGAATTTAGCTACAGAAATCCTCCATTCCATGCTGATTTATTCCTCCTACATCAGTTGTCTCCTCTGCCAGTTGATGTATATTTAGAGGCTAGCCACTAATTTCCACATTTCCACAAGCAAAACACAAACACAAAGACAAACATGATGCTTCTCAAATAATACAATATTTTCTATAAACCCAAGTAAGGGATTTTCTGATTTTATACTCTGTTGGGTTATCCATGCCACTGTTTTCTTTCGTTAGCATGACAGAGTACAGAGTTGACTAGATTGGTTTTACTCCATATGCATCCAAGAGCTAATCTATCTGTGTTGTGAAATAATTCATCTCAGGATTTATTGAGCAATGATGTGGATGGACTAGGGGAAAATGTATTAAGTGCTTTCTTTTTTCTTTTTCATTTTGCTCAGTCTACCAAGAACACTTGCCTACTTTTTCCCCATCCGTTCGCAGACTAGATCTGTTATGTGACAGGAACTTCCAATTTGTACTCAGCCTGGCATTAGTCTAACACCCCAGCAAGGGGCACAACTCAGTGGGCATTTTGACACTACTCTTTTTAGGATCCCTCTTTTGACTTTCACCAGCAGAATGTGACTGCCAAACCAAAAATGTACCTTCATGGAATTAAAGACTCTGAAATCTGAGTGGAAACAACTTGATTCTTCCTCTTTCATCAGACTCCTGGGGAATGCAGCCCTCATTTCTTCACACATAGGACAGATAAGGAAAGTCAAAATGGTCTCCTACTGTGTTTTAGATCTTTCTTTTTCTTTTTTTCTCTTTAAATTACTGACTTTCTATAGCTTCCTTCTGTGATCTCTGACATCTATAGTATTACAATTATGATTGCTCAAGATTTCTCTTCCTTGAAGTCTCAATTTCTGAAGTCTTGAGAGCACCAACTTGGTTTTATTCCAGCACATTTACTGATATACTTTTGAATTATAAGATCTAAGTGTCTTGGCCAGACCAAAGCCAAAAGCAGAGCTATTATTGTTAATTCAAATAGTTTCTGGGACAAGTTAAAACAGTGCTATTCAACTTGGCCTTAAAAAGTGATGGCTGTATCAGTTCATTTAGCCTGGAATTGGGAGCCCTGCCTCCTGTCTGCTAGAATATGTTGCAGAGTACAAGGCAGGACGTCTTAGAAGTCTTGATCATGGAAGGGAACTCATGGCCTTTTGTAATTCCTAAGCATTTCCCCCCTTCCCTAACATATGCACATCAAGAATTTCTACACCAAAAAGTATCTTACTTCCTGTTTTCAGTAGCTTTGGCTAAAGTGTGAAGGAGACTATTGTTTAGCTTTCTTGACTTTGTCAAGGTTTTAAAGCACAGTCTGATGCTCTATAAAAATTATATTATGAAGTTTGAACAAAATGATTTGAAAATGAAGATACTATGATAGAAAATATCCTCCTGATCTTTTTAAAAAAATTTTATTTGGATATAGTTGATTTATAATGTTGTATTAATTGCTGCTCTATGGCAAAGTGACTCAGTTATACATATACATATATCCATTCTTTTTTAGAGTCTTTTTCCATATGGGCCATTGCAGAGAATTGAGTAGAGTTTCTACAGCTATACAGAAGGTTCTTATTAGTTATCTATTTTATATACAGTAGTGTGTATATGTCAATACCAATCTCCCAATTTATCCATCTCCCATGGAAACAGTGACAGACTATTTTCTTGGGCTCCAAAATCACTGCAGATGGTGACTATAGCCATGAAATCAAAAGACACTTGCTCCTTGGAAGAAAAGCTATAACAAACCTCAGTTCAGTTCAGTCGCTCATTCATGTTCGACTCTTTGCAATCCCCTGGACTCCAGGCCTCCCTGTCCACCACCAACTCTTGAAGCTTGCTCAAATTCATGTCCATTGAGTCAGTGATGCCATCCAACCATCTCAGCCTCTGTCATCCCCTTATCCTGCCTTCAATGTTTCCCAGTATCAGGGTCTTTTCTAGTGAGTCAGTGCTTCACATCAGGTGGCCAAAGTATTGGAGTTTCTGCTTCAGCATCAGTCCTTCCAATGAATATTCAGTATTGATTTCCTTTAGGACTGACTGGTTGGATCTCCTTGCAGTCCAAGTAACTCTCAAGAGTCTTCTCCAACACCACAGTTCAAAAGCATCAATTCTTCTGTGCTCAGCTTTCTTTATAGTCCAAGTCTCACATCCACACATGACTACTGGAAAAACCATAGCTTTGATTAGACGGATCTTTGTTGGCAAAGTAATGTCTCTGCTGTTTAATATGCTGTCTCTAGGTTGGTCATAGCTTTTTTTCCCGAGGAGCAAGCATCTTTTAATTTCATGGGTACAGTCACCATCTGCAGTGATTTTGGAGCCCAAGAAAATAAAGTCTGTCACTGTTTCCATTGTTTCCCCATCTATTTGCCATGAAGTGATGGGACTGGATGCCATAAGCTTAGTTTTCTGAATGTTGAGTTTTAAGCCAACTTTTTCACTCTCCTCTTTCACTTCCATCAAGAGGCTCTTTAATTCTTCTTCATTTTCTGCCATAAGGGTGGTGTCATCTGCATATCTGAGGTTATTGATGTTTCTCCTGGCAATCTTGATTCCAGTGTGAGCTTCATTCAACCCGGCATTTCACACGATGTACTCTGCATATAAGTTAAATAAACCGGGTGACAACATACAACCTTGATGTACTCCTTTCCCTATTTGGAACCAGTCTGTTGTTCCATGTCCAGTTCTACCTAGACAGCATATTAAAAAACAGAAACAATTCTTTGCCATTTAGTCAAAGCTATGGTTTTTCCAGTAGTCATGTATGGATGTGAGAGCTGAACCATAAAGGCTGAACACCAAGGAATTGATGCTTTTGAACTGTGGTGTTAGAGAAGACTCTTGAGAGTTACTTGGACTGCAAGGAGCTCAAACCATCAATCCTAAAGGAAATCAGTCCTGAATATTCACTGGAAGGACTGATGCTAAATCTGAAGCTCCAACACTTTGGCCACCTGATGTGAAGAGCTGACTCATTAGAAAAGAAGACCCTGATGCTGGGAAAGATTGAAGGCAGGAGGAGAAGGGGACAACAAAGGACGAGATGGTTGGATGGTATCACCGACTCGATGGACATGAGTTTGATCAAGCTCTGGGAGATGGTGAAGGACAGGGAAGTCTGGCATGCTGCAGTCCCTGGGGTTGCAGAGTCAGACACAACTGAGTGATTTAACAACAACACTCCCCCCAGTAACCATAAGATTGCTTTCTACATCTGTAACTCTATTTGTGCTTTGTAAATAAGTTCATCAGTACCATTTTTTGATTCCATAGATTAGTGATATCATGTGATATTTGTCCTTCTCTCTCTGGTTTATTTTACTCAGTATGACAATCTCTAAGTATAGTCACTACAGAGAACAGTACAGACGTTCCTTAAAAAAACTAAAAATAGTGCTGCCATATGACCCTGGGCATATACCCTGAGAAAACCATAATTCAAAAAGATGAGTGCACTCTCATGTTCATTTCAGCACTATTTGCAATAGCCAAAACATGGAAGCAACCTAAATGTCTGTTGACAGAGGAGTGGATAAAGAAGATGTGGTACATATATACATTGGAATATTATTCAGACATAAAATGAATGAAGATTGCCATTTGCAGCCTTCTGATCTTGACTTATGCATAACAAAGATGTCATGAGAGATGGCAAGAGAATTTATATTTCACACAAATGCTGTTTACTCTCACTCTCTAGGAGACTTTGTAATGGGTACAATTTGACATCTTGACAACTGTAGGAAATAGTTATTCCAGTTGTTTCTTAACAGAAATTTTCATTAGGGTAGTTTTACTGGAGTAGTTCAGACCAGTGTTTCAGGTAACTGGAATTGACTTTCTACTTTTCACAGAATCAGAAGCAAAGAAGTTGGCTTCTTTCTAGAGAAGGAGGTTTGCTCTTAATTTATGCTAGACATGGCCAACTAAAGGTGTTATCATATCCAGAGTTCTTCCTTTTCCAGTGAGTCAACTGATAGCTACTAGCATGACATCCAATCTTTAGAATTTATTTCTCTAAAACTCTGTCTGATTATAGATCCTTTGAGTTAGTTAAAGGGATATTAGAAGGTATTTTTTTCAATCTATCCATTTTTCTGGGGCTGGATGCTCTAAATGTACTGCCCAATTCTCTCACACAGCTTCTACAATATTTGCTTGCCATTTATTTGACAATTTTTACTCAGTACCAGTTCAAGGCTATACTCTGTGCTAGGCACACAGTCCAATGAGAAGCAGGCAAATTCATGAAACACTGTAGTGAAGTCTAGTGAAGTGTGGAGAAGTTTTCAGAAATCAGCTCATGAAGAGACTCATATTCTAATCTTGAAAATAACGTTGAAAATTCCTGGCAGATGAACATGACCATAAAGTCATAATACATTTACAGAGGACCTTTATTTTCTAAATTAGTTTCTTGTTTTTGATGTCACTAGAAATCTATGTCCACCCTGTGAAGTAAAGAGAGGGGGTCTTTCTATCTCCTGATAACTGATAGGAAAACAGAGACTTATCCAAGATCACTCAGCTAGTGAGAGAGAGGGCAGCCATGAGGAACCAGGCTGTGGATTCCCAAATCAGAGACATTTCATCAGTCAATCTCTGCTTAAGCACTTGGAGGGGAGGGAGTGGTATTCCCACTAATTACCTGTTTGTTCATGGGCAAGTGCTGATGTTATCTGGAAGATAACTGGGTCATCTCTGTCTCCTTGGTAGTGCTCACCACAATGCCTTCAACCTAGTCGATGCTCAGTTAATGACTTTCTGCGTGATGTATTATACACAGTCTGAGTTTCACATCATAAGTCTCCTTTATTTTTGTCCTTAGGAAATAATATAAATGTGAAAAAATCAATGAGGAGAAACTAGCTGGCCAACATGTGAGCAGAGACTGGTTTCTTTTTTCATGCATTCTTATCAGTCTAAACACCTGGGGATGCCCTTTCTGTTGCAGGGACTATCAAGGGCATAGAATCATGTCTGAGCTCTAGTAGGAGGTCCTAGTGTTGGTCCTTCTCCAATTCTCCACTGTTCCCTCTGCACTGAAAAAATGATCAGAGGAACAGCGTCCAACAGTGAGCAGCAGCAGGGAGTAGTTCTGACTCAACCAATTGGTGTGTCTTGAGTTCTTAGCTTATTAGACTGAATTAGGACTTCCTTCCTCTTATTTTTAAGGACCCCGAACTTACTCAGGCCCCTTCCAGTCATCCCTAGTTCAAACTATAATTCTTAAGCAATACTGTTTTTGTATCAAAGACATAGCAAATGCTAAGCACAGATGTTGATTTGTCTGAAATGACCACTATTGGCTAAAGAATTCTAGTCCCAAGCAGGGAGACATGATGCTAGTAGTTAGTATGTACAGTCCTGTCATTGGTAAATCCAGAATTTATGGGAAGTTTTGTGAGTAGTTGAAAATGATTTTCCAACCTGGTGAGAACTTCAGAATCTCTTTGCAGTTGGAACCACTTACAATGTGACTTGGGAGCATCTCCTCCAGGAAGCCTGTGAGGCACGTGCTGGTCTCAGTGTATCAGAGAACCCTACACATAGCATCAGTGGCGTTCACAATGTGCTCCAAGGCCAGTAGCATCAGCATCTCCTGGAAGTGTGTTAGAAAAGCAAATTCTGGGCTCCCACCACAGATCTGTTCATCAGAAACACTTAGTGGAATGCTGAAGTCTGTTGAACCAAGCCCTCCCGGTTATTCTGATGCATGCTCAAGTCTGAGAACCCTTGCATCTTACGGGAAAACGCATCATATCAAAGCTGTCCTCTTTAATGTGTGCCTCCATATTGGACTAGAAGTTGTTTGAGGATAAGACTATTTGCTTTTGTATCTACAGCAGCTATTCACTGTGTGTGTCTGTGCATATCCATGTTTTACAAAGTTGGAATTATACAAAATAGACTGCTGTATCTTACTCTTATTTTCTTCTCAACAATATATCATGAACATTCTTTTTTTTGGATGCAAATGTTTTGTGATATGGTATTTGATGGCTGTATAACACCTTACTATATTGGTTATATAAAAATTCTTTAATTCTCTATTATAGGGCAACATGGAGTTTTAAAAAAATTTAATGAAAATAATATATGCATATTTAAAACTCTGTTTAAAAGCAGCAGCCCATCCACTTCTCCCCACTTCTTATTCTTACCTCTAGTAGCATTTACGTCTCCTCTGTGGATGATGCTATTTATATCCATGTTTCTAAATAACATACATATATTTCTCTGGTGTCTCAACTTTAGACATGTCCTATTAAATTCCTGTGATGGCAGTTGAGAATTTTTCTCTCTCATATCTCCACACACATTCTGCACCTATTTTCCCAGTAGAGCTTTAAGATAATTTTTAGTTAAAGCAAAAGTTTAATGTTTAAAACAGGTATAACTTATGTTTATTGCAAAACTAAGAAATATGCTGATTATGTTTTTGAAATTTTTTTTCCAGTGCTATTAATTGCCTTGTATGTTTGCTTTCATAGTTTTCTAAACAGCCTATCAACATTGCCATATGCACATCAGTGTTTTTACCTGAACATTCAAACATATGTCCTCCAGGTCAATCGCACAGTAGATTTTGTAGGATCACCACATCACATTTGTTGTTGTTGCACAACAAACGTGGTTCCTACTCTTTCTCTTTGTTGGTAAATCTCTTATTTTGCTCTATGACCTCTTCTAGGAACTTCCTAAGAAAAAGTGATAAAAAAGATAGGGGTTGTTTTTGCATTTTGTTTTCCCCTGAATGAGTCTTTATTCTAACCTCCTACTAGATTGATATTTGTTAAGAGTAGCATTTAGCTAGGAAATCTTTTCCCTAAGAATTTTGGAGGAATTGTTCTATCATTTTATAGTTGGGGGATCTGATTCTATCTTGATTTTTCGCTCCTTTGTGCCTGACTTTTTCTCATTAGGAACCTTAAGAAATTTTCTTTACCTCTGGAGTTATGATATTTAAATATGGTAGGCTAAAATCTATATCCTCTTAAATGAATTGTGCTCGACTTCAGTAAACAGATTGAGCATGGAGATTCCAGTTTGTTCTTATACTCTGGGAAATTTTCTTGAATTATTTCTTTGACAAATTCATCCTATTATTTTTTTCAGATCTCTTTCTGTTAATCTTAGATTAGAGATATGCCTTTATTCTCTGGGTTTCTTTTCTTTTCACTTTTTTATTCTGCTTTAGAGAAGATTTACTTAAATGTATATAAACCAGTGATTAGGTTTTTAATATTCTGCTTTAAAATTTTCCTCTTCAAGAGTTCTTTTGCATTCATAGGTTATTTCTGTCCCATAACAATCTGTTCTATTTTATGGATGCAGTATCTTTTTTATTTATATCATGTCATTCCATTTTTATGTTTCCTGCACATATTATGTATGCATATTATTTCTTACCATTTCCTTTTTTCTGTTTGTTTTGATTTTTGGCTTTCAGTTTGGAAGCTTTCCTCAATTTATGGCATCTTCTGCTGCTGATTTATATTTAAGAATAAAGCGAAGAATAAAAGCTGATTGAAAGTTGCATGTTGGGTGGAAGGTTTGCATTCACTGGAACTTGGTCTTGCTGATCCAGCTTTTTGAGGACTCTTAATTTTTTCTGTGTAGGATTTTTAAAAATAGTTTTATTTATTTATTTATTTTTGACTGTGCTGGGTCTTTGTTGCTGCACAGGCTTGTCTCTAGTTGTGGCAGGTGGGGGCTACTCTCCCACTGCAGTGCATGGGCTTCTCATTGAGGTGGCTTCTTTTGTTGCAGAGTATGGACTCTAGGGCGCTCAGGCTTCAGTAGTTGGGGCATTTGGGCTCAGTAGTTGCAGCCTCAGGTTCTAGAACACAGGCTCAATGGTTGAGCCACATGTTGCTCCACAGCATGTGAGATCTTCCTGGATCAGGGATCAAACCCATATCTCTTGCGTTGGCAGGTGGATTCTTTACCACTGAGCCCCCAAGGAAAGCCCTATATGTTGGTTTTACTCTAAGGAGACATGATTTCTTCAGGGAATTGGAATATAACTTTGGTTTTGGGGATGCTTAAGATCTTTTCACTTAGTGTGCTTATTTGGGGGTTTTAGTTACAAGGTTTTACCCCCACTTTCCATTGTACCACTGCTCACTCTATTTCAGTTACTCTAGATGAGAACTTTGCCTCCCCTCTGAAGGATAAATGCAGTTGCATCACTGTCGTCCAACTACTGACTTTGATTCAATTCTCCATCCATCTTCATCCCGATGTTTTGCTTTGCCTTTCAGTGTACCTTGAATTGTTAGTCTAACTATTACTACCCCTATTGACGAAAGTTGCTTAAATTTTCAGAACTTCCTTACTTTTCTGTATAAAATGCCAACCTCACAAGAGCATTGTAAGGACTGAGTGAATTGCGTATGTAAAAACACTTTGTGAACTAACTGTAATAATTTTGATTTGGCCAACATGTTCATTCAGATATAAACCCGAATGAACTTTTTGGCCAGCCCAGTATAGTTTTGAAATAAGGTTGTCACTTTTCTGTGTGGCATTAGCTGAGATCCTCATACTTCTGCACCAGCATGCCCCATGTTATGTTGCCAAAATTTTGTTTGGTTTGCTGCAGTTTACACAGTGCTTTTATTTATTTCTGGAGGCAGAGGAGAATGAACTTGCTCCTTCAGCGACGGAAAACTAGTGAGAAATTTCAGTCTTGTATAATGTTAAAAATACACATTTTTAAGATTATACTTCTTGCATATTGCTCCATAAAATATCTGTTTTAATATAAAAATAATGTTCCTAGATCACTTATCATGGAAAGAAAATGACAATTCAGGAAGATGTACTGTATTATTTCTGGTATTTATACAGTCCCAGCATGTCAATAAATATTCCAAGGAGTGAATATACTTCTGCTTAAGTTGTACAGAAACAACTGCTAAGCTATCAGTTCTAAGAACTTGGGTTCCTTCCTTTCCTTGTTCTTAAACTCAGATTCAAGATGGCCTGAAGAATCAAAATAGTGTCCTTAGACAATAAGGTATCACTGTCTAATAGAGAGAAATATGAGGATAGAATGCAATTGATTGTGGGCTGCTGGGGGGAGTAACTTATTACAAGTATGTAAACATGCTTGCTCCCTGTCACTATACAAATTGCAAGGGGAGTCGAGAAGAAAATTATCAGCATTTCCGTATTACTGGGGAGAAAAGTGGTGATGCTGTGAGCAGAAATTATAGGCTATGCTCATTTAAATAAATACAGGTAACAAAATATGAACTTGGTTGAATGCACATCTATTTTACTTTCTGTGCACCCACTGCAAAAAATAGCATCTCATATTTGACTATTTAAAAATGGAAAAACTGGCTACTTCTATAAGATGTTTTAACATGGGTTGTGCTCTGGAATACTTGTATCTTCCTTCCTAAATCTCCATCATTCTCTTACTTCCAGCCAGTAATTAGGATTTACTTTAAGCCTAAATAGATATCCATTTTAAGAGAAAACTATGTTCATGCTTAGTAAACACAGTTTTTGATTCTTTTATTGAAATATAGTTGATTTACAATAATGTGTTAGTTTCAGGTGTATAGTAAGGTTATTCAGTTATATGTATTTTTTTCAAATTATTTTAATTATGGGTTATTAAAATTTGATATTGAATATAATTCCTGTGTTACACATAAATCCTTGTAATCTATTTTATGTATGGTTTGGTTTAACAAGTTGTGTCTGACTCATGTGGCCCGTGGAATGTAACCTGCCAGAATCCACTGGCCATGGGATTTCCCAGGCAAGAATACTGGAGTGGGTTGCCATTTCCTTCTCCAGGGTATCTTCCCAACCTGGAGATTGAACCCAAGTCTCCTACATTGCACACAGATTCTTTACTGTCTGAACCACCAGGTAAGTCCCTTTATATGTACAGTAGTTTGTATTTGTTAATCCGATACTCCTTATTTATCCCTCCTACTATCTTCCTTTTCCCCCTTGGTAACCATAAGTTTTTCTCTATGTCTCTGTCTCTTTCTGTTTTGTATGTAAATTCATTGTATTATTTTATAGCTTCTACATATAAGTGATAGCATATTTGTCTTTCTGTTTGACTTACACCATGTGTGTGCACGTGCCTGGTGCTCGGTGATATCAACTCTATGTGACCATATGGACTGTAACCCTCCAGGCTCCTCTGTCCGTAAAATTCTCCAGCAAGAATTCTGGAATAGGTTGCCATTTTCTCCTTCAGGGGATCTTCCAACCCAGGGATTGAACCTGTGTCTCCTGTTTCTCCTGTATTGACAGGTAGATTCTCTACCACTGCTCCACCTGGGAAGCCTTACTTCACTTAGTATGATATTCTCTAGGTCATCCATGAGGCTACAAATGGCAGTTCCATTCTTGTTTATGACTAATATTTTTATATATATATATATGTATATATATAATATTCCATTATGTATGTGGCTATAATATTCTATTAGATATATAGTATATATGTATGTATGTGTGTATATATATATATATATATACTTCTTTAACCAATCATCTGTTGATGGGCATTTGAGTTGTTTCCACGCCTTGAATATTATAAATAGTACTTCTATGAACATTGGGTCACATGTATCTTTTCAAATTAGAGTTTTCATCTCTTTTGGATATATGCCCAGGAGAGGGATTGCTAGATCATACAGTAGCTCTATTTATAGTTTTTTTAAAGGAATCTCCGTGTTCTCCATAATGATTTACCAATTTACATTCTCACCAACAGTGTCAGAGGGTTCTGTTTTCTTTATACCCTTTCTAGTATGTATTATTTGTAGACTTTCTGATGATGGCCATTCTGATCAGTATGAGGTCATACCTTATTGTAGATTTAATTTGTATTTCTCTAATAATTAGTGATGTTGAGCATATTTTTATGTGCCTGTTATCTATCTGTATGCCTTCTTTGGAAAAATGTCTATTTAGGTCTTCTGCCCTTTTTTTTTAATTAATTTTTTTTATATTTTAATAAAGCAGTTACTCCCTGTTATCCCTTCTCTAGACCCTGACATTTGCTCATTAATATGCTTTCTGTTTCTATGAATTTGCTAATTATGAATATTTTGTATAAAAGGGATCATGCAACATGTGGTCTTTGTATTTGGCTTCTTTCACTTAGCATATGTTCAAGATTTGTCCATGTTTTAGTGTGTGTAAGTACTTTATTCATTTTTATGTCTGGATATACCACATTTTTTGTTTGTTTGTTTGTTTATCCATTCATCAGCTGATAAATATTTGAGTTGTTTCTACCTTTTGGCTATTGTGAATGGTGGTGCTATGAATATTTTTGGAAAAGTCCTTGTTGGAACATTATTTTTCGGTTCTTTTAGGTATAAACTTAGGAGTTGAATTGCTTCATCTTATGATGATTTTATGTTTAACTTATTGAGGAACTGCCAAACTAGTTCACGGCATTGCAAAGAGTTGGACACGATGAGTGACTAACACACACACACACACACACACACACACACACATCATAACTGCACTAGTTTCATTTCTTCTAGCAATATATGAGGGTTCCAACTTCTTTATATTCTTGCCAACACATTATTTTTTCTTCCTTTTTTTTAATAGCTATCCTAATCCTTGTGAATTGGCATTCGTTGTGGCTTTGGTTTGCATTTCCATAATGACTAATGAGATTGAACATATTTTTACGTGCTTCTTGGCCATTTACATATCTTTGGAGACATATCAAGTCTTTCGCCCATTTTAAAATTCACTTGCCTTTGTGCTATACTATTTTAAGCATAAAATTCAAGACAAAAATTAAAACTTCTTGGTTATTTTATTAAGAATTATACAATTTGGAAAAGTCTCAAGGATAAATATTGCTAAGTTCTTTGTTCACCGTTCACTAAGAAGTGCCTTTCTTATTTCTTTCCCTTTGATCACTGGTCCCCCAGCTCCATCTGTCAAGAAACAAGGCAACCTTTGATTCCAGCAAATAAATGATGCACTGCAGAAGAAAGTCTCACTTTTGCACCTGGTTTCATCACTGTGGGTTTCCAGGAGCTGGCATTGCCTTCAAAGACAATTGTTAAGTGGGCCTGGCTTCATTCTTCTTCGTTTGCATTAGCAACTGCTGTAAACTGGAACAAGATTATAACCCAAACCAGCATCCTGTTATCGTTCATTTATTTGATTTAACACATAGAGATGGAGTCTTTTAAAGAGCATTTACTTCTTCACATCATCAAAATCATTCTCAGTGGACACATTTAGCCTGATAATGGGGATACATTCCTTTTTAGATCCAGTGACTAAGTTGGTGACTCAGAATTTATGATTCTGTTTAAGTATTTTGGGTAAGTGTGTAGCAGAAGGAATGGTAGCAGATTTTTACCATGGTTGGGTCAGAGTTCTGTAGTGAGATGTATACTAGTAATGTTTGTGATCGTTTTATTTGAATGTCTTATTTGTTGAAGTAAGATCAGAGCATAAAATATATAACTTAGGAAACATGGAAGTGGAAAATGAATCTTAGCAGTCAAGATTGGTCATTTTCTTCTTTAATCTGGCTCTTCTTCTTTCTTCTCACCTACAAAATTGTTCTTCGTAACATCCCATATCTACCGGTAATTCATATTCGCCATGACTCCTCTAACTATGCAAAGCACATAATGATCAACGATCAGTTATCATTTGCATCTTAGTTCAATTTAATGAGTTGGGCTTTTTATTTAAGTTGTCTCTTCCCTGGTGGTTGCTCATGGCAGACTTTGAAGTTTGATAGCTATTCACTCCTTATTTTACATTTCATCTCTAAGTAATTATACCATGTGCTGTTAAGCCCCCAAAACATCAGGATATTCAAAATCACACAATTAACCTATTCAAACAACAGTATTAAAACTTCAGGAAAAGACACTCTGGACCAATGATGCTTAATGTCGGAGCCTTTATTCCACATGCTTCTCTAAAGACTTCAGGCCATGGTCTCTGTCTCGGCATGGACAACTGCCAGACTTGTACAAGTTCAGGAGGATGCAGCCTCAGAAAGTCCAATCATTTGGGATACCATTTTGCAAGGGAGCTTTTAGCTTTGAGGGAGAAAGCAGAAGGATGAGTTTGATGTTGACAGTGGTAGTGATAGGCAGTGAGCATATGTTGGATTTCTGGTACAAAGCCAAGGTCCTTATTATACATTGTTCTCCTTAATCTTTATCACAACTCCTCTAGGTGGGTATCATTAACTTTTCATTTTATAAATGGAAAGACTGAGGCTCAAAATATTGTTCAAGGTCACTCAGGTAGTAAAAGACAGAATAAGGATTGAGACCTTGGTTATCTTAACTGAAGCCCTGAAAAAGCAACCTGGGCAGGTTCTTGAGGTTACCTATCATGTCTTTAGCATGGCCTCCTGTGGACAGTGTACCTAACTTTCCAGTCTTGCTGACCACACGACCTCCTGTTTACCTGACATCCTGTGTGTCTATAGCAGCTGATGTCATCTGTACAATAAGTATCTCCATACCTGTCTCCATCTTCCCAGATTGTGAATTTCTGGAGAGTACTGGTACTAAATCTTTTATCTCTATATATAGAGAGAATAACACACAGCAGCAACTCAAAGTCTGTGGAATGAGTGGTTGAATTAATGGAAGAAAAATGTGTGTGTGAATGAACTAATAGATTATTTCCTGGGTTCTGTCCCAACTCTTAATGTAAAATGGTCCCCGCCATCTCCATAGGTCCCTGGATAAGTGATCCTGTTGTTTTTCTCTTTAGTTTCCCCAGTCCCCATCATTTTCTTTTTTAAGACTGCCTTGTACTTTCTTATTTTTCACAATTGGCATTTATATATAAGCTAAGCCAAGTCAAGCCTTTTAACATCAGGGTCTCTATCTATTAGTGGGTCTTGAAATTAATTTAGTGGGTAGTAGTCAGCATTTTTTAAAGAAATAAATAGACCAGAAAAGAATACAGCTTATTAGCATGCATGGCAAATAGAAAAACACAGTATTTGTTTCAGATGGGTGGATAGATTTCATGTGTATCAGTAGTACTTTTTAAACATCATACATTAAGGCATGTTTTAAGCAGAGCAAATGCCACACTAGCATTTAGGAAAATGCATTTCAAAATGTTTGACCACTGTCTACACTAAGAAAAACATTTTGTATTGTGATTCAGTATATATCTGAGTGTGTACTAGATTGCTGTGTGAAGTCTATTGCTTACTGTTTGAAATACATTGTCCTAAATGACATCCCACTGTGTGACCTGTGACCCAGAATCACCTGTCCTGCTTAAACAGTTCCTAAAATTTTATATTTAGTCAGCTTTTGTAAAACTTATGGTCAAGGCTTAGGAAGTTTCACCCTAGTATAATTATTTTAACACTGATTTCCCAGATGGCACTAGAGGTAAAGAACCCACCAATACAGAAGACATAAGAGATATGGGTTCAATCCCTAGGTCAGGAAGATCCCCCGGAGGAGGGCATGGCAACCCACTCCAATTTTCTTACCTGGAGAATCCCATAGACAAAGAAGCCTGGTGGGCTATGGTCTGTAGAGTCGCAAAAAGTTGGACACAGCTGAAATGACTTAGCATGCTGCATGATCAAAAATAAAAATACCACAGAGAATTTTAATAGGAAAAACATAGAAAGTTTTAAAAAATGTAATGGTGGAAGCTTAACTTTGAAATTCATAGAATTATTTCATTTTTTTACTCTTCTTTAAATTTGCTTCTCCAAATGTTAACCTAAATGTACTGCTGCTTTAGTTAAATTATGGGGATCCATTTACATCAGTCAATAGCATTAATATAGGATTTAAACTTCAACTTGCTGGGAGGGAGCCAGACTGCTGTGGAATGCATTCATGTGCAGAGCTGCCTTGCACAGCTCATTGGAGATAAGACAGTTTTGACTTCACATGCCAAACTTTTGTCACTTTGTCTATTTTCCTATTTCTCCATGACTCCATAGAGATAAGCTTTTGATCACTTTAGTGGCAAATTGAAAATTTTCTTCTTTAAAAAAAAATCCAATACTGAAGTGAAGAATACCCAAGTGATACCACTGTACCTATAACAAATATTTGTTCAGTGCTTGCTCTGAGCTAGGTAATTGTTGGACAATAAGATTACAAAGTGAACCAGATGTGATTCTTTCTATGAAGGACCATCTGATCTATGAGTTTTCCCACTTTAAGACTTGGTTTCATCTTGCCTGGGTCTATGGGTAGACTGCAGGTCCTTCATCTGCCCTCCAGGCCCTCACTATGACCTTCACCTTGCTCTCTGCCCCGGGAGACTGGCCCAAGATTGCAAGAACTCTCTTGCTCTCTGCCATCTGGTTGGGTTTAGCCAATGGATGCCCTAGCAGAAGATCAGAGGAAAGGACAGTGAAGAAGGAGTATTTATGCTCCCTCCTTGCAAGGTCATGCCAGGCAGGCTCTACTGCTATATTGAAAATCAGAGCTCCTTTCAGGCTTTCTCTCCACACAGTTGTTTCTGTCTCTGCATTCCAGTAACCACTCCCCGTCTTGTTCCTCTAATGTCCCTCTTTTGCTAGACCTGGGGTACAGCGTATCACTATGGTTTTTCTACCCTGATCACATCTTTCTAGATCACCCCTTTGGCATTGTATGCCTTGATAGAGCTCCGCTTTTACGCTCATATTTCCCTGTAAGACCTTCCAGCTCTCCTGACTCATGCTTCAGCTAATTTTATGACAGACACATTTGAAACAATTTCAAAAGAGTTATTTATTTTTATATATGTTTCCAGGAAGCTATCTTATTAATCAATATGGAAAATTATTTAAAACCACAACCTCTGGTTCCTACATAGTACTTTATCTCTATCTAACAAATACTTGAAAATCTCAATAAATATTTGTCATTGTGGGTGAAGTTGATCATGAGCCATGAAGTGGTCATAGCCTTCCTTGTTAATTACCCTTCACTCGGCTTTGTAGTAAGTATCTTGGGAGGAAGAGTCTTGTGGAAGAATGAGTGAACTGACCATCCTTGCTATCAACTAGCCCCCACTTTTTGAGTCCAAGTTGGGTATTGTCTGTCATCTGTTCTCAGGAAAGAACGCAACAATATGGGATGATAACTTAAACCTCTGGCAGAAGCAATGACAAAGCCTGTGGCTGTCTACTCATTGCCTGCTGTATGCCAGGCTTTCTATGTGACAGGCATCATACCAGAATCTTTATATTATCATTGAATTTAGTCATTGCAATCACTCTACAAGGTTTCTCTTAATTCCATTTTATAGATGGAGAATCTGGGAGTTAAAGAGGATAAGTGACTTGTCCAGGATTACACAGCTAGTTTCAGGACTAAGGGTCAAACTCCAGTCTCATCTAATTCAGAAGCATTCTTTTCACTACCCTATCTCCCCTAAAGCCTCTTTGTTTTTGCCATTAACTTTGCCAAAAATCTCATTTGCCATCATATCTGATCTTCTTAATATTCAAACATGTTTTAACAAGCAGGCATTTTAAAAATTGAAAAAATAATAAATCTGATTGGATCTATGTCTTCCCTTCAAGTGATAAAAGACTAAAGAGCATGGAATTTGAAGGAGAAGGAGGAGGAATTAATGAACTGTATACTAGCAAGAGATTTTGGAAATCCTCAAGTGAATAGCAATTAAGCATTGGATTTTCTGCACTTTAGATGTTGAGTCATTTGCCCCAAAACCCAATGAGACTTTCTCCTGAACTTGTGTCCCTAGGGAATAAAAGGCTTTACCATTGACCAGCTGAGTCACTTCTATGTGGTTGTAGAAGAACCCTATGTACCCTCTATTCCCTTGGAAGTAAGAATTTCCCAGAGTTTCTATGCTAAGATGAGGGATTGGGGCTAAAAGAAAAGAGAAAGCCAAAAAATCTGTCTGAAAACTGTCAGTATAATCTCTCTTGATGGGGAGTTACGGTGTTTTGATTTCAATGAAAGAGCAAAAGAAAGCAAACCAGTTGGTTATAAATTTAATTTATGAAAAAACTACCACAGGCCTAAAGCATTCAACAGTACAGCCATTGATTCTTCTTTCTTGTTCCTTGGGGAGCTGTTGCTATATTTGATATGGTGAACTTCAAATTGTCTTACTTTATCATTTAAATGTTAGAACAGCCATACCCTGAAAGCAGCTGAGGAGCTGCACACTTACTGGGAAAATACAAGGGAGTGTTTTTCTCTTCTTTTAGGAACAAATATTCCTTGGTTGACAGATTTTCCCTGTTAGTGAGGAATACTATTGTTTCCTATTCTTTTCTCTCCTCCTTTGTTTTCACCACAATGCTGTATTTCCTAGTTCCATATGAGGCACTGGAAGAGGGTAAATCATGATGTTCCAGGTCTGTGGTCTTGCTGGTCTTTTCTTAACCTCTGGGATTATTTTCTTTAACACAGTTGTTGAAAAGTCAGCTGTTACCTGCCATAAAATAAAACAACCAATTTTTTATCCCATGTGCAATAAACATCGAAAAATCACCATTGTGCAAGGACCATTAGCTTATGTATCACTGTAAAATGTATTATGACTCTTGGCATAAAGGATGCTCATATAAAATAAATTGTGTTGTAACAAACATTTCTCCCTATCATGGTTTGTAATAGTCCTAATATCAAATAAATCTAAGTTGAATATTGTTAGTCTCCAGAAAAACTGACCTTCAGTTTCATATAGTTGGGTTAAATCATTGTGATGATGACACTGACTCAGATATAAGGAGATACACACTTGTATCAACTCCAGAGACCATCTTTTATTTAGAAAGGATGTCACAATGAGCTGAAATTGCTTTGGAGTGACCCCTTTTATTTATATATCTGCTTATTCCAACTACCACTTCACCAAGTAAGAAATCTACATGTAGTTCCCTGGGGGTTCAGGAGAGAGCAACCCATAGAAATACCAAAATATTTTGTCGTTGCTTGTAATACTTGAGATCTAGACCCCTATCATTTGAGATTGAGGGACTGTAGAATTCAAGTCATGTACAATGTGCCAGGGTAGGGGGGTGACAGTCCATGGGGTGGCAAAGAGTCTGATAGGACTGAGGGACTAAGAATTCAATTCATTTTTATTTTTATTTTTTTATTGAAGGATAATTGCTTTGCACAATTTTATTGTTTTTTGTCAAACCTCAGCATGAATCAGCCATCAGCCAGTTCAGTTCAGTTGCTCAGTCATGTCCGACTCTTTGCAACCCCATGAATCACAGCACATTAGGCCTTCCTGTCCATCACCAACTCCTGGAGTCTACTCAAGCTCATGTCCATTGAGTCAGTGATGCCATCCTCTGTCGTCCCCTTCTCCTCCTGCCCCCAATCCCTCCCAGCATCAGGGTCTTTTCCAATGAGTCAACTCTTCACATGAGGTGGCCAAAGTGTTGGAGTTTCAGCTTCAGCATCATTCCTTTCAATGAACACCCAGGACGAATCTGCTTTAGGATGGACTGGTTGGATCTCCTTGCAGTCCAAGGGACTCTCAAGAGAATCAGCCATAGATATGCATATATCCTCTCCCTTGTGAAACTCCCTCCAATCTCTCACCCCAACCCACACCTCTAGATTGATACAGAGCCCCTGTTTGAATTTCCTGAGGCATACAGCAAATTCCCATTGACTATCTATTTTACATATGATTATGTAAGTTTCCATGTCACTCTTTCCATACATCTCGCCCACTCCTCCCCTCCCCCAATGTCCATAAGTCTATTTTCTATGTCTGTTTCTCCATTGCTGTCCTGTAAATAAATTCTTCAGTACCATTTTTCTAGATTCTTTATATACATTAGAATTTGATATGTATCTTTCTTTTTCTGACACACTTCATTCTGTATAATAGGTTCTAAGTTCATCCACCTTCAGAACTGACTCAAATGTGTTCCTTTCTAAGGATGAGTGATATTCCATTGTGTGTATGTAGCAAAACTTCTTTATCCATTCATCTGCCAATGGACATCTAGGTTGATTCCATCTTCCATTGGAAATAATGCTGCAGTGAGCAATGGGATACATTTGTCTTTTTCAATTTTGATTTCCTCAGAGTTGATCCCTAGGAGTGGGATTGCTGGGTCATATGGTGGTTTTATTCCTAGTTTTTTTAAGGAATCTCCATACTGCCTTCCATAGTGGCTGTATCAATTTACATTACCACCGACAATGCAAGAGCATTCCCTTTTCTCCACATCCTTTCCAGCATTTATTGTTTGTAGACTTTTTGATGATGGCCATTCTGACTGGTGTGAGGTGATATCTCATTGTGGTTTTGATTTGCATTTCTTTAATAATGAGCAATGTTGGGCATCTTTTTATGTGTTTGTTAGCCATCTGTATGTCTTCTTTGGAGAAATGTCTGTTTAGGTCTTTTTCCCACTTTTTGATTGGGCCATTTGTTTTTCTGGTATTAAATTGTTTGAGCTGCTTGTATATTTTGAAAATTAATCCTTTGTCTGTTATTTCACTTGCTATTATTTTCTCCCATTCTGAGGTTTGTCTTTTCACCTTGCTTATAGTTTCCTTTGCTGTGCAAAAGCTTTTAAGTTTAATCAGGTCCCACTTGCTTACTTTTGTTTTTATTTCCATTAATCTAGGAGGTGGGTCACAGAGGATCTTGCTATGATTTATGTCATCGAGTGTTCTGCCTATGTTTTCCTCTAAGAGTTTTATAGTTTCTGGACTCACATTTAGGTCTTTAATCCATTTTGAGTTTATCTTTGTGTATGGTGTTAGGAAGTGTTCTAATTTCATTCTTTTACATGTAGCTGTCCAGTTTTCCAAGCACCATTTATTGAAGAGGCTGTCTTTGTTCCATTATATATTCCTGCCTCCTTTGGCAAAAATAAGATACCCATAGGTGCATGGGTTTATTTCTGGGCTTTCAATCTTGTTCCATTGGTCTATATATCTGTTTTTGTGCCAGTACCATACTATCCTGATGACTGTGGCTTTGTAGTATAATCTGAAGTCAGGAAGGTTGATTCCTTCAGTGCCATTCTTTCTCAAGACTGCTTTGGCTATTCGGGGTCTTTTGTATTTCCATATGAATTGTGAAATTTTTTGTTCTAGTCCTGTGAAAAATGCCATTGGTAATTTGATAGGGATTGCATTGAATATGTAGATTGCATATAGTCATTTTCACAATGTTGATTCTTCCTACCCAGGAACTTGGACTATCTCTCCATCTGTTTATGTCACCTCTGATTTTCTTTCATTAGTGTCTTATAATTTTCTGTGTACAGTTCTTTTGTCTCCTTAAGTAAGTTTATTCCTAGATATTTAATTCTTTTTGTTGCAGTGGTGAATGGGATTGATTCCTTAATTTCTCTTTCTGAATTTTCATTGTTAGTATATAGAAATACAAGTAATTTCTGAGTATTGATTTTGTATCCTGAAACTTTGCTAGATTACTGATTAGGTCTAGTAATTTTCTGATACTATCTTTAGGGTTTTCTATGTACAGTATCATGTCATCTGCAAACAGGGAGAGCTTTACTTCTTCTTTTCCAATCTGGATTCCCTCTGATTGTTGTAGCTAGGATGTCCAGAACTATGTTGAATAACAGTGATGAAAGTGGACACCCTTGTCTTGTTCCTGATCTTAGAGGCAATGCTTTCAGTTTTTCACCGTCGAGAATAATGTTTGCTGTGTAGGCCTATCATACATGGCCTTTACTATGTTGAGGTAGGTTTCTTCTATGCCCATTTTTTGAAGAGTTTTAATCATAAATGGGTGTTGAATTTTGTCAAATGCTTTTTCTACATCTTTTGAGATGATCATATGCTTTTTATAATTCAATTTGTTAATATGGTGTATCACATTGATTGATTTGCATATTTTGAAGAATCCTTGCACCCCTGGAATAAACCTAACTTGATCATGATGTATGAGCTTTTTGATGTGTTTCTGAATTCTGTTTGCTAAAATTTTGTTGAGGATTTTTGCATCTATGTTCATCAGTGATATTGGCCTGTAGTTTTCTTTTTTTCTGTTTTCTTTGTCTGGTTTTGGTATCAGGGTGATGGTGGCCTCATAGAATGAGTATGGAAGTGTTCCTTCCGCTGCAGTTTTTTGAAAGAGTTTTAGAAGGACAGACATTAGCTCTTGTCTACATGTTTGATAGGATTTTCCTATGAAAACATCTTGTTCTGGGCTTTTGTTTTTGAGGGGAGATTTTTGATCACAGCTTCAATTTCAGTGCTTGTAATTGGGTTGTTCATAATTTCTATTTCTTCCTTGTTCAGTCTTCAAAGATTGAACTTTTCTCAGAACCTGTCCATTCCTTCCAGGTTATCCATTTTATTGCCTTATAACTGTTCATAATAGTCTCTTCTAATCGTTTGTATTTCTGCTTTGTCTGTTGTAACCTCTCCTTTTTCATTTCTTATTTTGTTGATTTGATTCTTCTCTCTTTTTTTCTTGATGAGTCTGGCTAAATACTTGTCAATCTTGTTTAATCCTCTCAAAGAACCAGCTTTTAGTTTTATTAATCTTTACTATTGTTTCTTTCATTTCTTTTTTATTTATTTCTGCTCAGATTTTTGTGATTTCTTGCCTTTTACTAATTTTGGTGTTTTTTGTTCTTCTTTTCCCAGTTGGTTTTGGTATAAAGTTAGGTTGTCTATTTGATTTTTTTCTTGTTTCTTGAGGTAGGATTATATTGCTATAAACTTCCCTCTTAGAATTGCTTTTGCTGCATCCCATACATTTTGAATTGTTGTGTCTTCATTGCCATTTGTTCTAGAGATATGTGATTTCCCTTTTGATTTCCTCAGTAACCTGTTGGTTATCTAGAAACGTGTTGTTTAATCTCCATGTGTTTCGTTTCTTACAGTTTTTTTAAATTGTAATTGATATCTAGTCTCATAGAGTTGTGGTCAGAGAAGATGCCTGATATGATTTCAATTTTCTTTAATTTACTGAGATTTGATTTGTGACCCAAGATGTGGTCTATCCTGGAGAATGTTCCATGTGCATTTGAGAAGAAGGTATATTCTTATGCATTTGGATGGAATGTTCCAAAGATATCAATGAGATCCATCTCATCTAATGTACCATTTAAGACTTGTGTTTCCTTATTAATTTTCTTTTTTGATGGTCTGTCCATTGGTGTGAGTAAAATCTCCTACTATTATTGTGTTACTCTCAATTTTTCCTTTTATGTCTGTTAGTATTTGTTGTATGTATTGAGGTGCTCCTATGTTGGGTACATAGATATTCACAATTGTATGTCTTCCTCTTGGATTGATCCCTTGATCATTGTGTAGTGTCCTTCCTTATCTCTTGCAATCTTCTTTATTTTAAGCTCTATTTTGTCTGATATGAGGATTGCTAGTCCAGCTTTCTTTTGCTTCACATTGCATGAATATGTTTTTCCATCCTCTCACTTTCAGTCTATATGTGTCTTTAGGTCTGAAGTGGGTTTCTTGTAGACAGAGTATATATGGGTCTTGTTTTTGTATCCATTCAGCAAGTCTATGTCTTTTGATTGGAACATTTAATCCATTTACATTTAAAGTAATTATTCATATATATGTTCCTATTGCCATTTTCTTAATTGGGGTTGATTTTGTAGATTTTTTTTTTCCTTCTCTTGTATGTCTTGAACCATATAAGTCCATTTAACATTTGTTGTAAAGCTGGTTTGGTGGTACTGAATTCTCTTAAACTTTTGCTTGGCTGGAAAGCTTTTGATTTCTCCATTAATGTTGAATGAGATCCTTGCCAGATACAGTAATCTTGGTTGTAGATTTTAACCTTTCAGTACTTTAAATATATCCTTCCATTCCTTCTGACCTGCAGAGTTTCTGCCGAAAGATAAGCTCTTAAGCATATGGGGTTTCCCTTGTATTCTACGTGTTACTTCTCCCTTGCTACTTTTAATATTCTTCCTTTGGGTTTAGTCTTTGTTAGTTTCATTAATATGTGTCTTGGCATGTTTCTCCTCGGGTTTATCCTGTATGGAACTCTTTGTGCCTCTTGGACTTGATTGACTATTTCCTTTTCCATGTTGGGGAAATTTTCATCTTGCAGCACAATCTCTTCAAAAATTTTCTCATAACCTTTCTTTTTCTCTTCTTCTTCTGGGACCCCAATAATTTGAATGTTGGTACATTTGATATTGTCCCAGAGGTCTCTGAGACTATCCTCAGCTCTGTTCATTCTTTTTACTTTATTCTGCTCTTCAGAAGTTATTTCTACCATTTTATCTTCCAGCTCACTGATTCGTTATTCTGCTTCAGATATTCTGCTATTGATTACTTCCAGAGTATTTTTAATTTCAGTAATTGTGTTGTTTGTCACTGTATGTTTATTCTTTAATTCTTCTAGGTCTTTGCTAATTGATTCTTGCATTTTCTCTATTTTGCTTTCAAGGTTTTTGATCATCTTTACTATCATTATTTTGAATTCTTTTTCAGGTAATTTGCCTATTTCCTCTTCATTTACTTGGACTTCTGTGTTTCTAGTTTTCTCCTTTATTTGTGTAGTATGTCTATGCATTTTCATTATTGGTTTTTTTTTTTTTTTTTTAACTTATTGTGTTTGAGGTCTCCTTTTCCCTGGCTTCAAGGTTGAATTTTTTCTTCCTTTTGGTTTCTGCCCTCCTAAGGTTGATCCAGTGGTTTGTGTAAGCCTCCTATAGGGTGAGATTTGTGCTGAGGTTTTGCTTGTTTTTCTTCTGATGGGCAAGGCTGAGTGAGGTGGTAATCCTGTCTGCTGATGATTGGATTTGTATTTTTGTTTTGTTTGTTGTTTAGATGAGGTGTCCTGCACAGGGTGTTACTAGTGGTTGGGTGATGCCAGGTCTTATATTCAAGTTGTTTTCTTTGTGTGAGTTTTCACTATTTAATACTTCCTGGGGTTAGTTCTCTGGTAGTCTAGGGTCTTGGAGTCAGTGCTCCTTCTCCAATGGCTCACAGCTTGATCTCTGGTCAGGAACAAAGATTCCACAAGTGGTTTGTTATGGCTTTAAGTGAGATTCAAACAAATATCCAAAATTGAGAAGCCAAAGATCAACCCCAGAAAAATGGCAGTTGAAACATCAGGCAAATACTAATTAAAATAATGGAATATACACATATACATATATACCTGTGAGCTAAGTCAAAACTGTCCATCAAAAATAAAGTACAGCAGATTGACCCGGTGAACAAAGGAAATCATGTTGAGAGGAAAGGAAAGAAAGGATAGATATGCAAAGTTAAATAGAGGTAGATGAAGAAGATTTATATACATTAAAGATTAACTGCAAGGGGAAAAGAACAGTAGGAAAGGCAAATAAAGGAATAAATGTAGAAAAATATAATAGGTTTAAAAAATTAAAAATTAAAATTATAAGGAAGAGAAAAGAAAAAAAAAATGAAAGAAAAAAGAAAAGAGGGAAACTCCACAGAACTGCAAAAGCCCAATGCAGAGGCAGAGTTTTATAAGAACAACAACAAATGTGACTGAATATACTCATATACATATACACCCATTACCAAAGTCAAAACAGTCCAACAAAAATATAAAGTATAAATGCTTGACCCGGTGAAAAAAGGAAACCAAAAATTGTGTCTGCCAGACCAAAACTAACTAAAACACAAACTGGAAACAAATCTAAAGTGCCAATTGGGGAATAAAACAATGAAAATAAAACTAACAAATATGTTGAGAGGAAAGGAAAGAAAGTAAAGAAAGAAAGAATAGATATGCAACTTTAGAGAGAAGTAGATAAAGAAGATTTATCTATATTAAAGATTAACTGCAAAGGGAAAGAACAGTAGCAAAAGCAAAGAAATAAATGTAGAAAAAATAATAATAGGTTTAAAATAATTTAAAAAAGAGAAAAGAAAAGGAAAACTCCAGAGAAATGCAAAAGTACAACACAGAGGAAGAGGTGTATAACAACAATTAAAAAATGTGACGGAGGAAACAAAAAAAGCTCAAAAGCTTAATTAAATTTCATAGTGCCAATAAAATTGACAACTACAACAGAGAGGGGAAAGGGGGGAAGAAAAAGAAAAAGAAAATCCAAGAGAATCTACAGAACAAGTCAAAAAATAAGAATAATAAATGTTTTCCTTGAGTCACTGCTGTCACAGTCCTTTTGATCGCTGGGAGTCACAGTCCCCCTCACCTCCCTAGGATGCCCTCCAACACTGTGCTGATCTCTGGACCTGCTGTGGGGTAGCTCAGATTCTAATCTGGTCCTACTCCCATGTGTTCTTGTGTCCAATGTCCACAGGTATCAGAACTAGTGCGTTTTCTTTTGTGGGAGCTCTCAATGTCCTTTTATATCTTCCATAGACACAGAGTCTGCCTAGATGATCGTGTGGACTTAATCTGCAGCTTGTACAGCTGGTGGGAAGGTTTTGGGTCTTCTTCCTTAGCCACACTGCCCCTGGGTTTCAACCGTGGCTTTATTTCCACCTCTGCATGTGGGTCGTCCACTGGGGTTTGCTCCTGAGGCTGCCCTGGAGGACTCGGGTTTGCCCCTGTGAGGGCCAGGTGTGGAGGTGGTGCAGCTGCCTGGTTCACAGGGGTTCTTGCAGCACCAGATGCTCAGGGGAATTGGTGGCTAGGGCAGCAGGAAATATAGTGCTCTAGAAGGGTATGGCAACCAGTATTGGCCAACACACTCCAGTATTCTTGCCTGGAAAACCCCCTTCCCTGACAGAGAAGCCTTCCAGGCCACAGTCTACAGGGTCACAAAGAGTCAGGCACTACCAAAGCGACCCTGTGAGCGTAGATGCAAGACCTCTTTTTTGCCTGTGGCAGCTCTACCCCAGTGAGAGGTGAGCATGAAGGTGGCGCAGCTGCTTGGCTTGTGGGAACCCTGGTGGCGCCAAGTATCCAGGGACATGGACTGTCTCCACCGCAGGAGTTATGGCCCTATCAGAGTCTTTTTTCGAGCCTCTTGTAGCTGGCAATCAGAAGGCTTCTTTGGCCAGTCTTTCTCCATAGCTCTGCCCATTCAGGCACTTAGAGGGCTCCCTTGCCTGGGGTCCTTCTCTGTTGTTCAGCCCGTCAGGCACATAAAGGGACCCCCCTGGCTGGAGGGGGCACCCTGGGGGGGTCCTGCTCTGTAGTTCAGTGGTCAGGCATTAGATGAGCCAGCCTCTCTATTGTTCAGCTGCTAATGCTGGTGTGTGAGGAGAGGCTACGGTGATGGCACCATCCCCTGTGCTTGACTCAGCAGCATTGTCTTGCTTCTGTGGCTGCTCAGTTTTCCTCCACAGGCATTTCCCACCACAATCTCCTTCCTCACATCCCCTCACTCCATCTCTCCACAGTCAACAGCAGCCCTTGCCCTGGGTTTGCTCCACAAGCCCTAAACTCCAGCTCTCAGCTGCTGAGCCTTCCAGGGGACCAGCATCCCTGTCCAAGGTATGTATGGCCGTGGCAAGGACGGTCTGATTCCCATCCCATTTAGGCTGCCACAGATCAGCTGTTTCACTCTCAGCCTAAACGTTTCTCCTCTGATTCAGACAGTTACCCCGATGTGGGGATTGGACCCCTGCTTCAGTTTCCCCACCTGCCAAGGGAAGGTCCAGTCCTACTAACGCTCCTGTTTTTACCCCTAGTTCCTTCATCCTACCGAGTTTTGCTTGGTTCTATATATTTTTTTCCTCTGGTCAGATACTCCTGTCCGCTCTCAGCTGGTGTTCTGCATGCACTTCTGTGTCTTAAGGTGTATTCCTGATATATCCGTGGAGAGAGATGTACTACACGTCCACCTACTCTTCCGATATCTTGTTCTCCCCTGCACTTCTAATCAATAGCAAAAACTATGGAAATTTCTGCTTAACTTTTTGTTGATTTTGTGTAAATATTTCTGAAGTAGAAAAAAAGAGGCGGCAAGAACAGAATGAAGGAAGCAACAGAGGAAGGAGGAAGGTAGAGAGATGCTCTGGCATCACCTATGAAAAAATTGTCTTTACTTGATCGCTGTATTTGCAGACTGGGTGTTTTCTGCTTCGGTCGTGTCTGACGCTGTGACCCACTGGACTGTAGCCCACCAGGCTCCTCTGTCCATGGGATTCTCCAGGCCAGAATACTGGAGTGGGCTGCCATTTCCTTCTCCAGGAGATCTCTCGACCCAGGGATCAAGCCCACATCTCATGTCTCCTGCATTGGCAGGTAGGTTTTTTACCAATAGTGTCACCTGAGAAGCCTTGCAGATGGGAAATCGCTTTTTATGCCTCAGTATATAAAAGAGAAAGTCTCACAAGGGATGAGTTATTGATTATCACAATATTATTGGGACTTCCCTGGCGGTCCAGTGGTTAAGACTCCACGCTCCCAATGTAGGGGGCCCAGCTTCTATCCCTGGTTGGGGAACTGAGATCCCATATGCTGCATGGTACAACCAAGGAAACCTCCCCAACACCCCCCAAAACAAAAGGCAGTGTTATTAACTAGGTAGTAAAGCATTATCTATGCAGGAGACAATTACTGTGTCCATTTCTTTTAAATTCCTCTGGTTATGTGTTGCAATGATTTAGCCTGGGGGTTACCTAAAATGTTGGCTTTTTTTTTTTCTCCCTAGCAAAAGACTTTTTTCCTGACTGTTTATTGCTACTGTAACACCACACACCTCCTCCTGTTTCTTCCTTCATGTCCTCATTATTTACATTTTTGTCGCTTTCTTATGAATTTGAGGGATGATATCTAATAGTACAAAACATCAGATTGCCCCAGGATCCAGCACAGTGTCTTGCATAGTGTAGGCGCTCAGTAAATATTGAATAAATTCAATTCAGAACCTTAGGGGAAAGAGTCACAAATTTATCAAATAATTCACAAAGAGACATATACCTGGCAGCTAATCCAGTTAACTGTATTAAGGGAAGCTGAATCCAGAACATGTTTCAAATAATTTCTCTTCTCATAGAAGTTTTGTTTAGTGGCTGGAACACTTGTTTCTCAGTATGTTGATCAAATGTGACTTGAGCCAGAGAGATTCACAATAAATAACATGAGGAGGCTTATGAATGATGTATAAAGCCCACCAATTTAATGACAGGTGAGGCAGAGGAGAGCAGTTACTTTATTTCAGAAAAGCCAAAGCCAGCCTTGGCAATGTATTGCTATCGTGGGAATACTGAGTAGCTGTGACCAGTTTGTAGTAACCACCTAGAATGAAAAAAGTTTGAAATGTTCTGATGGGTATTTGACTTATTTTTCTGTATTAAAGGAGCCATTGCTTCAGGTGATCAGAAATGAACATGGCCCGTGTTGAAGTTGCTATATAAAAGGGAGTCCAGCTTGGTGCTCAGTGTTCCTAGAGGGGTAGGATGAAGGGGAGGGGAGGGAGACTCAAGAGGGAGAAGATGTCAAAGTTCCTCTGCCGTGTTCGACTCTTTGTGACCCCATGGACTATACGGTCCATGGAATTCTCCAGGCCATAATACTGGAGTGGGTAGCCTTTCCCTTCTCCAGGGGATCTTCCCAACCCAGGGACCAAACACAGGTCTCCCACATTGCAGGCAGATTCCTTACCACCTGAGCCACAAGGGAAACTGGGAGAAGATATATATATATATATAATTATGACTGACTCATGTTGTTGTATGGCAGAAACCAACACAACATTGTCAATTAAAAATTTAATAAAAATAATAATGAAGAAAATCGCCCCACTTGTTTTCTCTAGCATTTGCCCAGTGGTCATTTTTCAGGCCAGCTGAGTGGCATTTCCAATATTAATTTCTTTTTACTTACTATGACACTATACTTTGTTTGGAAACAGTATCTTTCATGACTTGTTTTCTCCCTAAAGCTTAGGTTCTGCAACAAATCAATCAAAGGGTTTATTGCATTGCTACTATGTGCCTAGTACTGTGATTCTCTGTGACTGACTTAAAAACATCATAATATTGTTGGGAGCAATATTGTTAGAAACAAATTATGGCTTATGGGTGAAAGAGATTCCAACATGATATTTTAGATAGTCTAACCAAAGACTGGTCTCCTCTTCCACTAGATCTTTTCTATTTCTGCATATAAAGCCGATCATCCTATCTTAAGTTTATTTATTAAATGAAGGTTTTATTGTACCAGGCAGGATCCTTTTTATTTGCAAGTTAGATGAAAATTCCAGTTTAAAATGGCTTAGTCAGCTTAGGAATTATTATATCACAAACATAAAATATACTCTTTCCTAAATTGTCTCTGTTTTCAAACAGGTTTTTCCCTCATACATACCCAAATCTAATGGTGGGGTTGGGGGCGGGGGGGTGGGGGGGGGAACCAAGTGCTTCTTCCCCAAGAGTTTGGACAAAAAATCAAGCTGTGATTTCTTTAGTCCAAATTAGATCACATGTCCATCTCAAGAACTCATCACTGAGGCCAAGGTTTTGCCTGGGTGGACTGTTCTCCCCTGGAGCTAGGATCAACTCTAACTAGGCTGAATATGGGACAGGAATGATTTACTCAAGTGCTTTTACCAGAAACAGGAACTGGATGCTGTAACAGATGGCAGATGTCTACTCCACTGACTGATAGCCAGGCCTTGTGTTGGTTGTTGATAGAAATACAAGCATGACTTTGTTTCTTTCTTTCCAAGGGAGAATCTCATCCCTCCTATCCATGTTAATACCACATTGCCAAATGAGCTCCTTAACTCAAAGTTCTAATCCCTTTCTACCACTCCTCAATAATGTTGCTGATTCTTTATTGGGCTTCCCTGGTAGCTCATATAATAAAGAATCTACCTGCAATGCAGGTAGACCTAGGTTTGACCTCTAGGTCAGGGAGAGCCCCTGGAGAACAGAATGGCTACCCACTCCCGTATTCTTGCCTGGAGAATTCCATGGACAAAGGAGCCTGGTGGGCTACAGTCCATGAGGTCCTATTTATTAAAATACTAATTCCTTGGTTAACCTCCCAATTCTGGCAAAAGTGACTGGTTGCATATCTTTTGGGTTTTCTGGTCTCTGTGGCTTTGCCCTGGAACATTTTTCTCCCTGCCTATCTATGGTAGTCTGAATCTCTTTCAGGTCCCAGTTCAAATACTATCTTCGTGAAATACCTACTGAGTTCCTTATTTTAGTGTTTATAGCATGTAACATGAACTTATGTTATAACAATTACTGTTTATTTAACAAATATTTGTTACATGCTTACTATATGCTTATAGCCATTCCAAGTGTTTAAAAGTATTTCTCCTACTTTGTTTTATTGTTCATGATATTCTTGTTTTCTTCCCCTAGTGATTTATAAGCTCATCAAAGATTACCCATCATGGGCACTCGGCATATGCCTCATGAATGAATAAATGTTCACCAGTTTGCACATACAGTAAATGCACATACTAGCATTTAAAGCCAAAGAAGAGTAGGGCCTGTTTTTTTTTTCCTCCTCTCTGAATAGAGTATGGCAAAATGCACGTACTTAGGATTCAATAAACATATGTTGACTAAATGAGCTAGAAATGAAAAATATTCAAATATCTGAGAATGAACTATTTCCACTTTGTTTTACATTCTTCAGTCTTTTGACATCATTCTTGAAAGTTTTTGTTGTTATTGTATTTTTCCAAATAGTGTTTATAAGAGTGTCTAAGGACTTCCCTGCAGTCCAATGGTTGGGATGTCACACTTTTATTGCTGAGGGTCTAGGTTCAATCCTTGGTTGGGTAACTAGTATCCCTCAAACCATGCAGTGCGGCCAAAAGAGAAAGAAAGAATGTCTTAAGTTCTTTTTTTGAACTTGAACCAGAATGAAGGTTATTTTTCAAACAATGGGGACTTTTTTCAGTATGGCACATACTGACACTATTGACCAATTGTTAAAAGGTGGAGTTTTATGAATTTCTAAGAGCTGTAGGACTTTTCAGGCCCATGCCCCATGCAGGTGTTTGTGAGTAAGGGTATTCAACAACCCTAGCAAAATTAGTGTTTAAGGAGGCAAACACTCAATTTGCAGGGTCACTTAAAAGTATAATGAGCACTTGCCTTCATTTGTGAGTTTGTGATTTGAACTGACTCACATTTCAGGTGTTTCCATGTAGAAACGTGTTCTAAAATACATAAGCCATAGATGGGTGGGAGAAAAGATTCATGTTCTTGGTCTCAGCCATGCTGGACAAAGACCTGGTTTCCCATACTCTGCCCTCCCACCTGGAGAGGAGATGGAAAGTCTCTGCTTTCTTCCTTTTCTGTTCTTTTCATTGCATTCTTCCTCATTTCTCTTCATGAGTAATTTGTCAGCTCCCAGGAGAAGGGAACGGCTACCCACTCCTGTATTCTGGCCTGGAGAATTCCATGAACTTATAGTCCATGGAGTATCTAAGATTTGGACACAACTAAGCAGCTTTCACTTTCACTTTAGATGAGTACCAACAAGTGTCCACTGAAACTGAAAATTAGCTTGGCCTGGGTGATTTCATAAGAACAGTTTCAGGGACGCAGAGAAGGCACAAGCAGATCACAGTGGACTAAAGCAATGAATGGTTGAGCCAATAAAGTCTAGTGAGTGAGTCTACAGACTCTGAAACTGGACTGTCCAAGTTCAAACCCAGATTCTTCCATTCACTAACTGTTGACTATGGACAGATTACCAAATATCTCTCTGCCTCTATCTCCTCTTCTACAAAACCATAATAAAAATAGAACTATCTCAAAGTTGTAATGAGTAATAAAGTGGACAAAATGCTTAGAACAGTTCTTATTTCCTTACACATCCTCAGTAAATATTAACTGTGGTTTTCAAAGTGTCTGCAAAGACAGTTTAAGATTGCTTTTGAAGGCTGACCATGAAAACTGGACAGAAAATGAGGTTATAGTTTGGTAGGGGGCAGAGGTTAGGAATTTTATCCCAGATAAGTGAAAGATGGATATTTTTTATGCTGGAGGGAAAGAAGCAGTTTTCTAAAAGTGAGGATTGAAGATGTAGAAAAATTAGGGATTAGTTGATGGAATAGTACTGCTGAGAAGATGAATGAAGACAGAACTTAGAGAAGAGGTGGATGGATGGATGAACCTTGGATAGAGGGGTTTCTTGTTTCCTAAGCTAGGTCTAGGTTGGGGGTGGTAAAAAGGGGCAAAACTAAGAATGATATCTTTGTGGGTGGGGAGCAGAAAGCTGAAAGCATTTAAGACTAATAGCTGGTTGTCTCTGTGAAACAGGAATAAGCTCATCTGGAGGGAGAAAAGAAGTGGCAAGAGTGAGGAATGGAGTAAGACTGATAAATGAAGTAGTTACACAGCAGCAACTTCCAGAGACAAGATGACACTAGCCAGAATGTATAGTCTGTCAAAGGAGTGAGGATTCTGGTCTGATAGAAACTGTGCTCACAGTGACAGTGGTGTTTGCTTCCACCGGTGGAATATTTCCAGTTGATGACAAGTCTACATGACTGTGGCCCATAGTGTGAAGTTAGAATTTATAATGATTCTCCACCAGAAAAAAATGACTCTTCACCACAAATAAATGATCGATTATATCCATACTTTTCTTGCTTCATTGAGTCATCTTTTTCCTTACAAATTTGCAACACTACTAGAAAGGTAGATTTTAGAGTTGGATTAGATCTTGCTCCTGTGCTTCCCAACATGTTCTTGAATATACTTATACACGGGAGATTTTTTTATAGGACTGGCCATTGTATTTTTGAGTAGACTGGAATCCATTAATGTAGAAACATATGTGCTAGAATATAGATTTTGTCTTCTTGTGATGGTCACACAAAAAGCCTTCCTACCCTACATGCCCTTTCACAATGCTATTTTGTCACTTTTCCCAACAAGAAGTGGAGTTCATCCCTGGAATCCGGCTATCCCCTTGACTCTGGGCTAGACTTGTGAACTGAATGAAGTAAAAGTGACTAGTGTGACTTCTGTGCCTATGCCCTGGGAGACATTGTTGTTTCCTTTTCTGCCCTCCAGAATTCCTCAGCTACCATATAAAAATGTCCAACTTCCCTGGCCTGCTGGAGAGAGAGGCAGGTAGATAGAGACCCTGGGGGATGAAAAAGCATGGGAAGAGATAGGCCCAGGCAGCCCCAGATAGCTCATCCATCCCAATAGTGTCACCGGAAGTGCCAGTATTGCCAGCTTGATTCCTGCAGCCTCAAGTCAGGTTGCTCCAACCGACACATGTGGAACAAAGTCAAGCCGTTGCCACTGAGCTCTGCCCGCATTACAGAAACGTGAGCAGCTAAATGGTGGCTTCCACTTTAAGCCTGCAGATTCTGAGAGCTTTATTATGCTGCAAAGGAACATGAAGGAAAAGATCTCAAGACAGGAAGTCAAATTAAAAGCCCTCGGACATAATCCAGGTGTCAGGTGATGAGCTGCCAAGGATGGAAAGAGAAGTAGGGGAAAATGTGGGAGAACAGTAGGCGACCAGGTTCAGTATGACACGATGATTGGTTGGGGAGCAAAGGAGAGAGGAAAATAAAATTATGATGAAACCCTATGTCTGGGTTGTGGACAGCAATCTGTCTAGGCAAAGAACTGGATTCTTGCGGAATGTAAGTCAAGTTTATAGTTAATTTTGATATGACAACACATCTTCCCTTTAAAACTGTTCCCATAGCAGCTAGACTCGCAGGCTGGAGCTGAGGGCCAAGTCAGGACTAGAATTGTTAGCGGTTTCAACCAAAAGATGCACCTAGCTCTCCTTCCCTTTTGTTCCAGCCTAAAGGGTGTTTTCTAACTCCTTTTTCCTGTGTTTAGTTGCAAAAGCAGAAACATCAAGCAGAAGGCAGGAAGAAAGGAGAGGGAGAGGACACACACAAGAGAAAACAACAGCGTCGTATCCTGTGGGATTGTACCTTATTTTAGCTACACCTCTTGGAAGGCTACACTGCTTAAATAAAAGTAAGAAACACAGCATACACACTCCAGCAAAATTATCATATTCACAGATTCTCCCTTTAAGTAACCTCAAATGAAAATAAGAAACTCTAACCTTAGCTTTTTGAATCACAATGAAATAACAAGAGATGTTTTCCTCTTATGAATTCTTAAACTTCAGGAAGGGTGCCTTTCTGTCTTATGCAGGATGTCTGTGGTGTGTGTGTGTGCCCGCGCACAGGGAGGAGGCCGAGACCCTGAGGCCTGAGGTTTCACCTAGCAGGCAATGTCATGACTTCCCATTTGCCAGGCTGTGCAGTATTTGTGGGGGGGAGAAAAAAAAGCAAAACACTAAAGCATACTGCATCTCTTCTAAGGGAGTCAGTATTATGTTAAGATTCTATAGTATAAAGATTATGTGCCTGTGCTCCACAGTCAGCTAGAATGGAGTTCAAGTCCGTGTCTCATCGCTTACTAACCTTGAGGCTTGGACACACGACTAACCCCTCTGAGCCTCAGTCACCGCAGCTGTAAAATGAGGAGAATGCTGTCTTACCTCATGGGGTTGTTTTGAAGAGTCAATGCAACATTGTAAGTGAAGCACATAATCTAGTAAGGACACAGTAAGTGGTGCCTATGGTCATTAGACTTAGTGCAAATCTGGGGCTTTTTCATTTTAGGCCTATTGAGACAATTTTTCAGAAATGTTTACAGCATAAGGAAATGAAGTCTGAGTGCATTTAGTCAATTATTTAAATGTAAAACTTGTTTAATATAATATTATTTAATAACAGATCAGTTATAATTTATGTGTCTTTATGATTTCCCTCTTGGGAGACAGTTTCTATTGTTTCACAGAATCCTTGTAAATCTTTAGGCAAACAAAAACTGCCATGCTGGTTCCTCATTATTTCATTTTTCATAATTTTGGATGTAAGAAAGCAAACGATGTTCTAATGCAGGATTCAGCAAACTTTTTCTGTGAAAGACTGGACAGGAAATATTTTCATCTTGCGGGTGTCTTATAATCTCTATCTCATATTCTTCTTTGTTATTTTTTACAACCTTTTAAAAGTATACAAACCATTCTTTGCTTATATGGAAACAGGTTACTGGTTGAATTTAACCCATAGGCTGTGGTTTGCAGACCACAACTCTAGTGTTAATTTGTGTTATTTATTGCTACGGTATTTATGCCAATGAATATTTGGAGAAAAGAGTGAGAAAATACATTAAGTAAATAACATGTAAGCAATTCTGATTCTGATTCACACACATATTGGCTTAAATAAGACCAATGATTATGTTCCTTGATGGAACAGGGCCATTTTTATTGAGAAGCAATGAGCTTAGGTATGATTTTCAGGACTGGAAACCATTCAGCACATTAGTTCTGAACAATATCCTTGTGCTTTACACAGATTTATTTTTCCTCCTCAGAGGAGAAGTTTAGATACAGGGTTTTATGGCATCAGGCACAAGCTGCCATTAAAACCCTAAACTGAAAATCGTGTTGCCCTTTATGAAAATGAACAGCTGGCCCAGACCATTGGCTGCCAGCACATCTATTTGTGTTGTGTACAAGTAGCTTGAATATCCCTTCATGATGAGGGGTTTTTAGGACATGTTTCAATCAGCCAGTGGGAGGGAAATCCTCATTGGTGGATAGTATCTCTTTCAGTCCCTGCACCTGCCTTGGCTCCTGCCTCTCTATGACCCAGGAGAGAAATATTCTCCTGGAAGTCATACTCTAGGATTGTCTTGATCTTTTCTTTTTGGCTTACATTCCAAGATGCTTCCTTGGAGACACCAGTAATGTCTTTCCCCCTCTCGTCACCCTGTTATTGTGCCTATCTTTCCACTTCCATTGACTACAAGGAGAAAAAGGAGAAATATTTTTAAAACACAAAAAGTACTCCCAAATGTTTATCACTGGCCATGCTGAGAGCCGACCCCACTGTTGTGTTTTAGTCAAGCATGTTTTGATGAATCCTATATTATATGAACTGACTGATATTATATGTTAAAGAGGCAGATGGAATCATGGCCCACTACTATAAGTAGCTCCTCAGCTGAGGTATGGTCCACTATGAGCCGAGCCAGACCAGCAGAGTTCCTTTTGGGTGGCTTGGTCTTGGTATAACAAAGAGCCTGGAGCAAATTAGGGCAAAAAGCTTCCTTTCTTCCTTTTACCCTAAGCCTACTACAGAGCCTGGCCTTTGGCATCTCATCCATCCAACAGGGAATGAAGGCTGAATCAGGAAGAACACATTTGTCAGGGAAGAGAAGCAGCTCAAGAAAGAGCCCGAGCATGTTTGTCCAGTGTCCACATCAGAGCTGGCCTGGGCTGCCTCTCCCAGACTTCTTGGGGCCCTCTGCTCCAGATGTTCTCAGAACAAGAGTTGCACCAAGAGAAAGAGAGCCTCCAACCTCCAGTCACTGCTTCATTCAATCATTAATCCACCCAAAACAGATTTATTGAGCAGCTTCATGCGCTAGACACTCTTCTAAGTCCTGGCAATGAAGCAGTGAGCATGAAACAAGATATCTCATCATTTTACTCCATACCTTGTTCTGAAGATACCATTTTTCCTTAGGTCTGTCTTTGATCACTTGTGCTCAGCACTGTGACACTTGTAGGCCAAAGAAAATGTCCTTGAACTGGACTAATCCATGGCATGGTCCTTTTTGGAAGGGTTGGTAGGGAGAAGTGATGAAAAGGGAGTTGTGAGTCTCTCCTGCCTGCAGATCATGTTTTTTTGTTGTTGTTGTTTGTTTTGTTTTTTTTTCACTGTGCATGATGATCTTTCATTCTCACCCCTGCCCACCAGGTCTCAAGAATAGGTGCAGTCATGTGAGTTTCATCTCTTAATTTCATCTGATCCTGTTGTGTTTGTTTGGTCTGGGCTAATTTCCCTTTACATGACTTTATGGTCTTTAATAAGTCTCAGTCTATGTAGGTCCATGGCTGTTACACTCACCTTGCAGGTGTCATCTCTGACATACCCGGCAGTCAAAGGTTGTTTGGTTTGGAGTAGGGGTATTTCTTCACTGGATGTAGGCCCCCTGTCCCAAGTTTTGCAAACACATCCTTTTCTGTTCTGGTGGCCCTTTTGGTTTACTTTCTGAGAAAATTTTGTTGAAGCCCAGGCTGAACCAATGTTTGTTCTTTCTTTTCTGTATCCAGGCTTTTCTGTTCTGACTGATCTATTGTTGGTAATTTTAGAGAGACTTCAATTCCTCAGTGGACTTGGGTTCCTTGACATCAGGCCCAGTATCTCTATTCAGATAGAGAATGGGCTTTTAATTCCCAGAGGACAAAGTGATTTTTTTCTGTTCTAAAATAAAGATACTCCCAGTACCATATATATATATATTTTATAGTCATGTGGCTCTAGATTTTTCATAATCTGGTTGACCTTTTTCTTCTTCCCATTTTTGGCTGTAGCCCTTCCTCTATTCGCTAATTCTTAATACTTGCTGCAGCACAGTATCAACATGCTTAAAATGCTATTCTGGAGACATATAGCACAACTGAAATACTTGCCAGTCTACATACATCTTCACATCTTAGAAGAGGCTACTCCAGGAAGTGGGTTGGGGAGAACAGTCGTTGGAATGTACAGACAAAGTCAACAATCTTCTTTTTTCCCCAAACCTCACTTAACATCTTATAGTTGAACAAGAACCTGATATATAGCCTGTAAGGACTTCCTTGAGTATGTGAGTGTCAAACCCTTATTATTCACATTTTTTATCCTTTTACTGGTCCATCCACCTGTACAAAAAAATCACATTTTTTAATATAGCATACTGACCAGAAAGTAGTGAAATTGTCTATTGTTGTTGGTTAATAAAAGCAGCAAAACTGACAACTCCCATGTCTATAATTAAATGAGTGAAACTAACAAATGGAAGTCATAGAGAAAGATTTTTTTTTTTCTTTACTAGTCATGCTGTGACATCAATTTGTATTAAATAATGAGAGTGAGAACTTAGAGGGTTTGCTTTTCATTATGATGCAAAATTAACATTCAACTACTGATCTGAAATAGATTTGCATAAGAGTTACCACTATCAATAATCATTTAGAATTCATTTTACACAGATAAATTAGACTCTCCAATGATAACAAGCAAGGCTTCTCCTCTGTACTGCTGAAAGAAGATTAAAATAATAGCTTTTCCTTATAACTGGGTCTTGAGGTTGGACACAAGTCTTGTATATGTGCCTTTCTCTATCTGTTCTTAGGTTTCTTTTAACTCCAAACATGAATTAATGCTTCATAAAACTAAGAAAGTAAGATGGAATTCAAAGATAATGTTGGATAAGAAAAAGTCAGGAAGTCATAGGTAGAATGATACCAAAATGTCACCTACTCCATTCCCCTGCCTGGGATATCTCTAGCAACTCTTATACTTAATTGATCTCCAGGAAGAAAGAGGAAAAAGATCCTTCAGCAATCTATTTAAGAGTCCCTTTACTCTTGACCCAAATACTAGTCCTTGAAATCCTTTTTATAACAGTAAATTCTTATGTGTGTGTAAGTTTAAAATGGCGTATTTGTTAGAGATGATAAAGGTAATGATGAGCAGTAATCACTGCCCTTTTTTATTACCCTGCAAATATGGCATATAGCTGTAATATCAACCACAATCAAAATACCACATAAAGGTGTAGTAGGTGTTTCAACAGACTAGACACTCTTCTGAGTCCTTTAAAAGCATCATTCCAATGCTATCGGTTGCTACTTCTCTAAAGAATATACTATTATTTTAAATCCACACACATTAGGAAGGTAGTTATAGCTTCCTGATGATTAAGAATTTGTTGCTAGAGGAAGTTGTACAATTTTTCTTCTGAAAATCTGAAAGAAAAGCATAGATAAGGATTTTAGAAACTCTGATTTGGTCCCCAATTTCCTGATTTTGGCAATGAACCATTCAGAATAGGTGATCTCCCTTGGGTCCCCAGTCCTAACATCCTGCAAGTCTGTAACTTCAGATAAGGATTTGGATGTTTCAACCTTGCAAGGTCCTTTTTAGACTTCTATTTTTATACTTGAATGATTCTTGCCTCTCTTTGGTTCAGTTCCCTTTCTTCAGTCTCTTTCAAATGGAGATCTCATAAAAGCAATTATTTAACAGGATCCCAAATGCACAATGTACAGAATTATATACAACTATGCATTTAGGACTTCAGCAATCAGAGTTCATCAGCACTGTCTATTCGTTCTCCTATTTGATTAAGGTTAAACAACAAGATGATATTTCCTCACTGGGTAGCATTTTAAAGTGCATTGTGTATGTGACAGATGGGATCTTATAAATGCATTAAGCATGCTTATTTTAATATCTAAGAATATGCAAAAGTTTTAGAAATATTTTACATGCAAATGTCTGGGGCTTTGCAAGGGCCTATAATAGAAATCCATACTCTGACTTCAAAGCCTTAGTCTCGACAACTAATCACTTGGCCATTTCCAAATCAAATTTCTTCAAACAAATCAAAGGCATTTGTCCTACCCAAGAACCAAGTTCTGTGGCAAGTTTGACATTTAAAAATCAAGCTGCTTATTGAGATATTCATGCACTGAAAAAGGCACCCAGAATTTCTTTCAAGGGATGAGAAACACTTTTTTTCATGCTCCAATGACTCAGAAATTTGTCAGAGAGAATTTTATCAAATTTTCTTCGCACACAGACATACACACACCCCTCACCTTTGCAGTAGGAGCCAGCCTTTGGAATTTTAACCTAAAAGAGCTTTCATTTTCTGAAAGGTTATGAGCCACTGAGATTTCAATCCTCTTGGAGTCATAATCACTGTGTTGCTTCTGAGTTGTTAACAATAACACTGATTAAGAGGGAAAAAAGAGAAAATAGCCCAGACACCAATATTAATAGCTTCACAAAGTAGGAATATTTCAAACACCACAGCATCTGCAGTGAGTAGAATAAAGTGTCCAATTTCCCAGGGAGCAGAGCAGAAAAGAAACAAAGAGAACAATCATGATAAATGACTAACCTTTATCCAGGGCTTCCAGTGTGCAAGGAACTGTGCCAATTCCTTCACACGCATTGTTCCATTGAATCTACTCAATAGCTCTCCAAGGAGGTACTTTTACTATAGCATTTTCACCCATGAGGAAACTGAGATTCAGAGAAATTAAATAACTTGACTGCAGTCACCTAGACAAAATTCAGGGTCTTTCCAAGTCTGTGTTCTTAATTGCTCAACTATGAACTGTCTTCTCCAAGAAAGGAGTGTAATAAGAAGCCCCAGCAAGAAAATGGAACTAAGGAATAAGAAGACCAGGGTGAGTTTCCAATGGACCATTTTCAAGAGCCCACATCCCAGAGCATACAGGCTGGCTCAGAACCAACACTTAATAAATATTTATGGAATCAATGACTAAATGAATGAATGAAAAGCAATGTAAGACAATTTGCAAGCATTCTGGCCTTTGACCCCCACTAAACTTCCCCAGTCATCCATTCTAGCTCATTCTGACATCTGTCATTTGTCCATGATTGCCTATCAACCCGGCTTCTGCTCCTAGAATCAGTGCTGCACAAATGTGTGAAGAGATGCCTGTTTGGCAGCCTCTGCTCTTTCTTATTCTTTTCTGGTACTGTTATTGCCCTGGCCCATGCTGTCCTCTATGCTCGCTGCTTGCTGCCCAGAACTCAGCAAGCCCAGGGAAAATCCCACTCATGGACTTTCCGTGATCATTTTTCTTCTCCTTTCTCTTCCTCCTCAGTCAAAATTTCAAGATTTCTGCAAACAGTTGTTTGTTCGCTTATCTGTCTTCTCTCTTGGAACAGTGAGACTTATAAAGGCAGGAACTGCGTCATCAAAGTATCTCCACTGCCCATCATGGTACCTGAAATAAAGAAGTTATTTAGTCAACATTTGTTGTCTCGATTAGTGAATGAATGGATGAATGCTTTCCACTGCAAACCCTGTTTATCAAGATTGCAGGGAACTGGGTACTACCACCATTAATAATTATTGTAACATTGTACTTACGTAGAAGTATTACTATAGGAAGCTTTAGTTTTCAGAGTTTCAGTGTGTGTGTGTGTATACATACACATATGTATACACACACATATATATGTGAAACAAGCTTGCTATTCATTTATTCAACCAATAAATATTGAGTAGCTCCTATGTGCCAAGGTTTTTCTAGCATTGGGGTATATTGTTGATTAGTATACAATCAAACCTGGAGGAGGGCATGTCAAACCACTCCAGTATTCTAGCCTGGAGAAACCCCATGGACAGAGGAACCCGGCAGGCTGTAGTCCATGGGGTCACAAAGAGTCAGACATAACTGAGTGACTAAGTGTATACAATCAAAATACAACTTTGGTTTCTACCATCTCTTTACTTATTTATTTATTTTTTTTTGAGAAGGATTCTCTTTCCTTGATCCTGGATGAAAATTCATAATACACTTCATAATTCCTCTGCCTACTCATAGGTAAAATGGCCCTAAAATGTCTTGAAGTCACAAATACAGTCTCAATTCAAGAACTGTAATATCCGGTTCTAAGGAATAACCAAAACTCTGGACCTGAGTTTGCATTTGATCTTCTTCCTTCCCCCAAGTGGAGCTCTGCAATCAAACAGGGAACCATGGGCTTAGGTCCTTGGTCTGCTCTCCTTTGCTTGTCTCTTCGTTTTTTTCAGCTGCTATTTCAGATCACCTCAACCTAGGGTTGAACAAGAGGTGGGAGGAAGGTTAAAGGGGATAGTACCTCAGCCTTACTAGTTCTTATTTGACTGTTAGTTCTCTGAGTCTGCAAATGGTTCAAAGTGATCTGCCTGGTTAACGAAGCTTTCACGGGCCCTTCAGAGTTTCCCCACTTGGGCCCCTTCTGACGATTCTCATCCTAAGCATGTTTCTGAGCATATTCTAGCCTAGATTCTCCCCTATGGCTTTTTTCTCAGCACTTAGAAGCTAGATGGTACATATCCTGGGTGTGAGCCTTCTAGGCAGACTTCTTAGGGATGATGCAAGAAAATCCCACACTTGCTCTGTCTGCTATATGACCCACATCTGCTCCATGGAAACATGCATATCCCTCCCATGAATGACTCTGGGAGGGTAGGCTGGTTAGTCAAGGGTTGGTTAGGCATCAGTCTTCTCTAGCTCCTGACCAGGAAACACAGCCCACAGATCTCCCAGTGATTTTCCTCCTGATCCCCTCACCAGACTTGGGGTAGAAGTGGGGAGGTGGAGATTCAACAGAGCAAGAGCTTTCCCATGAAATTCCTTCATCTTTTCTCTTCTTGCACCACACTCTGGACTCTCTTAGATTTTCAAAGTGGGGATTAAATTCTAGGATCCAGGAACAGTTTTTTGAAAATCTTCACATGATGGGTTGACCTTAAAAATTCCTATATATTTTATGTTGCAGTCTCTGCACACACTTCAATTTTTAGCATAATATTATGCTAAACATATATGTATATATATATAGTATGCAATCTTGCCTGGAGAATTCCATGGACAGAGGGGCCTGACAGGCTACAGTCCATGAGCAACTAACTCTTTGCTCAACTCTGTCTGACTCTTTGTGACCCCGTGGACTTTGTAGACCCCTCTGTCCATGGAATTCTCCAGGCAAGAATACTGGAGTGGATTGCCATTTCCTCCTCCAGGGATCTTCCCTATCTAGGCATTGAACCCGGGTCTCCTCCATTGCAGGAAGATTCTTTACTGTCTGAGCCACCAGGAGGGAAGCACTACAGCATATATGTTATAAATTTTATGGTACATATGTTTACATATGCATATATATCGTATGTATGTATACCTCAAGTACATTGGAAGCAGTTTGTGAAATGTAATGACAAAATTATTTTGTCACCTCTCTCTTTAAAGTATTTTCAGTTTTTCCTCTGCTGTGGATGAAACCTCAGCTTGAATATACCCATGCCTTTTTCTGATACCTCTTAGGAAATAAAAATATTCTGATCACTTTAAGTAACAAAATACTGTCACAATTTGGTACTTGAAATATCCAGTCCCATGTAACAGTCAAACCTTCTAACTTCATTCAAAGTTACAGCTCTTCTCTCTCTTCCCAGTGGGCCCACAGCCTGAAAATGTAATGCATTTGGTTTCTTTTACGCTATGGCTTCCCCCTGCACTAGCTAGCTGCTATTTATAGACTACTTGGAATTGGAGCAAGAGGTGAGGAGGAGAAGCAAGCTTTTGCATGGCCAGTTCTGCTGGATGTTGGCCTCAGGCCCTCTGGGCCTGACCTATATTAAAGCACTTTTTCCCATTGAACATTTGGAATTCCCCTCCCACCCTCAGTATTGGGAATCTCCCAGCAAGACAATTCTCTTGATGTAGGCTATGATTCATTTTCTTCTAGTTCCTTACTCCTTCCATAGTTCCAAGGAATTAGGGGTGGGAGGATGAGGCTCAGCTTCTATTTGATGAGTTTTCCCATCTCAAAGGCCCTATTGAACAGAATAGAACTTAACACAACCTCATTCCGATCCCCTTGTTTATATGGGCTGTGTTTAATCTAAGACACATGCTCATACAATTTTTTCCCAAGAAATTCTGGGAGACACTTCTCAACTCGTTGTTGCCTCTGAATGTTCGATGCCATGTTCACTACGTCTCCTCGGTTGTAGGATAGATACCACATTTCCACGTGGCCGTGTCAAAGTCTCTTTCACTTGATTGGATGTAAAGGGGTGAACACCCCTTTGGGGAAGGGACCTCATAGCGTAGCTCACACTGAAGCTCCCACACATATTCTTTCCTGTCTCAAGCTTCTTGTATTCTCTGTGGCTGACTTGCTTAAGCTTATGAAGTTGGTTTTAGTTGTCTCCTTTTCAAATCCTGCAGGTTGGTCTGTCTGATAAATCATTTTGGTATCTATTATCTATGAAAGCTGAATTTTCAGCCAAAACTTGTAAGTTAACATCCTGATATGTATGAATATACAGTTTAATGTACACTGCCCCAAGGCATTTGCAGCATATATTATTATTCCTGTTTCACAGACGAGTAAACTAAGTTTCAGACAAGTTAGCAGCCCACACTGTGGCTAGTTAGATTTTCTCACTCCATTATCCTTGCTCTTTCCCTGCCAAAGAATTAACTCATTGCCCTAAGAACAGACTGGAGGCCCAGTGAGTTAATGAATAGGAATAATATTATTAGTGTTCTTTAAGCCTACAAAATTATCAAGAGAGCCTTATACTGGATAAATAAAACATAATTAATGAGAAGTAAAATAAAATAGTAGATTTAATGATGCTTTAGTGTAAGTAAGCTTATATGAGAAAAATGACTTACATCAAAGAGAAACAAAAAAAAATCCAAAATGTATGAGCTTATTAAAAATTAAAAAGAAAAAACAATCTGTTATTGCAAACTAGCTATCTGATTATTTGATGATAAAGTTTAATGTAGTTTGAAAGAAAACTGATTAGCAGTGGTTTATCACTAACATTGAACCCCACCCATCCCATACAAGGTGTCTTAGGAAACCAAGCTACCCTTGGGTAACACCATGGTAACATAAAGTATAAATGCAAACCTAACTTGGAAATGGAAGTAAACTGTGGTATAGGACTACCTAGAGTACAGTATAAGCCACTCTAAGGGAAGACTGGGCAGGAATCTGCTGCTGCTGCTGCTGCTGCTGCTAAGTCGCTTCAGTCGTGTCCGACTCTGTGCGACCCTATAGACGGCAGCCCACCAGGCTCCACTGTCCCTGGGATTCTCCAGGCAAGAACACTGGAGTGGGTTGCCATTTCCTTCTCCAGTGCAGGAAAGTGAAAGTGAAGTCACTCAGTCGTGTCCGACTCTTCGCAACCCCATGGACTGCAGCCTACCAGGCTCCTCCGTCCATAGGATTTTCCAGGCAAGGGTACTGGAGTAGGGTGCCATTGCCTGCTCTGGGGCAGGAATCTAGGTAGACTCAAAATAAGACAATGGATAAATGGAGAAGTTGGGATTAAATAAATATGTAAGATTAATAAGCAGATTTTATTTTCTTGGGCTCCAAAATTACTGCAGATGGTGACTACAGCCATGAAATTAAAAGACACTTGCTCCTTGAAACAAACACTGACAAATTTAGACAATGCATTAAAAAGCAGAGACATCACTTTGCCAACAAAGGTCCATATTAGTCAAAGCTATGTTTTTTTTCCAGCTTTGGAAAAAAGTATGGACATGAGAGTTGAACCATAAAGAAGGCTGAGTGCCAAGAATTGGTGCTTTTGAGTTGTGGTGATGGAGAAAGACTCTTGGACACAAAGAGATCAAACCAGTTAATCCTAAAGGAAACCTACCCAGTTCACAGGGAGGACTGATGCTGAAGCTAAAGCTCCAATACTTTGGCCACCTGACACAAAGAGCCAACTCATTGGAAAAGACCCTGATTCTGGGAATGATTGAGGGTAGGAGAAGGCGATGACAGAGGATGAGATGGTTGGATGGCATCACCGACTCAATGGACATGAGTTTGAGCAAACTCCAGGAGATAGTGAAGGACAGGGAAACCTGGTGTGTTGCAGTCCATGGGGTCACGTAGTCCATGGAGTCACAAAGAGTAGGACATGACTTAGCAACTGAACAACAACAATAAGCACATGGATTTGGAAGTTTGGGGTACTGTAGATCTGTTGCACAGTAATGTCATTCATAAGCCATATTTCATCACCTGTTCTACTAACTAGCTGAATTTCTGTCCTCTCCTGGGGCCCTGTGATTGAATTGCCTCTAACCTTACACCCTTACTTCACCCTAAGGGCTGGGCCTATGAAAGAATGAGTGGTTAATATAGTTGATATCTTCTTACATGTGTTGACTTATTTTTGAAGTGCCACTAGAGCTACCTTTGGGCTTCCCAGGTGGCACAGTAGGCAAAGAATCTACCTGCCAATGCAAGAGGCATGGGATCAATCCCTCGGTCAGGAAGATCCCCCAGAGAAGGAAATGGCAGCCCATTCCAGTATTCTTGCCTGGGAAATCCCATGGACAGAGGAGATTGGTGGACTGCAGTCCATAGGGTTACAAAAAAGTCAGACATGACTTAGATACTGAAAAACAACGAGACCTACTTTTATATATCATTTTACTCCCTGTTGAGTTTAATTTTATATTCTTTTTTCCTCAATTGCTTATATCATTCAGTAATTTTTCAAAACTGAATGCTGTCTTTGGAAGTAAAGAATATCTATTATAAAACAATTTGTGCCAGATGTTTTTCAAGTGGCTGAAGAGGTAGATACTGCTGGGTAGAGTCGGCAGAGTCCAGAAGCCATGGCCTTGGTGCACACGTAGAGAAGCAGAGAGAAACCGACAAGGAGACAACACAAGAAAAGAGCCTTTGGAGTAGGACTTGGACAACAAGGGAATTTAGGGGACGCCAGAAGTAGAAAGGTGAACTTAGTTTGAAAAGAAAGACACAGAAACTACCACTGTCATCTCTTCAGCTCTGGTGTCTCTGCTGAACCTTACCCTTTGCTCCTGATCTTGCATTAAGATCTCTACGTAGTTGAGATTGACTCCTGACTTTGATTATCTCTCAAATGCTCCCTGTTATCTTAAAATCATCTAGTTTCCTAAAATGTGAGCCTTCTTGAACTATCTAAAAGGAATGCCTATCTCCCAGCATTGAATAAGATAGCATATTATAGGCGTGTTTTCAGCTCTTTAGAATAAAAGACAGTGCAGGACTTTAGTATGCTATCTATCTTTGTATTACAGTTTATTCTGATTTCAAAACATGTTCAAAGTGTGTTGCTTTATTTGTTTGGTCCACACTATCCTTTCAGCATGTTCATTAAATAAGAAGAGGGATTGAATTTGGTCATTCAGAGCTGTTTCAAATTGATATCAACAAGCTTATCAGGAATCTCCATAATCTGAAAATATTCCACTGTACAGGGCCATTTCCTCCTGGACACAAGCAAGTTCATGGAGATATCTCATCTCTCCAAATGTGTTCCCCTTTCTCATCTGAGTGCCCTTCTCATCTCTGCTCAGGCTCCTAGTAGGATCTATGTTCATATCTCTATAAGGTTCTACAACTCTGATGTTTTTCAAATAGTAGAATATGTGTCAAAATGTCTTCGGATTTATTACAATGTTGACTCAATCTTGGTAGTAGCATATCTGAACATATTTCTGGTTCCACTTTCCTAATACATTCCCTGTCCATTTTGAGGCCTAAACGATATCTTAACCACATCCTATGCTTCTTAGGATCCATACCACCTTAAATATTAGCAATCTTATTTCTGATGTTCTACTGGAGAATCCTGTTTTTAAGTAAAGTATTTTTTTTTTTTTTTTGAAGAAATTTTGGCCTTATCAGGTCTCTTGAATTAAGTTTTCTAATCCATTTGTTCATTTACAAACAATCATTGGGTGTATATTAGAGTTCTTCAGAGAAATAGAACAAAAAAGATGGAATATATACATACATATGTGTGTGTATATACACACACGTATATGACTTACTTTAAGGAGTTAGCTCTTGTGGTATGGAGGCTGACAAGTCCCAAGATCTGCAGTTGGAAAATGGACCCAGGGGAGCCAGTGATCTAGTTCCAGTCCAAGGGCTTACAGGCTAAAGGCCTAAGAAGAACCAATATTGAGTTCAAAGGCAGGAAAAAACCCAATGTCCCAGCCAAAGCAGTCAGGCAGGGGGAGTTTCTTCTTACCAGAAGATCAATCTTTATTTCTCTCCAGGTCTTCTACTGATAATATGGGGCCCACCCACATTAGAATGGGCAATCTGCTTTACTCAGCCTGCTGATTGATTCATAGTCAGTCACACTGGGGCACCCTGTGACCTAGTCAAGTTGATACTGAAGATTAACCCTCACAGAATGCTCACTGTGTGTATGCTAGGTACTCACTTAATAGACATTTTTACTGGCATTAGAAAATGGAGAGAATGATAGAAAGAGTAAATTTTACTATTGTTAGGAAAAAGTGCTAAAAATTACAGTATCCTTGTTGTATCTTGTTGCAGATAACTTGTCAGATGCTGAAGGGGGGGAGTTTCTTGCTCTGCTTGACTTGCTATCCTATGGTTGACTTTGTAATCCCAAATAATGGTGTGTATAGTCTTATTTGTTTGATAAAGTATTTGTCAAGGTAAGTAATGCTACCTTACTGTCCTGTAACAGTCAGGCCTGGTATTATGCTAGCTTAATAAAAACAGTTACTTCTCACTTACATCATAGTCTGATAAAGGTCAGGAGGCTTTCCTAGGTCATTCACCTCCAGGTTGTAATTTCCAGTTGTAGAATCCTTCCATATGTTTGTGGTGGTTTAGGCTTCCCTGCTGGCTCAGCTGGTAAAGAATCCACCTGTAATGCGGGAGACCTGCATTCAATCCCTGGGTTGGGAAGATCCCCTGGAGAAGGGAAAGGTTACCCACTCCACTGATCTGGCCTGGTGAATTCCATGAACTATATAGTCCATGGGGTCACAAAGAGTCAGAGATGACTGAGTGATTTTCACTTTCATATCACCAGAGGCATATGAAGCATATCCATATGTTTAAATATAGATTTTTAAATCAATATGTATCTCACTGTACTTTGAAAAGGAAAGAGATATAAAATCAACTCCAAAGATATATTTAATTGCTTACTGGCTTAGAAGTTGCATAATCTTAGGTAGGTAACTTTTCTCCATTGATGATCTCTGTGGAACCCAGTAGGAAAAGACTACAGATTGAGATAGTAAATTAAGCTTTCCAAAAGTTTTATTATTTGAGAATCTTCCATTGCAGGGAATTTTAGAGATAAGGAGTTGTTAAGATGTAGCTGAGGCAGCCCACCAATTGAGTTGTAGATACAAGTACCAAACTATCCACATCAAGCTGGGTAACCTAGGCAAATAAGTTAACTACTCTGTGCTTTAGTTTCCTATTTTAAAACTTTGGATGTTGGCCCCATGTATGTTTCTAAAATCACTTCCAAATCAAAATTTCAACTATGTTAATTGGACAACCATCCGTTTAGGTTTAAGGATGAGTTCTACTTGGAAGTGAGGGGAGGGAGTGAAAAGATGTGAAATGGTTCCTCTGTTCATATGAAATAATCCTTCTGAGATGCAGATAGGTGGTATTCAAAGCCTTAAGTCCATGGAGCATCAGCTGTGGTCCAAAGCGTGCTTTGTGCAAGCAAGACTGAGTTCACAGATCTTATTTACAGAATATTAGCTGCTTGTTAGCCACAATGTACCAAAGACTTAGATGGAAAAGCTGAGGCAGAAGCAGCTCTGTAGATCTGTCATGACTACAGGGGGATGCAGAGGACCCATCATACCAGGCATTCTGGCTTTTGGTTTGATATCATTTCTGGATTAGACATCCTCATTTTAATCTTTGTTCATTATTTCAATTTGTTAGCATATTTATATCTGAGCTTCACCCAGAATGCCGATTTGCTCAGATGAATTCCCAAGAACTTGTAGCAGGAGCACGTAGAACCATCCTGGGCAGGCCCCAGCTGTGCCTGACGCATACACTCCATTCTCAAAGAGTCACGCAGACACTGCCTCTGAGCCACCCCACCCACAACCACACTGCTTCAGCCTCTAGAGAAACCACCCACCTCCAGAGATTTCCTTTCCTGTGAAGCAAGAGGTGTAATTAGATTGTGTCCCAGCAGTGAAGATTCCTTAATGACGATGGGCCAAAACTAATTGTATTGATTTGTTTATTACCGGCTTAGGAGGCCCATCAAACAAATGGACTGAGACTATTTCCATATTCTTATCTGTTGGGTAAATGAGAAACAAATGACCTCTCCATATGTCTGCATCCTGAAGTGACTGCCCTTGAAGGCTGACTGCTCTGTGGCCTCAGATGGGAGCTTTCTCCGATGCAGGCCATTCTGCCATCTGCCCCCTTCACATGGGTGAAGAAACTGAAAAGTTTGGTTATTAGTTCTTTATTTTTAACTTATTTGGGGGATTCGTTTTTACAATTTGGAAACTTACCGAAGGTACCAGATGGTCTGCTTTCTTCAGGGTACCTGTGCATGCTTGCTCAGTTGCTTTAGTTGTGTCCGACTCTGTGACACCATGGACCATATCTCGTCAGGGTCCTCTGTCCATGGGATTCTCCAGGCAATAATACTGGAGTGGGTTGCCACGTCCTCCTCCAGGGAATCTTCCTGATCTGGGGATCAAACCAGCGTCTGCCTACATCTCTTGCATTACAGGGAGACTCTTTACCCACTGAGCCCTGGGGAAGCCCTCGGGGGACCTAGTCAGGAGTAGTCAGGAGTATTAATAACCCTAATTCGGAATTCTCTGAGGAAGGGAGGGGAAGCTATAATATCAGAATGGCGGGAAATGAAGAGTCATTGACGTCACATGAATTCAAAGAAAGGGACTCTCCATTTTCTGTCTGGGAGCGAGGTGTAACTGCGGGTGGCTTTGGAGGGGCCAGGGGAAGAAAGTCTGTTATATCTGTGTCTGTTGGATCTTCTTGGTCTTCGGGAGCAAATCCATTTCCCAAACTGTTGATCCACAAATTAAGGGAAATGGAGAGGATTAGAGGAGAGTTCTGAAGGGGGCCATGATAATGTCAAAGTCTGGAAAATTTGAGCCCAGGTAAAACAGGATAAAAGAAATGATATTGTTTAGCTTCAAAAGCATGAAGCTAAACCATGGATGGGAGAGTAATCTGTGAATCACTAAGGTGAATGAACAAAACTAAGCCTGATCCTTATAAAAGATCTAGAGGATACAGAAGGAAAACTAACATTTACTGGGTCTACATTCTGCTCCAGTTACTCTGCTAAGTACCTTACGTGTATTCTGTATTGAATTCTATCCCCTACCCTGGCAGGTAGGCATTCATGTCCCATTTTAGACAGAAGGCAGCTAGGGCTCAGGGAGTTTAAGCAACTCGCTAAACGGTACACAGCTAGCATTGGTAGATCAAAGCCAAGACAGTCCACCTCAAAGCCCATAATCTTAAGGGATAAATACTGATTTTTCTCTCTCTCCTTCTTCATGCTTATGGTAGAAGACAAGGTTCCATTCAGCACCTTCTCAACATGGGCAATATTTTTTTTAAAAATGACACTTCTCCTCTCTCTCAATGTCCTCAGTCTCCCCAAGGGAGGACCTTGTCCGAAAGGGGCGAATGCAGAACAGTGGGAGAATGCAGAATGCCTGAGAGTCTCTGACCAGGCTGGGTCACAGGCAGGACAACAGATACCCGTTGGCTGAGCTCTCTCTTGCCCTGGGCGCTCATCTGGGATGGTTGGGGGTGCTTTGATCAATAAGAGAAAGAAGCCCTCATAAAATCCTCTCTTTGTCTTGGTTGAATTTTATATAGTTGATCCCACAAATCTGAATTACTTTTTCCTAATTCAAGGGCTTATTTTTGAAAAAATTCAATTTCTAAAACTAGGTCACATTTTGTCATCCTTAATTTGCAGGCCTAAACTACTTTACCACTCATGTAGACTGTGAAGGGTAAAAAACCTCTGATAAACTTGACCTCATTCAATTCTCAGAACAGCAGAGAGAAACAAAGGGAGACAGATGATAAAGTTTCCCTCTGTAGAGGTAGAAAATTACTGACGTTTATGTGACTTTTCCAAAATTATTTGCCTGGTAAGTGGCTAGAGTGAAATTCTGACTGCTTTCCTGTGTTCTAATGCATTAACCAGTTAGCATTAAAATATAACAGCACTTTACAATGGAAACTGTAAGGAAAACAACTGGTAAATTTGATTACTTAATAAAATAAATCTTCTGCATAGAAACATTAGTGAATTAACAACATAAAAAGACACATAATAGAGCAACTTGCCCCACTTGATGGACAAAGGATTAATCTCCTAAATATGTAATAAACTCTTTACATATTAAGGAAAAAAATATAAACAATGGGAAACAAAGAAAAAAAAATAGACACAGAAGAAGACAAAGAATTGGTTCATGACCAAGAAAAGATGCTTAAACTTATATTGGTTGCCAAAAAAATTTGCTTGGGTTTTTCTATAAGATGTTAAGGACAAACTCATAAAATTTTTGGCCAACCCACTATATAAATAAATATTACTGGGATATTATTTTTTACTAATTGGAAATAATTTAAAAGTTTAATAATACAAAATATTGGTGAGGGTATGGGGAAAATCTCTAGGTGGGAGCAGAATTTGAAGCAGCTTTTCTGAAGGGCAATTTGGCAACATTTATTATCACATCTTAGTCATGTTCATCATATTTGTCAGAGTGTGAAGGTAGAGTCCCCTTTGGAATTGGAGTATTAAAAAAACCCAGAGGTTATGTTTGCTAGTCTTCTTAACTCCCTTATCAGACCACACAGAGTCCAACTCAGATGAAAATCAGGGAGGCTCTGATCTAATCTTTTTTTCTATGTCCTTTCTCACCTCCTCTTTTCAATAATTCTTTCCTCCTCAGAGGGTCTTTTTATCTTTGAGTCATCCTTCAGATTTTCAGTTACCAGATTCTCAGTTCTATTAGGTCCTCCCCTGCTGGGATCCTGCTGTGTCCTGGGCTTAGTGGAGGGGAAGAGGCCCTATGGACTTCAAAGTGAAAATGGATAAGGTGAGAAAGCATTTCCCTTGCTGATTTTGATTGTCACAAACAGTGTAACTCAAGTGCACTGTACTATAGAACTCCTTCTTGTAAGGAAGAGAGAAAATAGAGAAGAACTAGAACATTCTATTCAACTATAATATAAATTGACCCAGAAATTACACTTGGAGGAGTTTATTCCATAGACATATGTGCAAGAAAACATGAAGATTTGAGGAATTTGATTGCAACCTTGTTTGTAATTGAAGAACATAAAATAGAAATGGCTATCATAGACAAGTGGCAAAATAAAACATGGTGCTTCTCTATTAGAGAGTACTAGCAAGCCCTTGGACTTGCCAGGTGGCTCAGGGGTAAAGAATTCGCCTGCCAGTGAAGGGGCCACAGAAGACGTGGGTTCTTACCTGGGTTGGGAAGATCCCCTGGGAGGAGGAAGTGACAACTCACTTCAGTATCCCTGCCTGGGAAGTCCCACGGACAGAGGATCCTTGTTGGCCATAGTCCATGGGCTTGAAGAGAGTCCCACGTGACTGAGCACACACCAATGCCCTCAGGCAGCCCTCAAGAATGGGAGATGGGAGGGAGGTTCAAAAGGGAGGGGATATATGTATACCTGTGGCTGATTCATGTTGAGGTTTCATAGAAAACAAAATTCTGTCAAGCAATTATCCTTCAATTGAAAAAAAAAAAAGAAAAATGGGACAGATCTTCCATTACAACTCTCATAGAAAGTTGCCTAGAATGTAAAACAATCTCATACTCTTCAACATGAAAATTCTTTTTTTAAAGCTTTGGCTTTCTTAAGTGTATATGCTTTCAGCATTATAAATGGAATAGTCAAATGTCTACTTATGTTTAATTTATTAATCTAGTTATACAGTTGCATTTAAGATCACATATCATGTAACATATTAGTTAATTTGGAAATGTTTCTACTTCTTTGCATTTCTTAAATCATTATTATTTATATTATTTAAATATTAAATGAGCTGGATTTCCTTTCTGTGCCATCTAACCTATAATTTCCAAAGTACATGCATGCTAAGTCGCTTCAGTCTTGTCCGACTCTGTGACCCTATGGACTGTAGCCCACCAGGCTCCTCCGTCCAGCTTCTCCAGGCAACAAAACTGGAATGGATTGCCATGCCCTTCTCCAGGGGATCTTCCCGACCCAGGGGTTGAACCATCTTCTGCAGCTCCTGGATTACAGGCAGATTCTCTACTGCTGAACCACCAGGGAAGCCCCTAATTTCCAGAGTAGGTTTCACTTATTTCTATCTATTACTTGAGAGACAGCATTTGTTGACCAACATAGGACACAGTCACTAGAAATTTTATCTGAGACCACAGATGACTGTTCACATAACATCAGGAAAATAGTTTTATCATTCATTCTGTAGAGGTGTATGTGGGATTTCACATCACAGCTACTTATTCTGTTACTTATTAAATGACCTTTGAAAGGCTTATTTACACAATGTCAAGCTTGAAATTTTGAGTTCTTGCCCCCAAGAGTAAAAACTAATCTGATCAATTGATCGATTTCTTTGCCCTCCTTTTAATCAATTCCACCAGGAAATCTCAATAAGCATTCAAAATTACTGTTGAATGAGGTTGTTGTAGGCTGATGCAGCTTTCTCAAATAGCAATCTTTTGTTCAGAATTAATGAGGAAAAAAAAAAAACTTAGGTTTACCAAAGGGGAAAGGTGGGGGGATGGATAAATTAGGAGTTTGGGATTAACATATATACACTACTATATGTAAAATAGATAATCAACAAGGATCTACTCTATAGCACAGGGAACTCTGCTCAATACTCTGTAATAACCCACATGGGCAAAGAATCTGAAAAAGAATGGGTATATTTATAACTGAATCATTTTGCTGTATACCTGAAACTAACATAGCATTGTAAATCAACTATACTCCAATGTAAAATAAAAATTAAATTAAAAAACAAGCAATGAGGAAAGCTCTCCATAATCTGAGAGACATTGCAAGGACCTCAAAATAATTATCCTTCTTTCTTGAAGGATAATTTTGGGAAAGCAATTTCACCATTTACTCAGGCATTTATGGAATGTATGCAGATATGGGAAAATATCCAAGATGTATTTTGAAGTAAAAGAACAGGTTACAGAATAGTGTTTACTGTGAACCCATTTATATAAAATAGAAAGGCAATAGTAGTAAACATTATCTCTAATTATATGTGACTATGTATTCATAAACCTTTTCTGGATTAATGCATAGTGATTACTCCTAGGGTAGTGGGGGGAGGATTCCTGGAGGAGGAGGAAGACATATTTTTCTCTTTTTCCCTTGTTGCAGAATCGGCAGTAAGGTATTAAATGGAAATTAGTTTAAAATGTGCTCCTTTCCTTATCCTCTCTGCCTCCTCATCCAGGCCATTTCTCATCTGGATTTCTGCTTGCTATTACCTTGGGCCAAATTAAACCATTGACCTCCTCCTGGAAAAGGCCAGAGCCTGCTCGATGATTCCAGTCTCTTTCCCATCCATTCTCTACTGCAGACACTCCTCAAAACCCGGGGCATGGTCTATCTATAATTTGTAAATCCCCAGATGTATACATGATGCTTTATAAGGTAAACCTTTCAAAAGGCAAGGTCCTTATCCCAGGAGATTTTAGTCTAAGTCACACAAACATCAGGGAGACTAAGCCATTTTGTTCAGCAGGAGAGGAGGTCAGTTTAGGGGAAAAAATTGACTGAGGTGAGTAAAGGAAGAGAAAAAAATAAAATATGTTTATGAACAAGCCAAATACAGTTTTTCCAAGTTAATGATACCAAAGATTGAGAAAAAGGATATGCAAGCAGCCTAAAGGAGTAAGGCTGAAAAGGCAGAGTGGGGAGGAAAGCTACAGAACCTTAGACAGGAGAACAAGGGGAAAGGGAACCCATGTATGATGAGGGCACATTATGAAATAGTAGCCTTGTTTCTTCAGTTTGAGAATGCCTGGCTGAGATGCCCAAAGAATAGAAATTTCTTTTTCTTACATAACAAGCAGTCTGGATCCAGGCAGTTGCTGGAGTTGATTCAGCCAATCAATGAAATCGGAGTTCCTGATCAGCTCAGCGTCTCTGTGATACTTTTGGCCTCCACAGTGTTCCCACATTCTGAGACGTCAGTGTCAAGCATCACATCCTCCCACAATCCACCTCCAAGCCTGAGACAAAGGGTGGCAAATGGCAGGGCTTCTCCACCTGTGACTCTCATGTCCAGGAGCAATATCCTTCTCAGAACCCCTCACCCCAGCAGTTTCCCCTCACATCTTCTTAACCACTGCTGTGTCACCCTATCCCAAGGGTCGCACCCACATTTCTGAGATCAAGGGATCTTTTCCCAATACCTAAAAAAAAGTGGGAGCTCTGTTAGTAAGTAACAAGAGGTGCTGGTCTTTAGGCAAGGGACCAGCAATGTCTGACACATTAATGTTCTCAAACGACCTTAAGTATTATTATTGTCATCACTATTAGTTTTCTAGGGCCGTCATACCAAAGTACCACAATGTAGGTGGCTTAACAGAAATTTTTTGTTTTGTGGTTATGGAGGCTACAAGCCCAAAATTAGTGATGGAGGAGTCTGAGGGAAGGATCTCTGCCAGGTCTTTCTCCTTGACTGTTTTTTTCCCTAGGTCTCTTCACATCACCCACCTTCTGTGCAAGCCTATGTGTCCACATTTTTCCTTTTTATAAGGATATCAGTTATACTGTACTGAAGTGACACAACCCAGGGCCCACCTTAATGAACCTGTTTTAGTTTGATTACCCCTGTAAAGAAAGACTTTATATCCAAATCAGTTAACATTCTGAGGTACTTGAGATGGGACTTCAGCATATAAATTTTAGGAAGGGACAATTCAATCTATAACACCATTGAACAGAAGAAACTTAGGCCAGTAAAGATTAGATAACTTGCCCAAGACCACAACAGCTCCAAACCTAGGTCTTTTTTTTTAACAATAAAACTGTCATAAGAAAGCAAAAGTTAATGAATGAAAAGAGTGAATGAGTAGTATTGTGATATTTCTAATGTAATGTATATGACAGAATGTAGGAATATGTTATGTTAGTAAAATAAACATTTTCAGTTAAGACATTTGAATCTGTATCTGATCATGTGTGCTGTGCTTAGTCACTCAGTCATGTTGAACTCTTTGTGACCACGTGGACTGTAGCCTGCCAGGCTCCTCTGTCCATGGGGATTCTCCAGGCAAGAATACTTACTGGCCAGAAAATATGAAACAAAACCTAAACATTTAGTATGTTTAAGCTCCATACACTAAAATAAATGAAACCAGCAAAAGAATTCAAGAAATTGGGGGTAGAAAGAAAAACTGGCAAGGCTCAATTGGTCTAATTTGAGAATTTCATTTCAGTTCCAAAGAGGGAAGACTTAAGTAGGTTTGGATGGGGAATCATTTCTACATCCCCCAAGAGGCAGAGCTAGTCCCTCTGACTGTACGTGGCTTGAAATGCAGAATTGTGTATTAAAAACATTGGAAATAAAGCTCAGAATGGAGGGCCTGCAGCTGCACTATCATGAATCTTTCACCTTTGCTGATCATAACAATCAGAAATAATTTTGAAATGGACACATGGAGGGGCTTGTGCATGGGAGGAAGTGTCACTTAATTTCCGTGCCAGACTCAGTGTTGATTTGACTGCACTTGTCAAAAAAGCCACTGAAAGCAACCTTCTTAGTTAATAGCAGAGGGAAAATGAAATATGTTCAGCTCCTACCTTGAGACGTAATCATTATTTAATAACGTGCTATATATGAAACGTGAGTTTTATTTGACACATCATATGCCAATAAACTTCAGAATGTTGCTGAGTCCCATGGAAATGGGGCCTGTGAGATGCAAATAGTCTACTGCTTTCATTAGGTAATCCTCTGCACCCTATTGAATCTTGGGGCTCTTGCAAATCTTTATTAGCTGATGTATATCCAAGGGGAGAGAGAAGATACTTCTACTATCACTGAAGTATTACAGAAGCGCAATAGTAGTAGAATACTGTACTGAAGTGAAATAAAGAAAGAAGATTCTTGTCTCAAGACAAAAAGGAGTCTGGGCCCATCCCAGGCAAAAGTGTGAATTAAGTAAAAAAATCTCTTAAACAAAAAACTCATCTTTCCTTTAAAGGTCCTTTTTTCTCTTTCAGTGACCCGCATGAACAGATGTTCATTGCCCTGAGGCTTTCCCTGGCTCTGTGCATCCTCCCAGGGCTGAAGTTATCAACATAGCAAAACCCTCCTTAGACTGTGCTGCTTGCTCCATACCTTCCCAACCCATTCTTTAGAAACATTATTGAACAACTGACTCTGTACTGGGGTAAATATGTGGGGGTATATCATTATGCTTTCCTTTCCAAGGCACATTTATAGCTCAAGGAGGACTTCTGTGCCTTATTCCAAAGGAGAAATAATAATGGGGGTTTCACATTCAAGGCAAGAGGATTAGCTAGCTAGTGAAAAGGGGATAACTGGAGACAATTTGGTTGAGGAGGCTTGGAACAGATGACAACACTCAGATCATGTCATAAAGGCAATCAGCCATCACCTCTCTTTGGAGGTCAGGCCCTGAAGAAATAATTAGAAATAAGCAGAAGTAAATACACATGAATGTTGACATCATGGAGTGGAGCCTTGGAGCATACATGAAAGGTAACCGAAATAAATACTTAAGGTGAACATCCCTTTGGAAATAATAAAGAATCCCATGCAGTTGGTCTGTGGCAGGAGTTTTCAGGAAGAAATCAGCAGGATTAAGCAAATGACCCCCTGTCATTCATTATTTCACAAACAAAACAAGTATAAAATTCTGGCCAGTTCAGCACTGTATCTCTCAGGAGCTGCTGTTGATTTTGGTTCCATTGATCATAAGTAAAGAGGAGGTGGGGCTGGAGGGAGAGATGGCTGGAGGAGGTAATACAGGTTATGCAACTGATGCAGCTCAGGATATAATTGGGTGGGAAATATTCATTTGTTCCACTTCTTTTTTTTATAAAACAGGTTTATTAAGATATAATTGACATGCCATATAATTGACTCATTTAAACTGTATAACGCAGATTTTTTTTTTTTACATTTTTAGTACATTGGGAGTTATACAAGCATCACCATAATCAATTTTAGCACATTTTAATCACCCTAAAATAAAACCTACCCCCCTTAGCCGTCATCTCTCAGGTCCTCAACCCCCTCTAGCCCTAGGAAACCACTAATCCATTTTCAGTCTCTATGAATTTGCTTTCTTTGAGTGTTCCATATGAATGGAATCATACAATGTGTGGTCCTTTGTGACTGATTTCTTTTAGCATAATGTTTTCAAAGTTCATCCATGCTGTTACATGTATCAGTACTTCACTGTGACCCCATGGACGGTAGCCACCAGGTTGCTCTGTCCATGGGATTTTCCAGGCAACAATACTAGAGCGGGCTGCCATTTCCCTCTCCAAGGGATCTTCCCATCTCAGGGATAGAACCCACATCTCCTGCATTGGCTGGCAGATTCTTTACCACTGAGCCACCCAGGAAGCCCTGAGGCAGTGCTGGACTGTTGTCCAAGTAGTTGCATCATTTTACTTTCTAGCCAGTAGTGTGCTGCTGCTCCTGCTAAGTCACGTCAGTCCTATCCGACTCTGTGCGACCCCACAGACAGCAGCCCACCAGGCTCCACTGTCCCTGGGATTCTGCAGGCAAGAACACTGGAGTGGGTTGCCATTTCCTTTTCTAATGCATGAAAGTGAAAAGTGAAAGTGAAGTCGCTCAGTCGTGTCTGACTCTTCGCGACCCCATGGACTGCAGCCCACCAGGCTCCTCCGTCCATGGGATTTTCCAGGCAAGGGTATGGAGTGGGGTGCCAGTGCCTTCTCCAAGCCAGTAGTGTATGAAGGTCCAATTTCTTAGCATCCTTACCAATTACCTGCTATCATCTATGGTATTTTTAAAAATATATCTATCCATGCATCCAACCTGGTTGATGATTCATGTCAATGTATAGCAAAAATCACTATAATACTGCAAAGTAATTAGCCTACAACTAATAAAAATAAATGGAAAAAAAAAGAAAACTAAAAATATATCTATCCAATGGTTGGGAAGTAGTATGCCATTATGGTTTTGACTTGGATTTTCCTGGCTGCTAATAATGTTGAGCATCTTTTTATGTCCTGTTGACTCCTTTCACTTTGATTGATGGGTAAACATGCCTTAGACAGATTTGTAATGTAGAAGAGTTTCACCTCTGATGTCTGTGGACCAAAGAGCCCCTTGACTGTCTGTAGAAAGACTCAGAAAAGCTGCAACCCATTTGAAGTTTGTCACTTGAGTCCCAATATGCCGAAGCATGATATCCAGAAATCTGCCACTAAAGCAAGTGTTGCTGTGCAAGGCATGTCGAGGAGGCCCTAGAAAACGGAGGGAGAAGGCTTTCACAGAAGGAACCAGTCGAGGGCTGAGCTGAACCCCAGGCTTCTAGGTGAGCATACCCCATGGCCTCCTCTCATTCTCTTCACTTTATGCTCTAAAATTGTAAAGATTTTGGAAAACAGAGTCACTTTTACATTAATGAAAAGTTGACAATTGATGTTGAGTCTGAGACACTGAGCATATTTCTCATTTAAGAGTCACTAAGAAAGGTTTTTATTGTCACACGAAGATATACCAAAATTGCCAGAATAAAAGAGTTCATAAGCATACAGTGACAACTTAGTAAGAACAAATTACATTTAGAATAAATACATTACCAAGTAGGACAGAATTTTCTAGGTCCCAACAGCTTCTAATATAAAAGCCCATGACTTGAACAGCTTGTTACTTTTAAATGCATCAAAAAATGGAAATGGCATTATTTATTCTGGAAAGACCAATAGAGTTAGTCTTTGATTATTGGTATAGTATGAAATGATTTAAAAGCTGGTGGTCTAGGGAAGTATCTTTTATTTCTCAGTTCAATCTAAGAAAAAAAATAGGTAAACAAATAAGCTAACATAAAATGGAAGCTGGAAGCTAAAGAAAAGGTGTGTGCTGACTATAGCTGCTATAGAATTTTCATTCAAAGAATGATTCCAAAAATATTAGCAAAAATTCAAGAATGCTGGCTTGGGTAAAATTGACTTACATATTAAGACTAGATGGAAATTTATAATATTGGGACTGTTTGAACTGATTCTACAGCAATATCTTGGTTAGAATCATAAAAAGAATGAAGAGCCATGCTTACTCTGACACTTAAATGTAACAGTAGTTCTTGAGATGTTGGAACTACATCAAAGGAAAGACATAAACTGGATATTGATTGTACCAGTAAGATTCTAGTTAAGGGAATATATTAGTTTCCCATTGCAGCTGTGACAAACTACCACAGAATTGCTGGTTTAAAACAACACAAATTTATTTTCTTACAGTTCAGGAGTTAGAACTTGAAAATGGATTGGCAAGCTCCTTTGTGACTGGTCCTTCTAGAAGCTTGAAGAGAGAATTTTGTTTTCTTGACTTTTCCAGCAAGAAATGCAAGGTCCTCCTCATTCCTTGGCTTATGGACCCGTATCATTTTGACCTCTGCTTCTATTGTCATATCTCCTTTTCTTTCTTTCCTGTCTTCCCCACCCTTTTTTTTCCCTTGTAAAAAGTCTTATATTAATAATTACAGTGAGAATGATTGTCATGATAATTTCTCCATCTCCAGATCTTTAATTACAATTGCCAAGTCCCTTTTGCTATATAAGATAAGAATTCACAGTTTCAGGGATTAGAATGTAGACATCTTTAAGGGGCCATGCTAACTGGGAAGAAGGGATTGTCTCAATTATTTGAATATCAGCCTTACAGTGGTAGAGAAAATGGTTTTGTTTCGGTTTTTTTGTGAGGGCTGAACCCAGCTCTCTAGAGCACCATTAAAACATGGTGAATTGTCCTGCATTGTGTCATTTGCTAATGATGAAATCAAAGGCTTGAATGACATAGATTTTCCACATTAGAATGATAGATCATGACACAAATACATGGGATGATTTAACCTGCAACATACTAGGAGCTGTGGACAGGAACTTTAGTATTCAGTATGGTGTCCATACTGAATTTATTTACATTTGGAGGCATGATTTTGAGCTAAAAATAGTATCATAAGATGTTTTGGGCTTTGGTTCCTATCCTTCACCAAAAATATCTTGAGGACCTTGAGTAAGGCAGTTATGCTGGGTGCTGGGGAAGGCAATACAAATAGGATATACAGATGTCAGTCTAGCAGCCCTCATTCAGAGACAGCACATGAATGTGTCATGATAGGAGCAATAGAGTAAGCTATGAGACCAGACGGGAGGGCTGCTAGAGGAGGATGGCCCAACAATTCGGAGCAGAAGGTGCTGCAGAGCAGAGAACATAGAAGATTGAAGAATAACATCAATAATACCAAATAGTTTACTATATGCCGTTCACTGGTCTCAGACCTTGTATGTATAAATTCATTTAATCCTCACAAGTCAAGTCTAGTAAATCAACCTCTAGACAGAGTTTCTCAGACACATGTCCATTTCTCCTAACTGCTGTTACCACTTTAGTTCAGGACATCAGGATATTTTGCCCATGTTTCCTAATGGGCTCCCCAAGTTGCACTGGTGGTAAAGATCACACCTGCCAATTCAGGAGACAGAAGAGACACAGGTTCAATCTCTGGGTCAGAAAGAACCCCTGGAGTAGGAAGTGGCAACTCACTCCAGTATTCTTGCCTGGGAAATTCCATGGACAGAGGAGCCTGGTGGGCTACAGTCTATGGGGTCACAGAGTCTGACACGACTGAAGTGACTTAGCCAAGCTTCCTTCTCTTATCCTACACCATAGAGATCCATTTGTAAGGTAAGTCTAACTGTGATTTAAAACCTTTCATATCCTGTTCAGTACAAGGCATAAATTCTTTAACTCTCCATTCAAAGCCCTGGAGAGTCTGACTTGGGTCCACCTCTTTGACCTCACCTTCACCCCTCTCTTTCCCCATTCACTCTTACTATTTACAATCCAGATACAGTGGATTCTATCTCCCCATAGGCAATTGTGTGTTTCACACCCTTGAGCCTGCCTTTTTACATTTACACCTCCTTCCCCCAGGTCAGTTCAGTTCAGTCACTCAGTCATGTCCAACTCTGCAACCCCGGTGGACTGCAGCATGCCAGGCTTCCCTGTCCATCACTAACTCCCAGAGTTTACTCAAACTCATGTCCATTGAGTCGGTGATGCCATCCAACCATCTCATCCTCTGTCATCCCCTTCTCCTCCCACCTTCAATCTTTCCCAGCATCAGGGTCTTTTCAAATGAGTCAGTTCTTTGCATCAGGTGACCGAAGTATTGGAGTTTCAGCTTCAACATTGGGACTGATTTCCTTTAGGATTGACTGATTCGATCTGCTTGCAGTCCAAGGAACTGTCAAGAGTCCTCTCCAGCACCACAGTAAACCCTGCTCTTGGTCTCCCCTGAAATGCTGGCTCCTCCTCAGAATTATTTGCCAGTCTCCTCCTCTACCTGAATGTGGTGCTCCTTACTCCCCTTCCCCCTACAATACCTTGAGCACAGCCCCGGCTTACACCTCTCTTCTCTCCTGTAGATCTGAGGTGTCTTTAGACCCAGACCTCCCCTCTCTAGCCCTTGCACAATACTTGGTACACAAACATTTGTTGTCTTCAACTAAACTGAGCAAAAACCCTCCCCCTCTACTATAACTGTGCCTTATTGCATTCAGAGAGTAGCAGTACAATCGTGGGTGACTCAAGGACACTTACAAATGGAAAGGGCTTCAATCGAAGGCCTATTGACTGTAATGAAAATGAATATCGAAATCAAAATGCCATTCAGTTTAGGGATATGAATAACTGATTTCAAATGAATTGAATCTTCCTCTCAACATTAAGTGGTGGAACAACATGAATTATTAGGAAACATATTTGAAGTAATAGCTCTTTCCTGACTTCTCCTACAATTTGTTTTCACTTTTCTTACAGACCTCTGTACTCCTGTCACGGACACCTGAGAAATATTTATCTCCCTTAACCCCTCAGAGGGCAGGGACTGTATCTTAGGCTCCAGATTCAGAGTTATTTTCTGGCATTAGTTTCTTCTTTTTCGGTGCAGCCATAACATCATTTCTTCCTTAATGATTCTTCTTACATGAGAAAACTTCATATTGGAATATTATGATTTTTGTAGGGGGAAGAGTTTAATAATATGTAAAATAGAATTCAAAAATGTGAAAGATTGCCTCCATTTGTCCTTTAAAGTAACCTCTAGTAAGAGACTAGCTCTTTTTCTGTGTGTATACATATACTCACACATACCTTGCATTTATGTGGTATTTGTTCGTTCTGTTGCTTTTTATTATTAGATGGAATTTTACATTATCCAGCCACTTGAGTTCTTATTTATTTATTTATTTATTTTGAGTTCTTTCTTAAATGTTCTTTCACAATATGTCTTGAAAATATTTCTATATAGATATACATACACATATATTCACATATAAATATATATGTAAATATATATACAGATTTATGCATATATATTTACATCTATAAATAATCATATACATGTATATATCAATTTTCTTTCTCCTGTTGTTTGCTTATAATGGATATATGATTTTTCCTTTTTGTTTTGGTTACTTTTTGCTCAAACTAATTGAGTTGGGCTTCTATAAATGGCAATTGAAAAAACTCCTCTCTAATTTTTTTCTTCTGCTATAACCGAGTATATATGGTTTTTGGATAAATGCAAGATTTTTGATAGAGATTCCTAGAAGTGAGTTTGCAAGGCCAGGGTCTATATGCATTTTATATTTTATAGCTACACACTGACAGATTTCTTCAAAAAGCGTATATGCCTGGACAGTATTTGAACTTGCTCTTTTCACTACGTTGTCAAAAATACTATCAATTTTTTCTACATTTGAAATCTAATATATAGTATCTTATTTTGATTTTTATTCTCCTATATTAGTGAGATTGATTAATTTTGCCTAAATTTCTTAGCCGAATGCACTTCTTTTCCTGTTAGTTGTCCTTTGTTGAGATTTCTAATATTTTGTCTTCATAATTTTTTCAAAGAGTTTTGCATAAAATTAATAATAAACCATTGTATATTATACATGTTATAGGTATTCCCTCCTAGTTATCTTTTAACTTTGCTTATTGTAACTATTTTAATATAGAAGTTTAAAAACATATTTTTAATAAATCATTTAGTCTTTTCCTTTATTTTTGCTAAACCCATTTATCATTTTACTTATAAATTTGGTATCCAATGAGATAAATCCAAATTAATTATGGTCTAATTTCAAAGTTTTCTTTGATATTCTTGAACATAATATTGTTCTGCGTGAACTAAGTAGTTTTCTGTTTAAATTTATAAATAACCATGGGATTGTGATTGAAATTTTATTAACTTTGTAGCTTTATATTGAGAAAATCAACAATTAAAATATGAACTTTTCTGACCCCAAAATATGATATATTGCTTCATTTATACAGGTCTCCTTTTATCTTATATTAAAATTTCATCATTGTCTTCATATAGATCTTGCATATTTTGTGTAGATTTATGTCCTTGTGCTTTATAGTTTTATTATTCTAGTGAATATAATTTTTAAGTATGCTCTTTAATGTTTTATTTTGGGCATATAAAAAAGTTGATTACTTCTTATTTTTACCTAACTTATCTCACATTGTTTTTTATTAGACTTGTCAATTTTTTGTAGATCTTCTTTACTCTTGGAAAGAATCTGGTTTAACTATGATTAATCAATCTTATCTTTTTAAAGTTTACCTTCAATTATTGCTATGGTGTTTAGTTTCTACTTTTATTAATGCCTTCCTTTAACATTTTTTTGTTTGCTTTGTTGTTTTTAACATTATTAAGTTGATAATTTAATTATTTCTTATATTCTTTTTATTTTTAATTGGTGCATTTAAAGGCCACACTTTTAAAATTTATTTTACTTTTAGGTTAGCAATTTTGATATGTAATCACTGCTATTCACTTCTAAGCAGATTTTGATTTGAACTTTGATTTCTTCTTAAAGTCAAGATTTATTAAAGGTGAAAGATTTTTTGCATTTATAATTGGAGAGTTATCTTGTTATCAGTTTTCTTTGTTTTGTAGGAAGGGATGGCTTGTTTTTCACTCTATCTAGTCAGAAAATGGAGACTGTAATTTCTCCTTTCCAAAATGCATGACATTTTTTGTAGCCAGTTTTTAAAAATATTCTATGTGTATTAAAACTGAGTCATTAGTTGATATGAAGTTTTAGTTGTATATATATTTAAATACATGATAATTTTTAATATAAAAAATCTGAATTCTTGTTTACTTAGGACTACTTCAGTTTGCTGATTTTTCAAAGAGATATAATTGCAGTTCTGAATATATTTGTAAATTTATTTAACCTTATATAATTCTAATAAGTTTAGCTTATGTCATTTATTTTATATTTTAAGTACATAATCATTTTAATTCTTTTTATTTAAACTCAAGCACATTTATTATTCGTAGGGTTAGTCTTGCTTTACTGGTGAAACTTTTTGTTCAACTTTTCTGTGCCATTGTAATATAGGTTTGACTACTGTAAAGATTATATAGCTGAACCTATTTACATGTCCTATACAGCATCTATTTTAAATAAAATATCTTAATTAATTCACATTTATTATAATAACTGAAATATGTATTCTGCATTGATGTTTTCTTATTTCTCCTTTTTATATTTAGTTGATTTTATTGAATTTTTCTTCATTCCTTCTTTATTAATTATACATTCCATTTTTTTCATATATTATATGTTTAAATACACTATGAAAACCTACAATTTCAAATTCAGTGTTTACATTAAGTACTTTTCAAATTAACCTCCTAAATTAGATTCTTAGTATTTTTTCAATTTCTCTCCACCTTCCTGCTCCTTCCTATATTTTATTGAAATGATCAGCAATTATGTATTCAGTTTATCATTTTTTTAAAGAGCTTTCATAGTAATTATCCGTGGAAACTGCCTTGAGGGTCACAGCCTTATTACCAACTGTTTTCTGGAGCATACCCTCAAGTGCTCCCTTCAAAAAGAACATATGGGATAATATACACTGAGAATGGGTCTTAAAATGTCAATTTCATTTTCACATTTGCAAAATAATTTAAATGTAAAATTCTATTGAAACTCATGTTTCCTTAAAAGTTTGAAGACATAGTTGGTTCTACAAGCTTTGTGCATCCAAATGTTCTGAAGAGACTGACATCAGTCAGTTCCTTGTTTTTCTGTAAGTAATCTTTATTCACTGTACTGTCCACAATAGTAGCTGCCTATATTGCTTATGATACTGACCCTTTGAAATGTGGGTAGTAGGTAAATAAAATGAATTTTTAATTTTATTACATTTTAACTAAGTTAAATGTAAATTTAAATAGCCAGGTATAGCTAGTGACTATTGTACTAATGCAGGTTTACAATCATGTAGATATAGCTAGTTGTTTCGTTAATCTTGATTAATACTCAGTATGGCTTTCCATTCTCCAAGAGTCGTTTTTTCTTTCATATTCAACTCTGTCATTTGTACTGTTTTGTAGGAGAATCTCTCATTTTGATCTTCTAGTTCATTATTCAATTTTCAACTATTCTTCTGATAGTGAAATGAAGTGAAGTTGCTCAGTCGTGTAAAACTCTTTGAAGACCCCATAGACTGTAGCCTACCAGGCTCCTCCATCCATGGGATTTTCCAGGCAAGAGTACTGGAATGGGTTGCCATTTCCTTCTCCAGGGGATCTTCCAGACCCGGTGATCGAACCTGGGTCTCCCGCATTGCAGGCAGACGCTTTATCATCTGAGCCACCAGATTTTGATCTATTCTGCTGATAAGTTTATCATAATCCTGTTTTTAATTTCCAAGAACTCTGTTCATTTATTTTTCATAGCAGCCAGTTGCTTTTATCACAGATAACATATTTTTAAAATATTTATGAGATTTTAAAATGTGTGTATCTCTAATATACATAGTTTTTTCCTTGTTTCCTTTGCTAACTTGTTTCCTTGGTGGTTACTTTCTCTGTTTGTTGAGTCAGTGACTCTTCATGCTGTTGTTTCCATCAAATGTTTAGGAACTTGTGCATGTTTGCTTATGTTCAGTATCTGAGGATCTTGATTGAAAAGTATTGATAGTGACGTTTATTTAGTCAGCACAAATGAGAATCTCTCTATTGACCTAGCAGCAAATACAGGCTCTGATAATAGGAGCCTTTGTCCCCTGGACTATGCAAGGGAAGAGAGACATATAACTAGACAGGCCCCTCTTTAGAGACAGTTCACGGCCTCTTATCTTGGCACTCTATCTTATCATAGCCTCTTATCTTGGCAGGGGATCTTCCTGACCCAGGGATCCAACTCAGGTCTCTCACTGTGCAGGCAGACTCTTTACCATCTGAGCTACCAGGGCATCCCTATCTTGGCACAGAAGACCATTAATTGCCAGAGGCACTTCTCAGAACTCACACTTTATATAGCTTTGTGTGTGTATCAGTATCTTCAGTCATGTCTGACTCTTTGTGACCCTATGGACTGTAGCCCACCAGGCCCTCTGTCCATGGGATTCTCCAGCAACAATACTGGAGTGGGTTGCCATGCCCTCCTCCAGGGGATCTTCTTGACCCAGGAATTGAACCCACGTGTCCTGCAATGCAGGTGGAGTCTTTACCCGCTGAGCCACCTGAGAAGCCCCTTATATAGCTATGCTTAGAGCTTAATCCTAGAGGCAATCATTGGAGTTGGCTGCTCTAAGACCCAGGGGTTGACACAGTAGAGTACATTCACACACACACACACAGAACAAAAGTACCTGACCAGTCACCCAGTCTATTACTTCTATCACTACTAATCTTTTGGTTAGTTGAGGTTCTTCTGGAAATTTTCACTTATTTGGGAGGCCCTCACTTTTATCTGTATGGCTTATAAATTCTTTTTTTTTTTAATATCAGATACAGTTAGATTTAGAATTATTTTATCTTCCTGGTGGGCTGGTGATTTATTATATGACCTTGTTTAGTCCTAGTAACCCTTTTGGCCTTATAAATTTTGGGGCTGATATTGGTATAGCTATTCCGGTTTTCTTTGGTTAGTATTTACCTGGTACATAGTACCTCCTTATTGTTGTAAGCACATGTAAAATTTTAAGACCCAGCCTTTGAAAATATTAGTATTTAACTTAAACTGTTTTGTCCATTTATAGTTAATGTGCTTATGTATTTGGGTTTACAATCACTTTCTTATTATTTAACATTTGGCTCATCTGAATGCTTTTTTAAATGCCTTTTACTTTTTTGTCTTCTTTGGGATTAATCAAGTTATTTTTGTCGTTCATTTTTTTTCTGTTGAATATATTCTCAGCTTTACATTTAAAATAATTCTTTCAATGGTTAAGAGATCAAAATATTCATCCATGACTTATTACAGCCTAATACAAGTGATTATTTTTACCTCTTCTATAATAATAGAATTTATCCATTTTGTATTACTGTTGTCACACATTTTAATTCTACATATATTTTAAATTCCTTAAACATAACATTTTTAAAATTAATTTAATTTTAATTGAAGGATAATTGCTTTACAGAATTTTGCTGTTTTCTGTTAAACCTCAACATGAATTCTGTGCCATTTATATTCAGCTATATCTACCCACATATCTCTATGTTGCTCCTAATTTCTTCTTCCATTTCTGTATTTTCATCTATGATCATACCCCTTTGGCCCAAAAACTTTCTTTAATATTCCCTTTAGTACAATCCTACTGACAATGAATTATCTTAATTACTTTCTCTAGTGATATTTTTGTTTTGTTTTGTTTTGTTTTTGAGGTACATTTTCACATAGTAGAATGCCATATTAACAATTAGTTGGAACACTTCTAAGGTATTATTCCATTATCTTCTGGCCTACTTCATTTCTATTGAGAAGTCAGCTGTTTTCTTCCTGATATTCCTTTGAAGACAGTGTCTTTTTCTTCCCCAGTGCATTTAAGATTTATTATTTTTATTTATCTTTTTAAACTCAGTTTCTTAATGATGTACCTTAATGATTTTTTAAATTATTTATTCTGCTTGTAGTTTGCTGAGCATTTTGAATTTGTAAATTTATGTTTTTCTTCAATTGGAAAAATTTTGTGCTCTCATCTCTTTAAATATTGTTTCTTTTCAGTTATCCCTCATCCTTGTGATTTACCAATTACATACATGTTATAATATTTCTCTTTTACTATGTTCTTCTCCACACAGATTCTTTGATTTCTCTCTCTGTACTTTCATTTGGATCTTTTCCCTTGATTGTCTCCAAGTTCACTATTTTTTTTCCTCAACTCTGTCCAGTTTGGCATTCTATGCATTAATCTAGTTCTTATTGTAATATAAGACACTATTTACTTCTGCAATCTCCATCTAATTCTTTCTATAGATTCTTGGGTGGATTTTTATTGTGTTGCTGATGCTAGGCTGAACAACATTTCCGAGAATTCTCTCGGTTACATGTTTTTAGTTCATATGCACCACAATGGACATTGTGTATGGGATTTGAGGTTGAATTGAAGCAGTGGCCATGTAGATTTACACTGAGAAGGTCATGCAGTGACATCAAAAGCCACTGCATCTCACACGTCATCACTGGTCTGCTCACCTCATTGGGGTTGGGTGGCAGTCAGGTGTTTGGCCACTACTCCGCTTTCAGTTCTCTAAATCCTTAGCCAAATGTGTGTTCAACTGTGTGATGAAGGGTCAGAGCTTCTGCATGACAGTTGCCACTGAAGTATAAATACTGAGTATAAATATTGAAGAGGTCTCAGATATTGTGATCTTGCATCAGAAAAGGACTATTTTTTCTCCTGCAAGATAGAGAGAAATTGTTAGTCGCTCAGTCGTGTCCGACTCTTCATGACCCCAGGAGCTGTAGCCCACCAGACTCCTCTGTCCATGGGATTCTCCAGGCAAGAGAATTGGGGTGGGTTCCCATTCCCTTCTCTAGGGGATCTTCCCCAACCAGGGATCAAACCATCTCTCCTGCATTGCAGGGAATTTCTTTACCATCTGAGTCCCCAGGGAAGTGCCAAGTGAGGGACTCTTTTAAATCATTTAGGAATCAAACAGTGTGAGGGCTTTATTGAAATTTTTATTAAATGGAAATAAAACTCAGTTTATTGCTGTTATCTCCTGCCTCTCATCCAGAGACCTCTATGCTTTCAATTAAGAGTCTGCTCTATTTACTAGGCCCATTAGCCCCAGCAAGTCTGTCTTCTCAGCATAGGAGATGACAGGTTTTTCCACTTTACATCTCAGAGTTTGTAGTTTATCTCTCTAGTCTTCTATCTTATATACTTTCAAGAGTATATATCTTGAGGGGGGAATCACTTCTGACTTGAAGTTCCCCAGGTATCCAATTGTGAGTCCATTTCATCTAAATGCCAAATATTTGCTGGTTTCTTTGTCTTTAGTAGTGATCCTCTGTCCAGTGAGACCCCTGATTCCCAGCCTCCCCTTGCAAGAATCAGCATGTTTCCAGGGAAAATGTCACTTAAGATGATTATTACATCCTTCCAAGAGTCTCCTCTTTCCACAATTTCAGCCTCTCTAGTCCTTATTATTTCTGAAGCTATATATATAAATATTTAAAGAGAGGGTTTTTGTGTTTATTCTGCTTTTTGAAAAAAATTCTCAGTGAGTGAATTGGTCTACCAAAAACTATGTTAATCAATAACACATGGGACAGAAAGATCTGTCAATCTATTTTTTATTTATTTCTTCCCAAATTCCTGTCAGTGTACTGGTCTGCTGTTAGGATGGCCAGTTTTCCAGTCTTACCATGCTTTTTTTTTTCTTTTTCTATTTTCTGTCCTTGCCACACAGCATGCAAGATCTTAACTCTCAACCAAAGATCGAACCCATGCCCTCTGCAGTGAAAGCATGGTGTCTTAACCACTGGACCACCAGGGAAGTCCCATGCCAGGTTTTTATAATGGTTAGCTATAAGGTCACATCAGAAGTAATTTGAGAAGAAAGGCAGTACCTACAGTAAGTCATTTGAGCTAGAAATCCCATAACATTTTGAACCTTCTGCTCTATATTATCATTACTTCATTATGTCTCTCCCTATGACTATATTATGCATTTCTTAAAGGTAAGAACTATAATTCATTCATGTTCATACTTGCTTTGAAAGTGAAAGTGTTAGTCACTGGGTCGTGTCTAACTGTTTGTGACCCAATGGACTTTAGCCTCCCAGGATCCTCTGTCCATGGCATTTTCCAGGTGTGAACACTGGAATGGGTAGCCATTCCCCTCTCCAGGGGATCTTCCCGACCTGGGATTGAACCCAGATCTCCTGCATTGCAGGCAGATTCTTTACCAGCTGAGCCGCCAGGGAAGCCCCTGTGTTTGCTATAACACTTGGCATATGTAATCACGCATAGTAGGTGCTCATCATTTATTTGTTAACTAAATCATGAATAAATAGCCCTGAGATACTCATGGTCAGTGACTTTATTGATATCTTTCACATTTTGAATAGTATTGCTTTTAAAAATCCAACATATTGTATGAATATTAGAGAAACAGAGGCAAATATTTTCTTTCTTTAACTAATGTGGTATAGTCGGTGCCCTTAAACAAAGCTTAAACAATAATTAAAAGCAATTTGTCTCTAGCTTCTAAGATTTCTCAATGAGAATTCCTTAACAATGAAGGACTTTTATCATCTTGTCCCTATAGATTTTATAGTAGTTCAAAAAATATAGGAAAAAGAAATCCTGGTATATATTTAATTTCTCTTCTAACACACATTTCCCTTTAGAAAAGAAAAAAAAACTCATGAAAATGAAAATTGAAAAGAAATGTTACCTAACACATAAAAAGTCATACTTTTCAAAGATTATATTTCCATTTCTACATAATATGCTCTCATCATGAAATCATCAGTGCATTTTTTTAGTCATAAACAAGCACTGAAAAGAAAATGAATAACAATGTAAATGGCTTTCCAGAAAGTGACATCTATTCCAATCTCAGAAAATGATTAAATTTCTGAAATATTAATTGATCATAATGAGGAGGCCAAACTTTAGATAAACAGAGGAGCCAGGGAGTATTTCCCAGAGGCCTCAGCTTATTGTGAAGACACCCATGAACACTGGCTTTGAATTTAAATTTAAAGTAAATGAAAATAGATCAGAGTATCAAGCTGTCAACCTGAAGACTTCAGCTGGAAACGCCGTGCTCTGTCCCTTTGCAATTCAAACACAGAGAAGGAAGAAATACCATTATGTGAGTAGATAAAATTGCCATGATTCCTGGCCATTAGAAAGGAATTCCATAAAGATAAGCCTCTGTCCCTTTAATCTCTAAATTAGAAATAGATATGGTATAGGTCATCCTGTGAGCCAGTGAACAAACACCCAGTTGTTTTGGCAATATTCAAACTTAATTGACTATTAAGATTGAATATTAATATTCAAATACTAATGTAGAGAGTACATTCATCTAACACCTTTTTCGTAAATGGTACAGGAGGCAGCACCGCTAGCTACACACTTCCCAATCCCTTGTAATCATCACATTCTGGACTTCTTTGACTTTACACCTGAATATTTCATTTTCCATGAGACTACTGTTTATACAGCTTGTTTGCAAGGAATAAGACAACTCATTCAACAGAGTTCCTTCAAATAGCAACCTTTCATTACTAGAAGCTTCAAGTGGACATCTCTCTGGAGTGGGCCAAATGTGTGAATTAAAAAACGGAAAGCGGACTGTCCAGATTCAATCTCAGGAACAAATGCCAAAAACAATGACAGATGCAGAAGCTGTGCAGTATGGTAAAGCATTCAGAAAGAGATGCCTGACCTTTCATCATCTTTCCATTTTGTCCTCAAATTGTGCCACTGTATTTGGAATAGCATAAAATTAGAGGAATGAAGGCTCATCTGCACCCTTCTTTTGCATATCTTTCCATGAAGCTAGAACTTTCCTTTCTCTCCAGCATGCACCCTGCCCTGTAGTTTACAACCCTCCAGCTCTTCTCGGTGGCTTCCTGGGCACACAACTTCCATTTCCAGCACTGTTTATCAAGCAGTGAGCTATAGAACCAAAATGAGGAAAATTTGTTTTTAGAATCTGGTCTCAGAAACCTGTGATTACAAATCCTGTGATTACAACTTCAGATAGTTTCATGCCTAGAGTGAGCTGTAGCCCTTTCCAAATGTTCATGCATGAAGTTCATTAATAATTTTCTTCTTTCAGTAACTGAAGATGAATCCTTTAATTTGAAGTGGCCATAACACTAATGAGTCATGTCATTACTCTGGAATCTTTTAAGTTGATTTTTTTTTTCCCTTCACTGACTCAGTGAAGTAGAAATTAAGGCCGGCTCTTATTAGCTCTCTGTATGTCTGGAAGTATTTGCTCATGGTTGAAAATTGATCCATCCTAAATATTTATTTGTCTGTAAATGTCATGGAGTCAACACTTCACTTTAGATTTTTCTTTTTTTCCCCAACACAAAATTTCTTGTAAAAGTTCTATCAGTAGCATCATTTACAATTTAAATGATTTAAAAATATGATCTTTCCTGCTGTGTTTTTTAATACTTCCTTCATATTTAATTGCTGAGGATACTTTTAGTTCCTAATTAAGCTTTATTGTTTATAATGTTGCAGTCATTAATAGACATGATAAGGAAAAAGAAAACAGCTAGTTCTAGCAAATTCTCTGCAAATTCTAGTCTTAATACTTTTCTTAGACATAAGGAATTCACAGGGCACAAAGGAGGATGGGTAGAAAGTGAGACGAAAGCAAGTACACACTTCATGTTTTTGAGGGTTAACTAGATATTCTGGAAAACAAGCTTGAATTGGACTTAAATTGAATCGGACTTTTTGATTTGTAGGGGAAATTACTTTAGAAATAGCATCTCAAACACTTGCAGGATGAATATCCTCATTTTTCGAGGCTCCTTTCTCCATCCTATCTCCAGGTTTTGCACTGGTAACAGAGAGGAGCATATATTGCCCACGCAGAGCTTACCTCACCCTCAGAGCCTTTAAAGACTTTTATCGTGAGATAATGGAGACACTTGATGAATCCAATGGTTTTGGTCATAGAAAGATTTGCTATGAACCATTTACACCAAGGTTGAAATGCCCAAGAGGCTGACAAGCTTATTGCCCATTTCAGAGATTAAATAGTTTCAGAAAAATTTTCTCCCCTGGTGGTTGTAATTGTGTCTGTGAAAGAAGTGTTCATTCCGCTTGAGCAACGTGGTTTGAATTCTTCCTTGTTATGTTCCCCCAGTGGGTTGATTCTTAAAAGATCTGCCCAGATTTCCCTGTACCAATGCAAATTAACCCATGAACTTGATAACATCTCCCTTGCCTTGTCCTATGCTAATGGATAATCAGAGGCACCAGCAAGTGCCTTTATCATGCATTATCTTTGTAACTGTTTGAAGGGAGGGAAAGGAGTTGAAAAATCTTCCAGGTTAATAATGTGGTAATAGAAAATGAACAAAAGCTACCATCAGTAACCTTGAGCGTCCTAAGCTGCACTGATGGCATAACACTCATGAGTAGGTAAAGTGGTCATTTAGTTGTTGGAACTTCCAAGGCATCTGGGAGGGCTTCAATTGCTCCAAATAAAATAGGGTGAGGATAACATCTCCAGAAGAGGGAACAAGCAGAAAAACACAGGCTCACCATAGACACATCATCTATTCCCTGACTTTGCCCAGGGTCAACATTGCATATTAGTTTGCTAACTGCTGGCAAGGATCTGACCTTTGGGGTGATTTAGAGCATTTTTGTTTCTAGTCTGGGTAGATAAAAATGACTATGTGTTAACACAAACCACAGCATATTCCTTCTACACATTCAGTCATTATCTAGAATTCCTGGATTTATCATTTTAAAGAAGTCTCTATATCATATCTCGGAATTGAATGTGAAAACATCAAAAAACTCTGGAGACAGTTAATAATCTTTATTTCTGAGCATTCAGTAAATCCCTGGCACTGGGCTGAGCCTGTGAGCGAACTATCTTATTTAATCCCATAGTAATTTTACCAGGTGTGGAAATTTTACCCTGTGGAAATTTTACTGTGGAAATTTTACCCTGTGGAAACTGACTCCAAGAGATTGAGCAACCTGCCTGAGATCACACAGTTAAGTAATTAGTTTAATCAATTTGAAGTCAGGTCAGGATGAGCTCATGCTAGAAAATGATTGTTTACTGACCAAGACTGTATGCTTACCTGCATTCAGTCTGATTTTCATGCCATTCTATTAAGGGGATTGCCTTCTCAATAATTTTTCAAGTATTGTTTACGGCTCCAAATCCTCTTAGGATGGTGTTTAACCCTATTACCTTGTTCAGGGACCTTTCTCTCTCTACTTTTTTGGGTTGTCAGTGGTGATCAGCCTCCAAAACTGAGAAGTACAGTAGTCACAGTATACGAGTGAAGAAGCAATAGCCAAGGACATCGTCGTTCAAGGGACTGGCAGTATTACCTCGGCAACTCATGCTGTCTAAAAGTAACTCTTAACCACGTGACAAGAGAAATGAAAGAATCTATACTGAACATAGCAAAAACCATACCAGATTTTAACATCAGGCAGATCCTTTTTGAGAAAAATTGAATTGGGGTGAGAAACAGAATATGGAATGTACACATAAAAATATTATGAAAATTCACAGAGAGAAGCAAGTTTAATCAATGGAAATGATTCAACAATAAGATTAAGTGATTGATGTACAGATATTTGAGGTGGGTCGATTGCCCTTTTCTTACATTTTAACCAATCAGAGGTGATTAATAATTATTATATGGATAGAGTATGTTTAAAGTGTACGTGTCAAGGGCAATCCTCTAAGTCAGAGGATATTTTTTTGCATTCACTGCCCACATGTCTCTGTCATTCTTGGTTGTATGTGTTTCTTTCCTTACTTGGTTGATCTGAATTTTTTTCTTCCTTCATTTATCCACAGAGTATTTAGATACCAGCTAGTAGGAAGATTAGAGGCAGGTCAGGGGCCTTCCCTGTCTCACGTGGATGTTGTAAGGATTAATGAACTAACATATTCTAGAATGATTTTAAAAGGTGAAGTGTTATATGAGTGTCATGCATGATTAACTAGCAGCCAAGTTATTAGGCACCTGAATATTATGCATCTTTTCTTAATTTCAGGAAAGTGGATGTACATATTCATTTTCAAAACCACGATTATTTGAATGATATTCAGACACTCAAAAGTCTAGCCCAATCTTAATTATCTCTACTCATCTCATACCAGTCATGTAGACCTTAAGTGACATATTTATGCAACTGTGAGTAGGATAGACATAATTACCAATCTCATGGAGTTTTTTCAGCACATCAGGAAAAAGCACAACACAAAATATTAGTTGCTTTTCAACCTATATTCCATACTCCTAGTGCAAGAAATATTGAGGTCTGGTGGTTAGGAGTGTAAACTCTAGCCCCAAATTTCCTGTGGCCAAACCTTCACTCCACTTCTGGTTAACTAACTTTGGACCACTTGCTTTACCTCTCTTTGCAGTAGTTTATTTGTGCAGTGTCACTATTATAAGTGTTGTTAATACTCACTTAAACCAGTTCCACATTCAGAGAGGGAAGTAACAAATCAAATTGGTAGTTAATTTGCTAAGACTAACATTTGACATTTGGCAATTTACTATATCCACATAATATTAACCCATGATTGTTCAGCACTTTTGTGAGTGCTCACAACAACCTGGTGAGATGGGTTTAGGATAGGGTCAACTCTATTCCTTTATTTACTCAGCAAGGTTTTGATCCTCCTTCTTCTGGTAATTCAATCTCGCTACATTCTTTGACTCTAGGTGTAGGAGCGGGCACAACACCATGCCAGTTAATCAAGCTTCTTGTCCTAAGGTTAATATATGAACCAGGGGGGCCTATTTCAGGCCTCCTCTGACATACCAGAGAAGGATTCAGTTTGAAAGTGAACAATAAAGTTATGCCTCTGGATTCATGATGCTGAAAGAATGTGAAATTAGGATTAAAAGTGACCAAGTTCATTTCAAGTTGAGGAGGCATGGCTAAAATGGGAAAGAATGAAGTCAAGCAGAGCTGAGTCAAGAGATGGTGGGGGAAGTAAGTTTGATGGTTTTGAGTTCTAATCATAGCATTTGAGGACCAAGTTCCCATCCCTTGACTGGGTCAGATAGCCCAGCATCCCTCCCAGCCTTATGAGCCAGCAGACTTATTCTTTCTGTTTCTCTTCAGTTCAGTTCAGTTGCTCAGTCATGTCCAACTCTTTGTGACGCCATGAACCACAGCATGCCAGGCCTCCATGTCCATCACCAACTTCTAGAGCTTAGTCAAACTCATGTCCATTGAGTCAGTGATGCCATCCAACCATCTCATCCTCTGTCGTCCCCTTCTCCTCCCACCTTCAATCTTTCCCAGCATCAGGGTCTTTTCAAATGAGTCAACTCTTCACATCAGGTGGCCAAAGTATTGGAGTTTCAGCTTTAACATCAGTCCTTCCAATGAACACCCAGGACTGATCTCCTTCAGGATGGACTGGTTGGATCTCCTTGCAGTCCAAGGAATTCTCACGAGTCTCCTCCAACACCACAGTTCAAAAGCATCAATTCTTCAGTGCTCAGCTTTCTTTATAGTCCAACGCTCACATCCATACATGACTACTGGAAAAACTATAGCCTTGACTAGATGGACCTTTGTTGGGAAAGTAATGTGTCTGCTTTTTAATATGCTGTCTAGGTTGGGCAGAGCTTTCTTTTCAAGGCATAAGTGTCTTTTAATTTCATGGCTGCAATCACCATCAGCAGTGATTTTGGAGCCCAAAAAAGTAAAGTCAGCTACTGTTTCCACTGTTTCCCCATCTATCTGCCATGAAGTGATGGGACCAGATGCCATGATCTTAGTTTTCTGAATATCGAGCCTTAAGCCAAATTTTTCACTCTCCTCTTTCACTTTCATCAAAAGGCTCTTTGGTTCTTCTTCACTTTCCGCCATAAAAGTGATTAAAAGTGATTTGAATTAGGTTTCTGTCACTTGCAACTTAATCCTTACAAGACAAATGCTGTAATTCACCCATTTTATGCATAAATAAATCAAGGCTCCAAGAAGTTAAGTGATTTGTTCATGAAAATAACATTGCCTGTGATTTTCAGAATTTCATGCCCTATTTAATAAACCCAAATACTATATTCCAGGGAACAGAGCAAAGCTGAAGAATTGGAGAGGGAGCTGATTATTAAGGAGAGGAGCAGAGAAGTTTTAGGGCACTCTCAGGTCACAGCAGTTTATCTAGTTAATTCATTCACTGGTTCATTGAATATTTGTTCAGTCACTAAGAAACAATCTAAGGCAAGTTGTTTAGGTAGAGGAAGTGAGTGGTCCACAGGTACCTTCAGCTCTCCTGGCTGGTTGTCAGTTCTCAGCTGCTGTCAGCACAAGAAGCGGTGAGACGCCGCAGAGACAACCCACCTGAGTTTTTCAAGCTGCTATTCCAGTGAATGCAATGTATGCAGAACATGTCAAACACTGGAACCTCTCATAAAATTGATTATGAAGCTTGCCCCTTCCTTAAAAAGCAAGCTTTTGTTTTTATTAGCATGTGTAAATATGGAATAATTTCTGAATGCAAATATGGATGACATTTTATTTTTCTGACATATTTAGAAGCAGCCTGGGGCAAGGTGGCAGAAAATCAGTAAACATCATGGGTTCTACGCTGGGAATTCATCAACTGTGCACAAAATTAATGGGCTTATGCCATATGTTCCATAATAGCATGTTTGCTAACATGGGATTGGGCTGCCTGGTTGTATGACAAAGCTGCCACGTCAATTTCTTGATGTATAGAAACAGGCTCTCCTAGCCAGATGTAGAAATCGAGCAAGGTCATTCCAGGAGTGATTTCCATTTTGTGTGCTTTTTTTCCCCCTCATTGACTGTAAGAGAATGTGATTTGCCTCATTACAATGTGATTCCAGGTGCATAACACAATAATGACCTTTATGCCAAAGTCTGAAGTTCACATAATTGATTAGATAGACTCATTCAGCAGTGCTAGAAACCATTAGCTGGGGCAGGAACCATGTTAACTTCTTGGCATAGGAGGCCAAAGGGTCAAGGTGAAAGCCCACATCTGGACACAGATGAAAGGAAAACAGAGCTGCCTGGCATCACTGGGGTTTGAAATCTTCCTTCTGAGACACTTAGTGTATAGTAAGCTAAGGGGAGGCCACTCCCCTTGGCATGTGATGAATTAAGAGGAGGCCTGGGGACCAAGGTGGGAATTGATAAAAGGGCAGCAGATCCCACTCCACAGTGACGGCCTTGAGTGATGGGCTTCTCCAAGCAGGAGTGCTGTGGTAACTATCATGTCCGCTCTCTTTTCAGGTCTTTACTGATAACCTCTGCCTCACCTCTGACCCTAAAGTATGCCATTTATATAAAGATTTTTTAGTTGACGTATGAGTGAGTAAAGTCGCTCAATCGTGTCCGACTCTTTGTGACCCCATGGACTGTAGCCTACCAGGCTCCTCCATCCATGGGATGCCATTTCCTTCTCCAAGTTGACGTATAGTTGATTCAAAATATTGTGTTAGTTTCTGGTATACAGCAAAGTGACTCAGTTATACATGTATATATACATATTGTTTTTTCATATTCTTTTCCATTATGGCTTATTGCAGAATATTGAATATAGTTCTCTAGGCTATATAGTAGGATATTGTTTACCCATTTTATGTATAATAATTTGCCTCTCCTAACCACAGACTCCTCCCCCATCACTCTCCCACCCCATCCTTGCAAACCACAGGTTAGTTCTCTATATCTGTGAGTCTGTTTTGTAAATAAGTTCATTTGTGTCCTATTTTAGAGTCCACATATCAGTGATATCACTTGATGTTTGTCTTTGTCTGACTCGCTTCACTTAGTGTGATAATTTCTAGGTCCATCCATGTTGCTGCACATAGCATTATTTCATTCTTTTTATGGCTGAGTAACATTCCACTGGATGTATACTCCACATCTTCTTTATCCATTCCTCTATCCAATGGACATTTAGATTGCTTCCATCCTTTTATTCTCTTAGATTCTAGGCTGTTGGTGTTTACATGGGAAATCAGGGATTTCTTGTGGAGTCTTTGCAATAACTTGGGAAATCTGAGGATTCCACTTTCACTCACCCAGGAATGTGTTTATCCTGCCAAAACCTTCCTGACTTCCGTCTTTTATTGAAAATGGCCAAACAAATTAAGTCTTTCGTTGGTGATTATGGCAGTATTGATAGCCAGTTAATTAGACACATTTACAAATGGCACCAGAATGCTCAATAAGGCTCCAGACATCAGGGCCCCTGCTGTTCTTTCTCTTTCTTCTATTTTCACTCTGATGGAGAATGCAGTGTTTCATATCTCCTGCAAATTATAAGAACTCTTACGTAAAAAATGGGCAATGAAAAGAGAAAGTGAAAAAGAACATGTTATCTGCAACCTGAAGCTTGTAAACAAAGAAAGAAGCAATAACCAGATGAGAATGCATTTGGTCAGAAGGAAAAAGAATGGGAGCTTGAAAGTGTTAAACAGAAGAAACAAGATGCTTACAATGATAAATAAAATGAATTGTTTGTTTATATTCCTGGAGTTATAAGTTTCTCTGTCTGACCATTGGTTAATAGTTTTTTAGGAAGAGTCTATTGTGTGTTTTATCAGTGTTTGATTTCCAAAGCTTTTAATTCAGTGTGAGACAAAGGCTGTATCTTTCACTAATGCTCATAGATGAATAATACCTTTGTAAAATATTGCCAATTCTACTGTCATTTCAGAACCCCAGAGACTCTGCTTAATAGGATGGCAGGCAAGCGAAGAAATGAGTTGGGTACAGAGGTGGCAGGGGTTAATTTCATATTTGTCACGAGATCTTGCATGATTTCCCTAAAAGATATTTAATTTCCACTGGGCATAATAACTTGCAGCTGCCGGAATATGCTGTATACTAGTGGTGAGTTCTTGTCTTCAGAGATTTATGCAAGTCGTTATTTAAAAATAGAGATCCGGGAGTTACAGCTGGCTAATTAATCTACCACTAAGGAAAGCCAAGCAAGTGACCCACTTAACTGTTTTCAGGAGCTGTGGCTACACTGAAGCAAGCTTTCAAAAACTGTCCTGCACAAGGAACCAAACTAGTACATCCCTGTAGCATTTCTGTGGTCAGATGCTCACAGGGTGTGTATAGAGAAGAAAGGGAGATGAAGAAGGGATACACAGTCTGTACCGTGCATGGACTGGGTTTCCATGCCTTTCTTCAGGGGGTCTTTGCAACTCAGGAATCAAACACACATCTCTTGTGTCTCCTGCTTTGGCAGGCAGGTTCTTTACCACTAGCACCACCTGTGAGGCCCCTTTTTCTTCTGTATGAACACCAGTACTTCAGCCCTCAACCACTCACACCTGAATGTTCCACAATTTGAATTCCTAGGTGCTTCACCATTGGGGTCCTTTCTGAAGACACTGGTAGGTTCTGCTTCCTTCATCTCCTCTTTCTCTGCATCCCTCAACTACTCATGTTTTCTACCATCAGCTCTGAGGCTTCTGCCTGACTTCTGAGGGTTTCCTAAGAAATCCAAACCATTTACCTGCGCATATTTCCCCCACTCCCTCCACATGTACCTTCCCCTTCAGGCATAAAGGTCTTTCATAGTGTCTCCTCACCTAGATCACATTTTCCTGTCCTCTCTCAGCCTAAACATGGTCTATTCAGCCTACAAAATTCCACTGTATCTGTCCCAGTCCACCTTGAGTTTTTTCCTTGGGCTTGATGGCAGAGAGTTGACTTAACCAGATCATGATACAATTTTATTATGGGTTCGTGAGGGACCTGATCTTATTTATTATGTAATCAGTGAATTAATGGTTTTGTTTATTCCTATTCCCTTACCTTTCTCTGTATAGACAGGCATTCTATTACATTTTACATGCATCATTCTTTATTGCATACAGCTTTACCAAAAAATTTTTTTCTGTTACATGTACATTTATTTTACATAACACAAATATTAAATTTCATGTGCCTCCTAGTTTTTCACTCAGGCTTATACCTTTAAAGCCCCTCCACGTCACTAAATCTGGCTGTTGCTTACTTCATGGTGGGCAACCATCATCTTCAGCTCTCTGCTTTCTCCACGATGTACACACCCACATCCCTCCTACTCTCTGGATATCCCTTTCTCTGAAATTCCTTGGGCTACATTTACCCTACAACTGGGCTCTGTATTGTATTTTCCTACTAGTATTTCATTATTTTTCTTTGTCTTTTGTGTAACTCCCTAGACATCAGGGAATATTTCTTGTACTCTTCCCTCCTCACTCTACTCCCCATCTACCTCTGCAGATCTTCGGAGCTTGGTGCATAATTGGTGCTCAGTAAATCCTTGTTTATCTAGTGAATTGAAGAGCATGACTCCATGAGAGTAGACATTTCTCTGTCCCTAACCATATCTCCAGGGTCTAAATTGGTGCCTGATATGTTGTAGGTGATCAGGAAATATGTTTGACACAAATGAGTGTCTCACTTTTCACCTAAGAAAAGGAGTATGAAATAGTAGGATATATAGGGGTCAGGATGCAGTGTTCTAGTTTCTAATCTGCCACCAAGTAGGTGTTCGACACTTAGCACATCATTTGCTGCTGCTGCTAAGTCGTTTCAGTCATGTCCGATGCTGTGCGAAACCATAGACGGCAGCCCACCAGGCTCCCCCGTCCCTGGGATTCTCCAGGCAAGAATATTGGAGTGGGTTGCCATTTCCTTCTCCAATTCATGAAAGTGAAAAATGAAAGTGAAGTCACTCAGTCGTGTCCAACTCTTCGCGACCCCATGGACTTGTAGGCTACCAGGCTCCTCCGACCATGGGATTTTCTAGGCAAAAGTCTGGAGTGGGTTGTCGTTGCCTTCTCCAGCACATCATTTAGGTCTTGGTTAAACGGAATGATTTCTTGAGTCTTTGTTCACCCTAACTTGCTAACTTTCTGTAACTTCAAAAATTTTTTTTCAACATGAAGAGAGTCTTTATTTTTTTTTATCTTTACTTTTTATTTTTTTGCCATTTCCTGCTCCATGTATATATATATATTTTTCATTTATTTTTGTTAGTTGGAGGCTAATTACTTTACAATATTGAGAATCTTTAATAGGAAATCATCTCATGGAGTACAGTAATCACATGCAAGGCTCTCCTGGGTTGAGGTGTTGGCTAGAGGTGAGAGCATGTCCTATGGCTTCTGACTCTAGACTCCCAGAATGATAGGAAAGACAAAATGAGGACTACCTGTAAAGTTCTTAGAAGAGTGTCTGACATATAATAAGTGAAGTTTAAGTATTCACTGTTATTTTTTGTAAATTTAGGAAAATCTACTAGCATTTGCAACAATTTCTTTTCTGACATATGGAAATCTAGTCTTCAAGCTTATGTTACCATGTGCCCAGAAAATGGCTCCAGGAATTCCAATATCATTGCTGAAATTAGTAGCTTTCTTTTATAGGACAATAATCATCAGACTACAGTCTGATTTCTTTTAGGCCTATTCTGTTATCTTTCTGTTAATGGGCAAGTTCTAGTTTTCATAGCTTTTTAAAAGTAAAGCAAAGGAATATTGTCCTTTAGGATCATGCAGCAGCTAATGAAGATGCTGGGACAAGAGTCTTGAGTTCTGTATTTGGTATCTATCAAAAACAACAGTTTCCTTTATAGAGCAGTCAGTTAGAAATGAAACTGAATATGAATGTGTTAATATTTTATGCAGATGATATTTTTCCCTTTAGTGGGGAAGAAGTAACTAAATAATGTAATTTGCTTTCCTGTATCTTTAAAAAACCGACTTCAAATATTGAACAAACCATTATTAAAATTCTGAACATCATTCAAATCATGAGCTTTTAGATGGCTTCTTTTTCTCTTGGTCAAGAGGTAAAGCTATTTGTCTTAAAAAAAAAAAAGCACTAAATGGTATTAGTAATGGGTCACAGGTATATTAGCTTCATGAGCAAAAGTAGCATTTGATAACTATTTTATTCTACTGAGCAAATGAAATCTTAAACAATGCCTCAGTTTAATGCTTTTACATACAAAATCGAATTTGTGAATTTGCCTAAAACTTTTTTTTTTTTTAATTAGGTAAAAATACAAAATAAGAACTGAGGACTCTCTATGAGCTAGAAATTTTTGAACCAAAAATAGAGTACAACCTCTAATTAAAAGGTTGGAGAAGTAAGTAGGTAAAATGTTCAGTTACCAACAACAGCACAGGAAAAGGGCTTTGAATCATTTATTTTAGAGAACAGAAACACTGGAGTAGACTGTAAGAGTTACATGGGAGTGGCAAATGGGGATTTTTTTTTAAACCTTGTGCTTTTGTTTCTGGATCTTTCTTTTGTTTGTATGTTTGTTTTTTCTTTTACTCATGAGCTTTATTTGAAGGAGTACTGTAGTTTCCTATTGAAATAAAGATAGGCTGTGTTCTTTTAACATCTTTCTCAGGTAGTTCTCAGATACAGCTGCCATTTATTCCCATATGGTATAAGTGGAAATTTTAAAAATATACATTTTGAATAGCCAAGAGGATTGCCATGAAAATTAAAGGAGGTATAATGTTGGAAGGTGCTCTGAAATACTAAAGTCCTATACACATAGTTCTTTCTCTTTATTGTGGCATTCAGTAAAAATCAGAAGAATGCCTGCTTGTACCAGGAATACTTTAGGCACTGAGGATTCAGAAAAATAATAGTACTGATTTTGCCCTCAAGGATTTGTAATTAGGTTGGAGAAACAGGCATTATAAACAGAGAATGTCAATGAGTTATGGTAATGACGGATGCATACCAGGTACTTGGGAGCATAGGAAGGGATCCCTGACTAAGTTTTCAGAGTTAGGGAGGTCAGAGAAAGTTAGGGAGAGGAGAGGAAGGGAGTCCCAGGAGACGAAGATGGCATGAATATAGCCTCGAGGTAAGAAGAAAGAGTGTGGTATATTCTGAATCAGTAAAGGGATCAATATGACTAGAGCTTAAAATATCAAGCAGAGAATAGCAAAAGATGTGTCTTTTTAAAATTTATTTATTTTTTATTGAGGGATAATTGCTTTATAAAATTTTGCTGTTTTCTGCCAAACATCAACATGAATTAGCCATAGGTGTACATATATCCCCTCCCTCTGGAAACTCACTCCCACCTCCCTCCCCATCTCACCCCTCTGGATTGATACAGAGCCCCTGTTTGAGTTGAAAAATGGTACTAAAGATGTGTTTGAGAGGTCAGATTTATGACAGGGCTGTATACTATGTTAAAGGTTCAGATTTTACCCCATTGTTGATGGAAACCCAATAAAGCCAGGATATAAGGTGGTCACTCTGGGGGATGAAATGTGGATTTGAGGGTCAGGGAGAGCAGAGAGGAGGGAATTACTGTACTCCGGGTGAAAGACAGTGAGAGTGGGAACTTAGGCAGGGAGAGTCAGATAGAACAAAGAGGGTAGTGTGAAAAATAGTGAAGAAAGGTAACATAGAGTGATTAATTTTATGAGCTGGAGAGGATGATCCTCAAGCTTATAGCTGACTGACTGGATGATTTCTAGTAGTTTATGTACAGAATACTGAGGGAGACTCAGATATATGGCCTAGGATACATGTTCATTTTTTTATCGTGTTTTTCTCAAGGTTTTTGTAAGACATTGGAGTGAAGGTGTCCAGAAGGCGACTGGATATATGGTCCTGAATTGTGAACAGCAGATCTGAGAAGGAAATTCAGATTTGTAAGTCATGAGCATTTTAGTGGTGATTAAAACCCTCAGAGAAGAGAAGCGAGGACAGAAACCTGGGAAGGGCAGAGTTTAGAGAGTAGGCCAAAGAGAAAGCTGAAGCCCTAGAGGGAACAATGAGATGATGTGAAGGGACTCGATAAAGCGTCATAATGCAGAGGCCAGAGGGACAGAGGATCGGGAAAGTGGTGGGACGCAAAGGAGAACCAAAGCAATAACATTCAGTATAAGGACTTAAGAAGACTCTTTTAACTTTAGAAAACTGTGACTCCAGGTGACTGTATCAAAGTGATTTCACTGCAGAGGTGGCAATCAACTACAATCAAATGAAGAATAAATGTGGGGAGAGTGAGTGCAGGTCTTTCTTTGCAGAGAATTTTGGATGAGAGGGAGGAAAGGGAATGCAGGGGCAGGAGCAGGTTATTTCAGGAGGAGAGAAATTAAGGTAGGAGGATGAAGGGGCTCCCCAGGTGGCTCTGGTGAACCACCAGCAAATGTGGTTGATATAGGAGACAGAGATGCAGATTTGATCCCTGGGTTGGGAGGATCCACTGGAGAAGGGCATGGCAACACACTCTAGTATTCTTGCCTGGAGAATCCTGTGGACAGAATAGCCTGGTGGACCGTGATCTGTAATGTCACACGGAGCTGAACATGACTGAAGCAGCTTAGCATGCATGCACAGGAGGATGAAGGGAAGGAACCAATAACAGGAAAAGTAGAAATATGTAAGAAAACAGAAAAAAAGGAGGTAGCATGTCCCCAAATGAAGTGGGAGGGGTGGAGGGGATGGGATCCACAGGAAAGGTTGGCTCTGTGCGGGAAGGACTCTTACACCTCCGAGGGGGGAAGGAAGACAGTGGGTGATGACGAAGTGGAGGAGGATCTGCTTCATGGCTTCAGGACAAGGTCATTAGTATTTACTCATTCTCCTGAGGACCAAACCCACTGATTTAGCAGGTGGAGCCCTTCATTATCAGCTCAGGGTTGCTCTCACACCAGCCATTAAAGCTTTCCCCTCCTGCGCCCTTGGATCTTGCCGCTCCTCTCCCACCTCTGTGCATAAACCTTTCCCCAGCAGTGCTGTGTTAGCCACACCCGCGCACACATGCACATTGTCTTCCCCTTAAAATATCCCTTGGTTATCTGCCTTCGAGTATATTAGAAACTACTTCATTCAAAGATATAAATATCTGACATGCCATCAACTATGCCCGACTTCCCGGAGGCATTCACCCTGAAGACAGACATTCGGACTTTCAGGAGCCTTGCCACATTAAACACAATCCAATTTTCAACATTTCTTCCCATGCTCCATCAATATGCACCCTCTGCTTTAGTCACACATAACTCTTCCCTTTTTCAGATAGTGAAGCACATGGTAGGAAGGTCACATGGTTGGAATCATAATTAGGACAGTGAAGATTTTCTGAGGTGTCCCTATTATCAGGTATGCCATGGGCACTTCTATAAAACAAGATTGCTGCTGCTTCTTACTTGGCATCTTCCGATATGTGTTACTCCCATTCATTAGAAGTTTTAAACTACAGACTCGGAGTACTATTTACCCCTTCTGTTTAGTAGAAAGTTAGGAAAATTTGAATTGGTGCTACTTTTAAGAATCAGGCTTTGCTGCTATCTGCTAGTTAGTGTTGCAATCACAAAAGAAAAGGTTAAGCCATTTTCTTCTTGAAAATAGTGTTTTCCATTATGTCCAAACAATTTCCAAATGAATGCAAGGAAAAAATACCCACAGGTGCTCCTTCAGCTCAGTATCATGCCTAGATACTTTAATCCCAGATGTACTGGCTAAGTCCAGGCTGATAGCATGGCTGGGATAATCATAAAACAGCCCAAAGGCTCTAATCTCTGTGGAATCTGTATCTAACATGTACAGCTTTATGGTTATTAGTACTGGTTTTAGAGTCAAACTGGTTTGCTTCCTGATTACCACTTACAAGCTATGACACATTTCTGATGGAGCTGTGGGGATTAAGTGTGATCATGAATTTAAAGGGTTTAGCCTCATTGCTAGTACATAGTAAGTTCTCAATAAATGGAGATTTCTATTGAATTATTACTCTTAATAATTCATGTTTTGACTTAAGAAACTTCCTGGTTTAACTACCTCCAGGCAGAGGCTGCTTTCCCATCCCGCTCAGTTATGGCTATAAAATGGTGAGTTTCCTCTTCAGATGTGCACACATACTTACTTCACTCTCATCACTGACGCCTACTCTCTGTAGTCAATGAATAAGATCAGTCACTTAGGCTAATCATTTCCTAAGAACAAAATGTGCTTACATTGAGTGGCACAGACTGTAATACTATTAATTTTTGCAATAATATTCTTCTAGCAGATAGGCATAGTATAAATGAGAAGCATAATGATAAGCTACCTCCTGTTTGCTCATTTTGAAGAGACTCATTAGGGACAGTGGTCCTCAATGTTAATGAAATGACACGGTCTAATTAGAGAGTTTGCAGTTATACACACTAGTGTCAGCCAGAGGAATTGCTACCTGGAAGGCAATATCACTGTCTGCCTCTTGCTTTTGCCTTCCTTTAGGATGCTTCCACATTAGTCTGACCTTATCCTTTTCTTCAGCCTATTCAACCACCTTTTGAATGCTAGGAAAAGTAAGCTGTAAACAGCTTGCTATTCGGTAGGATGATTCATGCCTGAAAAAGTTGATAATGATTTCAGAATTTCTTTTAATTGAGCTTTTAATTACAACACAGATAGCCAATATCTTACTCATGTGAAATTTTAACAGAGATGACAAGCAATTTCATATTCTTTGGAGATCATTTGACAAGTGTGGGAGCCTACAGTTAAGTACAAACTGCCTTATTTTGGGACAAGAGTACCTGACAATTACTCAGGGAAGATCAGAAACTGGAGCATCTGGATCTCAATAAATTATCTGATAGAACAATCCAAGTGCTGTAACACAGCCTGCCACAGGGAATGTAAATCTGATCGGTTGACTCAGAATCTTGCCTTTCTAATTTATAGTCCATGGGTTATGATTTGAGATACTGTATAGCTAATTGGTGTATGGATAAGATTATACCATAAATAAATTTTTCTATCTTTAGACTTTATCAGCACATTGGGTAAGATTTACAAATAAACTTTTCTAAAATACAGAGCTTAACCTTGAGATGGGTACCACGTTTCTTTACTCCTTTTCTCTTTTGACATTTACTTAAGACTTCGAGAGCCTAAGCCCAGACTTTCAGAACTCCAGAACTAGAATTAGATCAAAGAAATTGCCATCTCAAAGAGCAGAGGACCAACCCCACTTTGGCTTCTCCCTACTAGCACCTCCCACAAGCTTTTAAAGGCTGTTCATGTAGGCCATTATATCCAGAGGCCCAAGTTGAGCTATCTTTTTAACCACAGAGCAGTAATTCTCAGATCTTTGAATTTCAGAGACTGGGAGAAGGAGGAGTGTGCAGGGAGGATCTGCTTAATTGGAATCCTACAAAGGGTGGTAGCTTTTTAACTTTACCATAGATATTCACATTTTTTCTTCCTTTTCACTCATTTGTGAACATTTATTGAGCACATGTTACCTACAGGTATTAGAGTATGCCCTGGGAATTCAGTGATAGACATAATCTATGCCCTCAAGTGTCATATAGTCTGGTGTGGGAGGTAGTTAGTTATTAATCAATTACATTAAAATATATGAAATTCACAGTGAGGAAGGTGCTATTAAGGAAATAACTGTGGCCTGCTGGCAGCATCTTACACATAATTTTATAAGGACAGCAAGGGTCAGGGCACTCTTCTTCTTTAAAATTGATGTATGGACTTCATAGGTCTCAGACTGTACATGGTCTTGTGGGCCATGATAAGGAATTTGAACTTTATGCTGAGAGTGATATAAAGCAATTAAAGATTTTAAAGCAGGATTTATGTTTTTAAAAGATTCCTCTGGATACTATTTGAGAGTGGACTGGAGGGATACGGGAGTGGAAAGAGTAAGATCAGTTGAGGTGAAATTTTAGTGACAATAGATATGATGAGGGTGACACCTGTGATGATGGTGAATAGTTGGGTTTGAAGAATATTTTGAAACTACAATTGCTGAAATATATTGATAGATGACTGGGCTTCCCAGGTGGCGCTAGTGGTAAAGAACCCACCTGCCATTGCAGGAGACTTAAGAGACACAGGTTCAATCCCTTGTTTGGGAAGATCCCTGGGAGGAGAGCACAGCAACCCACTCCAGTATTCTTGCCTGGAGAATCCCATGGACAGAAGAGCCTGGTGGGCTACAGTCCATACCATTGCACACAGTCAGACACAACTGAGGTGACTTAGCATGCACACATTCATTTTATTGTGCTTCATTTTATTACATATACATATACATATATATATATATTTACAAATTGAAGTTTTGTGGCAACCTTGCATCAAGAAAATCTATCAGTGCCATTTTTCCAAAAGTCATTTTCTCACTTTGTCTTTCTGTCACCTTTTGGTAATTCTCACAATATTTCAAACTTTTTCATTATTTTATTTGTCACGGTGGTCTGTGATCAGTAATCTTTGATGTTGCTATTATAATTATTTGGGGACACCATGAACCACACCCATATAAGGAGGTGAACTTGATATTGAAATGATGATATAGGATTTAGAATATTACATAAACTTAGTTGATAAAGTAGAGTTTGAGAGGGTTGACTCCAATTATGAAAGTTCATGGCATCTGGTCCCATCACTTAATGGCAAATAGATGGGGAAACAGTGAGAGACTTTATTTTCTTTGGCTCCAAAATCACTGAGTATGGTGACTGAGGCTGTGAAATTAAAAGATGCTTGCTCCTTGGAAGAAAATCTATGCCAACCTAGACAGTGTATTAAAAGAGTAGAGACTTACTTTGCCAAGAAAGGTCCATCTAGTCAATGCTATGGTTTTTCCAGTAGTCGTGTACAGATGTGAGAGTTAGACCATAAAGAAAGCTGAACACCTAAGAATCGATGCTTTTGAACTGTGGTGCTGGAGAAGACTCTTGAAAGTCCCTTGGACTGCAAGGAGATCAAACCAGCCAATCCTAAAGGAAATCAACCCTGAACATTCATTGGAAGGACTTATGCTGAAGCTGAAACTCCAGTACTTTGACCACCTGATTCGAAGAGCTGACTCATTAGAAAAGATCCTGATGCTAGGAAATATTGAAGGCGGGAGGAGAAGGGGACAACAGAGGACAAGATGGTTGGATGGCATCACCAACTCAATGGACATGAGTTTGAGCAAGCTCTGGGAGATGGTGAAGGACAGGGAAGCCGGGCGTGCTGCAATCCATGGGGTTGCAAAGAGTCGGACATAACTAAGCAACTGAACACCAAAAACCCCAGCTTTCAGCAGCCACCACTTTGATCAGCCAACAGTCATCATCATGGAGGCAAGATCCTCTACCAGCATAAAAAGATTACAGCTCACTAAAGATAGTTAGCATTTTTCAGCAATAAAGTATGTTTTAACCATGTATTATGCACATTTTTTTAGACATAATGCTGTTGCACACTTAATTATAACATAGTATAAGCATAACTTTTATAGAATTGGGAAACTAAGATGATCTGTGACTTGCTGCATTGTGATATTCACTTTGTTGTAGTGGTCTGAAATTAAACCTGCAATATCTCCATGGTATACATGTACTCTATGATTCTATAAGCCTTTTGAAGGGCGATGATTGTTTTTTACATGATTTGGAATCTCTCACAGCAACTTAGCATAATTCCCAATAAATGTTTGGAAGGTTGTACATGGGTTTAAAATTAGCTGAAAAACTCCTTTAAACTGAGAATGTTCTGAGTGCTGCTGGAAGCGGACAGGGTAACCACTGAAGGATTAATAAGTGCTGCCTGATCCACTGTTGGCACAACTGTGGGTCTGACTCTTACTTACACATTCTTATTCATGACCTGGATGGAAAAAGGGAAGAGGCTGCATGTTTTTGGAACTCACTAATGGTTCCAATTTGGAAAGTATTGTGAGCAGCTCAAGCAACAGAAATAAAATGCAAACGACCTTTGAGACTTGAGGGATGTAGGCTGGGAATAATAACTTTGCAAGCATTTGAAAAAGGCAAGGCAGTGAATACACCTGAGGGAAGAGAATCCAAACATAGAGCTGTTTTCGGGGAAGGCGACACCAGAACGCAGCGATGCCAAAGTAGGCCCAGGGGGCACAGTGGTCGCAAATTAAATTCAGGGCAGCCAGACAGTCTGGCAGGATGAAAGGGAAGTCCAGGATGAGGCTGCCTGTGCAGAAGGGCACGGAGTAACATTTCCTCCGTGGCCAGTTCTATCTGAGCAGCACCTGGCCCCTCACGCTGTGTTCCCGCCACCTTGGTTCCTAGGCAGGCACAGGCAATTTGGAAGAAGTGCGGAGAATAACAAGAGTGAATGAATCCAGGAGCCAGAGGAGAGGACTCAGATGAAAGAGTAAAAAGATTAGATAGCTAGAGCTTAGTTGCAGAAAGCTGAAAGAGGAGGGAGAGACCCAGAAACTAATAATAAATATACAGGTCTATTTGAAAATAGCCAAGTGGAAACTTGCAGAACACCTATCAAATTAAGACTTTTCAGATGAAAATGCACATTTTCTTCCAAGCAATGGGCTTCTTGCCTGAACCGGCACTCTGCCTACCCAGGTGCGCAGTAAATGCTGTCTTATAAAATAACCTTCGTTTGCTATAAAAGTATAAGATTCTGGAAATAGACCAGTAGGAAGCACATTAGAAAGTAAGCCAACCCTTTCCTTAATGCCCAGGGAGGACAGGATTAAAGCAACTACAATTTTGTTGTGTAGTTCAAGTCAGACTCTTGTCGACAATGAAGTTGCCTCTTTCCATTCAGACAAATACAGAACAAAATGGAAACCTTTGTAGCGCAGGGAATGCCTGAGACACGGTTGGCTAGGCTCTGGTTAAATCCTATCATTGCAATTTACTTTATGTCAAGGGGACTGGGAGATGCTAATTTTTTTTTCCCTCTCCTAGGCGGTGGAGGAAAGGGTAGAGGAAGCTGTACCTCTGGATTTAAGGTGGACTAGGTAGAGTTCACTTTAAAAAATTCAAGCATAAAAATTCAGGCAAAATGATTAGACGCTAATTCTTTGTTTTATAGAGAGGAGTCTCTGAAAACAGCAACAACCTTCATCTTCGTTTATAGATCAACTATTTTAGCCTAAAAACAGATCAACTGTTTCAGCCAGGAACCTGAGTCAAATATTCAGATTCCCAGTCAGTTGCAAATTGATCCGTTTATCACGCTCCAGTGTCCGGGGCTTTCCTGAGTTCCTCATACAGGAACTTTAAACTTGTCCCTCAAACTTGTCCCCTCCTGTGCTGGCCTTGTCACCCTCCCCCTCCCCTGTCCCACACTCCTTCCTGCAGGGTTTGTACCTCTCATGCCCCTCCTCTCAACGTAAGAGGCACATTCTTCTAGAAGGTAAGTATTTGGAATGATTTGGGCTGCAGAAAGAACTCTTATTAAAAATGGCTCAAGTCAGTAAATCTTTATAACCTGCTAAAATGAAGTTCAGAGTAAACAGCTCATGGCCGGTACCATGACTGAGCCACAGCATCAAGAGCCCAGGAACCTGCCCCTCTGCTCCACCCCCAGAACATATGGCTTCCATCTTCATCATGTCGAGATGTCTGTTCCATGCCCAACATCACATCTGTGCTGCAGGCAGAGTGGCATGCAAGGAGCTAAGAGAGCAGAAGGGCTCTCTTCTTCGGGAAAGGCCCCTGTCCCCAGAGTCCCCTAAATATATTTAATTGCTTAGAACTGTGCTGCATGCAAGGGAGTCTGGAAAATCATGATTAGCTTCCCAACCTCTGTCGTGGAGGAAAGAAAGGAAGAAGAGGGCATGTGAATAATTTCTGGCAGCCAAACCTGCCATAGCACGTGCCCGCCCCATGGTTATTCAGTCAGAGTTCCCTGCTCTTCCCTTCCTGGCATTTATCATGATTTGCAGATGTACATTTTTAATCCCGCTGGGATATATATATATATACTCTCCTTGGTTGGGTCTCTCACCACTGTATTGCCAGGACCTCGCTCTGTGCCTGATAAATGGCAGTTCAGTTCAGTTCAGTCACTCAGTCATGTCCGACTCTGTGACCCCATGGACTGCAGCACGCCAGGCTTCCCTGTCCATCACCAACTCCCAGAGCTTGCTCAAACTCATGTCTGCTGAGTCGATGCTGCCATCCAACCATCTCATCCTCTGTCATCTCCTTCTGCTTTCAATCTTTCCCAGCATAAGGGTCTTGTCTAATGAGTCAGTTCTTTGTATCAGGTGGCCAAAGTATTGAAGCTTGCAATCCAAGTGACTCTCAAGAGTTTTCTCCAGCATCACAGTTGTTGCAGATAAATGGCAGGCATAAAATAAATATTGCTTCACTCATGATCTGGTTGGCTTCTCAAAGAAGAGAGAAGCTAACTCTGAAACCATATAATCACAACCTCCTGGGAAAATGGGACTCTGGTTATTAAAATTGTATATTTACAATAACTCCTTTTTATTTATTAAAATATTTCAAATATAAAGAGAAGTATAATTGAAATAAAATACTGATTATCCAAATACTCACTACCCAACTCTATCAGATTCACAGATTTTGCCATCGACCCTTGTGGTCTGTGAAGGTTATTGCATTTTGACAAACGAAACATCTCACGATTGAAGTCCCTGTGTCCCTTTCCCTAGTATGTGCTCCTTCCCTTCTCTTACTGGAGTAAACTAGTATCCTGAATTTGGATTTACCCATCTAATATGTTTTTATGCTATGACTAAACATATATCCAAGGCTTCCACAATGGCTCAGAGGTAAAGAATCCACCCACAATGCAGGAAATGCAGGTTTGATCCCTGAGTTAGGAAGAACCCAGAGAAGGGAATGGGAACTCAGTCCAGTATTCTTGCCTGGAGAAGCCCGTGGACAGAGGAGTTGGTGGGCTACAGTCCATGGGGTCACAGTCTGACCCAACTGAGTGACTGAGCGTGCACATATCTATATCCATGAACAGTATAAAACTATAGGGTATTATTTTACATGTTTTCCAATTATATATAAGTACTGTTTAATATATTTGTTTGGCCAAAAAATTTAAGTTTTTCCGTAAGATCTCCTTTTGGTCAACCTGATACTATGACTATTTACATATCCATAAGCACTACTATTTTATATGATTTCTAACTGTATATAAATATCTTATTATGGGCTTCCCAGGTGGCGCTAGTGGTAAGGAACCTGTCTGCCAATTCAGGAGAGATAAGAGATGCAGCTTCGATCCCTGTGTCATGGAAAAAAAATATCCTGGAGAAGGGCATGGCCATTCACTCCAGTATTCTTGCCTGGAGAATCCTTTGCCCAGAGGACCATATTATATTACATTTTAATATTATTATATTAATGAATTATGTGAATATTAAAAGTGTTATTACTCAGTATTTCTAAACTATCATGTTATTGATATTTAACCATATTTTTGTATGTAGCTCTGGAGAGGGAAATGGCAACCCACTCCAGTATTCTTGCCTGGAGAATCCTGTGGACAGAGGAGCCTGGTGGGCTGCTGTCCATAGGGTCGCACAGAATCGGACATGACTGAAGCGACTTAACATGAATGCATGCATTGGAGAAGGAAATGGCAACCCACTCCAGTATTCTTGCCTGGAGAATCCCAGGGACAGAGGAGCCTGGTGGGCTGCAGTCTATGGGGTTCACAGAGTCGGACACGACGGAAGTGACTCAGCAGCAGCAGCAGCAGGAGTAGTTGTATGTAGCTCAGTACTGTTTCACTGTATAAGTATACCACAATTTAGTTTTATTTTTTCTCTCAGTAAATATTTTGATTGTCTCGGTCTTTTCTTATTTTTATTCCAAATAATGTTATTCTTGACTAACATTCTTCTACATATTTCTTTGTCACAAATGTGAGAATTTCTTGTTCTAAGGTATATATCCAGAAATAAAGTTACAGGGTGAAAGAGGTATATTTTTTCTATTTTCTTTGTTTTGACAAAGTTCTAAAAAATTTTGTAGTGGATGAGAGAAATTGTGTCTGTATTCAACACTTGGTATCAAGACACTGATTTTTGTCAGTCTGTTGGTGTGAAATGGTATCTCATTGTTTTATGGTGTATTTCCCTGACAATGGGGAAGGCTGAGGATCTTTTAAAAGGTTTGTTGGGCAATCAGCTTTCTTTTTATTACAATTGCCTTTTCACACCCATTGCCCTTTTGAAGGGAACAGGGAGCTGAGTTTTTCCTAATGTTGTTTACAATGTTGCTTCATGAATAGAAATATTACACTGTAATATAGTAAAATATACCAACTGTGACTTTTGTGGTTTGGGCTTTTTATGTCTCTTGCAAAAAGATCCTTCTTTTTACCTCTAAAATCTTAGATATTGCATGATATTCTCTTTTGTTAAAAAGTTCAAATTTCTGCTTCCCTATTAGTCCAGGATAATAATGGAGCTTAAATGAATCTTATTTTGCATTTTTCACATGGATAACTAACTGTCTCAGCTGAATACTTCCTTTCTGGTCACTGATTGATACCAAGTTTCCATTTATGCATGGGTCACTTTCTGGTTTTAGTATTATGTTTCAGTGGCTGTTTTTAGGTCCCTGTGTTCCTGTGTACCACCATAGCTTTATGGACTTTATTGCTTATGGTTAGCAGCAGGGCTCAGGAGCTGCTTGGATTTGGATCCTAACTCTGTCATTGCCTCCTCACCTTGGTACCTTGAGAGAAATCCTTAATTCTTTATGGCCTTACTTATTTCTTAACTGTAAAATAGTGACAATAATTGTACCAAACTCATAATACAGGAAAAGATTTTGCCTGGCATTTAATAAATGCTCAATGAAAGTCAGTTGCTATTATTTTTAGTTGTAGCATCACTATTATTATTACTAATTGTGATATCTCATAGTTTGGGGCACATTGAACCTTTTCTTCTTGAAAATGATCTTCACTATTACTGACTTTTTGTGCTCTTTCAAATGGATTTGAAGTCTGGCTTATAATATCTCATGAAAAATACTGTCAAAAATTTGAATGTCATTGTACTTATACATGAATTAATTTGAGTCTTCTTATCCATAAACTTGGTATACCTCTCTGTCTATTCAGTTCTTTCAGTCAATCAGAAAGTACTTTCATAATTTATTCCATAAAGATCAATACATATTTGCTATATTTTTTCTTAGCTACATTTTAGTTTGCTGTTATTATAAATGAGGTACTTCTAAATATTATTATTCTCGAATGAATTATTATTGCTGTGTAGACATCCCATCATTACTTTTAGGTTAATCATGTATCTAGCTACCTTGCTGAACATTGACTAATTTTAATGGTCTATAGATTCTCATGGATTATTTATGCAAACAAACTGATCATTTATAAAACAAAAATATAATTTTGTTTCTTTCCATTATATACCTCATTTTGTTTTTATTTTCTAACTATGTTGACAGAGACCTCCTAAAAGTATTAAAGACAGGTAGTGATAGCAGACATCCTTGTTTTGAAAGTGAAAATTTCTCAGACCTGTCTGACTCTTTTGGATCCCATGGACTCCAGCCCACCAGGCTCCTCTGTGTATGAGATTCTCCAGACAAGAATACTAGAGTGGGTTGCATTCCCTTCTCCAGGGTATCTTCCCAGCCCAGGGATCAAATATGGGTTTCTTGCATTGCAGGCAGATTCTTTACCTTCTGAGCCACTGTGTTACTCTACCTCTAATGGTAACTTTGTTAAGTTTTATTATTAAGTCTGATCCTGGCTATAGATTTTTAATAGATAATAATGATCAAGTTTAGAAAGTTCCCTTTTATTCCAATTTACTGAGTTAAACACAAATGAATATTAAATTTAAATGCTTTTTTAGCATCTGTCAAGATTCTCGTGGATTGTTTATTCTTTATTAATGTTATATAATATATTAATAGATTTTCTAATGTTGAGACATCTTTCACTTCTTAAAATAATATATATTGGTTATTGAGAGTATTTCAAAGAAACACCTGGGTCTTTTCCTAAATTGCAAGAAACCTTAAGGATTTTAAGGAATTATTATTATTTTTTTTTTCATTTATTTTTATTAGTTGGAGGCTAATTATTTTACAACACTGCAGTGGTTTTTGTCATACATTGAAATGAATTAGCCATGGATTTACATGTATTCCCCATCCCGGTCCCCCCTCCCACCTTCCTCTCCACCTGATCCCTCTGGGTCTTCCCAGTGCACCAGGCCTGAGCACTTGTCTCATGCATCCAACCTGGGCTGGTGATCTGTTTCACCCTAGATAATATACATGTTTTGATGCTGTTCTCTTGAAACATCCCACCCTCGCCTTCTCCCACAGAGTCCAAAAGTCTGTTCTATAAATCTGTGTCTCTTTTTCTGTTTTGCATATAGGGTTATCGTTACCATCTTTCTAAATTCCATATATATGTGTTAGTATACTGTATTGGTCTTTATCTTTCTGGCTTACTTCACTCTGTATAATGGGCTCCAGGAATTATTATTTTTATTTTACTTCACTTACATTTCTTTTTAGATCTTTGTGTGTTTAGTCCACAATTTCTTTATTTCTTTCATTTTCCCATATTTCTACATTTTTAAAATGAAATATGTAAAATGTGTAATAATAGCAAAAGATATGAACAGTGGGAGATGAAGAGGGTAGAAGTATTAGTTCTGCTTATTTTGGACCATGAAGTAAAGGGATAGGAGAACTTCCAGTCAGTCAGGGGTTTCTGAGGTGACTGGATCCAGTGCCATCATGACCTTTTTTCCTAAGTAGGTGACTCATACTGGCCATTTGCCTACAAGCTTGGTGAGACTTGTATCCAGAGTCATTTAGGAAATAGGCCCTTAATTGCTCCGGGTAACTGGGTACTGCTGTGACCAGGAGGGCTTGTCTTCCTAAAAGTTGTCTTGGGTAGAGCTGATGGTGGAGAAGAATGTAACTTCTCTCTCTCTCTCTTTTTTTTAACAGCTGAATTGAAATTTTATTTGTTTTTTTTCATTTATTTTTATTAGTTGGAGGGTAATTACTTTACAATATTGTAGTGGTTTTTGCCATACATTGGCATGAATCAGCCATGGAGAATGTAACTTCTCTTATTCCCTTAGCACCATTTTTGATTTTTCCTCTGTTTTTATTCATCTTAGGTAATTGCATAATTTTTGAGACTTATATACATGTAAAACCTTTTGTAGTTATGATGCTCAGAAAAGAAACTTATTCTGTTCAATAATTAGAGCTTCTATATTACAAAATAATTTCAATGTAATTGCTCTTGGTGGTAAATGTCAAGTCAGGGTAGAAATATGGTTGCAATGGTTGCTGAGCAGTCCTGCTTCTGGATATCAATCCTAATTATATGCACATATTCATACAATTATGGAACAGTTACTGTACAAAGAGAACTGTATACAAACAGTAATAATAATATGATGTCTTAGCTTTAAAAAAGCTGTTAGCTTTAAAAAAGATTTCAGAAAATGATTAAAATAGTTAATGATGGTTTCATAGTTTTGTGAATCAAGTACAGTATACTAATTGGCAATGTGTTAGTAAGAGAATATTCTTATCACCCTGTCTCCTTCCTCATCATATAGAACATAGGGAGAAAAATGCCAAACTCCTGGGAGTTATAATATCTCCTTACTTAACTATGGAGTAATAAACACAGAGAAACAGCAACAATTTATGCAAGTAGATACTATATCTCCACCTTTATGGCCAGCATTTGCAATTGTCTTTATATTTGACAGATAAAGTGCATCTGTGAATGTTAAGTTTCTCAGATTACAGTTAAGATATGTAATTTGATTTCAAGATATACTTCTTCCCCAAAACTTCTGCTACAAGGGGGAAAACCCAATTAATCCAGCTTTACTTAGCTTCAAAACAGAAATTCAATGTGAAAACTGGTGGAAGATGAGGACACCTCTCCCCCATAGAACATGCTACTGCCTGATGGGTAATGCTACTTGGGGACAGAGGCTTTTCCTTCTCTGATGCTGAGGTCAGGATGTTAATTGGTTAACAAAGCCAGTTCCTTTAGACGTATGAAATGATGCAAGGACAGGTGGAAATTAGCATCTTGAACATTTGTTGCATGTAGTTTATAGTTGTTCATACTTATTTAATGAAAGTTATCTGAGAAACTGTATTAATTCAAATAGACCAGTGGGCAGCAGTTTCAATGCTCTGAAGCAAAAATAAATTCCAACAGTGTAATAATCTTTGGGTTGCTAAGAACTCATTCCAGTCTAGAAATACTTCCAGTAATCATAAGGACTATGATGATAAAAATAACTAATATTTCCTGAGCAGATACCACAGTATTAGGGAGTTTTTAAGTACTCCATAAATATCAATAAGCATTAACTTATACTCATGAAAAACATACATGATTAATATTCTGTCATTTTATAGTTAGAAACTGAGGTTCAGTAAAGTTGAGTGATTTGTCCAAGGTTGCCTAAATGTCCCCTTTGACAGGTCAAATTCTTTCTCTTCTGTATAATGGAAACAGACTACTTGATTATTCCCTCTTATAAAATAGTCTTAATGACCATAAAGTAAAAGCTTCCTTGAATAATATAAGAAGGGACTTCAGGAAGACATTGGAAATGTCAACTTATTAGGTTAAACATATATTTGATTGTTAACAGGCACAGACAATTCATGCAAAATGAAGTTACTGTATATCTTCAAGAAGACTATAATCTAATCAGGCAGATAAATACATGAAAAATTACATGAGATAATTTTTAACATCAATAAATACAACAATGTATTATGTGAGATAATTTTTTTAATATCAGTAAATACAGCAGTGTAAAGTAGACAAATACTTGGAATTGAATTGTTTCCTCAGGACCTCATTTGCATCAGCTGTAAAACGAAAATGATGGAGTTGGTGTAGACGACTTCTTCCCTTCTCTTAAAATGTTCTTCCTGCTTGCAAACTTAAGTTGGTGATTCTAATGAGCACATAGGAACAAATCACATGTGGAGATTTCTATTCTCCATGAATGTGGAGAACACAGCAAGGACCCACTGAGCAAAGCAAAGAGGGGCTACTCATTTAAGTTCTCCTATAGACGTCATTTGAATCAGATCCAAAGAAGGTAAAACATGTTGATCTGATTTGGGTGAGGGAACAGCTGGATAAACTGATAAACAGCTGAACAACTGGATAAACAGTGAGAAGAAAACAGGTACAAAGAAGGAGCACAAGTGGTAGACTGCATAAATTTTTCTAAAGTAGATGGATCAGGAAAATTAAAGGAAGAAGTTGATAAAGTACACATTAGATTTACTAGAGCTCTATTATTTTTAAGGCCAATGTACCAGAACAACTGAATCAGAAACTCTGGGAACAGGTTATTGTTAGGATTTATTGAGGTATATAGCTCACATTGGGCTTCCTCGGTGGCACTACTGGTAAAGAACCTGCCTGCCAATGCAGGGGTCACGGGTTCCATCCCTGGGTCGGGAAGATCCCCTGGAGGAGGGCATGGCAACCCGCTCCAGTATTCTTGCCTGGAAAATCCCATGACAAAGCAACTTGGTGGGCTACAGTCCATAGGGTCACCAAGAGTCAAACACAATTAAAGTGACTTAGCATGCACACATGTGTAATTCACATACCATAATTTTCCCATTTAAAGTACGCAATTGAGTGCTTTTCCCTCTAATTAGAGTTGTGTGGCAATCACCGCAATCAATTTTAGAACATTTTTTATCATCCTCCAAAAGAAACTGTACCAATTAGCAGTCACTCCCAATACCCTCAATCCCTCTCAGTTCTAGGCAACCACTAATCTATTTTCTGTCTGTATATATTTGATTATTCTGAATCTTTCATATCAGTAGAATTATATAATATGTGGCCTTTTTGACTGTCTTCTTTTACTTCTTTTTACTTAGCCTAATGTTTTTAAGGTTTATCAAAACATAATCTGCATTGGTACTTTATTTTTTGTGACAGAGAAATATTACATTGTATGGATATATACCAATACATTTTATTTATTCATTTATCAATCAGTAGACATTTGGATTGTTGATACTTTTTTGACTTTTGTGAATATGTGCATTCATGTACAAGTTTTTGTGTGACATATGTTTTTGTTTCTCTTGGATATATACCTAGAACTAGAATTGCTGGGTCATTTGCTAACTCTATGCTTAATATTTTGAGAAACTCTCAGATTGTTTTTTGGAGCAGCTCTACCATTTTATATCCCCAGCAGCAATGTATGAGCATTCCAGTTTCTACATTTTTGTCAACTTTCATTATTATCTAACCTTTGGTAATAGTCACACAAATGGTTATAAAACAATATCTCATTGTGGGTTTGATTTGTACTTCCTTGATGCCTAATAATGTTGAGCAACTTTTCATATGTTTATTGGCCATTTGTGTATCATCTTTAAAGAACTGCCTATTCAAATCTTTTGCTCATTTTAATTCAGCTTTTTATTATTGAGCTTAATTATTCTTTATATATTCTGCATACAAGTTCCTTTTCAAATATATAATCTAGAAATATATTCTAGCATCCTGTTGGGAGTCTTTCTACTTTCTTAACAGTGCCCTTTCAAGCACAAAATATTTTAATTTTACTGAAGTCCAATTTACTGATTATTTCTTTTGTCATTTGTGCTTTTGGTGTTGTATCTAAGAAACCTTGCCATAAGCCAAGGTCAGAAATATTTACTTTGGCATTGTCTTTTTAAGAGTTTTACAGTTTCAGCTCTTACCCTTAGGTCTCTGATGAATTTTTAGTTAATTTTTGTGTATCATGTGAAGAACTTCATTCTTTTTTTATGCAGGCACCCAACTGTCCCAGCACTGTTTGTAGAAAAAAACTGTTTTCCCTCCATTGAATTGTGCTAGCTCTCTTGTGAAAAATCAATTGATATAGCCACATGGAACAAATTTTGAAACCCAAAAGTATGAGTTCTCCAACCTTCTGTCCTCTTTTTCAAGAGTATTTCCCTTGAATTTTCATGTGAATTTTAGGATTAGCATGTCAGTGGGACATGGAGTTTTTCAAACTACCCAAGTGATTCTATGTGTAGTCAGGGTTCCAAATTACCGGTACAGAACTATGTGTGTGTGTGTGTGTGTGTGTGTGGTGCTCAATCATGTCTGACTTTGCAGCTTCATACACTGTAGCCCACCAGGCTCCTCTGTCCATGGAATTTTCAGACAAGAATGTTACGGTGGTTGCCATTTTCTACTCCAGATTATCCTCCCAACCCAGGGATTGAAGCTGCATCTTTTGCATCTCCTGCATGGGCAGACAGATTCTTTACCAACTGGGAAGCCCTGATTTAGGGCTGAGAGGCAGGCAAATGACATTTACTAATCAACTACCATGCATCTAGCTTTTGCACTGGGTAGCTTACATTTTTTAAATCGTTTGATCCTCACAGTAACTCTGTAGGGGAGATAATATTATCTTTAATTATAGGTAATAAATCTGAATCTAAGAAAGGTGAAATCTTGTCCATAGTTAATAGTGATGTTGAGATTCCATTAGGTTTTTGCATTGGTTATCCTAACTCCTTTCCCAAGAAATGTAGATCAGATAAGCTAGAAACTGACTCTTGCACTCCTGTAGCCTTTTTATCACTATTACACCATTAAACATGTATTAGAGTTTATATGTATGCTTCTGCCATTTGGAGAATGAGATTGGGTGGGGGCATTTCTAGCCAGAAGCAAAGAAGATAAGAAAATAAGTCATGTTTGTTCGGTATGGCTGCATCATGAGGTGTGTAGGAGGAGCATGACAAGAAATGAAGTTTGTCAGGCAGGAAAATTCATGATGTTTCACAAATGACAGATTGTGGTAAATATTTCCACCAGTATATAGGAATATAAGAAAAAAAAGGCAATCTGCTGAGCTTTCAATAAAGCTAAATTTACTTAAAATATTTGACTTCTGAGATTATTTTCTTTCCTGATGTGTACATCTATATAAAACATATTCTTGTTAAATTATGTACAGAAAGTATAAATACTATTTACCTATTGCTCTCTTGAATAATAATAAAAAGTTTGCAACCCTATCTAAGTCTTCCAAAATTATTTTACTTTGCTGGTTCATGGGGTCCAAGTCTAGAAATCACTACTATATTCAACAGTGAACTACTAAAGAATTTTGAGTGTGAAATGAAATGAAACTATTATACTTATGTTTAATAAAGATCACCCTTTCAACAAATGGTTCTAGAACAACTGTATATCCATGTATAAAAGAATGAAGTTGGGTGCTACCTCATACAATAAACAAAAATTAACAAAGTGGATAACAGACTTAAACACAGGAAATAAAACTATAAAATTCCTAGAGAAATACACAGGAATAAATTTTCATAATCTTGACACCAGAAGCATTAGCACCAACAATAGCAAAACAGATAAACTGGATTTCATCAAAATTAAAACTTTTGTGCTTGAAAGGACACTGTTAAGAAAGTGAAACAACAACCCACAGAATGGGATAAAATATTTGCAAATTATTTATCTATTAAAGGACTTTTTAGTAGTACATTGTAGTACATATGTACTTATGGTAGTGGCACAAAGACAGAAATATAGATCAATGGAACAAAATAGAAAGCCCAGAGATAAATCCACGTACTGACGGACACCTTATCTTCGACAAAGGAGGCAAGAATATACAATGGAGAAAAGACAATCTCTTTAACAAACGGTGCTAGGAAAATTGGTCAACCACTTATAAAAGAATGAAACTTGAATAATTTCTAACACCACACACAAAGATAAACTCAAAATGGATTAAAGATCTAAATGTAAGACCAGAAACTATAAAACTCCTAGAGGAAAGCATATGCAAAACACTCTCTGACACGAATCACAGCAGGATCCTCTATGACCCACCTCCCAGAGTAATGGAAATAAAAGCAAAAGTAAACAAATGGGACCTAATTAAACTTAAAAGCTTTTGCACAACAAAGGAAACTATAAGCAAGGTGAAAAGATGGCCTTCAGAATGGGAGGAAATAATAGCAAATGAAGCAACAGACAAAGAATTAATCTCAAAAATATACAAGCAACTCCTGCAGCTCAATTCCAGAAAATAAATGACCCAATCAAAATATGGGCCAAAGAAATAAACAGACATTTCTCCAAAGAAGGCATACAGATGGCTAACAAACACATGAAAATATGCTCAACATCACTCATCAGATAAATGCAAATCAAAACCACAATGAGGTACCATCTCATGCTAGTCAGAATGGCTGCTATCAAAGAGTCTACAAACAATAAATGCAGGAGAGGGTGTGGAGAAAAGGGAACCCTCTTACACTGTTGGTGGGAATGCAAACTAGTACAGCCACTATGGAAAAGAGTGTGGAGATTCTTTTAAAAAACTGAAACTAGAACTGCCATATGACCCAGCAATCCCACTCCTGGGCATACACACCAAGGAAGCAAGAATTGAAAGAGACATTTGTACCCCAATATTCATCACAGTACTGTTTATACTAGCCAGGACATGGAAGCAACCTAGATGTCCATGGGCAGACGAATGGATAAGCAGCCATGCTACATATGCACAGTGGAATATTACTCAGCTATTAAAAAGAATGCATTTGAATCAGTTCTAATGAGGTGGATTAAACTGGAGCCCATTATACAGAGTGAAGTAAGTCAGAATGAAAAACACCAATATAGTATTTCAGTTCAGTTCAGTCGCTCAGTCATGTCCGACCCTTTATGACTCCATGAATTGCAGCACGCCAGGCCTCCCTATCCATCACCAACTCCTGGAGTCTACCCAAACCCATGTCCTTTGAGTCAGTGATGCCATCAAGCCATCTCATCCTCTGTCATCCCCTTCTCCTCCTGCCCCCTATCCCTCCCAGCATCAAGGTCTTTTCCAATGAGTCAGCTCTTATCATGAGGTGGCCAAAGTATTGGAGCTTCAGCTTCAGCATCAGTCCTTCCAATGAACACCCAGGACTGATCTCTTTTAGGATGGACTGGTTGGATCTCCTTGCAGTCCAAGTGACTCTCAAGAGTCTTCTGCAACACCACAGTTCAAAAGCATCAATTCTTCGGTGCTCAGCTTTCTTCACCGTCCAACTCTCACATCCATCCATGACTACTGGAAAAACCATAGCCTTGACTAGACGAACCTTTGTTGGCAAAGTAATGTCTCTGCTTTTAAATATGCTATTCAGGTTGGTCATAACTTTCCTTCCCAGGGCTAAGCATCTTTTAATTTCATGGCTGCAATCACCATCTGCAGTGATTTTGGAGCCCCCCAAAATAAAGTCTGACACTGTTTCCACTGTTTCCCCATCTATTTCCCATGAAGTGATGGGACCAGATGCCATGATCTTAGTTTTCTGAATGTTGAGCTTTAAGCCAACTTTTTCACTCTCCTCCTTCACTTTCATCAGGAGGCTTTTTAGTTCCTCTTCACTTTTTGCCATAATAATGCATATATATGGAATTTAGAAAGATGGTAATGTTGACCGTATATGTGAGACAGCAAAAGAGACACAGATGTAGAGAACAGACTTTTGGACTCTGTGGAAGAAGGCGAGGGTGGGATGATTTGAGAGAATAGCATTGAAACATGTATATTACCATATGTGAAACAGATCGCCAGTCCAGGTTTGATGCATGGGACAGGTGCTCAGGGCTGGTGCACTGGGATGACCCTGAGGGATGGGATGGGGAGGGAGGTGGGAGGGGGGTTCAGGATGAGGGACACATGTACACCCATGGCTGATTCATGTCAATGTATGGCAAAAACCACTACAATATTGTAATGTAATTAGCTTCCAATTAAAATTAATTAATTTACAAAAAAAGAATGATTACAACTCAATAACAGAAAGACAAATTTCCCTAATTAAAAATAGACAAAAGATTTAAATAAACATTTCTCCAAAATTTATATGAATGATCAATAGCATATGAAAAGATGTTAAACATCTTTAGACAACAGAGAAATGCAAATAAAACCCACAGTGAGATACCACTTCATAACCATTTGGATAACTATTATCAAAAGATAGATGAGAGTTGGCAAAGATGGAGAAACTGGTATCCTCATACATTGCTCCTGAGGATGTGAAATGGTACATGTTGGGATGTGAAATGGTACAGCTGCTCTGAAAAACAATCTGACAGTTTCTCAAAATGCTATACATACATCTGTATACGATATCTCGTCTCACTCTAATATAATGAAAGCTTATGTTCTGTGCTTAGTCGCTAAGTTGTGCCCAACTCTTTGCGACCCTATGGACTGTAGCCTGCCAGTCTCCTGTCCATGGGAATTCTCCAGGCAAGAATATTGGAGTGGGTTGCCATGCCCTCCTCCAGGGGATCTTCACAGCCCAGGAATCGAACCCAGGTCTCCCTCATTGCAGGCGGATTCTTTACTGTCTGAGCCACCAGGGAAACCCATGAATACTGGAGTGGGCAGCCTACCCCTTCTCCTGGAGATCTTCCTGACCCAGGAAATAAACTTGGGTCTCCTGCATTGCAGGCAGATTCTTTACCAGGGAAGCTACCAGGGAAGCCCAATGAAGGTGTACTTTGGCACAAAAACTTGTCATGAATGTTCACAGTAGCAGTGTTCATAATTGCCCCAAAGTGGAAACAACTTAAATGCTCATCAATTAACTAATGGATTTTTAAAATGTGGTCTATACATACAATAGGATATTATTCCTCAATAAAAAGTATAGACCAGTGCTACAACATGGGTGAACACTGTCAACGTTAAGCTAAAGTCAATCACAAAAGGCTGCATTATATAATTCCACTTATGTGAAATAGCTAGAATAGGCTGATTTACAGAGGCAGAAAGCAGATTGATTAGTTGTCTCCTAGGGCTGGGGCAGGTATGAGGAGAGACTGCTAATGGGTACAGGATTTCTTATGGGGCCGATAAAAATGCTCTAAAATTAGGTTGTAGACACACAATTGGCACACAACTCAGTGGATGTACTAAAACTCACTGAACTGTATACTTTAAATGAATGAATAGTATGATATGTGAGTTATATCACAACAAAGTTGTTTAAAAAAAAGAAAGGTTGTTAAGTGTCAATATGGAAGACAGGTTGTCAGAGACCGTATTGTAGATAAGCAAACAAGCTCAAAAATGTAGATAGAATTCTAAGACATGATAAGTAGGGCTTGAACTAATATAGTGGTAATGGGGATGGTACAGTGGGAACAAATGCGAGATTATAAAGGGGTAACCAGGCAGGCTCCCCATCATCATCCCTGATGTTTGGTTAAATATCCCTCTATTTTGAAATACCCAGAGCTAATGCCTCTGTCTGTCACTTATCCTCCTGCTGGCCTAGTTGGAGAATCATTTTAACCCATTTTACTGTCCTGAAGCAAAATTTACTTGTCTGCCTCAACTACCCATTGCCTTTAATTCTGCCTAAAAACAGATATTTTGCTGTTATAACTTTGAAAAACTTTATTTCCCAACTATCAGGATCTGTTGTGGATTATAGAATGTATACATGTTTGTACAATAAAGGTCAGAGAGATTAATTCTCTAATTAGAATTCTATTTTTAAAAAACTAAGCTGCTCATTGGATGTGCAGATGACAGGATCAAACCCCCATGTGGTGCTCGCCCAGCTCTCTCACCATGAATACGTCTGGGCTGTGCATAATAGGCACAGCAGCCCCCATCCCACGTGGGACTTTGCTGACGGCATCTCCCTGGAATACTAAGAAGATACTATCGATACTCCTGACATTCAGCTTAATCAAGAGATGACCCTTTCAGGCAACCTAACAATATGTTTACATTACACAGACAGATTTTTTCTCTTAAGATTCCATTAAATATTTAACTAACCCCACTAAGGAAAAATATAGCCAGCAACCTAGCTGTATCAAAATGGGAAATCAATCAATTTTCAATCTTGTTTGGTAATCTGCTCACTAAACCAGGCAGGTGGGAGGGAAACCTCCAGGAAAGGGAAGAAGGGATCTTAGGCCTTGGGCCAGAGATGAAATTAGATCTTGTTGGCCCATCTATTTTATTTTAGTTTAGTTTAGTTTCACAGTTTAGATTTTTTAAAATTTAATTTTATTTATTTATTTTTTTTCATTTATTTTTACTAATTGGAGGCTAATTACTTTACAATATTGTAGTGGTTTTTGTCATACATTGACTTTTGGACTCTGTGGGAGAAGGCGAGGGGTGGGATGTTTCGAGAGAACAGCATCGAAACATGTATATTATCTAGGGTGAAACAGATCACCATCCTAGGTTGGATGCATGAGACAAGTGCTCGGGCCTGGTGCACTGGGAAGACGCAGAGGGATCGGGTAGAGAGGGAGGTGGGAGGGGGGATCGGGATGGGGAATACATGTAAATCCATGGCCCATCTATTTTAAAATCTGCATCACTTCCATCAATTCAATGGACAAGAGTTTAAGCAAACTCCAGGAGTTAGTGAAGGACAGGGAAGCCTGGCATGCTGTAGTCCATGGAGTCGCCAAGTCAGACACGACTGAGCAACTGAACAGCCACAAATCAACTCCCATGTGCTGATAAAGGGACAGACTGAGAGAGGCAGATGTCTGATATCTCTTTTGTCTGGAGAATCAGGAGGGATCCTAGAAGTCAGGCCTATTGTTTACAGTACTCTCTTTAAAATGTTTCTCTTTTTACCCTTTCAATTTGCTCCAGCATTCCTCAAAGGAAGATAGTTCTTAGGATTTCAGAGTCCCAGCAACACCCTGAAGACAAAGTTAGGCATATTTAGTAACCAATTTAACTTTCATACCCCAAAGCAGTAGAAATAATAACAATAATAAGCATATTTTACATTTATTTAGCAGTGTGCAGTTATAAAAGTACTTTGTGTATATTGTCTTATTTAATTTACCCAGTGGAGAAAACTACTGTTTTGACTATGAAATATATGCTTTGTTTGATATTATTATGAAAAAATGTGAAGCAGTAATTTTTCCTCCATAGAAAAATACAAGCCATAGACAGGATCTTAGCACAGCTTCCATGAGAGTGTTCAGCCATGTTCATTCTTCTTTCTGCCCCGGCAAACTGCAGCCATGAAATTAAAAGATGCTTGCTCCTTAGAAGAAAAGCTATGACTAACCTAGACAGCATATTAAAAAGCAGAGACATTACTTTGTCAACAAATGGCCATATAGTCAAAGTTATGGTTTTTCCAGTAGTCATGTATGGATGTGAGAGCTGGACCATAAAGAAAGCTGAGTGCTGAAGGATTGATGCTTTTGAACAGTGGTATTGGAGATAACCCTTCAGAGTCCCTTGGACTGCAAGGAGATCAAACCAGTCAAACTTAAAAGAAATAAGTCCTGAATATTCATTGGAAGGACTGATGCTGAAGCTGAAACTCTAATACTTTGGCCACCTGATGCAAAGAACTGAATCACTGGAAAAGACCCTGATGCTGGGAAAGACTGAAGGCAGAAGGAGAAGGGGACGACAGAGGATGAGATGGTTGGATGGTGTCACCGACTAGATAGACTTGAGTTTGAGTAAGCTCTGGGAGTTGGTGATAGACAGGGAAGCCTGGCGTGCTGCAGTCCATGGGGTCACAAAGAGTCAGACACAACTGAGTGACTGAGCTGAACTGAAAGAGTCTTTTGTTAAGAGCCAATGTTCTTAATAACCTTTAGCAGAAGAAGGAAGTAGTAATTTCTCCCATTTTGTGAAGGAAAGATCCACTAAGTATCCTATGTCCAGGGAGAAGTAGATAAGTGGTATGGGAGGGAGAATACAATGAACTATAGACAACGTTCCCCTTTCTCTTCCCTTATTGGCCATTCATAGAAAAGAAGTAACTACCTCTTCTGGTCTGCTGGTTTGCCTGTAAGTAGACCATAGACGTGGGCATCCCAAGTGGTGTGAGCGGTATAGAATTCTCCTGCCAGTGCAGGAGACAAAGAGGCTTGGGTTCAACCCCCAGTTTGGGAAGATCCCCTGGAGGAGGGCAAAGCAGTCCATTCCAACATTCTTGCCTGGAGGATCACATGAACAGAGGAGCCTGGTGCAGTCCAGTGGGTCGCAAAGAGCCAGACATGACCGAAGTGGCTTAGCACGCATACACAGAGGTCATAGACTTAAACTTGCAGCATAAGTTCTTACAGAAAACAGGGTAACATACTGGTATAAACTGAGAGCCAGAGATTTAGCATGAAGCTAAAGAAGCTTGGGCATCAGGGTCCCCTTCTTGCATGGAGTAGAGAAGAGGAACTAAACTTCCGTGCCTTCAATAATTTGCTGTGATTTATTTGTCCCTTCTGTTTCCTTTCATACCTAATTTGTGTTTGTAATTTTATTTGTAAAGACCTTCATGGCCCCAATCATATCAGCTTTAGGCTTCATATCACCTGGATCCATTCTTGCAGAGAATTTAATTCAAAATAATTATTCAGAAACTGCAACAAATGACTGAAAATTTCACAGGCCAGATGTGGATTAAATGCCAAACTAGTGGTAGATCCATTGGTGATACCAAACTGGTGAGATCTAGAAGTAACATGCAGATTCAAATATGCAAAGTAAAGATGGCATGTTTATTTTTCTGAAGTTGATCTAATCTTCATGAGTTTTTACCTTCCTTCTGGGTAGGAGAGAAACTTCACCTTGACAGTTCTGTTTCTTCTTTTTCTTTCTATTTAAAATACTCCTTTCTAGGAATTCCCTGGTTGTTAAGACTTGACACTTTCACTTCCCAGCCCCAGGTTCAATCTCTGGTTGGAGAAGTAAGATCCCATTAAGGCAAAAAAACAAAAACAAAACACCACCACCAACAGCAAGACTTCTCCCCAGGAAAATGCTTGACCTTCTCAGAATTTTTACTTTCCCTCTTTCTGTTCCCAAAGATGTGGTCTGGGAATATGGGGGTGAGGTGGAGGGTCCCCCGTTCCTGGTTTGGGATGGGGGGAGGACTCCTCTGATCTCATTGATGATGCCAGCACTTTATTCTGGACTCTCATTGGGTAAACTTCACCAGGACTTGCCACACTGGGAAAAAAGTAAATCCAACTGAAAGCATTCCTGCTTCAGAGCTTATCACACAGCCTCCTTCTGCCATCTTCCAGAGTATAGGAGGAAGTTTCTGGACAGTGTCTACATCAACATGAGTTGAGGAAGACTCTGGAGAGCTGAAATGGGCCCTTTCGCTTTGGCAAGGCCGCCATGGCAGTCTCCTCCCAGAGCACAGCGGTCTCCCAGGAGACAGCAAGGCACACTCATTCCCATCAGTTTCCCCTACCACTCTCCTCCTCTTTCTTCCCAGTTCCTCAGAGAAAAGGAAGGCCCTTCCATTTTCTCTTCCTCCCTTGAATTAGCTTCCTCTAAGTCATGTCTTTCTTCCTGGAACAGATAGCCTCACAACTCAGCTGAAGTGTCAGAAAGGGCGTCCTCTCTACGCTACAGAAAAAAACCACAAGCGTTTCTGATTTGTACCTCAGGCCCCGTTCTTGATGCATTCGTTGAAGCTAACAGATTTTAGAAAATCCTTTTCATTGTCAACAGAGTGTGTGCTTAGTCATGCCCAACTCTTTGTGATCCTATGGACTATAGCCTACCAGGCTCCCCTGTCCATGGGATTCTCAAGGCAAGAATACTGGAGTGGGTTGCCATTTCCTTTTCCAAGGGATCTTCCTGACCCAGGGATCATATCACATTTCATTGGCCGGTGGATTCTTTACTACTGTGCCACCTGGGAAGCCCATTGTCAACAGAGCTAGTTGTTTAAAATTATTGCTTTGCCACCTGTTCCAAAGATCTGAATATCCATCTCAGCTTTCCCCTAATTTTTGCAATCCTGTCCTAAAAATAATCTTAATCCTCTCTGGAGCAAATGGATATCTCTGGAACAATATAGGGGATATGCACAAAGGAATGAAGAGGAAAAGAGCCCATTAAATCATAATTGCTATGTCTCCCATTGGACTATGAAAAGTCCTTTTTAAAGACTTTCTTGTGAAAGTATTTCTATTTTGATCAGTGTTGTAGTTTTATTTTATTTCAGTTATTGTTCTAAGTGAGAGTTTGGTATTGTGACATACTTAGAAACTAGTCAAGTGAGTTCATGTTTATATTTGGCTAATAAATAATTTTGTTTTTAAAGAAAAGATGACCTCTTTGGATAGTCTGTCTATCTCATGGGCAGAGTAGGAATGAGGTAATAGTAAATGACAGGTACCATTAAGATCCCTAAAGGATAAATTCCAAACAGCAGTATCTCTCTGATTCTGAACCAAAATAGTGATGTGCTATATCTATGTATTTATCTATTCATCCATCCATCCATCTACCTATCTATCCATCCATCCATCCATCCATCTAACTATCTCAGTCTGGCTTGATATATAAAGTAGCTTTCAAAGGGGTGTGGCTCAATAATTAGAAGGTAAAGAACAGTTCATACTCAAAACATCCCAATAATAGAGGGACTATGGCAAGAACTTCCTAACTAGTCTTCCTTCTACCCTTTTCCCCTATGGTTTACTTTCTACACAGAAGCCAGAACCTTTCTTATACTCCTCCAGTAGCTTCTCACCAGACTAGAGCCAAAGCTCACCTTCTTGTAGATGTCCCAGCTGGTCCCCCATCTCTTACTCCCTGCGTCCTCTCACTCCATTCCAGCCACACTGGTTTCCTTCTGTTCCTCCCATCCTTCCAACTCCTGCGCCAGGGCCTCTCCTATTACTGGAGTCCTCATTGCCTCTGCAGTCCTCCCTTATTTCCTTCCACCTTGTTGAAATGTCACCTAACCCAAAAGTTTTTATTAAACTTCCAGAAATAAAATGAGTCTTCTCCTTGCCTTACCCATCACTTCCTCTCTTATCCTATTTCATTCTTTTTCCTAATACTTACTTGCTTTGTCAGAATTAATTTTTGGTCTCTCTTCATTGGATAATACATAGAGTGAGACGGAATCTGCTTTATTTATTAATGAATGCCCAGCACCAGGAGTAGAAGCTGAACAGATCAGGCTAGGCACTACTCTAGGTCAATTAAGAAACCACCTCATCCCAGTTTGCTTGGAAATTTCTGAGGGTTATCAGTGAAAACTTCACATCCTTGGAATCCATTCTGTCTCAGGAAATCTCAGACAGTTGGTCACCCCACTCTCAATATGTTGAGCTGAAAGAAAGGAAATGAAAGGAAATGTTGAATGAAAGAAAGGGAAAATAGGGGAAAATGAAGACAGGAAAGGAGGGAGGGAAATAGGAAGAAATGAAGGGAGGGAGAGAGAGAAAAAGAGAGAGAAAAAGGATATTAATACTTATTTTTGTGGAAAGGTAAAAGAGGTGTTTTTGCACAGTTTTTAGGAGATGCCTGGATCAAATTAAATATGTTTTTAAAGACTTGAGACCCTTTTTTCTTGGTTTTGATGCTTCACAGTACCATAACACATCTGATTGGAATTTCAATTCCAGGTTTAATATACTATGCAAGCTGGTGTAGGCTCTATAATTATGCATATTCATGAGCACAATCATGACCTTACTTTTGATATGACTGGCAAAGTAAGGTACCAACAAAAGAACAATAATCAAAGAAACAGGGGAAGTACCAATTGTTATTTACCTCTGACATTTTACTAGAAAAACTCAAGCAAAATGAAAGATCATTTCTGATGATGTATTAAAACTAACAAAACAACATTATAAAATGCCATTTTTTTTCTTTTGCACAATAAAACATTTTAAAGCTACACCAGTAGGCAGTTGCTCCATAAGATGCAATAATATCCAGATGTGAGGTAGTTAATAATATTACAGTTTTAACTCCTTTGATATTTCAAAGATATCCTTTGAACCCCCCCAAATCAAGTTAAATGGGTACTTATGGAAGTATATATTTCTCATGAATCCTTATGCTGTGGCTCTAAGAACCTACTGTGTGTCTGTCTCCTCTGGGTACATTTCAGTTATTTACCTTGACAACTTTCCAGTCACTCTTGGGTGGGTGTGTAAATCTGTAATCAGTTTGTAGCATGTGATAAGGGAGTACCTGCCTTCCTCGGCTTGGGACTGTCAGTGGAGTATCAGGACCACGTGATCTCTATGGAGTATCTGTTTTATTTGACTTGAATTAAATAGTCGTATATCTCTCAGTGGTTGCATCAGTTTGGTAAAAATAAGATTATTGTCCCTTGAGGTCTTATGACAATGAGAGAAGATGCTTTAGAAATTAAAGAAAAAAAGAAAACACTTGAAACTCAAGACAGGAATCAGATCTTATCATTTTGTATCCCGGGTACCTCACAGAATGCCTGGATAATGCACAGTGGGTTTCAGGAAACTGCTTATCTGTAATGTCATTCCGTCCTGTAAGCCCTCCTGTGAAGTGGGTGTTACCACCACCTCCTAAGGAGCTCAGAGAGGCTTGGCACTGATCCAGATCTCATATGGCACCTAAAAAGTAGAGGCACAATTCGAACCCTGTACTTCCAACTGTCATCTAGTACACATTCCAAGGCGCCAGTGCACTTTCTCCAGCAATTGAACTGGTTTATATGTTAAGAGTTTCACCTTGTTTTAACACACCAAAACTCATGTACAAAAATGTTATGGAGGGTTTGTGCCCAAGCCTGCTTCTGTATTGTGTGTGTACCTTCTTCCTGGCACTCACTCAGACCATCTCATTCCCAGCATGAGAGTTGTCTATAAACCCTGTGCAGTCGCTCTGTAATTTGGAATCTCTGCAGGAGCCTGACTACATTGAACTGATGCATGGATTAACACCTACTTCAACACACACACACCATTCCCCACCTACACTGGCAGTTTTTACCCAACCAAACAATAGCAGATTGAGCTTCTGCATGTGGAGAGGAGATGATGGAAAGGCACGGTGAAAACACTGACACAATGTACATTACTTAGTGTGCAGGTGTGTCAATGAGCCCTGCCTCATATCCCAGGTTTGCCAAGAGTCTCTTGCTCATGTATCAAAGCAGTCATCTTGGGTGTGAGTGGAAATGTTAGTAATGTTCATTCCTGCCTAAATATTTCCTGGAACCCATTACAAAAGGTTCATTTTCCAAATGGATTTTGTTAATTTAATTTATTGTGTTCCTGTTGTAGCTGGAAACTTAGAGGTAAATTGAGAAGAATAAATAGGTTAAATTGCCCCAGGGGAGTTTGCCCACGGAGCATCCCAAGTGTACTGAATGACCCTTAATGAGTGGTGCTGGTAGAGTAATCTGATATGCATCATACAGAATAAAATCACTCCTTCTTTTCAGTTGAGAAACCATTCTCTAGGGAATTGAATGAAGAGCATATACTACTCTCTCTGCTGCCCAAATACACACTCGTTTGAGGTGAAGGCAGCAAAAACAAGACAATAAAAAATAAAATATGGGTTTCTCTATTTTCAAGCTACCTTTTCCTTCCAAGACCTATTGTATCAGTACTAAACAGGTTCCGTGTTTGCAAGGATGAGGACGGATTCCAGCCTGAAAAGGGGTTTCATTCTGGCAAAAAAATGAATTAATAGAAACATGATAAGTCAGTTATTTATCCCAGTCCAGGGGCTGCCAAGTTAACCCTGTGTGAGCTGAGACAACTAAAGAAAATTCTGTTTGTTCTGCTGCAGAAGTTGCCCAGGCAAATCAAAACAAGACTCCCAGGCAAATCAAAATGACACTTTCAAAATAAAATCATGTTAATATGGGCTGCAAATGCAACTTTATTACCAAAGCAACTTTGGAAGTGCAGTCTGAATGTGAAAACCTGATTGCTTGGGGAAAAAAAACAAATAATTACTATCCTAATAAGACTACAATTAAGATCATGTAGGACAGCATTTAGGGAGCTTCTTCCTGCTTATTTTCACCCTGTATATTATTTATGCCTGCAGGTTAGGTTATATCCCTAAATATCATATTTCTCACCAGAAACAGCGCTGAGTAATTGGATGCTGCAGGGCTTAATGTTCAGTACTGACTCATTTTGATTAGACCCATATTTTATCACTTGTGCTATTAGCATCAGAGATTTTTTTTTTAAGTCATGAAACTTCTGTGTTCTTGGATTTGATGTCCTTAAAGTTAGGGAAATCAGTTCCTAACATCTCAAGAAATCAAGTGACTTACTGTCTCAGCCATGTCTAGGTGGTTCAAATCATTGATTATTTTCAGTCTGAGGTTAATGTAAACCGAATCCACTTTCGGTAATGAAGCAGCCCTTAAAGAAGGGCTGAGCTATGCTCTGAACTGTGGAAATAATGGATCTAATAGTTAATTCAGTCATTTCTGAATAGCGTGCACTTATATTGGTTGAGTTAATAATGTCTATCTTAAATCAATGTGAAATTTAAACCTTTATGGACTATCTTTATAAAATATAAAACCTTTATGGAATATCATTAAAATGTATGTGTAGAAATGGACAGTTCTGTGCTTTGGATCCGGTGCACTCAGACCAAGGATCCTTATTTTGCCTCCCTCCGTCCTTCCCTTCCTTCCTTCCATTCCTTCCTTCCTCCTTCCCCACCCCTCTTTCTTCCTCTTATGCTTTCAATTATTTCTCTGTACTACTGATTTTTCTCCATACAGCCCATGAAGTTGCTTAATTCCTTTCATTTTCCTTATTTTTTATTTTCTCAATCTCATATTCTCCTGGGTTTACTGTGATAAACCTCTAAAATACTTCATATTAAAGTACTTCAAAGAGGTGTGTACTTTCAATGTTCTCTCCCTAAGTTTTCATTTACTCTGTAAACCATTCAGATGGTTTTTCTTACCGTCACACCAATACGCTTACCAATAATGTTGTATGTTGCCAAAGTGCATAGACATTTTCTTTTCTTTATTTCTCTTTCTGGGGCATTTGACACATTTCCCTTTATCAAAAGGCTCTCTTCTTTTGCCTTAGAGGACATCACTGTCTTTTCCTCTCCTTTGTTCTTTTGTCATCTCCTTCTACAGATTTTCTTCTTCTTAGTCCAGAAATAGTCTCCCTAGGACTTTATTTTTCCTTGGTTCTCTTCTCATTTTATGTGTAATCCTTAGGTGACTAAGGATATGCTCATGGCTTTGGGTACCACTTAAATATTTGTATTTTTAGCCTATGCTTGCTGAGACCCAAATATCAGTTATCTGCTATATTTCTCTATTTCAATACTCTGGAAGAAAATTCAAACTTCCTGAAACTGAACATATTCTCTTTCCTCCCCAAAATGTCCTTGGCTTATTTTTCCGAAAGAGCAAAGATAAGGCACATCCTTGCTGATGAACAGGCTCCATTTTTTTCAGGCTTAAAGCCAGAATCTTAGTTATTTAAGATCCTTCTTCTTTGTTTACCACATTCAATGTTACATCACATCTTATCTGTCCTACCTCATTACTGGTAATTGTTCTGTTCAAATTTTTTTATTTCTTCCTGACTCAGTATAAGAAGGTTATATATTTCTAGGACTTTATCCATTTTTTCTAGACTGCTTCTTCTTTGTGTCCAGAAATATGCTCACAGAGACACCTGGAAATGATCTATATCCAGTTAACTGGGCACCCCTAGTCCAGTCAAATTGACACATATAATTAACCATCACACTTACTATATCTATTGTATAACTTCTATGGGCATTTTCTTTGCAGTTACCATGGGGCTACATAAAATATAAAAATCTACTTTAAGCTGATAATAACTTCACTTGAATACAAAAACTACACACTTACCTCTCCCCCCACGTTATGTGTTACTGATATCACATTTTGCATCCATTTTTATTGTATATTCAGTAACATATTTTTGTTTACACTTATTTTTGATACTTTGGCTTTTTCCTCTTACACTAGAATTAAAGGGGATTTATCCACCATTCTTTCAGTAGTACAGTAATCTGTATTTTTTTAACATATTGACCTTTACCAATGAGTTTCATAGTTTCTTGTGCTATCTTATTTCTGTTTAGTGTTCTTTTGTTTCAACAGGCAGAGCTCCCTTTAGCATTTCTTGTTAGGCAAGTCTAGTATTTGTCTGAGAAAACCTTTTTCTTTCCTTTATTTTTGAATAATTTTTCTTGGTAATTCTTGGTAAGTAGGTGCTTTTTTGTTGTTTGTTTTCAGCACTTTGAATATATCATCTTGCACCCTTCTAGTATGTAAGGTTTCTGCTTAAATCTTCTCATAATCCCATGGGTGTTCCCTTTTATATGACAAGTCAATCTTGTCTTGTTGTTTTGTCTCTTTGTTTTTGATCTTTGACAATTTTATTATACTGTGCCTTTGTGTGGATTTGGTGGGGAGGGGGATGTCATCTTTTTGGGGGGGTAGATCTTTTGAGAATCCTAGATCTAAGTGTCTATTTTCCTCCCCAAATTTGGGAAGTTTCCAACCAATATTCTTTAGAATAAGATTTCTTTCTCTCTTGCTTTCTCCTAAATAATAAACACATTATACACCCATAATATGTACACTGATTTGCTTATGGTATCCCATAAGTCCCTTAAGCCATTTTTACTCTTTTTCTTTCTTTTTCCTTGTGTACCCACTGTTTCTAGACCCTGATTTAGCAGATGAGACTTTTCTTGAACTTATCCTGAACTTATCTCCAACCTACCTGGCTCTCTCCTGTCTCTGCTGCTACAACAAATGACATTTACTTTCACACGTACATTATGCTTTTATTTTATTTTTCCCTGTCTTTGTCTTCTTTTTGCACTGGAGAAACTTCCTGTATCCCACCCCCTTTCTCTTATAGCTATGTCCTACTTATTCTTCAAACCTTGGACCCATTATCACCTCCACTGAGAATCTGATCTACTCCCCTCTCCACTTCATGTATCCTTCTCTTAGCACTTACCATATTTTGCTGCAGTCATTAATGATAATGTTCTATTTGCCTTCATAAGCCTTGAACTTCTTATACTACCCATCTCTTGTGAGACGTTCAATAAAATATTTTATAAAAAAATGAACAAGAGAAAGTGAAAGGTTAATAAATAACTGAGCCCTTCTTCATTCCTTAGATTAGAAAATGTGGGCTCCTTCTGTAGCCATCTGCTTTTAAAAGAAGTAGCATCCACATTTATAAAAGCTGGTAATCCTTTTACTGCAACAACACAAAAAGAACTATACCAAAAAGATCTTCATGACCCAGATAACCACGAGGGTACGATCACTCACCCAGAGCCAGACATCCTGGAATGCAAAATCAAGTGGGCCTTAGGAAGCATCACTACTAAGCTAGTGGAGGTGATGGAATTCCAATTGAGCTATTTCAAATTCTAAAAGATGATGCTGTGAAAGTGCTGCACTCAATATGCCAACAAATTTGGAAAACTCAGCAGTGGCCACAGGACTGGAAAAGGTCAGTTTTCATTCCAATTCCAAAGAAAGGCAATGCCAAAGGATGTTCAAACTACCACACAACTGCACTTTCTTCACAAGCTAGAAAAGTAATGCTCAAAATTCTCCAAGCTAGGCTTTAACACTATATGAACCATGAACTTCCAGATGTGCAAGCTGGATTTAGAAAAGTCAGAGGAACCAGAGATCAAATTGCTGATATCCGTTGGATCATTGAAAAAGCAAGAGAGTTCCAGAAAAAAATCTATTTCTGGTTTATTGACTATGCCAAAGCCTTTGACTGTGTGGATCACAACAAACAGTGGAAAATTCTTAAAGAGAGAGAATACCAGACCACCTGACCTGCTTCCTAAGCAATCTGTATGAGGTCAAGAAGCAACAGTTAGAACTGGACATGCAACAATAGACGGGTTCCAAATAGGGAAAGGAGTATGTCAAAGCTGCATAGTGTCACCCTGCTTATTTAACCTATGTGCAGAATACATCATGCAAAATACCAGGCTGGATGAAGCTGGAATCAAGATTGCCAGGAGAAATATCAATAACCTTAGATGTGCAGATGACACCACCCTTATTCAGTTCAGTTCAGTTCAGTTCAGTTGCTCAGTTGTGTCCGACTCTTTGCGACCCCATGGACCACAGCACACCAGGCCTCCCTGTCCATCACCAACTCCCGGAGTTTACCCAAACTCACGTCCATCGAGTTGGTGATGCCATCCAACCATCTTATCCTCTGTCATCCCCTTCACCTCCTGCCCTCAATCTTTCCCAATATCAGGGTCTTTTTAAATGAGTTAGCTCTTCACATCAGGTGGCCAAAGTACTGGAGTTTCAGCTTCAACATCAGTCCTTCCAATGAACACTCAGGACTGATCTCCTTTATGATGGACTGGTTGAACCTCCTTGGAGTCCAAGGGACTCTCAAGAGTCTTCTCCAAAACCACAGTTCAAAAGCATCAATTCTTTGGCGACCACCCTTACGGCCAAAACCAAAGAAGAACCAAAGAGCTTGTTGGTCAAAGTGAAAGAGGAGAGTGAAAAAGTTGACTTAAAACTCAACATTCAGAAAACTAAGATATTGGCATCCAGACCCATCACTTCATGGCAAATAGATGGTGAAACAATGGAAATAGTGACAGACTTTATTTGGGGGAGGCTCCAAAATCACTGCAGATGGTGACTGCAGCCATAAAATTAAAAGACTCTTGCTCCTTGTAAGAAAAGTTATGACCAACCTAAACAGCATATTTAAAAGCAGTGACATTGCTTTGCCAATAAAAGTCCATCTAGTCAAAAATATGGTTTTTCCACTAGTCATGTATGGATGTGAGAGGTGGACTATAAAGAAAGTTGAGCGCCAAAGAATTGATGCTTTTGAACTGTGGAGTTGGAGAAGACTCTTGAGAGTCCCTTGGACTGTGAGGAGATCCAACCAGTCCATCCTAAAGGAAATCAGTCCTAAATATTCATCGGAAGGACTGAAGATGAGGCTGAAGCTTCAATACTTTGGCCACCTGATGCAAGGAACTGATTCTTTTGAAAAGACCTTGATGCTGGGAAAGATTGAAGGCTGGAGGAGACGGGGATGACAGAGGATGAGATGGTTGGATGGCATCACCGACTCGATGGACATGAGTTTGAGTAAGCTCTGGGAGTTGGTGATGGACAGGGAGGCCTGGTGTGCTGCAGTCCATGGAGTCACAAAGAGTCTGACATAACTGAGTGACTGAACTGAACTGAATCCTTGTACAGATGAAGGATATTCATAGCCATAATTTTTTCAAGGTTGTAGAACTGAATCCTCTTTCTTAAAAAAATGTGTTTTGTTAGAGGACTGTACTTAATTCTCCACTTCATTAACCTCTGTTTTAAACCTTCAGAGGAGTAGAAGTGTTACTGCCTTAGAAATGCAAAAGTTTCTTCTCCTTGGCTAGAACAATAGAAAAGAATAACTAGAATTTTATATAGGAAAGAAAGGTCCACTGTGCATGAGTGAGTTGGTGCTCTTTATTTACTGTATATAAAGGGTGACTGAATTATCATCCTATTATGTACATTTTAATTCAAAACCACTGTGGCTCTCACTATGTAGTTTAACTATTTGGTTCTGGTAGTTTGTAAGGTAATGATCTATGCAAATTTCACATGGGTTTTCTTAATTCTCCTATTAAGGGGAAAGAGGGAACATTTCTATGTTCTCTTGTAGTAACTCTCTTAGAAGAAATTCTTCCCTTTTTAATAAAAATACATAATGATAACATCACTTTGTATCTTCTACTGTTATCATGTTCAGTTCAGTTCAGTCACTCAGTCATGTCCAATTCTTTGCAATCCGTGGACTGCAGCATGCCAGGCCTCCCTGTCCATCATCAACTCCCGGAGTTTACCCAAACTCACATCCATTGAGTTGGTGATGCCATCCAACCATCTCATCCTGTTAGGCATTTTTTCTCATCATGCTAGGCATTATTTGCTAAGAAAGTTATATATTTCTCATTGAAAAATTATTCTTTTCAACAAAAAAATCATACAGAAGTTTTACTGTAATTCTTTACTCTTCTTTTTTTCATTTTCATTTTTAAATTGAAGTATAGTAACATACATTATATTAGTTTCAAGAATATAACATAGTGATTTTACATTTATATATAGTGTGAATTGATCACTACAATAAGTTTAGTAACTGTCTATCACCATGCAGTTGTTACCATATTATTGACTAATTCTTCATCCTCTACATAATGTCTCATGACTTTATTAATTTCAATTTAATTTTATTTTTTTCCCACACCATGCAGCATGTGGGATCTTAGTTCCCCAACCACAGGTTGAACCCACGTCCCCTGCATCAGAAGCTCAGAGTCTTAATCACTGGACTGTTAGGGAAGTCCCATGACTTATTATTTTATAACATGAAATTTGTACTTCTTAATCCTCTACACCTATTTCACCTATTGTGGTTTTGATTTGCATTCCCTGATAATTAGTGGTGTTGAGTATCTATTCATATGTCTGTTGGCCATTCGTGTATTTTCTTTGGAAAATGTCTATTTGGGTACTCTGCCAATTTTTTAAATCAGGTTATTTATTTTTTGGTATTGAGTTGTATGAGTTTTGTATATTTTGTATATTAACACCTTATCAGATATGTAATTTGCAAATATCTTCTCCCATTGAGTAGGCAGCCTTTTTGGTTTATTGATAGTTTCCTTTGCTGTGCAAACACTTTTTATTTGATAAAGTCCTATTGTTTGTTTTTGTTTTTATTTCCTTTGCCTGAGGAGAGGTATCCAAAGAAATATTGTTAAGAATGATATCGAAAAGTGTACTACCTATGCTTTCTTCTAGCAACTTTTTGGTTTCAGGTCTTATATTTAGCTCTTTAATCCATTTTGAGTTTATTTTTATATGTAGTATGAGAAACTAGTCCTGTTTAATTCTTTGCATATAGCTGTCCAGTTTTCCCAATACCATTTGTTAAAGAGTCTGTCTTTTCCCTATTGTATATTCTTGTCTCCTTTGTTACGGATTAATTGACCATATAAATATAGATTCATTTTGGGGGTCTCTATTCTTTTCTATTGTTCTGTATGTTTTTGTACTAGTGATTGCTATAGTTCTGTTGTATAGTTTAAGATTCAGGGAGTATGATATCTCCAACTTTATTCTGCCTTAAGATTTCTTTGACTGTTAGCATTAGCATCCTGATAGGGCTTGCATTGATCTGTAGGTTGCTTTGGGCTTCCCTGGTAGCTCAGACAGTAAAGAACCTGCCTGCAATGTGGGAGACCTGGGTTTGATCTCTGGGTTGGGAAGATCCTCTAGAGAAAGGAGTGGCTACCCACTCCAGTATTCTTGCCTGGAGAATCCCACGGGCAGAGGAGTCTGTAAGCCACAGTCCATGGGGTTGCAGAGTCTTTGGCTCGTATGAGTATTTTAATAACAATAATTCTTTCAATTCATGATCACAGTGTCCATCTTTTCATTTTTTTGTGTGCTATCTTTATTTCTTTCAGCAATCTCATTGTTTTCAAAGTACAGATTATTCACCTCCTTGACTAAATATATTCTAGCTATTTTATTCTTTTTGATGCAATTGTAATTATCCCTCTCTGATAGTGCATTGTTAGAGTATGGAAAAATAACAGATTTCTGTATATTGATTTTTTTATCCTCCAACTTTACTGGACTCATTTATTAATTTAAATAATTTATTTTAACAACATGTTTGATGGAGTCTATAGGGTTTCTGATATATCATGTTTTTGGAAGATAGTGATAACTTTATTCCTTTTTTCCAATTTTGATGCCTTTCATCTCTGTCTTGTCTGACTACTACAGCAAGGACTTCCATTGCTCATTTTGCCTAACTCTCTCTGTTTCCATATATAAAGTTTATTAACTATGTCCCCCAGTCCTGAAAGAGAAACCTTATGTAGAAAGAGTCCTGAGGGGCCCAATGGCACAATTCCCCTGGTCTCCAGAGCTTGGAGATCCGGGGGTATCTCCAGTGTGAGTTATTCTGTTGGGATTAGGCTGTAATTGCTGTGAGCCTGCTGGGGCATAGGGTTGTTCCCCAGGCTGGCTGTCTTCAAGGTCCAGCTGCAACTGCTGTGAGCAGGCTGTTCCCCGCCTCCCCCCAGAGCAGGAGCTGCTCTAGAGAGGTACCAGTGCTGGTAAAGCTGACTGCTGAGCAGGCTGGGACTCACCCTCCAGAAGAGGAGTCACTTTGTAGGGGCACCAGTGCCAGCCAGGGCTCTGTCCCAGGTTTGGTGGGTTGGTGGAAGGAAGCTTCTTTGAAAGGGCTGGCTGTGGTAGGTTCTCAGGAGAATTCCAGGGAAGGGTGCATGGTGGTAGGTAGGTTAATGGAGAGTAACATAAATGGCACCTACCAGCTCCAGGCCAGCTAGGTGGAAGGAAAGGGGGAAAAAGTCACCCACCAGTGCTTCTGTCCCCAGAGAAAGTTCCACCATATCCCTGTATCTACCAGATCCAGCATGTGCCCTAACGGTAGCCAATGAACCTCCATCTCACATGACCTAGGTGCTTTGCAAGTCACTGCATATGCACCAGGACTGGAGATAGTGAGCTTGTGGGCAAGCCCTTCAATTGCAGAGTCTCGGGTTCCCACAGTCCTCTGACTCCCCAGCATAAGCCTGCTGGTTTTCAAAGCCAGATGTTTGGGGGCGCATCGTCCCAGTGCAGGTCCTGCAGGATGGGAAGCCCAGTGAGGGACTCGGATCCCTGCCCCTCAGGGAGGACCTCTGCCTGTAATTCTGATATCTCTCCCACGTGTGCATTGCTGCCCTAAGGCTGTGGGTTCTGACTAGACTGCACCTCTGCCCTGATTGCTTGTCTCTATGTGGACTTTTTTAATATTCTTAGTTGTAAAAAATGATATCTGTCCTACTAGTCTTCAGGTCATTCTCAGAGATAGTTGTTCTGTGTATTTGTACTTTTGTTGTGTCCATGGAAGAAGGTGAGCACAAGACCTTCTTACTCCACCATGCTGATCCAGACTCCCTCTTTTTAAAAATGTTATGCCCAAATAACCAGTGGATTGATTGGCTCTACAGTTTTTTGACATGAACTTATTTTTTTTAACCTGTTCCAGTAATAGCCCAACATCTAATTTACGGTTTAAACAAAATTAAGATTTTTTTTTAGCCTTATAACATACCTTCTCCTCTTTGTATAATGAAAGAAAATAGGTGGCTTTGAGGTGGCTGAAACAGTGCCTGACATACGCTCAAAAATGTTGTATGAATGGATGAACCCAAATCCAGGATAAGGAATAAAGAAAAAATCAGAATGAGGCTGTAATTAGTTTCTTTGTTTGTTTTCGTATCCATCACTTCTTGGTAGTTTCCCAAGAATGGTTAATTGCCCATGTGACAAGAACTTTATATCTTATGTCACCTGCCTCTACTCCCTACCCCCACCAGTTTTTGAAATAATTTCACCAGACCACCAGATGCACTCTTAGCTACTGAAGAATCTCTTGTCTGTCTCTTTAGCTTCTCCATAAATACACACATTTCTTCATTTGTTTTTGAGGCAATGCTGTGTGTGTAATCATGTGCAAATCTTTATTGAACACTTATGGAATGAGCCACCTGTTCTTACAAATTAGCCGAGTTCTCAAGAAGGCCCAAATTAGTGAATTAGTTGATGAAGGAAATTTGTTGCAGAGACAGCAGGCAGCTAAAGAATTTTTCATCTTGTCAAAAGTATTGTTAGTCTCATAGCTTGGCAAAGAGACAAGAAGATACCATTTTAAACAACTCTAGGTAGTGACTTAGTACCTTCAGCTCACCAGAGAAGAAAATGAAATTGCTTGTCTTATCAGTTAAGAGAAGCTTGGCTGATCTCAGACCGTAGCCCAGAAAGTTAACTAAGTTTTGTAGAAGTGGATAATCTTTTCTCAGTGATCGATGTGCCAAGAGTAGAACTGTGTTGCCAGGGGAGCTATGGGGAAATAGGTTTCATTGTTTTACTTGTACTTCTGGCTGAAGGCAATGCTGAACAAACCTTAGAAGTCACTTGGCCAGGTCTCATCCATGGAGCATGCAAGGCATCTGATGATTTCTACAGGCACTTTTTAAAAGTAATTACCAGTCTTTGTCAGTGAAACTGCCTTTCAGGTCCTCTCACAAGCATCCAGTTACTTGTTGAGGCGTCAAAGCAATACGAACCCTCTGACATTCCTGCCTCCTCCTTTCACATTACAAATCCTGTTGTTGATTGGCAGGCAGCAGCATCCATCACATATATTTCAAACACCCAGAGGCAGTGTTCTTATTTTCAAGGAAGCAGGGCTCTGCATGCAAGTTGCACGGTAGGAGGCAACTCTAGACTGGATCCTGTCCTGATCCGGGGAACCCAACTGTACAGCTTGTCTCTGCTCACACCTTTGTGTGACTGTCAATTAGGTCACATTGCCTGTGCTTCAGCGACAGAGAAGAGGGGAAAACATCCTCCTGACTCCACATTCACGGAGATGCTGCCCAGATTTGTTCTCAGGCATGGCCAGGGTGGGATCTTTTTCCTGTTCTACCTCTTTTTATTTTAATTTAAGAAAACCCATTAAAATGAAAAAGCATAAAGAAAAATAAACATATTCATAACATACAGTTACCATTTTGTATTTATCCTCTGGTCTTATACTTTTAGGAAATAATGAGTAATCTGGTCATGTTCTTTGAATATTTAATAGTTAGAGCAATTATGTTCTCTAACTATTTAGAGGACTGAGTGGCTGGTATAAGCAGTGGAGAAGGATACAAGGAAAATATTTGCTGTAGACAGATACCTTTATCTTTTTTGTCCAATCTCGTGGGTAATAAAATGTTCATCATTTAATAAATGATAATTGAATGCCTACTATGTACCAAGGACTGTTTTGGATACTGAAAACAATGCAGTGAATAATGTAAAAATGCCCTTGTAGATGTTATAATCCTCAGAAAGTAAACAGGAAAGTATAAAAGCATTCAATGCAAAACTTGAAACTTTTGTAAATAATTTTCAGCCAAACTGTTCTAAATAAGTGCTTGCAAGACCTGGTATAGGGAAAATTTTGAGTGATGACATGTTAAATTGATGATCAGGAATTTGTATATTATTTGTGTGTCTAAAATAGTGGATTCCTTGGAAGGAAAGTTATGACCAACCTAGATAGCATGTTAAAAAGCAGAGACATTACTTTACTAACAAAGGTCCATCTAGTCAAGGCTATGGTTTTTCCAGTAGTCATGTATGGATGTGAGAGTTGTACGGTAAAGAAAGCTGAGCACCGAAGAATTGATGCTTTCGAACTGTGGTGTCGCAGAAGACTCTTGAGAGTCACTTGGACTGCAAGGAGATCCAACCAGTCCATCCTGAAAGAGATCGGTCCTGGGTGTTCATTGGGAGGACTGATGCTGAAGCTGAAACTCCAATACTTTGGCCACCTGATGGGAAGAGTTGACTCATTGGAAAAGACCCTGATGCTGGGAGGGATTGGGGGCAGGAGGAGGAGGGGACGACAGAGGATGAGATGGCTGGATGGCATCACCGACTCGATGGACATGAGTTTGAGTAAACCCCAGGAGTTGGTGATGGATAGGGAGGCCTGGCATGCTGCAATTCATGGGGTTGCAAAGAGTCGGACATGGCTGAGCGACTGAACTGAACTGAACTGAAAATAGTGCATTACATAAAAATGAGCTAGTCATATCAGTTTTATTTCTAGGTGGTATTTTATAGCCTTTTGACAGTCATTTAAGCCTGCACATAGAATATATCATAACTTGAGCCATATCTATGAGGTTCATAGAATCTCAAAGATGGAAAAGACGTGAATGTTATATGGTTCACCCTCTTTGTTTTTACCTGCTCTATACTCCAAGTGGCTGAATCCTCTCCCCAGCATATTAAACAGTGATTATTCACTTCTCATTGAAACCTTTAGGTACAGTAAGTTCTCTGCTTCCTGGGGTAACCCATTTTTCCAGCCACTAGCTCTAGTTTTAAAAATGATCTTCCTTCTATGAAGCTGAAATCCGCAACTGAGAGTTTCTTCTGTTGAAAGTCATGTGCAAGTCTCAGGAACTGTCTGCAGCAGTGAAGTTGAGGCAGGAGCAGATTTCTTTCTCAGGCATCAAAGGTCAAACAACCAGAAAGAACCCTGAAAGTGTCCAGGTGCTAGATTCTCTCCATAAAACAAGTGAGGAAGATCATGGATGGAGTAAGGAAACCCCAGTGGGGTATGGAAGCTCTAGAACTGAGGTCATCTGGCTTTGGCATCTGTCACTCCTTTGTCTGCAGAGCTGATTTATCTGTTTAATTAGTTGGAAAGGTGGCATCCTCCTCCCTCACTGGTCCGTGTGTGGCCTGCCTCACACTGTGTCCCAGGGCAAAAGAGTTGATCTTTTTAAGCTCTATCTGGACTCCTCTTTGGTCAAAGGTATCTGAATAGCTGAGTTATTTTAGTGGAAACTCTGAATATGGAATTGCAGTTTGAAGCAGCCCAAATATCTATTTTTATATCTGAGAAGAGACTCCAACATGCAATGTATGTCATGGAGAAGCCAGTGATGAAATATCTTGGTTTAAGCCATAACAACTGTTAATCTTGATGTGCAGGGGAAATTAAAATCCATTATAATTATCATTGGAAAGATAATCATTCTTAGGTTTCTTTTCAGCATCCATCACAAACAGACTAACAGTTTCAGTGTAAAAATAAAACAATTGAGTTTTTTCTCCATCTTGTGATTTTACTAACACCTTATAACTACTGTCATATCCACTTATGTACTTTGTGGCCAATTAGGAGGAGGGGAGACTATTCATTAATTGCATCATTGATTCATTCACCAAACATATTGAGAACCTAGACTGTGTCAGACACTATCTTTGTGCTGAGGATTCACAGGCCAATCAAACAGAGCATTCTCCCATCCCCCAAAGGAGCTCAAGGAGAGAGACAAATAAACAAGTTGTTTTAGAGAAATGAACAAGGATATGAAAAACATCTACAAGGCATGTTCCAAAGGACAAATCAGAATCACTTATTAATAGAAAAAGAAAGGGTAGGACATTCCGGGCATCATTGGCTTATGCGTTATCTGATGGTAGTGGAGAGCCACTGAAGGGCTTGGAGGAAGGGAATAATAATAGAACATTTGCATTTGGGAGCAATCATTCCAACTACAGGGGGTAGAAACAATTAAAGAGGAATAAGGTTAAAACAAAGCGGGCACATGGGACCAAGAGTGGATTGCCATCCGTTTAATTCCAGTGAGAGCCTAAAATGAAGTAGTAGAATGTGGGTGGATTGGGGTAGACTAGGTTAGAAGATATCAAGGAGGGAGTTTTGATGATAACAAAATATCGGAGTGAGGAAGGTTACAAAAGTAACTCAGGTTTCCGACTCAGAGTGTTAAGGGGATGGTGGTGCCCCCACTGCATAGGTGAGGAGTCGTGAAGCAACAGCACTCTGATGTAGACCTGCAGGGAAAAGGCTGTGAGCCAAGGCGTGTTCACCAGTCATAGTATTCATGCACCAGGATTCGGGAACTTTTCTTTAGGTATGGAAGCCCAGGCTCAGTGGCATGGTGGACTATGTGATGAATAGCTGGTATCTTTTCTTTGAAGCATTGGTTTTCTTTTTTTAAATAAGAGCTCCTGGTTAAAAGTTGTATGTCAGATCCCATATGGGGACTCTAAGATCTAATTTTACATAAGGACTCCAAGGCACAGGGGCTAGCCAAGATTCTGAGAAGATACCAAATAAAAATCTTGGAACCTATGGAAAGCAATTTTCATAATTAGGAGGAACACAGAACCCCATATATCATCGTTAGTCTGAGACAAGGAACAGAAGGTTGGAGGGGGGAGGACAGTTTCTTTAAACAGGGAACAGGTGGCCAGTGTAGTCAGGCCCAGCTTGGGAAACCTTAGGCAACTCTGCTCAAAGAGTTTCTCTGCTTCTCCCCTAGAGACTGTCAGATGAGGTGGAGAACAGGATTATTAGCTATTTGGCAAGGGATATTTCTCTTCATGATGGTGTTTTTATTCTTACAGCAACACAGGGAAAGGCCAAGGGATAGAACTTAATGGAACCCACAGACACTATAGAAAATGAAATGTTTTTGTATCTCCGGATAAACAAAATTTTATGTCACAGAATGTCCAAAAAGAAATTTGGCCCTCATTTAAATTGCTTCCTGCAAAGTTAATTGTTTGCTCCCAATCCATAATTGATGATAGCCTTTTCCCTTGCTGCAGTTAGACCAAGGACTCTTGGCAGCCTCGTGCTGTGGAAGCCAGACACAAACAGGTAATAATGCCCCCAAGAAGAGCTGAAATATTAGTCTCCCGAGACACAGGCTGTGCAAATTTCTCTGACTTAAGAAAGAGACATAAGTCACACCTTAGAGCCTGTCTTATAGAACTTAGTTTCATAAAAGTTGTCTAATAACTCTGGAATGTACAGATAACATGTTAAAGAAAGGCCAGAAGGATGAGCTCTGAGGAGCCTGATTAACCCTTTCCACAGTTTAACCTGGTTAACCATTTCCACATGGAAATGAGAGTATTCTCATAGCTGAACAGTAGGTTTGCATGTGTCACGAATTCCCTTCAGTCTCTTGATAGAGAGATAAAAAGATGATTGATAGATAGATAGATGTAAATAGATTGGTGATACACAAATATAGAGATAAATCTATACATAGATAGATGTATTTCTCTCCCTCTCCATATGTATATACCTATATCTATATATAAAATGTGTATTTTTCTGAATCTACCATACACAATCATTTTCTGAAGGCCAGAAACTCCATTACTCAAATAGTGCTCCATTACTCCGTTACTGATCTAGGAGGATCTCTAGCCTGGGAGGAGTGTCCCTTCCCACTGTAACCACAAAAATCCTACTCTCTTCCGTGTCCCATTCAAGCCCCTACTCCTCATCTCTCCTTCACGGAGCCCTTTCCTGATCACTATGAATGTCCTTGGTTCCCTTCTCCCCCAATGATTTAGAGTCTGTAACATATTATAATGTCATCATCCACTCTGACAAATTGCACTTGAAGGGTTACTCTCTCCCCCTCCTAGACTAGACCTAAACAGGTTCCGAGGTTACTTCTTCATTCCCACAATGTCTAGCACAGAGGAGCCCATGCAGTTTTGCTTGACGGAACAGTAGCTGCCGACAGCGGCAGTAGAAAGGAAGAAGGAGAGAAGGAAAAGAGAAAAAGAAAACATATTTCTATCTATATGGTTCAAAGGTTAAAACTGCATCTATATAAAGTTCTTATTTTCCTTTGTTATTTGATGCAATATTATTCAAATATGATGGCCACTGTTTTTTTAATTGATTTATTTTTTTATTGAAGGATAATTGCTCTACAGAATTTTCCTGTTTTCTGTCAAACTTCAACATGAATCAGCCATAGGTATACATATATCCCCTCCCTTTTGAACCTCCCTCCCATCTCCCTCCCCATCCCACCCCTCTAGGTTGATACAGAGCCCCTGCTTGAGCTTTCTGAGCCATACAGCAAATTCCCATTGGCTATCTATTTTACCTATAGTAATGTAAGTTTCCATGTTACTCTTTCCATACATCTCACCCCCTCCACCCCTTTCCCCATGTCTATAAGTCTATTCTCTATGTCTTTTTCTCCACTGTGGCCCTGTAAATAAATTCTCAAGTACCACTTTTCTAGTTTCTGTATATATACATTAGAATACGATACATATCTTTCTCTTTCTGACTCACTTTGCTCTGTATAATAGGTTCTAGGTTTATTCGCCTCATTAGAACTGACTCAAATATGTTCCTGTTTATGGCTGAGTAATTTTCCATTGTATGTATGTACCACAAGTTCTTTATCTATTCATCTATCAGTGGACTTCTAGGTTACTTCCATCTTCTAGCTATTGTAAATAGTGATGCAACGAAAAATGGGATACATGTGTCTCTTTCAGTTTTGGTTTCCTCCGGGTATATGCCTAGGAGTGGGATTGCTGGGTCATATGGTGGTTTTATTCTTAGTTTTTTAAGGAATCTCCATACCATCTTCCATAGTAGCTGTATCAATTTACATTCCCACCAAAAGTGCAAGAGCATTTCCTATTCTCCACACCCTTTCCAGCATTTATTGTTTGTAGACTTTTTGATGATGGTCATTCTGACTGGTGTGAGGTGATATGTCATTGTAGTTTTTATTTGCATTTTTCTAATATTGAGTGATGTTGAGCATCTTTTCATGTGTTTGCTAGCCATCTGTATGTCTTCTTTGGAGAAATGTCTGTTTAGGTCTTTTTCCCACTTTTTTGATTGGGTCGTTTGTTTTTCTGGTATTGAGTTGTATGAGCTGCTTGCATATTTTGAAAATTAATACTTTGTCAGTTGTTTCATTTGCTATTATTTTCTCCCATTCTGAGGGTTTTCTTTTCACCTTGCTAATAGTTTCCTTTGCTATGCAAAAGCTTTTAAGTTTATCAGGTCCCACTTGTTTATGTTTGTCTTTATTTCCATTACTCTAGGAGATGAGTCATAGAGGATCTTACTTTGATTTATGTCATCAAGTGTTCTGCCTATGATTTCCTCTAACAGGTTTATAGTTTCTGGACTCACATTTAAGTCTTTAATCCATTTTGAGTTTATCTTTGTGTATGGTGTTAGGAAGTGTTCTAATTTCATTTTTTTTACATGTAGCTGTCCAGTTTCCAAGCACCATTTATTGAAGAAGCTCTCTTTTCCCCATTGTATATCCTTGCCTCCTTTGTAAAAAAATAAGGTACACATAGGTGCATGGGTTTATTTCTGGGCTTTCTATCTTGGTCCATTGGTCTGTATTTCTGTTTTTGTGACAGTACCACACTGTCTTGATGACTGTAGCTTGTAGTATAATCTGAAGTCAGGAAGGCTGATTCCTCCAGCTCCATTCTTCTTTCTCAAGACTGCTTTGGCCATTTGGGGTCTTTTGTGTTTCCATATGAACTGTGAAAATTTTTGTTCTAGTTCTGTGAAAAATGCCATTGGTAATTTGATAGGGGTTGCATTGAATCTGTAGATTGCATTTGGTAACATAGTCATTTTCACAATGTTGATTCTTCCTACCCAGGAACATGGAATATCTCTCCATCTGTTTATATCTTCTTAGATTTCTTTTAACATCTTATAATTTTCTGTGTACAGTTCTTTTGTCTCCTTAAGTAAGTTTATTCCTAGATATTTAATTCTTTTTGTTGCAGTGGTGAATGGGATTGATTCCTTAATTTCTCTTTCTGATTTTTCATTGTTAGTATATAGAATTGCAAGTGATTTCTGTGTATTGATTTTGTATCCTGAAACTGCTAAATTCACTGATTAACTCTAGTAATTTTGTGATACTATCTTTAGGGTTTTCTACATACAGTATGATGTCATCTGCAAATAGTGAGAGCTTTACTTCTTCTTTTCCGATCTGGATTCCTTTTACTTCTTTTTCTTCTCTGATCGCTATAGCTAGGACATCCAGAACTATGTTGAATAACAGTAGTGAAAGTGGACACCCTGATCTTAGGGGGAATGCTTTCAGTTTTTTACCATTGAGAATAATGTGTGCTGTAGGCTTATCATACATGGCCTTTCCTATGTTGAGGTAGGTTCCTTCTATGGCCATTTTTTTTTTTTGAAGAGTTTTAATCATAAATGGGTGCTGTATTTTGTCAAAGGCTTTTTCTGCATCTACTGAGATGACCATATGGTTTTTATCATTCAGTTTGTTATTATGGTGTATCACATTGATTGATTTTCATATCTTGAAGAATCCTTGAATCCCTGGAATAAACCCAACTTGATCATGGTGTATGAGCTTTTTGATGTGTTTCTGAATTCTCTTTGCTAAAATTTTGTTGAGGATTTTGCATCCATGTTCATCAGTGACATTGGCCTACAGTTTTCTTTTTTTGTGTGTTGTCTTTGTCTGGTTTTGGTATCAGGGTGATGGTGGCCTCATAGACTGAGTTTGAAAGTGTTCCTTCCTCTGCAATTTTTTGACAGAATTTTGGAAGGATAAGCATTAACTCTTCTCTAAATGTTTGATAGAATTCTCTTGTGAAGACATCTGGTCCTGGGCTTTTGTTTTTTGGGAGATGTTTGATCACAGCTTCAATTTCAGTGCTTGTAATTGGGTTGTTCATAATTTCTGTTTCTTCCTTGTTCAGTCTTGGAAGATTGAACTTTTCTAAGAATCTGTCCATTTCTTCCAGGTTATCCATTTTATTGTCTTATAGTTGTTCTTAATAGTCTCTTCTAATCCTTTGTATTTCTGCTTTGTCTGTTGTAACCTCTCCTTTTTCATTTCTAATTTTGTTGATGTGATTTTTCTACCTTTTTTCCTTGATGAGTTGGCTAATGGCTTGTTAATTTTATCTTCTCAAAGAACTTGCTTTTAGTTTTATTAATCTTTACTATTGTTTTTGTATTTCTTTTTCATTTATTTCTGCTCAGATCTTTATGATTTATTTCTTTCTACTAATTTTGGGTGGGGGGTTGGTTTTATTCAGTTGTTTTAGGTGTAAAGTTAGGTTGTCTATTCAATGTTTTTCTTGTTTCTTGAGGTAGGATTACATTGCTATTATCTTCCCTCTTAGAACTGCTTTTGCTGCATCCCATACATTTTGAGTTGTTGTGTCTTCATTGTCATTAGTTTCTAGAAATTTTTTGATTTCCCTTTTGATTTCTTCAGTAACCTGTTGCTTATTTAGAAATGTGTTGTTTAATCTCCATGTGTTTGTGTTTCTTACAGTTTTTTCTTGTAATTGATATCTAGTCTCATAGTATTGTGGTCAGAGAGGATGCTTGATCCGATTTCAATTTTCTTAAATTTACTGAGGTTTGATTTGTGACCCAAGATGTAGTCTATCCTGGAGAATGTTCCACATGCACTTGAGAAGAAGGTGTATTCTGTATTTGGATGGAATGTCCTGAGGATATCAGTGAGATCCACCTCATCTAATGTTATCATTTAAGACTTATGTTTCCTTATTAGTTTTCTGTTTTGATGATCTGCCCATTGTTGTGAGTGGGGTATTAAAGACTCCTACTATGACTGTGTTACTGTCAATTTCTCCTTTTATGTCTTAGTGTTTGTTGTAGGTATTGAGGTGCTCCTATGTTGGGAGCATAGATATTTACAATTGTATGTCTTCCTCTTTGATTGATCCCTTGATCATTATGTAGTGTCCTTCCTTATCTCTTGCAATCTTCTTTATTTTAAGGTCTATTTTGTCTGATAGGAGGATTGCTACTCCAGCTTTCTTTTGCTTACCATTTGCATGGAATATATTTTTCTATCCTCTCACTTTCAGTCTATATTTATCTATAGATCTGAAGTGGGTTTCTTGTAGACAACATGTGTATGGGTATTGTGTTTTCAACCAATCTGTGTGTTTCGGTTGGAGTATTTAATCTATTTACATTTAAATTAATTATTGATATATATGTTCCTATTGCCATTTTCTTAATTGTTTGGGGTTAATTTTGCAGATATTTTTCTTTTCTTGTCTTATTTCTTGGGCTATATAAGTCTCTTTAACATTGTTGTAAAGCTGGTTTGATGGTACTGAATTCTCTTAATTTTGCTTGACTGAAAAGCTTTTTATTTCTCCATCAATTTTGAATGGGATCCTTGCTGGGGACAGTAATCTTGGCTGTAGAGTTTTCTCTTTCAGTACTTTAAATATATCCTGCCATTCCCTTCTGGCCTGCAGTTTCTACTGAAAGATCAGCTGTTAAACCTATGTGGTTTTACCTTGTGTGTTACTCAGTTCTAATGAGATGAATGAAACTGGAGCCCATTATACATAGTGAAGTAAGCCAGAAAGATGAAGACCAATACAGTATACTAATGCATATATATGGAATTTTAAAAGATGGTAACAATAACCCTATATGCAAAACAGAAAAAAAGACACAGATGTACAGAACAGACTTTGGGACTCTGTGGGAGAAGGTGAGGGTGGGATGTTCTGAGAGAATAGCATTGAAACAAGTATACTACCAAGGATGAAACAGATCACCAGCCCAGGTTGGATGCATGAGACAAGTGCTCAGGGCTGGTGCACTGGGAAGACCCAGAGGGATGGGATGGAGAGGGAGGTGGAAGGGGGGATCGGGATGGGAAACACATGTAAATCCATGGCTGATTCATGTCAATGTATGGCAAAAATCACTACAATATTGTAAAGTAATTAGCCTCCAACTAATAAAAATAAAGGGAAAAAAAAGAAAATTTTTAAATTAAAATTTTTAAAAAAGAGCGAGAAAAAAAAAAGGAAAACACAGAACTGCAAAAGCCTGACATTGAGGCAGAGGTTTATAACAACATTAAAAATTGTGACAGAGGAAAAAATGCTCAAAACTTAATTGGATTTCTTAGTGCCAATTAAATCAACAACTACAACGGGGTGGTGGGGGGGAGAGAAAAAAAAGAAAAAAGAAAAGAAAAAAATCCAAATGAATCTACAGAACAAGTCAAAAAATAAGAATAATAAATGTTTTCTTGAGTCACTGCTATTGGTTCTTTTGATCGCTGGGAGTCACAGTCCCCCTCACCTCCCTAGGATGTCCTCCAACACTGTGCTGATCTCTAGACCTGCTGTGGGGTAGTCCAGATTCTACTCTGATCCTACTCCCATGTGTTCTTGTGTCCAGTGTCCACAGGTATCAGAACTAGTGCGTTTTCTTTTGTGGGAACTCTCAATGTCCTTTTATATCTTCCATAGACACAGAGTCTGCCTAGATGATCATGTGGACTTAACCTGCAGCTTGTCCAGCTGGTGGGAAGGTTTTGGGTCTTCTTCCTTAGCCACACTGCCCCTGGGTTTCAACCGTGGTTTTATTTCCACCTCTGCATGTGGGTCGTCCACTGGGGCTTGCTCCTGAGGCTGCCCTGGAGGACCTGGGTTTGGGCCAGGTATGGAGGTGGTGTTGCTGCTTGGGTTGCAGGGGTTCGGGGCAGCACCAGGTACTCAGGGGAGTTGACAGCTAGGGAAGCAGGAAATAAAGTGCTCTAGAAGCATATGGCAACAAGTATTGGCCAACACACTCCAGTATTCTTGCCTGGATAACCCCCTATCTGACGGAGAAGGCTGGCAGGCCACAGTCTACAGGATCACAAGGAGTCGGACACAACCGAGGCCACCCTGCATGCATAAACTCAAGACTTTTTTGCCTCTGGCAGCTCTGCCCCAGGGAGAGTTGAGCATGAAAGTAGCACATCTGCTTGACTTGTGGGGACCCTGGCAGTACCAAGTGTGCAGGGACACGGACTGCCTCCACCGCAGGAGTTATGGCTCTATGAGAGTCTTTTTTTGAGTCTATGTAGCTGGCAGTCAGAAGGCCTCTATGGCCGGTCTTTCTCCGTAGCTCTGCCTCTTCAGGCCCTTAGAGGGCCCTCTTGCCTGGGGTCGTCCTCTGTTGTTCAGCGCATCAGGCACATAGAGGCGCCCCCCTCACTAAGGCCCTACTCTGTAGATTGGAGCATCAGTCACTTAAAGGAGAGCCCTGGGTGGGGTCCTACTCCATAGTTCAGTGTGTTGGGTGTTTGATGGGCCTGCCTGTCTATTATTCAGCAGCCGATGCTGGGGTGTGGGGAGAGAGAGGCTATGGTGATGGCTCCACCCCCTACGTGTGACTCAGCAGTATCGCCTTGCTTCCGTGGCTGCCTGGCTTTCCTCCACTGGCATTTCCCACCACGATCTTCTCCCTCACATCCTCTCGATCTGTCTCTCCACAGTCAACATCAGCCCTTGCCCTGGGATTGTGCCACAATCCTTAAACTCCAGCTCCCAGCCACTGCACCTTCCAGGGCACCTACGTCCCTGTCCAGGGTATGTATGACTGCCACAAGGACCATCTGATTCTCATTCCACTTAGGCTCTCACAGATCAGCTGTTTCACTCTCAGCCTTAAATGTTTCTCCTCTGACTTAGACAATTGCCCTGATGTGGGGATCAGACCCCTGCTTCAGGTCCCCCACCCATCAGGGCAGGTCCAGTCCTACTAACACTCCTGTTTTCCCCCTGAGTTCCTTCATCCTGCCGAGTTTTGTATAGTTCTATATATTTTTTCCACTGGTCAGGTACTCCTGCCGCTCTCAGCTGGTGTTCTGCATGCACTTCTGTGTCTTAAGGTGTATTCCTGATTACCCATGGAGAGAGATGTACTCCATGTCCACCTACTCTTCCACCATCTTGTTCTCTGGCCAATGTTTTTTTAAAGGAGGGAAGATTGTCCTAGGTAAATATTTTTAAGTTTTCCTTCTTTTCTGATCTGTTTTGCTTTATTTAATTTGTCCTCATTTGAATCTTATCTAAGCAAAATTTGTTCATCTTCCCATTACTCTGATTTTGATGACAAAACTGTAGAATGGAATGCATTTTGATCCCGCCAAGGGAATTGTTTTATAGAAAGGCCATGCTAGGTTTCCATAGCCACTGCATCCTTCAGCTAGGAAGGTAACCTTTCATGAGAGCTATGGCTTCTTAATCTTTTAGTGGTAATTTCTCTTGTGAAAAGGGGGCCTGATAGAATCTTGGCTCACTAATTCATGCCATGTGGGCCAAAATTGAAGCATTAAAATTTCATAGATATAATATCATTTATAAATCATGTCATAAAAGCACTCATTTCCTGTAGACCTTGAAAACTAGGCATACCTTCCTCCAGCTGTTGCTTAAGAGTTCATTACATACATGCCAGTAATTGTGAAAAATAAAGCTATGGTAAAGGAAGGGGATATTATGTATCAACACCCTAAGATCATCAAGGTACTGTCTTTTCCCTGTAAACACACTGCTCACATCAGTGGTGATTTAACCTGCAAGCCTGCCTCCATGCAATGATGGAGCACCACAGAGTTGTATTCATAGGCCAAGCAATTCCAAGAGGGCAGCTTTCTCATTTTTTATGACCATATTTTGTTCAGATGGAGAAAGAGACTATTTATTACTTTCCTCAAGTTTCTCTCCAATAAAATTTCAATATGTTTAGTGGTAAGCACAGTAGACTAATTAAGTAGATGGTCAACATTTGCAACATTTCAAAAAATGACAGACGCTTCTTTTTGTTGTAGCAGATGGGAAGTTGATAATCATTTAAGTTACAGAAATAATCTGCCCTAGTTTACTACTCAGTTTTTTGAAAATTATCTTTGGTTATGCCTGGATAAAAATCCCTTTGTTCTTATAAAATGGTGGAAATTAGGAAAGCCACATTGAGCTGTTTCCAGGAGGTATATGGTACATGTTTGGTTGACTTGCAGATGCTAATGGATATATAATCATATTTGCCAACCATAAAACCTCAGTTGGTAAAACACTTTCATCTGCAATAATCCACCATTCTTGAAACATGCTAATTTGCTCTAATAATGCAAACACCCCTAAAAGTTTCTATGTTGTATAAACAACTAGTTGTGGTAAGCAATCAGATGCAAGAGGCCATTATATAATAATCTGGGCTTTGTTGCTTTTCAGGAGTTTAGGGAGTGGTGGTGTTTGCTTGCTTGTGTTTCCTTTTAAAAATTTTATTGTGTTAGCATTTCATAGGGCAGTATTAAGATGGATGCTTTGACCTGTCATATGAAAAGTAGGTGAACCATCTTTTTATTGCTTGATTTGTTGGAAGATTCTATATGTATTCAGTTTTAAAGATTAGCCCCAGGAAACTTGGAGCTGCTCTGCGGTGTGAATTCCTAAATCTAGTGCCTTTTCTCCAGGCTGGAATTGACCTAGACACAAATATTTGGTAGTGTAGAATTCCCTTCATCATTGATACCTGTTGTCCACATTCACATGGACACACTTTATATATGTTACCCACTCATGCCTCATTTGTCTAGTACATAATCTGATATGTGATTTTGTGCTAATTGGAATATTGGTATATTTGTTTTCAGCCTGATCTCAGCCTTCTTCAACAAGATGAAATACATTGTCAAGCAGAATATATCAAAATGATGCATCTCAGGATATATCTAAGCATACACATATTTGTGTGTACAGGGACATAAACATTTTATATATTCTAAACAATACACTTTGAGAGAAATTTCCTCTTTTCTTTCTGTCATGTTTACATATGTTCATGTACTTCATGTGGTATACTTTGGCCCTGAGAAAACCAGACCATTAGGTGTATGTTACCTTGACTGAAAAACTTGAACTATTAATAGCTTAAATTAGCAAGTTCCTGGTGGTCTTTTGGGTACGTGCATTTTTATGTCTACTTATTTTTTTCTCTTTATTGTGGAGAATTCCAAACATACGCAAACATGAACAGAATACTATAATGAACCTCTGCATATCTATCACTAGCCCCCCAAAACATCAGCTAATCAGTTTATCCTAACTCATCTTCACCATTAGTCACATTTCCCAAACCCAGTTTGTTTTATTTTGAGGCAAATCCAGGGTAGTTACTTTCGTTATTTTTATTTCTAAATAGTTCAGTTGTTGTTGCTTAGTGGCTAAATCAAGTCCAACTCTTTTGCAATCCTGTAGACTGTGGCCTGCAAGTCTCCTCTGTCCATGGGATTTCCCAGGCAAGAATACTCTTCTGTCTGTGGGATTTCCCAGAAAGAATACCCAGGCAAGATTTCCCAGGCATGAAATGGAGTGGGTTGCCATTTCCTTCTCAGGGGATCTTCCGACTCAAGGATGGAACACACTTCTCCCGCATCACAGGTGGCTTCTTCATCACTGAGCCACCAGGGAAGCCCCAAATGGTTCGGTATTACTTCTAGAAGATAAAAGCTCAGTTTTTATATATGGCCAGAATACTAATACCACACTAAAAAATTAAATACATTAAATTAAATAAATAAATAAATTAATTAATTAAAGATACATGTTTCTATCATAAAATATCCAGCCAATGTTTATATCTTCAATTATTTCATGTGTCATAAGTATTTATACCTTTAAAAGAGCTGCATCCGCACTGTTTATAATAGCCAGGACATGGAAGCAACCCAGATGCCCATCAGCAGACGAATGGATGAGGAAGCTGTGGTACATATACACCATGGAATATTACTCAGCCATTAAAAAGAATTCATTTGAATCACTTCTAATGAGATGGATGAAACTGGAGCCCATTATACAGAGCGAAGTAAGCCAGAAAGATAAAGACCATTACAGTATATTAACACATATATATGGACTTTAGAAAGATGGTAACGATAACCCTATATGCAAAACAGAAAAAGAGACTCAGATGTATGGAACAGACTTGTGGACTCTGGGAGAAGGCAAGGGTGGGATGTTTCAGGAGAACAGCATTGAAACATGTGTATTATCTAGGGTGAAACGGATAACCAGCTCAGGTTGGGTACATGAGACAAGTGCTCGGGCCTGGTGCACTGGGAAGACCCAGAGGGATCGGGTGGAGAGGGAGATGGGAGGGGGGACTGGGATGGGGAATACATGTAAATCCATGGCTAATTCATATCAATGTATAACAAAAACTACTGTAATGATGTAAAGTAATTAGCCTCCAACTAATAAAAATCTAAAAAAAAAAAAAAAAAAAATGCTACAAAAAAAAAAAAAGAGCTGCATCCAAGTAAAGTTCGTATATTACATTGATTGATATGTCTTTAAGGGTCTTCGAAATAGATATATACTCCTCTCCTTTTTTTTTCATTTCAGTTCATGTGTTAAAGATACTTGGTGTCCTACACCTTCTCTCAGTCTAGCTTTTGCTGATTGCATCTTCACAGTATAGTTTAAACTGTCCTTTGATCCTCTTACTTCTACAATTGGTAGTTGGATCTAGAGATTTGACCATGTTCAGATTTGATTTTTTGGATAATATAGCTACATATCTGATATTGTCTACGTAATAGAAAACAGATACAATAGGTCCCCTACATATGAACTTTCAAGTTGTAACTTATCTTTTTAGGCCACACCTTGAGGCATATGGGATCTTAGTTCCCCAACCAGGCACTGAACCCATGTCCTCTGCATTTCGAGCACAGAGTCTTAACCACTGGACCACCAGGGAAGTCCCCTCAAGTTGTGAACTTTCAAAGATGTGAACATGAGCACTCATGTCCAATCACTTAAGTTAGTTCACGTGTCTGGCATACATTGTCATGTGTGTTCATGCTTGACCAGTGATCGTGCTTCTGTGTTCCTTACAGTACTATATAGAGTACAGTAGAACAGTATCTTCTTTTCAAGCCCTGGATGCCCAGAAGCAAATGTAAAAGCACTGATGATGTAGATGGTATTGCTAAGAAGCACCAAGAAATAGCAATGGAGATAAAGTGAAAATAATTGAAAGAGTGGAGTAAGGAGGGAAAATGGTAGACATCTGTCATTCTTATAACATTGAGCTTCTTGCTGTGCAACACAGGGAGCTTACTAATGAAGACCTGATAGAATTAGAGGCCCAGAGAAAGGAAAAAGAGAGACAAAAAGAAGTAACTGAAGCGCCAAAGAGATTCATGATGCAGGAAATGGCAAGGGGATTTTATTTGTTTGAGGAGGCATTGTTAGTTTTTCTGTGTGTGCTTTTTAAAAAAGATTTATTTATCTATTTTTGGCTGCACTGGGTCTTGCTGTCCACGGTCTTCTCATTGTGGTGGCTTCTCTTGTCTGGCATGGACTTTGTTGCTCTGTGGGATGTGGGATATGGGATCTTCCTGGACCAGGGATTGAACCTGTGTCCCCTGCAATGGCAGGCATATTCTTAATCACCAGACCCCCAGGGAGGCCCACTGTTAGTTTTTGAGGCACAGGATCCAAAGTAGAATGGTACGTGAAGGTTGCAGCAGCTGTTCAGAATGCAATCCAGGACTACTGTGTCATCTATGATGAGGGAAGGGTTACTACCCAGACATCACTGGATTGTTTTTTCAAGAGGTTGATAGAACTGAGTTCAGCAAGTAACCAGAACCTGTGCCATCAATGTCGGATGTGAGTGAAATTGCAGCTTGCCCTCAGTCTCCTATTCCTGATGATCCTTCAGCTCTACCATCGCCCATCTCCTCTTTCTCCTCCAGTCAGTAACTCTTCTTACCGGTTCACATGCCAGCCTCTGTGTGCTAGCTGTTGAACGGTACTACTGTACTTTTCAAGGTACTATATTAAGGTTAAAAATGTTTTACTTTTTTGTGTTTGTTTTTATGCATTATTTCTATGAAAAGTATTATAAACTTATTACAGTACAGTACTATATAGCTGACTGCATTAGTTGGGTACCTAGGCTAACTTTGTTGGGCTTATGAACATGCTTTTAGAATGGAACTCATTCATATGTAGGGGACTTACTACAATGAAAGTAACTTACTACATTGTTTAAGACACTAAAAGGGCTTCCCTGATAGCTCAGTTGGTAAACAATCCGCCTGCAATGCAAGAGATCCCAGTTCGATTCCTGGGTCAGGAAGATCTGCTGTGGAAGGTATAGGCTACACTCTCTAGTATTCTTGGACTTCCCTTGTGTGGTTCAGCTGATAAAGAATCTGCCTGAAATGTGGGAGACCTGGGTTTGATCTCTGGGTTGGGAAGATCCCCTGGAGAAGGGAAAGTGTACCCACTCCAGTATTCTGGCCTGGAGAATTCCATGGACTGTATAGTCCATGGGGTCACAAAGAGTCTGGCACGACTGAGCAAATTTCACTTTCACATACTTAAACAATGTCTAGTTGTTTCTTTGAAAGATGTTAGCCCAGATCCACTAATTTAGTGATTTTCTTATTTTCTCATTCATTCTTCATTTATTAGATGTAATATTTCTACAATCAAAAAAATTCCCCTTAATTACTCTTTGGATAACAGTGGTACAGTTAGTGTTGAAAAGAGACGATAAAATTTTCATTTCTTTATAGTTTTCAAAATAATGACTTAGCTCCCTGGCATTCTTTATCAGGGCCCATTATTTTTTATATCATGAAGAACACAAACATTTAAAATTTATTGAAGTATTTCTATCCGTTATAATTATTATCCTTATTGATGCTCAAACTGTCCCATCTTTGCCCAGTAGGAGCTCCTTAGAATTGGCTATGCTCTTTTGACACATTTATGTCCACCATTCACTCTCTCGCAATTTTGTGTCTCAGAGATTCTGGAAATGGGTCACTCCCTCCCCATTTTATTCAGCCTCCCCTATCCCATTTTCAGTTTATTCCAGGTGTTCTGCCACATGATTTCAACTCTGGGATAGCTTCTCAAGGAGCTAGTTTTTAAATGTAAATGACTGAGATACACGAAAGTGCCAGAACACATTAGTTTTCAACAACATGTCTTATTCTTCTCACATTTTCATGTTATCTTAGGGAAGCAAATTCACCTGGTGTTTAGAATTCTGATTTTTTTTTCTTTTGTTGATCTCTCAGTTCCAGACTGCAAATTGCTATGGTCTTCAGCGTCTCCTTCATCACTGCCTGGCACCTGGTAGCCACCGCAATACTTGTTGAATGAGTCAATGATGAAAAAACAGATGAAAAAGATCCACAGTCTCCTTTTACTTTCAGGAATAAGTTCAGCTTTAGATACTGTGCTGTGAAACTGAGCACTGTATTAGCTGGTGAGAGTTGATACTACACTACACGGGCAGGATGAGGATGGATTTCCTGAGCCATTTGGCAGGAGGGCTTCAACAGGAAACGATCCCTCGTAGGAGAAGCATTCCCCGTGCAGTCTTTCAGATGCTAATTTTGACGAGCACCAAAGCAAGACACATGCTTTGGAGTGTTATGGGACTCTGTGCCAAGAGGTTGAAATAATTTAGTGAATCTGAAGGGGGTGGGGATATAATAGAATTATGGTTGCTTTATCCATTTCTTCTGCTCTGTTTAGGTGATTTATCTATTCTGATTTCCCTGAATTGTTCAGTGCCGAGATTTCATGGAAATAGGTGTTCTAAAAGCCACTAAATATTGTTTTTTAATTACCTCACGGCCTCAAAGGAACAAGTAATCCTCATCTTCTTTTTATTGGCACTAAAATTCTCTGTAACCACTATCTCCCATAAAGATCATTCTTTTTAGAGCCTTGTTTCTTCCTGAGGAATGTTGATTCTCTACATAGATCACTGCAGAATGGAGTCGGGCAAAGAGCAATCATTGTCATTCAAGTCAGGGCTTCACAATAAATCCGGGTGCTAAGAGCCGCTCTGATTGGGAAGAGTCCATGCGTCATAATAAAATCATTTGTCCCCTAGACAAAGATAGCAATAATTTTGGAACATGCCATGTGTCAGTGCTTACATATAAAGTTGGAGAACAATCTTGAATGGTTTCCTGTGTACTTACTAAATCCATGCTTATCATACACCTTATTCCTTAAATCTGTACTTTACAGACAGTTTTTTATTGCCTTCACTCCGAAGGTAAGTGATTTTTGAGCATTTAATCTCAACAAGTTAAGTTAAACCATCTATATGAAATGGACATTTTATGGGTCCAAGCTATTTGAACATTGGCAATTTTCTATTTTTTTCAACCTGAGTGGACTTTCACGAGCCCTCAGTCACCCTGGAGATAAGTAGGACCTAAAGAAGAGGATGGTTGATGGCTCATAAGGTGAAGAATCTGTCTGCAATGCAAGAGACCCAGGTTCAATCCTTGGATCTGGAAGAGCCCCTGGAGAAGGAAATGTCAACCCACTCCAGTATTCTTGCTTGGAGAATCCCATGGCCAGAAGAGCCTGGCAGATTCACGGCTGAGCAACTAAGCATACATTTGTATCTATTATTTACAAATATGCACATATATGCTATGATTGCTAATATACCAAGGCACAACTCTTAAGGCGAGGGTCAATAATATAATGGGTATAAATCTGTATTTTGTATTTGCTCCTAGTTTCTAAATTGTTTAGTTAGTTCTGTTCAGATCATCACAGCTTTAAACCTGGCATTGTGACTACCAAGAAGCTTGACCTTGGATGGGGATGTGTCAGTTCTGTCCAGTTTCTGCTGCATGCTTGTGTTTGCATTGGTAGTATTTGTGTCAATCTGTGGTTTCTTTGCAGGTATATCTTTAAGCCCATTGTGCACTTTAATAGGGCTAATTAATAAAAAATTAAATATAAAAATAAACATATAACCCAATTTGACTAGACCACTTAAATCAGAGTGTGTCGCAGTATGCTGAATGTTAATATGCTAACTCTCTGACATATGGATGCGTGATGCTGCCACCATGATGTAGAATGTTACATTTTAGTAGAACTTCATTTCTAATTTTTCAAATAGAAAATAGATATGAATGAAAGGTTAAATGTAATCTGAATTTTTTCCACCCACATGCGATCTTTCCACATGGCTTGGATTTCTCACAGTGTGGTGGTTGGTTTCTGAGAGAGACTCTGAAAATCAAGCATTCCAAGACCACAAGGCAGACGCTGTGTGACTGTGATCTAGCTTTGGATGTGATATAGTATCACTGCGACCATCCTTTGTTAATTAAAGCAATGACAAGTCTACCCAGATTCAAGGAGAGAAATATGGACCCCACCTTTCTACGGAAGGAATGCCAATTTGTTCAATCGCCAATTTGTGGCCACTGTTTATAAACCACCATGCTACCCAGTTAATGAGCCCCGTATATTTTGTCTGTAATAAACAGTCATCCAAGTTTACTACCTCTCGTGATAAGAAGCTCATTATTACAGAAGACAAACTATTCCTTTTTTGGATAGTATGAAATTTAGAAAAACTTTTCTCAAGTTAAGTGAAAATATACTGTTTCATAATTATCAGTTTTTAGTCCTCCTTCTGCCCCCTGGAACTGGGCAGAGCTTGTCAGTTTCCTTTTTTTGTTTGAAAGTAGATTTCAAGTAAACCTTTTTCTTTGGATGCTCACATTCTTAGTTGCTCTAGTTAAGTTTCCTATATTTCTCATGACCTTTAATCAACAATAGTTTATTCTTAACCCTTTTTAAAATGCTGCTAAATTTGAACACATGTTCCATTTAATATTTGCCCCTTGCTACAAAGTTATTTGCATATGAACTGGTTTTCCCAAAGAAAACATATGTATTTATTGAAGAATTAATTAAAGCATATTGCTAATACATAATTTTTAAGATCCTTGGAATGCCAGCATACTCCAAGCCAGTGAGAGCTGGTGTGGTAGACTGTTCTATATGCTTCTAGGAGCAAATATTCGTGCCCCATATGGCAAATAATCTCAGCCAGCGAACATACCACAGCATCATATTGAGTTGAAAGTGTTCAGCAATGTGCGTTATATACCCCTCAGAAGCCTCTCTTTTTGCCATATATTTTTGTGTTCTGGTGAATGGCTTCAAACCATAATGGCAGACAAAATGTATGCAGGTCTGCTGAGGATGAGGCAAAGGGACAGGAGGAGTATCATACTGGGTGTTAACATGCAGGGCTTCTAGCAGCTTGAGGAGCTTTTGATGAAAAGGTCAAGGTAGCAGATGGTAAAGATCAGCAGGAAATTAGGGATTGGTGTAAGTCCTTTTGACATTCTGAAGGGCATTGTAAAGCCTCCCTATAGGATTGACCAACAATTGTCTGAAATATCTCTAGAAGAAACCAAAGCTAGAGCATGTCATAACTCCTAGTGATTTAACAAAAATGGAAGACTGCTTGCCTGCATATAATGCCAAGAACTCATCTTCATAGGGGCTATGTTCTTAGGAACCTGTGTGATTCAGTTGGTAATTTATTTTCAGAAATACAGGCCTCACACCAGAAAGCATAATTCAATATTCTAGGTGAGTTTTGAACAGAGAAGGCTGAAGGAGAATTGACTTTGCTAAAATATTAATATTTTCCATCTATTATTTCAGTTGGATTTAGGTTTTTTAAATAGCTACTTTATACCGTTGACCTATCGTGAATTTTTTCAATGAAGACCTCCCGATCCTTTTCAGATGAAATTCTGCAAAACCAGATTCTCTTCCTCACCCCTGTTCTAACATTTTATGTGATTGTGGTGATGATGAAACCCAGGACTAATGTTTATTGGGCATTCATCATGCTCTAGGCACATTTAAGTGCTTTCCACTATCTCAGGAAATTTTCACAACAAACCTATGAGGCAGTTACTTATATTCTCCCCACCTTAGTATGGAGAAAGTTATAGAAGCCAGGCAGGTAGGTCTTACAGCCAGCAAATGGCAGAGTTGGGATCAGTATAGCACTTGTGGTGATACCAGATATTGAACATGCCATTTATGACATCGACTATCCCTCCCAGGTTGAGCTGTATTTGTAAACTCCAGGAGGACACGACTTTATGTGGGACACTTCTTGCTTGGTTGACAGAAATGTTCAACAAATGAATGAATGAATATGTTCTGAGTCAGTCAACCACGAATCCACTAAAAAGCGTATGATAGTCCAGTTCCTCTTGATGCAAACCAAGTGTGTCACTCTTAATGTGTAATGAAAATTATTTATTTTAATCTATGATTCTATAATTATGTTGCAGTTTAGTCACCAAGTCACGTCAGACTCTTTTGTGATCCTATGGAGTATAACTTGCCAGGCTCCTCTGTCCATGGGATTTTCCAGGCAAGAGTACTGGAGTGGGTTGCCATTTCCTACTCCAGGGGATCTTCCCAACCTAGGGACTGAACCCACATCTCCTACATTGGCAGGTGGATTCTTTACCACTGAGCCACTCGGGAAAGTGAAAGTGGCTCAGTTGTGTCCAATTCTTTGTGACCCCCATGGACTATACAGTCCATGGAATTCTCTAGGCCAAAATACTGGAGTGGGTAGCCTTTCCCTTCTCCAGGGGATCTTCCCAACCCAGGGGTCGAAACCAGGTCTCCCACATTGCAGGAGGATTCTTTACCAGCTGAGCCACCAGGGAAGCCCTTCCATAATTATAAAATTCCATAAAAACATCCTTCTGGGAGAGTCAGCAGCACTGAGGCAGAGCAGTCCTCTTTTTCAGGGCATGTTAGATGTCTCTGCTTCCCAAATATTTTAAAAGCTAGCAGCAACCTCAGGCATGAAATTATTTAATGGGCAGCCCTAAAAGAAAAATCAAGCTTGAAGAAAAGAGCATAAAAGAAATCCTACTTCCGACTCTCAGTGGAAAGCGCCATGGGTCCTGCCAACTTTAGAGAAATAAGGCACTCATCACTGAAATTATGTCAGAAGAAACAAAACCAAATTATGCAACTGAGCTTTCTCAAGGGTGGAGTGAGGAAGGGAATCTTAATAATTAGTTGTAGTAGATTGTTGAAAATATTGCCACTCCTTCCTATGGGACACCTCTCTGTGGAAAGATGATACATCCCCCCACCCCCATCCCACTTCTCTGATATCCAGTTTGGACAGTTGACTTTTTTGAGCCAGTGGCATGTGAGCAGAAGTGATGCGTGCCACTTCCAACAGAAAGTTTTCAGAATCCTTATGGAGCATACTGCCACATGGCCTTGTTTTCTGTGACAAGGTCAGCAATGTCCTAAATATGAGGATTCCAGTAGCTGAGTCCTGGAGTAAAGAACACATCTAGCAAGCCCATTATGGTCATGTAATACCAGCAAGAGTTGTTAAGTTGTTACAAGTAACCGAGCACTTGAGGCTGTTCGTTACCACCTCATGCCTTACCCAAGATGGCAGATACTTTAGTGCCTGTGCTTAAGGAGATCTGAACTGATGCTGGAGAAACATGTTAGGCATAAAAGAAGAGCAGCCCCTTGCTGTCCCAGCCACATTCAGCAAAGGAAGAACCCAGCACAGACACCATCTCTGAGGGCAGAGCTGGACAGACTGGGGATTGAGGCATACGCAGAGTAGATGAAATGCCAAGATGGGAACAGGCCCAAAGCTGAGGGCCTGGGAATACTGTTAATGAAGTTAGTATCTTCCTGAGGAGTGGCAGAAAGTAAATAACATTTATTTCTCCTAATCGTATTGCTTCTTTGCTATTAATCAACTGATTCCATAGACCTTCCTTTGAAATACAATAGCTCTCTACCACCTGTGAGCACCTCAAAATCACCACAGTACCTTAAAATCAATCAGATAATAAAACAGATTTTTATTTTACTTATTTGTGGTTAAAATAGTAGATTTAGGTTTTGCATCTGAGAGTTGGCTGCAGCATTAAGAAGTCAAAGGTCTGGAGCACCCCATGACCCCTCATAAATCTATAGGCCTATTCCACTTCAATCCACTTCAAATATTTGGCTTCTAATTAAATTTCATTGTACAAAAGGTTCTGCAACCAAAACTGTGTAGAAAACCACGGCCTCAGAGAAGGCCATGAGATCATTTCAGCTATGTGAACTGATTATCATCAGATTCTGCGGACTCTGTTCTGGTCTGTCCTAATCTCAACCCTTCTTTTCTGAGCATGTGACAGAAGAATCATCGCTGCAGAGATAAATATTCATGTGTGTTGCATTTTGCTCACAGGCACTGTATAAACTATATTTAGAACTCCGAATGTTGAGATGTACTGTGTCAACACTGAAATTTAATTACTGAGATGGACTTTAAATCCGTGTACCTTCTTGCACTGTGGAGTGAATATTACCTCCTGTGTTTATTCATTCTCCTTTATGCTTCTGGAGGAAAGGGTTGCAATCTGTTTAACGAGAACACCCACCTGCCCTTCTCTTCCAAGTAAATGAAATGAGCTCTCAGTTTCACGACTCTTTTATCTTTGTATTGTGAAAAAGAAATATTGTCTTGCTAAACTCTTTGGACACTTCCCAATATGTGATAGCTCCTTGCCACTCCTATTATCACTCATTCTGGTAATAAATGATAATGTTCATTGCTAGGATTTGTAAAGCTCTGTCAGTTAGCCCATTATTTTAAGCTCAGGTTAAGGTAAGGAATTTAGATTTATATGAGCCTGGTGCAGTTTCATTAGGAACCAAAAGCATTTTAATTTTTCTCTCACTCTATGCAAGAGACTTTATACATCTTAATGTTATATGAATCAGTGTTTTAATATTTCTTTCAAATGTATCTATTCTCTATGCTATTTACTGTCTTTGTCAAAGTCAGTGAACAGGAAAAAAAGTATCTACATGGTAACTCAGGAACTACTGCCTTCTTGGCCCTTATATAATAGCTAAGTGAATGCTTTTAAAACTGAAACTATCCCTGGGACTTTTCCTATCCCTGTATAGGATTTTTATTTTAAAATGAATATCATAAACCTTACGTCTGAAAACTAACAGAATTTTTTCATTTACCTGATGGCCTGTAGCCTTTATGTTAGAAAGTATGTCAGTTTGCTCCCAGTTGGTTAGATGAAGCAATTCTTTAAAACCGAAATGGAGAGATTTCTATTATATTTCAGCAAGCACCAGATACGAAGGCCAGTTTGGGTGGATTATTATTAGAATGATTTTATATTAGTCTTGATACATGGTACAAAATAAGCTGTAGGAAGTAGATACAGCCCCCTAAATGAGAAGAGACAAGGAGAGAAATGTATTTGATTGTCTGACACCAATTCATGCTGTGAGACGGAAGGCTGATTAGAAGCCCAGGCACTGGGAGAGCATTGTGTGAGTCCTGGTCAGTACATGGTGGGCATGTACTTGTCACTGGCTGGCCAGGTGTCCACGAAGGCCTTACTGCCCATCCAGTTCTCCTCAGCTTCTATCTGCGTACGGCGCTGTGGCTGGCTTTGAGAAGGCTGGTTAAAGGGCCACATTCCTTAGGCGCTGACACCTGGTGTAAGTGAGGAGCAGCCTGCTGCCCTGCTGCTCTGTTCTGGCCCTGGGCTGTCAGAAGGTGTAATGGAGCATGTGCTTGGACACAAAAGCCAGTTCAAATCACACTTCTCTGACTTACCAGTTGGATGACTCTGGGCAAACAATCTCTGAATCAGTCTCTTCATCTCTAAACTGGGAGTTCCCATGAGGATTAAATGAGATAATCCAGAAAAAGTGTCTGGTCCAATTTCAGACGTACAATGGACTCCTGATAAATGGAATTCGTGAAGACACCCCAACCCTCTGGCAATGAGATTCAGATCTAATTGAGTTTCAGTGGCAGAAGAGAAATGGCAGGTGGGCAGGAAAGGGAGGCTGGGATTAACAAGAGGCAGGCTCACAGCACCAGAAGGTGCAGACAGAGCCCATTGCTGGTTGTGGCGGCATGAGCTCATCAAGAGCATCCACCAAGGATGGTTTACCTGGGCCTTCAGGAACCTGGAAAGTGTACCAGGGGCACTGGGCTCCAGCCAGCCTGAGGAATGCCAGAAAGGGATGGAGGTAGGGTTGATTGATGCGGCGAACACATTTTGTTCCTCTCCTTTTTTACCTATAGATATTCTGCTCCTTGCTAGACACCGATCCTAAAAATGAAGGATGGACTTGGTAAATGCTCAGTGGTCATTAGTACCTTTTTTTTTTAAAGTCTGTCAAAAGAAACACATTTAAATAATAAAAATAAAACATTCCCCTATAATTTTTTTTAAATGAAACTATAGTCAAATAAAGTGTACAATGCCACTGTCTTCCACTTTTGGTACCTCCTTCTTGATCTCTGCTTTTCTATCGCAGCAAACTTCAGCATCTGTGTGTTAAACAGGACAAAAGAGATAGGTCAGTAATAGTCAATAGACATCTAAGGAGAAGAGAAAGTTAACTGAATTGCAAAGCTGATAGCACGGAAGGAATGCGCTTGATACTTGCCATGGGTGGAAGGCTGGAGCGCAGCACATGTGTTCTGGTTGGCTATTTGCCTGTTTGTCCTTAGGTCCATTTCTCTCCCTTCCCTGCTTTATTGTTAATCACAGGAAACACCTTTTTTCAGGTTCCCTTGACAACCAAATTCTGGGTAATTTTCATCAGCAAGAGGTACTAGCATAAGACTGGAGGATGGGAGGACTGAGAAAGCAAGGTATTTCTCCCAGTGCCTTTGGGGGTATTTCCAGTAGAAGCTGTTTCTCCTTTAGCACTTCCCACTCCCCAGGGGACATCCCTTCCCTCCGTGGCCTCCAGCTTCTGCTCGGCAGCCTCCATAGTGGTATTTGTTCCAGCCGGAGTATACTGATTTCTGGAAATATCACTTCCTGGGGGTATTGGCTTTCTGCTGCTGCCTATATTTGGGACGTCTCATCTTCCCTTGATTGGCTTTTCATGTCTTTCTGTGTAACTAATTCCAGTGTTGAATTTTCTCTACTTGAAGTACAGAGTGGTTTCTTTTTGTGTCTAGACCCTACTGATACATTACACATGGTGATAGGAACCTACTTCTGCCCACAGTGATTCCATTAGAATGGGAAAGCTAATGTAGTAGACGTGTGTCTACACAGCTCTGAATAAAAGCAAAAATGCATGAATAATGCACCAAAACGTTCCATCATAACAAAGCACTGCTTTGGTCTCCAATATTTCCTGCCATTGGCAAATATCTATTTGTTATTCTGAGGACTTATCATTAGGGCTAAACTCTTTCACATGACAGTCAGACACTTCTACAGGAGCCTGTAAGAAGTCTGTATTTTTCCAGGTGAGGAAAGCAGCCCTGAACTGAGGTTTCCTTTCACCCTGTGCTTTCTAACATATCGTTCATTCCTACTCACCGGAATGCCCGCCCATTGCCCTGGTGTAGAGGGATTTGTCTGGTGGGCAGGACAAAGTGCCCTGACCTGGTTTTCACTCTCTCCTTCTAAGTGAGAAAAACTGGAGATTTTTATCAAGTGATTAGAGAATAAAACTGGGTAATTTTTGTAAGAATTCAGACAGTAGCTAATAAAATGGGCCATTAAAATAATTCATGTCTGAAATTCAGCATTAATATGGAGCAACATGTCAGGTGGCTAGGGCTGACTTTTCAGAGCTCTGGTCCTAACTGCACAGTTGCCTGCATAATATTCAGAGAATCCACCTGAAGCAAAGGGAACTAAAGACTGGCTTAAGGGTAGCTTAAATGATTATTGAAGATAGCAAAATTCTACCAGAAACAGATAAACTGAGCATTCAGGTATTTAATGACTTAGAAACAAGTTCTTGCTTGATGACCAGCGCTCCTGCATGCATAGAGCTTTTTATCCACACCAAGTTTGGCAAACAGGGGGCAACAATACTCCTTACTTTCTCTTGGAGGGGTAGCAGGTAGATTCCAGTTTTATTCTTATAATCCATTTTGTATTGTGGCACCTGCCTTTTCACTGGGCTAAGTACCCTGAAAACTGGGCATGTATTTTAGTCATCTCTGGCTGAATCCAGTGGCAGCTAAGAGCAGGATCAGCAAAGGGACCTTGAAAAATGTATTCAGTGTGGCTAAGTTATATTATGGGCTTCCAAGGTGGGGCAGTGGTAAAGATCCGGCCTGCAATGCAGGAGATACAAGAGACACGGGTTTGATCCCTGGGTTAGGAAGACCCCCTAGAAGAGGAAGTGGCAACCCAATTCTTGCCTGGAGAATTCCATGGATAGAGGAGCCTGGTGGGCTACAGTCCATGGAATCACAAAGAGTCAGACAGGACTGAGCACACATGTCTCACATCCCTCACATCAAGTCATGTCATGTGGTATGTCTATACTCAAGAGGTGCCTCTATTTCCACCTCCCATTCCCCGGGGTTTGTGGAACCCTGTGTAATCAAGACCCACACTTTACTGAGGTTCTGAGCAACTTTTTAATGTGACCATCTTTCACCTGCCATTATGTCTCAATGCCTTGTACTAGGAAAGGACCTATCCATTCTATAAAGGAATAAGATTAAGATTTTAGGAAAGCTATAAAATAATGCAGCAATAAATTTTTCAATACCCAGTTGTCAGATCTATTTCACTACATTGCAAATACCAGATTACTTTTTTAATTATTTCAAACTCACACTGGGAATTATACAAGAAGCATACATTAGAGGAGAAAATAGGCTTACCTTTTCTATTGTCAGACTTCAGGCACCCACATGGATCTTCATGGTGGAGATTTTAGCAGCTCTTTTAATACTGCATTATTTCCAATCAGAGTTGAGAGATTAAAAAAGATGAACTCTCTGTGGATCCACTCAATTTTTAAAAAACTCATGTTTAAAATTAATAATTTTCTTGGGCATTCAACATTGAATAATAAAGCTGAGCTCATTCACTTAAAGTTTTTAAATAGCTCTGGATTAGTTCTCTGTGATACAGGAAACCAGTAACTGTCCCAGGATTTCATCTCTGATTGTGTGACCTTAGTCAGGTTATTGTTCTCAGTGTCTATTTTTTTTCTGGAAAATGCAGGTGCTAATGGTGTTTACCTTGAATAATTATTATGAGGATTAAATTGGATCATTTGTTTGTTTGTCATTCAACATCTCCTACATAATAGGCATGGAGCCTGTCCTTGTCGAGCTTATGGTTTGGAAGAGGAAATAGAAATTAGTCAAATGATTGCATGAATAAATATAATTACAGGTAGATAAAGGCTAAGAGGATAGCTGATGCTATAAGAATACATGACAGGGGGACTTTGCTTAATCTGGGCAGAGGTGGGAGTTAGAGAAGATTTTCTGAAAAAATGCAAATGAGTGAAGATATGGGGATTATTGAGTTAACTAGATGGAGTGTGAGTGTGTGTCTGAGTGTCTATGTGTCTGTGTGTGTGTGTAGGGGAGTGGTATTTCAAGCCTGTGCTCAGGTTCCCTCTGGGAACCCACCCCCCTGAGAAAACTATTATTTTCTTTCTAGATTTGTTTATTTTTTTTTCACCAAAACAAATTCTATTTTTATCTGGAAATTTAGGGTATCACTTTGACAGCAAGTGCTAATGTGGGTCCTCTGGTCATGGGTCTGTGCTTTGTAAAGTGTGAGGCTGGTGTGCATGAAGTCCATGTATCCTGGACACATATGATGGACAGTATTTGTCATTCATTCAGAAAACATTTTCCAGCCATCTACTCCTGTCAGGCCCTACTCCATACGCTGAGGATATGGAGATGAAGGACGCACAGGCTTTGTCTTCAAGGACTTCAACCCTAGAGTTTAGTGAAGAAAAGAGATACCAAAATATGTATTTATAATATGCCATATCAGAGCTATGTGTGTTTGGCAATATATTCGGTAGCACAGAAAGATCCTGGCTGCCTCTGCCTGAGAGTCAGTGAAGACTCCCCAAGACATGCATTCCAGAACAGGTTGTACAAAGATACCACATCTGTATACCCAGAACCTAGAAAGTGTCTGGTGCTTTGCGTCTAAACAATAAATGTCAGTTTAATTTACAAATGGCACAATACAGAGCTCTATAAGTTATTCTAAATGGTTCATGTATATCATGTGAGAGTCAACTTCTATGTATAAGGCCAGGAGTGTAAACAAGAGTAAATTGGTGAAGATTTTCTTAATACAAGCTAAAGAATACTAGCCTTGGTTCTCTGATCTTAGTGGTGGAAAGCAATGGAAATATTGTAAGCAAAGATAATGACATAAAAGTTTTGCATTATAGAAAAATCACTGTGGCAGCAGTTTAGAAGATAGATACGTGGGAGAAAAGGTTGAAAGCAGAGAGACTAGTCAAGAAGTGATGATAGTTGTCCAGAACAGGGATGATGACGTTCTAAGTGAAAGACAAAAAGGATGAATTTGAGAAACAAAGAAAAATCCAGCAAGAGCATGCGGAGTTAAAGGAGAACAAAGAGATGGAGATGATGAGGAAATGCTTCTGGCTACATGACTGCTGACAAACCTTAACTGAGATGAGGGTACAGAAATGCAAAAACAGTTGAGACAATACACAAAGAACAGTTCAGGGCCTGTTATTGATGAGGAGCACTACACACAGGAGAGATTATAAACTTACATATTTATTAACTCCTTCACTCACTTAGGGAAGAGAAGGCATCAAACAGAACCTTGGAGCCCTCTGTCTCTCGCTCCATCCTCTCTCTACTTTCTTCATCTCAGACCTCCTGGTCCCTCCTTCTGAGTCACTGAAGACCTTGTGAACTGGCTCACACCCTTTCTTCAGCCAAATTCTTGCTATTGCACAGCCATTGTCTTCAGACAAATTAGCTACTACCTGTTGACTTTTTTCCAGACAAGAAAACCAGAATAAGTGCTATGTGACATCTTGCCCCTGCTGGCCATCCACCTGGGGATGTAGAGAAAAGGGAGATGTGCCTCATGTAATTTGGCAAGGCGGGGACTGAAGTATCATGTCTGCTCAGTTGCTTAGTCATGTCTGCTCTTTGTGACGCCGTGGACTGTACCCTGCCAGGCTCCCCTGTCCATGGAATTCTCCAGGCAAGAATTCTGGAGTGGGTTGCAATTTTCTACTCCAGGGGATCTTCCTGACCCAGGGATCAAACTCACGCCTCCTGTGTCTCCTGCATTGGCAGGTGCTGCTTTACCCCTGAGCCACCTGGGAAGACTCGAAATATCATAGAGAGAAGCGAAGAATGTTCTAGACGGCAGATTTCCTTTTAAAAGAACTACTCATTTCCTCACATGCAAAAGATTCAAATTTTGTGTGTTGTCCTCATTCTTTTTTTTTTTACATGTGTATCCACTCACAGTTGTTAAGTTGCTAAGGATTAAAACTGTCAACATGATTTCTTCTAAACAACTCTCTGGGAAAGCACTTAAAGCTTCCATTTATAATCCATGTGTAACTTAAGGACAAGAATGGAAGAAGTATTTTTGAAAGAAAATAATCAATGAATCATTTATCAGTTCTCCTGCCCCTTGCATAACATATTGTAATTAGTATGATGTCTTTGTTGGCAAGTGATTATCAGACGAAATGCAGGATAGAAGCAAAAGAAGATTCTGTAAAGAACTGTATTGTTTTGCAGAGCTAATGGTGATGCTATCGCTGGAATTTTATGTGATCACATTGTTAATTTCTAATTTGATCTCCTTACTAGCAACAGGGTTATTAGCTCCTACCTTGAGTTCTTACTGCCCAAACTAGATAATGAAATCATGGTATGGTGAGTGTTTTAAAATAACTATTCATCTTATTTAGATGAATAAAAAAAGAAAATAAAAAGAGATCCAAAGCTCTGCTGGCCTTTAACAGGGCACGGTGTTAATAAATTAAACTTGGCAGAACAAAGAGATATTTTATAAACTATCTTTCTAAACTACTTTTATATTTTCCTTCTTTGGTAAAGAATGTAACCACACTATCCAGAGTTTCAAGATCACCTCCCAGACACTTTTTCTGAGACTGTTTGCTCTACTTCCCCAAAGTATATTTTCATTCCAATAATTAGTTATTGAATTCCTACCAGTTATGATACTTATTGGGGAATCAAAGGTAAATGGGACCCAACCTCTGCTCTCAAGGTACTCATACTGGAGTCTAAGGAAAAAAGAAAGAAAGTTCATTTGCTCAGTTGTATGCGACTTTTTGTGACCTCATGGACTGCAGCATGCCAGGCTTCCCTGTCCATCACCAATTCCCAGAGCTTGCTCAAACTCTTGTCCATTGAATCGGTGATGACATCCAACCATCTCATCCTTTGTCGTCTCCTTCTTCTCCTCCCACCTTCAATGTTTCCCAGCATCAGGGTCTTTTCCAATGAGTCGGTTCTTCACATAAGGTGGCCAAAGTATTGGAGTTTCTGCTTCAGCATCAGTCCTTCCAATGAATATTCAGGACTTGTTTCCTTTAGGATGGACTGGTTGGATCTCCTTGTAGTCCAAGGGACTCTCAAGAGTCTTCTCCAACACCACAGTTCAAAAGCATCAATTCTTCAGTGCTCAGCTTTCTTTATAGTCCAATTATCACATCCATACATGACTACTGGAAAAACCAAAGCTTTGACTAAATGGACCTTTGTTGGTAAAGTAATGTCTCTGCTTTTTAATATGCTGTCTAGGTTAGTCATAGCTTTTCTTCCAAGGAGCAAGCATCTTTTAATTTCATGGCTGCAGTCACCATCTGCAATGATTTTGCAGCCCCCCAAAATAAAATCTGTCACTGTTTCCACTGTTTCCCATCTATTTGCCATGAAATGATGGGACCACACGCCATGATTTTAGTTTTCTGAATGTTGAGTTTTAAACCTACCTTTTCACTCTCCTCTTTCACTTTCATTAAGTGGCTCTTTAGTTCTTCTTCACTTTCTGCCATAAGGGTGGTATCATCTCCATATCTGAGGTTATTGACATTTCTACCGTCAATCTTGATTCCAGCTTGTGCTCCATCCAGCCCAGCTTTTCTCATGATGTACTCTGCCTATAAGTTAAATAAGCAGGGTGACAATATACAGCCTTGACATACTCCTTTCCCGATTTGGAACCAGTTTGTTTTTCCATGTCCAGTTCTAACTGTTGCTTGTTGACCTGCATACAGATTTCTCAAGAGGTAGGTCAGGTGGTCTGGAGTCTAAGGGAAATATAGCCCTTAAATAAATGATTTCATTACAATGGAATAAGTGTGCTGATGTCATAGGTCATAGGTCGGTGCCTTGATGGCGAAGAGGGGGGACTTACTCTTATAGAACACTAACCACTTACCTGCAGAAATCTCTTCAGATTTGTCCTGATTCACACAAAGCCCATCACAGTCAGCATAAGAAAGAATGTGGAATAGAAGGTGCCCTCATGATGTCCCTTCACCCTGCATTTTGTCCAGAAGGGCCTCCTGGATTCCCTTAGGACATGACTCTAAATATGGGTTGCTGTATGTGTGGTAAGTCACTTCAGTCATGTCTGACTCTTTGTGACTCCATGGATTGTAGCCTGCCAGGCTCCTCTGTCCTTGGGATTCTCCAGGCAAGAATACTGGAGTGGGTTGCCATGCCCTCCTCCAGAGGAACTTCCTAACCCAGGGACCAAACCCAAATCTGTCTCCTGCATTGACAGGCAGATTCTTTACCACTAGCACCACCTGGAATGCAGGGGATAACTTTCAGTGGCTGCTGAAGTCATTATATAGCCATGTGATTTTAATTGTGATTCTTGGAAATAAATATATTTTTCTAAGAAATATAGAGAATGTAAAAGTACTGACATACAAATGAAGCTATTTAAACAGCTATTTTTTAAACACATCTAGAACTGATTTTGTTTTTAAATAGAAAGCTAGCAGTCCCAACAGTCAGTATTACAAACATGATATCCCATGATTTCCATTTGTAAGATGATTTATGGATAAACAGAAAAGAAGAAAAACATAACACGTGTACCTAATGCTTAAAAAGTTTCCCTCTCCTCTTAGGGAAAAAAAACATACTTCTCCCTTAGTATCATTGACTTTTGGGACCTTCAAAAGTATGAAAGATGTGTAAAACCTTCTTGTCGCATCTAGTTTTTCAGAAGACCTGAGTTATTAAATTATACCCCATAATAAACTGTTCTTAACTATGTCCTGGTATTGTCTTCTCAGGAAGGGAAACCGCAATAACATTAGGTAAATAGATTGATGGAATGGATAGATGGATGGATGCATAGGTGGGCAGATGAATGGATGAATGGATAGGTAGATGGATGGATGGGTGGATGAATGGTGAATAGATGAATGGACAGCAAGATAGATAGATAGATGGAGGATATGCCCCTTTGTACCCTTCACTTTTTTTTTTTTTATCTTTGACTTAGCTATGATTGCACATAATTTGCCTGAACAGTTACCTATACTACCACTGACCTTTGCATTGATGTGTGCAACCATTTAATAAAAGTGTGAAAGTGGGTTTGGGTGTCTGAGAGAAAATATAACACCATTTCTCATCTATCTACAGCTTCTCTGAGAAGGTAATGATACAGACAGTCAGTATCCACCAGGCAGTGTTCTTCTAACAGACTGACAGTTCTCCCAGAAGCTACAGTTGACAATTTAGTTGCTTAGAAAACTACAGGACAAGAAATGCAGCCTGCCAGAAGGGCAGCATCAGACTTTCCTCTCAGGGGACATCTTGCAGAATCCATACAACTATCCAGAAGCTATCCTCTTGGCATCCAAGTGACAGTGAAGTATAAGAAAATAAGGTTCATGCCAGGCAGATGTGAGCGGTACCTTGGTCTAAAAGCCTCATGCTTCACAGGAGCCTCTATCTCCTATAACAACATCATAGGTATAGCTTCCAAGAGCCCCACAAGGGTCATGCCAATTAGAAGGAGTCCCCACACTCACACACTCAAATAAACCTAAAGCTATGGCTTCCCATAAGGTGTTTATATTTCTCCCAACTGAGATGCATTTTATCAACCAGATGACATTTTTATCAGAAGCAATGTTGGCCTAGTAACATAGTTGATATTCTACATTAGGCTACATGGGAAAAGAACTGGAAAGTTAGCTGAAGTTCAAATTCTCGTGCGGTAAATATATCACCACGGCATACTTAAAATGTTAAAAATCTACTCAGGATAGGTTAAATGAAACAGAAATCATTCTAAGTACTTATAATCCCAAAGTGTTTAGTGTGTAAGAATCTTCAGGTCCACACACTGATTCATAATTCTCAAGGCCCAGTAACCATCAATAAACATCATGTGAGTGAAATGAAAGTCGCTCAGTAATGTCCGACTCTTTGTGACTCCATGGACAATATAGTCCATGGAATTCTCCAGGTCAGAATACTGGAGTAGGTAGCCTTTCCCTTCTCCAGGGGATCTTTCTTCGATCCCTTCTTCAGGGATCAAACCCAGGTCTCCCACATTGCAGGTGAATTCTTTACTAGCTGAGCCACAAGAGAAGCCCAATAAACATCATGTATGAGTATTAAGTCACTTTAGACCTGATTTTTACATTGAGTGCAGTTAGGTATACAAAAGTGAAATTGTGTAATTAAGACCTTTGGCTTTTATTGTATTTTCTATTTATTTCTTATATAGAAATATATATATTTCTAGTCCACCTTCCTCCAAAAATAATGGTCCCCTTGGCTTAGGGCAAAGAAGCTGTCTTGTAGCTGTTCACTATGGAAAAATAGTTCTCAGTCCTAGTGATAATTTGCATCACTTGGAGAAATTTTTATATGGGATAGGTGACTGAAGCTTACCCCAGGGACACTGAATTAAATGATTTGTGTAGTCTCCTTATCCCCATTTTTAAGCACTCCCCAGGTAATTCTAATACACAACTGAAGCTAAGAACCACTGCATTTAAAAATGCAAAGTTTATCTTTTTAATTTATGTAAACGTATGAAATGTGAGCTTTGTTTATTAACATGAGGCCTGGAGGACTTCTGGAAAACTCTTCAATGACTTCCTGCTTTAGCTTTTTTTTCCCCCTTTGCCTCCCCAAGAAGAATTAATTACTACCTCCTTAGTAACTTATGCATGCCTCTTTTATTTTATTTACCATGTGAAGTTATAGTTATATTTTAATGCCTACCTCTCCAGTTAAATAGTCAGTCTCTGAAGTAGAGGCCATCTACAGTCTATGTAATGTAGACTCAGGTTTTAACGTAGCTCTTGGCTCTAGAGCTCAATAAGAGCTCTAGGAATTGAAATGTGTGTCTGTGTTCAGTTGTGTCCAACTATTTGTGATCCCCTGGACTGTAGCCCACCAGGCTCCTCTGACTATGGAATTTTCCAGGCAAGAATACTGGAAAGGGTTGTTATTTCCTCCTCCAGGAATTTTCCTGATCCAGGGATTGAACCTGCATCTCTTGTGTCTCTTGTACTAGCAGGTGGATTCTTTACCACTATGCCACCTGGGAAGCCCCTAGGAAGTGAGGGTGGGTGTAAATCTGGGGGGAAAAAAGACATAAAGTATTGTTTTATTATTAACTGCAAAAATTCTTCTTGGACAACACTGATTTCAAATTCTAAGAAATTCAATGTAGACAGATCTGCACTTGTATTGTCATTGATAATTATAAGATACATGGCAGTTATCAAGTCTTTTATTTAAATAGTTTAGCCTAGCATCTCATTTTAAAAAACAAAGAAACATATAGTGACATAGGGATTGCTAACAAGTGAATGACTAATTCCATTAAGCCACAACAAAACAGAAATAACATCAGCCCAGGACTTTCCCCCTTGTTTCATGTCAGAATATTTGTTATAACTGATGCTTTCAATGAATTGTATACTCGGCCAGCCACAATCTGGATCTCCACACACCGAGATGTTTGGGATGCTATTAGTCAGTCTCTTTAGAACTGAATTCAATTTTGATTGAACATGTTTATACTTGTAAGCTTATAATTATCCTTGAGTTCATTTTAAGAGATGGTTAAAAAGGTTTCTGTTTCTTCCTTCTTGCTAACAACTGCTGTGTTCTCAGAGAGATTTACTAGTCTAAAAGATTTCTGGGGACATTAATAAAAGAAAGAATAAAGAAAGAAAATCCATAGTTTAGTCTGAGTCTGGAGGCATAAAGCAAAGAGATAGTAGGCAGTTTTCTACTGATTAGTTTTCCCATTTGATGTGTGTAGGAGGCCTGCCAAAGACACTCCTACCCAGAACTTTCAGGGCATGGGGAAAAGCTCTAATACAGCAGCAGAAAGTCTGGATATTCCAATTTGACTAATCATTCGAGTCATCTTCTCTTCATTTATGCAATAAATGTAAGTTGTTTACTTACCATTTGCTGGGTCCTGGTCAGGGCAGTGGTGAGTTTCCTTCCCTTTCTAATGGAAACCTATAGATACACAAACCAGATACACACACACACACACACCCTACTTGACTTCACATTTTCCATATAAAGCTGGGGAAGTTGCTGATAAAACTACTCCCCTGTTCTGAGAATGGTCCCAAAGGTCAGTAGACTATTCACTAGCCCATCGGGCCCCTCTGTCCAAGGGATTCTCCAGGCAAGAATACTGGAGTGGGTTGCGAAGCCCTTCTCTAAAGGCTCCAAGGGATCTTTGTGACCCAGAGATCAAACCTGTGTCTCTTAGGTCTCCTGCATTGGCAGGAGGGTTCTTTACTATTAGGGCCACCTGGGAAGCCCATATGAAGAAGTGGACTTGGCACTGAGTGTAGATTCTGAAGAAGGCAGTTTTCCCTCTAACAATTGTGGGGATCATTTCTGGTGGGAGGGCAGTGGGGAAATTGTATGCGTATCTCTCCAGATTTGCAATGGGCAAAAGGATTCTATTTTTTAAAAAGGTACCCTGATGTCAATGTATGGCAAAAACTACTACAATATTGTAAAGTAATTAGCCTCCAAATGATAAAAATAAATGAAAAAAATAAAAATAAAAAGGTCTCCGGATAATACAAGAAGGAGAGAAAATATTCCTGGTTTTCAGCTTTAAAGGATCAGCTTAGACTGCCATTTTGAAAGAAATTTAAAAATTGATTACTTTGGTGCTTCCCTGGTGGCTCAGATGGTAAAAGCATCTGCCGGCAATGCAAGAGACCCGGGTTCAATCCCTGGGTTGGGAAGATCCCCTGGAGAAGGGAATGGCAACCCACTCCAGTACTCTTGCCTGGAAAACTCCATGGACTGAGGAGCCTGATATGCTACAATCCATGGGGTCGCAAAGAGTCTGACATGACTGAGCAACTTCACTTTCACTTTCAAGCAAGCAAATGGACCTCTGAACAGCTGTTGACAACCTAAACTATTAGTAAGTAAAGGGCTTTTGTATTTTTATTGTCTCTTTACTAATGAAGAAACTTAGACTTAAAGAGACTGAGTGATGCATGCAAATTCACATTAACCAGAGTTGGGATTGGGAACCCTGGGATCTATCTGGCTTTTTCTAACATAATGCTACTCTGCTCTCTATGCTCTCACCCTCTGTCTTGGCTCTGTCTGGCATACCTCTTGTCCACCCGGCCCAGATTTCAGTCATCCAGGCTCAGATTAGGAGCACATAACCAGAGGCCTTCACAAAAAGAATGGGAGACTCTTCATATGAAAGTGAAAGAAAATGAACTTGCTCAGTCGTGTCTGACTCTGCCCCATGAAATGTCGCCTAAAAAGGCTCCTCTGCACATGGGATTTTCCAGGCAAGAATACTGGAGTGGGTTGCCATTTCCTTCTCCAGGGGATCTTCCCAACCCAGGGATTGAACTCTGGTCTCCAGCATTACAAGCAGACACTTTACCGTCTGAACCACCAGGAAAGCCCTAAGGGTGCCAATCAGACTCACCAAAGGCAAGAGTCCCATGCATTCCTGCACATCTGCCCACCCCATGGTATATATCCAGGGCTTTCAGAAGGATAGAGTGTCCCTGGGGACCAAAGGAATGACTGGGGTCAAGCTTACAAGTAGAACTGTTTTGCAAAATGTTGCTTACAGATTCAGAATTTAAACTGATGATGAGGCCTTGGGAAAGAAATAAAAATTCTAATCCTATTTCAATCTTTCTGGATCTAGAACTTTTTGTATTGACTCCACTGTGTTCAATGATGGAAAAAAGTAAAACACCTTTTCAAACCTCCACTAATCCTTCTGATCTCTACTATACCCTTGATTCGGGAGTGCTTTTATAAACAAGTACTGAGCTTCACTGTTCATTCCTGCCTTAAATACTTCATAAAATAAAAAATGAATGGGCAACCTCTGTCAGACCAAAAGAAGGATTGTTTCTACTAAGTGTTTAAGTGAGAAGTAATTAGGACATTTTTTTCAATAATACTAATATCTACTATATACTTCTTTCTATATCTATACAGAAAATAAATTTCTAACAAAAATATGTGAAATCTAAGTATATCTGTTTCTCATTGCATCTTTGTATTCTTCATGGAAGGCAAAAATACTTTATGGAACTGAATATTAAAATATTTAATTTTCAAAAAATAATCCATCTTCATTAGTATATTTGTTTTTTCACCATGGTTTTAGGTTCATTGCATCACTTTTTTCTTACATATATTTTTACAATTGCTTATTGCCATAAATTTGATAAAAGAATACCATTAATATTTCTCATTTATTTTTCTTTATCTATTTGCATTAAAATAAATCATCTTTTGTCATTCCCTTATGCATAAAATAATTGACTTGTTTAAGATTTCTTTTTTCTTTTTTCAGTTTTAGAGTATGAGCTTATTGTAAAAGAACAATTGTAGAGTAGACATTTCATGGTGAAAAAGAGCTGAGTGCTATGTCTACATATGAATATCCAAGAAATTATGTTAAAATAGGTTATCTCCTTATTGTATTACCTTTTCCAGTTTTTAGCTCAGTGTGTGTGTGTGTGTGTATGTGATAGGAATAGTGTTGCTTAAAAAAAAACTTCCATCTCTCTATAATATTTTATTATTTTTGGTAGTGCATACCAATGAAATTATGATCATTTATGCAGTTTTCAGGACACAGAATTTGATAACCTATGTGCTGTGTTCTATTCTCTACATCTGGAAAAATGATTTCATGGGAAGAGAGAAATAGGTAGGAATTAAAAATCTATTTTTGATCAAAGTTTAATTTAAAGGTATACTAATCTGAAAAACAAGACCAAGAGCTGACTGTGGCTCAGATCATGAACTCCTTATTGCCAAATTCAGACTTAAACTGAAGAAAGTAGGGATAACCACTGGACCATTCAGGTATGACCTAAATCAAACCCCTTATGACTATACAGTGGAAGTGAGAAATAGATTTAAGGGACTAGATCTGATAGAAAGCCTGATGATCTGTGGACGGAAGTTCGTGACATTGTACAGGAGACAGGAATCAAGACCATCCCCATGGAAAAGAAATGCAAAAAGGCAAAATGGTTGTCTGAGGAGGCCTTACAAATAGCTGTGAAATGAAGAGAAGCGAAAAGCAGAGGAGAAAAGGAAAGATATTCCCATTTGAGTGCAGAGATCCAAAGAATATCCAGGAGAGATAAGAAAGCCTTCCTCAGTGATCAATGCAAAGAAAGAGGAAAACAACAGAATGGGAAAGACTAGAGATCTCTTCAAGAAAATTAGAGATACCAAGGGAACATTTCATGCAAAAAATGGGCTCAATAAAGGACAGAACTGGTATGGACCTAACAGAAGCAGAAGATATTAAGAAGAGGTGGCAAGAATACACAGAAGAACTGTACAAAAAAGATCTTCATGACCCAGATAATCACAATGGTGCGATCACTCACCTAGAGCCAGACATCCTGGAATGTGAAGTCAAGTGGGCCTTAGAAAGCATCACTACGAACAAATCTAGTGGATGTGATGGAATTCCAGTTGAGCTATTTCAAATCCTAAAAGATGATGCTGTGAAAGTGCTGCACTCAATATGCCAGCAAATTTGGAAAACTCAGCAGTGGCCACAGGACTGGAAAAGGTCCGTTTTCATTCCAGTCCTTAAGAAAGGCAATCCCAAAGAATGCTCAGACTACCACACAATTGCACTCATCTCATACGCTAGTAAAGTAATGCTCAAAACTCTCCAAGCCAGGCTTCAGCAATACGTGAACCAAGAACTTCCAGATGTTCAAGCTAGTTTTAGAAAAGGCAGAGGAACTAGTGATCAAATTGCCAATATCCACTGGCTCATTGAAAAAGCAGGAGAGTTCCAGAAAAACATCTATTTCTGCTTTATTGACTACGCCAAAGCCTTCGACTGTGTGGATCACAATAAACTGTGGAAAATTCTGAAAGAGATGGGAATACCAGACCCCCTGACCTGCCTCTTGAGAAACCTGTATGCAGGTCAGGAAGCAACAGTTAGAACTGGACATGGAACAACAGACTTGTTTCAAATCAGGAAAGGAGTTCATCAATGCTGTATATTGTCACCCTGCTTATTTAACTTATATGCAGAGTACATCATGAGAAACGCTGAGCTGGAAGAAGCAGAAGCTGGAATCAAGATTGCCGGGAGAAATATCAATAACCTCAAATATGCAGATGACACCACCCTTATGGCAGAAAGTGAAGAGGAACTAGAAAACCTCTTGATGAAAGTGAAAGAGGAGAGTGAAGAAGTTGGCTTAAAGCTCAGCATTCAGAAAACTAAGATCATGGCATCTGGTCCCATCACCTCATGGGAAATAGATGGGGAGACAGTGGAAACAGTGTCAGACTTTATTTTTTGGGACTGCAAAATCACTGCAGATGGTGACTGCAGCCATGAAATTAAAAGGTGCTTACTCCTTGGAAGGAAAGTGATGACCAACCTAGACAGCATATTGAAAAGCAGAGACATTACTTTGCCAACAAAGGTCTGTCTGGCCAAGGCTGTGGTTTTTCCAGTGGTCATGTATGGATGTGAGAATTGGACTGTGAAGAAAGCCGAGCACCAAAAAATTGATGCTTTTGAACTGTGGTGTTGCAGAAGACTCTTGAGAGTCCCTTGGACTACAAGGAGATCCAACCAGTCCATCCTGAAGGGGATCAGTCCTGGGTGTTCATTGGAAGGACTGATGCTGAAGCTGAAACTCCAATACTTTGGCCACCTCATGTGAAGGGTTGACTCATTGGAAAAGACCCTGATGCTGGGAGTGGTTGGGGGCAGGAGGAGAAGGGGATGACAGAGGATGAGATGGCTGGATGTCATCACCGATTTGATGGCATGAGTTTGAGTAAACTCTGGGAGTTGGTGATGGACAGGGAGGCCTGGCGTGCTGCGGTTCATGGGGTCACAAAGAGTCGGACACGACTGAGCGATTGAACTGAACTGAACTGAATCTGAAAATGGGATCAACTTCACCACTCTCAAATGAAGAGTCTTATTTCAACCTACTCTTGTTATTGGGCCCAACATTCTCTGAGGACCTACTCTGACTACATACATTCTTTGGGGAGCTAGGGATATAAGAATCCAGAATATATAGGGATATAAGGGTCTCTGCTCATTTTTCTGTGTACCCTTCTCCACGAGAAATTCCTGGATCTCAGTATACATCTCATCCAGCATATAAATCTATTTTATCCAGTATATAATCTCATCCAGTATGTAAATCTCTTCCACTTCTGTGGTATTTCACTGTGCTGAGACTGTGCTGTGCTGTGTCTTGAAGATGTCTACTCGGTATGTTTTAAATCATGTCAGGGTTATTCTCAAATAAATGCATCAAAACAACATTCTTTTTGCCAACTTTCAATTTATGAATATGGATTAGCCTTAATAATCAAATTAGAGCACTACTTTAGAAGCTATTTATCTAATGTATTTTTCCCAATTCCATTTCACTAAAATATTGCCTGGCAATGGTCATCTACAAAATGGACAAATATTGAAGCCACCTTCAGGTTTGTTCTTTTTTTTCCCCCCCTCAGGAAAAAAACACACATTAAAGTTCACTGGTTTCAGTTATTTTTACTTATTTTCTAATATTCACTGAGATATAACTGAATAATTAATAAAAATAAAATGGGTAGTGGAGTTTGAGGGAAATGTATAATTATTTTTCATAAATAAAGGAATTAAGACATTGGGTCTTGGTTAAAAGAGATAATTATGGTAAAAGAATGTCAATCATTACCTCAAGAAGCAACAGAAATTTATTTTTCAACGTTGAAAGAGGAGATTAAAGAAGAGGCAACTAAAGTTTTTTTTGTTTTTTTTTTTTAAGAATTTACACACAGAACTTCTATTACATGCTGGCTTGAAGCTCAAATATTGTTTTATTTAATCCTCACAACAACTCAGTGAGGTAGGGCTAATTACTCCATTTACAAGGACACTGGCTGAGGAAAATTCGTTGTCTTTCTTCCCAAACTTAGAAGTCAGTGGCCAAGCCAGGATTAAAGCTTAGATCTCCTAAGAAAAATCATTTGGAGTTCATGGCTAGAAATTGAATGGGAAAAGCCAGTTTGCAATGGAATAGGAAGAAATGGCCTGGGACTCATCAAGAAAAAAAGGGAGAAGAATCAAATCAAGAAAATTATAAATGAAAATGGAGAAATCACAACAGACAACACAGAAATACAAAGGATCATAAGAGACTACTATCAGCAACTATTTGTCAATAAAATGGACAACATGGAAGAAATGGACAAATTCTTAGAAAAGTACAACTTTCCAAAACTGAACCAGGAAGAAATAGAAAACCTTAACAGACCCATCACAAACATGGAAATCAAAACTGTAATCAGAAATCTTCCAACAAAAAAAGCCCAGGACTAGACAGCTTCACAGCTGAATTCTACCAAAACTTTAGAGAAGAGCTAACACCTATCTTACTCAAACTCTTCCAGAAAATTGAAGTGGAAGATAAACTTCCAAACTCATTCTATGAGGCCACCATCACCCTAATACCAAAACCAGACAAAGATGCCACAAGAAAAGAAAACTACAGGTCAACATCACTGATGAATATACTTGCAAAAGTCCTTAACAGAATTCTAGCAAAATGAATCCAACAACATATTAAAAAGATTATACATCATGACCAAGTGGGCTTTATCCCAGGGATGCAAGAATTCAACATTTCCAAATCGATGTGATATACCACATATAACAAATTGAAAGATAAAAACCATATGATTATCTCAATAGATGCAGAGAAAGCCTTTGACATAATTCAACATCCATTTATGGTTTAAAAAAGAAAAAAAAAAAAAACCCTCCAGAAAGCAGGCATAGAAGGAACATATCTCAACATAGTAAAAGCCATGTATGATAAACTCACAGCAAACATTATCCTCGGTGGTGAAAATTTGAAAGCATTTCCCCTAAAGTCAGGAACAAGATAAGGGTGCCCACTCTCACCACTACTATTCAACATAGTTTTAGAAGTTTTAGCCACAGCAATCAGGGAAGAAAAAGAAATAAAAGGAATCTAGATTGGAAAAGAAGAAGTAAAACTCTCACTATTTGCAGATGACATGATCCTCTACATAGAAAACCCTAAAGACTCCACCAGAAAATTACTAGAGCTAATCAATGAATACAGTAAAGTTGCAGGATATAAAATTAACACACAGAAATCCCTTGCATTCCTATACACTAACAATGAGAGAACAGAAACAGAAATTAAGGAAACAATTCTGTTCACCATTGCAATGAAAAGAATAAAATACTTAGGAATAAATCTACCTGAAGAAACAAAAGACCTATATATGGGAAACTGTAAAACACTGATGAAAGAAATAAAAGATGACACAAATATATGGAGAAATATACCATGCTCATGGATTGTAAGAATCAATATAATGAGAATGAGTATACTACCCAAAGCAATCTATAGATTCAATGCAATCCCTATCAAGTAATCAACAGTATTTTTCAGATAACTAGAACAAATAATTTCACAATTTGTATGGAAATGCAAAAAACCTTGAATAGCCAAAGCAATCTTGAGAAAGAAGAATGGAACTAGAGGAATCAGCCTGCCTGACTTCAGACTATACTACAAAGCTACAGTCATCAAGACAACATGGTACTGGCACAAAGACAGAAAAATAGATCAGTGGAACAAAATAGAAAGTCCAGAGACAAAACCATGCAACTATGAACACCTTATCTTTGACAAAGGAGGCAAGAATATACAATGGAGAAAAGACAATCTCTTTAACAAGTGATGCTGGGAAAACTGGTCAACCACTTGTAAAAGAATGAAACTTGAATAGTTTCTAACACCATACACAAAAATAAACTCAAAATGGATTAAAGATCTAAATGTAAGACCAGAAACTATAAATCTCCTAGAGGAGAACATAGGCAAAACATTCTCTGACACAAATCACAGCAGGATCCTCTATGACGCACCTCCCAGAATATTGGAAATAAAAGCAAAAATAAACAAATGGGACCTAACTAAACTTAAAAGCTTTTGCACAATGAAGGAAACTATAAGCAAGGTGAAAAGACAGCCTTCAGATTGGGAGAAAATAATAGCAAATGAAGCAACTGACAAAGAATTAATCTCAACAAATATACAAACAACTCCTGCAGCTCAAGTCCAGAAAAATAAATGACCCAATCAAAATATGGGCCAAAGAACTAAACAGACATTTCTCCAAAGAAGACATACAGATGGCTAACAAACACATGAAAAGATGCTCAACATCACTCATTATCAGAGAAATGCAAATCAAAACCACAATGAGGTACCATCTCATGCCAGTCAGAATGGCTGCTATCAAAAATCTACAAAAAATAAATGCTGGAGTGGGTGCAGAGAAAAGGGAACCCTCTTACACTGTTGGTGGGAATGCAAACTCGTACAGCCACTATGGAGAACAGTGTGGAGATTCCTTAAAAAACTGGAAATAGAACAGCCATATGACCCAGCAATCCCACTGCTAGGCATACACACTGAGGAAACCAGAATTGAAAGAAAATGTGTACCCCAATGCTTATCGCAGCACTGTTTATAATAGCCAGGAAATGGAAGCAACTTAGACGTCCATTGGCAGACAAATCGATAAGAAAGCTGTGGTACATATACACAATGGAATATTACTCAGCTATTAAAAAGAATGCATTTGAATCAGTTCTAATGAAGTGGATGCAACTGGAGCCAATTATACAGAGTGAAGTAAGTGAGAAAGAAAAACACCAATATATTATTAACACATATTATGTTAACACATATATATAGAATTTATAAAAATGGTAACAATGACCATATATCTGAGATAGCAAAGGAGACACAGATGTAAAGAACAGACTTTTGGACTCTGTGGCAGAAGGCGAGGGTGGGATGATTTGAGAGAATAGCACTAAAACATGTATATTACCATATGTGAAGTAGGTCACCAGTCCAGGTTTTATGCATGAGATAGGGTGTGCAGGGCTGGTGCACTGGGATGATCCTGAGCGATGGAATGGGGAGGGAGGTGAGAGGGGGGGTTCAGCATGGGGAACACATGTACACCCATGGCTGATTCATGTCAGTGTATGGCAAAAACCACTACAAATATTGTAAAGTAATTAGCCTCCAATTAAAATAGATAAATTTAAAAAAAGAAATGGGTTGGGAATAAGGGGATTACTGCAGGCAGTAGTGAAAATAACCAAATGAGGGAGGCAGGAGAGTGCAATTGTATACAGAGGAGAAAACGTTAGGAATGGAGAGATTTTGAAGGAATAGGAGGAAATCTAACTAGAGGTTGGCAGGGGCAGGATCCAAACACCAGGTCACGAATGCAGTGCGAGATAGCTCTCTCAATCCAAATGAATGAAAACAGATACCAAATGAAGAAACTTCAGTAGTGGGAAAGATAGGGAGAAAGAAATATTCAGAGACTTAACCATCTCTAATTGCTTTGAAAAGAGATGAAATCATCATCTGAGGACATTAATAAGGCATGTAGAAAGAGAAAAATGCTGTCAAATGTACTTTGACTGCTGAAGAAAAATACAACATAGTTCAAATGGGTCAAAATTTAGACAATAAAGTACTACTTTAATGTGGGAATTGTCATAAGGCTGTGTTGAAGTGACAACTATATTGGCTGGCCATGAAAATGGATTTGTTCAGCCATTTGCATTAATGAGCATTTAAATGTAACAAGTATAATTTCAAGTGACTTAAGATGAATTAATAAAAGTCAAAGCTCTTGAATTAAAAAAATAAAGAATGAGAGAAAAGGATTGCAAAAAAATGAATGGCAACCCTGACTACTGACAGCTTGATTAAGAATTGTGCATAGCAAGCACATATAGAAACAAGCTTAAGTATGAGAGTTTGATGCTGGCAGTGCACCCAAATTATGACTGGGGACCACTTCAGTGGCACGGCAGTTCTGGAGTGAATCAGCAGGAAAAGAGACACAAAGCTACACTTTAGGCTGCCCAAATCATTTTGTTTGTAAATTGTTAGTATAAGTCTAATAACAGGTTTGTGACTTTTAAATGTAAGGCAAACAAAGGAAATGTGCTTTTTAAAAATCTTAAATTTGATATCTGATTAAGAATGGATTTCCTAAAAACAGCTCCTAAAGCACAAGCTGTAAAGGAAAAGACTGATACATTTGATTACTCATATTCATTATATTAATTAATTAATTAATATGCTAATTTTATTTTTAAAAGTTTCATCAATTTAGCTGAATAATTTTAAGTTTAAATGTTTCCAAAGAAAAAAAGTAAAAAGATAAGCCACCGTGGTGGGGGGGATACTTGTAACACATACAGACAGGAGGACGTAAAGTATTAGTAAAAAAAATCATTAAGAAAAAGACAAGCCACTGGAAAATATAAACAATAACCTGGACAGTTTCACAGAACTGGAAACATGGATAGCTGATAAACATGTGAAAATATTCTCCACCTCATTAGTAATCAGGGCAATGCAAATTCAAGTCCAAAATAAATACAATTATACACCCACCAAATTGGCAAAAATTTTAGCCTGAAAATATACAGTATTATTGAGGATGTAAAAGAGCAGCAGGAACTATTATATGCTATTGATAGGCATAGAAATTGGTCCCAGACTCTAGAAAACAATTTGGAATTACCTTGTAGTTGAACATTTGCTTACATTTCTACCTAACAATTCTACTCCCTACATATTTCCCTAGAGAAACTCTAGTACAGGTGTGTGAATGTTCATCATAGTAATGTTTGCAAAAGGAAAAAGAAAACTGGAAACATTTCAGATATCCACTGACAAAAGAATGGGTAAATAAACTGTTATGTACTCATAAATGACTTTTATTATAATAATAAAAATGAATTAATTATACCTAAAAGCATAGCAGAGATGAGTCTCACAAACAAAATGTTGAATAACAAAGACAAGTCACAGAGAAATACATGCAAAATGATGCCATGCATTATATATATATAATATGCAAAGTTGAAAAATTCACAAAAACAAATAATATTCTGTTTGTGGACACATACAGGTAGGTTAGAACTATACTAAAAATAATGGAGTAATAAATCCTAAAGCCAAAATAATGGTTACTCCTGCTAAGTTTGGAATACTAGTGTCTGAATTCTTAATGCTGAGTTTTTTTAAGCTTGGTAGTTTATTATTCTGTGTACGGATGAATACATTACCTTTAGTCTTTCATCTATATGAATTATTTCATAGTAGTGAATGTAGATTTGGGACAAAATTAAGTTGGAAATGAAAAATCAAATCTATAGGAAAAATTTGGTATTAGTCTACGAGCATGCATGTTTGGTTTAATGTGTAAATTTTTGTGACTTTCACCATAAACAATATAAAGAATTGACTGGTCCTAGCAAAGTCACAGTTCTTTGAAAGAGAGGTTGACTATTTGAATTATCAGGACAGATCAGTGTTTATTTTTTAATCAGTAAGAAGTACTTCATTATAATGAATATTATCAATTTAACTTCTGTACATACACAAGATTATTAAAAATATAAAGTATGCTTTTCCCAGAATATGTTATATGAAACCTCAGAGGTTAAAGTTTCTGTAATCAGATGTGTTTCTCAGTGAGCAGTGCAAAGAAATAAAGGAAAACAATAGAATGGGAAAGACTAGAGATCTTGTCAAGAAAATTAGAGATATCAAGGAAGTATATCATGCAAATACGAGCAGAATAAAGGACAGAGATGGTATGGACCTAACAGAAGCAGAAGATATTAAGAAGAGGTTGCAAGAATACACAGAAGAACTATACAAAAAACATTTTCATGACCCAGATAATCACGATGGTGTGATCACTCACCTAAAGCCAGACATCCTGAAATGCGAAGTCAAGTGGGCCTTTGGAAAAGGTCAGTTTTCATTCCAATCCCAAAGAAAGGTAACAACAAAGAATGCTAAAACTACCGCACAATTGCACTCATCTCACACAATGGCAAAGTAATGCTCAAAATTCTCCAAGCCAGGCTTCAATGCTACATGAACTGTGAACTTTCAGATGTTCAAGCTGGATTTAGAAAAGGCAGAGGAACCAGCGATCAGATTGCCAACATTTGATGAATCATGGAAAAAGCAAGAGAGTTCCAGAAAAATATCTACTTCTGTTTTATTGACTACACCAAATCCTTTGACTGTGTAGATAACAATAAACTGTGGAAAATTTTTAAAGAGATGGGAATACCAGATCATCTGACCTGCCTCTTCATAAATCCATGTGCATATCAGGAAGCAACGGTTAGAACTGGACATGGAACAACAGATTGGTTCCAAATTGGGAAAGGAGTACATCAAGGCTGTATATTGTCACCCTGCTTATTTAACTTATATGCAGAGTACATCATGAGAAACACTGGGCTGGGAGAAGCACAAGCTGGAATCAAGATTGATGGAAGAAATATCAACAACCTCAGATACGCAGATGACACCACCCTTATGGCAAAAAGTGAAGAAGAACTAAAGAGTCTCTTGATGAAAGTGAAAGAGTAGAGTGAAAAAATTGGCTTAAAACTCAACATTCAGAAAACTAAGATCATGGCATCCAGTCCCATCACTTCATGGCAAATAGATGGGGAAACAATGGAAACAGTGACAGACTTTCTTTTGGGGGGCTGCAAAATCACTAGAGATGATGACTGCAGCCATGAAATTAAAAGATGCTTGCTCCTTGGAAGAAAAGCTATGACCAACCAGGACAGCATATTAAAAAGCAGAGACCTTACTTTGCCAACAAAGGTCCATCTAGTCCAAGCTATGATTTTTCCAGTAGTTATGTATGGATTTGAGACTTGTACTATAAAGAAAGCTGAGCACCGAAGAATTTATATTTTTGAACTGTGGTGTTGGAGAAGACTCTTGAGAATCCTTTGGACTGCAAGGAGATCCAACCAGTCCATCCTAGAGGAAGTCAGTCCTGAATATTTGTTGGAAGGACTGATGCTGAAGCTGAAACTCCAATACTTTGGCCACCTGATGTGAAGAACTGACTCATTTGAAAAGACCCTGATGCTGGGAAAGATTGGTGGAAGGAAGAGAAGGGGACAACAGAGGATGAGATGGTTGATGGCATCACCAACTCAATGGACATGAGTTTTAGTAAGCTCTGGGAGTTGGTGATGGACAGGGAGGCCCAGTGTGCTGCAGTCCATGGGATCACAAAGAGTCAGACATGACTGAGCGACTGAACTGAACTGAACTGATACTCATTCTTAGAAATTCAGAAGTAAACACCTAATATGACTGCTATATTCATTTTTCTGTTAAAAACATTAATGAAAAGAGCAATATGCACAATTTAAGTATGAGAGATGGAGAGAGAATATAAGTGTAATCTCTAGCCAAGTCTAAAAGGATCATGCGTCAGATGACCTCTGATGGTGTCTTCTCCATCTCTGTCTTCAACACCTTGCCCTCTGCCACCACTTCAAATGTTAGAGTTCCTTAAAGATCCGTTATTGTTCCTATTCTCTCCTTAATCTCTTTTCTTCCCCTACAGTCCATTACCTGGTTATGTCAAGACTTCTCTATCTAAACCTGATTTGTCCAAATATTCTAAATTCATTTTGGAACTTCCCAGGCTCAGGTCCCAGAGGTACCTCAAATTTAACACATCTTTACCAAACCCTGTTCAATTACAGCCTAAAATATTGTGGCCTCTGGATTCTTCATTTCCACTCTCCACTCTCTACTAGATGGGTATCATCATCCCACCTAGTTTTTATGTTAGAAATACCTTCAATTGACTCTTTGCTGCATCTCATATATCCATTTTGCTATTCTGGAATGTTCTTTAGCTCTAGTCTCTCTTCTCTTTAATCCTTTGTCACACCTTAATCACCATCTTCATTATGTCTTAACTGGACTTCCTATCTTGTCATTTTATCACCATTATTTCCCAAATGCAGTTCATAGTTTGCACAGATTTATCATAAAAATCTAATCAAGTTATTTCCTAGCAAACATATGTTAGCTCTCTATAGGTTAAAATGTACAATGTAAACACACAAACATAGCAAAGAGGCTCTTTTACAGTTCAGATGTAAAAATCTACTTCTTTCACCTCATTTCCTGCCACTCTCTTGTGTATACTCCCTTGTGTGATGATAGTAACTCCTTATCCCCTGAAAGTGCCAGAGCTTAATTTCTTTGTCTTTTGTCATATACTATCTCTCTGTCAGGAATGCTCTCACCTTTTTCATTCAACAAACAAACTCCTATTCACACTTTAATACCCAGAAATATCACCTTCTATAGAATATCTTCTTCAACATTCCCAATTTGGACCTCCATTGTAACACCTAACACGTTGTGCTATCTCCTCAACTAACTCCATCCTTCTTGTATTTTCTGTAGCACTTGAAGGAATGTCATTAAACATTATGAATTCATGAAAAGAAGGGTAGATGGTACTTGTGTGTTAAATTTTTCTTATTATCAATCTTACCAAACTTAATTTTGGATGTAAAATTATTCAGGGTCTTTTTCTAGGTCATGTTTCCAGGACTGTTCTCACTTTGGTCTCTTTATTTTTATGTTTATTTTTAATTAAAAAAAATTTTTGGTCAATGATTTAATGATGTAGAAATTTAAGCAGTTTTTTTCTGTTGTTGCTGTACAGCAGAAACACAACATTGTAATGCAGTTATGTCTGTATTAGTCTCTCAGTCGTGTCTGACTCTGAGAGTCCACGGACTGTAACCCACCAGCCTTCTCTGTCCATGGGATTCTCCAGGCAAGAATACTGGAGTGGATTGCCATTCCCTTCTCCAGAGGATATTCCTGACCCAGGGCTCGAACCCTGGTCTCCTGCATTGCAGGCGGATTCTTTACCTTTCAAGCTATAGGGACGTCCCAAACAGGTTTTTAAATCAGATTTTATAAGGGAATTCCACAAACAGGGAGGGGCTTTAGACCTCTTATTTGGCTTCAGGCTTTGGAATAACAGGTTCTTAGTGGAACGGGCTCTTAGAACCTATCCATTTCGATCTGTTTGCTTTTAAAACTTTTTTTTTTAAAGTTAAGCTTATTGGGATTTATTAAAATGAAGCATTTTGCTCTCCTAACTGCTCATTAGTGGAAGCTCTTCCCAGGGCTTTTTTTTTTTTTTTTTTTTTTTTGACGACAAATATTCTATCTGTGGATTCGCTGATGAGTTCCTTTTTTCTCTGCCTTCTGAACTGGTCCTTAATTTACTAAGGAAAGTCTTCAGTATGCGTAGACCCAATGCTATCATGAGTGAGTAACTGAAAGTTGTTCAGTCATGTCCTACTCTTTGGACCCCATGGACTTATACAGTCCATGGGACTCTCCAGGCCAGAAACTGGAGTGGGTAGACTTTTCCTTCCCCAGGGGATCTTTCTAACCCAGGGATAGAACCCAGGTCTCCTGCATTGCAGGCGGGTTCTTTATCAGCTGAGCCACACGGGAAGCTAATGCTATCATATCCCCTCATTACAGAATAGAAAGGTGCGCCCTCTAGGTGAGGGAATATTGAAGGGCATCTCTTTCTCTGGGCTGATGCAACCAGAACCAAAGCATGAGTTTTAGCAAGCAGAATAAAGGCTGATTGCAGGCCCCACATGCCCCAGCCTCCCTCCTGGCCCTGTGCCCTTGTATAGGGGACAAGCTGTCCAGCCATGACCTACAGCTCTGGTTCTGACTCAGCAACACTGTACCTTATATGGTCCCACGACTGCCCTAACCAAGCATAACATTTGCCTAATTAACCCTGACAGCCAGCCTGCTGCTAGGTAACAGGCCTCTTAAACTACCTCGTTTATAAGAATCTTCTGATACACTGAGAGAAGCCAATCAGCCAACACAAATGGGAATTTTCATAGGCCTGTGACGGATTTCAATTGAAATGTGGTTTGTACCCAAAGCTTTAATGCCCTGCTTCATATAAAGTACAGTTTCATTGCAAAATAGCAAGTCTAGCCTAAGCCAATGAGGTAACCCTAACTACATGAACCTAAGGCATGAACATACTGATATGAAAGAAAAAGGCAGTCACACATAAAACAAATGAATCAAATCATCCTATGAATTTAGGAAATACTTAAGTAAATAGAAGAGACTAAATGATATTTATTCATTCAATCAACAAATTATTGTTGAGCCTCTGCGATATGACAAGTACTCTAGACCCTGGGAAAAGCAGAAATTAACCAAATAAAAAACATTTATGGAATTTACAGTCAAATGGGAGGAGAAGAGTAAACAAGTCTCTATGGGCATTTGCCAGGTGGTGATGAGTGGTGTGGAGGAGAATGAAGCTGAGTGAGGGGACTCGGGGTGACGGGTGGTCAATTTGCTATTGATACAGGGTGGTGAGGAGAAAGCTCGCCAAGAAGGAGCATTTGTCAGACAGAAGACCAAAGTTTGTGAGCCAGAAATGAGTGAACATGGGCACTTGTGCCCATTTTCTTCCATGCTTTCCTTTTTCAATCACTTTAAAAAGAAGTTTTTAAAACATTAGCCCTTTGTGTTCCATGGGTGTCACCAATGTTTCTCCTCCACTTTGTCATGTGTTTTACTTTTGTGATTATTTTTGCACCAGAGGAATTTTTTTTTTGAAGTATAGTTGATTTACAATGTGGTATTAATTTCTTCTCTAAGGTAAAGTGATTCAATGATACATATACATACATTCTTTTTTTATATATTATTACCCATCATGGTTTATCACAAGATATTGAATATAGTTCCCTGTGCCATACAGTAGGACCTTGTTTTTTATCATCCTATATATAGTAGTTGTATCCTGTAACCTCAAACTCCAATCTGTCCCTCCCCCAACACCATCCTAGGCAACCACAAATCTGTTCTCTATGGCTGAGAGTCATTTTTTGGTAGATAAGTTCATTTGTGTCACATTTTAGTTTTCACATGTAAATGATACATGGTATTTGTCTTTCTGCCTTACTTCACTTAGTATAATAATCTTTAGTTTCATCCATGTTGCTGCAAATGAGATTGTTTCATTATTTTTTATGGCTGAGTAATACACGACATCTTCTTTATCCATTCATCTGTTGAAGGACACCTAGGTTATTTCCATGTCTTGGCCATTATGAATAGTGCTGCTGTGAACATAGGGTACATCGGTGGAGTTTTGATCAGAATCACATTCAAATGTGTTGATTTGGGCAGAATAGACATACTTACAGCTTTCAGTCTTCCCAGTGAGTGAAACTGGTAGTCCAGTCCTGAATTCCCCACAGGTTTGAATTAAGATTGTAATTTAGTATTTTAAAAATATTTTTGCTGTTATTATGAATTTTAGGAATATTTTAGTACATTATATTTTCTACCCATTAGTTCTGGTTATAAGGTAAAACAACTATAAGATAAAACTTCTCATTTTTAAACAATAAATATATTGCATTTGATCATTTTATCAAATGCTCTTATTTTATTAGCTTTTAACTTCCTTCTTTGTTTCTTTAAATTTTATTTTCTTTATTAACATGTAGTTGACTTATAATGTTGTATTAGTGTACAGCAAATTGATTCAGGTGTGCAATAAATTGATTCAGATATAGATATGTGTGTGTGTGTATATTCTTTTTCAAATTATTTTCCCTTATTTTAAAGAATACACACACACACACACACATCAATTTGCTATACACCCAAATCAATTTGCTATATACCTTAATCAATTTGCTGTACACTAACACATTATAAATCAACTATACTTCAAAACAGAAAATAAAAAATTTTAAAAATTGTAGAAGGAAGCTAAAAGCTATTAGAATAAGAGAGTTTGATAAAATGGTCAAATACAATATATATTGATTCAGATGTACAGAAGATTAATTCAGATGTCTATGTGTATGTATATACATATATTCTTTTTCAGATTCTTTTCCCTTATAGGTTATTAAAAATATTGAGTATAGTTCCCTGTGTTATACAGGATGTCCTTTCCTTCTATAAATTTTAAACAGTTATTTCATGTAAGTATAAGAGCTCTGTTTCTTCTTATCATTAACATTTCATATCTTATTCCATTCTCTAAAATTTCATATCTTATTCCATTCTCTAAAATTTCAAGAACATTGTTAAAGAAAAAAAAATAACAGCATACACATTTTTCTTATTCCTGATCTCAGCAACACATTCCTTTTAGTATTTTACAATTACTTATGAATTCTGGCCCTTAGTCTAAGAGAGAGGGTTTTTATTGTTGTTGTTATTATTACCTTAGGAGATATCCCTTTAGTTGTAGATTAAAACAATTTTAATTGGATTGAATGTTGGATTGTATAGAATTCTTTCTAACATCTCTTGAAGAAATGATACGGTATCTCCTTGAATGATTGATACAGTGCATTAAATTAATATAAGATCCACCAAAGATGTTTCCCAGAGAACACATTTCTTCAAGCTGGTTTATCAAAAAAAAAAAATAAGTGAGGGGAGGAAATTGTCATCTGGTCAAATAGCTTGGGGAAATATTGCCTCACATATTCACTTTTTAGAGACATATTAACTCTTATCATATGGAAGATGATAAGTCCAGCAGTCAAGAAATTCGGCAAATATATAAACCATAATGCTGTAGGGTAATTCTGTATTTGCAAGTAGATCCTAAAAGTTTTTATCACCAAAAATACCACATGCTTTTTCTATCTATTTGAGATGATGGATGTTTATTGAACTTATTGTGGCAATCTCTTCAAAATAGGTATAAATCAAATGATTATGCTGAATGTCTTATACACAGTGTTGTGTGTCAGTTATATCTCAACATAATGGAAAAAAGAAATTCAGTTAACTGTTAAACCCACCATTCCCAAATATTACCTGTCCCTCTTTCCCTCATAAAATACTGGTTAGTATCCCACTGATTTAGGGTTCAAAATAACACATTTGAGAAGTGTCACGTTAATAGTTTTACTTGTATTAAGTTGTCCTTGCCCTCCTGGAACAGAACCTGTTTGGTCGTAGAGTATGTCTATTTATTTTAGTGCTATGATCAGTTGGCTGGGTTTTTTTGTTAGTTTTATTATTTATCTATTTATTTGGCTCTGCTGGGTCTTAGTTGTGGCACATGGGATCTCTTTGTGGCATACGGGATCATTTAGTTGTGGCACATGGGATCTAGTTCCCTGATCAGGGATTGAACCAGGCCCCTGGTATTGGGAGCGATGAATCTTAGCCCCTGGACCATTAGGGAAGTCCTATATTGGTTAGATTTTGATTGAGGATATTTGGATCTGTAATTATAAATCACTGTCATTTTCCACCCCGACCCTCTTTTGGGTCTTTCCTAGCTTTCATTATCAGTGTGATGCTAAATTGTTTATACGAACTGGGAAATTTTGTTCCATATTTTGGGGGAGTTATAAAACAATTTATGCAGCATAGGAATTATCATGGGATTTTATTTTCTTCACTTGAAATATTTTCTATGAAATAGCCAAAAAAGAGATGAAGCCAAACACTGCGCTAACGGGTTCTCAGCAAGCTTGTAGAATGCACCCCCACCCGCCCCGTTAGCTGTGCTTTCTCTACTGATGATGCTTCTAGCGTCTCCATTTTTCCTCACTGTGAGTAAACATGATTGCTCTTTGCTCCAGAGGGTTAGCGGTTCAGACAGCCTCCTCTGCTTAGAAGCAATAACTCCTTGCTCTTGTCACCCCGGTTCACCATAGAACAGGAGGGCATCAAAGACAGGTCAGAGAAGCAGGAAATGATAGAATCCCAGCCGCGAGGATCAAACTTCCCCATGAGCACCTTGTCCCTGATGCTAGAACAAAGTGAGGTGACAAGGACGAGCCTGGCGAGGGGAGAGGCGAAACAGAGAGGGCTGGACTGTGAGGGGCCGGGATCCCTAGAAGAGCATCGAAGAGTATCGATCCGGTATTTAAAAACACTTCCTTTGAAGCACTGTTGGGACAGTGTTGGACACTCATGATCTGTAGGGTAAGAAACGGGGTGTTAGGTTCCCTTTTGAGACCAGTTCCTCACCCAGCATAGAACCCTTTATTCAGAGAAATGCCAAACTTTTATAGAAAAATACTTCACCGATCTTCTAAGGGCTTGCGCATGAAAACACACGAAGATGTTTATATGTTTTCCTTCCTGATACAAGAATTGCTCAACATCAAAAAGCAAAATACCTTAGCTGTTCAGGGCCATGCTCACGGCAGGCAGCTTGCTGTGCTTGGAGTTTGTGAAGCAGCTGCATAGAGCTTCTTAAATAAATGCACGCGTGCTGTCTTCCCATTTTTATGCAACAGATGTGCTCCTGAAACAACGTGGATCATAAATTAAATTGAGAAAAATGAATCTTTTTTTCCAGACTTTTAAAATATATATACTCATATATCAAATAACTCCTTAAGTGCTAAACATATATTGTTTTTCAATCTTTCATTAACTGGTGCATTTCTTAGCACTGGATCTTCAAATTTCAGTTTGCTTTCTCTCAGTACTTTCAAGGTGCAATAATCATTTCAGATATTTCAGCATATTCAAATGAACTTAATATTCAAAAGTGATTCTTTCTAAATAAGCTAGTAAGTTACCAAATTTTTTTTTTTCTCTTTGTATTTTCACATGCTGGGTAGCTAAAAATAAAACTAGTGTACCTTTGTGTGAAGCACCAATTGCATGAGATGTAATTCTCTAACCAAATCCTGGATGTATTTCTTTTAAGACAAAAAGAAACTGCTAAGATCACATATCCTTGAGTTGCCCTCTATAATGTTATGAATGCCAAGAAAGAAAGTATGTGTGTTAGAGGGTAATAATGGTTGGCAATAGAAAAATGGCTCCTTCTCCATGCTCCATCCCACTCTTCACAGAAGCACATTTGTCTAGGTGACTTGTTGGGAGGAACTAATTCATCCATTCATACACTCAAATTTCCTTCCACTTAGTGCTCATCCTATTATGTTTTAACATGCTTATTAAATGCTGTTACTTTTGTATCAGTGTACAAAGGAAAAACTGATCATAACTGAAAGAAGTTTTTGGTGGTATGTTGTAATATGAAATCAAGACTTGAATGGCCATAATGTTTTAACCAACACTGAGTTCTTTGAAGCGCCTTGATTAAAACAAAGCTAGAAATCATTCCTCACCCTTAATTAGAGAAAAATCTGATTTTCCTTTGCATTGCCTTCTTGAAAGAGATGATGAGGGCAAGTGCCACAGTGAAGAGCTGAAACCGAATCAAAGAATATTGATTTTGTGTCTAGCCCAGCTTGTGCTTTTTCAGTTTCAACACCTCACCAGGAAATACAGAGAGGCTGTTTCCACAATAAAGTCACCAGTGACTAGAGAAAATTATTGGGTAGGGAGATAGGAAAACATATCTTTCTCCACAGCAGTGCTTAAATGTTTCCCTTTTTAAAAATGTTGCCACTGTCCCTGCTTCCTATTTTTTGTGATTATAAAGAAAATGCCAAGATTGTGAAGGGACATCTTGCTTGTTGGTGGTGGCTCCCTGAGGCTGCATTTGTATCCACTGTTTTGCCACCAGCCCAGCCACTGCCTTATTCCCTTCTGTTAAATGTATACACAGCTTTCAGAGATGTACCACGGCGGCTCACTGTACTAATCTGAAGCCTACATCTAAGCTGCTTTGTTACCCAGCGTTTCAAGGTAGTGTGTTGTCATGGTCACTAAGTTGTGTCCAACTCTTTTGTGACCCCGTGAGTCATAGCCCACCAGGCTTCTCTCCATGGGATTTCCTTGGCAAGAATACTGGAGTGGGTTGCCATTTCCTTCTCCAGGGGGTCTTCAAAAAATCAAGGTATCAAACCAGCATCAACTGTATTGGCAGGCAGATTTTTTACACTGAGCCACCAGGGAAGTCCTTTAAAGTAGTAGAGGGATACAAAGAAACAGATGTGAGAGAGAACGTGAAGAGTTAACACAACTCAGTAACTAACAGGATGTGAAAGATGAGGAAGAGGGCAGAGTCAAGGGTGATACACATATCCTGGAGAATCATAGAGCCATCATCCAAACAAGTTAAATGAGATAATTTGGAAGCTGGAGCCATCTACCATCTGACATCTCTCTTGGCTGTGATAGTATCACCATTAATTCTCAAACCACGAACGGAAGGAAACAGTGCTCACAACACCACAGCTTTGAGCATTTAGATTTTCTTCTCTTACAATATGCAAATCAGCCATGGAAAGCTTGGGTTTTAGAACAGTGTCTCAATAAGGCTGGACACCATCCCGCATGCATTATTAGTCCTCTTAACAGCATGCTAGTTATGTAGGATTGCTAGCTACAAGCACAGCCCAAGGTGAATGGCAAATACTCTTACAGTCAGGGTTGCTCAAAGAAGTGGCAGGTCCAAAGCCATTTAAAAACTGGAAAGTGGCCTCCTGATAAATAAAACGGCACTTCTGAGGCTGAATATAGTTGAATGAGCTTTATGCTGATAGGAAGACTGAAGCTTGCATAGGGGAAGGCAGTATGCAAATGTCACTTCATGGACTTTGTTGATTGCAAAACTGGTGGCAGCAGTGACATGAGGGGTTCAGGACGGCGGTCACAAGTAGGGAGGAAGAATCTTCCCTGTCTGCAGAATGACCTAAGACATTAATTGCCAGGAGATTCCATTAAGTATGTGCTTTATAACCTTAGGAAGGTACAGATGACACTTAATTTTCTGAGAGTTTGCTTTGCAGTGAAAAATTCAAGAGACTGAAATTAACTTAGGTAACTTGATATGTTATGTCATGATTGCCGGAATTTAACAATGAATACACCCCTTGATGTTGATAAATCTACTGTGGGTCCCATCAATTACAAAAACACATATTCCCACCTTCTGGAGCCCCATATTTGTTTATTCTCTTTCCTTTGGAACACCATATATGGCCACCCTTGTGGTATGATTTGTTATTTATTAAAAAAAAAAATACAGAGCATACTTTAATCCCGATAGATGAAATAGGAATTTTTTGTTGAGCTATGGTTCAACTGACTGAAAAAAGGATTTTTTTTTCTATCTTAACTGAAGATAACTAAGAGCTGGGGATCTAATGTGCAGTATAGTAACTGTAATTAACAATACAGTATTACATACCTAAAATTTTTTGAGAGAGTAAATCTTAAATGTCAAGCACACACAAACTGTAATAATGTAAAGAGATGGAAATGTTACCTAACCAAATTGTGGTGATCATTTTGCAGTGTGTTCATGTATCTAATTATTACATTGTACACCTTAAACTTTCATATGTTATGTGTCATTGTTGTGGTTTAGTCCCTAAGTTGTGTCCGACTCTCCTGTAACCCTATGGACCATGGCCCACTAGCCTTCCCTGTCCATGGGTTTCCCAGGCAACAATACTGAAGTGGGTTGCCATTTCCTTCTCTAAGGGATCTTCCTGACCCAGGTATTAAATCTATGTCTCCTACATTGGCAGGTGTATTCTTCACCACTGATCAACCAATTGTCATTAGTATCTCAATAAAGCTGGGAGGAAATCTGATTCTGGAGGTAAATAGATACAAGAGGTACATATGAGTTTTATAAAATTCTGTGTGATAATCTGGGTTGTATCTCTGACATGTAATATATTCTCAGATATATCAGTAAGTATCTCTATTATGGACTTCCCAGGTGGCTCAGTAGTAACGAATCTGCCTGATGATGCAGGAGATGCCAAAAATACAGGTTCAGTCCCTGGGTTGGGAAGATTCTCTGGAGTTGGAAATGGCAACCTACTCCAGTATTTTTGCTGGGAGAATCCTAGGAACAGAGGAGCCTGGCAGTCCATGGAGTCACAAAGGGTTGGACATGACTGAGCGCACACGCAAGTCTCTATTATATCATCAAAAAAAATTATTGGTAAACTATTTAAAGTTCCATGGGGGAAAATGTTAGCAATTTCTTACTTAGGAACAGCTTGCATTCCACAATTATTCAGCTAAGTTGAACCAGTTGAGTGCCTACGGTCAGAGACATCACTTTGCCAACAAAGGTCTGTAAAGTCAAAGCTACCATTTTTTCAGTAGTCACGTATCAATGTGGGAGTTGGACCATAAAGAAGCCTGACTGCCAAAGAATTTATGCCTTCACATTGTGGTGTTGAAGACTCTTAAGAGTTTCTTGGACTGCAAGGAGATTGAACCAATCAATCCTAAATGAAATCAATCCTGAATATTCATTGGAAGTACTGGCTGAAGCTCCAATACTCTGGCCCCCTGATGTGAAGAGCTGACTCTTTGGAAAAGACCCTGATGCTGGGAAAGATTGAAGGCAAAAGGAAAAGAAGTAAGCAGAGGATGAGATGGTTAGATAGCATCACTGATTCAACTGGCATGAATCTGAGCAAAGTCCAGGAGATTGTGAAGGACAGAGAAGTCTGGTGTGCTGCAGTCCACGGGTTACAAAAAGCCAGACACAACTTAGTGACTGAAAAACCAAGTTATTACAAATAATGGCTGTAGTTCAATGAATATTCAGGGTTGATTTCCTTTAGGATTGACTGGTTTGATCTCCTTGCAGTCCAAGGGACTCTCAAGAGTCTTCTCCAGCGTCACAATTTGAAGGCATCAGTTCTTCAGCATTCAGCCTTCTTTATGGTCCATGTCTTACATCCATACATGACTATGGAAAAACCATATCTTTGACTATACAGATCCTTGTCAGCAAAGTGATGTTTTTGCTTTTTAATATGTTGTTTAAGTGTCATAACTTTCCTTCCAAGGAGCAAATGTCTTTTAATTTCATGACTGCAGTCACCATCTGCAGTGATTTTGTAGCCCAAGAAAATAAAATGTCACTGCTGTACAACTTTAAGTGGAGTATAAACTATAAAATATTGAATGACTATGCTGTAGACCTGAAACTAATAATATTGTAAATCAGCTCTACTTCAATTAAATGAATAAACTTTTAAAAAGGCCAAGATATTTTTGGTGACCATCGTTCCTCACTGGCAAATATCCAGTCAGTTTGCAAGTCAGCTATTAATAAATTGGGAAACATTTTCCTAAAGACACAAATTTTTTAAATGGTAGTTAGATTCTCAGGCTAATCCTCAAAAGCTAATTTAATCCATAATAAAATGGAACTCAACTTCTAATAGAATCCCCAAACCTAACAAGCATTTATAGCAGTGATTTTCAACCGTGGCTACACACATCACATTATAATCACCCAGGAAAGCTTTTATTTTTCAAAAGGATTTTTCCTAAGTACAAATACCAGACTTTACCCCAAGACAATAAAATCAGAATCCATTATCAGTAGCAGTGGTGGTAAATGGAGCTTGGGAAAAGGTACAGATGATGAAAGTAATGCCTGTACAGAGAGTGAAATCAGTGCTGTCTCTGGGAAGTGGAGCCAAGGCTCTGGGGGTAGAGAGTGGGATCTAAGTACTAAAGAGGAAGAAAGGATGTCCCTGGGAGAAGGAAGGGATTGGATTGTGGTGGTTTAATCACTAAGTCATGTCCAACTCTCGAGACCACATGGATTGTAGCCTGCCAGGCTCTTTTGTCCGTGGGACTCTCTAGGCAAGAATACTGGAGTGGGTTGCCATTTCCTTCTCCAGGGAATCTTGCTGACTCAGGATTTGAACCCAGGTCTTCTGCATTGGAGGCAGATTCTTTACTGACTGAGCTATGAGGGAAGCCCTAGGGATAGGATTTTGGAGTCAAAATCATCACATCAGGGATGTTGGCCTCTGATAACAGTAAAGAGTTTTTCAGAATGAGAAAATGATGGAGGGGTCTGGAATACTGGGCTCTAGCAGCCCAAGGATTGAGGCTGTGTTGATGAGGGGGGAGCTAGTAAGAAGCCAGTTAGTTGGCATCACTCACCACTTCCTTTAATCTGGTTCATGAGGCAGGAAGGCTAAGTTCCCTTCAATCTACTTTCTTATTTTGGAGTGAGGTTTTCACAAAATTTCATTCCTCATATATCTTCTCTACAAAAAGCAACGATGTAGTTCTTTTCATCCTCTTGGCATGATTATGGACACTTAAGACTAAGCAGAGGGAAGGGGAAAAGAGGGGGAATGAAGGGAAGCCAGTTCGTGGGCTCCTAAAATAGGAGCAATTCTGTTCATCTCCTGCTTCTGTTCAACAGCCTTCAAAGTTCAGTAGCTCTTCTAGTCATTTCTTTGCAGCCCCTTTAGTTAGAAACATAGGCACAAAGTGTTATCACCAACTGGTGAAAGCAAAGATGCAAGGCGGAGGAGCTTCTCAACTGCTTTCCTATGTCCTTCTCATTTTTATAGCGAGGCATAGAGATTTCTGACATTCTGTGATTGTTGCAATGTAGGAAGGTCTGTGGAGAAAACAACACTCACATTTTAATCAGATGCTCTCAAATGAGAGGCATTTTCTAAGTTCTATTTCATATTTCTTTTAGCATTTTCTAAGATCTATTGCTTTTGCTCTGTGTTCTAGTTCCCACTTTATGAAATTTTGTCTACTCTGGATTCACAAAATCACTGAGCTTAATGTATACACAAAAGAGAAATAGACAAACAAACTTGTGGTTACCAAAGGGGAAAGGGAAGAGGGGAGGGACAAATTATAGGTAAGGGATTAACAGATATGAACTACTGTATGTAAAATAAATCAGTAACAAGAATAAAATGCATAGCACAGGGCATTATACCCAATATCTTGCAATAACTAGCAAAAATACTAAACCATTATGCTATACTCCTGAAACTAACACAATATTGTAAATCAATTATACTTCAATAAGAAAAATGTTACTGGCCTAGAAGAATTTCAGAGACACATAAATGTCATCTCTTCTGCTGAAAAGAATGAAATTATTACCATTATCTTTTCTCTGATCAGAAAGTTGGTCCTTAAATAAAAAGACCCAGTACAGGAGAAGTTGTGGTATGGGGAGGTTGTGAATAGAAGGACTTCTTCCCAGGTACAAACTTACTGTAAGTAAACACAACAAACACACAGCTCCTTTCTGCACAGATTGCCAGCCAACCTGTGTATCAACACTATGCGGAAGACACACCTCCATGAAAGAAATTCTTCTCTTCATGAAGCAAGGGGTCTAGCTCAGTTGGAAAATCTGCATAGACTTCAAACCCTATCCCATCTCAAGGATACAGAAGAAAAGGACTAACATTCCTGGGCAGAATTAAATTGGAATAACATTCTACTTTAGTTTGTTTAGTAAGTGAGACACCATTAGCTCTGACTGTTTCAAGGACGAGTCCATCACGAAGTCATTTGACTTCGGGGGTTCTGCTAGAGCAGACAGATGCCCCTCTTAGGAATCCCTGGGTGCTGGAGTAGAAGAACTAGATCAGTGTGCCCTTTGACACGCTGATGATAGCCTATAATTTGGCAAAGATACTGTGCATAATGTAGTCAATGAAAGTCAGCATATTGGAAAAATGACAAATAAAACCTCCTTCTCTAAGTTATATACTTAAATTCTCAGTCCCTGAAGACCTATGTGTCAGCTGTTGCTTCTGACCTTTTCTAATTGAATTGTCCTTCTTTAGTGAGCTACATAAAAGTAGTTTAATAGATGGGAGCAAAGGGGTGCAGCATAACTTTTCCTATTAACAATAAATATGTGTGCTCAGTCATGTCTCTTTGCGACCCATGAACAGTAGCCCACCAGGCTCCTCCGTCCTTGGGATATTCCAGGCAAGAATACTGGAGCAGGTTGCTATTTCCTACTCTTCCTGACCCAGGGATAGAGCCGACATCTTGCAAATCCTCCATTGGCAGGCAGATTCATTACCACTACGCCACCTGAAAGAAGTTAAAGTGAAAGTCACTCAGTCGTGTCCTGCTCTTTGTGACAGGATTCCCAGTTCTTCACTGGCGTGAAACCAGCTCAAGCCTCTGTCTTAACCCTTGTTAAAACTTTTAGTTGTTTAAAAGTTATTTTTTAAAATCTGTAACTATGTGTCGTGACGAATGATAACTAGACATTGTGGTGACCATTTCAAAGTATATAAAAATATCACAGCATTATGTTGTACAACTGTAACTAATATAATGCTTTATGTCAGTTATACCTCAACTTTTCAAAAAAGTTATTTTTAAACAGAAATTTTCACTTTGAAAGTGAAACACTCAGAAAGCATTTTTATCAGAAGCAAGTTTGAGTCTGATTCTGTACTAGAACTATTTCTAAAGGAAAAGCTTGGTTTAACTCAAGTTCCAACTAACTTAAAAAACTAAGGGAAAGTGAGACAGTTCTTTTCTCTTCTAAAAACTAAAAGTGGCAGGAAAAAAATCTCTTATCTACTTAGATATTCTCCTACCTGATTATAATCTTTCATTTTTTTTTTCCCCTGCCTTAGTCTTAAGGAAAGTATACGCAGAAGGAATTGCTGATAAGAAAACTAGGAGAGAAAGTCAAAACCTTCCCTTAATTACCTTTATCAGGTTAGCAGGGAACAGGCACCTATGCCTTAGGTAAAGAAAGGTGATTAGCATTCAGAATACTGAAGACTACATCAATTTAGGAAGGGCATGATTTCAAGATAAGTTGAAGGGTAAGTTAGAAAGAAGCAACTTATTTAAGCTTAAGTATAGAACTAGGATCGGATCAAATAGTGATTGCTAATAAGAATTAAGGATTTGGTAGAACTGACTCCCTAATTATACCCAGAGTATTAAGTAGACTCATTATGTTTGAAAGGATCTTGGAGGTCAACCAATCCAACTTTAAATCTTTGGTTGCAAGGAACAGATGCCTCCTTCAGCTGACACAAGCTGAAGAGGACAATTTATTAAAATGTTACAGAACCTAGGACTGAAAGGAAGCCATGCCTGGGGAAGGAAGTACAGAAACTTGATCTTTATTTTCAGGACTTATCCCTTTATTTCTTTTTAAAGTTGATGCACATATCCATGTCAATGGCCTAAAGCCATTGTTTGAACAGGACCACAGCTGAAATTCTAAAAGGTGGTTTGAATGGTAAAGCTATTAACATATCCATAAAGTGGTGATAATAACTCTTGTGCTAAAAATACAGCTAGACAGTTATAATCTCTCTAACATGGATTAGGTTATTACATACAACTACATTACAGAATTTTAGTGATGAAAGACCTAAAGCCTACCTAGGCCAATCCTCTTATTCTGCCATCAAGAAAAAAATAATGTGGCCCAAAAAGAAGAAGCAACATGTTCAAGATTTCCTAGATAGTTAACAGTAGAACCAGAAGACCTGAGGTCTTTTGATGGCTGGTCTGTCAGACCAAAATCACTGCAGATGGTGACTGCAGCCATGAATTAAAAGACACTTACTCCTTGGAAGGAAAGTCATGACCAACCTAGACAGCATATTAAAAAGCAGACACATTACTTTCCCAACAAAGGTCCGTCTAGTCAAGGCTATGGTTTTTCCAGTAGTCATGTGTGGATGTGAGAGTTGGACTAAAAAGAAAGCTGAACACTGAAGAATTGATGTTTTTGAACTGTGGTGTTGGAGAAGACTCTTGAGAATCCCTTGGACTGCAAGGAGATCCAAACAGTCCATCCTAAAGGAGATCAGTCCTGGGTGTTCATTGAAAGGACTGATGTTGAAGCTGAAACTCCAATATTTTGGCCACCTGATGCAAAGAGCTGACTCATTTGAAAAGACCCTGATGCTGGGAAAGATTGAAGGGAGGAGGAGAAGGGGACGACAGAGGATGAGATGGTTGGATGGCATCACCAACTCAATGGACTTGAGTTTGTGTAAATTCCGGAAGTTGGTGATGGACAGGGAGGCCTTGCATTCTGCAGTCCATGGGGTTGCAAAGACTCAGACATGATTGAGCAACTGAGCTGAAATGAACTGTCAGACATGCGATACCTCGGGCAATGCTAGAATGATGGTAAACAAGAAAGAGCTTAGTTAAGAACCTGAATTCTCTGGTATGACAGTCTTTGGGCAAGTCCTTTATACGTTCCCGAACTTTCATTTGTATATTGGAGATATTAATTCTCCCCAAAGGATGGGATTGTTGTGAGAATTAAACAAAATGACCTATATATTACCCTTAGCACAATGTCTAGTACATATAAATTCTCCATAAATAATAGCAATTATTATTTATCAAAAAGTATACTTAACATTTTGCTGCTTATCAAATAACCCTAAACTCAGTGGCATACAAGAATGTTTATTTACCACTCATAGATCTGTGATCAGCTATAACTCCTCTAGATTTCAATGAACTTAGCTCTAATTTGGGGCTCAGATCTGCAGCATGGGACCCAGATTGAACGAACACTCACTATGTAGGATGTGTTGTTTTCATGATGGAGGGAAGAAATGTAAGAAAGAGGAAGTGTGTAATACTTAAAATCTCTACTGAGAATTGTCTCCTTGTTCACTTCTACTAATAGTTCATGAGTCAAAGCAAGTCATTTGGCCAAGCCTAAAGCAGTGAGGCAGGAAAGTTACTGATGCATGAGCAAGCCATGTTCAAGGAGGGAACAAAACAATCTAGCATAGGAAAGTTGATAGAAAAACTATGGTCATTGAGACAAGGGCCTCTATGGTAGCTTGAATGGTCTGAAACTAGAAATCACATGGACTATCCATAATACCTCACATTCTCAAAATTATGGGCCCTTTAGAAAAACCAGAGGTCCAGGGAAGACAACAGTTATTCAGAGTAGAGATTGGGCACATGATGTAATCCCGTCTCTGAGAAGCTTCACGGAGCAGAGGAGATGTTGCTGGAGAGAACGTATAGTGAAGCCTTTCTTGACCAGAGAGCAACCGCAAAGGGTTCACGTCTTTAAAGCAGCAACGGTATCCATTTTCATATGTCCAATAATAATAATTTAAAAACCTTTGACAAGTTAAATGATTATGTAAAAACTGTTTTCTTTTTAAGTGGAGCAAGTTGAGAGCCTTTGGGTGTATACTGAGGACGTCTGCTTGGAGACTACATGGAGATTATATGCATTTGCTCATGAGTTGTGACTTAGTTTATAACACAGATGAACACCACTGGATACCTCCAATAGCCTCACACATTTTTAAATTGTTTTTATTCTTCGTCATATATTGTTTACGTTTTCCTCAGTTCTGAATTAATGAGGAATTTAATGAGGAAGAAAAAAATATAATTCTGCCATTTTTCCCCTGGATACTTTCACCAGATCCATAAATTTCCTTCAGCTGAAAAAAGTAGGTATATAAAACATCAAGGTATCTCTAATATTTCAAAACATAATGTAAGGAAGATAAATAAATCAGCGTTACTTGTGCATCCTGTCTCTAACCAATAGTTTATTATGGAAATTAAGTACTGATGACGCTTTGAGGTTTGCTCCAGATTAGAGGGCAGAGCAAAACTGTTCTGTATGCTGGTTGCTCGCATTCCTCAGCACAGTCTTGCAGCCAGGTCCCCCTGCCTGAGAGGTCTCCTCCTGTTCCTTTATCTGTTTGGTCTTCTTACCCTTAGTCTGCAGCTCAGCTCTCACCTCCTACCTTCCCCAGTTCCCTCCAGCAGGAGCTGTTGCTCTTCCCTCAGTATTCTCATGGCACCTGTAACAGGATTACTCTCTCGATAGCCCTATTTTTGAAAACAATCACTGAGTCTGTTTCCCCGCCCTGAACTTGAGTTGAGATCAAGGGCAGCTTGGTCTTTCCCGTGCCTGGCACAGTGGCTCACACCTATAGTGTAGTCACCAAATCTTTCTTGAATGGATGAGGGTAAGCAGAATCAAAGCTTGATAAGATTAGAAACTAGAGAGGATATAGGGGTAGCATTTCAGGAAGATGGAAAATGTACACAAGTCAAGAGAAACAAAGGGCAGAATCTGATAGGTATAAGATGTACTAAAGAGCCATAAATGGACCCATGTGACTAGACTTGGGAGTTCAGAAAGAGTTGAGGGGTTATGTTTGTTGCGGGGGGGCCCCAAGAGATACCCATTGTCTTAGTCTGCTTGGGTTCCTGTAATAGAATACCATACTCTGGGTGGTTTAAAGAATAGGAATTCATTATCTAATAGTGCTGGAAGCTGGCAACCTGAGATTAAGGTGCCAACATGGTCGATTTCTGGTGAGACTCTCCTTCTGGCTTATGGGCTTCCTGCTATGTCCTCGTGTAACATGAAGGGAGCTCTGGTCTCTTCCTCTTCATATAAGGACAGTGGTGCCATCAGCAGGACCCTGACTTCATGACCGTGTGCAAAGCTAATTACCTTCCAAAGGCCCTATCTCCAAACACCATCAAAATGAGGGTAAAGACTTAAACATCAAAGTTTGGTGGGGATACGATTCAGCCAATACTGTATGGTTAAGGATCTAGTCCTGCTTTAATGAAGTGGTCCAAAGAGACCTCCACTATCCACCCCTGTCATTCCTGAGGTTCCATTGTTCATTTAAGAAATTGAATGAAATCCCAGAAATCAACATTTCCAATTGAAGGGGCTTTAAAGCCCAAGGGCAGGAGCAAAATAACCTTCTAATTTCTGAGATGAATGAACAAAGTAATTTTTGTGAGTGGTATCTTCTACTTCTACAGCAGCCATAAATCATACTTTTGGGAGCTGAACCATTTTACTTTTAAATGTACATTTTGAAAAGAACACAGTCATTTCTTATTATGCTCCTTTTGTACAATTTTGTTGCATTCATCACTAGTCAGAGTCCTGTTGATTCTGTGGCAGGAAAACTATTTGTTATATTTATAGTCCAAGTGTCTACTGATTAGCTCAGGCATTTTTGCATTAGCTGATCGGGATGGTAGTACAGCCTTAAAAGATTTATGGCTTTCTCCATTTACCCATGGTCCATATTTCATTATTTTCCAGACCTAGACTCCTTTTGTCCAGTGCATTCTTTTAGGAATCTTCCACAGTATGACATTTTTATCCATTTGAAAAGTTTATGCCCATCTGTAAATGATTCAAGCCCAGATGGAGAATTCTGCTACCTGATTTGCAGAAAGTTGTTGCTGCCTAAAGATTTGCTGGGCTTGTCCCATTGATAGATAGTACAAATATATAGTGCTAATATAATGGGCAAACTCCAGAGTATTACCATAGCTCCCAACTATCGAATGATATACAAAAATATATGACTTGGGGACAGCTGAAATTGTTTCCACACTTTGAGCTCTGCTTCCATTAGACTGGTTCACAATATTAGATTGAATCCCAAGGTGCTACTGATAATCACCAGCTATTTTTCCTGGCCAGTCTCTTTGTTTAAATATATTCTTTCATTATCCATGTGCTTTTGAAAAAAATAGGAGAATGTTTTTAATTGAATAATCTGTATTCTGCCAGATACTCCTTCTCCCTAGGAAGGTATATAGAAACTTACTTTACTATTTTTATTTATCCTGCCAGTGTAGTGTATTGATGAGAGAACTGAGGTCCAATAGTGTTAAAATAAGACATGAAATATTGATTGTCTTTTTTAAAATTCCCTTTTTGCTTCTGAGTATAGCAGATTTTAGCAGAAACTGCTGCCACTATTGTGTTCTCCAATAAACCTTCATTGTTGGAAGGGTTTGGATCCCCTTTGGGCTTTGATAAATGATTATTATGCTTTTGAAATTTTCACTTGGAATGCCCTGGGCCTTGTTTGCATTGGATCATAGAGGAAATGGATTAGAAGCAGTAGAAACAAAGGCCCCCAAAGGAACCATTCTGTGAAGAGGCGGCAGCCACAGGGATGGAGGCAACTGGACTCCTATCCTTGTTCCCTGACACTGGTTTCCCTTCCCCACTGCACAGTCCCCGTTGTAGGCTAGGGACTTCCCCTTGGGTTTAGGCCAAGTGAGTATGCTGATTCTTAGCACTGTGTTGCAAGGTAAGATAATAATTCAGTATACACCAAACCTGAATGGCTTTAGATAGACTTGTCAAGATGCTTGGCTAGGTAAGGAAAGCCAGTGGGACAGTGAGCAGAAAGTATGGGAACTGTACATAAGCAGAGCCTGGATTTGGGGTCAGAGACATCCCCATGGCAAATCTCTCTCAGCCAAAGACCATGCACCAGCAAGTCAAGAAGTCTACTGTCCTCTTAGAGCTCAGAGGAATCTGGTGAAATATGAAAGAGAACTTATTACACAGTGTATACACCACAACAGAGAATATCGCATCTAAAACAGCCAAGATTTAAAAAACCCTGGTATAGAGAAAGTGCTATTATTTTGCCCATCAAAGTATAAGCTTCTTGAGTTCAGAATCCAAGTCATTGAGCTAATGGTGCTCAATAATTAGAGCATCCTATGTGTGTGTGTATGTTTAGTCACTCAGTCATGAGAGCATTCTGTAAATAGATAAATTCAATGTAAGTCAGCTTTCTTTTGAAAAATAACCATTTTTGTTTCCTCAGTTCCTCCTCCGAAATTATCCCAAAGGGACATGTCACTCACTAGAAAGTTCCAGCTTGCCAGGCATTAAGAGAAAAATGCTTCGTAATATGTTTCCACAAATAAGAAGACATGCTTAGAAGCAAGGATGCAGGTGAATGAAGAATATTGACAGCCACAGATATTGGGATTGGTAAAAAAAAATAAGGCTAGCACGACAAACAACATACACCTGTGACCACGTGATGGCCTTTAGCATCGAGGAACAGGGGTAAACATCAAGAGGCATGGTAGCTTATATTTTATTGGTAGTAAAGTAGATGAAAAATCATATTTTAAATGATATGCCTTCAAGTATGTGCTACATCAAGGTGTTGACAGCATCATTTTTCCAAGATATGAACAAGTAAATTTTAGCAGTTTCCAAGTGGTAAGTATCTTGATTACCAAGGAGCAGTGGGATGTGAAGTTGGCCGGTGAAAACAAATGATTGATAGCTTCCTTTTAACACTCTTCCTCCCCGCCGCCCCCCGCCCGCATGGCTCATTATTCTGTTGCATTAATTTAAGCTTTCCTATTGTACTGAATTAGGGGCTAACATTCTCTTATCATCCCTATGGGAATCTTGATTGTTTATTTGTAGGTGACAATAATTGTTTTTATCGATCCCCAATTGTGGAAGGTATAAAAAGTGTCATGGCTGATGACCAGCTGGTACATAGTGCTATGTGCATGACTGACAAATTGCAAGATAATATTTGGCCCAAGAGGTGACCCTTTCAGAATTTTTTAAGGCATTTGATAGTTATGCCTTAAACTAGGTCTCTCCAAGCTAAGAAGCATAAACAACTTCATATATATCAGCTCAAGTCTTTTTGTCACTGATTCTATTGAACCTGCAAAAGGTCAGCTGGGGTGTAAGATTTATACTTCTTCCTTTCTAGTACACCCACACAGCAGGAAAGTTTAGAAATGGTGCAGCTACAAGAATTCCCAGATGCAGTGCCATCCAGGCCAGCGAATTCCCTTAGGAACCCAGATCATCAGGGCATTTATTTGGAGTGAAGTGAAAGTCACTCAGTCGTGCCCGACTCTTTGTGACCCCATGGACTATACAGTCCATGAGATTCTCTAGGCCAGAATACTCTAGTGGGTAGCCTTTCCCTTCTCCAGGGGATCTTCCCAACCCAGGGATTGAACCCAGGTTTCCCTTATTGCAGGCAGATTCTTTACCAGCTGAGTCACAGGGGAAGCCCCTTTATTTATTTGAAAGAATTCCTCTATTAATCCAGCAGCTGCCATTCTTCCACTGCAAGTATCATTATATGGATATTAGCTGGGAGTATTGAGAATAAACCACTTTGCTAGCCCAGGCAAGTATTGTGGGTAGGAAACTTCATATGATTTTACATCCCAAATATGTCAGAGGCACCGGGGTGGGGGTGGGGGGCAGAAAATGCAACTCTTTAATTAAGTGATGGTTGTAGGACAGGATACTTGGGCAGTATGAACCTCCTAGTCTGAATCAAATGCGACACAGCTTGCTTGAAGAGCTTTTGAGCTAATTGTTATGCTGTTTCTCCAGAGACAAAATAAATCAGTTGAAGCTTAAAAGCCATCGATATCAGAAATGGGGTAAAAATTTCCTTATTAGGTGGACAGATGGAAAGATCTTTGACCAGAGCCCAAACCCCGAAATTCCTGACCCTCTTTTCCTGTGGTAAAGAGAAGACAAACACACAGAGAAATCATTTTGATAACTGTACCCTATTTATCCTTTGAGGGTTCTGCTAGGAAAACCTGGCTGTTGGACTCTCAGAAACAACTATGTGAGTTGGACCAGAAAGAGCCAGGAGAGCTTATTTTGCTGAGTAGGGGTCCATATGTCTCACGAGCGATCCTCCCTTTGTCTCGGGGCTCTGATGCTATCTTGGCCCTTGACAGCAACTATGTAGAAGGACTAGCTCCTAGCAAAACACCTAAAAAGAAAACCGATTTGACTTAATTCAGATTTTTTTTCTCACTCAAATTAATCTTTACCCTCAATGGTATGGTGGTGCCTTTGGTTTTAGACAGCCCTTCCAGCACCTTCCAGGAGCAATTGTGTGAAAGAGAAAAATATGGAGCTTCTCTCTCCAAAAGATGAGGGAATGTAGCCACCACCACTGCCAGATAAATCTGTACACCCTTTCTATATACACCCCAGGCACTCAAAGGCATTCCCACATTACAAATGTACATTTGTTGCGACCTGACCAATTGTGTTATATGCAAGTTAATTACACACCCTACGTGCATGGAACATGGAACTGCCACGTGGCTAAAGATGAAAACAGATTGACTATCATGGGTGATGATTGCAGAATCATTTGATTTTAAAATGAGAGTAAACCTTAGGTATGCCTTAAATTATCTCATTCTAGGGAAAAGGAAACTAAGATGCCCCAAAGAAGCTAAGTTGTCCAAAGCTTCACATTCCAGTCATGTCACAGCTGGAATGGGAAACCAGACACCCTCACTCAGTTCTTTACTGTGCTTGGTACTAACTCTGAAACACACAGGTTCTGCTTTGTTACCCAATATTGTGATTAATTGCTTTAACATGTGTGGCCTTCCCCCACTAGACAGTGTCTCTTTAAGAAAATATTCATCACCAGCTTCTAGCATAGTCAGTAGCACATAATAGGATTCCAATGAATGTTTGTTAAAAAAGGTGAATAAGTGGGAAAATATGTGAGACCCGTCTTTTCTCATCGTGTGCAAATAAATGCTGTAGTTTTTTATGATCATTACTAATGCTTGGTCAGCCTAGTAATGAAGAATGGATAGGATTGGAAGGTATAAAAGTAGAAAGAAAAGGCAAGAAGAGGGAAAAAATACAATTCAACAGGAAGAAAAACTGGAAAAAAATATCAGTATGTAGATAAAATTTCTAGATTTGATTTGGGAGCTTTTGGTCAAGACTCTTGTCTCTTCTGATCTCTCCCAATTTTCAAATGACTTCTTCAGCAGATGGTGCTTTAAGCACTTCCCGTCATTGCTGCTCCTCCTCAGACACCAGAATTGCAGGATTGCCTGCAGGTTGCATTGTATTATAGGCAAAGTTGCTCTCTTATATCTTCCCCTGCCTGTGGTATGTCTTCCCACCCATTTGGCACTTGTTCCTAACCCATGCTGCGGCAACTGTTCCTGTCACAGAGGAAAGTGCATGTAACTGGATGTGGTACTGTTTCTGGAATGTTTTCCATTTAGAAGACACACCAGGAGATACAAAGGAAGTCATTTTACATATTGGTATTTCAGCCTCAGTGACAAATAGGCAGAGGGGGTGGATATAGATGCTCTGGGTTTGTTTCTCTTTGCAAATCAACCAAAGTTGATGAAAATAAAGGCTAAAAATCCGGTTATCAACCCTCACTGTGAGTTCCTTGCTCCTGAAATGCTTACCTGTTGAGATCTGATACTAAGTGGTGCCTGTTTATAAAAGAATGAAAGGATTCAGGGTCCTAACTGTAACACACTGATGGCTTGGTCAAGCAAAACTGCAGCAAGGATGTTGGACATCAGTGGGAAAAACTGCTGGTGGGAGTGCTGTGCCGATGGTGGAGTGCAGGAGGAAAAGAGATGACAGCGCACCAGTTTACAAAGACATCTAGGTGGAAGATTGGAAATTTGGTCTTTTTTAGAAAGTGATGCTACACAGTTGCCAAACAACCTGGGGTGACCCAGATGCCCCTATGGGGAAAGTTTTAAGGAGATAGGCAGTCATCTACTTTGGATGGATTGGGTTATCTTGGCCAAAGACGAATATGGAGATCCAGCTTTTCATCCAACATTCCCTTGAACCATTTGCAACTTGACAGACTCCTCAAATCAGCACTTACCTAATTACTCTACCCCTTCAGTTATTCTACTTGCCATCTCTTTCTTAAACATATGGAGCACACATCCTCATATCTGTGATATGGAACACTTCCTGGAACACTCTTCCCTCATATGGTCTGTTGAGCAAGCGGCATCTGTTGCTCATCGCCGGGAGTAGAAGTTCAAACATTTCTGCCCACTGTAGCTTGGTATTGGAGTCACCAAAGAAAACCCAACACAGTCAAGCACTGCGCTCTGGAGCACAGTGGAGTGCTGGAACAGAGCTCTCCTCGCATAGAGAAGAGAGACAGACAAGATCAGCCGTAAGAGTGGACATGAGGCCACAGTCAGCAGGTCCCTCCCAGCAGCTGACACAGGACTGTTGGCCTGCGGGCAACCCTCTTGTGCCACAGAACAAAGGACCCCAGCCCCTTTTTGCAGGGAAGAGTTATAGCAGTGAGGTCGGCCAGGTGCCATATGTCACATAGGCAGAGCAAAGGAGTGCACGTTGAGTGTGAAACCGAAGAGGCTACTCCCACACGAGGTGGTGAGTCCAGCACAGGCTGTGAAAACTCCTTGGTGAGGAAGTGTTCCAGGCCCAAGGCCTATTCTTACGTGACCAAGAGGGGGTTGAAAGACTGCCCCCATGATGCTGCCTTCCCAGTAGGCCCATATCGTTTCTTCCCATTTACCTCTCCTGACCTCTCTTTTCCCCTTATCTTTGTGTCTATTATCAAAAAGGCCTTCCCTGATCAACCTTTATAACATAGCCATCTTCAGATCCAATCCTATAGCCTCTGTGAAGACAAAAAGCCTTGTTTTGATACTTACTATATTTATATATCTGTGTCATCTATAGCAGTGATGAGCACATAGTAGGTGCTCAGTTAAAACATGTTCAGGAGGTTGGTAACACAGGTCTTATAAAGGAAAAATCTTGTCTCATGATGCCTGGAAAACAGTGAAGGAAAACTTTTCAAATGCTTTCACATACCAAGTCATTCACTTACACCACATCCAACTTTCACTTAGAAGACCAACAAGCCTCCCAAGAAAGTGACGTGTCCAGGTAAGTAAGATAACACCATTATCATTCAACTCCTATCAGGGCTCCAAGCAACTTGAGAAAACCTGTCCTCTGATATACAGCACTAATTTGTGTCTTACGGAAAATCAGATAAATCATTTTTCACCTGAAGGGAGCACGATTATTTGACTCCAGATATTTGCCATATGGCTTCCCTTCCATACAACATAGCTTCTAGGCTTAAGGTAGTAAGAGTGAAAGCATGCCTATAAACTATTCGGAGATAATTCAAAATAAGTGTGTATCTTTGACAGATTGTCAAGTTTCCTTATGCTTTTTTCCTGATAACAAGTGCTGTGTTTTTGATAAAAGGTTGCTCATTTCTCATCACCCTTTGCTGTTGCTCTGTGTGTGTCTTCCGTGTTGTTTTGTTTGTTGTTTGTTTGTTTTCATTCCCCCTACAGAGTCCAGTCTGGCTCTTACCTCAGCACGGGGTGGTTCACCTTCATTCTGGCCATGGATGCCTGTTACGGCATTCACGTCTACGGGATGATAAATGACACCTACTGCAAGTAAGATCACAGGAAATTATTTTTATGCATCTCCAATCCTGATATCTTGTCAAAATATCACAATTCATTTTAATACCATAAATCTGAGACACGGATAAAGCAACAATTATTTCCTGGCATTCTTTGCTGACATGACATTTTATTGTCAGTGCATCAAGTTGTGACTTTCAGGGATGATAAAAAGAAAAATATTTACCACAGTCTAATGTCAAATGTCAGAAGGAACCTTTTTCCTTTAGTCTGTGGCATATCAGGGACTTGTGGCTTGAAAATACAGAACAAGTTCAATGGTTATTTAATTTGCAGAACAGGTTTGTTGTTTCTGCTGCTCGAATGGTTGATGAATGGCTATCTACTCAATGGTTATATTTGATCTTGAAGGACAAAATGTCCTGAAGCCTCAGAGAGGCTGATACCTTAACAAGAATTCCTGGAAATTATATTTCACTGCTAAGTGAGTAATCTGTCAGATCCTTATTTAAAATGCAAGTGTTTATCCACAGTATATCCCTGCTGGTAGGATAGTTTCTAATTAGATAATAAAACAAACCTTCCATGCTTCATCAAGGTAATGAAATAGATTTCCCTACCAAGAATTGGCATAGTATCATTCAGAGAGTGTTTTAATCGTATTGTCAAATGGTACCTAAGCCACAGTCTTCATAATCAAATATTTCTACTTTAACTATAAGCATAATGGAGCACAGATGAACCAAATATCTTACTCTGAAAATCATTAAGCCTCTTCAAGCTCTGCTAAAGCAATCAGGTTATCCAAAGTTTGTTTCCATTATACACCATTTCCTCCCTCAAAGAATGGCTCTATGTTTGCATATAATTGGTGTGATGCATAAATTTTATTTGATTTATTAAAGCACTAAGGACCTGGTGTGTCTTTCTAAAAGCTTTTGTGTATAATAGCTTTTAACTGAGTTCATGGACAAGAATCAGGCATGGGTTTGCAAGTAATGCATTTACTGGGCACATAATGGATTCTAATAAATGAGTGCTTCATTTTTCATCTCAGTCTTTCTCTCCTTTTCTTTTTTTCTTTTCTAGGACAGAAGGGTATAGAAAAGTCCCTTACCATTACTATGAACAAGGAAGAGATGAATGTGATGAATATTTTCTTCATGAACATGCCCCATATGGGGGGCATAGGTTTATCACTGAAAAGAAAGTGTTTGCTAAATGGGCCAAGAAACACAGGATAATATTTACACACCCAAACTGGACAGTGTCTTGATGTTGGCTTTTCTGACCTTGGCACACCGCTTGACATGACCATGATGCTGAGATTGTGATGCTAATGATGCTAATGCTGATGATGGTGATGATAAAGACAACAACGATAATCAAGTTTCTGTACATTCTCAGATATGGATGGTGATTCTACCTGTAATTTGAACTTGGGATTTTGTGGAGGCTGGTTGTGCTCATTACGTTCTTTCTGAAGGTTCAACATTACATATTGCACTTTATAATTTAACTGGAATTGAAATGAAGGCCAGTAATATGACAACAGTGACCTAAGAAATTGGAAGATTATCCTTCAAGATTGTTGCCCAGGATTCTTGGACAGTGAATAACTTCCAAAATCCCTGGGATTTGACCTCATGAGGCAAGGTTACTGACTCTGGTCTCTTGAGCCTGAGCAGCTCCACCATCTTGAAGAATGGTTGATTGTCAAACACTGACCCAAGAAATGCTCACTGGGTAAACTTGCCACAGTGACAGCTTGGCCTTGGGGCAGGGAAGAATTCTCTTTCTGACTTACCATCTTCCTACAGTACCTCCAACAGATAAAGCCTCAGGCCATTTTCTTATTAACGAGGAAGATACCATGGACACCCTACCCATCAGGATTACTTGACTATCTCAAACACTTCATTCAGAATGGGCCAACTAGCAAATCTTGATGAATTTCTACTCTCATCACTCCATTCTTACTACCCGCCCCCCCCAAATATAACTAAACATATTACTAGAATGATCTGTATTAATGTTTAGTTATTTTTGGTCAAGTCCTAAATATTTCAGAAAGCTATTTAACATATAATATACCAACACTGTAATAACATATACTGTGAAAACATTCTTAAAACATAACCAAAAGGGTTTCCTAACTCTACTACAACATCCAACAACGCAAAATTTGATGCTTTTTAAAATCATGAAACAGGGAAAGCAAAGCATATTTTTACATCAATTTGTATCCTACCATACTTCATAATATATATTTGTATATTCAAATTTCTATTTTATAGGCCCAAGATGTGTCTCTCCACACATTACATTATCATTGCCAAGTGCCAACTGTTAGACATGGAGAGGAAATGATTTCTTGTATTTAATTTGACTGGAGATTTTGCCTTCTTGGGGGTTTATTTTCCCCAGAGTGTATCAATTGCTATACCACAATAACACAATAATAATGACCTTGATGTCCAAAGTACTTTGTCATGTAGAGTTTTTCACATATGCTGTCTCATGTGACACCTGTGACCACCCCACTGGGCTATTGCCTACACATTCTGACATATTAGCAGATGATCTATAATTTGTTAATTGCTCTAATATGTTCCAGATTGCTCCCCTTGCTAATATTTGTATAGAATAGCATTTGTGTAGACTAGCAACCAATTGATTTCAGTGCCAAATAAATGTATTATATCAAGATTATGCAGAAGGCATCCCAAGGATGGGTCTTGGCCATAGACTAAAACCCCTGTGAACAAAGGGTACTTTTGATTTTTTTCCCATGACTCCATTTAGGTGGGGAAAAGATGAGGTAAAGGAACAACAGGAAAGAATAGAAGCAGAGAAATATAGTTTCTTGTCTCCATCTTAAGATTACTTTGTTCTCCAGACACTCATTGCTTGTCAAATATTAGAGGGTTAAATTACTGAGAGAGGAGCTCAGAGACCAAAGACATCCTTACCAGTATTCAGAGGACAAAGCTGGGCTCAATTCACAGCCTGTTTCAGAGGCTGGAAGTGATGATAATTTTCACCTCAGGAGCTCTCTGTAGGTCTCTACCAGTACTAAGTCCCACTATTAGCTATCCTTAAAATGGGTCCTCTTGTGAAAAGTCCTCTTTCCTGTTCTCTTCTGCCATTTCAATACCTCAGTCCTCACATCCGTAAAAATGACCAAGTGCCACTTTCATTGTTGAAACTGTTATTGTTGTTTTTCTTTTGCTGTTTCCTCATGTGACTTTCAGTTGTATATATGTTAGTTTTTGCAAGCTAATGATGGATAGAAATGCCCACTCAAAGGAAAATGAACAGATGAAAATGTCACGGTTGTAATACAGACTGTTTTTTCTCCCTGTTGTGATACAGAAGTTCCACTTTTAAATAAAAAGGAAACCTTGGTTATCAGAGTGTTTCAAAGAATGACATAATGCAGTTGATTTAGTTTTCTGGTAAATGGAAAGCCAACCCTATTTGTTTTACTGAGAAACTTCCAAAAACATCCATGTTCTCCTGCCTGACTGTGGTGCTCTGTGATGGAGACTTCTGCAACACCACTCTGTGTGGTGGTAGATATGTGTAGAATAGGCAGTGTTTCCTTCGGAAGGGTAAGGGGGGGCCTCCCCTTCCCTTTTTTCACCTTAAACTCCAGTTTTACACTTTTCATTGTTGCCTCTTATCTCCTTTTTCCACTAAGATTGGGAAACAAAAATCAGATTATTCTCATTGTGTAGGCCTAATTGAATGACTTCCAGTGCCATCATCATTTTGATAGAATTACGAACTACATGACTTATTTTTCTTTGCAGTCTTAACATTCTCTGCTTCCATTTCCTGTTCTTCTTCTTTTTAAAATTATTTTATTATTCTTATTGTTATTTTATTTATTTCTACTTTTTGGCTGTGCCCCATGATGTGTGGGACCTTAGTTCCCCGACCAGTGATCAGGATTGCATCCCTTGCATTGGAAGCATAGTCTTAACTGCTGGGCTACCAGGAAAGTCCCATTTACCCTCAGCTTTCTACTGCTAGTGGAAATACAAAGTCTAATTTGTCCTATGTTGAGAAATTTTCCACCTAAGGTTTACTGATAGAGAAGCAAATGGTAAAGGAGCAAAATTCAAGGAGAGAACTTTTTGTGCAAATTTCTGGTCCACATCACAGGTTCTAGTTAACTAAAAAGGGATTTCGCACAGCATCTAAACATTGAAAAATTTGGCTAAACTCATTTATCAATGATATGTATGTATCCCAGAAGTTAATTAATATTTGTAAAAAATAAAAATATTTCCATGTCATCCAAGGCTCTAGGCACATGGACTCTGGCAAATGCCATGATTTTCTGAAATGAACATAAAATGTGCAAACTAAAAATAATAAAGTAAATATTATTTTTAATTCTGCAGAATCCTTGATGAAAAGCAAGAAAATTTTAAAGCAATTTTTAAAATTAATGTTTGAAGCCTTTCTAAGTTAGTCTAATGATAAGTAGTAGTTATTTGTATTTTTATGGTAGTAACGTGAGTTAGAGACATTTTAAAATATATGATTTTACATTGTTAATCAAATCTATCAAAGAAAAACAATTTGGAAGGATGTTTGTATATATGCACATAGAATCTCTGTGTATATATGTATATTCATGTGTGTTTGTGTGTATACAAAGGTATACATGTAAACCTGTATTCTCACTGATGTGTATGAATTACAGAAAAATCTAGTTTAGACTTGATGTGAAATTTGTTGGGTTACATTTTGAATCTTGAAGAAAAAAGAAGAACCAGATTAAATGTACTGATTGCTAAGAGTATGTAAAACACTATCAGCAGCTGGCCAAAAGAATAAAGCTAGAGAAGCTGCTAAATCCAGAACTGAGGACACAATTATATGCCACGGCAGTCACAAATCAGACCTGGAAGTACAGCAATCTGTATCACAGGCTCTGCCGATTGCAGCTCAGCTAAAGTCACATCGGAAAACATCGCATCAAGCTCCATTCACACTGACGTGAATGAACACTGGTCCTCTTATTCAAATAAGCCTGTCTTTACCATAAGCAAACTCTGATTTGCATGATTTTTATTATATGGCTAGAGAACTGTGACCATTGTGAAAAAGAGAAAATTATATAAGGAGATTTCTCCTTGAGGATTTGGAATGAATCAGCTCACGTGGAAACAAGAGTCTGAACTGGGGACCTCACTGACCTTTCCAGAAGTATAAAGTCACTAGAAGAGAATCACTCATTACTTCCTTAGGAAAAAAAAACAAAACACTAAAGTACTTCACCTGGTGGTGTTAACTGGACATTAATTATAAGCTCAGTTTAATTTCAATAAGCATGAAAATATAATCAGATGACTCATTAAAAAAAAAAGTAATGTTTAATGTGGCATGTCAAATGCAAAGAACAAATTCTGTTGTCCAGTGTCAGTTGCTTGCATGTCTTAGCACAATAAATAATTTATAGTCCCAGGGCCAAGAGGGGAAAATGCTTTTTCCTTGACTGCAGTTTTAAAAGGCAAGACCTCATCATTTTCATAGTATACATAGATCCTGTAACTGAAGGAGCCAGTGCCAGCCTTTGTACATTGTCTGGACTTGTAAAACTGCAAGGGGCTTTAGAGACCAAACCATCCAACTCCTGCATCTTGGATTTGAGGAAATTGACTGGTGGAGGTGAAGCGACTTGCCAGTGGCTATAAACCAGACTAATAGCAGTACTGAGACTTAATCTCATGTCTCTTTCTTTAGTACTTTCTCCATTACGTTGTTTGTTTGTTTTAGCACAGAATAGTAGCTGGAAAATGCATACTGACTTATTGGAAGACTATTCCTGGAAGCCAAGGGCTCCAATTAATGTTGATTTTACTTATGATCAAAATAATTCTTCCACTGAACTATAGGAATATTTTTAAATTGAAGTAGTAGCTCAGTAATTGTTGATACTCTCTGTTATCTATATGGGCTTCCCTGGTGGCTCAGATGGTAAAGAATCTGCCTGCAATACAGGAACCAGTTTCTATCCTTGGTCAGAAGATCCTCTGGAGAAGGGAATGGCCATCCATTCCAGTATTTTTGCCTGGAAAATCCCATGGACAGAGAAGCCTGGTCCATGGGGTCACAAGAAGTTGGACACAACTGAGCAACTAACACTTTCTATCACCGATGTTTGTTGGTAACTCTAGGCCATGTCCTATTGTCATAAAATTCAAGGATTAAGAATGGATGGATAAAAGTCAATGTCATCTTTTGTTATTGAGGATGATGAAGTCATTGATACTCTTAAGGGCTGCTGAATTGTACCAGGTTACCTGGTATAACTGGCAGGTCCTATTGTTGAATTGTCCCTAGAGCCTCATCCTGGCAGCAAATCAGCTGCCTGGGTTAATGAAATAAGACATTTGCAATGGCAGGTGAAATGTTACCCTTTGGTTTCACACTCAGCTCTGCACTGCACATGATCTTTGAGTCTGTGTACCCTCTGGACAGTAAATCAAATGCCCCACAAGACTCAATTACCATGAAGATTGAAAGGTTGTTTTTGTTTTTGTTTTCTTATAGCCCATTCATGTTATATTGTTAGAAGAGGAGAATTTTGAAATATATGCACCAGGCTCTGAAATGTCTCAGAGATAGCATATTGTCCTATTGCTTATTTTTGCTGAATCTTAGAGAATCCGCTAGAGTAAAATTCCATGTAAATTGTTAAGGCATCAAATCAGAACTGTCCTTGGGCGTTGTAACACTACAGAATACATCATTTATTTTGGTTGTTCTTAATCTTTTTTTTTTTTTTTTGATGGAGTTAAAAAGCTCCTCTTTTTCCATGGATACATTTCCTTTTGTTCTTGCCTTGGAGACTTCAGAAAAATAGAAGCTCACTTTCATAAAAGTGAAGAACATCTTGACAAATAAATAGCCAATATTTGCCTACCTAGTGAGCAGTTTCTTCTAAGAAACTCCAAAGGGACCAAAAGCATGGCATTTCATGGTTTCTTGTTATCTAACCTACAAAGCAATCACTTCCCTGTGTTTAACTTTGTTGGTATTGCTACTGAGTAAATACCCATTTCTATTACATACAGTATATTTTATGCTTCACTCATTTTTCTGAGTTCACACAATTTTTGCTGTAGTCTTTCATTCACTTTAAAAACCTGTAATCTTCATCTATTTATAGAAGAAACTGTAAATGCACAGTTGTGCATTTGGTGAGGTTTTATTTTCCCTTGGCATCATATTGCTTTATTTATAAGCATCATGCCTTAGAACAAAGCTTACTAAGTGGCAGAGGACTACTGGTATATTTCAGTTTGGTTTACTTTTATGACAAGACAGATGAGGAGAGGTGAACAAAGCCAGAGAATATATGTCACTGAAGGTGCGGGGTGGGGTGGGGGGGGGGGAGTTGAGTGGCAGTGAGGGAGAGAGATTCAATACCCAAGGCAGAAAGACTTCTCTGATACTACTGTAGACAATGTCAAGAGAAGATGTCGGTCAGCCTCCAAAATCTGCTTTGTCAACATTAACTATCTGATGTTGAGGTATGTTGCTTATCTTGCTGTGTTAGACCTGTTAGCAAAGTTGAGTTAGTACACAAGCTGCTTAAAATAGAGAAGGCTGCATTCTCTCTTCCCTCTCTCTTTCATTACTTCCTTCCTTTCCTTTCATTTCTTCCATTCTCCCTTATTTCCTTTCTAGAAAACTCAGCAGTCTTGAAGTTGAATATCATATATGGATAGTTTCTCATTTTACAATTTAGCTTAGAGTACTCTAATAAACCTATATAGCGGTCCCCAGCCTTTCTGGCACCAGGGACCAGATTTATGAAAGATCATTTTTCTGCAGACTAGGGAGGGGGGATGGTTTCAGGATTATTCAAGTGCATTACATTTATTATGCACTTTATTTCTTTTATTTTCACATCAGCTCCACCATAGATCATCAGTCATTAGATCCCAGAGGTTGAGAATCCCTGCTATAACAGACCCTTATTTGAATATGATCTTAAAATGAGCATCTTTCATGGAAAAAAGTAATAATAACCCATGCTTATATGTCAGGTTTATTAAAGGGCCGTCATATTGCGTTCAGTGACCTGAAATACTACGAGGTGTATAATGTTACTATAATAATTTCACATACCAGTTCAGTTCAGTCACTCAGTCATCTCCAACTCTTTGCAACCCCATGGACTGCAGCACACCAGGCTACCCTGTCTATTACCAACTCTTGGAGCTTGCTCAACTCATGTCCATTGTGTTGGTGATGGCATCCAACCATCTCAACCACTGTCGTCCCCTTTTCCGCTTGCCTTCAATCTTTCCCAGCATCAGAGTCTTTCCAATGAGTTAGTTCTTTGTATCAGGTGGCCAAAGTATTGGAGTTTCAGCTTCAACATCAGTCCTTCCAATGAACACCCAGGACTGATCTCCTTTAGGATGGACTGGTTTGATCTCCTTGCAGTCCAAGGGACTCTCAAGAGTCTTCTCCAACACCACAGTTCAAAAGCATCAATTATTCAGCACTCAGCTTTCTTTATAATCCAACTCTCATATCCACACATGACTACTGGAAAAACCATAGCTTTGATTAGATGGACCTTTGTTGGAAAAGTAATGTCTCTGCTTTTTAATATGCTGTCTAGTTTGGTCATAGCTTTTCTTCCAAGGAGCAAGTGTCTTTTAATTTCATGGCTGCAGTCACCATATTCAGTGATTTTGGAGCCCCCCAAAAATGAAGTCTCTTACTGTTTCCATTGTTTCCCCATCTATTTGACATGAAGTGATGGGACCACATGCCATGATTTTAGTTGTCTGAATGTTGAGTTTTAAGCCAACTTTTTCACTTTCCTCTTTCACTTTCATCAAGAGGTTTTTTAGTTCTTCTTCACTTTCTGCCATAAGGGTGGTGTCATCTGTGTATCTGAAGTTACTGATATTTTTCCCGGCAATCTTGATTCTAGCCTGTGCTTCAATCCAGCCTGGCATTTTGCATGATGTACTCTGCATATAAGTTAAATAAACAGGGTGACAATATACATCCTTGCCGCACTCCTTTTCTGATTTGGAACTAGTCTGTTGTTCCATGTCCAGTTGCTTCTTCACCTGCATACAGATTTCTCAGGAGGCAGGTCAGGTGGTCTGCTAGTCCCCTCTCTTTAAGAAATTTCCACAGTTTGTTGTGATTCACACAGTCAAAGGCTTTGGTGTAGTCACTAAAGCAAAGTATATGTTTTTCTGGAACTCTCTTGCTTTTTTGATGATCCAGTGGATGTTGGCAATTTGATCTCTGGTTCTTCTGCCTTTTCTATATAAAGCTTGAACATCTGGAAGTTCACAGTTCATGTAGTGTTGAAGCCTGGCTTGGAGAAATTTGAGCATTACTTTGCTAGCATGTGAGATGTGTGCAATTGTGCGGTAGTTTGAGCATTCTTTGGCATTGCCTTTCTCTGGGATTGGAATGAAAACTGACCTTTTCCAGTCTTGTGGCTACTCTTGAGTCTTTCAGATTTGCTGGCATATTGAATGCAGCAGCACTTTCACAGCACCATCTTTTCGGATTTGAAATAGCTCAACTGGAATTCCATCACCCCCACTAGCTTTGTTTGTCATGATGCTTCCTAAGGCCCACTTGACTTCGCATTCCAGGATGTCTGGCTCTAGGTGAGTGATCACACCATTGTGATTACCTGGGTCATGAAGATCTTTTTTTGTATAGTTCTTCTGTGTATTCTTGTCACCTCTTCTTACTATCTCCTGCTACTGTTAGGTCAATACAATTTCTGTCCTTTATTGTGCCCATCTTTGCACAAAATGTTCCCTTGGTATCTCTAATGTTTGTGAAGCGCTCTCTAGTCTTTCCCATTCTATTGTTTTCCTCTATTTTTTTGCACTGATCACTGAGAAAGGCTTTCTTATCTCTCCTTGCTATTCTTTGAAACTCTGAATTCAAATGGATATGTCTTTCCTTTTCTCCTTTGCCTTTCACTTCTTTCTCTTCTTTTCTCAGCTATTTGTAAGGCCTCCTCAGACAACCATTTTGCTTTTTTGCTTTTTTTTTTTCTTGGGGATGGTCTTGATCAATGTCTCCTGTACAATGTCACGAACCTCCATCCATAGTGCTTCAGGCACTCTGTCTATCAGATCTAGTCCCTTAAATCTATTTGTCACTACCACTGTATAATCATAAGGGATTTGATCTAGGTCATTACCTGAAAAGTATAGTGTTTTTCCCTACTTTCTTCTATTTTAGTCTGAATTTGGCAATAAGGATTTCATGATCTGGGCCACAGTCAGCTTCCAATCTTGTTTTTTCTTCCTGTATAGAGCTTCTCCATCTTTGACTGCAAAGAATATAATCAATCTGATTTTGGTATCTACCATCTGGTGATGTCCATGTGTAGAGTCTTCTCTTGTGTTGTTGGAAGAGGGTGTTTGCTATGACCAGTGCATTCTCTTGGCAAAACTCTTTTAGCCTTTGCCCTGCTTCCTTCTGTACTCCAAGGCCAAATTTGCCTGTTACTCCAGGTGTTTCTTGACTTCCTACTTTTGCATTCCAGTCCCCTATAATGAAAAAGACAACCTTTTTGGTTGTTAGTTCTACAAGGTCTTGTAGGTATTCATAGGACCTTTCAACTTTAGCTTATTCAACATTACTTGTTAGGGCATAGACTTGGAATTACTGTGATATTGAATGGTTTGCCTTGGAAACAGAGATCATTCTGTCATTTTTGAGATTGCATCCAAGATTGCATTTCAGACTCTCTTGTTGACTATGATGGCTATTCCATTTCTTCTAAGGGATTTTTGCCACTGTAGTAGATATAATGGTTATCTGAGTTAAATTCTGCCATTCTAGTCCATTTTATTTCACTGATTCCTAAAATGTCAATGTTCACTCTTGCCATCCCCTGTTTGATCACTTCCAATTTACCTTGATTCATGGACCTAACAGTCCAGGTTCATATGCAATATTGTTCTTTACAGCATCAGACTTTAGTTTCATCACCAGTCACATCCACAATTGGGTGTTGTTTTTGCTTTAGATATGTCTCTTCATTCTTTCTGGACTTCTTGCTCCCCTCTTCTCCAGTAGCATATTGGGCATCTACTGACCTGGGGATTTCATATTTCTGTGTCATATCTTTTTGCCTTTTTCACACTGTTCATGGGGTTCTCAAGGCAAAAATACTGAAGTGGTTTGCCATTCCCTTCTCCAGTGGACCATATTTTATCAGAACTCTCTACCATGACCTGTCCATCTTGGGTGGTGCTACATGGCATGGCTCATAGTTACATTGAGTTAGACAAGGCTGTGGTCCACGTGATTAGTTTTTTGTGACTGTGGTTTTCATTCTGTCTGCCCTCTGATGGATAAGGACATGAAGCTTATGTAAGCTTCCTGATGGGAGAGACTGTGGGGGAAACAGGTTCTTGTTCTGATGGGCAGGACCACTCTCAGTAAATCTTTAATTTAATTTCACATATGAGAAAATTGAATAACAGATAAGTAACATGTCCATGGATGCCTCACTAGACATGGAATGAGATCTTGAACCTGGGCAATTTAACCCAGAATCAATACCTTGTTGGGGCAGGCTAATCAGTTCAGTTCAGTTGCTTAATCATGTCCAACTCTTTGTGACCCCATGGACTGCAGCACACAAGGCTTTCCTGTCCATCACCAACTCCCAGAGCTTACTCAAACTCATGTCCATAGAGTCAGTGATGCCATCCAACCATCTCATCCTCTGTCATCCCCTTCTCCAACTGCCTTGGGGAGGCAAGTTGGGCAGGCTAATAGATACAATCAAAACCCCTCAAATTTCAGAGACAATAAAATGTTTTTTTCTCTCTAAAACATGAGTCCCCTGTAAATGATCTGCTCTAACCAGCTTGTCTCCAAGGATTACTCAGAGAGAGACACAGGCTCCCTCGATCATGTGGCTACGCCCTCCACTGCATACTTAGAGACCTCCATATGGGCCTGCCAATGGGGAAAGTATGGGGTACTTGATTTACAGGCAAGTCTAGAAGTGGTGCACATAATTCCATCCACATTCTATTGGCCAGACTCAATCACATGACCTGTTAAGTTGTTTAACTGTGTGCCCAAGAGGAAAAAAAAGGACATTCAGCAGTCTGCCATAATATTCATACACATGTTGATATATAGCCTTTAAAAAAATCACTCTGCACTGCCATAATATTCATAGACATGTTGATATATAGCTTTTAAGAAAATCACTCAGTTTTGTGAAGATATATGGATGACTCATTTATGTTGACAATCCTTATCAGGAACACTTAGGAAAAAAATTTCTTTACATGGATGTCAGTACCCACACCTCGGACAAAATAAACTAGGGAGCAAAATGGTGTTTTAGGTTTTATTATGACACAAGAGGATATGATTTCCTTTTCCAGAGGAAGTGAAAAGAGAAACTAGTAAGTAAGGAACACATCTAAGTAACTTTACCAACAGTAGAAGAGACATGACTTTTAATGTCTTAATGATCTGTGGTTAAAATAATAGGGATTGATCCTTGCCTTTGATCATCTCATCTTTTGGGGCACCTATTTCCTTTGCAAAGATTAGCCTCTGTTTTCAGTTTTCCTTTGGTCTTCAGATCTATTCAGTGCTTCAATGATATATTAAAATTTAAAAAAAGAATGAAACTGCTGGTTCTAATATTTTAAAATGACAAATATCTCTCTCATATCTTCCTCCTATTCTCTGTTCACATTGGCATGTGAACTTGTTCAAGGAAAAAGGTCCAAATATGCCACAAAGGGGTTGTCCATCACCAAAATGGCACAGGTATATTCTCATGGAGAGAAGCCCTTCGAACAGTCTCTTCAACTCCCAGTATTTCTATTCCTTTCCCAGTACTTTCTATCCTTTGATGTTACTTTCTATAAGCCACATAGAAGCCTTTTTCTCCTAATACCAACTGTATTTCACATTCTAAAATTCTTTTTCATTTAATGGGAAACTGTTCACTGTCTTGAGAAAAAATGCTTCACAAGTTAGCATATAGATTTTCCCAGTTTGTCTATGAAGTCAGATTAGCTGAGGCTCTGAAAACAAAATAATTAGAGAAGAGAATCTGCCAGTGATTACCTTCTTCTGGGTCAATGTGAAATTCCTTTTCAGGACAAGAAACTATAGCACCTAGTTGGTAAACAATAAAAGTTTGAATTTCTAACAGTTGTAATTGGTGATAAGAATACCTTAAATTGTCTGACAAGAATACAACAAGATTCTCACTAACCCTAATCCCATGGCTAAAATTCTTGAATAACACAAGTATAGTGTACACCAGTAGCATCTTATACCATGTGCGCTTAAGAGTTCTTGCACCTAACATTGGTAAAACTTTTCAAGTATACTGTGTTCTGTGCTTATGAAATCACTGTAATCTCTCGAAATTATTTTCCTCCAAATTCCTGAATTTCCCCCAAAGTATAACACCTACAATGAAATAAACTCAGATTGGTCTTCCATCTTTGGTGGCAGTTTTGCTTCAAATTAAAATAACTTGCCCAACATACCTTTTGGTGATAATGATTATAATAGGTCTCATCTCTAGTTAAAAAGGGTATATACTATGCTACAGTCTTTGATGGATAAAAGGGTGTTAACGTTGGATGAGGACATTAATACCGTGCAAATGCATCTGCAGATCATGCAGAGGTGTGGGTGGCTATTCGATATGGAGCAATAGAAGAAACAACAACAAAAAAATATATATATATACATTTAACAGTCCAAAGTATGTGTTCAATGAAACCAAATGACATCTGACAGGAACAAATGTAAAAGCAGGCACTTAGGGTCAAAAGATACAGGAGCATGACTTAACAATAGTATTTATAAAAAATATCTAGAGGTTTTAGAACAATGTAAGATGTAGCAATTTTAAAAGGTAATTAAGACCTAAGATGCTAAGAGAGTCTAAGAACAAGTAGCAAGGTTCAGGATTAATCAGACCACTTCTGAAATAGTTTTAAAACTCATTTTTACTTGATTTCTAATTGGACAAGTAGTAAATTTCCACTGTCAAAAACATTGAAAAGACAGAAATGTATGATACTCATTATCACACTTCTTGGTATTTCTCTGGTACTTTTCTATAGATACTAGATAAATTACATAAATATAAAATGTGCTATTTTATATCCTGCTTTGCTCCTTAATAAGAAATCACAAACATTTTTCCAGTGTCACTAAATTATCCTACATTTTCAGTTGCTACATTTTGCCATAATCTATTTAACCATTCCTCTATTGTCATTTTTTTCTATATGATAAATAAGTTTGTTTTTGAATTTTTGAACACTCCTCTGATTTGTTTTCTTTTATTATTCCAGCATACAGTGGTGTCCTTTCCTGCATCCTTGTCAAAAATTGGTATTTTTTTCATCTTTGCCAATTTTACCTATGCAAAAAAGGGTAACTAACTTTAATTAGCATTTAATTGATTATCATGGAAGGTAAATATTTTTGTGTGTTTTTGACACTTTATATTTTTTTCTTTCATGAGTTAGCCCTTCCAATATTTTGTCTATTTTTCTATCACAGTGAGAGTCACAAAACTTTGAAGATATAGACAAATAAGAATCCATTCAAAAGAAAACCAGGATCACTTGAGAATTGGAAGTCATATCATACCAGAAATTGAAAACATTTATCTGGATTGATAGAATGTTTTAAAGGAGAAACTAAATTCAAACATTTTAAAAGTATTAATGGAGGTGCAAGATTAGTGTTAAACTCTGTGACTTCATTGGACAGAACTAGAGCCAATGAATGAAATTTCAGACTATATCTCAGGAAAACATTCAGAAGAGTCCAGAAGCAAAGTGTAGATTTTCAGAATGAGTGGATTTGTGTGACACCTTTTCAGATAAATCAGACCATCTCCTTGTTCAGTGTTTCACACAATTAGAAATTTGGACTTACTGACCCTACCCCAGACTCCCTTCAAAGCCCACATTCTGTGAGATAGGATGCAACTCCGAGTGGGAAGTTTTCACACTGAAGCTGTGAAAAAGTTAGCCTAAAGTGGGTGTATTTTGGGAGGCCCTTGCTTTACCAGGACTGTATTCAGAAGACATCTTTTAAAACAAGTTATTTCTGATGATGGCAAACATCGCCAAATTCATGTTCAGAGTTGACTCTTGAATTCTGCAGATACATTCCATTGCTGCTAGGTACACACACACAACTTCCCTGATGGTCCGGTTGTTAAGACTTTGAGGTGCTTCCACTGCAGGGGACACAAGTTTGATCCCTGGTCTAGGAGCTAAGGTCCCACATGACACAAGGCACAGCCTCTTCATCAGAAAAAAAAAAAAAGTTAAAAAAAAAATCTGCTTTTTGGGCTCCTCTCATGGCTCAGACAGTAAAGAATCTGCCTGCAATGCAGGAGACCTGGGTTTGGAGACCTGGGTTTGGAAGACCTGGTTTAGGAAGATCCCCTGAAGGGAATGGCATCTCATGCCAGTATTCTGACCTGGAGAATTCCATGGACAGGGTAGCCAGATGGGCTACAGTCTGTGGGGTCACAAAGAGTGGGACACAACTGAGTGATTTTTCCTCTCTTCACTCACACATACCCTAACAGACACACCCTACATCACCACCACCCCCAGCTTTACAGCTGCCTAACACTGACTTCATTCTTGTAACACTTCACAAGGGACCATAATTCCCTTTGTTTCCCTGTGAGGGAAATTTGTTCACATTTCATATGTCCACATTTTTATATACTTGGCTATTGTGCTAAATCTTTGAAATGTAATGACTCAAGAAAATTACATTTAGTATCATAGCATTCCTCATGTTGGTAACTTATTATAATGGATATCACTGTAGACTTAGGAGTCATTTATATTGCCCACCTTTTCCTATTACTGCTAGATTAAATAAATTCTTCATATTGAATTTGGTTACATTTTTCAGTTTTCTAATCTGTACCACTCACTTCAGTATATTTATAGTCCTTTTGTCTGATTTTGTAGTTTCAAAATGATGCCCTGGATATTTTAAGTTTTGAGCTATCAATGCCGTTTTCAAATTGCCCTCTTAAGATTTTTGTAAAATAATATTCTCCATAATGCAACTTTAAATTACCTGCCTTTTCCTTTACTAGACTTAATCCAAGAAGGCTAATTGAACATTAAGCATTTTAATCATCCCACACCATCAAACCTGTCTCCTTGTTACTGAGACTTGAATAGGCCATGAGCTTAATTGTGTTCCTGGCAATGCAACTAGAGAGAAACATTGATAATATAATCGGTATATAACTAAGGAATTAGTCCTGATTTTTATTATCTATAAAAAAATTATTTCAACAAATATACATTGCATATAACCAAATTCATGGTACTTCATTAGAGCTTTGGAAAATATGGAAATGGGTAGACTGTAGTATTTATCTTCATGGAGTTTATTGAAGAGCTAGAAACATAAATCAAAATTTCCAGTAATACCAGATGGCCCAGAACAAGAAAATAAACAAAAGAATGATGTAAACAAAAATATATGTTATATGGAAAAATAAGAAGTATAAGGAAATGATGATTCAGATATAAAAATTGTCATTGCATTATATGTGCAAGTAATGTTCAAATACATCTATAGGGTGAATATACCATGTGTTATGACTATATCATGTTAGATCTCAGGAAGTGCATTTTGAACCACTATTAGCAATGCCTTTTGGAAATCGTTAATATAGGAGATAGCCACCAAGACATAAAGATGCTTTCATCTAAAACAAGATGAGGCTTCTTGATAGCAGTATCTTGTAGAGTAGCAATGTTTATTTGAAAATGTAGGGGTTATTTTTGGAAAATGAAATAAATATGTCCACAATACAGTGCAATAAAAATATCTTTTCCCCTGTATTATCTGAAATTTGCTAGCCTTGACTCCAGTCAATGCTTTGGTACTATTTTTAAATGTATTCATTTCGCAAATAACACCTTTAAAGGACATTTCAAAGTAAGCTGTAAATTCAAATAACATCAGATGTGGAACCAATGTAGGTAAATATGGATCCATTTTATCCTATTTATCCATGTAGATCAATTAGTCTTGTGTTATTATTCTCTATATGCATTCACTCTCAGCTTTAGGAGTTATCATGAATGTGAATTACCCTGATTATGCTTTTTCTCATGATGGTTTTATCTATACTTATCTACTGAGCTTGAATGAAAATTTTCTAATGTAGTGATATGCATCTAATTGAAGACTTAAACAGGGCTAAGAAACAGACTGGGAAAGCAGAAATCATAATATGCACCTGTCCTGATTGTCAGTTGTCTACAATTTCCAAAGAAAATCTAATGAAGGAATCACAATTTTTCCTTTGATTAAATAAGTTTCATGACCTAAATAACCTACTTACTCTGGGAAACATTTCTGTCCTGTGCAGTAGTTACCTTGAATGGGGAATAAGGTAAAGGGAGAGGAGAGAGGTAGTTGCAAGATCAGATATTAGTAATTTTACATCTCTTCTTAATCTCTGTGGTTATCTTACGTTCTTTTTTAATGGTCAGTTCTCCTTCTCCATTACATATCAGCTCTCATGAGTTATGGTCATTGAGTCCACACACAAAAAAAGATTCACATATATTTGGTCAATTGATTTTCATAGAGATGCCAAAGTAACTTAATGGAAAAATAATAGCCTTTTCAACATGTGGTGTTGAAATAACTGGATATCTACATGGAAAAAAAAAATCTCAATTATTCCCTCACACCATACAAAAAAATTAACCTGAAAAGGATGATTGATCTAAGCTTTGCAGATAAAGCAAACAAACAACTTTAGAAGAAAACAAAGTATAAAATCATCATGACTTTGGGTTAATAAAGATTTTTTTTAGTATATAGAAATCATAAAAGAAAAATATTAATAAACAAGACACAATAAAATTTAAACTTTTTTTGGAAAGACCCTGTTAAGAAAATGAAAATACAAGCCATAAAGAGGAAAATATACTTGCAAATGACTCACTCTGAATAGATATGAATTCTTAAAACTAAATAATAAGAAAACAAACATTTGATTTTAAAATGATTTAAATATATGCCTCACAAGAAATGATATAAAAATGGTCAATAAACACTTTAAAAGGTGTTTAACATTACAGTGAACAGGAAGTATCAATTAAAGCTGAACACTTTACTAGGGATGAGGGACATATTGGCAAAAAAATTCAACATAGTTCTTGCCTTTATGGAGTTTATAGTATAATGATAGAGACAAAAAAGTTAATGGGCTTTCACAAACAATTGGATAAGTGCTGAGATAGAAAAAATACAGGTGCTTTGGAGATGATGACAGAGGAGATCTTATCACAGACAACAGATTGGAGAAAAGGATTATCAAAGCAGGCTTTCTGATAAAAGTGCATTTAAGTTGAGATCAATAAGATGAACAGAAACAAACTGAGTAAAAGGGGTATGAAGAACATAAGCATGGACGAGAAGCAGTCTAATGCAGAAAATCATGATGAAGAGAGGAAGCACAAGTTCAATAATCTAAAAGTTTACTACAGATGGTTGGAGAAAAACCACAGGGGTGAGAGGTAGAAGGTGGCAGTAAGAGATAAATAAGCAATTCAATCAGATATGAGACCACGTAAGTCTTCATATCTTGGTCCTAAGGTATTTTAGCTTTATTATGAAAACAACATATGGAATGCATAGAAAAAAAAAAATCCAAATTTGAAAGAAGTAAAACTGTCACTATTTGCAGATGACATAATACAATACACATAAAATCCTAAAGCTGCCACCAAAAAAATTAGAACTAATAAGTGAATTCAGCAAAGTTTCAGGATATGAAATTAATATACAGAAATCTGTTGTAATTCTATATACTACCAACAAGCTGTCAGAAAGAGACATTATGAAAACCATCCAGTTTAGGATTGCACCAAAACAAATAAAATATCCAGGAATAAATCTAACTAAGGAGGTAGAAGGCCTATACTCAGAAAACTATAAGACATTGATGGATTAACTTGAAGAATGAACTGGAAGAATTAATATTACTAAATGACCATACTGCCCAAGGCAATCTACAGAATCAATGTGTACAGCATGGGGAATATAGTCAGTAGTAATGTAATATGGAATTTCTCTTGTGGTCCAGTGGTTAAGAATCCACCTGCCAATGTAGGGGACACAGGTTCAATCCTGATGCAGGAAGATTTCACATGCCATGGGTCAACTAAGTCCTTGCACCACAACTACTGATACCTATGGACCTTAAAGTCCATGGTTTGTAACAAGAGAAGCCACTGCAATGAGAAGCCTGTTCACTGAAATTAGAGAGTAGCTCCTTCTCACTGCAATTAGAGAAAGCCCATGTGCAGCAACAATGACCCAGCACAGCCAAAAATAAATAAATTAATAAGATTTTTTTTTAAAGTTAAGATGAAACATGCATCATGAATGTTAATATATAGAAGGAAAATTGTAAGATCTCAAAAAAGACAAAAAGTCTTTGATATTTGATGTTCTGAATGAACAACATTTATTATTCATTTAAAATGCATTTACTTAACAAATTTTTACTAAGTAATTGTTGGAAGTTTAAATAAAAGTAGTCTGGGGCATTTTTAAGGTAGAAAACTACAGTATTTCAAATTAGTACTCAAGCCTGGTGCTAGGTTATCTAGATCATAGCTGGAATGTGGCAAAGGGACAGAAAAAAATAGCAAAGATCTTTCAGATCTATACCACCTATGGCTAAAATAAAGTTGAGATTTCTTATCTGGCTCTAATGATAGAAAATATTCCTGACTTGGGGACACAAAGTGACATTTCAGAACTCCTGGCAGGAAGAAGAAAGTTAACTTTAGAATATATTAGTATAAGTAATAATTTCAGGAACTTCTCTGATTGTTATCCTTCTCAAAGGAAAAACTTGATGAATGATATAGGTATGAAATTGAAGAAAAAATAAGATACTCAACCAAGAGAAAAGATAAGAAAATTACATCAGGTATAATATTAGGTTCTCTTATTGCCCACTGTAGTAAGGTTAGATAGCTGTTCTTTTTCTTTTCTCAACACACATTCTTTTCTTGTCCCTGTATATCCATCCAGTAACAAATCATGATCATGCAGATAGTCCAGGATGGGCCTGTAGTCCATGATGGGCCAGTAGTCCACGATGGGCCAAAATTTGTTCTGTATCACATTGGCCATGATAATTGGTTTGGAATGGGTATCTATCCCAAGAAGAAGCCATCAGATCTCTTTCCCATGACTGATGCATAGATTCTGGGAGAACAAAATTAACTCTTTCCAATGGCATTACTGCAAAGTTATACTAACAAGCTCTCTGGCCAATAGCTATCGCTTCTTTGATGAGAAAAATGCCCGTGTTGCATATAAGAGAAGAGATAAAAGTTTTCTGGTTGGTGATACTTTTGAACCCTCAAAAAATCATGAATGATGTCATTTCAGTATGTTTCTCAGGATTACATGAGTCAATAAATGTCCCCCTTTTCTCTTTTGCTTCTGAGAAACTGTCTAAAAACAAAATTTTACTTTTGCTATTTTGTTATTTGTTGTCGAACAATCTAGACTAATAAAATCTACCAACAATATGAAGGTCCCATGTTTTGAAAGGTACTATCTACTACATTGCACTTATTAAGTAAAAGCAATTTGTTTTACATTTTTAATAACTGTGAAATTTTATATCTATTATAAAATTTTAATAAGAATAAGAAAACAAAAATTACTAATTGAGCTGACAAAATTCCAACCAAAGGAAATAAATGTAATGCTTCACTAAACTTTGAAAGCTTAATTAAAGATAAATATACCATTACTGTGAAATTTTTCAAAATATCACAAAAGTTTTGGGATCTACATGACTATCTTCAAAGTGCTTGAGATTCCAGACACTCCACTGTGGAAACTATGCTCTCAAAGATAAATCTCTCATAGCATTTATAATATAACAGTGTAACACATGATTTCCATGCCTATATCCCCCATCAGACCTTCAAATTTTTGGAAATAGAGAGTGGTTCAAAAATTGCTATCTTTCCCATAATGGATGCTTTTTCCAGTCTCCCATAATGACAGGGATTCTACTTTTTGACTGGGAATATAATCACATACCTTTGCAGATGGGAATAAGCATATTAAATTCTGGTCAATGACATGTAAGCATGGGTATTTTATAAGCATGAGGTTGATACTTTCTTTAAAAATAGCTGACAGTTTTCTAATATCATTTAAGGAGTAAACACACTCCACTGTACCTCCCACTGATTAAAGCTAAAATGATGCAGCTACACCAGAAACACCTGGGCTATTTCTAATAATGTTAAGCATGTAACTACTTTATGACCTAGGCATTTAAAAAGAAAACTTATTCAGAAGAAAAACATGTATGTGAATATTTATATTAATATTATTTAAAATCACCTCAACTGGAAAGAGCCAAAATATTCTTCAGTGGGTGAAAGGATTAATTGCGGTATATCTACACAGTGGGATATTGCTCTGTAATAAAAAGAATAAGCTATTATTCACACAAAAATAGGATGGATTTCAGTTACATTGTATTGTATCAAAGAAGGAGCTTCCTAGTTTGTGCAAGTCGTAAAGAATCCACCTGCCAATGCAGGAGATGCAAGAGACGTGAGTTCGATCCCTGAGTTGGGAAGATTCCCTGGAGTAGGAAATGGTAACCCACTCCAGGATTCTTGCCTGGAAAATTTCATGGACAGAGGAGCCTGGTGGGCTACAGTCCATCGGGCCACAAAGAGTCAGACATGACTGAGTGACTGAACATATAACATGTAAGAAACCAAAACTAAAAAGTTGAATGCTTTTATGACATATAATTCTGTTTACATGCCATTCTGTAAAAGGCAAAACTACAGAAATAGAGAACAGGCCAGCAGTTGCCAGGGGTTGGGTTTGTTGAGGAAGTTGATTACAAAGAGGTAGTATGAAGAAATTTTGGGGCTGATGGAATTACTCAGTATTTTATCTGTGATGGTGAGTCTGAGCAGGACCCTTTGGGGCTCCCTGAAGCCTTTCAAACAGTTGCTAATCTAGAAAGGGAGTGGCAGCCAAGAAACAATAGAGCACCCTCGGGGCAGGGTCCTACTTCCACCTCAAGGGATACACAGAACATTATCTTTGAGATTTTTATAGAACCAAAACCCCCACTGAGTGGAAGATAGTAGCATTCTTCATTGCAGAGAACTAACTAATCAAGAGACCACTTGAGGCCAGATTAAAGGAGTGCAGGCCCTGCACACACCCTGATTCTTATCAGCAACTCCACCCTTCAACCATTGCTATAAAACTCCTCACCAAATCTTCCCAGTTGAGACATACAGTTTTGAGGGACATGAAACCACTTTCCCTGGCAAAGCAGTAAAGCTGTTCTTTTCTACTTCAGCCAAAAATCTGTCTCTGAGATTTGATTCAGCACCCGTGCACAGAGGCCGAGTTTTCAGTGGTGGTTACCCAAATCTACATATGTGCGAAAACTCAAAAGTGTATGCAAAAAGTTGATTTTTCAATATGTAAACTAAAATAATAATAATTAAAAGGCTTTTAAAACTGGACAGCTGATACCCAAACTTTGTCCCTTCTACTTTGTCCTAGGAACATGAATGCCAGTTTGGACCATGACCACATGGATGGTGGAAATTACCTGGAAACAAGCGATGTACTATATCTCTACTGCATATTATTGTGGGATTTTCTGTTAGCAGCAGTCAAACTATTCTAATTAATATAGTCAGTATCTTTCATTTAATGATCCCCCAAAATCTAATAATGTGTGCACTCAGTAAATAACTATTGGGCAAATAAAGATTACTTTAAATGAAATGTTACCAATTAATTAGCAAAATACTGCATTCCTCAGTTAGGCAAGCAATAAAATATTGTTAAAACCATTTCACTAATGAGTTGAAAGAGAAGTGTTTATCATCATATTCTTCCCTGGTAAGATGACAAATTTAGTTGAGTCTGTCCTGGATAAGTCAGGCATTATATCTACGGAACCACCATATGAAATAATCCAGTTAGCTAATTTAAAGCTATTTAATCTAAATACAATTGTCAAACTGTCTCCTGGCCCAGGTTTCCAGGACTCTGACTGGTTTTATCCCTGTCCTCATTTTCCTGGACTATTCAATTTATAATAAAATTCTTGTTTTGGAGATTCTGAATTTCCAAACACTCCATCATATGTATCAGATTCTAATACTGCAATCTGTTGGAGTATTAGAATGACTTTTTATATGTAAAAAAAAGCAATACTTCAGAGGTGCCTTTACTTTGAAATAACCTTTGCTAAATCCTGTGAACAAGCACCTCACATTTAAGAATTTCCTGTAGCAATGAGAACAACACTTCAACAATTTTCTTGAAATCCAGTTGCTCATTCAATAATTATGCATTTTCCACAGTAAGGATTAAATCTGGAATTTGGAAGATGCTCTGGTTTCATCCTGCCTAGGCTGTCAACCTTCTTCATCATGTATATCACCACATGCACACGCACACACACACACACACACACACACACACATGCCTGTCTCTCCTATTTTGGAAATAAGTATTCTTTTCAATACTTTTCATATCCCTGTCTGCATCTACCTAGCTCTAGTTTTGCAGCTTCCCTGGTGGCTCAGAGGGTAAAGCGTCTGCCTGCAATGCAGGAGAGACCTGGGTTCAATCCCTGGGTGGGGAAGAGCCCCTGGAGAAGGAAATGGCAACCCACTCCAGTATTCTTGCCTGGAAAACTCCATGGATGGAGAAGCCTAGTGGGCTACAGTCCATAAAGTCGCAGAGTCGGACAGGACTGAGTGACTTCACTTTCACTTTCACTAACATTAAAACATTTCTTTAAAAAGTAGCAATAATAAAAACCATAATTCAAAAGACTAGAAAAGGAAAAATAAATATTCTTGTAGCGAGTCATTGAACAAAGGGAAAGAAGGAAATGGATAGACATTTTCAGCAACACATTTATCAGTTGTTTGCGCCTCTCTGGGCCTTTGGTCTATGTATTTATGGTTCCTCTGGTGCTGTTGGACTCTAGAGATTAGACCTCTTTTCTGCAATGGATCAAAATGTGATTATGGTTTTGGATCAAAATCAGAGGAGCACTTTGAGGCCTTAACGCTTCTGAACTCTGACAACACGAGGATGTCAGATCAAAGTGTCAGTAGCAGAACACCTATTTCGTGTAGGATGAATAAATCCTGGGGAGTTAGAGGTGTTCAGAATTTCTGTGTCTGACTTTTCTGACATTATTTTAAAACTTTGATGTAGTTTAGCTGGCTCACTTTTCTGAGTCTATATCCACCTATCATAATAACTCTTCAATAGCATCTTTATGGGAAATTTTAACTTGAAGAAAATGAGTTTAATATTTTTTTAATTGGGAGACTCTCAATAAAAATGTATTAATTCAGCCAGTCAGAATTAATACAGTATATACATATGTATGTATTATATGTAGGGAGAGATGTTATAAGTAAAAGATCAGCCAGTCTTTTAGGAGTTTATCACATAATAGTAAAGATAAAATATGTACATCAAAAATTACAATTTGAAAAGCACGATAGGTTCTGACTCTAGGACGGCATGCTAACTTGTACAGGACTAACTTATACTACCAAGAAAAACTTGGAAAGCTGAATAAAATATGAACCAAAAAAAAAGGGGGTCTGTTGGAAAACGTTGGGAAGCCATCAGGGAGCAGGATTCTTAGAGAAGGGAAGTACAAAGAGATAATCCTGACACTTGGCTCTGCCTTTCCCTTCAAAGCATTGGCTGATTTGTAGGCAGCCTTTGAGAGGCTGAGAAGCCAAGCAAAATTATAGACTAATAGGGCTTGGAGTAAAAAAATTCAAGTTTGAGGCCTTCAAAGAGAAGAGACTATGGTAAACATCTAAAGTTTCCAGTTGATACCTTTGAAAGGATCACTCAGGAGAAAAAAGGTTAACAAGAAATAGACCAGCCTCACATGAAACCAGATTCCAATCATCCCTATTCTCAAAGTGAATTAATTTATCCCCAGGTTAACTGCCTTCTAGCAGGAAAAAACAAAAACAAAACCTCTCAAAGAAAATATTTCATATGACCCTAAATCAAATTATATCAAAGTTTTTTATATGTAAGCTCCAAAAATTTTTTATTAAAAATGTATTAGGCAAATCAATAGAAGAGACCAATGAGGGAAAAAAGTAGATAACAGAAATGAACCTATGGAAAACACAAATATTGTAGTTATCACATATAAAACAAAAATATCTATGACCAATATATTCAAGAAAAATATGTCAGGATGAACAGTTCAACAGATAAATAAAAAATTTGTACTCCCCTGGTGATCTAGTAGTTAAGACTCCATGCTCTCAAAACAGGGGGCCTGGGTCAATCCCTGGACAGGGAATGAGATCCCTCATGCCTATAGGCTACAACTAAAACCCAGCACAGCCAAATGAAAATTAAATAATTAATTTTTTTTTTAAGAAGGAAAACAGCTGAAGTACAGAAAGAAATATTTGTGTCCAAGGAGTGAAAGTGAATAATGCGATCACAGATCAGCACCACTCACTCTTCCCCCCACCAGAAAAAATCAAATAGAAATTTTACAATAAGAAAATTACAAAAACTGAAAATGGAATTCAATAGATGAGTTCAATAGCAGACTGGACATAGCTGAAGAGAAGAGAGACCAGTGAACTGAATGATAGGTTAAGAGAGACCCAAGTCTGCACAGGAAAAATTTAACCTGCATGTAATTGAAGTCCTAGAAGGAGAAAAAGAGTGCACATATTTGAAGAAATGTGGTCAAAAGTTTTCTAAAACAAGAAAGATATCAAGCCATGGATTCAAGAAACACTTCAAACTCCAAGAAGGATAAACACAAAGAAAGCAACCCTTAAACATCTCATAATACAGTTGGGAAAAAAGGAAGGGAAATTCTTTAAAAGGGTTAAAAAGAGAAAAAAACCAAAATAATCATTTCAAAGGAGCAACAATAATACTGACAGATGGCTTCTCAATAGAAGTAATAAAACCAGAAGATAATGTAATGCCATCTTCAATACTGCCAACTTCAAATTTTCAACCAGTGATAATATCCTATAAGTATGAAATAAAAACAAAGGCATTTTCACAAAAATGTATTTTTCACCAGTAAACCTAGGATGAAAAAGAGATGAAAGGATTTCTTATGACAGAAGATAGAAATCTATCCTAAATGGAAACAAAGAAATATCAGAAGTAAATAACACAAAACAATAGAAAGATTGATGTGTAAGTAAATACATATTGATAGCATATGATCAAGTTGTGAAATTTAAAATATATTAAATAGAAATATATGACACAAAAACTAATAAACATGAAAAGGATAAATAAAGTTTTTAAAATCCCTTATATTAATCAGGAAATGGTAAAAGTACAGATTCATTTCAGATTTTCATAAAAGAAGGATGGATTGAAATCTTGAGCTAACCACTAAAAAATAACAAAAGATGATACAACTAACAAGTACTAGAAATAAAAATTATGATAAGAATACTTAATGAAAAAGCAGGCAATAAAATATAGTGAAGAAGTATCAAACATATGAAGCAAATGGAATCCAAATAGTAAAACCTACTCTCTTACTGTCCAATATATAAGTGAATTAATTAAATGAGGTGGTGGTGGTTTAGTCACTAAGTCATGTTCAACTTTTTGCGACCTCATGGACCGTAGCCCACCAGGTTCCTTTGTCCATGGGATTTTCCAGGCAAGAATACTGGAATATTCTTGTATTGTTGCCATTTCTTTCTCCAGGGGATCTTCCTGACCAAGGGATCAAACCTTCAGACCTATCTCCTGCATTGCAGGCAGCTTCTCTCACTGCTGAGCCACCAGCGAAGCCGTAATTTAAATGTACTAATTGATAAATAATGACACAAGTAAAACAAGCTGTTTATAAGAGATACACCTTAAATATATACAGAATAGCTGAACATTAAATGATAAAAACAGATAACTGTACAAAAACTAATCAAAGAAAGCTAACACATCTGGACCAGCATCAAAGCAGATTTGAAGGCAAGAAGCTTCACTAAAGATAAAGTAGGACATTTCATCACAAAATGGTCAACTCACTAGACAGATATAAAAGCTTCACCTAATAATAAAGCCTCAAAGTACACACAGCAAAATCTGACTGAAATAAACTGAGAAATGTGGAAAAATAATATAACTATATTGGGAAATTTTAACAAACTACGCTCAGTAACTGATAGAAAAAAAAAAGCAATTTATAAACAGGTAGGAATTTAGAACTCTTGATTAATGTAAATAACAAAGTTATCATAACTGAAATATATAGAACACGGTGCTCCAAAATAACAGAATATATATTTTTAAAAGATTTTTTTGAGATGAACCATTTTTAAAGTTTTTATTGAATTTGTTACAATATTGCTTCTATTTTATGTTTGAGGTTTTTGGCCATGAAGCATGTGGGATCTTACCTCTTTGACCAGGTATCGAACTCGCACCTGCCTTTGAAGGCAAAATCTTAATCACTGGACAGCCAGGGAAGTCCGAGCACCCATTCTTTTAAAGTTCACATGGAAAATTTTTCCAAAATTGAGCATATGATGAACCACAATACAAGTTTCTAAATATTTCAAAGAAAACTCTACCAAGGGTTGCTTTCTCAGAGTGGAATAATGCTACTTTTTTAAAAAATATAGATACCTAGAGAATTATCAAGCATTTGGAGCTTAATTAATATATATATACATTTCCAGATAACCCATGGGTAAAAGATGAAAGTTGCAGTAGAAATTTAAAAATATTTTAAACTGGATGACAATGAAGATATGACATAATAATATATGTAACTCAACTAAAGCTATCCATAGAGATAAATGTGTTGTTTCAAATGTATAGATTATTTTAAAAAAAAGAAAGAGAGAGAGAGAGAGATGCTAAAAAAAATGTGAACTTAGCATCCATTTCAGGAAGGTGAGAAAAAAACAGCAAAAATAAATGAAAGGAAAGCAAAAGATTGGAAACATACCTAGCCCCAAGACCCCAGTAGGGAGACAAATAATTAAGCAAAATTCCATTTTTTATAAAATCCATGCTATTTGGCTCTCTCTTTGACTGTTTCTTCTAATTTTTGTCATCCTTTGGCTGTTAGGATATTTGGCTGTTAGTAACCCCTCATCACTCACAGAGCATTAATGCATCTATTTTCTTCTATCCTATCTATGGTCATAATGATTTGTGATGTTGAAGTAAACCATACATTGAATAAGCAATTTAAGACTATGAGTAACACACAGCTTTGTGCTACATACAGTCCCTTTAAATTTTATTGAATGGAGGTGAGTTTTCTTTTCCATAGGAGGAAGAATTGAACTTTTCTGGTCATTTCCAGGTACTATAACACCACCTGGTCACTTATGTCTTTAAAAACAAGGCTTAAATCAGAAATGAAAATACTTTGTCCCATGTAACAATGAATATTCTGAATATTGATTTAGGAATCAAGTCTTGTCCCCTCCCCAGCTCTTGGAGCTTTAGGTTCGAGGCTTCTACTTTCTATTCTTATTAGTTTCCTCACCCATTTGCTATGCTGTTTGGCTCCCCACTGGAGTCTTGGGGTTGGGTATATGAAGGGAAGAGGAGTAAAGAAATAAGCCTGGGTATATGAAGGGAAGAGGAGTAAAGAAATAATGTGGCTAGGTAGCCTCTAGAATGTAGGTTTGGGGGATAGGAACCAGCTTACTCTCCTACCAGAGTTCTTTAAAGGTTCCCAAGGTCCATCTCTCTTACAGCTCTTTCATCCCGGAACTGATAGATCCACATTCTGGGTAGCTCCTTGACAAAGTTTAAGTGCTATCATAATTCCCCCCTTACAGATGGAGAAAGTGAAATTCAGGGAAGTTAAGAAAGTTGCATAATAAGCAACTGAGCAGAATTTTATTACAGATCTGATGGACAGCAAATCTTGAGCTGTTTTCAAGTTACCAGGGAGCATAAGGTCTAGAGGGAGAGTTAAGAAAGCACCTGGAGGGACAGAGAAGAATCAAGTTGAACTTGAAAGATGCACAACACAAGTTGTGAGTTTAAGTTGTATTCAGGGTCTTGCTGAGGACTGTACCCTGGGAGACAGCCACTCAGCTTTGAGGAGACTGCTCTGAAGAGGTAGGGAAAAACCAGTTCATACGTGATTTTTGGCAAGGAATACAAGCAGTCAAGCATACAACTTGGTTAAAGGCTACTGCTAATTACAAAAAAACAGATATCTCAAAGTAATGATTTTAGTCCTTTTCTATGTATGGGAAGATGTAAGAATCTGGGGTCACTAAAATTCTTCCTGAGATATGCATCTAACCATTTAAGGTACCTACTTGTCCAAAGCACAGAGTGTCATATCCTGATATCATCTAACTTCCTCTCAGAATGCTTTGTTATTTGGCAACTGCAGTAGATAACAACTCTTGTAGAACTGGGTGGTGAGCAACACTCTTTGTTTTAGCAATGGTGATTCTTCTGCTTGCTTATGCCAAAGAGGCACATTTTGGGGTGGCAAACTCTTCCCCTTCAGTAGACTAGTAGTGCATCTGATCTTTTCATGTTTTCAATTTGACTGGTATTCACAGGAATTTCTGATGGCATTCCATGCATTCCACCTTGGTTGGCAAGTCATCCACTTGTTTGTTCTTAGCACACTAGCTTACCTTAGGTTTTGAGTAGACAAGAAAAGCTTCTAGTGAGACTTCCATGAAGAAACCAGCTCCTCTGGAAACCATGGATCCCTCTTCTATGATTCTATCAAGCCTTTCTACCTTTAAGCTCTCCTGTTGTCAGATCTTCCTGCCAGGGGTTGAAGCCATACCTCTAACCACATCAAAGCCTATATGAATTGGATTATAAAGCTTAACCTCTGGAATCAGAAGACTTAGTTTCCAAATCCAGCCTCCAACTCAAGTGTGTGGTCTTGAGAAAAACACTGAAGATAATGAAGGTGATGCTTACCTATCATGCATTGGGTGCTTACTCTGTGCTAAGCACTGTAGCTAAACACTTTTCACACATTACCTCACTTAGCACTAACAACTCAAGAAAACTCAATAAGTACCTACTTTGTCAGATGAGGATCTGAGGCTTTGCAGATTCACTACTCATAAAATGCATGACTTTGAGCAAGTTACTTAATCTTTCTACACCTCATACACAAATGCTAAAATATCTAATTTTTGTAGTCTTTGACATGATTAAATTAGGGATGCATAGAAAGAACTTGGCCTAGAGTGAGCCAAATAAGTATTATCTGCTAATACTACCATTACCCTACACTCTCCCCTATGAGAATTGTTTATATACGACATGAAGAAAGCAAAAACTTATATTAACTAGTCCCAAGAGATGCGACCAAATTGAACTATTCCAACCAAAGTCTTCATTTTCATGATAGTTGAAAATATACACTTTTATGAAAGCAGCATTTAAGATTTAAACATACGAGGTTAGGTGTCAGGTTAAAGATAAGCACAAAATCTGGGACTACTTTAAAAAATACCAGAAAGGCCCCTGGATCATCTAGTGATAAGTAGGCAGACAGATGTCCCTTCCCACCTGCTTCCTCACCATCTCCACATTCACATATTTGAGAAAATTCCAGATGCCTCAGTTCTCCAGCCACTTCATCGCCTATACTATGTCATATCAAGTAACCCAAGCTCAGCTTCCCCTTTGAGCTGCGCTTGCTGAGTGCGGTCCTTCGTTTATCACTCTGGCATCTATGTTCTCACAACTCCAGAGGGAAGAATCAATGCAGTCACTGTTCATTTCCATCTACCATGACACCTCAAAGGGATGTCCTTCACAATGACACCATCTTACTCTAATGCTTTACAAAATGTATTCTTTTGTCTCATTAATGACTTGACTGATGATAAAAGATGCCTTGAGAGTCAGCTTGCCTGTCTGTGATCCTGCTGTCTGATAATTCCAATTTTGTCCAGATGTTTTCTTGCTCTGTCTACTTCTAGACCTACACAAAGGAAAATAAAAGCATCCTTTATTTTACTTTTTATTACTGATGGGGTAGTAGTTTCAGAAAATATGATTAGGTCCATGTTTTCATGTGATTTTTGGTTTTGAATTCTTAAACTTGTCATTGAAAAAGTCAGAGTATTGGCCAGCACACATGCCAAAAGTGGATTTCCATGATCAATAAATGACAGAAATAAATTCAAGCCAGCTGACCTTTCTTGTGATACATACATTAACAAATATTTTTCTTTGATAAAAAAAATTTAAAGACTTCCTCTTCTATGACAAGGAAAGGCTGAATATAGCTTTTTGCCTGAAAACAACCAAAAAGATAAACCAAATATATAAAACCTTAGTTTTCAAAATACTGTATACTAAGCAACAAAGGACAGTAATTCTCTGAGAAATGGGAAATAAATGAGATGAGTCTTATGACTGCTCCAGCTTACTACTTGAGAGTTTCCAGGCTGTGTCTCAGGGAGGGGGAACTGAAGAAAAATCTGGAGAATAATCTGGGATTCTAGAGAGACCAAGGTGACTAGAGGAGGAAGGACGGAGTACCAGAGAGGAGAAGGATGTATGTGAGAGGGAACTTCAGAGATTTGCAGAAGCCCCCCTAGAGTCTTCAGATAGCTATGGACACACACCTTTGAAATGATGGCTCAACATTAAAAATTCTGCCTGCAATGCTGGAGACACAGAAGATGTGGGTTCAATATCTGAGTCGGGAAGATTTTCTTGGAGGAGGCAATGGCAACCCACTCCAGTGTTCTTGCCCAAAAAGTCCCATGAACAGAGGAATCTGGTGGGCTACAGTCCATAGTGTCGCAGAAGAGTCGGATGTGACTAAGCGACTATAAAAGTACTAGAGGGAACAATTGCGAGAGTTCACACAGGGCCATGAATACTGCCCACTCTCATTAGCAAAACTGGAAAATCCCATTATTAATAGAGCTCTGAGTATGGTATTTGACTGCAGTTCTTGACTGAATAGTGAGGAATAAATGTTGCTGTTGCTGTTCAGTCATTAAATCATGTCTGACTCTTTGTGACCCCACAGATTATAGCCCTCTTGGCTCCTCCGTCCATGGATTTCCATAGCAAGAATACTGGAGTGGGTTGTCATTTCCTTCTCCAGAGGATCTTCCCCACCCAAGGATTGAATCTGTGTCTCCTGCATTGGCAGGTGACTTTACCACTGAGTCACCTGGGAAGCCCTTGGGGAATAATTAGGTCCCACCTAAAAAATCTTAAGTACAGGATCTGAATGAATTAAGCTAAAGGGCTTTCCTGGTAGCTCAGCTGGTAAAGAATCTGCTAGCAATGCAGGAGACCCCAGTTCAGTCCCTGGGTTGGGAAGATCCCCTGCAGAAGGGAATGGCAACCCACTCCAGTATTCTTGCATGGAGAATTCCATGGACAGAGGAGCCTGACAGGCTACAGTCCATGGGGTCGCAAAAAGTTGGACACTACTGAGCTGCTTTCACTTCACTTCACTTCACTTTATTAGTAATAACTTAGCTATGTCCCAAAACAAAGCTTGAGAATATTTCTAGAAATACAAAGATGTCCATTACCCAACAAAGTAAAATCTGCAATATCTGGCATTCAACAAAAAGTTACTAAGAATGCCAAGAAATAGGAAAATATGAAGAAAAATTAATCGACTAAAACTGATCCAGAATTGACACAGATGTTAGAATTAGCAAAGATATTGCCTAAATTATTGTAGCTGTTTTCCCTATGCTGACATTTCTAGACATGAAAACTTCAGTGTATGGGATTAAAAATACAACAGGATGAAATTTTTAAAAAATTTTATTGGAGTATAACTGCTTTACAATGTTATTTCCTACCGTACAGAAAAGTGAGTCAGTTATATGTATACACATATCGCCTCTTTTTAGATTTCCTTCCCATTTAGGTCACCACAGAACAAAGAGTTCCCTGAATTATACAGTAGGTTCTCATTAGTCACTTATTTTAAATATAGTAATGTATATATGTCAATCCCAAACTCCCAATTCATCCCACACCCCTTTCCCCTTTGGCAACTGTAAAGTCATTCTCTATATCTCTGTCTTTATTTCTGCTTTGCAAATAAGTCCATCTGTATTATTTTTCTAGATCCCACATATAAGGGAAATTTTATGGTGTTTTTATCTTTCTGATTTACTGCACTCTCTATGAAAGTCTCTAGACTTACCCACGTCTCTATAATGGCACTGTTTCATTCCTTTTTTACAGGATGAAAGTAACAGTAGATAATTACGGAAGGGAAATAAAAAATTAGTCAACTTGAAGACATAGCAATAAAAGCCTTCTGAAATGAAACATGGAGAGAAAAAAATAAATAAAGGGGTGCTCAGAAAGGATCTCACTGACTTTTAAGCAAAAAATTTGAAGGAGGCAGGAACATGATATCCAAAGGAAGACTACCCCAGGCATTACTGGAAATGATAGATGCAGAGACAGAGATCATCAAGTATTTAACATAATATTTAGCATTTAACAAGCATTTAAGAGATTAAATTTATCATTGCTAATGTTATCAGTCCTGAATATGCATTGGAAAGACTGACGTTGAAGTTGAAACTCCAATACTTTGGCCACCTGATGCAAAGAACTGACTCAAAGGAAAAGACCCTGATGCCGGGAAAGATTGAAGGCAGGAGGAGAAGGGGACAACAGAGGATGAGATGGTTGGATGGCATCACCGACTCAATGGACATGAGTGAGTAAGCACCAGGAGTTGGTGATGGACAGGGAAGCCTGGTGTGCTGCGGTCCATGGGGTTGCAAAGAGTTGGACATGACTGAGTGACTGAACTGAACTGAACTGAATGTTATTATTGTCCTTGTTAAACACTGTGAGTCTGAGAAGGGAATGCATGCATATAGGGGCTTCCTTTTGATGGAATTCATCTAGGTGTTTCGATATATATATTACTTCACAGGTGGTAAAGAACCTTCCTGCCAGTGCAAGAGACATGAGACACTTGAGTTTGACCCCTGGGCTGGGAAGATCCCCTGGAGGAGGACATGACAACCCACACCAGTATTCTTGCCTGGAGAATCCCATGGACAGAGGAGCTTGGTGGGCTACAGTCCACAGTGTCACAAAGAATTGGACACAATTGAGCAATCAACAGTTCCACTTTTCACAGGTAACTCCATTTTATAGAGAAGAAGGCAGCTACTTTGGGGAATTGAGATATTTTTGCAAAGTCACCAAGGGTCTAAGTGAAAGTGAAAGTCGCTCAGTTGTGTCCAACTCTTTGTGACCCCAATGACTTTATAGTTCATGGAACTCTCCAGGCCAGAATACTGGAGTGGGTAGCCTTTCTCTTCTCCAGGGGATCTTCCCAACCCAGTGATCTAAACCAGATCTCCTGCAATGCAGGCGGATTCTTTACCAGCTGAGCCACAAGGGGCTTCCTTGATAGATCAGTTGGTAAAGAGTCCAAGACAGGACATAATTTGACCTCAGGCTTCTTTGACTTCAAATCTTAGACACTTTCCATTCCTCTACATGGAATTTGCAAGCTTGGGGAAGTTAAGTGTTTCACGTTCTCACACACTTTTGTCTTGCCCAGGGGATACAAATTCAAATAGAGCTACCATGACAGTGATGTGTATGGGAGGAAAGGCAAGTTAGCAGCCACTATTCAGTCCTGAGTTAATACAGATAAAACAGAAGGTAGACAAGTGCTGCTTGGGCTTCTTTGTAAGAGAAGTCAGATATCTATGATATTTTCTAATTTTTAAATTATTTATAAAATGCCTTTATTTTAAAACTTTAAATGTGGGCCTTTCAAAAGATGATTTATGATCCTAAATAAAGATTTGGAAAAATTTGTTTGCCAGCTTTGGTCTAGGTAATTAATTAATCTACATGACTATAAGCATATTGTTTTCTCTGATTATAAAAATGATGCATATATGTGGTCAACTAGGTTTTGAATAAAAGTAGAGGGTATTACATTGAGTGAAATAAGACAGACACAAAAAGATAATACTATATGATATCACTTATACATGGAACACAACAGTCAAACTCATAAGAACACAGAACAGAAGGGTGATTATAAGGGGACAAGGATAGGGGAAATTGGGGAATACTGGACAAAGGGTACAAATTTTCATTTATAAGATGAAAACATTCTGGAGACCTAATGCACAGCATGATGACTGTAGTTAGTAAGAATGTATTACAAACTGCACTTGAAATTTGCTGAGAAAATAAATCTTAAATATTTTTACTGCACACACAAAAATAACTATATGAGTTGATGAATATGTTAATTAGCTTGATTGTAGTAATCACAATGTATACAAATGCTCTGATGTTTTGATCATTTTAAATATATATAATTTTTATTTGTCAATTATACCTCAATAAAGCCAGGGGGGAAAAAAGAATACAACTGAATGAAAGAAATTTGCTAAGTGTTCTCACCACACACACACACACACACTCAAATGGAAACTATATGAAGTGATAATGTGTGAATTACTTGATCGTGGTTATCTCACAACATACAGGCATTTCAGATAATCACCTTGTATTTCTTAAATGTATGTAATTTTTATTTGTCAATGATATGTCAATAAAGCTAGGAAAAAATTTTAAATGAAAAGGAAGAAGTACATAGTGAGTAAATGAAATCATTGCTCTCATAGTATCCGTAAACATCACACTATCCAGTTAATTTACCTTGCAGCCCTCACATATGCCCTGAAACTTCTCACACTCTTACTTCCACACTGACCCTGGGCTAATATCAAAGCAATTCGCTCCCCAAGATGCAACTCAAAGGCCACCTCCACTGTGACGCCTTTCCTCACCCCCCATTCTGTTTTGAAAATCATTGCTAGGCTTCTCTACCTTCTACTAGAATCATTTGTCTCATCCTTCTTACAAAATTGTCATTTACCTAAGAATAAACCAGCCTTGTTTTCTGTAGCTTTTCTTTTATCCAAAATAGCACATAGGAAAATCTTCTAAGAAAGTTTTTATTATGAGAAATTTAAAATAGACACAAAGTATAAGGAATTGTATAATGAACGCTTATTATCTATCACCCAAGTTCATCAATTCCCAATGTATGGCCTAATCTGTTTTACTGTACCTCAAACCTCAAACCTTTTGCCGATTATTTTATACAGCTTTATTTAGATACAATTTGTATACTGTAGGGCTTCCCTCATAGCTCAGTTGGTAAACAACCTGGCTGCAATGCATGAGATCCCAGCTGGATTCCTGGGTCAGGACAATCAGCTGGAGAAGGGACACCCTACCCACTCCAGTATTCTTGGGCTTCCCTTGTGGCTCAGCTGGTAAAAAATCTGCCTTCAATGTGGGAGACCTGGGTTTGATCCCTGGGTTGGGAAGAAAGGCTACCCACTCCACTATTCTGACCTGGAGAATTCCATGGACTCTATAGTCCATAGGGTTACAAGTAGTCAGACACTATTGAGCCACTTTCACTTTCACTTTCTATACTGTAAGGCTTCCCAGGTGGCGCTAGAGGTAAAGAACGCTCCTGCCAATGCAGGAGACATAAGAGACTTGGGTTCAATCCCTAGGATAGGAAGATCCCCCAGAGAAGAAAATGGCAACCCACTCCAGTATTATTGCTTGGAGAATTTCACGGACAGAGGAGCTTCGTGGGCTTATAGACCATGGGGTTGCAAAGAGTCAAACATGACTGAAGCAGAAAACTCACCCATTTTAAGTGTAGAGTCAAAAACTTTCAGTAAATTAACAAGTCCTCCATCATCATGGTACAGTTTTTGAACATTTTCATCAGCTTGACAAGCTTCTCCAGGATCTTCTCTTGCTACCAGTTCCAGACAACTAATGATTTATGTTCTGTCATTATAGAGTTGCTTTTTCTGGATAGTTCATACATAATGTGATATGATATGTAATCTTTTCTGCCTGTCTTCTTTTATTTAATGTACATTTGGGACATTCACTCATGCTATAATACATACCCAGAGTCTGTTTCTATCTACTATGAAGTAGCATTGCTTTGAAAGCATTTACCACATTTTGTTGTCCATGGTCAGCTGATATACATTTAGACTTTTTCCAGTATTGGACTGTGATAAGTGGTGGTGGTCTGACCATTCATATACAACTTATTGTGTTGATGTATGATTTCACTTTGAGGGGGAAGGTAAATTTCTAGGAGTGGAATTGTTGGGGAATCTGATGAATTTGTGTTTATTTGAGGAACTACCAAATGTTTTTCAGGTGGCTGCCTTATATTGCACTTCAGTTAGAAATGCTTGAAGGTTCTGGATTTCCCTCATCCTTCCTGACACTTGATATTGTCTGTATTATTGATTGCAGTCATTCTGGTGAGTGTGTGGTGGTATCTCATTGTGTGTTTTGATTTGCATCTCGCTGATGAAGATCAATGTCAGTCTCTTTGCGTTCTTATTAACCATTACATATTTTATTAGATGACATGCCCATTCAAATATTTGGTTCATTTATGAAGTGTTTAGACTGCATTGAGAAACTTCTTTATATGCTTTAGATGTAGGTCCATTTTTGGATATATGGTTTGTAAATGTTTTCCCACTCTTTATTTGTTATAAGATATAGACCTAAATCTAAGGTCTAAAACTATAATAAATCTAGAAAAAAAATCCAAAAAACAAAAACAAATGATGCATATGTGTTATAAAAATATTCAAAAAAGTAGAAAAAGAATAAAAGAAAAAGCAAAATGTACAGGAATTTCTACAAGTAAAAACTACTATGCCCTTTTCATACATATTTTTCTGTTGTTAATAGATCTTTGTATTAAACAACTACTGCTGCATTAAAGAAAAGGCTTGAATAGATGTTCCTCCAAAGAAGACATATGTGACCAATAAGCACATGAAAAGATGTTCAATATCACTAGTCACTATGGAAATGCAAAAGGGAAAAGTAAATCAAAACAAATAGTGAGATAACACTTCACAACCAGAGAGAAAGCTATTATAAAAAAGAGAAAAGAAAAAGAAAATAAATGTTGGTGAGGTTGTAGAAAACCTGGAACCTTTGTGTATTGCTAGTGGGAGTGTAAAATGGTCCAGCAACTGTAGAAAACAGTATGGAAATTCTTAAAAATGATTCGTATCGATGTATGGCAAAAAATACCAGTGTTGTAAAGTAATTAGCCTCCAATTAAAATAAATTAATTAAAAATATTAGTTACAGAATTACTGGATGATCCAACAATTTCACTCCTGGATATATAACCAAAAGTAAAAGTAAAGACTTAAGAACAAGAAGCCAGTCTACACTCAGACATAAAGATATATTTGTGTAGCTTTACATAAAATACGTCCTGTATATCTAGTTCATTCTTGTTAAGTCATATAATTGAAAGAATCTGGTTCCTAGTTTTAAAACTTTCAAAGTCCACAAAGTTTACTATTAAACTTAGACATAAAAAGAGAAATACTTACCGCTTCTTTGACTTTTGGTAAAAATCTGAATTTTTTTTTCTTTTTTTTTTTTTGCTACTTTGCACCTGTGAGTTTCCCCAGAGTTCAACCACAATACTCATGAATCTAAATAGTGATACAAGTAACTTAGAAAGTAAATAAGGAACACTAAGGAACAGGTGTCATTAACTTCCCAGAACCTACAAAGATATATTAGCCATTTAGGGAGAGAAATGATTTTCAGACTCCATAGGGCCCTAGATGAGATGGACCATGCAGAGGAACTGAGCTGTAATTTCAAGAGATCCTAAAACCAAGAGTGCTCCATCCCAAATGAAAGGACTAGTCTTTTTTTTCTTTTATTTTTGAAAGAAAGGATTAGAAAAAGAGAAGCATAAAATTCTCTCCTTAAGAAGGGGACTTCCATAAAATATTTCCATTTGCCCAAGGTCAAAAACAAAGAGAATCTCAGATCTAGTATCAGTTCAGTTCAGTCGCTCAGTCATGTTCAGCTCTTTGCGATCCCATGAACTGCAGCACGCCAGGCCTCCCTGTCCATCACCAGCTCCCGGAGTTTGCTCAAACTCATGTCCATCGAGTCGGTGATGCCATCCAGCCATCTCATCCTCTGTCGTCCCCTTCTCCTCCTGCCCCCAATCCCTCCCAGCATCAGGGTCTTTTCCAATGAGTCAACTTTTCACATGAGGTGGCCAAAGTATTGGAGTTTCAGCTTCAACATCAGTCCTTCCAATGATTTTGCCAAAGAAAAGCCGCTTCAAGCCTGAAATATTTATTTTTCACCTAGATTTCCAGTCAGTAGGAGTTGGAAAAATAAATCATATGTCATCAGATAGCTGTGTTTCTATTAAAACACAATGTAATGTATTGATAAAATGAAGTTCCAGACTGTGATCTGCTAGGTGTCTGACCTTTGTCCTGAGGGTTATTTTGAGGAACAACATCATTTTATAATAGTGGTGGTACAACCCCTTTATTCTCTCAGTGCTTTGGACACAAAGACCATGGGATTAATTATATACTGTGAGCAACAATTCATGAATATTTAACACACTCATCTATACTTAATGAATAAATTTGCATCTTGACACTATTATTTAATGTGCTTTAAGGAAATACTGCTCATTACCTTTCAATTTTGTAGATTAGTTGAATGTAATCAGAATGATAAGGCAGGAGAGATATAGTATTATTTAAATAACATGGTTTTTTATGACTGCTTCTGCTTCCCTGAGTTTCCCTCACTCTTTTAAGCAACTAGGTTTATTTCATTGTATTTTGGCTGTTCTATATTAATCATTTTGTCTCCATGCTCCTTGCAGAAGGGAGTTTCTTTAGATTCATGGAAAAACAATGCAAATTAAATAATCAGTGTTTTGCTTCACTCTGTGTTCTGTAACAGGGCATTCTTTCACACAAAATGTCCCAGTGCAATCGGCAGTGATTGCGTCCTGGGCTGGCAGTCTCAGTGAGGTTGCTACAACCTGCACAGTGAGCAGAGGGCGCTGCGTGATGAATGGCAATGAGCAGAAACCTCTACACTTTCCTAAAAAAGGTAGAATCCCAAGGAATCAGTCCGGGCTGCAAAAAGCCAGCTAACTGGCAAGGGTGCAGTGGGAGATAAGCTTTTCTGTTTGTTTGTTTGTGAATTTTTGTCTCATTGTGAGGAACTTTTCCTCATAAGGGTCCTTTGTGACACAGTCATGGGCATCTAATCTACATACCCACTTTAGGGAGTTTGGGCTTGAGAATGCACCTTTAGGGACCTTATTTGCATGCAGGTTCCAAGGTCTTTCCAAAAGGAAGAAGACTGGAAATCAAGAGTTAAGACTTCCCAACAAAGATGAAGGGCAAAACTGGACAACAGCATGTGAAACAGAAAAGGAAATAAATCTAGATGCCAGACATTGTGCTAAATATCTATGCATATCATCTCACTTAATCCTTTATGAGATCTCTGTCATCATCATCACCATATCATCATCACTTCCACTTTACAAATGCAGAAATTGAAGCTTAGATAGGTTAACACAGATATTGAAAAACAGAGCTAGGATTTTAATCCAATTCTGTCAGATTCATATACTTTTAACAGTTCTCAAGTAATTGGAACTTTATGTTTGCTTTACTAGCAAACAGACTGGAGTTGAGTTAAAATAGGGAAGGCTTCCTTACCCTGCAGTTCTTGGTTGAATTCTGTTGATTACAGAATATATATATATATATATATATACACATAATGCATATCCACCTCCCCACCATGCCATAAGCTCTAAAAGGACAGGGACTCCTGTGTGCTCAGCTCTCCATTCCTGGCACCTTGCAGAGTACCTGGCACAATGCAGTCATGTATGTGTCTGTGTGTGTCTGTGTCTGTTTCTCCATCTATAAAAATGTGGTGAAAATACCTACCTCATGGTGAAAGTTAAATGAGATAATTTATGTCATGTGACTATCACAGAGCCTAGAAGATAAAGTATTCAATAAATGGCAGTTTAAAAAAGTAAAGATATGTAAGCTACTCTGAGGCCCTGGGAAAAGGATGAGGCCAGGTTTTGGATCCTGATGACAAAACCAAGGGGCTACAAGTCAAATACAGAAGCTCTCAGTGGTCCCCAAGACTAGTGTAACCCAGGAAACAAGAGAAGAGAACTCTAAAGAATATAGAAAAAGCAGATATGAGAAAAAAATCTTACCTGAGGGTGAGATGCAAACATATGAGATAGCATAAAGAGTAATAATGACCAGATTTGAACTCTCAGTCTTCATGGGGCCTGTCGAGTTGCTCGCTGTGTCCCACAACCTGATTTCAGAAATACAAATATAATGGAAATGGAAGAAAATGTTTACACACTCTCCCTCAGCTCACTTCACAATCCTACTACTTTTTTTTTCAGGCGGCAGGATTCCAGCCTTCTGTGTCAGCTTTAAGGTAGCATTAACAGCACTTTGGAACTGAGGCCTTAAGAAACCAGAAAAATGTAAAAAACAAAAAAAACCCAAAAGCTATAAAAGGGAATGCATAATCTAACCAAATAGCATGAAAATGTCTTCAAAATTGTGACTCATTACTAAAGACATTCAGAACTCAATCAAAAATTGAGAGAAGGTAAAGAACCTGCCTGCCAGTGTGGGTTTGTCTCTTAAGTCTCTTAAAGAGATCTTAAGGAGACTTAAGAGATGCGAGTTTGATCCCGAGGTCAGGAGGATCACCTGGAGGAGGGCATGGTGATCCACTCCAGTATTTTTGCCTGGAGAATCCCTTGGACAGAGGAGCCTGGCGGCCTATAGTCCATACGGTGGCAGACTGGACACGAATTGAAACAACTTGGCACACATACACAGCTGAAATTTGAGTGAAAATGTAGAATTCCTGTTACCCAAATCACATGAAAGAATTGGTAGAGGTATGGCCTTCAAGTTCCTTATTGACATAGGGGATAATTTTTTTAAAAAAGGACTAAATGTACCTGCATATGCTTCAGAAAGAAGGATTTGGGTGAACTTAGCCCCCATACCGCCCCTGTGGTTTCAAAATCTTGATCAATAAATAAGACTGGGGACTTCCCGGTGGTCCAGTGGGCAAGACTCAGCACTCCCAATGCAGGGGGCCAGGATTTAATCCCTGGTCAGGGAACCAGATTTCACCTGCCTGTGGCATCTTAAGAGTTCTCACGCGGCAACTAAGGGTTTGCGTGCCACAGAGGAAGATCCCACCAGCTGCAACTAAGACCTAGCACAGCCGAAATTATGTATTAAAAAAGGGTAAGGCTATTTCCTGTCTAAGTTGGTATAAGAGTATAACATGAATATGAATTACCGACACAATAACCTTAGTTAACTAGAGATTAAATTGTCTCATAGCTAACTAAATATCTTTACCACTCTGGGAAGGTTTGGAAATAAGTAAAGAATGAATAAACAACTCAAGACTACAGTGTAAATACTGCTGTCTAGTTCAAGTTAATCCACATTTTTTATTTAAAGTGATCATATACATATATATATTGAATCATTACATTGTACATTTGAAACTAATATAATGTTATATGTCAATTATACCTTGATTAAAAGGTTAAAAAAAGAGTGTACCAGAAAAAAAAATTATAGTATTTAAGATAATTGGAATATCATATCTGGAAGATTAGCCTTCTATAGCCAAAATTAAATTAGTAATTGATTTTAGAATTATGATTTAAATTGAAATCTGTACAAGAAGTTGGCTATCAACAAATCAGAATGCTTATGTGAATTCAAAATTTCCTGTACAAGTTTAACTTATTAAATTTATAAGGATTGCTTAAGTATTTGAGAAGATTTTGCTGGTTAGGATTTTCAGTTTTCTCTATCAGGCACTTTAAAGGTTATAAAAGAAAATTTAAAATTAAATGTATTCAGTATACAAATGAAGTTGAAAAGTCTAAGCATATTTTAGTAATTGTCTGTAAAGAGGACTCCTTGTTTAAAAGGGTATGTATCGGTCAGGGTCTAATCAAGAGAAAAAATTCGTACAGAAATTGTTGCAGGCAAAGTTTAAAAGAGTTATATCTACAAAGGAAGATTGAAGACGAGATTGTCTAGTAAGAAGGAAAAAGCACCATAAAGAATAAAGGAATAGTACATATAGGAAGCAGTCTTATCCTTGTTGCTGTTTAGTCGCTAAGTCGAGTCTGACTCTTTTCAACCCATGGACTATAGGCCACTAGGGTGAATAAGATCACACTGGAAGAGGCTTACCCTGGGTTGAGATCCAGACCTTGGTGAAGAAGTCTCACTGGATGGAAATCTCTTTGGAGCTCTACTGGTAAAACTTTCCAGAAATCAACTCTCTAAGATACCAGGGAAAGCTGTTTACAGGGATACATTACCAGAGGCATCCTGCTAGGAAACCTGAGGGACCTCTGAGGAGAGATGTTGGCTTCCAGGTGTACACAGCAGGCAGCAGGCACTGGAGGAACCACCCACCCTGGAGGAGCTAGACGTGGAGAATCAATCTTCACAGAAAGTTGTAGACTTTGGAGAAGCCACTCACAGCACAGTAGATGGGCACATGGAGAAACTGCATTTCTGCAGGAGCCTTTCAAGAGGAAAAACCCCTTCCTGCTGCAGTATCTCTGCAGAGCCCACCCCTGATGTCAGGCCACTGGCAAAAAACACAGGATTTCAAGAGTTCATTTAAGATTGATTTTTGTAGAGCAAGTAATGAAGGATGGAGTGGTCCAATTGACAACAGTCACAGCAAATTTAGTCTGTTATCCTGAGTTAATGGACACTGATAAATTGTTTCTATTTTATGCCAAAATTACTAAGTTAATAACTAGAATAACAAGACTTGCTAGTTAAGGCTGAAAGAAAACCAGATTTTAAACTTATGACTGGTTTTAATCAACTAATAATTAGTTTAAAACCCAGGTAAATATAAATAAAACCAATTTCTTTCTATGCTCAAAAGCCACCATTGGATATTAAAAATTTCATATGGACACTCAGGTCTTATTCTAAAGAATCCTATAAGTAGGTAGAGGAAAAAAAAAAAAAGAGAGACCCAAAAAGCAGGCAGATTATTGATGGAAGCTGATATTAGAGACTGGTGATTTAGGTCTACTGGCCAAGTGGGTCTTGTCATACTTTGTCCTGATTTAAACAGACTTATCAGTCCACACTGGCAACCCACTCCAGGATTCTTGCCTGGAAAATCCCATGTTCAGAGGAGCCTGGCAGGCTATAGTTCATGAGGTCACAGAGTCTGTAGGACTGAGTGACTAACACTCCCTTATTTATCCGTACACAATCATTGGAACTGATGAATAGCCACAGGCTTGTCCTAGAAGGGAGGAGCCAACCAGAGCATAATTTATACATTTAGTCACTTTCAGCCTCCAAAGACCCCAGGGAGAGGAAGGAACTTAACATTGGGAACTTAATGCCCCCAGCTGCATTGATTAATAGAGGTTTCACCCTACAGAAATCTGAAGCTGGAAAAATTAGTTTCTACCTGGATATTCCCTAACCTAAGGGTCGATCAGGGCTGTGGTTATTCCATGGAAGGAAGAAATCACCCTTTACCAACCACTAGTGGGCAGTTTCAATTTTGTTCCAGAAAACTCTGAAGTTGGCTAGAACCAAATAGGAGAGGACAGTACAAAGTCATTCTATACCCAAGGCGATTTGCTCTGTCATTTGGTTCCCCAGCCTAAATCATTTCCATCACCATGGCTAATTTAGCTGTTTACTGATTCTGCAACCTAAAGACTCTCCAGTAAAAAAAAAACACTGCCACATATTCGGGCTTAAGCCATCTCCTTTGTGACTTCCCAAGGAGAAACTGAACCTCAAAGAATAAAGTCCCAAAGAATGATGGACTGCAACTGAACATTAAAGGCTCTTACCTCTTCCCTGCCAAACTATAAAGACAAGGAAGAAAGCAGATTGTGTACTTCCTGAGGGAAGCCAGCTCTGAGAGAGAGAGAGGAAGTGCTCAGTCATGCCTGCCCTGCTCTTTCCAAACTCACTAGCCAGTGAAACTCCAGCAGACGTCCCCACGGAAGGAAGCAGAAGTACTCCTCCCCTCCACACACACTTACAACACATACAGTAGACCAACCCCCAGGAGGGCTGCAGCAAGACTGCTATTTTATACATAGGCAATGAAGATAAGTTTATGATTCACGTGGAATTTTGCATCTATATGGATAGCTTTTTCTTGTTTTTATAAAATACTATCAAAGCTCTTACTGCATCTGGGGTTTTCAACATCTTTTGAGAGAAAGTTAGGTAGAAGGGGTACTTTCAAGCCCTTTTGACATGAGGAAAATTTGCATCCTTTTAGAAAGAGGCAGACCTGTATTCAGAGCCCTTGACTTATAACCTCTTCCTCAGAAACTGTGAGCTTCATTCCAGAGTTTGGTGGGCTCTGATTGAAATGCTAAGTCTTCTATTGTGGAAAAACTACATCCAAGTTTCCCCAGGAGAAACTCCTCTCCAAAATCACAGAGTTCTCTATCCGCTTATGCAGACCTCGACACTCATTTTAAATTCACTGCCATGCTTACTCCTTGGAAGGAAAGTTATGACCAACCTAGACAGCATATTAAAAAGCAGGCATTACTTTGTCAAAAAAGGTCTGTCTAGTCAAGGCTATGGTTTTTACAGTAGTCATGTATGGATGTGAGAGTTGGACTATAAAGAGGGCTTAGCAGAGAGAATTGATGCTTCTGAACTGTGGTGTTGGAGAAGACTTTTGAGAGTCCCTTGAACTGCGAGGAGATCCAACCAGTCCATCCTAAGGGAAATCGGTCCTGGGTATTCATTGGAAGGACTGATGTTGAAGCTGAAACTCCAGTATTTTGGCCACTTAATGTGAAGAGCTGACTCATTTGAAAAGACCCTGATGTTGGGAAAGATTGAAGGCAGGAGGAGAAGGGGACGACAGAGGATGAGATGGTTGGATGGCATCACCGACACAATGGACATGGGTTTGGGTGGACTCTGGGAGTTGGTGATGGACAGGGAGGCCTGGCGTGCTGCGGTTCATGGGGTCACAAAGAGTCACACATGACTGGATGACTGAACTGAACTGAACTGAACCATGGAAATACTACTACATATCATCACCATCTCTAAGTTTGTAATTTAAAAAATTATTTACAAAGCAATTAGATCTCTTTCTAAACTTTCAATTTCCTTTCCAAACTTCAAAAAGCAGTGAACAGCCCTAGAGAATCCAATCTCTCTCTACTTTATTTTACCACACAGTGTGGCATGTGGGATCTCAGTTCCCTGAGCCAGGCCATGGCAGTGAAAATCGGGAATCCTAACCACAAGGCCACCAGGGAACTCCCAACCTATTTCTATTTTTATTCTGTTGAAAAAGAAAGAAAACTACATCAGGGGATGCATGACCTTTCTTTAAAATATTTTTTATTGGAGTACAATTGATTTAAAATGTAGTATATTTCTGCTAAAAGCAAAGTGAGTCAGTTATTTATGTACATCCACTCTTTTTTCTCACTCATTTTTAGATTCTTCTCCATGTAGGTTGTTACAGAGTACGGAAAAGAAGAGTTCCCTGTGCTGTACAGTAGGTCCTTACTAGTTATCTGTTTTATATATAATAGTATGAATATATGAATATATGTCAATCTCCATCTCCCAATTTATCCCTCAGTGAATAACCTTTGATTCAGCCTAAATTGTCTTTGGTGTTCATCAGATTTATCTGGGGAGAGAAAAGTGCAATGTTAACCCAGTTTGTTCTACTGTGTTTGAGCAAATGCTCCCAAGATCCAAGTAAAGGAAGCTAGGTGAAAGTGAGACAGACAGTCCATTTTGCTTCTTCTGCTGGCAAACGAAGTTATAGAATGTGAAAAAGTTGTAGCACTCCTGCAGATACTACCCAGAATGCATTTATCCAACTTTGTAGATGTTGCAGACAAGTGTCACAGAGATGGTCAAGGCAGGAGCGCACCAACTGCAATGATTCTACATCTAGAACCCTGGATCACAGGAGACAAGAGCATGAATTCTTTCCTCCAGTGATGGCAGTGACCCTGGGAATCACTGGAGAATGGTTTGAGAACCCTTTAGAACCTTCTAGTACCTGTTCCATAGTCCTTCTGAGAACTTTGAAAGGAACCAATTCTCCATCTTAAATTCCTTCTTGCTTTAATTATTTGGAGAGTTCTGTCTCCTGTACGAATCTCTGACTCATGATTAGCTCTAAAGCCACATAGTTCACCCAGTTATCTCTCAGTAGAAGTCAGCCAATCATTATTTTCTTGGAATCTCACTTCTCTTCTGTTTTTGGACTCAACACTGAGCACTGTTTATCATCCAGTTTCATTCGGGGTTCTAGCATAGTAATCTTGCAGTGTGATACCCCACATCTTGGTGCAACAAGGACAGGGTCAGAAGTGATTTTGCTGACTTCAAAACAAGAATGTAGTTCCCACCATACTAAGCATTCATGATGATCTGGAAATTCTTTCCCCCAGAAAAGGAATTATAAAACTGTCCATTAAAGAAATAAATTTACAAGGGAGAACAACTTGTTAGCAAATGGCTATTATAAGTTTTAAAAATTTGGTTAATTTTGACCTTATTCACAAAAGCATCAAGATGTAGAAACAACCCAAATGTTCATCACAGATGAATAGATGAGTACCGTGTGGTATACACATGTATGGTATGTTATTTATCCATAAAAAAGAATGAAGTTCTGATACATGCTACCATATGGATGAAACTTGAAAACATTTTGGTTAGTGAAATAAGCCAGGTGCGAAAGGACAGGTGTATAGTTTCACTTACATGAAATATCTTCAACAGGCAAATTCAGAGACAGAAAGTAAATTAGAGGTTACTAGAGACTGGGTTTGGGGAGAGGAAGGATGGTAAGCTATTGCTTAATCATTAGATATTCTATTTAGGGTGACGAAACATTTTAGAAATTGATGGTTACACAACATTGTGAATGTAATTAATACCACTGAATTGAATTGTACCTCAAGAATGATCAAAATTTCAAATTTTATATTATACACATTTCACCACCACCAATACAACAAAAGTTTAAGTAAATGGAAATTATGGAAAAGCAGTATTTAATACCTAAAGGTTTATGGTAACAGTTTTGGGGAGTATTGATAAAATGCAGTTTTTACTAATCAGGGGAGCAGAATATTGGGAGGTCATCCCTAACACAAGAATTCTCTTAGAGATTTCTTTGTTTTCTTGTCTAAATATTCTACTTCTTTGTGCCTCCAGCCAGAATCTGTCTAACTCTGCTGTTCTCCACTGTCTCCTTGGGTCAACATTCTTTCTCTTATGATCTTCTTTATCTTGTTGGAGATTCATATTTTCTGTCCTTGGAAATGACCCTGAGCACCTTCAGTCTTCTTTCTGATTTCCTTAGTCTGATACTGAGGGCCTAGAAAGAGCTAAAATGGAACAAAGGAAGTATCTTAAAGGACCTGGGGAAATTATCGGGAGATCTCACATGGGTACTGGATGCATTGCTGGTTTTTATGTCCCTCCTTTAAAAGGGAGGGAAGTGAAGGAAGAGGAATAAGCTCGCAGAGATATTAACAGCCTACAACTCCATGTTGCTGCACTTCAGATAAGGAAGTTGCAGCTATAACACCTTCCTTCATGCTCTCCGTACCACACAAGTGCTCTCCTGACACTGACTCCAAATATGAGTTCTAACCTCATTCAGTTGAGAAGGGAAGGGCAAACCACTCCAGTATCCTTGCCTTGAGGATCCCATGAAAAGTATGAAAAGGCCAAAAGTCCAGTCCCATCACTTCATAGCATATAGATGGGGGAAAAGTGGAAACAGTGACATTTTTTATTTTCTTGGGCTCCAAAATCACAGAGGACCGTGAGAGAGAAAATTAAAAGATGCTTGCTCCTTGGAAGAAAAGCTATGACAAACCTAGAGAGCATATTTAAAAAGCAGAGATCACTTTGCTAACAAAGGTCCATATCGTCAAAGCTATGACTTTTCCCATAGTCAGGTATGGATGTGAGAGCTGGGCCATAAAGAAGGCTGAGTGCCAAAGAATTGTGGTGCTGGAGAGAAGACTCTTGAGAGTCCCTTGGACTGCAAGGAGATCAAACCAATCCATCCTAAAGGAAATCAACCCTGAATATTCATTGAAAGGACTGCTGCTGAAGCTGAAGCTCCAATACTTTGGTCACCTGGTGGAAAGAACTCACTCATTGGAAAAGACCTCAATGCTAGGAAAGATTGAGGGCAGGAGGAGAAGGGGACAATCGAGGATGACATGGTTGGATGGCATTACTAACTCAATTGACATGAATTTGAGCAAACTCCAGGAGATGGTGAAGGATAAGGAAGGCTAGCCTGCTGCAGTCCATGGGGTCACAAAGACTTGGACACACTTTAGTGACTGAACAGCAACAATCTGATTCAGTCACCCAGGGCAGGGCCAGAGACCCACTCATTCCCAGCTGGAAGAAGCACCTTCTTGTGTATCTCAGACAAGGCTTTATTTTAAAAGGTTGTAAAACTTAAGCTGAAAGGTCATACATGTGTGTTAGAAGCAAAAACCAGAGGGGAAAAAGATGGTTGCAGAAGTCAGTCTCATCAAGTAAAAACCATACCACTAAAAAGCTTTTCTAAACTTATAATTGGCACCCAAAATAGGCTACAAAAGTGTAGGAGGAGGACAATTCATTCAAACAAAAGGAACTTAGGAGAATTCTTTGCCTTAGAAAATGTCTTTCAATCTCTCTCAGATCAAAATACAAAGCTTGATTTGCTTTCTCGCCTACATCTATTTTTCTTTCTTAATATCAGAATAACATAATAGCTTTCTTATAAATCTGTCTCTGACAAACAGCTTTATCATTAGATATGCCAATGCTGGACCACACCATAGCTCCTGGAATATCTGCATCTCAAGGTTAAGTAGTGTGTTAGTCATAGAATTCTAAAAATAAGAAGGATGTTTCTTGAAATTCATAATGCTTTTTGTGGAGTTGGAGGTAATTTTCTCCAGATTTGTAAGCCTCTCTAGAATTGGTATTCCATTAACTGGGCTTATGACCCACCAGTAACCTCTGGGCTGTAGGGTTTGTTGTTTAAATTATGAAGATGGCTCTAACCAAGATGATGTTTTATCCACGTGACCTGTTCATGTGGACATGGTTGAAAATGCATCACCCACAAGTTGTGGGGTTAAGGAGGGCACTTCTGCCTGGTTCCAGGGAATATCTAGTTTTCACCTAGCCCTCAAGTTCATTTACAGAATAAAATTACCTGAATGTGGCTACTGAATTGTCATTTTGAAGTCTGTGTTTATAACTGATAATAAACTGCTCAAAGAAGTGACAATCTTAAGAAATAAGATCCTTGCCAGAAACTTCTTTTTTTGTTTAAATTGATAATTTAAAAAAAAAAATTTAAATTTTATATTGGTGTATAGCCAATTAACAAAGTTGTGATAGTTTCAGGTGGACAGCAAAGGGACTCAGCCATACATACACATGTACCCGTTGTCTCACAAACTCCCCTCCCATCTAGGCTGCCACATAACATTGAGCAGCATTCCCTATGCTATACAGTAGGTCCTTATTGGTTATCCATTTTAAATACAGCAGTGTGTCCCTGTCAAATTTTCTATAACACTTCTCAACTCCTATCTTCCTTTACACGCTACACAAACCCTCACATACAACTACAACCTAAACTGATTAAGGAATTATTTTACATCCTATCCCATTGAGAGAAATGTATGCTTTTCGATGACAGAGACACCATTCAAATGTGACATGTGACAACACTTATTCCATTTTAAGTTGCTAAAACTTATGGGTGGATAGGAGCTTTAAGACAATAAATACATACAAGGGAAAATCAGAGGCGCTGTGTTGGTGATGGATGCTAGGTGAACAGAATAATTAAAATCATACTTAAGGCTCAATATGTTTTTAAAGAGCTAGAAAGACCTTGGAGATCTTTTAACACTTTAGACCAATTCCTCCATTTTAAAGAAGAGGGATGCTGAGGCTTGAGAATTTGAAAAATCTAATCCCAGTCTGGACCAGACCACTGGCTGTCTGTGATGAGTCCCTTCATGGATACAGGCCTCCTGAGATTGCTGCATCACTTGGTCCTGGCCCCCGTCTATGTGTTGCTTGCTGTTGGCTATTTGATACCATAGTGAAAGGAAGATGGAAGGAAACAGAAGTGGAATGAAACGGAATCCTTCTCTCATCTGTCAGAATTAACACATCACATTAGAGCTGTGATGGCCTCTTGCCTACCTACATGGTTTAAAAAATCAGTTCTGACTTGGGAAGCAGAAACATAGATTTTGGGCATGTTTCTGGCACCCTCTGCCTCTGTCCATTCATATGTTCTATGTCAGAGTTTTCCCCACCTCAGTTTTCAAAATCCATAGGCAAGCCAGAAGACAAGTAGGTAGTAAAGCATTTGCCTGCATTCATAAGAAACAGATTTTATTCTGTTGTTCAAAAAGATGAGGAGAAGAGAGACTGCTACTGAAATAAACCAAGGGGAAGAAGTTTATAAACTTTCAATGGGCACAATGGCTCCGTTTCTTGCGTGAAGAATTACATGAGAGACTTCACTGACACAGTGAGCTCAAGAAAGAAAACAAGGGGGGGAAGAGAAATAAAAGGTGGGAGGCAGAAAGACTGAGAGTAAGACAGAGAAATAGGAAGAAAGAGAGAGGGAGAATTTCTCAGATTTTAAAATGCAAAAGAGACTTTATTGAGCCATTTTCCCCCTATTAAATAATAAGTAGAGTGCTTATCCAGTGCTCTCCACCCTTGCTCAGGGCCTGCCTTACTAGTAAACAAATTCTTTTATGCTACTTGATTAAGATAACATTCTTGGAGAGGTTATTTAACTTTATGCTAAACTCTAAGCTGTGGCAGGTTGCATTAGAGTGATATTCCACGGTGGTCAGTGGTCTTTAAACCACGGAGCATCCTGAATTAAGTTACCTAATGAATCTCAGGAATGAGCCCACTCAATTATGAGTTGTGTTTCCCTATCTGATCACACTGTTCTTCTTAGCATGGAAAACTGACACTTTGGTCCATATAGCATACTCACAGCAACACAATCATTTCAAGTGGGATTCTTTTTTTTTCCCCCAATATTCACTGAACCTCTTTTTATACTCACTTGTTACTCCATTGACAAAAGTAAAAGAAATTCCAGGCCAACTGTGGCCTGCTGTTTACCCATGATGGGGAGGGGGCTCAGATTGACAAAGTTCCTACCAACTTCATACTAGCATGGCTCTGATGGAATTATTCACTATCAGAATGTGACATTTCTGTTTCAGAGATAACATGGAACATTAAGAATGCATTTTCTCTCAATGCTGATTAACGAAAGACTTTTAAGATGGAACCAGACACTATCCAAATGGAAACAACATTGTCCTTGGAATGGAAAGTTGGGTTTGGACTCTGCTTTTCGTTCATTCATTAACTATTTACTGATAGTCTACTGGTTTTCAGGCACTATGCTAGGAATTCTGACACTTACCAGTCCCATGACCTGGGCACATTATTTAATATGCTCATACTTAATTTAGTTTTTGTAGTGCCAAACTGCCCACCTGTACATGGCAACCGAGTCTCAGAACCTATGATGCCATCTTTTCTGCAAAGATGTGTGCGTTCTTTTGCCATTGTCACACATCTGAAAAGTAAACACAGGCACAGTCCTCAAGGGCACTTCCTGCTAGTAAATCTCTCTTTCAAACTTCCCAATACATACTATAGACACATGGAGGGTGGTCCAAGATGGAAAGAAGGTGGAATCTTTTAGCCCCTAAATATCTAGAATCCATGTCAGTGTTCCCGCTTTCATTTATTTATTTTTAATTGAAGTACCCTGGAGGCTCAGGCAATAAAGAATCTACCTGCAATGTGGGAGATTCAGGTTCAATCCCTGGGTCAGGAAGATCCCCTGGAGAAGTATTCTTGCCTGGAGAATTCCATGGACAGAGGAGTCTCGCGAGCTACACTCCGTGGGGCAGCAAAGAGTTGGACACAACTGAGTGACTAACACTAACAGGCTGTCTATAGCTGATTTACAATATTATATTAGTTTACAGTATACAGCGTAGTGATTGAGTATTTTTGTAGATCATATTCCCTTATAAGTTATTACAAGGTAATAGATCTAATTCCCTATGCTATACAATATATCCTTGTTGCTTGTCTGTTTTATGTATAGTAGTTTGTATCTTTCAATCCCATACCTCACATTTGTCCCTCTCCCCCCCATTCCCTTCCCCTTGGGGAATCACAAGTTTGTTTTCTATATCTGTGAGTCTGTTTCTGTTTGTATTACTTTGTATATTCCACATACAAGTGATATGATACAGTATTTGTGTAATATTCTCTCTTTTAAAAGTTAGTCAGAAAAGCAATGGGGCAGGAAAAATTGGGAGTGAACCAATCTCTACATATGTGAAACTCTTAAACAGCTGCATTTTTTCTCAACAGGAAATCTGTTTCTTTAATACTGGGGCCATTTACCACATTACCCTACCAAGTCATCTAATATCCCCGAGTATCTATGAATTTTATTGATATTATCTTCATTGTCTGCTTCATCCTTATCAGAAAAAACATGGTCGGGAGACTCTCCCTTCAGGCTGTCCAACACCCTTTGTGGGTAAGGCAGACTGCCTGGATAGGGTGAGAAACTCCATCTTTCACCTGTGTTCTCTCAAACAAGGAAAGGCTGTCTGCCCAGTAGAAGTCTATCTGTGTGACTGCCTTCCACAACAAATCCAGACATTTAGGAATGAAAGGGAGTCATAGCAACCTTACACAATCAGTCTCATAGATCCATAGAGCTCCTCATCCTCATTCTTCTTTTAATAAACACAACTGGGTTGGTCACTGGCCTTGACAAAGTAACAGGAGCCCCCACTTCAAGACTGTCCTGAAAGACCCAGTCCTCTGGTTGTAATGATGAGAAGTTTGTTGGGGTGAGGTGGAGGTGAGGATGAGTGCTTCCTTGTGCTTCAGATTCTAGCAGGAAGCTGATAGCAGAGTTCCAAACTCCACTCTCATCCTGAAAACCTCTCGCAGGAGGCCACGTGACTATCCCAGTCCTGGAGCAGCTGTACACTCAAGCGGTGCTGGCAGCTCAGTGCCCAGAGGGAGAACATTTTCCTTTCCCATCTCTGTGTGATGACACAAAAACTAATTTTTCCAAAAAGATAGTACTAGGGGCATTGAAGTTCAGAGCAGGGAGTCCTGGCAGCCCCTGTCAGGCCAATGAATCCTCTACATATAATATGGCTGGTGAAAAAGGTTATAGCATTTCCTAGGTTATAGTGATTGCTTGCTTGGCTTTGCACAGCCAAAAGGATATTCCTGGGACTACTAGGTCATGGTTTGATGTCAAGTTCTCACCACTAGGAACCAAGAAAGGCCTCTAAAAGAACTGAATCAGAGTTGTGTAGCTGGTTACCAAAGGAGGGATGTTATGGAGTAGGATCCTACATTGTTCTATATTTGTGTGTTTATACCCTGGGCAGCCTACATGATAAAACGTGTACCATGAAACAGCTCTTACAACTTAATGGGGTTTAGTGTCTGGACCTCTTTTTGACACATTAGAAACCAGTTTGTTAGCCTTAAAAATAAATTAGGCTGACAAAAAATATTTTAGATTGATAGACAAGATGAAAAGAAAGATTCCAAGTGGGAGATTCAGTAACCTACTCAACCTGTCTCTCTCAGTAACAACCTTCTGCTCTTTGAATAAACAATGATTCTAAAAGAGACTGCTAGGCAACCCACACACATAACATGCTCTCGCCTATGGCAGGTACCATTTAAAATGCCTGTGCCACCCAACCCCCTTCTCAGGGAATCTGCCCAACTCCACACACTATGGATCCAGCCAGGCTCTGTACCACCTCAGGGAGGTACCAGGGGTAAGCATCTCTCCCAAGGGCAGTCCAAAGCAAAGTGGACTTCGTGTGACCCAAGACTTGTGTGACCAGCACCGAAGTGTTTAGATGAGGTGGGCCAATGAGGTTTCTCTATAAATATTTGGAACTGGAAAGCTGAGAGACTCATTTTGTTATGTGGACCACCACGAATGAAATGACCCAGGTTCAGGGCAAGCCTAGTGGGATAAGCATAGTCTGAGGTAACAGGGACTGAAACACGAGTAAGCAAAGGAAGATAATGGTGGAAGAGGGGCCCAGAGCAGGTAAGAGCAGAAACAGAATGCCACCTGGAGGGAAAGATCAAACAGAGGGAGCCCTGAGCTATTCTCCTCCCTGCCATTCCTAACCTGCATGTGCTCACAGGAAACTTCTCTCTTCTTGCCACTAACACACACAAATGCTGAATTTACAATACCCCTCTGGCCACTCCAGGGACAGGCTGGCATTTGCCAGGGGGTGTGTCAGGGTGGTCCACAAAGGCACATTTCTCTTTCCATTCTCAGCTAAATTGAGTGTCCAATCTCTCATAGGACATGATTTCCCCCCTTTTTCACAGGCAGAAACCCTTTTGCTTGCACATTGTTGACATTAAATACATCTATTTAATGTACCTGCATCCAGGTCAGCTGGTGGAAAGTGGTAGCCTTTACCCAGAAACTGATTGTTTGATCACAGACTTATTAAAGCTAGAAAACATCCCTTTTGCAATGATTCTTTACCGCAGTCTTGACAACAGTCTCATTTTTCTTCCTGAGGGACACATTTGAAAGAGCCAGATGGTACGTATGCTGCAGCAGAACTGTCTGTGTTCTCTCTCTCAGCCCCTTAGCTTAGCTTCAAACACTTCTTTTTATTCAGAGAAAATATTTATGCACATTTGTTTGGCATTATCCAAGATATTTCATTTGGTCCTCAAGCAAGGAGATGATGGAAGTACAAGAGTTATTATCTCTCACAAATATAAAATTAGAGAGAGAGAGTGACTTACAGAAAGTCACACAGCATTGGCAAAAAGCAGAGCAGACACTTGGATCCAGGTCTTCTGATGTATGTCCAGTGCTAGGGCATCTCTAATTTTTAAATTTTTTCTTACATTTTTGTTCAGTCAGAGTTTTTCCATTAAATTAATACTGTCAATCATATGATTAGGTTGAATCAAAAGTCCTTTGCCTTCGGACAGAATAGCCTTAGGGTACATATGTATGCAGCAAAGAAAATACACACTGGATTTTTGCTACTCATCTGCAAAGGCCACCAGAACTCAAAACCAATGACGATCAACTGCCAATGGAATCAAAGTGTTCATTGTATTCTTCCAATTATTCATATATTTAAAATGCACTTACTGAGTGCCTGCTAAGTGCCAGCCATTACTGTATCAACTAGGAGGAAACATGAATAAAATGAGATCAAGTTCCTATCTTCATGGAACTTGAATTTTGGAGGCGAGATACATGGTAATAAAGAATTATACCTGAGGCTGAATCATGTTAAGGTATGGCAAAAACCACCATAATACTGTAATTAGTTTCCAATTAAAATAAATAAATTAAATTAAAAAAAAGAATTACAGAAAGACATATGTTATGAAAGAAAAAAAAGCATAGTAAAAAAGCAGTGAATGACAGGGAGATCATAAGGGAGTCAGAAAAGGACTGAGGAAAAGATCTTTGGGTAGTGACCTGAGTGAGGTGCAGAAACAAGTCCTGCAAAGGTGTGGGGAAGAGTTCCAGCAAGAAGGGAGAAGCAAGTGCAAAGCCCTGCATAGGAAGAATGCTCGGTGCCTCTGAAGGAAAACAAGGAGGCTGGCGTGGCTGGAGCTGCTTATCTGAGGGATGAGTAGTAGGAAAAAAGGGCAAAGGGTGAGTCAGGCAGGATTGGACGAGTCACGACAGGGTCTTTGGATTCTATTTTAAATGTGATAGGAAAGAGAGCATGACATTACTTGGTTTATGGTATAAGAGGATCATACTCAGGGGATATTTGGAGAAAAGACTGTAGGACTGCAGATGTAAGAAAACCACCGCAGTGGTCAAGGCAAGAGAGGATGGAGCCGTACGATGCTCCCAGTAGCTTACAAATACACTGCTGTTCTTTCCATCCCTCTCAGCCTCCACAGGCCCAGCAGCCATTGCCTGAGTTCTCTGCTCCTCTTTGCACCAAATCTCTTCCAAAGCAGAGAAGATGCACTGTCTTCACGTTCTCTATTCTCACTGTCTCTTAATCTCCTAACATTCATGTTTTTATGACCACCGCTCCTGTGAAACTCCTCCTCAAAGTCGCTCATGGCGCACACATTGCTCCATTCAGTGCTCAGTTCTGGCCCTGATCTTACCCGTCAGCTGCAAGGGTGGCCATGTACAGTTGTGCAGGTGGTGCCTATGCAGATGCTTGGAAAACAGATGGAGGGGTGAAATTGAACCCACATGGCAACTGTTTAGATGCAGGTTGGTAGGAGCCCGGCTCCCCGGATGAGCTTCACAGAAGGCACTATCTTGATTAACAGCAGTAAGCCTGTAAGGGTAGTTGACGTAGTTAATTGTGCCTTCTTCCTTTTTACACTTTCTTCACATGGCTTCCAGGACCCCACATACTCGATTTTTCTCTCAACTCACCAGTTGCTCTTCTCCATCTCTTTTTACTAATTCTTCACCTTCTCTTGGTGGATGTACTACTGTGGGAATGCCTCTCAGCAATTTTGATTCTCTTCTCTTTTCTTTGCACACTGACACTGAAGTGAGCTCAGCCAGTCACTTGACTTTAATGCTATCTTTATGTCCCTGATACCCCAAATTATAACTCTAATACAAACTCATATTTCGTGCACTCTCACTGAATTTTAAGCTCTTAAATCCAACTGCATCTTCAGAGTTTCCACTTAGATGTCTATAAACAACTCAGACTTAACATGGACCCACCCTGGATCCTGGCCTCTGCCCCCTGAAGTCTGCCCACCCCCCACTCTGCCTGTCCTTGCACAGGGCAGCTCTGCCCTTCCATGTGCTGACCCAAGCCCCTCGAGTGACTCTCACATACCTCTTTCTCACCCATCTCACCCCCATCTCACCCATCAGCACATACTGCTGATGCCACCTTCAAAATCCTTCTAGAATGGGTTTTCTTAGCTTTCACCATCCTACCCTGGATGAGCTACCAGCACTGTGGCTGCTTTACAGCACTAGCCTCCTAACTCATTTCCTTTCCCACATTTTCCCCATACATTCTTTTTTTTTTTTAAAGTATTTTGTTTTTTTGAAGTATAGTAGATTTACAATGTAGTACCAGTCTCTGCTCTTTTTAAAAATTATTTGCCATATAATTTCCTTTATGGCTTATTACAGGCTATTGAAAATAGTTCCCTATGCTATACAATAGGATCTTATTGTTTATACATCCTATATATTAATATAATAGTTTGCATTTACTAATCCCAAACTCCCGCTCCATCCCTCTCATGGCCCTTCTCCCCCTTGGCAAACACAAGTCTGTTTCCGATTTAACACTCAACAGACCCTGTGAAAACAGAGGTCAGGTTGTGACTCCTCTGCTCAAAACACTCTGGGAGATCCCAATTTCCCTCAGAGAAAAAGCCAAAACTCTTGATCTTCTCTCTTTGCCTCTCAGACCATGTTCTACTCTCTTCTGTCCAGCTAGGCAGCTGGACCTCGAACATGACAATTACATTGTGACCTAGGCAGCTGTGACTTGAGCATGACAATTACTTTGTGACCTCAGGGCCTTCGCATTGGCCGTTTCCTCTGTTAGAAACATTTTCTCTAAAACATCTTTGTGACTAACTCACTCTCCTCCTTCAAGACTTCATTTCAACTTTATTTTTTTAAATTAATACTCTTTCCCTGCTTCCCTGATATACTCTGTCCCCTTTATTTTGCTCTATTCTTTTCCACAGTGCTTATCATCCTCAAATATTTAGCTATTATGCTTGATTTAGTGGTCTGTCTCCCCCAACTACAGTGTAAGTTCCTTGAAGGCAAGAGTTTTGTCTCTTCCCTAGTGAAGTCAAAGTGTTTGGAATAGAGTCTTGCACACAGTTAGTGTTTAAAAAATATTTATTGAATTGGTGAAAGAAAGAGAAGATGCTACTAAATGTTGACTTATTTTTACCCTAAAGGTGTTCCCAAAGGTAGCACCAAGGAATCATGTAAACTGTTAGAATATTTAATGACTTGGAAAGCTATTTATGGTCTAGTACTAAAAGTTTTATGGTCAGGCTTCAGGAAAATAGGTACAATACGATCTAACTTTTATTTAAACAATGTGTGTGTTTTCATTAGAGAAGATTGGGAGGAAATACTTATTTAACCAATATTTCTGAAATGCCTACTATGCACCAGGCATTGTGCCTGTTAACTCTCCCTGGAGTGAGATGATGCATGATTTTATTTCTTTTTTTTTTGCTTCTCTGTATTTCTACACCAGCCATTTATTAATTTTATATTAAGAATAAGCTGAGGGCTTTTGTTTGTTGATGTGCTTTAGTGGCTGTTTTTAGAAAGCACATTTTCAGAGTACCCACACTGTGTGCATACTGGTTTACTATAGTAGCCATGGGAAGGCTACAAATGGAGTTTCTTCTTAAATTCCACTAACTAGAGAGAATCCCAGATCTCATTGCCTGTTCAAACAGCTGCAAGGACAGCTATCACATCAGCAATCAACATTCCTTCTGCAACCAAGGAGATATTCTGAGCAATCTGTAAGCTCCTGGGATAAGAGCAGACATTTTCCCATTGCCCACCAGCCCTGGTCTCTCGCATTTTAATTGCTTGTTAATAAGACACTTTGGAAAGTCTTGAGCAAGAGAGAGACAACACACTGTAAATTTCAGTATAATTTCCTTGTATTCATTAAATCACTGCCAACTTAAACACGATTTCCTTAGCACAGAGGGTGTGCTATCACTTCCTAAAAACAGTAAATTCTATGTATAGGCTTGAAGAGCAAACTTTACCTGGAGTTTATTCCCTGTAGGTATTTCTATAATATGCTATTTGAAGATTCCTCTCTTCCAATTTTTAAAAACCTCCATCTGCAGATGCTGTCCTGGGCAGGGAAATTCTCAGGATTCAAGTGGGACAGATGTGTCCTCATGCTGAATTTTTTTTTCCAACATCACCATGTGCTTTGTTACATCAGTCAGAAAATGAAATGCTTAATTAGCTCTTTCCTTTTGCCACAGGATCATTTTATAAACCAGTAAATTAAGAGCTTTGAAAATGAGACATTTCTATGCGGCACAAAGGTATCAAAGTTCAGGTGGGTCCTTTAGGTACCTTTGGCTAGTTGAAATAATCACGCAGGGTTGCTCCTTGTCCCACATGGGGAGACCCGGCTTCTCTTTAGGCATGGGTTGCTGGGGACAATGGCCACACCCCCTCTGCTTCCTGAGGAGCCCAAATATCACTTACTTTATCTGTGAATGACCAACTGAGGCAAATCACATGGAGTCATTCTGGTTTCTGGGAAAATACTTTCAGTGAAGTTCATTCTCGGCTACTTAGATCTGTCTCTCAGATGACATCTACGGTGAAAGTCTCCACCCACCTTGACCACACCATGGTGAGCAATCCAGCTGGAGAGTCAGTAACTTTTCTTTCTGGAGGGTTCTTCTGCCCCCCCAAGCGCAGTTCACGTTGTCAGGTCTAATTTAATCCACTGACTGCTCTAGCGTTAAAGAGAACTTACTGCTTCTCCCTCCACTCAGCCCACCTTGTCACCCCCGTCCTCTGCTCCAGTCTGCATTTTCCTCCTTACACAACTGATGTGCTCAGCCAGCCATCTGCACGTTTCCTTTCCTCTTCAGCCTCTTTGACCATGTGGTTTAGTCACCAAGTCGCATCTGACTCTTTTGAGACTCCATGGGCTGTAGCCTGCCAGGCTCCTCTGTCCGTGGGATTTCCCAGGCAAGAATACTGGAGTGGGTTGCCATTTCCTTCTCCAGAGGATCTTCCCAATCCAGGGATTGAAGCTGTGTCTCCAGCATTGGCAGGCGGATTCTTCACTGCTGAGCCACGGGGACGCCCTCTTTGACTTTAGGAGGGAACAAAGGTGTTTTCTGAACAAGAGAGTATTTTATCTGTGGTCAAACTGGAATTTCCAGTGTGAGTTGTTGTTTTTTTTTCCTCTTGGCTGGCTTATATTTGCTCAGGGAAAAGCTAGCAGGCAAATCAGCTGACATATATTGCCTGAGGTGTCCAGTCGAAAAATAAGACCTTCTCAGGATGTTGCTAAAACTCCTATTTTCAGCCAGAAGAGACACCCTTTCTGCTAGGAAGGATGACAATTTGGTTGGTTTAGGAGGCGCCATAGGAAACAGAGCTCAAGGCTGATCACCATTATGCAGACCTGGATGACAGCTCACGCTTGACCAGCTGATTGCATTAATGTATCAGTGCGTTCCTTTAATGTCGTCAAGGTCAAGGAGGCCTGCTTCTCAGTGGTGCTAGACAGGAAGCTCAGGATATTATGCATGCCGGCAACAAGTGCCATGATTGATTTTTGTTATGGAATTAATCTGTCAAGAGTTGCAGTTTCAGGTCTGCTGCCATGAATTATATCTCTGGTGCAGCTGGAAGACAGTGCCGGAGCAAAGGGCTAAGCTGTCTGGCTATTTGCCTTAATCTCAGGTTTGTTAAGTGCTTGCTGTTTCTGCTGTTGATAAGAGAGGTAGATAAGAGGGCTGAGGCCAACAATCCTTCCTTTAAAACTGCGAGGAAAAGAAACCCCCCTCCCCCAACACACACGCCCCCTGTAGTGGCAGCCAGACCAAATGTGGACGGATGATTGGTTTGAGGTGCTTAACCTGTGGGTTCCTCTGCAGAGATTCTGGTTTTGTACATCTGGGTGGGGCCCACAGAGCCACCATTAACAGACACTACAGGGGGTCAGCTGGAAAACAGGAGTTAAGATGCGGAGACTTCACCAGGGTTGCTGGTGAGTCACTAGACAAAGAATTTACAGGTCATCCCTTAGACGTGAGGGAAGCCAGTGAGAGGTATTAGGTAGATATGAATTGGCATTCTATAAGGAATATTCAAGCAGTAATACACAAATGGATGGGAACAGGGTAGTCAAAGAGAGTGAGAAGAGTGAGAAAGCTGCAATGCCAAAGGGAATTTTTGCATTATCTCAAAGTAGGGACACCCATTAAGGCTGCCATCCTAATCCCCAACAAAGCTCAGTATTCACAGTAAAGGGATGTATTCACCATGACCCAAGGCAATCCTTCATTTTGTATCCATCACACTGTAAAGTCATTGCATAAATTGGTCTCTTTTGAAATGAATTTGATTTTGACACCTGTTTCCCTCTTCTTTCCATTTCTACCCCTGATACTCCTAGATGCCCAAATGCTGGTTTGAGGAAAGCATTTTTTATTTGAGAGTCATAAAATAAATATGAGCAATTGTTCCAACATACTATTCATTAATATTCAAACGAAGGTGGTCAAACTGTTTTAAAGAATCATGAATTGTTGTTGTTTTTGTTTTGTTTTTCAACAGTGTCTCAGCCTATGCTCAACGGATAGGCAGTTTTAACCCCTTAAAGATAGGGAATATAGAAACACGGGATCCTGGAATCTCAGAAGAGGCAGATACCTTATTGATTGTCCAATGAAACTCATTTAAAGCATGGGTTTCTTCTACAACAGTCTCTCCATGAAATGCTACTACTAATAGACTAATTATGTCTAAAATATTAGACTAATATGTCTAAAGCTTACATCACACTAATGTGCTTTACATTTGTTAATTATTTAATCCTCACAACAACCATATGAAGCAGGCATTGCTTTTGTCTCCATTTTGCACTGAGGCACAAAAAGGCACAGCTTGTCAAGTGACAGAGTTTGGGACTTGAACCCGGGCGATATGTCTCCAGGAGGTGTCTTTACTCATTCCTCTCTCCAGCCTTCAATGCAGGTTTTGCTAGACCACTTGCAGGAGTGGGGAGTTTACTAGCCCCAGAAACAGCCTCCTTCATTCTTGTCCATTATGGTGGTTGGACTTGTCTTCCAAAGACTAATATTTCTACCCATTCAGTCCTCTGGAGTAATAAAAATGTTTAATCTGTCTGTTATTAAATATCTTTTCCTGGGAATTCAAATTTCCCCTCTGTGACTTAATCTCTAAGTCAGCTCTCTATTAACTTTCTGTGTTTTGTAGTTAAAGCTGGTGTATTTTTTTTCGTTTGTGAATTCTATTGGTCCCACTCCAAGTGTGTGTTTAATTACCACTGTATTTGTGTGTTTGGTGATATAACTTTTTTAAATCATAGGAATAGAATTTTATATTTCCTTATTAAGTTTCTTTTAAAATTGAGCCTATTTGCCACAATCTATTGAGATCTACTGCTGGGTTCATGTTATTAAATAATAAAACAAGAAGAAATCAAAGCTTAGAGAGATTAAGATGCCCAAGGATTTAGAAAGTGGAATTTGCACCCAGTTCTCTGGTCTTCCCTGGTGGCCCAGCTGGTAAAGAACCTGCCTGCAATGCGGGAGACCTGGATTCAATCTCTGGGTTTGGAAGATCCCCTGGAGAAGGGGAAGGCTACCCATTCCAGTATTCTGGCCTGGAGAATTCCATAGTCCGTGGGGTCAGTTGGACTCAACTGAGCAACTTTCATTTCATTTCATTTTTATTTCTCTGTAACTTAAATATATATATACAAATATATGCATATATATATGTAAATTAACTTATTTACAAAACAGAAACAGACTCACAGACTTAGCAAACAATCTTATGGTTACCAAAAGAGAAAGGTGGCAGTAGTGGGGATAAATTAGGAGTTTAGGATTAACATATACACATTACTATATATAAAATGGATAAGCAACCAGGGCCTATGGTATAGCACAGAGAACTATACTCAATACTCTGTAATAAGCTATAATGGGAAAAGAATCTGAAAAAGTATGGATATACGTGTATGCATAATTGAATCACTTTGCTATACACCTGAAACTAACACAACATTCTGAATAAACTATACTCCAACATAAAATAAAATCTAAATTTAAAAAATGCATGCAAATCCAGGTGCTCACTCTTGCTCCCAGATCTGCTTTTCACTGCATTTGTTTCTGACTTGCCTCCTGCTCAAGCCCTGGTCTCCACACTAATGTGAAAGGGGCATGACTGCAGAGGATTGCCTTGTTTCAGCAGCCACCTCACTCCCTATTCCTCATTTTTATTTGACTTGAATTGTGAAGAAAGATGCTGTCCCTGATATATTGTCTAATAATAGTGTAGCTTTTGGCTTGATAGTGACTCTTTTTAGCCATCTCAACTGTATCATCTGTGATGATGGTTTAAAAAAGCTTAATCAAAGCCATAATGAAATTAATTCCCTGTCAAACTAATAAAGTTCAAAAAAATTATTCCAAAGGCCAATGTGAATAAGTAGAATGTGAGTGAGAAAGCTCTGTTATTGGTCTAGGGGATGATACAAAGTCAAAACTGCCAGCATTATTTTTTCAAGACTGCCTGATGCTTAGCAAGGTATTTGCAAGTTGTATAAACCAGATAGAAATATGCAACTGTCAAGTGGTATGACAGCCTGTACTAAGAGGGGAGGGTGTAGTGACAGTGGAGATCACCTCAAAGATCACTTTCAATCCTAAAAATAAGGACAGTGAAAAGGGAAAAAATAGAATTCTCACTGCAGGATCTTGAGATAATTTCTAATCTTCTCCAATTTTTCTCTCCGTTTCCCCTTACCAAAATATATCTATGGACACAAGACATTTGTTACCAAGAAGTACTGAGCTCCATTTCCATCTCAAATCATGTTTTTCACATCTTTTCTTCTTTAATCAACCTTACAGGGTATTATCAGAAACCAACTATAATCTTACAACTATCCAAGTTACACTGAAAGATTCATTGAAAGATAGCCACACTATTCTTTTCAGAATTTTAAATCAGTTGGTAAAGCAGACTACACAGAGAGGAAACATCCCTCCTACTGATATAGTCAGTATATCTTCCAGGACAGAACCCACCATGCTAGATACATATGCTATATGAATCACAGAATTTATTCATTTATCCTAAATGAATCCAGTGAATGCCTGCATGTGTAGGATTCTGGAGGAAGCCTGGAGAAACAAATATGATTCAGATACACTCCCTGACCTCAGGGGCGTGAATGCTACTGAGAGACAGAAGCATAAACAGATGATCAGAGATCACCATGCCATGATCAGAAATCCAAGCTTTTTGTGAAGCTTGGAAAGATGGGTAGGGTTTTACTTGACGTGGAGGAGAAAGAGCCAGTGAGACGGTACAGTTCAGTTCAGCAGGAGGAAAAGAGAAATACAGGAGGATGGTAAGGCACACAACCTGGGGAGGGAAGTGGCTTTTTATTTGGAGGGGGGTTGCATAGCAGAGGAGTGAGAAGCCAGCCTGATTCACAGGCCCACCTCAGGGATTCAGCAGTTATGGTGTTCCTAGGACCTTGTGTTGGGAAAACTTGCAGCAAGAAGTTGTGCCTCACTAAAAGAGACCCAAAGTGGGGACTTTCCTGTTGGTCCATGGGTTAAGAATCCAGCTGCCAATGCAGGGAACACGGGTTCCATTCCTGATCCTGGAAGATCCCACATGATTTGGGGCAGCTAAGCCTGTGCTTCACAATTACTGATTCTGCAGCCCTCGATCTGTACTCTGTGACAAGAGAAGCCACCGCAGTGAGATGCCTGTGCACCACAACCCCACTCACAGCAACTGGAGAAACCCACACGTAGCAACAAAGACTCAGCACAGCCAAAAATAAATAAGTAAATGAATAAATTTTTAAAATAATATTTAAAAGGATACCTAAAGCATTTATTTTTCATAACTTCTATTTTACATATTCTTGCATTGTTTTGTGACATTATTTCATATATACACCAGCCCTAATAATATCCTTCCAACCCTTGTACTCCAACCCTAATATCTATAGCACCCAGAGCAAGTAATACAGAATGTTTAAATATTTATAGTTCATAAATTGATGTAACAAAATGTGAAATGAAAGTTGTTTATCTTTCTACCTTGATAAATGTAACTTCATAACAATCTGAAAGATCAACTTTGAATTTAAGAGTTCTTGGAACTCTCCAAGTCCCATGCTGGGATTTGGGGGTTGGGAAAATCTCATCGATGGCCTACTGCTCACTCTTCCCATCCTTGACTCCATCCTACACTGCTCCGGGATGGTCAGACATATCTGAACACTTCTGTCCGTTGCCAACTTCCATTGCACCCCCTCATCCACCAAAACCAACCACTCACTGGTCACACCCAAGGCCTAAAGGGATCTTCATCTGAGGTTTGGTCCACTCTTGGGAGGACATTCTGCATAATGTCAAGGAAGAATTCTGCATAAGGCTTAGTAATGGGCTTTGAGACTTGGATGATGAGTCCCCAGAAAACAGCCTACAAGTCAATGTTTGAGGATATGCCGGTTCTTGGTGGGCCTGTTCTTTTGCCCCTGGTACTTCTTCCCAGGGTAGGGAAGAGTAAAGACACATAGGGCCAAGGTTAAGTTCTCTAAAGTGCAAGATACAGGGGTGAAGGGTAGGGAGATCTCTTTCTCAGTTCTAAGGGTGGTATTTTCCCCAACCCACCTTGCAGTGGTTGAGTTATCTTGAGTCATTTACCTTTCTAAGGACAGCACTGATGGTGAGAACTGAAGATTTTCTATGCTGATGTTACTAAAGTTTCCAATAAGATGGCTCCTTCATTCAACTGTTACATTTTAATCTCTCCCTAAAGGTCTCTTTGAGGCTTTACCCTGGTGACTCAGGGGTAAAGAATCCACCTGCCAAAGCAGGAGACACAGGAGATGTGGGTTCAATTCCTGAGTCAGGAAGATCCCCCAGAGAAGGAAATGGCAACCCACTCCAGCATTCTTACATGGGAAATCCCGCGGATAGAGGAGCCTGGAGTGCTACTGTCCAGGGCTTGGAAAAGAGTCTGACACAAATTAGCGACTAAACAACAATGACAACAAAGGCCTATTTTTGCAACCATCTTCCTCCAAGTAAGAGTTAACAGCCAGTTTGTGCATGTATGTGTGGGAAAGAAGAATAGAATGGAAGATTCAGCTTTCTCATAGGCCAAACTAAATTATTATGATAGATTATTAATTATCAAACTTTAAGCACTTTCCAAAGTCGTTTAGCTCATAGTTTACTCTGTGTTTCTCCACTAGTGCACAGAACCATACCGTCTTTTACCGCTGAGACTGGACAGGGAATAAAAGAATACAAGTAGACAAAGAAAAAGCCTTGTCTCTTCTGTGGGTAAGGAAGATGTGCAGGAGTCCAGCAGAGCAAGGAGGGGGGTTGGCAGTGAAAGTGTTGTGCTGTGAGCTCCACCCCGGAAGGAAGGGGAAGGGCTTTGGATTGTGGACCAGAACTCTGAAGACACAAAGACTGCCATCCCACTCTCTTTATAGTAATGTTGAGGAGGCCACTTCACAGGCTTGTGCTAACCACAGTGGGGATGGCCCCATCATAGACGGGCAGAAAGGTTAGCAGAAAAGGGCAGCCTGAATGTTCTTATCAGACTCCCTTTTTCCTTGGCTCCTTGACAGCAGGACAAGACCCCAGTGCCCTGAATACTGGAAGCTAGCAGTAGCAGGTTTTGGTCTCATTCATTTACATCTGCTCCCATCATTTGAAATATACAATCACTAGATCCTTTGGGTTTGTTATTCAATTCTTAGTCCTCATCTAACTTAGTAACTTTGACACAGTTAATTAGTCCTTACTCCTTGAAAAGCTTTTTTCACTGAGCTTTCAGCAGGTGATTTTTTATTTTATATCCTATCTCACTAGTTTCTTTCTTTTTTTCAGTCATTTTTCTTGTTCTTCCCCATCTCCCTATCCCATAAACTTTAGAGTTTCCCTTGATTCAATCCTCAGAAGTCTACTCATCTTTTTTGTTTTCAATCTTTGTGTGATCTCATTCAGCTCTTTGGCCCAAAAGATCACATATATGCAAGGATTCCGAGATTTGCATTTCCCCACTGGACCTCTCTTCTGAACTCCAGGCTCGTGTAGGCATCTGCTTACTCGAGAGTTTATCTGAAAGTCTATCATTACGTTAAAATTGGATATTGACAATTTAGGAGGTAAAGTGGTCTTCCCTGGTGGTTCAGATGGTAAAGAATCTGTCTGCAATGCAGGAGACCTGAGTTTGGTCCCTGTGTTGGGAAGATCCCCTGGAGAAGGAAATGACAACCCTCCCCAGTATTCTTGCCTGAGAAATCCCATGGACAGAGGAGCCTGACAGGCTACAGGTTGCAAAGTGTTGAACACGACTAAGCACACACACATACATACAATGCATACACACATGGATGAAATTTAAATAGTACACTGAATGTTTTTGTACCCTCCAGCTCCAGAACACATTTTTCTTTAGTACACGTGGTATAATCATGAAAATTAGTGATGTGCTAGGCCATAGAGAGAGTCTCAATACATTTTGAAGAGTTAGTACCAAGCATAGTTCATTTCCTGGTTATAACACACACAGTTAGAAATTAACAACAAGAAAAACAAAAATTAAAAGAAAGACTAAATGCTTGGAAATTATACTTCAAGACAATTCTTAGTAAGGCTTACCTGGTGGTTTAGACTTTGAGCTCCCAATGCAGGGGGCCTGGGTGTGATTTCTGGTCAGGGAACTAAGATTCCACATGCTGCAACTAAGAGTTCACCTGTGATGACTAAAATTCCCAAGTGCCACAACTAAGGCCCAGTGCAGCCAAGCAAGCAAACAAACAAATAAATATTAAAAGAATTCCTAGTAAAAAAATTGCAGTGGAAATAAATATTTATAATTAAATATTCTTGAAACAAGAGTTGTCAAAACTTATGGTGTGCAGCTAATGCTTATACTTAGAGAATTTATAGCATTAAATGGCTTATTAGAAAATAAGAACAACTGAAAGTCAATAAATTAGGTTAGAAACAGAACCCAAGGTAAACATTAAAATATCAGAAGAAAAGAAATAATAGGGATAAGAGTAGACATCAATGAAATAGAGAAGAGAAAAGGCTACTTTAAACAGTGGGAACAAACCAAATATCTGTTCTTTCAGAAAGGTAAGTTTCTTAAAAGAGGCAAAAATATGGAAAGAATAAACTGAAAGACTTAATAGCAATAACTTTAAGAAGGCATTAGGTTGTATAATAACATGTGGAGAGATTAGAAAATAAAAACAAAATATTTAGATCAACTTCATGCCAAAAAAACCCCAGAAATCTAAGGTGATTTAGGCAAATTCCTAAACACTTATAACTTACTAAATTGACTCACAAATAAATAAGAAAAATTGAATAGTCACATAACCATCGGTAAAACAAGACCAGATTTTTTTGCTGGCCTTACTGATATTTCTGTAAAATATTAGAGACAAATTATTATTCTAATCTCACACAAAATACCTCCAGCAAAGAGAAGAAAGAGTATATTCTCTTTTTAATTTATTAAGATTCATACAACTTGGATATAAAAATTTAAGGATGATTGCACAAGAGGGAAAAGTTACAGTCCAATTTTCTTATGAGCACAAATGTAGAAGTGCTATATACTGGCCAACCAAATCCAAACATGATTGACCAAGTTGTGTTTATCTCAGAAATTCAAGACTGACTTAACACTGGAAAATTGATAAATATGATTCACCACATTAACAAACAGAAAAAAATGATATGGACATCTCAATGACTACAGGAAAAATTTACTTTGATGCATTTCAATAAAGCAAGAAACCAAATTAAGACTTCTAAAGATAAAATTATAAACTTTTATTGAGAGACATTAAAATATTAAATAAAATGGAGAACTTTACCTTGATTATGAATAAGAGAATTCAATATCAAAAAGTTGCCTATTTTTCCACAAAGGGAAGTTAAGGCAAGATTCCTAAAATATATTTTAAAAATGTTTTATAAAACTATAACAATTATCAGGTTTGTTTTGGCTTAGGGATAGATAAATAACAGAACAGCAAGAGTCTAGAAATGAACCCATTTAATATAGAAACACAATATGTGAGAAAACTGGCATTGTAGATTAGTGGGGACAATGACAGATTATTTAGTAAAAGGCACTGGAACAATTGGTTCTTCACTGAACAAAACATGAAATTAGATTCTTACTTCATTCCAGATACAAAAATCAACTTCAAATAATTTAAATAACTACATGTAAAAGGAAAATTATAAAACTTTTAAAACAGAATATAGGAAAATTCCTCTAGGACCTTGGGGCAATAAAGATTTCTTAAACAAAACTTAAAACTCATTTTATAAACTAAAAGTAATATAACTCATCAAATGGAATTTTTAAATGCCTATTCACTAAAAGATACAATGAATAGAGATATGAGACTCCAAGGACTGACAAAAAGATGTTTATTACATTTATCCAACAATGGATTAGTATCCCAAGTAAATAATAGGAAAATATCAAATGTTGATGATAATGTGCAACAGTGAGAACTCTCAGACATAGCGGGTAGGATTATAAATTTGTGCAGCCTCTTTGGAAAACTCTTTGACCCTACACTGTGAATTTGAACATCTACGACCATTACCTGTGACCAAGTATTTTCTACATGTAATCAAGGAAATATTGTATATGCGTATGAGGAGACAGGTACAAGAATATTTATAGTAGCAAAACCTAGAAACAATGCACTCTCCATCAGCAGCAGAATGGATAAATTGTGATAATTGTGTTTTAAATAGAAAACAGTATACAGTAGTTAAAATGAGTGAACAGCAGAAATACATATGAACATGGATGGTTTTTAAGAGAACAATTTGAATGAAAAAAAGTAAATCATTGATAGGCTTTATTATCACACATATGTAAAGTGCAAGCAATATGGAGAAGGAAATAGCAACACACTCCAGTATTTTGCCTTGGAAATCCCATGGACAGAGGAGCCTGGTGGGCTACAGTCCACAGGGTTACAAAGAGTCAGACCCTGAAGTGACGAAGCATGTGTGCAAGACAAAGTTTATCTCAGAAGCAAGAGAAAAGTGAGTAGCCTGATGGAAATGGTAATCAGTAGGGCTTCTAGGATACAACAAATCTTATATTCCAAAGCTGAAAGGTAGGTGCATTTTAAAATTGTAGATATATTTTGGGTTGGCCAAAAAGTTCATTTGGGTTTTCCGGTAAAATTGTATGGTAAAACTGAACAAATTTTTGGCCAACCCAATATTTTTTTTTTTTTGATGCATTTCACCATACAAGAAAGAAATGAATATGAATGTATTGGAAAATCTTGTTAAAGATAAGTGACATTTAAAATGACTATCAAATTAGATGTGGGAGAGACAACTATAAAAGGGAGTTGAAAATTCGCTCCTTTTTAAGAAAATCGAAACTTAAAAACACCGAAAACACAGAAGGTGTACTTTATGCAAAAAAGATAAGATTTTCTTGAATTAATAATACACATACAAATGAAAGTCTTTTAATTTATATTAAAAGCTAGGAAAAACTACAGTTATTTATATGTTTCAGGTTGCAATCCTTAACATATTTATGATTCTCCTTTTGTGATTTCCTGCTTTGCTAAGCTTTTTCAAATAGCAAACCAAATATGGATAATGAGAACATCAGATAAGAAGGCTTCTGTGGTATTATATCACTCAATTGAACTAAAACCTAGTTTCTTTTCTTTTTCCTTTACCAGTGGGTGGCAGCTTGGGAAAGAGAGTGAATAGCTAATAGATAACATATATATCTGTGTATAGTGTGAATAAAAATTTTAGTCCTCTTAACATAAGTATCTTACATGCTCTGGGAATTAATAATTTATAAATACCATGTCTACTTAATCTATGTTGACTATTGAGACAGACAGTGACTGTTTTTCTCCTTCTAAAATAATTGCTCAAAAACATTTCCTGATCTCCCTTAAAACTGGATATGGTTGTAAAACTGAATGGTGGTTAGTAGAATATAGGTGGGAGTGATGTACACAACTTCTAGGTCTATGGAAATTTTACTATAAGAACCTCCCAGGTATATTACTTATATACTCCTAGGTATCCCGGGTATAATATTGCTATAAGAACCTCCCCTTACAGCTGACTTGAATGAAGGTGACCCCACAGTATAACCTGGACACATAAGTGGGAGGCAGTGGGGCTTTAAGATGGAAAGAGCCTTAGTCACTGTGACATAGTTTGCAAACAAGCCTACCTGACCAGGAGCATCTGCACTGGATGCCATGAGTAAGGAATGAGTTCAGTGATAAAATACTTCAAAGATGTTGGGGTTTATCTGTAATGTTAGAATTTATCCTAAGGAGATCAGTCCTGGGTGTTCATTGAAAGGACTGATGCTAAAGCTGAAACTCCAATACTTTGGCCACTTCATGCGAAGAGCTGACTCATTGGAAAAGACCCTGAACATGGAAGCAACCTAGATGCCCATCAGCAGACAAATGGATAAGGAAGCTATGGTACATATACACAATGGAATATTACTCAACCATTAAAAAGGATTCATTTGAATCAGTTCTAACAAGATGGATGAAAAAAAATGGAGCCCATTATACAGAGTGAAGTAAGCCAGAAAGATAAAGACTAATACAGTATACTAACACATATATATGGAATTTAGAAAGATGGTAACTATAACCCTATATGCAAAACAGAAAAAGAGACACAGATGTACAGAACAGACTTTGGGACTCTGTGGGAGAAGGCGAGGGTTGGATGTTCAGAGAGAACAGCATTGAAACAAGTATACTATCAAGGGTGAAACAGATCACCAGCCCAGGTTGGATGCATGAGACAAGTGCTCAGGGCTGGTTCACTGGGAAGACCCAGAGGGATGGGATGGGGAGGGAGGTGGGAGGGGGGATCGGGATGGGGAACACATGTAAATCCATGGCTGATTCATGTCAATGTATAGCAAAAACCACTACAATATTGTAAAGTAATTAGCCTCCAACTAATAAAAATAAATGAAAAAAAAAAAAAGGAAAAGACCCTGATGCTGGGAGGGGTTGGGGGCAGGGGGAAAAGGGGACGACAGAGGATGAGATGGCTGGATGGCATCACCGACTGAATGGATATGAGTTTGAGTAAACTCCAGGAGTTGGTGATGGACAGGGAGGCCTGGCGTGCTGCAATTCATGGGGTCACAAAGAGTCGGACACGACTGAGCTACTGAACTGAACTGAACTGAACTGAATCAATATTAGGAAATTTATTTAAGGGAAAAATAAAAGGATGGGCTTCCCTGGTAGCTCAACCAGTAAAGAATCTGCCTGTAATACCGGAGACCTGGGTTTGTTCCCTGGGTTGGGAAGATCCCCTGGAGGAGGGCATGGCAATCCACTCCAGTGTTCTTTCCTGGAGAACCCTTTGGACAGAGGAGCCTGGTGGGCTACAGTCCATGGTGTCACAAAGAGTTGGACATGACTGAGTGACTAAACATAGCACAGCACAAAGGACAAGGCAGCAATTGGGTCTTTTTCTTCTCTCTAGAGAAGAGATCTAGAGCAGTTCCATGTACATCAAGTGGCTGGGCAAAAGTCTAATGAAGGAAGAGGCAACTCTGATCCTTTGCTACCCAATGATCTTTATAAACTGTGGCATAGCTGTCTGTTACTAAAGTTGTATTGTCACAGTGGCTAAACAGCTGACCAGGGATAAGATGCAAGTTTATGAAGAGTTTGAATTGAATTGACATAAATTCATGGATTCAGCAAAAGTATTTATTGAGCAATTACTATGTGTTGGAAACTGTAAAAGTTCTAAGGATACAGTGTTGTAAAAGTACTTTCCAAAGTGGAAATGTCCAGTATTATAACATTGGAATTATTGAATGTCTAGAATTCAATAATTAATAACAGACTTCCCTGGAGGCTCAGACAGTAAAGAATCTGCCTGCAATGTGGGAGACCCTGGTTCAATCTCTGGGTCAGCAAGATCCCCTGGAGAAGGGAATGGCTAAGCATGCCAGTATTCTTGCCTGGAGTATCCCATGGACAGAGGAGCCTGGAGGGCTCCAGTCCATGGGGTTGCAGAGTTGAACATGTCTGAGTGACTAAACACTACACTAGAATTCATTAATCCCCTAAACCCTCCACACTCTTGAGAGGAAGGACAATTTCTTCACCTTAAACTTTCCTTTTCCCTGCTCTCAATAAAAATAATTCTATTTTTTTTTAACTAAATGGCTGAGAGTGTTGTTATCAAAAAATATCCTCACTCACAAAATGAGCTTCACTGTAGTTTTCTGTCCTCATGTATTTCAGAGGGTGCATGTGACTAGTTCCTGCTAGTGGAAAATGAAAAGAAGTCAGCCTCCTTTCCAGTCTGAGGCAGAGAAGGGCCAATGTGCCCTCTCCACATAGTTTTTCTCTCCAACAAAGAAGCCCAAAGCAAAGGATTCTGGGATTCCCCAGTTGCAAGATGCAAACAGTCTGGTCCCCGAGTCATAGCTCAGACGAGAGCCACACAGGATTGCCACATGACCTGCATTGAACTGTGCCATGAGTAAGAAATAAACATTGATTGTATTAATTTAACAACAACAAACTGGTTCCAAATCAGGAAAAGAGCATGTCAAGGCTATATATTGTTAACCTCCTTATGTAACTTATATGCAGAGTACATCATGTGAAATGCTGGACTGGATGAAGCACAGGCTGGAATCAAGATTTCCAGGAGAAATATCATAACCTCAGATCTGCAGATGACACCACCCTTATGGCAGAAAGTGAAGAAGAACTAAAGAGCCTCTTGATGAAAGTGAAAGAGGAGAGTGAAAAACCTGGCTTAAAACTCAATATTCAGAAAACTAAGATCATGGCATCCAGTCCCATCACTCAGGGCAAATAGATGGGGAAACAATGGAAACAGTGTCAGACTATTTTGGGGGGCTCCAAAATCACTGCAGATGGTGACTGCAGCCATGAAATTAAAAGATTCTTGCTCCTTGGAAGAAAAGTTATGACTAACCTAGACAGTATATTAAAAAGCAGACACATTACTTTTTCCAATAGTCATGTATGGATGTGAGAGTTGGACTATAAAGAAAGCTGAGTGCCAAAGTACTGAATGCTTTTGAACTGTGGTGTTGGAGAAGACTCTTGAGAGTCCCTTGGACTGCAAAGAGATCCAACCTGTCCATCCTAGAGGAAACCAGTACTGAATATTCATTGGAAGGACTGATGCTGAAGCTGAAACTCCAATACCTTGACCACCTGATGTGAAGAACTAACTCACTGGAAAGACCCTGATGCTGGGAATGATTGAAGGTGGGAGAAGGGGATGACAGAGGATGAGATGGCTGGATGGCATCACTGACTCAATGGACACGAGTCTGAATAAGTTCCGGGAGTTGGTGATGGACAGGGAAGCCTAGCGTGCTGCAGTCCATGGGGTCACAAAGAGGTGGACACGACTAAGTGAACTGAACTTAACTGAGGGCTTTTTTTAAAGAGCTGATTCCTTATAAATAAAAAAGACTGTGTACTATGTATTCAGAAAAAGGAAAACAGTAAAAGGTGAAGGCAATTTATTACAGGATTAGAAAGGAAATCATAAAAAAAAGTATAATCTCAATCTCACTTGTATATTCCTGAAGAGCCTTCTGTTGAAATTGGCAAATAAAAGTGAGGATTCCCAGTCCCCTCTTAACACCTCAGTGGTTTGCTCTTCCTTTCCGTATGACTGATCAAAATAACATTGAAACATATACATTACCACCTGTAACAGAGATAACCAGTGTAAGTCTGATGTATGACGCAGGGTACCCAAGGCCAGCGCTCTGTGACAGCCTGGAGGGCTAGGATGGGGAGGGAGGTGTGGGCGATTTCAGGATGGGGGAGCACGTGTATACCTATGGCCAATTCACACTGATGTATGGCAAAAACCGTCACAATATTGTAAAGTAATTATCCTCAATTAAAATAAATAAATTAGTTAAAATAAAAAACACCACATGTAGAAGCTGAAATGGAAGATGAACTGTTACAAAGGGCTTATTTATTTACCACATCTCAGTGGAAGTCTGAAACTCCAACGTTAACATAATTGGAAAATTTTGTGAGTCTATGTGGAATTACTAATGATTTCTTTCTAGCACAAGGGAATTGATTTAACTGGGAAAGAGAATTAAAATACTTTATTAATGTTGCTAATGTACTTATCATTAAATATTATTAATTTATCAGTAGTGATATATGCACTGATATGCCACTGGGAGAATAAATAAGAGAAAACAATAAAGGTTTTGCATCAATTTGTAGATTTGAGAGGGTAGAGCTATTCCCTAGTGCAGGAATTTTGGTATTGTGTTTGTAAAAGAAAAATGTTCCTTTCTCTAAGTCTGCTAAAGAGAATGAAGTCAAGAATAGTGTACACCGGATGGAAACAACTGCTTTCTTTACCATGAACATTGAATGCTGCCCAAGAAAATATTGAAAAGATGATACTACATAGTAATAAACAAGTTTCTGTGCTTCTCATTTTTTGTAAAATACAGTTTACCTAGAGTGGCATAAGCTGGAAGGGTTTCTTCTGAAAATTTTCCCTTACTGTTTTTCAATTCTTTTGTCAATAATCAGCAAAGCTTCACTGCTTATTAAGAAAGAACTATGTTTATTCTTTAAGTAATACATGTATTCTCTAAGAATTCTGCTGCTATCAGTCTGCTGATAGCTGCATTTCTGAGCCAATTCAAAATCCTAAATATTTGCTTCTGATATTAGCTACAGGGAGTACACATTCATAAAGATATGTTCTTGCAGTGTAATTTCCTCTTTCTTATTAATCACTTTTCTGAGCTCCTTGTTTGCCAGACTTTGGCTGTATTTTTGTATTTTCTAATCAGTGAAATGCACTTCCTGAAGAAAATAGCTTGTTGCTGTTTCTGCGTAGCAAGAAAGCACAGTTGCTTGGTGCTTTCAACCAGCTCCCACTGTGATATGATAAGACATGTTTAAACATGTAATCATAATCTCCAGAGGTAGGCTAAGGCTGGCTTCAGACTTAAAAATCTCATCATGGCAATCTAGTAAGGGACCAGGTTCTGGGAAGAAATTTGCATAAGTTCCTTAATAATCACTAGCCTTATTTCTCCAATTGTCCCTCAAACCAAGTTTCTATTACCTCTGTAATGACACACAGAATGAAAATAAGCTGTTGATGTATTCAGTAAAACAAAGGCTTCACAATTGTACACATGGAAAGAAATATTAGTTTGCTTGAGCACTGTTGATACAGTGTACTCAGACAGCAAAAAATACAGGATGGAGTTTGTGGGTCATATAGCATCATATTGAAAAATAATTAAAATCATAGAATCACAAACATTTAGATCTGGAAAACATCTCTTATACTGTCATCATTCAATGCCTTTATTTTCAGAGAAGGAAGCAGAGTTCAGAAAGGTAAATTGATTTACTTAAAATCACACAGCTAGTCAAAGACAGATCTGGAGCTAGAAATTTAGGTCTTTCAAATAGTCCAACATTTCTTTTGTACATGCAATGCAGAGGGTTGACAAGACAAGTCATGAGTGAATGGAGGCTCATTCACTAGCCAAGTGATTCATGGAGATACCTGTAGGCAAAACTATTCATTGATTTGCAACAAGCATTGCAGGGGAACTTGAAAAAATACTGATCTCGGAACTTATTCACTTGAATTCAATATAACAAATGCTTAAGAAGAATTTGTGAAGTCACAGAGACAGGGAATTTTGGCACTTCCCTTTTAGCATCTAATAAAATCCTTGAGGATATTTTCATTGAAGCCACATCATGGCCTCTGCATATTTTAATTTGCATATAATCATCATTAGGCAATAGAGAGGGAGAGGAGCATTTCAATTTTTTTGAGAAAAAATGGAAAGGACAGCAGGTAAAAAGTAGACTAGGTTTCTTCTGCATCTAAACTATAAGTCAATTTCTATTTTATTTTTTCTCTATTCCCAATTTCCTCTTCCCTTCCTTCCCCTCTTCTTTCTTTCTCCAGGGCTTCTCAGGTTTCAGGTATTTCTTGTCTTTCTTTTTTGAGGCTCTAAGTACATAAAAATTAAAAAGTGACAAATCTAGACATAAATGTTTTCATTTAAAAAATTGACAATTTTCACACACATGCAGCAATATAATTGCACTATTCATAAGGTAATTATAATATTTTTCAAGAATTATTTCAGTGCACTATGATCTGAAATAATGCACAAGCGTCAAATTGTTAAAAGGCTGCCCTCTTTCTAACCTGAGTTTCTAACCTCTTTCTAACCTGTCTTATCTGAGAATCCAGAAGTTTAAATTTGAAGACTTTTGTGTACATGTCAACTGAGTACCCTCCTCCCTCTCCCCCTCTCCTCTCCCGTCTTAATAATCACCGTATAATTAATAATCACTTAACAGTTTCCCTTTCTCCTGTTGCCTGTCCCCACACATGGCAGAGCCTTGTCAGGAAGCACAAGTCAAGGCCACTCTTAGGCCCTTTCTCTAGATTGCAGAAGTAGGGAAGTGGGGACTGCATACCAAAATAAAAGATTACTCAAGGAAACACCAACAACTATTTCAAGGGAATAAAATCTAACAGCAAATCAAGTCAAAGAGTAAATGGGATAAGCATGATTTTATTTTGAACCCAGACCCAAACCCCAAGTTGAAATTTGAATGACAGGTCAAGGTGTGGGCTGAGGAGGGCAGTGATTGAAATTAGAGCAGGGCACGTCAGACATGAGTTTGCCCTGCAAACTCTACAAAGGGAGACGTGTCTTTTCAGCCCATTTTCTTTTCTTTCTTTTTTTAAAGTTTTGGCTGGGCTGGGTCTTTCTTGGGGCCCACCGGCTCAGTAGTTGCGGCACTCCAGCTTCTCTAGTCATAGCACGCGGGCTTAGTTGCTCCACGGCATATAGGATTTCAGTTCCCCAACCTGAGATTGATCTATATCCCCTGCATTGGAAGGTGGATTCTTAACCACTGGACTGCCAGGGAAGTCTTTGCCTATTTTTATAGCCCCACTGGCATCAGACTTAAAATGTCATTATGACAATCTTTCCATCATATTGAACCAGAATGTGGAGAAATTTGGTTCACTGGTGAGACCAAGAGTTGGAAGAAAAATATGGACAAAGCCATTCTCTAATCTTTCACTTCTCTATCTCAAAACTAACAGTTAATTTCAATACTCAAGAGCTGATTATCGAAAATTCTCTCTGTGTCCACCTACTAGACATTTGCTCTCATTGCTTTTCCACCAGCTTAAACATGGGAAGAAAGAGAGGGAAAAATCCAAACCAGTTAGAATTTGGCTTGGTAAGAAGGCTAGGAAAACCATTTAGTTATAATCATTTTTTTTTAATTACCTTGATTTCATTTCACCATTATCACTGGCTTCATTAAGTCAAATGTTTGAGAACTGGCAATTGCATGCATTTTCCCTGGATAAAGGACTTCCCTGGTGGTTCAGACGGTAAAGCGTCTGCCTACAATGTGGGAGACCAGGGTTCGATCCCTGGGTCAGGAAGATCCCCTGGAGAAGAAAATGGCAACCCACTCCAGTATTCTTGCCTGGAAAATCCCATGGACGGAGGAGCCTAGTGGGCTACAGTCCATGGGGTCGCAAAGAGTTGGACACTACTGAGCGACTTCTCTCTACCTGGATAAGGGGTTGTGCAAATTGATAACGGCTGCTTCTTATGTATGTGTCAGTCTAGGACTGCTAGCTGCCTACTAGGCTTCTATCCCTGAAATTTCATCCAAAACTAGTATGTCTGTGCATTTTCCTGGGGTGATTGTCTACAGATTCCATTAGATCCTCAAAACAGGTCTGTGACCTTAAAAGTATAAAAATATTTTGTTGTTTTATAGCTTCACATTCATTCCCTGCCCTAAGCAACTTTCTTCCAGGTCAAAAGATAATTTACTTTGTTCATTTTACATGTGTCAGACATCAAAATGGTCCTACATCAGAAAGACTATACCATTAAAAACAGTCTCTTCCACATAAGCTTGTTATATAAGGCATAATGAGCACAGCTGGCTTGCAGCCCCAGGCTGGGACCAGACCAGATTGTTGGAAAACACAGACTGGAGTGGGTGGGGCTTCTGTACACATCAGTTTTCCAGGAAAGTTGAAGTTCAAGTCCTGGTTATTGTTCAGTCATTAAGTTGTGTCTGACGCTTTGTAACCCATGGGCTGCAGCATGCCAGGCTTCCCTGTCCACTGTCTCCTGGAGTTTGCTTAGTCTCATGTCCTGATTACCATGCTTTAATTCTGTTCTATAAAACTACAGGACAGGAATAGGAAGAGGGATCTAAGTTTGAGTTTCATGCAGACTTTCCCCACAGAGAGGGAGGTGCACATTTTTTTTTTTTTTTTCATTATAAACACCAAGTCTTTGAGTCTTCTCCAGTGAAAGACATAATGGAAGACGTTCACTATCTGTCCTAAATGACTTAATGACGGTCCTGCCAGTAGGCAGAAGGCTAGAGCAAAGGACACCCCTCTCAAGGATCTCTTAATTTCCAGCATTCCGTGAAGCAGAGATTTCTATTTTATATTCCTTCAACCTACCTTGAAAATAGCCAGAAAAGACACCTTGTTACAAGAATCCAAAATCTGTCTCCAGGCAGGTTGTCTGTGTTTTGAAGGGCTGAGCCTTCCCTCCATTCTGTCAAATGCACTTAGGTAGGACACTTTTCTTATACTTTAGCTGCATTTCAGTGCCTGACCCTTTGTCTAGATTATTGTTTTCAGCCAGCCTAACTTTTGGCTGACTCCTAGGGTTCTGGTAACTACATTTGGAAGGGTGTATCTGAAAATGGAGAAGGCCATATAAATTGTACTTAGAAGTATATACATTTTAAAAACTTCATGAGACACATCTGTCATTCCTGGATACCAAAGTGATTTTATAGATCACGTAATTGTTCTGAACACCCTCTCTTTTCAACCCACATTTTTGAACTTATAGCTGTTTCATTTATTACAGCCATTTGGATCATTTAAAATTATTCCACTTTTCTTCAGGTGATGTATGTTGTGTTTATAAGTCCATTTTGACATCTTCTTCCATTTCTTCCACACACACTCAAAAAATCTCAGCCTTACAATCTGAGTGGAGGCATCATTTACAGCTAGAGAGGCATATCTTGAAAATGCATTACCTTAAGATAGTAGGATTCATCATATCTGAGTTCATATGTCTGATAGCCAAAAAGCCCCATTTCATTTCAAAAGAAAAATTGCTTCTGTCAGTGTAAACAGAATGCATTATCCTCTTTTAATAACCATTCTTAAGTATGCTGCTGTATTACTTTTTCACAGCTGTATTCCAATAAGCTGTAGAGTAATTGCCAGTTCTCCTATCTAATAGGTTCATTATTCTTTTGCCATAATTGCAGCCATTAAGTGTTCAATTGTTAAATTTCCACTCCTACATTTACTTAGTGTTATATTTTATAATGGGGCATGTCATTACAGCGCCCCAGTGACCAAGGCTGTTGTTCAAAGTATTTCTAAAAGTCAATGAGATCTCTGTGAAATATGTCTTCATTTTCCATTTGTTCAGCTATCCCCCCTTCACCCTGCTCCGTGACCTTCTTTCGCCTTTGCAGACCTCCTAAATAGGCTCTTAGAAATTGGTAGATTTTACTTGAAGTTTAAGGACCTGACCTAGGCTGAGAGACATAAAGTTAAGCCCTCAATGTCTGTGAGCACCATTTTTTCACTCTAATGCCATGATTCATGTATAACAAGGTGAACAAGCAAAGATTTCACTAAGGAAATGAACACTTATGACTTAATGCTTTTCTCAAGAGCTCTGATTTATCTTTTATCATGTTAAATTTGTGGGTCTTTTTCATCAAATGAAAGACACATCGGTCGGAGGTTATAGGATTGTTAACCCTGGTCTGCAACATTCATGGTAATAAAGCAAATGTCTTCCCTTTATTGCTTGACATTTCCAGATGTGCCACAACCTTGGGTCAAGGTTCACCTATTCCATCTGATGCAATGGTCTGCGTTCCTTTGGGAAGTTATGCTGGTGAAAACTGGATAGGGAAATGGTAAGATATTTTAACTTAATCACTGTGTATAGTCCAGTGTCTCCTGACTTGTTTGGCTTTGTTTGTTTGCTTTGTTTATTTGCTTTGGGGTTTCAGAATAAGGCTAAAAGTTATTTATAAGACAACTTGTGCTTCTTAAGTACTCAAATATTAGCCACAAACTTTGATCTAAGTCATATTTCATTTTTAAAGACTTTCCTAATCATCTATTCATCAGTTAATCATCCTTTTCAAGGTAATTTTATTTTACTTCTATTCATTGCATTAGCTTTTATTTCCTTCAGAAGTTGAAAATAATTTTTACAGCCAGTGGGTTAGCATTGTCATTTTGTCGAACTCATTTTAGCTCTATATTCTTTCAGGAATCTTCTATGATTTAGAGTACATTTTGGATTTTGGTAAAACAACACAAGCCTTTTTAATAACATTGTTCAATGTATTAGATGTGGTTATACCCTTCACACCACAAGCACCATTATCCACACATCTACTTCCTTCACTCATTTGCCTCAATATAAGTAAAAATAATAGCTACATTTGTGAGCATTTACTCTCATCCTGTCTCTGTATTATATGATTATTTATATTTTCTCATTTAATCCCTATGGGGTAAATACATTTATTGTTCTCATTTTACACATGAGGAAATTGAGTCTAGAGAGGTTAAACAACTTGCATAAAGTTATAGCCAGTAACTGAGTCCAGAGCACCCATGTTTTACTTCTACTTAATATTATTATTAAGAGAATATTGCTATACCAGTGAAAAAAACTTAAATGTATTAATTAAGCAGCAAATGGAAAACAACTATTGAGAATTCTGTTACCACCCTAGGTAGACAGTTTGGGAACTTACTAAAAGTTACAGGGCAAAAGAGATATCCAAGACAGAATTTTTCTGCCCTCGGTTCTCCTACACAGTAAGACTGCTCATAAAATAGATTAAAGAAAATAACTGTAAAATTGACCTTAGAGTGGCTTATAGTTTATAGTCCCACCAATGCTCCTAAAAAAAGAAAAAAGTAGGTACAACTTCTTTAGCATAGATACATCCATCTTCAAAACTCTATTCAAGTATCTAGGCATTCCTGTCTTTCACATATCATTAATACAAAGTTTGTAGTAAGACTTTAGATATAATTTTATTGCTGATGAATAAAACTGAATAAGACTTCTTTTTCTTTTCCCTGGCTACACTGGCTTTGCAACATTCCCAAAAGAGAACATTTGCTGTTGTCAACAAAGCAGTCAGTTTTGACAGTTAGGGAAGAGATATATGGAGTGGGATGGTATTATTTGGACAATCACTTTCTTCCAAAGCAATACAATAAATGTACCTTATTTTGCTCATTAATTCACAACACAGTGACCAAGATGGAAAAAGAAAGAGCACACATAGTTTGGAGTCGATAAGAAAGCCATATAGTGCGATTAGCAAAAAAAGACACACTACTTGATGAAGAAAAAGGCATCATCCGAGAAGAATGACTACAACGGCTGCAAGAATAATTGGAGAGGGAGTGAAAAGATAAGCATCCTCATGTCTGAAAACAGATTTCTTACCAGACTCATTAGGCAGGTGATCTTTTCACAGTGCCATACTTTAGAAAATGGTCAGCTACAAAAAAATAGAAGTCACAAAAGATTTGCCACTCATAAAATGGCCATCATTAGAGTTTATTTAGTGCAAGATAAAATTGGCTGATCAACTCCTGGAAACTTTTTGAAAGGATTGAGTATAAAGTGGTTTTTTAAAAAGTGTGTGTTTTCTGCTCAAATTCTCTTTAGATTTGAGATGCACAAAGAATTGACATAACTAAAGAAAATACATACAAAATCCATCACTCTACCTAGTATAACATATTTAAAAGCTTTTGTCAGATCTTGAGAGTCTGCTCCAGTAACAAACCCTGTGCTAATAAGTGGCAGGGTTTGGTAAAAATTACTGTTTTCAGGTATATATGTATGAAGATTATAAATTGTGAAACAGAGAAAGAGATCAAACAGTGATTTCCCCCCTGTTTTATAGAAACATTGAATGATTTAAAGACCTCTCATGTCCTGCTTCTTAACAGAATAAAAAAATACATAAATATGAGATATTTGAAGAGGTTTGGAAAGTGTAAATGAAATCTCTCTATTAGATGGAAAACTTACCCAGATGTGATTCCACTCTCTAAATCTAATCCAACCCGGCAGTCATAGAAAGATTCATGGTGCCAAAACATTGTAAGAGCATTGCAAGGAGCCCCTGGAGAAACAGAGTATACTGGGGCTGGAAAGGGGCAGGAAAGCCCCTATAGGAGAAGCAGAGCGGGGAGGTGGGGGAAGCTTTCTCACAGTGCATTTTGCTCGACATCATATTGCCCTTTGCAGAGCAAAAGCTCAGCGCTTTAACCCAACTAACTGGGTGTTTTGTCTACTACTGGTAAAGAAATGAAACCTTGTATGTTGACCTTGTATCCTGCAAACCTGCTAAAGTGTTTTATATTTAAGTAATTGCAAAGAGTATCCTTTTACATATTCTAACATCTCTGGCATGAAAATGTATCTTATATTCAAATTTATAATTACCATTTTCTAGATAGTAGTCATCATTGCTTCTGAATAGTGAGCTTGGTGATAGCTATTGTCATCTTTTCAATTGAATTGTGTATATACGGTTATTACTTTATGTGTGTAATTGTCAACTGAAATGTCTTTAAAACTATTACACTATTATTAAGATGTTGGGGTTTTTTTTTTCAGATATGCCATGTAGCTTGTGGGATTTTAGTATCCTGACAAGGAAAGAACCAGGTAACGGCACTGAAAGTGTCAAATCATAACCACTAGACCACCAGGGAACTCCCTATTAGTAAGTTTTTGAAAGAAAACTTATTAAGTACACAAAAAGGCACAGAAACAGAGAAATATGGCATAAACTAGATATTAATGTAGTAAATATTCATTATGAGAGATATAATCATATCTAATGGGAGGAAAATACTATATTTTCTTGCAAAACAAAGTGCTGTACAGAAGAAAATAAAGGAAAATATCAATAAGCAGATGGAGTTGTGTGATAGGTTTTACTGTAATTAGTGAAAAATAATTATCTGCCATATATCAAGGAATAAAACTGAGAGTAGAACCTCCCTAAACACTGAAAAGTTCAACAAATCCTTCTGTACAAATAAAGACTAATTCATGCAGTGTGCAGGACTATTGCTTAGGCAATGTCAGAATTTAATTGGCATATTTTATTTCTTTCTTAGTAGAAAATAATGATGAGTCTTAACAACTGAGAAAAAATTACAGGCTCAATGTGAAATAGTATGAATTCTAATAATACTCATGATCATGATATAAAATTACAGCTGCATTTCTTTATAACTCTTTTATTTCTTTTTCTTGTCTTGTTGTGCTGGTTGGAATCTCCAATAAACACTAAAAGAAGTGAAGATGGAAACCTTTCATCTTTTACTGATGCTAAAGACAAAGCCTTCAAAATCTCACTTCAAACATGAGGTTTTAAAAAAGTCATTGCAATTACTTTAATGGCTTAAGAAACTTTCCTAGTCTGCTTAGAGTTTCAATCATAAATAGATGTTATGTGTGTGTGCTCAGTTGTGCCAACTCTCTGTGACTCCATGAACTGTAGCCCACCATGTTCCTCTGTCCATGGCATTCTTCAAGCAATAATAAATAGATGTTAAGTTTTTTTCAAACAATTTTTCTAAATCTATAGAGATAATTATGTGAGTTTTTTCTTCCCACCTGTTGATGTGATAGCTTACATTCATTAATTTTTCTAATGTCAAATCTATCCTGAATTCTTCAATTAAAAACAAAATGACCATAATGTATTATCAACCCTCATATTTTGCTGGATTTGATTTAACATTTTGCTTGGGGGTTTTGCATCCAAATATATAAGCAACATGTTTTCTTCCTTTCTTTAATAATCTTTTCAATTCTTAGTATCAAAATTAAACTAGCCTCAAAAAGTGAGTTTGAGAGCTTTCCTTCTTCTTTATATTCTTTATTCAATCATTTGCTGAGTGTTAGAAGTAGCTTCAGGCATCCTCAGTGGCTCAGTAAAGAATCCATTTGCAATGCAGGAGACATAAGTGACTCAAGTTTGATCTCTGGGTCAGTAAGATTCCCTGAGGAGGGCACAACAACCCACTCCGGCATTCCTGCCTGGAGAATCCTATGGACAGAGAAGCCTGGTGGGCAACAGTCTGCAGGATCCAAAAAGTTGGACATGACTGAAGCGATAGCACAGCACAGCATAGCATGAAGTGACCTAGCAGGTGCGCACTGAACAACCTTTTCTTGAATGCTCAGTGAATTGTGCCAGTGAAGCCATCTGGTCCTGGAATTTGCATTATGAGAAGAATTTTGGCTGCTAATATAATTTCTTTAATATTTATGGCTCTGTTGTTTTCCTGTTTCTTTCATTTCACATGCTAGTCAGGTAATGCTTTAAATTCTTCAAGCTAGACTTCAACAGTACATGAACCAAGAACTTTCCAATGCACAAGCTGGATTTAGAAAAGTCAGAGGAACCAAGATCAAATTTCCAACATCCATTGGATCATAGAGAAAGCAAGGGAATTCCAGGAAAAAGTATCTGCTTCATTGACTATGCTAAAGCCTTTGTGTGGATCACAAAAAACTGGAAAATTCTTAAAGAGGTGAGAATACCAGATCACCTTAATTGCCTCCTGAGAAACCTGTATGCAGGTCAAGAAGCAACAGTTAGAACATGACATGAAACAACAGATTGGTTCCAAATTGGGAAAGTAATACATCAAGGCTGTATATTGCCACCCTGCTTATTTAACTTATATGCAGAATAGTAGTAGTGTTAGGCGATCAATCGTGTCAGATTCTTTGTGACCCCATGGACTGTAGCCTGCCAGACTCCTCTGTCCATGGGATTTTCCAGGCAAGAATACTGGAGTGGGTTGCCATTCCCTTTCCAGGGGAGCTTCCTAACCCAGGAATTGAACCCAGGTGTCCTACATTGCAGGCAGATTCTTTACTGTTTGAACTATAGGGAAGCAGCATATCATGCAAAGTACTGGGCTGGATGAGGCACCAATTGAATCAAGGTTGCCAGGAAAATATCAACAATCTCAGATATGCAGATGATACCACTTTAATGGCAGAAAGTGAAGAGGAGCTAACAGTTTCTTGACGAAAGTGAAAGAGGAGTGTGAGAAAGCTGGCTTAAAACTCATTCAAAAAATGAAGATCATGGAATCCAGTCCCATCACTTAATGATAAGTAGATGGGAGAAACAGCGTAATATTTCATTTACTCGGGCTCAAATCACTGAGGATGGTGACTGCAGCCATGAAATTAAAAGATACTTGCTCCTTGAAAGGAAAGCAATGACAAACCTAGACAGTGTATTAAAAAGCAGAGATGTCACTCTGCTGACAAAAGTCTGTCTTGTCAAAGCTATGGTTTTTCCAGTAGTCATATATGGAGGTGAGAGTTGGACCGTAAAGAAGACTGAGCACTGAAGAATTGATGCTATTGAACTGTGGTGCCTGGAGAAGACACCTGAGCATCCACGGACAGCAAGCAGATCAAGCCAGTTAATCATAAAGGAAATCAACTTTGAATAACTATTGGAAGGACTAATGCTGAAGCTCCAATACTTTACCTAACGTGAAGAGTCGACTCACTGGAGAAAACACTGATGCCGGGAAAGATTGAGGGCACGAGGAGAGGGGGTGGCAACAGAGGATGAGAGGGTTGGATGACATCACTGACTCAATGGACAAGAGTTTGAGCAACTTTGGGAAATGGTGATGGACAGTGAAGTTTGGCATGCTGCAGTCTATGAGGTTGCAAAGAGTTGGCAGGGCTTAGCAACTGAAAAACAAAGTCAAAAATGGTGAATATAACCTATTACAGAACACTATTGTATTCATATTTCATATTATATTAGATTATAACCTCTCTCATCTGTATTTCTAACTTATTTCTGTGAAACTACATATACATTAATAAAATTTTATTTTCTCTAATGTCTGAAGCTTCTACATTTTTGCATTTTTAATAGTTTGTTACTTTATTTTATTTTTTTTCACTCTCACTCATTAGTTCAGTTCAGCTGTTCAGTTGAGTCCGACTTTTTGAGACCCAATGGACTGCAGCACGCCAGGCTTCCCTGTCTATCACCAACTCCCAGAGTTTGCTCAAACTCATGTCCATTGAGTTGGTGATGCCATCCAACCATCTCATCATCTGTTGTCCACTTCTCCTCCTGCCTTAAATTTTTCCCAGCATCAGGGTCTTTTCCAATGAGTCAGTTCTTCACATCAGGTGGCCAAAGTATTGGAGTTTAAGCCTCAGTCCTTCCAATGAGTATTCAGGACTGATTTCATTTAGGATTGACTGGTTTCATCTCCTTGCAGTCTAAGGGACTCTCAAGAGTCTTCTCCAACACCACAGTTCAAAAGCATCAATTCTTAAGTGCTCAGCTTTCTTTAGAGTTCAACTCTCACATCCATACATGACTACTGGAAAAACCATAGCTTTGAATTGACAGACCTTTGTTGGCAAAGTAATGTCTCTGCTTTTTAATATGCTGTCTAGGTTGGTCACAGCTTTTCTTCCAAGGAACAAGCATCTTTTAATTTCACGGCTGCAGACACCATCTGCATGATTTTGGAGCCCCCGCAAAATAAAGTCTGTCACTGTTTCCATTGTTTCCCCATCTATTTGCCATGAAGTGATGGGTCCAGACACCATGATCTCAGTTTTCTGAAAGTTGAGTTTTGAGCCAGCTTTTTCACTCTCCTGTTTCACTTTAATCAAGAGGCTCTTTAGTGCTTCTTTACTTTCTGCCATAAGGGTGGTGTCATCTCCATATCTGAGGTTATTAATACTTCTCCCGGCAATCTTGATTCCAGCTTGTGCTTCATTCTGCTTGGCATTTCTTTTGATGTACTCTGTATATAAGTTAAATAAGCAGGGTGACGACATATAGCCTTGACATATTTGATATATTCCTTTCCCAATTTGGAGCCAGTTTGTTGTTCCATGTCCAGTTCTAACTGTTGCTTCTTGACCTGCATACAGATTTCTCAGGAGGCAGGTAAGGTGATCTGGTATTCCCATCTCCTTAAGAACTTTCCACAGTCTGTTGTGATTACACAGTCAAAGGCTTTGGTGTAGTCAATAAAGCGAAAGTAGTTGTTTTTCCAGAACTCTCTTGCTTTTTTGATGATCCAATGGATGTTGGCAATTTGATCTCTGGTTCCTCTGCCTTTTCTTTTTTTTTGACTGGTATGAGGTGATACCTCTATGTAGTTTTATTTTTTTTTTTTTTTTTCCATTTATTTTTATTAGTTAGGGGCTAATTACTTTACAATATTGTAATGGTTTTTGCCATACATGGATATGAATCAGCCATGGATTTACATGTATTCCCCATCCCGATCCCCCCTCCCACCTTCCTCTCCACCCAATCCCTCTGGGTCTTCCCAGTGCACCAGCCCCGAGCACTTGTCTCATGCATCCAACCTGGGCTGGTGATCTGTTTCACTACAGATAATATACGTGTTTTGATGCTGTTGTCTCTAAACATCCCACCCTCACCTTCTCCCACAGAGTCTAAAAGTCTGAAGTCCTCTGCCTTTTCTAAATCCAGCTTGAACATCTGCAAGTTCATAGTTCACGTCCTGTTGAAACCTGGCTTGGTGAATTTTGAGCAATACCTTGCTAGTGTGTGAGATGAGTGCAATTGTGCAGTAGTTTGAACATTCTTTGGCATTATGAATGATGCTGGATGAAGATGTAAAATAGAACATTTAAATCATAATGGAATGAAACTGACATTTTCCAGTCCTGTGGCCACTACTGAGTTTTCCAAATTCACTCATCAGTTTGTCAATTATATTTGTTCTTTCAAAGCACAGTTTGTCTCTAAATTTGTCTATATTTTATGTTTTAATTGTATTAATTAATTTCTACTTATAGTTTTTAATTCTTTTGTTCTTTGAGCTTATTTCATGGTTATTTTCTAAGTCTAGTTTGGATAATTAGCTTATCAACTTTTTTTTAACTTTTCCTACCTTTCAGTGTCAGCATTTTACATTATCCTGCTACACAATTACCTCTAGTTTTTGCTGAATCCCATAATATTTTATATATGGCATTTTAATTCTTGTCAGTTCCAATGTTGTTTTTTTTTTTAATTTCCAATATGACTTCTTATTCATGCTACTACTACTACCAAGTCACTTCAGTCATGTCCCAGTCTTTACGACCCCATGGACTGTAGCCTGCAAGACTCCTCTGCCCATGAGATCCTCCAGGCAAGAATACTGGAATGGTTTGCCATGTCCTCCTCTAGGCGATCTTTCCAACCCAGGGATTGACCCAGGTATCTTGCATTGCAGGCAGATCCTTTACCATCCAAGCCATCTTATTCATGGGTTTACTTTAAAAATACATATTCCAAATATAATTTTAAAAAATTTAATTCCTAAATTAATTGTGTTGTGGTTAGATTCCAATATTTGATTGGATTCCAATATTTTGATTGGATTCCAATATTTAGGGATTTGTTCAGGTTTGTTTTGTGAACTAGAAAATGTTCAAATTCTCCATGTGATTGAATAGAATGAAATGTATTTTATGTAGTTGTTGAGTATAATGTTCTATATGAATTTTGGTAATCATATTACTTAATCTCCCCACAAAACCAAATCATAAGTGCAATGTAATTGTCATTTAATAATTAAGCAATATGGCAAGGACTAAAAGTGGTTTAGAAACCATACACATATAACATTGTTCACACTCTGATGTATTCAGTCTTTACCATAAATGTTACAGAATTATTGTTAAAAAAATGATGCTGGATGAAGATGTAAAATAGAACATTTAAATCATAAAATATAGAGGTAGTAGCAAGAAAATATAGATTTGGGATTTTTTAGAAAGTGTTTGAACTTCTATGACTATGTCTAAGGCAAACAAAGGTCCGTCTAGCCAAGCTATGGTTTTTCCCAGTGGTCATGTATGGATGTGAGAGTTGGACTGTGAAGAAAGCTGAGTGCCGAAAAATTGATGCTTTTGAACTATGGTGTTGGAGAAGACTCTTGAGAGTCCCTTGGACTGCAAGGAGATCCAACCAGTCCATCCTAAAGGAGATCAGTCCTGGGTGTTCATTGGAAGGACTGATGCTAAAACTGAAACTCCAATACTTTGGCCACCTCATGCGAAGAGTTGATTCATTGGAAAAGACCCTGGTGCTGGGAGGGATTGGGGGCAGGAGGAGAAGGGGATGACAGAGGATGAGATGGCTGGATGGCATCACCGACTAGATGGACATGAGTTTGAGTAAACTCTGGGAGTTGATGATGGACAGGGAGGCCTGGTGTATTGCAATTCATGGGGTCGCAAAGAGTAGGACAACAACTGAGTGACTGAACTGAACTGAACTGAAGGCAAACAGATATAGTAAAGGCTTAACATACTTGAAAAACAGGGTAACCACAAATCAAAAACATACATTAGATTCACAAAAATCAAAAAGAGGAGAACACAAGCATAAAGTAAAAGGAAGTCCACAATGGAAACCACAAAAAGAAAGAGAAAGGGACATAGAAGTAACAGAGAAATCAACTGGAAAACAAAATTTTAAATGGCAATAAAAACATATTTATCAATAATTACCTTAAGGTCAATGGACTAAATGCTTCAATCAAAAGACATAAAGTGGCAGACTGGATTAAAAACAGGAGCTCACAATATCCTGTCTACAAGAGACCCACTTTAAGGCAATGGACATATTAATACATAGATTGAAAGTAAGGGGATGGAAAAAGATATTTCATGCAAAAGGAAATGACAAGAAAGCAGGGATAGTAATACTCATATAAGACAAAATAGACTTTAAAACAAAGTTCATAAAGAAAGACACTATATAATGATAAAAGGATCAACATAAGAAGAGGGTCTTACACTCATCAACGTGTGTTCACCTAAAATAGGAGCATCTAAATACACTAAACAAATACTAAGAGACATAAAGGGAGAAAATAATGGCAACACAATAACAGTAGGAGACTTTAATACCCCATTTACATTAATGGACAGATCTTCTAAACAGAAAACCAATAAAGCAACAAAGATCCTAAATGACAGAATGGAACAGGTAGACTTAAAGGATATTTTCAGGACATTACATCTAAAAAAATGAGAATACACATTCTTTTCAAGTTCACATGAAACATTCTCTAGGATTGACCATGTACTAAGGTACAAAACAAATGTAAATAAATTTAAGAATATAGAAATTATTTCAAGAATCTATTCTGCCCACAGTGTCATGAAGCTAGAAACCAACCACAGATAAAGAATTCAGAAAAATACAACTACATGGAGTCTAAACAACTTGCTACTAAAAAATCAATGAGTCAACAAAGAAATTATAAAGGAAATTTAAAAACACCTTGAGATATTACATTTAGAATGGATAAATGATAAGATCCTAATGTATAGCACAGGGAACTATACTGAATATCCTGTGATAAGCCATAATGGAAAAGAATATAAAAAGAATATATATATATATATGTATATATGTGCATTTGTGTGTGTGTGTATGAGTCATTTTGCTGTACAGCAGAGATAAACACAACATTGTAAATCAACTATACTTCTATTAAAATTTTTTTAATATACCTTGAGACAAAAGAAAAAGAAAACACAATCATGCAAATCTATGGGATATAACAAAAGTGGTTATTATAAGAAAGTTCTTAGCATTATAAGCCTTCCTCAAAAAAACAAGAAAAATCCCAAATAAATGACCTAAATTACCACCTAAAATTACTAGAAAAAGAACAAACAAATCCTATACTCAGCAGAAGGAAGGAAATAATAACAACCAGAGAGGAAATAAAATAGAGATTAAAAAATAGAAAAAAATCAATCAAACCAAGAGCTGCTTATTTGAAAGGGTAAACAAAACTGACAAACCTCTGGTCAGGTTCACCAAGAACAAAATAGAGAGAACCTAAATAAGCAAATAAGCAAAATAATAAATGAAAAAGGAGAAATATCAACCAATAGTGTATAAATACAAAAAACCATAAGAGAATTCTATGAACAGCTGCATGCAAACAAATTCAACAACCTAGAGGAAATGGACAACTTTCTAGAAAAGTACAGCCCACCAAAACTGAAGCGAGAAGAAGTAGTTTAAATAGACCTGTCACTAGAAGTAAAATAGAATATGTAATTTATAAAACTTCCCACAAACAAATACCCAGGACCAGATGACTCCACAGGTGAACTCTACTAAACACCCAAGGAATTTCATCAATGCTTCTCAAATTCTTCCAAAAGACTGAGGAGGAGAGAATACTCCCAAAGACATTCTATGAAGCTGCAATCATCCTGATACGAAAACCAGACAAAGATACTACCAAAAACAGAGAAAATTACAGGCCAATATCTTTGATGAATGTAAACGTAAAAATTCTCAACAAAATACTAGCAAACTAAATCCAACAATACATAAAAAGTTCATACACCACGACCACATGGGATTCATCCCAAGTTCACAAGGATGGTTCAATATACACAAATAAATCAACAAAAACATCAACAAAAGGGAAAACAAAAACCACATGATCATCTCAATAAATGCAGGAAAAAGATTTGACAAAATTCAACATCCATTCATAATAAAAAAAAAAAAAAAACTAGAAAATCCCCCTGTATTGTTTAAGGAAACAGCAACAAAGACATTAATACTATGCACTGTAGTGAACAATATCAGTAAAGCAGCATATGCTAGCACACACGAAATAACGTATTTGCTATAAGCTGCTGGAAAAGCAGCCACACTCATGTTCCTTGAAATGCAAGTACTTCTTAACTGACACCTGCTGAAAAATGTTTCTCCCATCATTCTACTCTAAAGAAGAATCTGAAATTATTATGTATGCAACAAAAGCTGAGATGTAGATGGAAATCTTCATTTTTTTTTTTAAATCTTGAAAGTTAACCACATTGTTGCATGGCCTCATTTCTAAATTCAAGATTTAAAAACTTTTTTTTCTCAGTTTGACTCAGTGGAGGAAAAAAATTAAAGGCAAAAGTATTAGAAATTAAGAAAAAGTGAAGATATTAGCCTTAAATCTACTTCAGAAAATAGATATGATCCTTTCCAAGAAATACTCAATGCTTTGGTTTGCTTCAGTAAAATTGCATTATCACAATAGACCAAAATTTCAATTTCATGAGTTGAACTGGAGTTATGTCTTGTACCTAGTTATCTTAGTGAAGTTAGCCTGCTAACACTAGGAAGAGAGGAATGCATAATAATCACTGAGGCCAATATCTTCCTCATAAATTGAACCCTATCCTGACAGAATGAGTGAAATGATACCTTGTTTCTCCCCTGATTCTAATTCAAAGTAAGTATCTATTGTAAAAGTGCAGTATGGTGATCATAGTTACTGACAGCACTGCTAATAATCAACAGCATTGAGAAATAGTGTGTCGTTTCAAATGTCTAAAATTTAATTACTAAAATTTTTAACATTTAAATTGCAACAATTACATTTTCATAAAATTTCATTTTATTCTTATGAAACAATTCCTTTTACTAGGATGATGTTAACATTTGGCCTCAACTTTGGCTGCCTGTGTGCTTAGTTGGGTCTGACTCTTTGTGACCCTGTGTAGCTCCCCAGGCTGCTCCGTCCATGGGGTTGTCCAGGCAGGAATACTGGAGCAGGTTGCCATTTTCTTCTCCAGGGGATCTTTCTGACCCAGGGATCGAACCTATGTCTCCTGTGTCTCCTGCATTGCAGGCAGGTTCTTTACCTGCTGAGCCATCCGGGAGAGTTGAATATTGATTTGTAAACCCGAGTGAAATGTACATTTGGTATATTTCCAGAATATAGCTTAGAGAAACTCCTGAATGTGTGTATCCAGAAACGTGCCCAAAATTGGTTATTGCGGCTCTATTCATAATTTAAAAATTGGAAACACAAACGCCTATCACCATTACATTGAATAAATAAATTTTGCTCTATTCATACAATCAGATATTACTTAGAGGTGATAACAAACAAACAAGAGATAGCACATTAACAGGGATGATTCTTATAATTTTAGTGAAAGAATCAAGTCCCTGAAGAATGTGTGGTATAACTCCATCCATGTAAATAACCAGACATAATTAAACATCATGAGGAAGGGGAGAAGGAAGACACATACATTATTTCTAAAAGAGCAAGGAAAGAATAACACCCAAGCCTGAACTCTGCGTACCTTTGGGAAAGAGGCAGTGGAACAGGATAGTTGAGAAGCACTTAGGAGGTAAGTGTTGAATTAGGTGATGAATTCATGGTTTACCATATGATTACGAAAAGGGATAAAAATAGCCATCTCTGCACAGAATGATCATAGTAATGTGCCATGAACCAAGAATTGTGACTAACACAGTTCTGTATACCTGGGACCTATGAGAAGAAGCAACAAAATCAGAGAATGGTTATCGCGGGCAAATCAAGGTAGTATTTCCTGACCTCCGCTACCAATGGTTCATGAGAGAAGGGGCCGTGATTGGGAGCCTCTAGGGTACTGGCACGTAGAACGCAATGGCACACCACTCCAGAACTCTTGCTTGGAAAATCCCGTGGACGGAGGAGCCTGGTAGGCTGCAGTCCGTGGGGTCGCGAAGAGTCGGACACGACTGAGCGACTTCACTTTCACTTTTCACTTTTATGCATTGGAGAAGGAATGTTCTCCAATGTTCTTTCCTGGAGAATCCCAGGGATGGGGTCGCACAGAGTCGGACACGACTGAAGTGACTTAGCAGCAAGGTACTGGCAATATTTTAGTTTCCAATTTAGATGGTGGTTATACAAGGATTCACTTCATACTTATTTAGTAGATAGCATTTGTACATTTCTTATATTTTCCTGTATGTATAAAATAATCAATAATTTTTAAAAGGTAAAGGCAAACACACACACAGACACACAAACACACACAGGGATACATTCATGTTACATATTCACTTGCATATATTAAACACACGGAGGTAAGTTGTGGTGGGAGTGGTCAGTGGCACTCGTCACTGCGAATGGGGAATCAGGAGTCAGCAAATCTGTTTCTGACAAGTTAATGTTTTGTAGGTTTTGCTTACACCCCGTCTCTATAACTAATGAGTGTGGAAAGACACCCAAATGCTTAATGCCAAGGCTTAGAACAGCTCCACTGGACTCACTTCATCTGCCTGAACATTTTTATTAAGAAAGGTAAATTACATTACACATTCTCACAGTTATTTTCCTCTGCTGAACTAAAGCAACAAAATTTCCACAAGCATCAGCATTGCCTTATATATCATCTTTGCCAGTTTACTCCATTATTTACTATTTTTATCAGTCTATTGCCACTGTACTTCATTAAAATATATCATTTCTTAAGGCCAATTTTGAAAAAGAAAATAAATCAACCATAAGTCCACCAAACTAACATAACTCTATTGTGCACATTTTCTTTCTACTCACATACATATTTTGAAACAGATGCAATCATAATGTACCATGTGTTATAATTCAGCTTTTTTCTCTTAACATCATAGTGGAAACATTTTTCCTTATTTTTCAAGGTCTTCATAATTATAATTTTAATGGCTGAATAATATTCCATAGACTTAATGTTCTATAATTTACTAAACAATTTCACAACTGTTTTATACATATACTGTTTCTCGAAGACACTTTTTTAGTTATTATTATAAAGCTGCTACAATGAATATTTTCTTGCATGTAGATGTTTTGCTTCTGCGGAATTATCTCCTTAGGACACATTCCCCAGAGTGAGACTCTGGGTTAAGGGCTATGAGTTTCTACAGTTGTCGCTTTGTGTTTCCATATTGCTTTCAAGAGAATCATACTAGTTTACAATTGTCATCGGTAATGTACCAAAGTGCCAATCTGAATGTAAGCAGCTGCCATTTGTGGGATTAATCATTGCTGCTATCAGAAATTCTTTCCCCAAGAAAGAAATGTTTGACTCTTTGCTTTTCTTTCTTTTTAAAAAATTAAAACTTCCGAACTCTGGCATGTCCAAGGTTTCTTCACCAGCTAGACTGATCGCCATAGAAGTTTTAATTTGGCACAACTTAATGGATAGTCATGCAGGCTTTCCCTCTCTACCAATTGCCATTTCTTCTGTAACAGGAACTCATACTGGCTGAAGCCAGGCAGAAATATATAAGGAATATGTAAGGAATCTGTATTGCCCGAGGTTCCCACTTCACCCAAGTATATCTCAGTAGTTTCTTGAAGATATTTTTAAGATTTTCATTCCAAAATGAACTTTCTATTACACTGGAGAGCTTGCTTGTGTATGTGTGTGTGTGTAGTTGCTCAGTCACGTCTGTCTCTTTGGATCCCATGCACTGTAGCCCACTAGGCTCCTCTGTTCATGGAATTCTCCAGGCAAGAACATTGTAGTGGGTAACTATTCCCTATACCAGGGGATCGTCCCCACCAGGGATTGAACCTGGGTATCCTGCGTTGCAAGCAGATTCATTACCTTCTGAGTCACTAGGGAAGCCCAGCATGCTTATTTATCTCCCTAAATCTTGGACCTTTACCTTATCTCTGCTGCCTTTATCATGTCCTGTTTAATTTTTTTCTTTTTTTGATCAAGCATTTCTCTTCAAAAGAGTTATTTCCTACCAGTCCTTCAACATGGGCTGGAGCTGTTTGAAATTAAAATCCTGTCATTGTTATTTTCTGTCATCTGCACTTCAAAACACAAGAATTAGAGGCTAGAACAGTGATGCATTAAGTAAGCCCAGCCCTAGGCTCCTTCATTCCAGTGGGAGCCCCATCTACTGTCATTCTGGTGAACTCAATAAGCCATTCCAAGGCTTACCCAAAACATCCCATCAGTGAATCCACATGCCTGCTAGGGGAGCATAGACAGAAGACACTAAAATTGACACCAGAAATTCACAGGCAATTTTACCCTCTTCTCTAAGGTTAACTCATAAGTGTGTATTCTCCCATATTCTCTTGTTTTATTCTTCCAAGCTCTTTTTGCATAGTCTCTGCTTCCAGAGTATATAGCTGGACTCGTAACTCATTCAGAGACCCTAAAGGAAAGAGCAGTTCCTTCATAAATAAATCCCGGGGACCAAGTTCTTCTTAAAACCTGGAAAGAGAGGTCTCCCAAAGACCGAACATTGCCAAAAGGAATGGCCCCTATAAAGTACTTTTAACCACCCCCACTGCTGTCAAACTTAAATGGATATCTGGAAAGAAACTGTTAGTCGTGCAGTCGTGTCCAACTTTTTGTGACCTCATGGTCTGTCCTTAGAATTCTCTTGGCAAGTGGGTTGCCATTGCCTTCTCCAGGGGATCTTCCCAATCCAGGGATCAAATCACAGTCTCCTGCACTGCAGGTAGATTCTTTACTATCTGAGCTACCAGGGAAGCAGGCAATGGATATCCAGCTGGGTACATTTGTCCAGACTAAAATTTTACCTCCAGAAACTTCACAGGTCACAACAGAAAAACAATACATCTGTGAGCCAGTGGAAGAACTGAGATATCTATTCAAAAGACAGGAATCATTAACAGACAAGGTTCATGGCAAATAGATGGGGAAACAATGGAAACAGTGAGAGACTTTATTTTAGGGGGCTCCAAAATCACTGCAGATGGTGACAGCAGCCATGAAATTAAAGGACGCTTGCTCCTTGGAAGAAAAGCTATGACCAAGCTAAACAGCATATTAAAAAGCCGTGGCATCACTTTGCCAACAAAGTTCCGTCTAGTCAAAGCTGTGGTTTTTCCAGTAGTCATGTATGGATATGAGAGTTGAACTATAAAGAAAGCTGGGTGCTGAAGAATTGATGCTTTTGACCTGTGGTGCTGGAGAAGACTCTTGAGAGTCCCTTGGACTGCAAGGAGATCAAACCAATCAATCCTAAAGGAAATCAGTCCTGAATATTCACTGGAAGGGCTAATGGCTGAAGCTGAAGCGCCAATATTTAGACCATCTGATGCAAAAAGCCGACTAATTGGAAAAGACCCTGATGCTGGGTCTTGAAGGTGGGAGGAGAAGGGGATAACAGAGGATGAGATGATTGGATGGCATCACTGACGCGATGGACATGAGTTTGAGTAGGCTCCGGGAGTTGGTGATGGACAAGGAAGCCTGGCGTGCTGCAATCCATGGGGTCTCAAAGAGTCGGATACGACTGAGCACTTGAACTGAACTGACCTGAAAGTCATAAAGTGGGCAGGCTCCTATTTGGAGCCTTTATGGTACTTGGGGCCTCTCTTGTTTCCTTGACGGATGTGGTTCTTGACGATTGTTTGGCTCTTGTTTGCATTCATAATTTTGGCAGGGACAATGTTATCTCCCTTGTCTGGTCAACAGTTAAGGAGGCCAAAGTCGATCCTGGTTCCTTTCCTTATGTGCTCAGTAACTCAGTCAAGTCTGACTCTTTGCAACCCCATGGACTATAGCCCACCAGGCTCCTCTGTTCATTGAATTTTCCAGGCAAGCATACTGGAGAGGGTTGTCATTTCCTTTTCCAGGGGATCTTCCTGTCCCTGGGATTGGTTCCTTCCCTTTAATGGCTATTGTTGTTCTCCTTTTTAGCCCTTGTTTGATTAACCTTTTGGTTAAGTTTGCATCTTTTAGGCTCCAACAGTTTGAAATTAAGCTCACAATGGCTCAAGAAATTCAGCCCGTTCCAGTAGAGGGTGGCCCAGGTCTTTACAGGTCCTTGAAACAGTCAGTGAGATACTTCTACACCTCTAGGGTAGGTCAGGGTCTGCGGCCCCTGTTCAGCAGGAAGAAGTTTCAGAAGAAGAGACCTTCGCCCCCTTACCCTTTAAGAATAAAGGTGTAGTGTCTCTTGGGTGAAAATGAGACAGGCTGGGATCTGGGACTCTGCTGCGATGCTTGCATCTGGACACACCTCTCCTAGAGCAACAAAACACACACACAAAAAAAACAGTTTGGGATTAAAAACAACTGGCTGAATGCACAGATGCCAGGAGCAAAAGCAGGGTACTGTACATGCCACCTGCACACACTGCCACCTAAGGGGTGGGCAAAACCCCCAGGCCACACCTCCAGCCTGACCCTTGAACATACCCCTACCCTCACCCCATAAGGTACAAGCTCACCCCTCCTTGCAGAGCAGGCAAGCAAGGGAACCTGCGGTTTGTTCTCTTTCTCCCTGCTGCAGCAGGGGACCCGATCAAGCCTTGCTGGGGGAAAAAAAAGACAACCCTCATAAACCTATTTCAGCCATAAAGTTATATACTTGGCACTGAAAACAGTTTGTTTTGTAGCCATAGAGAGAAACATGGGCCAATGTTGTTGACAAAAGTATTTAAACGGGTACTTCATTGTACACAATGTTAAAAGCCCAGGAGAAAGTGACTTACCTCTTCTAGCCTTCCAAGTGCCTATCAAACCTCTGTCAGAATATGCTATAGTACAATGATATTGAAACTTGCATCAGAAACCATATCCTTACAAAAGCATCTATCCCAGATTACATCCTATCTCTTTTTCCCCTTCTCTGCTGAATGTCTAGGAAAGGAATAGCCTTTTTTTTTTTTTCCAATCCTGTGAAGCAGATGCATTAGGTTAAAAACACACACACAAAAGCAAAACTGTTCCTCCTGCTTTTAATCAGCAGCCATGGTCTTCCATAGGCTGGCTTCAATTTAATGACATTACATAATTTAATAACAATTCATGAAATGAAAATGAGCATTGCAATGCTCCCTTTAACACATTATCACCTCTAATATCTTTCTTTTGTGCACATATAAACCTGAAACTAATTTTCACAGGCTATAACATTTACCAGCAAGTATGTGTCGCTCTGATATTGGAACTTGAGTTTTTACCTGAAACATTTTTCTTTTGGACCTAGCTGCAAAGTTGTCGGAACATTTGTATACTGAACTATAAAAAGCTCTAAGTTTTAGCAGATAATTCTCTGAGCTTTTATTCTTTATATGGAGAATAAAACTTTTAGACTATGTTTCTAGATAAAGCAGATGACTGGTAACTAAACAAGCACATGCTTGTTTATAGGACCCAGAATATCCTACAAAAGCAGGCAAGAGTTACTGGCAGGCTGGATGAGGAAGTTCAAAGAAATAAGGAAGACAGAAAAAAAGGCAGGCCTGAAGCATCAGAGAGAGTGCATAGGTGACTAGGAGCTCATAAAAACTAGTAGGGGAAAGCCTCATTTATTCAGTTTTCTCCATTTGCCAGAGTTTTAAAAATATCCTGCTATATCCCCCTACCATCAAAGCAATTGACCTTTTGGTTCATAGTGCTAAGTCAATTTAGTTGTGTCTGACTCTTTGCAACCCTATGGACTGTAGCCCACCAGGTTCCTCTGTCCATGGGATTCTCCAAGCAAGAATACTGGAGTGAGTTGCCATGCCCTCCTCCAGGGGATCTTCTCCACTCAGGGATCATGGAACACAGGCAATTCTGAATTCTAAGAAAAAAAAAAATTTGAAATGCTTCTAAAGAGAAAAAATAACAATCAACAAATTAGTATTCGAAACCTCATGTAAAACACTAGATTGTGGAAAATAGTAGAGAAATGTCTTTAAGCTATATCAATTTTGAACATAGATTTATTCGCCAAGCCAACAAATGAAAGAATATAGCTTTAGACACACAAAGGTTCAGAATGCACACTACCCAATAATTCCTTCTGCCAGAATATACTACTGCAGCACAAAACAAAATCTAAGCAGGAGGAAGGCTTGGGATGTAAGGGGGAAATGGTGATAAAAGGACCAATAAGACAAAGAACTATTTACACCTGTGTTAATTAGGTGTTAACGACTGCTTCTTTTTCTGGTCATGACAGAGCATCAGGGACTGAATGAGAAGTCTTATTTTAAAATACTGGAAAACCAGTTAAAAGAGATGATGACACCTTGGTTTTCATTCATTGAATAACAGGCAACAAGTTGAGTCCTGCCACTTTCTTAATTTACTGCTTGATATGTTTCCAAGCCTCTGTGCAGAGAGGGAGAAGCCAGATATCTCAGCAGTTACAGAGCTGAGCTATGTCATATTACCAAGATGTCAAATGACAAGTGATGTCAAAGGGCAGAACACCTGGGATGAAGGAGCAGCACAGAAGACACAACTCTGGAGATCTGCAGAGAGGTCCCCTTACATCTGAGTTTAATTGGCACATGCATGAGAAAAAATTCTCCACATCTAGAGAAGCCCTGGAAGGGAATACATAAGTTACCTGCATATGAATGAGTTCCATTCCCAGAGTATATTCATGAGTCCAATTTGTTCGTTAAGTACAGCAAAGTTAGCCTAGATACCCAACTAACACAATCAGCTGTATAGTACTGTACTGTAATAGGTTTATAATACTATTCACACAAATAATACATAAAGCAAACCCAAATAATAAAGAAAATGGTTTAATTTTACAGTACCTTGGAAAAGTGCAGTAGTACAATAAAACAGCTGACATAACCCTGGCATCAAGTGAACAGGAAAGAAAGATTATTGACTGGAGTGGGGAGAGGGGGTGGGAGACGGTGGCCCTGATGGAGGGCAAGCTGCAATTCACTCATGCCTCACACTGATGGCATAGCTTCTGGTTCCTTGCTGGAATCAGATGTACATTCACATCTTTGAAAGTTGAGAACTTAAAATTTTGAATGTAGGGGACTTATTGTAGATGGAACAATCTCTGGAGCTCCCACAGGGATGGGAAGGGTCTGGGTTCAAACCAGGAAGGGTAGAAGGCCAACCAAATATGTAAAGCATTGAGTAGAGGAAAGTGTTAATTAGTAATTAATTAATTAGCCCTTAATTAAAGACTGCTCTGGACCCACCTTCACAGAACTTAAAAATAAATCTTGGAAGAGTGAAACTCATTTCAAGTAATTTAACGACATCCCAGAACAAAACCTAACATTATTTAAAGAAATCCAGCATCCAATATTCTAAAACTCACAGTGCCTAAACTCTACTTAAAAATTATGAGGCATATAAATAATAAAGAAAATACAACTCTTCAGCAAGAAAAAAGTCCACTAGAGGAAAGACATCAGCAAACATGGTGGAGTCAGGAAATCTAAATTCCATTTTTCCATAAAGATAATGAAAAAACTGTTAAAAACTTTCAGAATCAACTTTTTCAGAACTCTGAAAATTAGCAAAAGCCTTGCAACAGTCTGGATATCACTTACTCAACAAAAGCAGGTGAGTCTCAGTAGGAACAGAGAACTCTGTGGCATTTTAGCTTACCCTAGTCCCATCCCCTGCTTCTCAGCTTAGCCAGTAGCCATGAAGATAATAGCCCTTATTCCCCATACCAGAGGGAGCAAAGGGCCCTCATTTGAGAGACTTACAATTATTTGCTCTGATTTTGGTGGCTCCCTGGAAGGCAAGCTCAAAGGCTTTGTCCTTATCACCTGGTCCAATGCTAAAGCTGCTTCTCATAAGGCATTTATTGAAAATCTTTTCAGGCTAATGTTCTAGTTGCTGCTGCCTAAGGTACAGTTGGGACAAACAATAAACTAACCAAAAAACTTGGAAGGAAAACCTAGAAAATGAGATGTCTGTTTGGGCTTTGAAAAACTCTGAAACATTCCTGGGAATCTCAAAGGCCATGGTGCATGCTCTAGGCTATGTGTCAGAAGAGCAGAGGACCTCAGGGTCTCATCTCCTTCTGACCTTAAGGCTCTGTGAGAGCAGAAATAAAGCCTGCATTAGATTTGTAATCTACTGGCTGAGTACTGAAGGAGGGTCCAGACAGGCACACAACCTCAGCACAGTTTTCAGTCTTTTTTTTTTTTTTTATTACTTGGAGGCTAATTACTTTACATCATTACAGTAGTTTTTGTTATACATTGAAATGAATTAGCCATGGATTTACATGTATTCCCCATCCCGGTCCCCCCTCCCACCTCCCTCTCCACCCGATCCCTCTGGGTCTTCCCAGTGCACCAGGCCCGGGCACTTGTCTCATGTACCCAACCTGGGCTGGTGATCTGTTTCACCATAGATAATATACATGTTTCGATGCTGTTCTCTTGAAACATCCCACCCTCTCCTTCTCCCACAGAGTCCAAAAGTCTGTTCTATACATCTGTGTCTCTTTTTCTGTTTTGCATATAGGGTTATCATTACCATCTTTCTAAATTCCATATATATGTGTTAGTATGCTATAATGTTCTTTATCTTTCTGGCTTATTTCACTCTGTATAATGGGCTCCAGTTTCATCCATCTCATTAGAACTGATTCAAATGAATTCTTTTTAATGGCTGAGTAATATTCCATGGTGTATATGTACCACAGATTCCTTATCGATTTGTTTGCTGATGGGCATCTGGGTTGCTTCCATGTCCTGGCTATTATAAACAGTGCTGCAATGAACATTGGGGTGCACGTGTCTCTTTCAGATCTGGTTTCCTTGGTGTGTATGCCCAGAAGTGAAGTTCCAAGAGTTCAAGGAAATCTCTATCCAATCACCAGTTGACTATTAAACTAAAGAAATAGAGACTTCTGGAGACAGATTCAAAGCTGGAGGATCTATATCATCTGATTGCAAGACTTACTATAAAGCTATAGTAGTCAACGTAGTGTATTGGAACAGAATAGAATGTCCTGAATTAGACCCATGCATATGTGGTTTTCTTTGCGTGTGTCTCTGTGTGGGTTTCTTTGTTTGTTTGTCTGTTTTGAATGGGAAAGAGGCTGGTTGTGCTGCCCAGCTTGCAGGATCTTAGTTCCCCAACTGGGGAATGAACCTGGGCCCCGTGTAGTGGAAGAACAGAGTCCTAACCACTGGACTGCAAGGGAATTCCCAGTCACTTCATTTCTGATAAAGCTATCATAGAGAGATGATGGATGAATGGAGAGAATTGACTGCAAAGCATTCCACAGGAAACTTTTAGGGTGATGGAAATATTCTATACAGGCTTACTATATTTATTGCACTTCACATTATGGCACTTGGCAGATATTATGTTTTTGACTCAAAACTAACACAACATTGTAAATCAACTATATTTCAACAAAATTTTTAAAAATTTAAAAAAATTTTCTTCATTTTAAAAATTAAAAAAATTAAATTAAATTAAATGTATTAGAAAAAAAAAAGTGAAGGTTTGTGGCAATCCTGTTTGTACCAAGCAAATCTATTGGTACCATCTTCCTAATAGCATTTGCTCACTTTGTGTCTCTGCAGCACACTTTGGTAATTCTCACAGTATTTCATACTGTTTCATTTTTACTGTGTTTGTTATGGTGATCTGTGATCAGTGATCATTGATGTTACTATTTTAATTGTTTTGGGGTTCCATGGACCCTGCCTGTATAAGACAGTGAGCTTTATCAATACATGTGTGTGTTCTGATGGCTCCACCGACAGACGCTTTCCTTATCTGTCTCCCTCTCTTTGGGCCTCCCTGTTCCCTGAGACACAAGAATATGGAAATTAGATCAGTTAATAATCTTACAACAGCCTCAATGTGTTGCAGTAAAAAGAATAATCACATGTCCCTTATTTTAAATCGAAAACTGTAAATGATTAAGGTTAGTGAGGAAGGTATATTGAAAGCTGAGATAGGCTGAAAGCAAGGCCTCTTGCACCAAACAGCTAGTTAAGATGTGAATGTAAAGAAAAAGTTCTTGAAGGAAATTAAAAGTGTTTCTCCAATGAACAAACAAATGATAAGCAAGTGGAACAGCATTATTGCTGATATGGAGAAAGTTTTATTGGTCTGGATGAAGAACAAACCAGACATAAAATTTTCTTAAGTCAAAGCCTAGTACAGCACATAGCCCCAACCCTCTTCAATTCGATTAAGGCTGAGAGGGGTGATGAAGCCAAAGAAGAAAGCTTTGAAGCTAGCAGAGCTTGGTTCATGAAGTTTAAGAAGCCATCATTGTCATATAGACGTGCAAGATGAAGCAGCAAGTGCTGATATAGAAGCTAAAGTAAGTTATCCAGATCTAGATAAAATAATTAATAAACTTGACTGCATTAAACAACAATTTTTTAAACTGTTTTTTAACAAAACAGTCTTATTTTGAAAGCAGATGCCTTTGACAAATGCCTTTGACAAAGTGACTCTCTTGTTAGGAGCTAACGCAGCTGGTGACTTTAAGTTAAATCCAAAACTCATTTACCATTTCCCCAAATTTTAGGTCTCTTAAGAATCATGCTAACTCTACTCTGCCTGTGCTCTATAAATAGAAAAACAATGCCTGGATAATAGCACATTAGTTTACAACATGGTTCACTGAATATTTTAAATCCATTGCTGAAAATTACTGCTCAGAAAAAAAGAATTCTTTCAAAATACTGCTCATTGACAAAGCACCTGGGCATCCAAGAGTTTCAGTAGAGATGTACAACCATATTAATGTTGTTTGAGTGTGTGTATTAGTCACCTAGTTGTGCCTGACTCTTTGTGACCCCATGGACTGTAGCCTGCCAGTCTCCTCTATCTACGGAATTCTTGTCCAGGTAAAAATACTGGAGTGGCCAGCCGTTCTTTTCTCCAGGGGATCTTCCTGACCCAGGAACCTGGGTCTCCTGCATTGCAAGCAGATTCTTTACCATCTGAGCCACTTACATGTCTGCTAACACATCCATTCTACAGCCCTTGGATCAAGGAGTAATTTCTAATTTCAAGTCATGCTATTTGAGAAACGCATTTGGTAAAGCTATAGCTGTCATGGACAGGGAGTCCTCTGATGCCTCTAGGCAAAGTAAATTGAAAATCTTCTGGAAAGAATTAATCATTACACTGGGATTCATGGGAAGAAATCACAATGCCAACATTCACAGGGATTTGGAAGAAGTTGATTCCAACCCTCATGATGAAGTTGAAGGGTTCAAGACTCAAGTGGAGGAGTTAATTGAACATAAGGTAGAAATAGCAAGAGAACTGGAATTAGAAGTGGAGCCTGAAGACATAACTGGATCTCTGCAATGTCATGATAAAATCTTAACAGATGAGGGTATGTTTCTTCAATTCAGTTCAGTTCAGTCACTCAGTTGTGTCCAACTCTTTGCGACCCCATGGACTGCAGCACGCCAGGCCTCACTCTCCATCACCAACTCCCGGAGTTTACTCAAACTCATGTCCATTGAGTCGGTGATGCCATCCAACCATCTTATCCTTTGTTGTCCCCCTTCTCCTCCCGCCTTCAATCTTTCCCAGCATCAAGCATCATTGGACTTTTCCAATGAGTCAGTTCTTCACATCAGGTGGCCAAAGTAAGTGGAGTTTCCAGATGAAGAAAAAGGCGGTTTCTTGAGATGAAATCTGCTCCCTGTTAAGATACATTTAAGATTGCTGAAATGGTAACAAAGGATTTAGAATAATACAAAATTAGTTGATAAAGCAGCAGCAGGATTTGAGAGACTAGACTCCAATTTTGAAAGAGGTTATACCATGGGTAAAATACTACCAAACAGTATCTCATACTACAAGGATATCATTCATGAGAGGGACTGTCAATCAATGCAGCAAACTTCACTGTTGTCTTATTTTAGGAGATTGCCACCACCACCACCTAGCCTTCAGCAATCACCATCCTGTTCAGTCAACAAACATCAGCATGGAAGGAAGACCCTCCACCCTCAAAAAGATTACATTTCACTGAAGTCTCTGATAACAGTTAGCATTTTTTAGCAAAAAAAGGATCTTTAAATTAAGATATACTTATTGTTTTGGTTTTTGTTGCCTTTTGGTTTTCTGTTCATTGTATTTTTAGACATAAATCTATTATGTACTTAATAGACTATAGTATAAGTGTTTTCAAATTGTAGTGCTTAAGAAGACTCTTGAGAGTCCCTTGGACTGCAAGGAGATAAAACCAGTCAATCCTAAAGAAAATTAACCCTGAATATTTATTGTAAAGTCTGATGCTGAAGCTAAAGCTCCAATACTTTGGCCACCTGATACGGAGAGTCAACTCATTGGGAAAGACCCTGATGCTGGGAAAGATTGAAGCCAAGGGGAGAAGAGGGTGGCAGAGGATAAGATGATTAGATGGCATCACTGACTCAATGGACATGAATTTGAGCAAATTTTGGGAGATTGTAGAGGACAGGGGAGCCTGGCATACTGAAGTCCATGGGGTCACAAAGAGTTGGACAGAAACAGAAACAACAATAGTGTAAACATAACTTTTAATTTTAGTGGGGAAACCAAAAATTTGTGTGATTTCCTTTATTGTAACATTCACTTTATTGTGGTGGTCTGGAACCAACCCATAATATCTCTGAGGTAGATATGCCTATATCTTGATTTTGGTTGTGGTTATACAACTATTTATACTTGTCAAAACTTACTGCATTGCAAATTAGGGGTATGGAATTAACAGATACAAAATAATAAGCAACAAGGATATATTGGATAGCACAGGAAATTATAGCTATTATTTTGTAATAACTTATAATGGAATATAACCTGAAAAAATACTAAATCCCTATGCTGTATACCTGAAAATAATATAATGTTGTAAATCAACTATACTTCAATATTCTAAAGAATGTATTGTACTCAAAATTGGTGATTTTTATTGTGAACTATACCTTGATAAAATTAATTATAAACATGAAAGAAAAAATATATTAAAACAGCTAATTTCCCTAACATAGGAATTTGAAATTTGAGTAGTATAACTATGCATACAATTTTTTCTCTTCATTTGTCAGTTTTCCTTAATGTTGCATATAAGTGTATAGTGAAACTTAAGATTAATTTAAAGTATTGGTTTCCAAAGATAATACAAGATTAATCGGGACAAATAGCTCTCTAGAACTAAATCCCAAGTTTTTTCCAAAAGGCAAGGGAGAAGCTAGGGGAGTTGTAAAGCATGCTAAATATCCTGGATAGACTTAGGAGGTATAGAGATTAAATGCATGTAAGAAAATATAAAGTTAACCCCTATAAGGAAAGAGATAAGATGCATGACTTCAAAACTCCTGAGGAAAAAAGCAAAGAGAACCAAGAAAAGCAATCCAGATAAACATAAAAAAGAATTATAATGAATTCAAATGCATCAAATATCCCCATTAAAAGATCCTGAGATTAGGTGGGATAACAAAACTCTGGTAGGTGCTATTTACAAGAGACATACCTCAAATAAAATTACATAGAAACATTGAAAATAAAGAGAAGAACAAAGTTCTATCAGGCACACACCAGCGAGAACAAAGCAGAACTAGGAATATTCACTTCGAACAAAATAATTCAACATAAAGAACTATAAAAGATAATATATAATTATGATTTAAATTATTTACCATAGCCAGAAGGGAATAGAAATGGACTGTGTAGCTGGAAAGGCTTCAAGTAAGATTGAGTCCCTGAAATGAACCATATTTGTGGTGATTGATGAGTAGAGAAGAATTGGGAAATTTCTATACAGAAGGAACCGAGTAAGGAAAGTGTGATAGATTACGAATACGGCCATACAGCCCTTGAAGCCCCTATGAAGATGTGGAGTCTACTTCCTCATCCCATGAATATTAGTTGACTTTTAAGTTGTTTTCGTGAGCAGAAAATATCAGAAAAGACACTGTGCAAGTGTCCAGCCTTGGCCTTGCATATTTGCTCTCAGGACAGGGCCTTTTCCGTCTCCATGCAAACAAGCCCGAGCTAGCCACTTGGAGGATAAGAGGCGTTTTGAAGGAGGACTCCAGTGGTTCCAGCTCTCCCAGATGAGGCCCCAGACATTTGAAGGGGCCAACTGAAAATAGGCAAGCCCTACCCAGACCAGAAGACCACAGTCCTGAGTCCTGTCCACATTACCAACAGAACTGTGAGCTAATAAACCATTGCTTTACACCCCTAGGTTTTGGGGTGGATAACTGATCCAGAAAGGTATTTTGTTGGAGATGTCATTGGATGAGACCATTCTTCCTAAGCAGCAGGAAAAAAACTTCTGTGAAAGTATGTCTCAAACACCTACTGGTGATGATGCCTCATTTAAGGCATAACCACAGGTCTGGAGGGACCATTTGTACCGAAGGTATAGGGGTCCCTCGTCATACTGTTCAATTTCAGTCTCTTACCCACTGGGTCGTTTCATCCCACAGCTTTCTTTGCCTCCAGCTGACAGTAGTGCCAAAGACAAAGAAACACCATTTAAGTCTTACGGTCACATTCAGAGGATTTATTTAAATGCGGCTTTAAGTGTCACAGAACGCCTTTTGAACTGAAGTTCTAGAAATAGTGCAGCCTCGGTGATGGAAGGACAGGTTAGGGAAGCAGCATGGTGAGATACAGAAATGATGGTCTTTCAAAGTCAAGGAAGCTTGGTCTGAATCACAGTTCTGACTCATAGATGCGTGACACACATCAATGTCTCTAAGCTTCAGTCTCCTTATCGGCAAATGAGAATTAAATTATGCACCCTGAGGGGGCACCTTGAGAACAAAACCTGGCTGAGACTGTAGCATCTGGAGCCAGAATGCCTGACGTGGGCTTGGTATCAATCTCCCATACCTCAGTTATCTCATCCATAAAAAGGGAAGGATGGTGGTACCTACATAAAATTCTCAGGACACTGCCTGGCAGGTAGTAAGTGTTTAATAAAATGTTACTTCTTGCTCTTGTTTTTCCTTCCCTTCTTCTTGTGTGTGTTTGCAAGTGAACAACCTAACAAAGAGCCCTGAAATCCTACTTTATAGAATTATTTTCAATATTAAAAGAGAGAAAGCACGTTGTACAGTTCTTGGCATACAGTGAGCAATCACCAAATGATACGGAAGAAGAGGCAAGGGGAAGGAGCCAGAGCCATGAGACGGGGGACAGAGAGCAGCATGTGGGCTGGTCAAGAGGGCTGTTTTGAGTGGGTATAAACTAGTGCGCCCCTCTCGGTTTCAGAGTCTTGTGAATCAAGACAAATCCTAGGAGCTCCCCTGGTGACTCAGTGGTAAAGAATCTGCCTGCTAGTGTAGGAGACACGGGTTCGAGCCCCGGTCCAGGAGTATCCCACATGCTGGAGCAACTAAGGCCATGCCCCACAACTCCTGAGGCTGAGCTCTAGGGCCCAGGAACCACAACTGAGCCCATGTGCCACAAGTACTGAAGCCTGTGTGCCCTAGAGCCTGTGCTCCGCGACAAGAGAAACCACTACAGTAAGACTGCACACCACAGCTAGAGAGCAGCCCTCGCTCTCCACAACTACAGAAAAGCCCTCCCTGCAACGAAGACCCAGCACAGCCAACAATAGATAAATTAAATTATTAAAAGTTACACATCCTAGAAAGAGGGTAGGCTTTGCATTCAGATAGCTTTTCATCCAGCAGATCTTGGGCATGTTACTGAAAAATTTAATCCACAAATGGGAGATCATTGTTCTTCTCTTTTATGTGCTTTAAAGGAATATTTAAACTGTATATAAAATACTGAGAACATAGTATATTCTTAATAAATCATAGAGTTATTTGTCCTCTGAGATTGGGAAAGCAGTGTTACTATTCCTATAACAAAAGATCAGAGAGGGCATGGGATTTGCCTGTGAGCACACAGCAAGCAAGTGGCAGCACTTAAGCCCAGATCTCCTGACTCCATCGGGCTTCTACTGTGTACATGGGTTTATACCAGACAATCCAACATTGTGGCTACTGGCACAGATTTAGAGTTAGGCTGTGTAGGGTCAATTTCAAGTCATCCCCTATATAACTTTGAAGAAGTCATTTAATTATTTGGTGCATCAGTTTATTCATCTGTAAAACGGGGAAACAGAGGTTGTTGAGAGGATTCATGCATGTAAAGTGCTTGGCATGTAGTAAGTACTCAAGAAAGGCTACCTTTTATTATTGCACATTATTACACTACATGGCTTCATCAGATTTACCTGGATGGGTTCTTTCTGTGGGGTGTTTTACAGCCATCCTACTTCCCAGTAAGTATGTGGGAGGCGCAGGACCATTTCACTACAATCGGATAATGCTGATTTAAGAACAAGGAAATGGAACCAAGATTATAAACCAGCTCTCTTCCTCTAGTGGTGAGACTTTCTGGACACGTAAGGCATGTGTTCATCTCTAGACACCATCAAACCAGCCTTGTATAGCCTTGTGCTGAGGCCAAAGCATTTTCTTGGGCCTCCACTTCTGGGCAATTTTGAAACAGGCTCAGTCATCAACAGCTTTTCACCTCCCTGATGATTCAGTGTTTAAGTGCAATTAAAAGTGCAACTGCCAGAACTTCCCTGGCAGTCCAGTGGTTAAGACTGTTTGCTTCCAATGTGTGTGGCAGGGAGTGGGGGGGTGGGGAAGGGCGTGAGTTCGATCCTTGGTCAGGGAACTAAGATCCCACATGCCCCGAGGTGTCACCAAAACATAAAATAAAGTAAATTTTTAAAAATGTACCTATCTTCTCTTAACATCATTGGGAAAAGGGGTGGGATTTTAAAAAATTCTGTACTTTAGCAGTGCAGCTCAGCACAGTCTTGGGGCTAACATAGCTCTTGATGTGTAATTATCCTGTCACCTAGAGGAACTATTAGTTTCCTTCTTACTCAAAGGACAAATGTGAAACTCCAAAGCATCCATCAAGATGAAGGATTAAAAATATTTTAAGAGGTGTCATTATTTACATACTACGTGGCCCATAACCAAACTGACAGGTCCATACTGTGGTCCAATGAGCAGACAACTTGAAATCCCACAGCTTCATCTGCCAAAGAACAGCAGTAGGATTTCATGGACAAGAGGGCAGGCGGCAACAGAGAGAGAGGCAAAGAAGGGTTTTGTCCTCGTATGTGTAGATGTGTCCACATAGAAAGAGACTAAGAGGAAGGAGTTTTGGACTGGGTGTGTCCTGGGCAGTGGAAAGCAATGAAGAGGAGATAAGGACTGTTTGATGGGTGGGTGACACTTTTCACCCACCCAATAGATATGAATAATCATATCTATTCTTTGCAACAGCTCTACAAGACAGGTAATCCCATCTCCATTTTCCAGATGACAAAACCAAGAGCTCAAGAGAGGTTTCATAAACTGGCAAGGTCGCAGAAGAGATAACAGGCCCAGGATTTTAAGCATGATCACCAGGCACCCAAGTGCTTGCTCTTTCTATAATTCCTGTCATTTTTTTTTTCACATTAAGCAGTTATTCTGTGAATATGTTCCCAATTGCAGCTCAGATAGTTCAGACAAAACAAGACTTCCGCACACACTGCCCATCTAGAAGACGTTCATTTAAGTAAAGATGAAGTCATTTAGATCCTAAATCTCTCTCTCTCCCCACTCCTCTCCTGCCTCCACCCTACTAACCAACCACACATGAGAAGAGATAAAGGCACTGATGAGAAGAAAGGATGTGTGAACAAAGTAGGACAAAGTGTGAAAGTGAGGCTCTCTACTTATAATTGGCTTCAATTAGGACTTAAGTGCATGAGTGCATGCATGTATGCTCAATTGCTCAGTCGTGTCTGATTCTTTGGAATCCCGTGGGCTGTAGCCGATCAGGTTCCTCTGTCCACGGTATTTTCCAGGCAAGAATACTCAAGTGGGTAGCATTTCCTACTCCATAAATGCATGAGAGTCTAGATTAAGCCATTTATGTATAATTATCAGGAAAATGATTTTGAGATCCTGAGATGAATCTTGTTACTCTGTGTGTCTGCTCCTGCCTGAGACCCTGCGCTGCTTATTTTCATCTTTTAATATGGTTCCATCACAGTTCAGACAACAGAACCCTTATAGCTGTGAATAATCCCCTGGATTCCATCATTCTTTGCAAATTCCTAACAAATAGCTAATTTTACTAATGACACAGTGTTGAAGGAGGTAGATGATTTTTCTCGCAGGTGCCAAGGAGCAGAAATTTCTAATGGCCTCACCACTCACAACTGTTTGATGTCTATTTCTCTGATTTCTCCCCTTGGTGCTTTCCTTTCTTTCTCTCCCTGTTTTTTCTGCTCACGTTGTCTTATTCATCTCTCTCTCTCTCTCTCTGATGTCAACCCTGCTGGTGGCACTCAAAGATAAAGAGTTTTCTTGCTCCTGATTAAAATATCCAAAGATTCACATGTGTTTCCCTCTTCCCAAGAGCCTCCTGGGGGATTCTGTGCACACATTACCTACCTTTGGGATAACTTAATACCATTAGTTGGTATGAACAAGCTTCCTGTAGGATAATGGCTTGGACTCCCTGGTTCAATTCATTATCACCATTCTGCAGAACCACTTTAATGACCTCTTTTACATGATATCCCTAGTTACAGTCTCTCTATCACTCCTCTCTGCTATCCATTCTCACTCTGCTTCTAGGAAAGTTTGGGGTGGGGTGTGTGTGTGCATGAGAGAGTGAGACTTTAATACAAATCCATTCATGTTACTCTTCTGCTTAAAATCCTCCAATGGCCTGATCACACAGACAAATAGTTGTAAAGAAAGTCGCAGGTCCCTGCCTCCCTCTCTACTTCAATCTCCTACTCACCTTCCCTACCTCACCCACACCAGCAGCAAGGACCATCTCTTTGTTCCCATAGCTTGCCAATCTCCATCTCTCTCTCAGCCCTTGCACTAGCTGATCTCTCTATGCTCCTCAGATCTTCTCATACCTGGTTGCTTTTGTCATTTGATTCACTGCTTAATATCATTTTCTGAAGGTGGGGCCCCTCTGCCTAGCCAAACAAAAACACCCCCCAAGCTCCATCTATCACATCTGCCTGCTGTGTGGTCATTGCATCTTCTTATGTCTTTATTTTCTCTTCTCTTCATACCTCCACTAGAATAAGTCCTCCATGAAGTCTGGAATTTCCTCTTTTCTTCACAAATCTCCATGCCCAGAAGAGAGCCTGGCACATAACAAACGCTTAATAAATGAATATATATTCACAGTATGCTTTCAGTGGGAAAAATAAGCTATAAAATAGGCACACCTGCATTTTTGTAAATATGAGTATGTGCATAAGTGCCTCTGTGGTGTGTGCACAGAAAGTAGCAAAAATAGGGTCTTCCTGGTGGTCCAGTGGTAAAGAATCTACTTTGCAATGCAGGGATTCCTGGCCAGGGAACCAAGATTTCACATGCCATGGAGTAACAAAGCTCATGCTCCACAACTTCCGAGCCTACCAGCTCTGGAGCTCCAGAGGCATAACTAGAGAGTCCATGTGCCTCAGGGAAAGATCCTGCATGAGTCAACAAAGACCCTGCCTGCCGCATCTAAGGCCCATGCATCTGTGCTCAGTCCGTCAGTCGTGTCCAACTCTGCGAACCCACGGTCTGTATAGCCCACCAGGCTCCTCTGTCAGTGGAATTTCCCAGGCAAGAATACTGGTGTGTGTTGCCATTTCCTTCTCCAGGGGAATCTTCCCAACTCAAGTATTGAACCCGCATCTTCTGTAGCTCCTGCGTTAGCAGGCAGGTTCTTCACACTGAGCCACCAGGGAAGCCCCTAACTAAGACACAGTGCAGCCAAAAAAAAAAAAAGTAACAAAATTAGAAATAGTGGTGGTTTCTAGGTGACTATGAACAGTTTTCATGTCTGTTTTTGTAAAATGTCTATAACTTCTGTGTTTGCACTTACGCATTTGCACAGGATTACCAGGTCATATCTTACTTCCCAACATTTGTACTGAGTCTCTCCAGCCCTCTGCTGAGTCTGAGCTAGCGACTCCATGGAGCTTGCAGGTTACTGCAACCTGGAATTTCAACTGGTACGTTGTCCCCCTCAGTGTATGCTTTGGGTGAGCGTGTAGATGACACAATAACACACCATGACAGCGAAGGCGTGGAGCAAGAAATCTAGCTGACAGTGAAATGCCTATCCCAGGAAACATCCCCATGGCACTTTCAAACACAAACAGAAACAAGATGCATCCAAATCACATGAACCTGTGCCCCTAGCAGAGAGCTTGAGACATGTGGATGCTCAATAAGCCTCTACTGAATAGAATGGAATATTACAGGGTTTATTGTTCACAATAAAATAAGAGGCAGAACACACGGCTTGATGTTCCCATCTTGGAGCAGCTCTGCGGTTCCTGCCCTTGGCAAAATGACCTCATCAACCTGTATCCTTTGTGATTTGAAGAGGATGAAAATCACAAAATGAAAGTACAGGTAGCCATGGCCTTGGTGGCATTTTGCTGTCACTTCCAAGAAATCTACTTCTCACTTCACAAGGAGGAGCTGGCAAAATGGCTCATCTGGAGAGAATTAGATGCTTTTGGGTTTCACCTTCCTGAGCAATTCTTCGGGCGTCTGTGGCATTCAGCGGCAAACCACTGTCATTTTCCCTTTTGCAGCAATGACAGCCAAATGGGGTCTGGTTATGTAGCTATTGGTTATGCAAAATCAATTTTTTAATGCCATAATTATCAGCTATTCTGAAGAAATTGAGTTTATCGATGATTGTCAGCAAGTCCTATGCATATGATATATTGAGGTGAAAGCATTGCTCTATCTGCTAACTGCTCAGTGAACAAGCTTGGGTGTCTGCAATTTTCATTATGAAGAATTGTCGACCCAAGATAGATTTTCTGACCTGTCCGCTATCATATCTCTCTCCTAGGGCAGTTCCACTGCCTCAATGGTGGCTGTTACTGAAACTTGAATGTGGAAATAAAGCTAAACATTACCAGGCTAAGGCATAACATGTTTTCAGATCAATAATCAGCACTTGGCCAGTGAGGTTGGAATGTATAGAATGAGCCTCTCTGATCCATTTTTATTAAGGCAAAGTGGGTTTTATTATAGCTGTTATGATCAATTGAAGGCAAATAAAGAGAAGGAAATCTACACAAAAGAGGGAAGAGGTGTCTCTCAAGGGCAGCTAGAAATCCATCACGTCGACCTAATCATACCTGCCACACTGTGATCCCGGTGATTCACCAAAGAGCTTTCCATCAGGACACCAGCAAAAGAAGCAGTGTGTGGTCTTGTGAGCTTCACAATTGCTGAAAATGCCTAGTAAATTCTCATCCCCATAATCTTACTTAAAACTCTCGTGTGAGGTAGCAAAATGAAAATTCTTATGGCTGAAGCTGGAATCATAATCACATGTTTTCTACTCAGGTTCATTAAAATTAAGCACAACTCTGCCTATGGGAAAAGAGGGGCGGATCTGCAAATAAATGCTCCAGATTCACAGAGTGAAATTGAAAAGCAGATGGGAAATGTATGAATATTTGCACAAACATGTCGATGAGGTACCAATAATCTGCGTGACTCCAATTCTCTCTCCTTCAACATTTGTGCCACCTCAGCTCTAATGTGTTTGCAGAGGAAGTAAGTGATCGTGACAGCAACAGCTTAGTGCAGTAAAGCCTCATTAAGTCCATCGTCACTTATTTGAAGTTTTCTGAGCTCCAAGGCACTTGGTTTTGACAGTCTCTTCCCATCCTGGAATGCCTTGCTTTCGGGCATGGCCACATCACTGTTTGTGCTGCCCGCCCCTTCACTGAGGATGTGTCCCCAACCCATGGCCACCTGTCACTGTCCTGCCTCACCTGTGGGCTCCACGCCTTCATTCACCTCCACGTGGCTCTCTCTGGGCTCCTCTATCAGAGCTGCCCCTCCCCGACACACACCACACACATCCACATTGCCCTTTGTCCTTGCTCCTCACTCCAGGTTCCGCCCCACCCCTCACAAGCCATAGACTATAGACTGACTTCACCTCTCAGCTCTTCAGTAACGTGGGGAAGATAACAGTATTGTTTCAACAGACTGTGTGAAAATCAAATAAAGCGATGCCCTCTCAGCATCATATCTTACAAAGAGTAAACACTCAGTAAACATGGTTACTATCTGTTTATATGAACATATCTTTTTGTTAATTTCAGTATAGTCTGTTTACAATATTGTGTCCATATCGGGTATACAGCCAAGTGATTCAGTTACACACATACATTTATACACCTATATGCTTTTTAAAGTTATTTTCATTATTGTTTATTATAAGATATTGAACACAGTTCCCTGTGCTATACAGTAAATGCTTGCTGTTTATCTATTTAAATATGGTAGTGTATTTCCTTACATATCCTAATTTCTTTTAAGCAATCAATTTCTTCCCTTTCAATGCATGTGGCTAAGGTGGAGGTGACAGAGAGCGCCCATTTATCCCCTTCTTTTCCAGCCATGAGCACATAACATAAGGTCAGATCAGAGCATCTGTCTCACTGGCCACAGTGATCAGTACAGGGATTGGTAGGTCACCTCAATTTACGAGGGACTATTAGGGAAGAGAAGGTGTCTTTCTGCTGGGTTTTCTCTCTCTCTCTCTCTCTTTTTTTGACTGTGCCACATGGCATGTGGGATCTTGCTTCCCCAACCAGGGATCAAACTCACGCTCCCTGCATTGAAATTGTAGAGTCTTAACCCCTGGGTTTTCAGAGAAATCCCTATTATCACCATTTTAAAAATTATATCCCTACTGGACAGCACTGCTGTAGAATCTAGATTTGAAGATATGGCTTTATTTATTTGGTTGCATTGGGTCTTATTTGCCTCATGCAGATCTTTCCTTGCGGCACATGGAGTGCCTCTAGATGAGGAATCCAGGCTCAGAAGTATAATAGTTGTGGAGCACAGGTCCAGTTACTCCAGGACATGTGGGATCCTAGTTCCCCAACCAGGAACCGAACCCATGTCACCTTCATTGCAAGGCAGTTTCTTAACCGCTTGACCACCAGGGACGTCCCCACTGCATTTTCTGGGTGAGAAGGTGCAAATTTGGGCTGCTGATGGCCACCAGAAAGAGATAGCTATTCTGCAAATGAAGCCAATATGGGTGAAATATTTAAGAGAGAGAGAGAGGTTGATTCTGAGATGATAGGGCTTGAGCACCTGGGTCCAGCTGTGCCTAGAAAGGGTCACACCCAGGGACTGGCAAGAGACAGAGCCCTAGATAAGTTTCTCTCCTTTCTCCAGGGTTTTGAAATCCTAATGGGCAAGTCTTGCCCTTCCACAACAGCGCCCACCACTGTTCACTGTGCAAAACAGGTGCTCAATGTCTTTTAAGCTAATTTGTCTTTAAGTCACTGCTAGCTCCAACTGACCCAGTACCTGGAGCCCAATGACCTCAGCCACCTGGTGCTCTTCCACCAGCCTTGCCCTCCTGCTGAGTCAACCCCCTCTGTGCAGGGGAGAGAGCAGTGGTCTGGAGACCACATTTTCTCCCATTTCTAGTAAGATGCCCCTTCACCGCCTCCACACTCATGGAGCTGCCAACAACTCATGGATGTTGAGCTGCTTCTGAAGGAGGCCCCCGGCCATCCTCCAGGTCCACACATCATTCTAAATAATAGAAGTGACCTGGACCATAAAGCCTTCCCTGACTATCTTCCTTCCATAGACAACGAGAGCTGACCCCAGGAGAGCTCACATCTCTGACTTCCCCAGGCACAGCAGATAGCCAAGTTGCAGGTTTTCATTTATTATCACACCCCGTCTGTTCTTCCAAAACTTCCAGGTTACCCTCTGATGTTCAGTCTGTCACCGACAATCTCCCCAGTCTCTTCTCTGAAACTGAACCTAACCTTCTGGCTCTAAGTCAGTGGGTTCTCAAGGTGTAGTCTGTGAACCAGCAGCATTGTCTGCAAACTTAATATAAAGGCAAACTCTCAGGTGCTACACTAGACTTATAGAATCTGAGGCTCTGGAAATGGGACCAGAACCCTGTGTTTTAACAAGTCTCCAAGAGGATTCTGATGTTCTACTTGGAACTAGGATTTCCCTCAAAGATGCTGCTTTCCTAGCAACTTTCCCAAAGGTGGTTTCCTACCCCCATTTCTCCTAGGCCTGTATCTTAGGCATAGGAGTAGGGTATGTCCCAAAGGTAGGGTATGCTCCAATTTGCTGTTCCCAAAGCTATTATTCTCCTTCCTCCAAGAGTCTTTAAACTGCAAGTCATCAAAATGTGATTCTTGCCCTCTTTCCTGGTTGTTTCCATCCACAAACACCACAGTCCCTTCTCCTCAATTATGGCAGCTATAGCATCTGAGCCTCTGTCTTCATCTCCACCTCTGTTCTTGCAGTCATTCTAAGTGACTTCCCATCCAGAGTGAGGACCAGCCATTATTCCTTGACATATTATCCTCTACCCTCTACTTCCATACCTCCTGCCTGAGATCCTAACTTAGGCATCAATCCCACCAGACCGCCAGACTCCTCTATCCATGGGATTTTCCAAGCAAGACTGCTGGAGTGGGTAGCCATTCCCTTCTCCAGGGAATCTTCCTGACCCAGGGATCGAACCCAGGTCTCCTGCATTACAGGCAGATTCTTTACCATTTGAACCACCGGGGAAGCCCCCAATCCCACCAATAACACACACAAACTCCCAATTCATCCTGCCCTCAGAATATTCCTTCTACAATTCCAGCTTTCTTATTCTGGTCCTCCCAATCCAGTGGTCAGTCTACTGACCCCTCATCACTTCACTATCCTCATGACTTCCAAGTCTACATCTCCAATCTTGACCCTGCCATGAATAATGGACATAGATTTATGACTACCTATGAGATAGATTTATTTGGATGTCTAAAAAAAACTGCTCTAAATTTAATGTCTTAAACTAAGCTCTTGATTTTGTCTCTCAAACTTGCTCTTTTCCCAGTGGTTCACATTTCAGTGAATGGCAACACCATCCAGGAAGCTGTTCAAACTAAAACCCTAAAATTGCCATCTATGCTTTTCCTCTTTTCAATATAACCTTCATTCAGTCCTTCAGCAAATATTGTAGGCCTGTCTGTCAACATTTGCTTGCTAGATCATCTCAGTCATGTCCAACTCTTTGAGATCCTATGGACTGTAGCCCACCAGGCTCCTCTGTCCATGGAATTCTCCAGGCAAGAATATTGGAGTGGGCTGCCATGCCTTCCTCCAGGGAATCTTTCTGACCCAGGGATCAAACCCTTGTCTCTCATACCTTCTGCACTGGCAAGCGGGTTCTTTACCACTAGCTCTACCTGGGAAGATCTGTCTGTCATCATTTATCCCAACCTAATCACTTCTCTCCAGCTCAAACTTCTAAAGCTTCACTTAGCTCTTGCTTAGACTAATGCATTAGCTCTTGATTTCCTGTTTCCTTTTTTTTCTCCCAAACCCAATGCTCTGAACTACAGCCAGTGTGATCTTAGGCTTACATTAAATCAAAACACCCATGGCACACAACACCCACTGTCTTTCCATGGCAAAGGTATCAGGGAAGGCTTACTCTACTGCTGACCTCATCTCCTCACCCTTCTCTCCTATATTCTAGCTACACAAGTCTTCTTTCTGTTCCTTGAACACATCATTTTCCATCATGTCCAAGGTCTTTGCACATGTTCTCTCTGTGTTGTCCTCTTCCTCCCACAAATTAGTTTGACTGTCTTTCTCTCATCATGGAAATTTTAAACCAAGTAACGTAAACTTCAAGAGCTTCCCTAATACTATAAAGTAGCCCACATCTCTCCAGGAATATTTTATTCTAACTCCCTATTTAGTGTGTTTATCGCACTTTGTGATGGGCTTCCCAGATGGCGCTAGTGATAAAGAACCTGCCTGCCAGTGCAGGAGACATAAAAGACAAGGTTCAATCCCTGGGTCAGGAAGATCCCCTGGAGGAGAGCATGGCAACCCACTCCAGTATTCTTGCCTGGAGAATCCCATGGACAGAGGAGCCTGGTGAGCTATAGTCCATAGGGTCACAGAGAGTTGGACATGACTAAAGTGATTTAGCATGCACGCATAGCACTTTGTGATATAAACATGTGTTGTTAGAATAAATCTATCTCACCAACCCATTCACCAAAATAACTGAAAGTTGTATGAGGTCAGGAACTTGGGACATATAGTTTAGGTTATGTCTCTCAAGACCTAGATTAGACCTAAATTAAATTGAGAGATGGCCTACAACTTAATTTTGTACTAATAGAGATGAAAGGAGTGTGCTTCAGAACAATGAAATGTATGAAGGGAGTTTTCAAAGAGAATGTTTGGCTACATCATAGAACAAAATCTTTAACCACTTTTTGTTGCTTAGTGGCTCAGTCAGATTCGACTCTTTTGCAACCCAATGGACTGTGGCCCTCCAGGCTTCTCTATCCATGGGATTTTCCTTGAGTCCTGGAGTGGGTTGCCATGTCCTCCTCCAGGGTATCTTCCAGACCCAGAAATTGAACCCAACTATTCTGCATTGGCAGGTGGATTCTTTCCTGCTGGGCCACGAGGGACAACCCTTAACCACTTAAAGAGGCAGCCATTTTCGTACTAACCTTGTGATCAGCTAAATGCTCATGCTGCAGCTTTGACTTAATAGCCATAAATATTTTTTTTTTACTTCTGTGTTAGGGCAGGACAGCTGTCCAGCAACACGTCGGTTGGCACAATTTCTAACACAACACAGAGCAAGCATCATGATGTTCATAATTGTTTTAGAAGAGCCCACAGTTCAGACATTTTACTAATTATGCCAAACTAGAGCAGTTTAATTAGATATGATCTTTGCACTGTACGCCAATGTGACAAGGTTGATTTTAAGTAGTCAGCAGCGGGATTGTTAAAGGAACATTGTAAGGATGCACATCCCACCAAGCTGGTCCAGGATGGCAGCCAAGTATTTGTGAGCAGCCACCAGTCTTCATCACTGTTATTTTTTAAAAACACATGTCTATAGAGACATAAAAAATGGCTGATTAATTACTGGAAATCTTTAGCTAACAGTTGACAGAGCTTGACCAGAGCTGCACACAGACTGAAATTGTACTGTCTCTGTGCGTATGCTAAGTCTCTTCAGTTGTGTCCGACTCTTTGCAACCCTATGGACGATAGCCCACCAAGCTCCTCTGTCCATGGGATTCTCCAGGCAAGAATACGGGAGTGGGTTGCCATGCCCTCCTCCCAGAGATCTTCCCTACCCAGGGATCAAGCCCTGCGTCTCTTATGACTCCATGCAGGTTCTTTACCACTGGCATTACCTGGGAAGCACTGTCTCTCTTTGTTCAAATGTACTCTGTCCTGAGTTTGTTCAGGTAGTACCAGGACACATGTGACAGGTTTCATTTTGTTTGGAACCTGAAGAAAATGAAATAATACTGAACAGAAGGCAGTTGCCACTTATAGTCAGAAAGGTTAGTTCCTGTTAAAAATCATATCCTATAAAAATAGGATAAAACTGCCTCTAGAGCTTTCTCCTGTTCATCCTATGATCCTTTACTCCTAATAATATTCATCATCATCAGGTCACCTGGGCTGAAACCTTGGTGTCATCAGAACTTGTTAATTTCTCCTTCCTGTTGCCTCTTAAGCTCAGATTTCTTCCACTCTGTTGGTTCCTACCTGTGTTTTTATCTAGCATTGAAGAAATTGCCTCATTAAACTACCTCCCTGCCTGCTGTACCGAATTCTCTCGGTTTCCAGCATTGAGGACTGGGGAGTGGGTGCAGGGAGGCTTGCTGAATCCCTGAAGGCAGGCATAGGAATTGTCAACTCCCTCTTAGCCTCATTACAAGGGGGAGGTCAAAGGATCCAAAGAAAAAGGCCTTTGTTCTTGCCCCGTGCAATTCATCATTGGATGATTAAATCATCCATGGCAAGTAATCCCTACTGAAGAAAAACTTTCTGAAACAGAACAGAAGCTGTTATTGATACACCATCCCCACTCCTGTGGAGATTAGGCACCGCTCCTCCACACCCCCTCAGCACCTGGGCACAGCTTGGTCAGGAATCTGATGGCCACATGTATGGAGCTTATATAATTAAAACTTTGTCTGACTTACTTGAGCTCCTAAGACCACATACTTACATTATCACCATTTTATCCCTAGTACATATTAGAATGTCTAACACAAAATAGGACCCTCACAGGAGTCATGTAAAAGGCATGCAGTAACTCTGACTCAATGGACATAAATCTGAGCAAACTCCAGGAGATAGTGAAGGACAGGGGAGCCTGGCATGCTGTAGTTCATGGGGTCGCAGAGAGTTGGATTTTTTTTAGTGTCCTTAAAAAAAAAAAACAATTCTCTAGCTGGGGCTTCCCTGGTGGCTCAGTGGTAAGGAATTGGCCTGCCAATGCAGGAGATGCAGGTTTGATCCCTGGATCTGAAAGATCCCCTGGAGAAGGAAATAGCAACCCATGCCAGTATTCTTGCCAAGAAATCCCATGAACAGAAGAACCTGACAGGCTGCAGTCTGGAGAGTTGAAAAGAGTTGGACATGACTTAGCAACTAAACAACAGATCTCTGGTTAACCAATTAATTAGTTATTGCATGATTGACTGATTAATCAGGTTGTCCATGGGCTGGAGGAGAAGGTATTAGGGGCTTAGTTATCTGCTTTTGAATACACAGAAGATGTGGCACCAAGAGCTGCAAATAGACCTCAAGCAGTGATGATCTCAGTGCTATACTGTGAGAGGAAAAAGTTAATCTTTTTAAACTCTTCATTTTTGTATGTTAGGAAACACGTGCTCCCTAAAGTAAGGTCTTAATTCTCTGTGTTCATTCTATACTTCTTCAGAGCTTGTGGATGGTACTTTGCACCTGGACTTTGATTCAAGCAATTGGACTTGAAAATCCAAGGTTCCTTAATGAGCCAACAGAAGAAAGATATTAATTTCTCTACATTCTCATCACATCCACCCATGGCTCTTTTTAGTAACATTTTATTGAGCACATACTGAATGCCAGGCATTGTAGTCATCCTTTGCAGTTCAGTTCAGTTCAGTCATGTCTGACTCTGTGGCCCCATGGACTGCAGCACATCAGGCTTCCATGTCCATCACCACCTCCTGGAACTTACCCAAACTCATGCCCATCAACTCCATGATGCCATCCAACTGTCTCATCCTCTGTTGTCCCCTTCTCCTCCCACCTTCAATCTTTCCCAGCATTAGGGTCTTTTCAAATGGGTCAGTTCTTCGCATCAAGTGGCCAAAGCACTGGAGTTTCAGCTTCAGCATCATCCTTTCAATGAATATTCAGGACTGATTTCCTTTAGGATTGACTGGTTGGATCTCCTTGCAGTCCAGGGGACTCTCAAGAGTCTTTTCCAACATCACAGTTCAAAAGCATCAATTCTTCAGTGTTCAGCTTTCTTTACAGTCCAACTCTCACATCCATACAGGACTACTGGAAAAACCATAGCCTTGACTAGACAGACATTTGTGGGCAAAGTAATGTCATCCTCTTAGATGCACCAAAGCATTTAATCACTGTAATATTCCCATGAGGTGAGTTTTATTATCATCAAGATTTACAGACAAGAAAACTTGAGTTTTAGGAAAATTGAATGCCTAAGGTCACAAAGCTAGTAAATACAGAGCAAGAATTCTAAGCCAGTTCTGTCTAATCCCTAAACGATGTCCTAAGCACTGTGATATTCTGCCTCTGCAAGAAAGATAAAGGTAAACATAGAAAAGAGAGGGGAGACAAGAACCTATTTTCAGAGCAGTACTCTGATGTAGTACCAGCATCAGCAGACAGGCTGGGGTTAACCAGGTCACCCACAGGAGGACAGCGAGGCCCCTTCACTGGGTTGTCAGTAGTGAGTCATATATGTGTCACTGTGTATGCCTTGAAGGTGTATGTATGTGCCGCAGGGATCAAAGTCAGTGAGATGTGACACCTGTTCTAGAGAGGTGCCTTAATGTGAAGATGAGATAAAGGTATGTTCTCAGAAATACTAGGAACAATCATGTGGTCCAGTCTGAAATCTGGGAAGGCTTCCTGGAGAAGCTGATGCCTGAGTTAGGTATCAGAAGAAAAGGAAGAAAGGGTTTCTAGGCTAAAGGGACAGAACTCACAAAAATTCAGAGGGTTTAAACCACTTAGTAGATAGAAAAACCTGAAAATATCAGAGAGCATAAAAGAGAAGTTAGGGAGTGAGCAGAAGAATGGGGTGACTATATGCCTAAATTTTCCTGAGATGGTAAAGTTTTTTGTTTTGTTTGTGTTTGCTTTTTAATTTTTATTGGGGCAATAATTGATTTACAATGTTGTGTTAGTTTCAGGTGTAAACCAAAGTAGTATATAAATACATTTATCCACTCTTCTTTAGATTTTATTCTCATATAGGCCATATAGAGTGTTGAATTACAGAGTCCCCTGTGTTGTACAGTTTCATACCCGATGTTCCAAGAAAGTTAAGTTGTGATCATTATTTTACCCTCAAAAGTATGCTGGTTTGTGTGATAAATTATATGGCCATCCTACAATCACCCTACAGAGGAAGCTACAAAGTGAACATGGAGGTCTAAGCATAGAGAGTCATTTATTTCATACTGAGAAATTTCCAAAAGTGTAATAGGTTTATTACTGATATATGGAGATAATTTTAGGTAATAAACAAACATTAAGAAAATCATTAATAGTTATATGTGTTTTTTGATGTATATTGGGGAGAAGCATAACTAGCCCATCAAACTTCTGATTTCATGAATATTATTGCCTTGGATAGGTTAAAATAGTTACTGCTCTGATGATCATTTATGCTACCTGGGCTCATAAATTTCAGTCCCAGTGCTTTTTTTTTGGCTGCTCTGGGTCTTCATTGTGGCACTCAGGCTCTTCATTGCAGGATGCAGCATGCAGACCTACTTGCCCTGTGGCATGTGGGATCTTAGTTCCCCAACCAGGGATTGAACCCAAGTCCCCTGCTTTGGAAGGCAGATTATTAACTACTGGACCACCAGGGAAGTCCCAGGCCTGGTGTTCTGGCAAGAACATTTCAGACCTTGAATAACTGAAACTCCCTTCACAGCTCTTTGGAAGGTTGGAAAGAACACATGATATGGGTTGGTTTTATGGATTGTCCAGTACAGAACATCATGGGTATCAATGTATTCTTTTCAACAGTATACCAAATATCACTTTCAGTGGTGTAGGACTCTGGCAACAAAATGCTGAAAGCCAGGAAAAACTGCAGTAGGCGACAAGGAGTGTGAAGAGTTCTAGACCAAGCATTTCCTTGGGAATCTCCCTATTTTATGCTGCTACTTTTAAACTCTTCTCTCTGGTCCCAGGTTAGACTTTAGGAGGTAATACTGAAAGGATAAAATCTAGGTGGAAAATTATTTTTGTAATTCAGGTAAATGATGGTGAAGACTTAAAACTATAAAGGTAGTGATGAGGTGGAGAGAAGGCAATATTTTGAGATATATTTAGGAGCTAAACATAAACAAGACTTGAGATTGATCAGAGGCAGGAGAAAGAAAGGCTCTAGTGTGACTCCTACATCTCTGACTCAGGCAACTGGGTAGAAAGTGAATCCATCAACCAAGGTATGGAGGAGAAGCAGCAGGTTTGAAGCAGAAGATGGTGAATTCATCAGTTCTCCGGCTGACAACATGGAAGTGGGAGGTAGATGAGATGTCTGGGAAAGAGCATCACATTTAGATTAAGAACTTGTTTAAATTTCGGTTTTGTTATTTACTCCTGAAAATATGCATAATATAGTAGGAGGTTGTTGTGAGAATTAAATGAGAGGCTATGTGTGAAAGCACTTTGTAAATTGCAAAGCATCAGTTGTTATTTTGAAGTAAATAAGTAGAAGTGATAATGAATTCTAAGTGTTTAGAGATTATAAGGCTCAAAGGCACACTTGAGGAAGTTGACCACATGGTCTGTCCTTGGTTTGCTGCACTTCAACCACCTCTCACAGATGAGACACCAGCTTATTTTTAAATCCTAGTGAAAGTAACTTTATTAACCCATTTCAGAGTTTTAAAGCTCTTGCTATTTAACATTACCTGGACATGACTGAGCGACTTCACTTTCACATTTCACTTTCATGCCTTGGAGAAGGAAATGGCAACCCACTCCAGTGTTCTTGCCTGGAGAATCCCAGGGACGGGGGAGCCTGGTGGGCTTCCGTCTATGGGGTCGCACAGAGTTGGACACGACTGACGCAACTTAACAGCAGCAGCAGCAGACTAATTTTATTGTGCTTCAGCTCCTTTTGTCTATATGTGCTTGGGTTCCTCATATTCTTGAAAGCCCTTCAGGAAAGTCTTCAATCTTTTCTTCCAACTTAACGATACCTCATCTATTAAGCTATCTGTAAGCTATTGAATGTATTTCTCTGGGTAACCAGATTTTTAAAAAAAAAAATTCCTCATCTCCTTAAATCCTTTTTGGAAAAAAATACAGGTTATAAACAAGCAAGACTTCTTGCATATTTTTTTAAGCCTAAACACTAAGTTTTACCACTTATAATTTTTTTGAGTTTAGATCAATGACAAGTCATTCTGGCCTGAGTTTCTCAATCTGTCAAAAGTGGTTGCAATGATGCTGCCCTCACTCTGTTTCTTGCCATAAAAGGACATTGACAAACATCACAGAACAGCCTGGACTTCGGCTTGCTTTCTCTACTACATTTGCAATTTGGGATTAATGAAGGAGAATAATCTATGAAAGTAAGGATTCTAAACTGAGTTCTTTAAAATGTCTATCAATAGGGCTGCTAGATCACAACTTTAGAAATAACATAGACATCACTAGGGGGTTGGGTGGTGTGTGGTCAGAATTGCTTCCTATGTGCTTTGACTTTGTTTGTATGATGTTCTCCTGCCATGATGCATGGAGTTTGTATACTGACACACCTAAGTATAGGTGTACGTGAGCTAGTAGAGACATAGTATCTTAGAACAGATGCCTACATAGTCTGATGATGGGGATGCAAAACAGATTCTTTCTGAGATTGGTCTATTTGTATGTGTCTAGTCACTAAATCGTGTCTGACTCTTTGCGACCCTATGGACTACAGCTAGCCAGGATCCTCTGTCTGTGGGATTTCCCAGGCAAGAATACTGGAATGGGTTGCCGTTTCCTTCTCCAGAGGATTCCCAACCCAGAGATTGAACCCAGAGTCTCCTTCATTGCAGGGGGATTCTTTACCGCTGAGGCACTAGGGAAGTCCCTCAATCTATTTACTCAGAGGTGTAGATTCACACCATCTGGACACCAACAATCAAGCAAACTTCAATGTCTTGGTCCTGTTGAGATGTGGTGGGAAAGAGAAAGGAGGATCCCTATCAGTGGACAGATAAAGGCTTCAAGTTTCTTAGCACTATAGGCAAGATGTGGAGCAATCTGCTGGTGGACATTTTCCTGAGAGCCACAGATCCTCTGAGCTCTGGATCTCTTAGTCGGTGGATCCCAACTGTACAAGAGGAGCAGCATGGACTGGCTAAGTGTCCTGTTGATGCAGGCTGTCCTGAGAACTGGCTGTAGTACTCACCTCTTCTAAGCCAGGTAGGAGAGGCTCTGACCTGAGGAAGCAGCAGGGCATGCAGACATCAGGCTCCTAGTTTCGACAGTGGTAACCAGGCATACACATGTTGCACTGACAGGCATCAAAAGTGGCCACTCAAGTTATGAAGATTTCAGTCTAAAGTAACTAATTCTCCAGTCTTTTAAAAACATATACTTAAAAGTCAATCGCACTTTGCTTTTCAAAAACAGCTTTGGCACCAAAGTTTAAGCTAGTGTATTAAACTCTGATTGAAACAGCCGCCTTTATCTCCAAGGCCTAGGAACTTTTTAAAAAACTAGTCTGGGGTCAATTTGATGAGAAAGAAGAGAATCTCTGTACCTTCAAGACCTAATAAAATTTAAATAGCATTGAATAGAACTTTTGCAGATTTCCTACAAAGTAAGGAGCCTTTACCCCAAAATCAGAGAAAAGGTTTCATTTACTTAACAAGTATGTACTGCATGCTGATTTTATCAAGCCTTGTGCTTTTAATACATCAACTGTTTATATGGTTCATTCTTTGCTGTACACCTAAATATTTTGCACTAGACTGGTCGATGTGGCAAGTTTTTACCATAGCCTGAACTTCCCAGCCAGCCAGCATGCTTCCAGGTCACGTCTCTTCTCAAAGAACTTCCTTTCCTCCTGTCTTTCTCTCCTTCCAGCCAATTCAGTTGGTACCAAACATCTTTCCAATGCAGATGGATACAAACTAATTTTACTATTAGCTTAAGCAAAGCAAATAAGATGTAAATCCTCTGCCAAAGAAGTCATGCAGTGCATTTCAAAGCCCCGTTTTATATGCAGTTTTAAGATGATCTACTGTTTGGCATGATTCATGACACTGTTCTCCTTCCATTAACTCACAGTTAATTACGTGACCTCTTCTTTTCACCAGCTGAGATTTCCGAATTGAATCCAGCATTTTAAGAGGCCCTGTTTCTCTTAGCATCCACCACTATTGTATTAAAATACACAGCATAAAATAAAATAAAATAAAATAAAATACACAGCATCGAGCATCAGAAGCCCTCCACCCCCATCCCATCAGCAGCTTGCTTGGTGCTTATATACCACCCACAAGGACTAAATAGAGTTCCCAAGACACTAGCAACTTCCTGCATCATTGAGTCCATGTATCAGCACAAAATTTCATGAAAACTTTGGGTGAAAAAATGGTAGAGTAGTTCTGAAAATAACATTGTAAGGGCTCAAATTAATCTCTGGAAGTAGAAATTTCATAACCCAAAGCTTTTGCCAGGGGATTCCTTTTGTCCGTTTATACTTCACTACCTCACCAAGCTCTCCCTCTCACTGAGAGGTTTGGTTGTCTGCAGTTATTTTCCCCAGGCATTTGTTTTCACAAACCTTTTCTTTTTATGTTTGCTTTTCTTTTTTCTCCTGCACCTCTTCCTTTTCATTTTTCTTCTTCTTCTTATAATCTCTCATTTCTTTAATTTGCTTGCCTTTGCTGCAAATGATACTTGCTAGTACTCTTAATTGAAGTCCAAAAGTAAATGTAATTTCCTGGTTCCTAGTGGTAAGTGCACAATACTGCCGAAGTGTCTCACTATCATATAACTGGTCATTTTACCCTGCTGCACCGAATTCTTTCACTGCACTTACTGTGCCCTTAACACAAAATCACACTTCCTTATCGAGGCCTTCATTTATTCATTCAAGCAAGCAAATCTGATTTTAACTAACCTATGTGCTAGGCAATGGTTCCAGTACACATAGATACAATATTTAACAAGATATCATAGACCCTCATGGAATTTACATCCTAGTGTGAGACAGTGAGATAATAAAAAAATGGGTAATATAATTTTTGATATAAACTAGGAAGAAAATAAAGAAGGATAAGTGAGAGAGGGAGGGCTCTTTACCTAGGATGGTTAGGAACCCTCTCTGAGGGCTGACACAGACCTGAAACCTGAATGACAAGATTAAAATACTAGTTGCCTATGGAATTCAGTAATAAGAATTCAGTTCAGTTCAGTTCAGTCACTCAGTCATGTCCGACTCTTTGCGACCCCATGAATCGCAGCATGCCAGGCCTCCTTGTCCATCACCAACTCCCGGAGTCTACTCAAACTCATGCCCATTGAGTCAGTGATGCCATCCAGCCATCTCATCCTCTGTCATCCCCTTCTCCTCCTGCCTCCAGTCCCTCCCAGCATCAGGGTCTTTTCCAATGAGTCAACTCTTTGCATGAGGTGGCCAAAGTATTGGAATTTCAGCTTCAGCATCAGTCCTTCCAATGAACACCCAGGACTGATCTCCTTCAGGATGGACTGGTTGGATCTCCTTGCAGTCCAAGGGACTCTCAAGAGTCTTCTCCAACACCACAGTTCAAAAGCATCAATTTTTCGGCACTCAGCTTTCTTCACAGTCCAACTCTTACATCCATACATGACCACTGGAAAAACCATAGCCCTGACCAGACGGATCTTTGTTGGCAAAGTATTAGTCATTCTCTTATATGTGAATTTTACTTTATAAAATTACTTTGAATAACAATCTAACTTTGTCTATTTCTACATATTGCTTCTTGTAAACTAAACTTTTGTACTTGTATGTGCCTTTTTTTTTTTGTGTGTGTGTGTGTTTTTTTTTTTTTTTTTTGTATGTGCCTTTTAAATGAAAAGAATCTAACAGTTGGAGGAAGTGCAAACTCTCTTCCAGTTGGTCATGCTACTGCTTAAAATATGAGTCTTATTAGGCTTGAAAGCCCTGAGTATTATGAGACCTTGAGCAGTGGGGCTTCCATATCAGATAGAAAATGAGAGCATCTAATATCTAAGACTCCTTCCAAGTCTAAAATGTCTAAGATGCCATGATTCCATTTCGAGTTATATGTTTATGATCTATCAAAACCTAGTACCTAGGCTGACAAAAATCTAATAATCTATGAAATAATGTTTTAATGGCCCACAAGGTAATTAATAAAAATTGATGGATTTACCATGTTTCAAAAATTAATTTATGGCTTAACTTCTAAATCCATTATGTATGCTAAGACCTGTAGATGCTCCAATGTTAGTGTTTTAATTCTTTTTGAATTCCAATGTTTGTAATTTTAGTAGACTGTCTAAGGAGTGGCTTTAACTTTGCAATTTTAAGATATATAAAAAGAAAATTGGATAATAATAGCAAATACTTATTAAGGTCTTATCAAGAACCCTGCTTTAAGTCTTACATGTAAATATTAACTTGTCCTTTTCAACAACACTGATATAGGTTGTGATACTCTTTACAGAAGAGAAATCAAAGTATGGCTCTTTTAATAGTCCAAAACCATTAAATGGAAAAGCTGGGATTCGCTCCCAAGCAGTCATATATCAGAGGCTATACTTATAATTACTATACTATACTATACTCTTATGCCTTGCATTGATGACCCTAGATAAAGGCAAATTTGCACTTAACAATACAGCTATGAGGGTAGGGGAAGGGAATCAGAATGGTTTTCACAGTCTTTAAGTTAATACAATACAAAGTGTGGTCTAGAAGTTACTCTACTCTGAGAATCCTTTGAAGGACCTCTCTCCACTTAAAGTAATGGTATCCATTTTAGAGTATAAGGGAGTATATTAATATGCCCTTTGGCAAGTCATATGGGCTCCCCTGGTGACTTAGTGGTAAAGAATCTGCTTGCCGATGCAGAAGATGTAGGTTCGATCCCTGGGTCTGGAAGGTCCCCTGGAGGAAGGAAATGGCAACCTACTCCAGTATTCTTGCCTGAGAAATCCCATGAACAGAGGACCCTGGTGGGCTACAGTCCATGGGGTCTCAAAAGAATCAGACACAACTTAGCGACTAAACAATAACCTATAGGTGTGAAGAGGCATAGGCATGGAATTCACATGTCTCTTTAAGACCACAGTGTAGGGGAGGGATCAAGACCACAATGAAACCCACAAAGCAAATGCATGATAATTCTGATAATTAGCTTTACAGATATGAGGTAAAAGGGAAAGGAGTTCAATTCATGTTCATGCCAAGATTAACTAGGTCAATTTCAGGTTTGATGGGCACAACTTCGTTAAGATTTGCTCACTAGACTCGGGCCAAATAACAGTGAAATGTGATCTTAGGTATCATATTATACATAAGTCCGATAAGCATAATAAAATTAGGCTGACAGTTGTACTTGTATAAGAAATGGATGCAAACTTCATATATGATTTTCCTTCACACACACACAGAAGGAATGTAAGATACTGAGAAATAAAGACTATTATCTAGAGCACATGCTGCTGACTCTAGGGGCTACTTTTCTTTCTTTAACAGGAAAAGAAGCTTCTCTCCACTCTGCTGAAAAGGGGGAATAGCATTAGGTCCATAACTCACTAGAAGACCCAGTGAGATGCAGACTATTATTGCTCAGTGAATTGACTCTGATGGGAGATACTGAGAAGAGGAATTACTATCATCATCCTAGCTATTACTGACCAGTGGGCTGGACTTGTTAACAGGCCAAGCCTCACAGGGAGCATTTCCCTGAGTCCTGACCGCTGGAAGTCATCCTTTAACTCTTCATGCCTCCCAGTGTTTCTCAGGGCTCCAGTCTACTCTTACAGGTGGGCTTATCCCATGTTATTTTCTTGTAGCTATGAATGTACAGCCTATTTACAACCTTCTAAAGTCAATTTTATAAATAACCTTCACCATGTGCAAGGCATTTGGGATGCAGCATTAGCAGAAGGATAAAAAGATGAATAAGATATAGTCTCTGCTCTCAAAAACATGATTTTAAAAAATCATGCAAGGGACTTCCCTGGTGGACCAGTGGTGAAGGCTCCCCAAAGTCCAAAGCAGGGGATGTTGATGTGATCCCAGATTGGGGAACTAAGATACAACATGTGGGTTTGTGTAGCCAAAAATAAATAAATTGAAAAACAAAACATGCTACTATAATACAAGGCAAAGTGAAATTCATTCTAAAGGCATTCCAAGAAAGAAACTATAGGAGGACAGAGTATTACAAATTCTTAAAATTTAGTATAGAGCTAGAAATTTCAAAGCCATCAATCAGCTGCAACCAACAGACAACACTCCCACTAATATGAACAGAAAGTGCATTGAATAAAAGTGCATTGGGTAGCTTGCAAAATCTCTAAGAGAGGCAGGTATGGAGGCTTAGCTGGCAAAAGCAGTATATCACATATCACATAGCAGATATGTGATGACAAAATCACATATCATAAAGCAGGTCTGATGAAGACACCTATGCCACAAGAGCTGGGCACAGATTCCAAGACTTGGGCACCGAACCACAGCTGCATTCTGTCCTCTTGGAAAACTGCATGACACTGCTGCCACTCTCACAAGAGCAGAGTCCACACAGTTCCGGCTTCTCCATCCTGCCCGCCTCCGGCTGCAAGCCTATCTCTTGCTGCCACTGACTGGGTCATGTGTCTACACCGTAATTTCAAAGGTCTGGGAGAACAATCATGTTTTCAGCTTCTTAGGTAGGATCCAGCTCTTTATAATCTGATGTGGGAGGAGGTGGTTCACAAACATATGAAAGTGCACTGCAATATCCACTACATCAAGCAAGCTATACTGGACACCCAGTTTAAGGGGAGGAGATCTGTAGGCAGGCCATTTTGGCTTTCATGTCCTTCTTCCTTTTTACAATGAGATAATGCTTTTTATAACTTGCTACCATTCTGCCTTCCCTTTTATCTTGGAGCATTTTGCAGTCTCCCTGGTGAAATAGTCAGAGCTGGGACTCTTAGGTTTTATTCAATCGTGGTGTTTTCATCTATAGTCAGGATTATAAACAAGGTTATACTGAAGGGCCAAATGCTTAATTAAAGGGGAATACGATAATTATTTTAAATCAAGTGATGGTATGGAAGAAAAATAGATATTATTATTATAACTCATACTTTCAAAGAGACGTTGGAAATGACTCATAGAAGTAGATAGCTCATCTGACAACCAAGGAAAGTTTGAGACTGTATAAGCAGAAGTAACACCATCAGTTCTTTGTTTCCTAACAATGAGCAATATTCAATACAACACATTTATGTTTGCAGAATGATTTCAGGTACAATAAAGGTAAAATTTCACTCAAGCATTTAACAGGATAATATGGAAAAGATTTTCCAGTGTGTGCATGTTAAGTCGCTTCAGTCGTGTCCGACTTTTTTGACCCTATGGGCCGTGGCCCACCAGGCTCCTCTGTCCATGGGATTCTTCAGGCAGACTACTGGAATGGGTTGTCATGCCCTCCTCCAGGGGATCTTCCTGATCCAGGGATCAAACGCAGATCTCTTATGTCTTCTGCGTTGGCAGGCAGGTTCTTTACCACTAGCACCACCTGCAAGCTCTAATTCACTAACAGATGCTTCCCTGAATTCCTCTGACCTTTAAGTGAAAAACTTTTCCTAACTAAAAAGAAATGCAAATCAAATGATTACACAGCACAAATGACTATTTAGAAGATTCAAGGAATTCCCTCTAAATTTCATAGATACAAATGTCCCCAAATACATAACCCTGAACACCCCACCAACAACTGAATTATATTAACATCTCACCAGTTTTTCATTTCTTACTCAGCAAATGAAGCTGTTATATGAAGCTGTTATATGAACAGCTTATATATAAGCTGTTATATGTTAAATGAAGCTCCAATCAGGAGCTAGAACATCACAAAACATCTTCCCCAACCTATCCTCCAATATCTATTCAATCATAATATTTCTCAAATTTTATACCCAAAATATGCTTTCAGTCTGCCTGTCTCTGCCAGTCCTCATCACCATCACCCCGGGTGAAGGCCCCGTCAGCTCGCACAGGAACATGGCTGTGTGCTAATGCTTGCTCTCCTACCCTTGGCCTGTCGCACTCAGAGCCGTGTCCTCCACCCACCAGTCAGAGTCCTTCTGAAACTCAGATCTCATCATGGCTCCTCCTTGCATGGATTTTTGGATTCCAATGAATACACTTTTGAATTCTGACTTCTTTACTTATTAGTAACGTAGATTAGACAAGTCACTCAACCTCTCTAAGCCTCAATATCTTCATTTTAAAATGAAAATAATGCTTTTTTCAAAAGACCTTACACTAAGGATTATTAATAAAAAGAAAATGTGTGGAAAGTGTCCTGCCCCAGTAGCCAGCATAAAATAAATCTTTTGATGAAATTTTCATTAATCATTAAAAAAGAAAGTCTTGTCAGTGTAGAGTCACCATTAGAGGAGACTTTAATACAAATCAGATTTTTTTTCTTGTTGTTTAAATAAAGAAGCAGAAATAACAATGGATAAATGATTATTTGCATGCCATTAGGAGTGCCATGTAATAAATGACACCCTTGGAATCTCCCAAGGGGAAAGAGGGTTGTTTACTTCTCAGTGGGAAGAGCATGCCAACGCAAAAAAAAAAGAAAAACGAAATCCGCTGAGATGCATGAGGAGTGACAGCAGCAACAGCTGCAGCATCGTTAAATATTTTCCAGGTATTTATTCATTCATGTATTCACCAAACACTTATTAAGCACCTATCATGTGCCCTGTACTTCTTGGTGGGAATACCAAGGAAAGAATTCAATGTGTGCTCTTAAGGAAGCTCACAGATTAACACACATACTTAATGTGTTTTACATGATAATGGAAATACACCCCATGTCCCTTGAGACCTGTTAAGACTTCCATCAAACGAGGGATGAACTGAAGGGAGTGACAAGGTAGGAGGCAAGAGAGGGGGACAGAAGGCCAGAGCAGCACAATGACAGACACGTCATGGGAGAGATCCCAAAGGATGAGTCAGTGATGGGTCTTTGAATGTGGTGGAAACATGTGAATCTGGTTGTAGCAGGCTCATGCTTGGTCCTGGGACATCAACCTGGGACAATAGTAGGTTCAGTACTATTGCCTCTGAAGCCTGGGATCATTTAAGGTGCCTCCTTGATCACTGGTCTCTCCTGTATCCAAGTTTAATTCATTCAAAGGCCAATACTCCTTCAACCCCTTCTCCATCAAGAGGCACAGAGGAGTGAAATCCTTTCTTGGCTACTCTGTCCGTCTTCTTCCACCTGATCAAGTTCTCTGAAAGATGCAGTGGCTTAAGTCTTGCTGGAGAGATAACAGAAGCCAGGAGGAGAGGAATCAGAGGCCACATTTTAATCACCTGAGTCATGTCCTTGGCCAAACAAGGATTTTCCATACTCAGTGCTTTACAGGGAAGGAAGTCTAGAGGACTCCCATTCGACTCTGATTCTCATACTCCCTCTCTCTCATCTCTCACTCTCTCTCCCTATCTCTTGCCTGTCCTTTCTTCTCCATGCCACTCTTTCAAATCTCTGTTACAACACCCAAACTGTATTGTTCAAGAAAACTAAAATCCTTCCTATCAAATTTCTTTCTGCATGTTCCTGCCTCAGTTGCTCATGGCATTCTCTTCAGCCCAGTCATTGAAGGCCCCAGAGAAAGAAAGGGGGAATATCATTTCATCAATAGCAATTTCATTTCCTTCCCAATAAGACCTGTGTTTCCCCTGACTTCCTTACTGATGCTGAAGTCATGTTACCCAAATTTGGATCCTAGTTCCAACTCCATCTGCAAGACTTTTGAAGATTTACTTAATCACCCTGTAAAATGGTGAGAATCATAATATCTACCTGATGCTGTCTCCTGATTAAATGAATTAATACATGTGAGGTATTTAGAATATGCATGTGTACTAAGACGCTTCAGTCATGTCTGACTCTGTGACCCCATGGACTGTACCCTGCCAGTCTCTTCTGTCCATGGGATTCTCCAGGCAAGAATACTGGAATGGTTTGCCATGCTCTCCTCCAGGGGATATTCCCAACTCAGGGATCAAGCACATGTCGTCTGCATCTCCTGCATTAGCAGGTGGGTTCTTTACCATTAGAGCTGCCTGGGAAGCCTGGGATTAAAATAGTGCTGGTATATAGCAAGTGGTAAATACTATCATTAATACCAATGAAGTAAGCACAATTGAAGAGGTATTCATTAATCCTCCTCATGAAAAAGTCCATATGTTTGGAGGAGAGGATATTTTGCTAGTTGGTACAGTGTTGGCTTGGCTTATAGCCTTGTCTCTGATGTCTCCTGCATCAGCAGGTGGGTACTTTACCACTAGCGCCACCTGGGAAGCCCTGGAGTGGATAGCCTATCTCTTCTCCACTGGATCTTTCCAACCCAGGAATCAAACTGGGGTCTCCTGCATTGCAGGTAGATTCTTTACTAGCTGAGCTACCAGGGAAGCCCTGTAGGTTAACTACCCCACCTTACACTGAGAAACCCTTGGCTGTTACTGCCTCACATGAGTTTGGCTGTGGTATGAGACATTTACTGCTCCTTACTGTCCAGCAGGGATGACACCAGATCTTTGGCTATTGTGCTGTGTTCTCTCAGAACTGATTCAAAATTTCCCCAGGCCCAATCATATGGTCTTTTCTGGTGGCTCAGGGGTAAAGAATCCTCCTGTAATGCAGAAGATGTGAGTTCGATCCTTGGGTTGGGAAAATCCTCTGGAGAAGGAAATGACAACCCACTCCAGTATACTTGCCTGAAAACCCCTTGGACAGAGAAACCTGGTGGGCAACAGTCCATGGGGTCTTAAAAGAGTCAGACATGACTGACCAATCATATGGGACATACCAGGGGGTTAGGATTTTAATCCCAAGGCAATGGATATCTGCTGAGATTCTTGAAGGAAAAACAAGAGATTAAGTTTTCATTCTAGAAAGAGATTTCTAGTAACAGTTTATGTAGCTATGTTGGGTTGGAGGTAGGAAAGTTTGGAGGCAGAAAGACCATATAGGACACTGTTACAGTCAGGAAAGAGATGATGAGGGGCTGGTCCCAAGCATGGCAGAAGAAATGGATTTCTTCTGAAACAGACATACTGAAACGTTGATGTGGAAGGGAGGAATAAGAAGTTTTTGGCTTAGACAACTGAGTGGATAGTGGCACCGTAAGTTGAGATAGAAATAGAGAAACTTGAGGGAGGACAATGAGCCCAACATGCTACATTGGTGTTATCTCCAGGTGAAGGTGTATAGTAGGCTGTTGGAAATATGGATCCATCTCTTGGTAGAAAGGTCCAGGAGATAAAGACCTAGGAGTCATCACCATGTAAGTGAGGGCTAAAGTCACTAAAATAGATGCGGTTACTGAAAGCAAGATACAGAGCAGGGGAGAAAGAGGACCAAGAACAAAACTCTAACGTCCAAGGTGGATGAAGAAGGTCAAGTGCAAGTGAAAGAAGGTGGGGTCAGGGAGGCCATAGGAAAGCCAGAGAGTTTGGCATCACAGAAGCTAAGCAATGAAGGACATTCAATGTTGTTAAGTTAACCCAATATTTATAGAACATCTACTATGTGGCAGCTACTACTGTATGTACTAAAAATACACCTCAAAAAACATATTGTCCCTGCCCTCAAAAAAATTATATTCAGATTCAGAAACAGATCAGGAACAGGTAGATAGTGATACATGCTATGAAAAAATATAAAGCAGGTTAGGGAATTGGAAGTGATGAGGGAAGAGGGTGCTGTTGTAGATACTAGTGTTCAGGAGGACCTCTTTATTCATTTTAATTTTTATTGGAATGTAATTGCTTTACTGTGTCGTGTTAGCTTCTGCCACACATCAACATGAATCAGCTGTATGTATAAATATATCCTCTCCCTCATGAACCTCCCTCCTAACCCCCTGGCCCCCATCCCATCCCTCTAGGTCATCACAGAGCGCTGGACTGAGCCCTTGTGCTATTCTGCAGCCTCCCACTAGCTATCTATCTTACACATGGTAGGCTATATATGTCGATGATACTCTGTCTTTGAAAAATGACATTTACATAGAGATCCAAATGAAGAGAAGGGGAGAGCCATGCAAATATCTGGGACAGTCATGTTCCAGAGGCAAAGGCATTGGCACATGCAAAGGCCATGAAACAGCAGTGCTGGCTTGTTTGCAGACCAGTAGGTAGACCGATATTGCTGCGGAGGGGTGAGTAAGGGGTACACAGTGGGAATGAGGCAAAAGAGCTGGCCTTGGGCCAGACTGTGTGGAGTCTCACTGAGAGGTCAAGCATGATGACTGAGAAGATTCTATTGGAGTCAACAATTAAGAGGCCATTGATGACCACTGGGAGAGCAATTCAGTCAAGTGTTGTGGAAAGAAGCCAAATAGAGGCAGGAGTTGAAATGTCGGTTGCACAAGAGAAAGAAGTGACAGCCAGTATCAGCTCTCTTTCAAGATATGTGTCGATGAAGCAAAGAAGAAAGGGCAGGAACCTGATGGCTTTATAGGTTTGAGACAGGAGTTAGTGCTATGTGGGGAAAACTGGACGAAAAGGAAGATGCAAGAGAGAAAGAGGGGGAATCATGAAGAAAGAAAGGCCATGTAGAAAAGGGATGAGATCAGAACAAGCGCAGGGTAGCTTTGGAGAGGAAGGAAGAGCCTCTGCCCGTGTGCTGCTATGCACACACAGTGGGGCGAGGGGCGCTTGGGAGCCGGCGTGCACTGGCCTCTTTCTCCTGAGACTGAGGAGGTCGAGTCCTGTGCTGCCACGAGACAACGGCACACGTGGGAGCCTGGGCAGGGCGGGACAAGGAGACGTGTGAAGGGAGTGGCCTGGAATCAGAGAAGGTGCTGGGAGTGCCTGGGCATGCTGAGGACACTGACAAAGGCAGGAAGCCCACAAGAGGATGTGACAACCCTTGCATCCCCATGCCAAGGAGGGCCAGGGCAGAACCTTGAGGGCTGGAGGCGGGCAGTCTGGCCGGAAAGGACCCCAGGGGGTAAAAAGGAAGAGATGAAGGAGGACTAGGAGACATCTGGAAATCTGATGGCTATACACTAGTGCCAACCCCTAGTGCAAAGAAAGGGGCAGTTAACAAGGAAAAATCCACACTGTACAACCTCTGTGCACTTAGCAGTGCTTGATTTCAGCTAGTTAAACTATTTCCTTTGTTTCTAAAGTTATGGTAAAACACATCTTTCAAGTATGGTTGACTGATAAATACTTAAAATGGAAAGGATCTCAGTGTCAATTATCAGGATGTTATATAATATTGGCCAAGACCATTGTCTCTGACACCAGACTGCTTGGGTTTGAACCCCTCCTCTGACACCAGCTCTGTGACTTTGGGCAAGTTTCTCACCCTTACTATGCCCCGTTCGTCTGAGCCATAAAATGGAAATCATAATACCTACCCTCACAGGGTTATTATGAATACTTATAAATCATTTAAGATTGGGTCTAGCAATATAAACATTATATAAATATTTGTTTAATAATAAAATTATCTTTGGGTCACTAATAATGTTAACCATTGGAGATGAATTAGGCCAACCCTTTAAAGACTTTAAGATAGGTTTTATTGTTCCCATTTTACAGATGAAATAGAATTAGGAGGGTAAATGACTTTCCAAGATCACACAGCAAGGAAGAAAAAGATCTGGGATTTGGACTCATGTTTATCTGCTCCCAAAGCATGTTCTCCTTTCACTAAATCACAGTATGCTGTGAAAGTTTGTACTTACAAAAGATTTCATCAGTATGGTAATTTCCGGCTACAAAAGGCCACCTATATACTTGATGTTGTTCCATTTGAATGGCTTATGTGGCTTGTTTTCATATGCACCTTGGCTATAGAATTCTGCATGCACACACATACATGCACATACAAACATTCATGCATACACATGTACAGCCAAGTTCAGCACTGAACCATAACCTAGAGTGTGAGGTTAAGCTTAAAGTATATTGGTCTTGGTTTATTGTTCTAAACCTTTAATGATATTTGATACGTTAACTTGCTGCCACCCTGAAGTATTTTCAAAATGTCAGCTGAAATGATAGATTTGTACTCACCTTTTTGAAGGTGGCTCAAGCCCTACACAAAATAGAGATACATGATTAAAGAAAAATGAGCCATTTCATCTGTCTATGTTAGGAATTCCCTCTGTAAACAGCACAGTGCATTTCAATTCTGGGTTCCTTGCTGTCATGCAACTGCGTGGGGCTTCCAAACTGCCTGTTCAGACTGTTCTGTGACAATGTTATCACAGGTATGCAGGATAATGGGGGAAATAGAATAAAAACATCCACACACACTCAATTTGTGGGTTTCTTTTTCAGGAAGAACTGTATTGTTAGAGACAATATCATACCATATTCACAATCACATCATATACTCTGGAGCTAGACTTATAAATTCAACTCCCAGCCTCACTACCTTCCAGAGGGTGATCCTAGGCAACTTTTAAACCTGGTTCCTCAGATTCCCTTCTTATAAAATGGAGGTAGTAGTTTCAACCTTACAATTTTTTTCTGAGGATTAATTGAGTGCACATATATAAAGCATTTAGAATATGCCTGGCACATAGTACTCAAAACACATAACCCACCAATATCATCATCATATTTTGTCCTTTCTACCTTTTTGGTTTGGGAAGCATACTTTTGTAAACAGTATCACTAGTGCACCATTGTTAGAGATGTTGGTTTGGAGTATTTTGGTTTGGTAATTAGTTGTCATTTTAATATTCTCACTTGGAAAAATAAAAAGTTTAAATGCTGCTAGCACACAATGACTGTTCTTTTTCATTTTGTCATTTGTTGCTGTTTTAATATGTTTATTTGACAAAAGAAAGCATTTATAAATCTATGTCAGTCCTTAATTTTAAAAAATTTACTAGTCTGTGAAACCTCCAAATTTGGGTATCACTATTCAGTCTCAGGAATTCCCTCAATAAAATTGCTACATCACCAGTTCTTGTGCAGCCACAAATTGTAGGATGCTCCATTTTAATTCAAGCCCGTGGGAAATAGCAATACAATAAAGACAGCTACCGCAACTCTTGGGACACTTTTGCCAACCCATCTAATTAAAGTCTGCTGCAGTTACTGAAGCAAGGCAAAAGATTATCATCAGCTTAAGTTAATGAAACTAGTTTTATAATTTGAGCATTTGGGGATATCAGAGGGCAGTGTGCCCATTTGCTTTACAAAATATCTGGTATGGTTGACCTAAGATTTTTCTTTTAAATGTGAAATAACTTCAATATAGCTACAATTAACTTTACTCACAAATATACAGAAATTTTTAAGTTGAGCCTTAAACTTCTGAAAATCTTAAACTTCCAAAAATATGTTCTTTGTTGCTGTTGTTCAGTCGCGAAGTCGTGTCTAACTCTGTCACCCCATGTACTACAGCACTCCAGGTTTCTCTGTCCTCCACCATCTCCCAGAGTTTGCTCAAATTCATATCCACTAAGTCAGTGGTACTATGTAACCATCTCATTCTCTGCTGCCCTCTCCTCCTCTTGCCTTCAGTCTTTCTCAACATCAGGGTCTTTTCCAATGATGCTCTTTGCATCAGGTGGCCAAAGAATTGGAGTTTCAATTTCAGCATCAGTCCTTCCAATGAATATTCGGGGTTGATTTCCTTTGAGATTGACTGGTTTGATCTTGCAGTCCAAGAGACAAGGGTCTTCTCCAGCACCACACTTTGAAGGTATCAATTCTTTGGCACTCAACCTCTTAGACTGATATAATTGCTATTCTGTTAAGCTTGTTTAGCAGCATTTCTCAAGGTAAGTTCTTCAAAGCAGGATTCCCTTGAATACCGTATTATTTTCCTGGGGCTGCCATAACAAAGTACCACAAGCTGAGTGGTCTAAGCAACAAATATTTATTCTCTCATAGTTCTGGAGGCTAGAAATCTGAGATGGAGGTGTCACCGGGCCACAGTCCCTCTGAAGGCTGGGATTTCTTCAGGCCTGGAAGAAGAAAACTAGTTTCAGGGGCACACTGCCCTCTGATAGCCCCAAATGCTCAAAGTATAAAAGTAGTTTCAGGCTTCAAAGAAGATTTCTTCCAGGCCTTTCTCCTAGCTTCTGGTAGTTTTTTGGCTTGCAGCAGTATAACTCTAATATTCATATGGCATTCTCCCTATATGTGTGTGTCTCTGTTTATATGTCCAAATTGCTCCCTTTTATAATGACTGTAGTCATATTGGAATAGGGGCCCAGCCTACTCCAGTACAACCTCATCTTAAATTAATTGCATCTTCAATGACCCTATTTTCAAATAAGGTCACATTCCAAGGTGCTGGGAATTAGGGCTTCCAGACTGAATGTTTGTGTCTTCCCAAAATTCAAAGGTCAAAACCTCTTCCCCAAAGTGATGGTCTTAGGAGGTGGGGGCTTCAGGAGGTGACTAGATCATGAGGGTAGAGTACTCAAAAGTGGGTTAGTATTAGTGACCTTATAAAAGAGCCCCCAGAGATCTGCTTTGCCTCTTCCACCATGTAAGCACAGTGAGAAGACAGCCATCTATAACTAGGAAGTTCATCCTCACCAGACACGGAATCTGCCAGTACCTTGGTCTTGAACTCTCCAGACTGCAGAACTATGAAACACAAATCTTGACTATGCCACCAAATCTATGGTATGATTCTTACAAAATCATGATGCTGCCAGATTCCAGTCTCAGGAGCAAAGGGGTTGGGGACTGGCTCTGACTTTCCGTCTCGAAAAGTGGTTTGATGAACACAGTTTACTGTCAGGCCCAGTGGTTTTCAGAACTGTTAACAGGACGTGTAAGGGGCATGTCCTGTTAGTTTGGTCTGTTCTCGCAGACAAAACTAAAACAGTGCCTCAGTATATGAATTTAGGGAAACACATTTCAACCCCTAAATATTCCCCCCAAGTAGGGTTCTGAGGCTAAAATAACTGGGAAATTTTGTCAACTCTATCAACTGTTTACAATCACAAGGCATGTCAACCTCTTAAAAATACTGAGCCATGGGCTTCCCTGGTGGCTCAGGGATAAAGAATCTGCTGGCCAATGCAGGAGACACGAGTTCAATCCCTGGTCTTGGAAGATCCCACATGCCATGGAGCAACTAAGCCCATGTACCACAACTATTGAACCCGTGTTATAGCCCCTGCTTCACAACAAGAGAAGCCCAAGCCCCACAACTAGAGAGTAGACCCCACTCATAGCAACCAGAGAAAAGCCCACGCAGCAACGAAGACCCAGCACAGCCAAAATAAATAAATAAATATGTGTGTCTCTGTACAATAGACAAGAACTGTACTGTAAGAAATCTTTGTAATACCCAGTGTTTCTCAAGTTTAGATGACTTGGGAAGCTATTTTCTTAAATGACTTTCATATATGTCCCACTAATATCCCCCAGAAGATGCAATTGGATTACAGGCAAAACCGCCCAAGGCGAAAACCAGCGTCATCATCTATAACAACTACAGAAACAAATTCCAGGGAAGGCAGCAAGCCTTGGGCAGTCAATAACCCTCTGGCCTCTTTCTGTCTCTTAGGGAGGAGCATGGGAATGTCACAAACTCCTGGACTTAGAAGCTTTCTGTGGCAGTTGGAAATGGCAACCTACTCCAGTACTCTTGCCTGGAAAATCCCATGGATGGAGGAGCCTGGTAGGCTACAATCCATGGGGTCGCAAAGAGTTGGACACGACTGAGTGACTTCACATTCATTCATTCATTCATTCATGGTAGACTCAGTATCAGGTGGCCAAACGGGATGCCACTATGAAAGGTGGAGGGGAAAACATAATGCTGACATTCTGCCAAAATTCTGTAAATGAGACCATGCACTTGAGTGCACAGGTGATTGCTGATAATTGGCAGTACAGGAAGATCTGGTAGGAAACTAGAGAGCAATGTTGGCCGTTTTCAAAAACTAGAGAGCAAGGTAGCAACTGTTTTCTGAGTAGGGAGGAAAAGGGAGTCAGTGGGGACTAGTACCAGAACTGCCCTCTCCTCTGGCCATAATCAGATCCACAGTCAGCTTCCTGGAGCAGGTGCTCAGCGGGCCCGGGGCCCCAGGCACACGAGGGCCAAGCTCCCTGACCTCCCTGGCAGGGCAGCTGCAGCGCTATGGTTGGTTGTTCTGCTAATCCCACCCTGTGCATCCTCCTGCTAGACAGGAGCAGGAGAAAAGTCACGAGGCAGGGACTGATGTGCCTTCCTTTTCAAGCAGATGCTGCTTTATTGGACACCTGACTTTGTGATTAACTTTGGCTTATTTTTGCCATATGCCTTTCCCAAAGCCGCTTTAGTTCCCGGTGCAAGCTGAGCCCTTGCGATTTCATTAATCCAGTACTGCCTCTGCTGTCCACAACTGGCTCACCGCTGGGTCTGCAATTGGCATTTTGCTTGCCTCCTTTGGCCTGGCTAGAACAATTGCTGGCCTATTTGTCTCAATAGGCTCATTATCGATTTAGCCCATAGACTCATATCAGACACTGCAGAGCCACTGTCTTTATTCGGAGCTGAAAGAAAAATATGCTAAAGATGACAACACCTGTGGTGTCTTTTTCACCCTGATTTGGAAAGGGGAGACATGAACAATTGTAATGCACAGAGGAGGAAGACAGCCAACCAGGGGCGTTTCATTGGAAAGCAAAATAGCCTCTGATATGTGAACATGTGGGAAGTGACACTCGAATTTTGATGAGAAACAAATACTGAATAAAACATTTGGAAACAGATGGGGGAAGAACATGGAGCCCACTTTTTAAAGAAAACCCACTCAACTGAATTCACATAAAAGGCGATGTGATCTGGTAATAAAAAGGCAATTGGCATCCGCTGGTTAAAAATGTGGCTTCGAAAGCAAACTTCCAGGACTTTCAATTGTGACCTCTGAATCCCAAACATGGGCCTTTATCCATATGAAACAATTGCTTGTCAGGTGAAAGATTAGCTGAAAAGGAAGATCAGAGATTGACACATTCACACGATGCTAGTATCATGAAACCCAATCAAGTGGGTTCAGGGAGAGAAACCTGAGCTCCTATTTGGTCATTATTTGAAGCTGTAGAAGAAGATCCATTGTCTTCCCTATTCCCACATCCCAAAAGATTCAGATACACACACATACACACAGGCACACACACACACACAAACAGCTGGAATATCTGCTTCCCCATTTAGGAACAGACCTGTATTTGCAACCTGCTCGCCAAGGGCATACATGTTTACCAGCCTACCCCATCCATTCTATCTTAAGGGAGGACATGGAACAAAATAAAAGTGAACATATTGGAGAAAACTGTGGGAAAATATGACTTGGTTCTCCTAGTGAGAAATGGAAACCCAACAAGACTTTTGGATAAAATGCAGTTGTTCTTCAGTCAGCAGTACATTGTAAATTCTTCCTTGGAAACCAAATGGAAGGACTGCAGAAAGCTTTGAGATCAGGAAAGAAAACGAAACACAGTGGGTGGTTAGTGATTCCCCACAAGTGGTCTGGGAAGTTCTTTAAAACCGCATCATTACAACAGGCTCCCTGCAGGCCTTTTTCTAAGCAATTCCTTCTAAATGCCCTCAGAGTGCAAATATGTTATAAGTTCAAGGAAGAATGAATTTCTGAGATGGAATATGCAACCTCATTGGGATCTGTTGAACCAGAGGGTGCTGTGGGAGGGCATTTTGATGCTAGAATTAGAATTGGTATAAGAGATAGATTGCTACAGAGTGGGAATACAACCCTGTTTTGGCAAAGCTTGTAATATTTTGCAGTTTTCACAAGCCAAGAAAAAAACTCGTAACATTTAATTTGCAGCAGTGTTGCTCTCTTTCCCACCTCAAAGATGCCCATTTGTTGTTTCCACTAATAAATCATTCTAACAATAGAGAAGCCCTGAGATGGTGACTTTCTATTCAAATGCACTTTATTGTCATTGAGACTAATATAAGATGTGTCCTTCAATGCCTTTCAGAATGGTTTCCTCTAACCCAATGTTCTTGATCTTGGCTGAATATTGGTATGACCTCAGAAACTTTTAAAACTGTTAATTCCTGGACCCTCCCTCCCCAGAAATTCTAATTCACACCTAATCTGGGATGCAGCATGTCACTGGAATTTTTAAAAACTATATGTATATAAGCTTCTAGGTGGGATTTAGTGGAATAGGGGATTCTACTGAATTGTAATTTCCTGAGTCTCTGGGAAAAATCTAGTTGCTTGTGAGGGCTTTGAAAGAAGATCCATCTATACTTTCCTCCCAGCTTCTGGTGATTTACTGGCATTTGTCAGATGGCCAATTGTTCCTCCAAGCCAGTGTTCTTGGCTTGTAGATGAATCACCCTCATCTCTGCCTTCATCTTCACATGGCATTCTTGCTGTATGTGTGTTTGTTTCTGTGTTTAAATTTTCCCTTTTTACAAGGACCCAAGGAGATACCCTGGTGGTTCAGTGGTAAAGAACCTGCCCACAACGCAGGAGACGTGAGTTTGCTCCCTGAGTCAAGAAGATCCCCCAGAGAAGGAAATGGTAACCCACTCCATTGTCCTTGCCTGGGAAATCCCATGAACAGAGGAACCTCATGGGCTACAGGCCATGGGGTTGCAAAAGAGTCAGACATGACTTAGTGACTAAATAACTAAACAACAATAACAACAAGGACTTAATCAAATTGGATCAGGGCCCACCCTAATCTTCTCTTCTTTTTTTATTTTATTTTTTTTATTGGAGGATAACTGCTTTATAATATTGTGTTTGTTTCTGCCACAAATCAACATGGATCAGCCACAAGTATACATGTATCTCCTTAACTTGATAATTTACAAAAAACCTACTTCCAGATAAAGGCACATCCAAAGAAACTGGGGATTCAGACTTAAACATATTTGGTGGTGGGAGGACATATGTTAACCCATAACATAAATATATAAAAAATGTATGATAATGACAAATGCTAAATAAAGAAAAGTGGTTACCTCAGGGAAAAGGGGGGAATGTGTATTCAGGAAGGGGTTAACAGAGAATTCAACTGCTGTGGGAATATTTTATTCCTTAAATTGACCATGAATGCACAACTGTTCTATTATTCTTTGTAATTCTTTTGATGTCTACTTTGTGATAATTGTAAAATATGCATACCATGACAACTGAAATACCTTTCTTCTTCTTAATGTAGGTCTTCAAATTACCTTGGAAAATCTATGAGGGCAGAACACCTGTATTACAAGCCTAGCACAATGCTTGGTGCGTAGTAGGCATTCAGTAAATCCCTGAATTATTTAATGAGGGATATATTATGCTACTTGAAGATGAGTAAATTGAAGTGCAGTGGAGGAACCTGAGGTTATAACTGTATCAGTGGATGCTCAGCAAAGTCAGGGCTTTAATTCAAAGAAAGGGATACCCGTTCTTGGTAAGTAGAAGGAGAACTGAACACCCCAGAAATTCAAACAACAGTTTCATTTACTGTTGTCTTAGGATGCTCAACAGTTAATGAGGCAGAGACACTCAGATGTTAACAGGTCTCAGCATCTTTAATGAGTTTAGAGACCAAGTCGTTAACGTGTGAGATCCATGGCCTGCCAGTATATGAGTCTGGCCTGGATGTAGGTGGATAGCCTTGAAGAATTACAGTGATTATCTCTTCCTTATGGCAAAAGCATATAAATAATGAGCTGAAAGGATCAAGAAGGAAAAATGTGTAAGACACAGCATGTCTCTGAGGATACAAATACCTAGTAAGTCTGCCCATATTCCAAACTGTTTCCCCTTCATTTGAGAATTGTCTCTTGGTCCGCAGAAATGCATCCTGCCATCAAGTTGATATTACATGTCCCCACCCATCTCGTTATGGTTTATTAGACCAGGGGTAAGCACTGGACCAAAGTTCACCATTTAGATGGGGTATAAAACTGGGATTGATGGCAGTGGTCAGTCTCTGCAGCTGAACAAAATAGTAACATGCTAATTTGGGTGCTGTGGGGTGGCCACATCCCATCTGATGGACCAGAATCCATCAGAAGAGGGTCTACAGAGAAAGACAGAGCTAGGGAGACAGACTCAGCGAGAGAGAGAGGGAGAAAGCCAGTGAATCCTGAGACACAGAGGAAAGGGATAAAAAAGGAAGACAGCAGAAGACTTATTTCAGATCCTTCCCGAGGTCACTTGTCCTTGGCTTCCGTGCCAGATCCCTGTATACAGACCTAAAATAAACGTCCATTTTATTCAAGTGAGGTTGTTAGTTCCTGCTACTTCTAACCAAAGAGACCCGACTAACAGAGCTTGGCAGATGGCGGGGACGAAGCGCAAAAGAGAAGGGGATAAATTTCTCAGCCTAACAGGAGGCAGGCATGAGGCACCCAGTCCCGCTTTCCCAGCCTCGCCCACCTGCTACCTTTCCATCCCACTCAGCAGACAAATTTCCATTTTTTGGAAACCATAATGGGAAACAAATGAAAGAAACAAAACCTTCTAAATTATTATCACAAGCCAAATGGAGCTGGCCAGCGTCCAGCTACCCACTCAGCCACCCTCGAGCAGCTGTCTCTAACGGCTAAATGGAAACAGCCCAGCCAATAGGAACTCAGCATGGGGAGCAGGGCGGAGCCTATCCCAGCTCCAAGGGGCGGGACACTGGGGTGGGCTTGGGAGTAGGAAGGGGCTCCAGGACTGAGAAGTTAGTGACTGATGCAAGAACTGGAGAGAAGAGCGAGTAGACAGGGCCACCAGACATCTTCCTTAAGCTCTTTAAGGGCCACGTGAGTCACTATCAGATGAGTCTGCAGCCAAAAAGTAAAAGAAAAGAATTCAGACTCATTTATTGAAATGTTTCCAGGTCTATCAGTTGCCCCACATGGGCAACAGACATATATTAGATGAACAGCATCACCTTTAAGGAGGTAGGCAGAACTCAGAAACCAAGTGTTATTCAACTTTGTGTCACTGGTAATCAGCCCGGTGCCTAATTTAGAGTTGGCTCTTGAAACAGGCTTGGAGAAATTAATTCAATTGGATTGAGTGTGCTCAAGATTATTAGTATCAGTTCTGATTGATCAAGCTGGAAATATCCTCTTGGTTAGTGCAGTCAGAAGAAGGCCTAATACCAACACATATAACCAGTGATTCTGCCCCCAAGGGAGAAAATCAGAAAGGTGCTTTTCTACCAAATAAGTTCAAGACAAGATCTCCTACAATGTAGCATAATCAGGAAGACAAAGCATAGAAAGAGGGACTAAAGCATCCAGACTATAAGGACAGAGTTTCGGCTCTAAGCTAAGGCAGAGAGTGAAGCACTCTTCACTGAGCTAGTCTGGTTTCTCTGCAGTGCAACCCACCCACATTCCCTCACCCAATGCCAACACTCTATCAGCATCAAACACTTTCATCATTTAATCAAGGGAGCTTAAGAATGCCCCAGGCTTCCCAGGTGGCTCAGTGGTAAAAAATCTGCCTGCCAATGCAGGAGACTCGGGTTCGATCCCTAGGTCAGAAAGATCCCTTGGAGAAGGAAATGGCAACCCACTCCAGTATTCTTGCCTGGGAAATCCTACGGACAGAGAAGCCTGGCGGGCTATAGATCAAAGGGTCGCAAAGAGCCAGACAGACACAATTGAAGCAACTAAACAGCAACAGCGTGAGTGTCCCAGAGGGGTTGAAAAATGGAGGAATGTCCACTTGGGCAGTAGATGGAACTAAACAAAGCCTCACTTCTGGGGCACAACTCACTAACAGGTGTGCCAGAAGCCATTACTAAATCACTCCACCAGGCATCAGGGACACCATGAAGAACTTACGTGGGTTCTTAGCTCAGATGTGGGTAGTGCCTCTCATCATGCTGGTGGGTGGTCTGCGGGCTTGGTCTGGCTTCCACAAGCCGCACCCTACCATGGCTCAGTAACCTTCTGCTGCTGACTTTGTATCCTTCTCTGTGTTTCCCTTAGACGGTCCCCCACCCCTGCTCCTTCTCCAAATGCATGCCCCATCCTACCACCTACTTCCCTTCAGGTCTCAAATTCTAAAAGCTTTACATATATTAGCTTAGCATTTGCATCATTTTGAGGCCCTGGAAGTAATTCATCTGAATCTTTTTGTTTCCCTTTCCAGTGTGATATTCTGGCACAGTCTTTAGGTCCTGCATGCTTGAGGGCTACCTTTGTGATTCTCAAAGGCTCTCCTTTCATAATGAACATCTTCTAGCTTAAAAGTTTCACCTTTCAAAACTTATTTCTACTGTGGGCTCCAATAGCCTATAATGAAAGTCAGAAAGCCTCCACTTGACTTTTTCCTCTTTGCATTTCTGAGGCAACAATTCTCATTCTTTTCAAGGCAGAGTGGATGCCTCCAAAAGGCTAAGGAACACATCAATCATCTTCAAGGAAGTGTGGAGGACAAAAGGGCACATTTCTTGCCATTATTTTCATGTATCATCTTAGCAAGAATCAGCTGGCCAGCACTTTGCAGTCTTTTGGAGGAAGAAAACTTGATAATATTATTTCTAAAGATTGTATCTAACAGCAGCTAAAAGCAGGGTTCTAAATAGGGAAGTTAAAAGCTGATAGTTCTTTCTCAAGTTTTATAGCAAAGAACTGAAGTGCCTGAATTCTGACCCCCAGCTAAGCTTCTAATAGATAGAGGCCCAGTAGAGGCCCCAGGAAATGCAAACTTGCCACTAGCTAGGCTTTTGCTCCACTTTTCTTTCAGGCCTTCCCCGGGTGAACTGAGCTAGCATTTGTGAGACTTGCAAGAATGCTTTAACCTTTCGGGCTAAAATCAGGGCTACAGACAGACTGCCCTCCCACTTTCCCCTTGGGGCCCACCTTTGACTTTTCACATGATGATGAACTTCATAACTCAGGGGTCTCCTGAGGTCAGTGCTATATGAGATAGAAGGAAGAATGAAAAGGAGAAAAAGAGAAGCAAGAAAAAAATGGGAGAAGGCAACTCTTTAACCCTCTCCTCTCCTCTCCTCCAATTCAGTTACATTCCTATAAGAGAAATCCCACTGCATGTAACTCAAAGATTCTACATTGTCATTTATCCTTTCTCAAGATTTGTACTGTCCAATATGGTAGTCACAGGTGAATATTTAAATTTTAACTAATTAGGATGACATAAAATGAAAGATTCGGTTTCTCAGTCACACTAGACACATTTTGAAGGATCAAGAGCCACTTTAGTATAACTAAAGGATACTCTTTAGACAGTGCAAATACAGAACATTTCCACTATTGCAGAAGTAGGCAGCTGTAAATCTAGACAATGGAGAGAGAGGAGGAGGGCTTGGAGTTCTTAGAGTTTAGGAAGTGTGACCAGTAAAGGTGACATCACAAAGTGGATTCAGAAATGTATGGTGGTCATGGTAATAGCATTTATTAAGTATCTACTCAGGTGGATATTGGAATTATTCTCACTTCACAAAAGGAACAGGAAGATTACAAAATGTGCTCAAGCTTACATAGCTGTCAGGCAGGGAGACAACTTTGGATACAGACAGAGAATGGGTAGAGAGTCCACTCTCTCAACCACAATGTAGGATATAGAAAAGGTTCTTCTTTCATAGAACCTGAAAGAAGAGTTCCTCACTCCAGACAGATGGAGCCTAATAAAGAAATGTTTGAAAAATGAGTAGGACTGTGCTTTTGCAGACACTGGCTATAGCTTTCCATCAGCTACTCAGAGGGAAGAAATGGGGCATCAGTATCAGAGCTTAACTGTGCATCATTTGTGTGTATATTTGCAGATGTTGGTGGAGTGTAAAATACATGTTCATTATTATTCCATGATCTCAAATAATCCTTTAGCTGTTATCCTAATCTTCTCAGGTTATAGGCTCCATGGAGGAGGGGATCATGTCTGTCTTTCCTATGACTGTGTCACCAATATTTAACACAGAGATTTTAGTAGTATCCCAATATATATTTTTTGCCTGAAAAATGAAGAGATAAATAAAAATAATCTCTCCAAGGTTTGTTATACATAGATAAGTGGACTGGTGGGAGCTCCATAATCATTGAAGTCAGGATAAAGAATCATTCACATATTTTGATGGCACAGATACTCCCTTTTTAGAATGTCTCTCCTATGTAATGGGCAATTGTTGGTTTTGCACTCAGCTTGAATTCTCTCATCCTGAGGTACAGTACCCCAATTTTCAAACTGAGGAATGGCTCCTTCCTATTGTGTGCAGTCTTGGAGTACTGTCAGTCAAGGTGACCTGCTCTTCTCTAGCCATGCGGCAAGTCAAGGTGGACCAATCCAGCTTCCCCTCCAGACTGAGACATCCAAGTACAGTAGCACAGAAACAGCCAGCCAGCTGCAACAGATTTACCCCAGCTGCAATAGCCTCAAGACTGTCCCTTGTTTCCTGAACCCAGATCCCTGGAAATCTCTGATTTCTTCCTGTTCTGAACATAATTTCTCAGCTATTCTTACAGTTTTGTGAGTATCCTGCATCCTTGCCAAACAAAACAAAGGAAAACAAAAGTGTTTTTTATTAAGTTAGCAACGTTAGTTCTGCTTTCTTTAAACCAAAGTAGGCAACCAGTACATCTAAGGTTTTTCCCTATTTGCCTCTGCTTAGCATCTCATGACCATCATACCAGCCAGGGCTAGCTACATCACTTGTGAGCCCCATGCAAAATGAAATTGTGGGGCTCCTTATCCAAAACAGGGAAAAGTGTCATTAAAGTTATTTAAATATAAGCTTTTCCTTTCTTCTGTGGTCTATCAACTAATCATGGAGTTTGTTTGTTTTTTTAATTTAATGTTGTTCTAAGTGAACTTCCAAATGTTCAAGCTGGTTTTAGAAAAGGCAGAGGAACCAGAGACCAAATTGCTAACATCAGCTGGATCATCGAAAAAGCAAGAGAGCTGCAGAAATACATCTATTTCTGCTTTATTGACTATGCCAAAGCCTTTGATGTGTGGATCACAATAAACTGTGGACAATTCTGAAAGAGATGGGAATACCAGACCACCTGACCTGCCTCTTGAGAAACCTGTATGCAGGTCAGGAAGCAACAGTTAGAACTGGACATGGAGCAACAGAGTGGTTCCAAATAGGAACAGGAGTATGTTAAGGCTGTATATTGTCACCCTGCTTATTTAACTTATATGCAGAGTACATCATGAGAAACTCTGGGCCAGATGAAACATAAGCTGGAATCAAGATTGCCGGGAGAAATATCAACAACCTCACATATGCAGATGATACCACCCTTGTGGCAGAAAGTGAAGAAGAACTAAAGAGCTTCTTGATGAAATTCAAAGAGGAGAGTGAAAAAGTTGGCTTGAAGCTCAGCGTTCAGAAAACTAAGATCATGGCATCCAGTCCCATCACTTCATGGGAAATAGATGGGGAGACAGTGGAAACAGTGTCAGACTTTATGTTTTTGGGCTCCAAAATCACTGCAGATGGTGATTGCAGCCATGAAATTAAAAGACACTTACTCCTTGGAAGGAAAGTTACGATCAACCTAGACAGCATATTAAAAAGCAGAGACATTACTTTGCCAACAAAGGTCCATCTAGTCAGTCCATGGGGTTGCAAAGAGTCGGACACAACTGAGCGACTGAAATGAAGTAAAAAAGAAATTAAAATTGAAATTATTATGAATTTTACTGTTTATATTTACATTGTGCAATGTTTGTTTCAAATGCAAATATCAAAGCATTTAACTGATAGATAAAATCACCAGAATTACACAGTTCATATTTTGTAGCTCATACATATGTGTTTTGTTGTTCCAGGAGAATAAAAACACTGCACAAAACTAACCCAACTGGTTTTATGTCACTTTTCGGTACATGCACATTCCACCTTTGACTTACTCATGAGTGAGGAAGGACCAAAAGGAGTAAGAATTACAGGAACCTTCCTTTTATTAATAATTTTCAACGTATGTTTCAAGGAAGCAACACAAGGGAGAAAGGATCTGATAATCTTCCTTGGTCATTCATGTTTCTTAGAAATCACTGCCTTCTTCCTGTATGCAAAGCAAGTTCTGGTTAGCATGGAAAGCATGGCCCCCTGGAGGCTGTCAGCACTGAGTCAGACAGGTACCACCTGATACTACCTTCATGAGAGTCAGTGAATTCCCACATTGTGAATCCACCAGATTCTGTGCCCTTGGGGCACTGGAAAGGCTATATGCAAATGAGGTGACAAAGAATAGTAGTGAGCATGCATATTGCTGGAGAAGGAAATGGCAACCCACTCTAGTGTTCTTGCATAGGAAATCCCGTGGACGGAGGAGCTGGTGGGTGCAGTCCATGGGGTCGCAGGGAGTTAGACGTGACTGAGCGACTGAGAAAGCCCATTGCTTGTATCTGCTCCATTATCCCATTGGACTATAAAATACAAGTTAAAGGATAAGAATTTTAAGAATTGTACCAGGTGAAAAGGCTCACCCCTTGTGGACAGGGGCCCTTGTGTGACTGCACAGGTCAGATGCCATGAAGCTGACCCTGACACTATGAGAACTTGCATTTGGAGCAAGAGCTGTCAAACAGCCTACCCTCCCATAAGCTTCAGCCCTGAAGTCTGCCTAGCCTGCAGACTTTCCATTACAAGGAGGTATCTCTGTATAATGCTCACCTCAGTGTCCTTTCTATAGGACTCTGGAAGTATAAGAGGAGGTAGAGTTTCAAATAATAATTTTATACTTTCCTACAGAGGTGCATTTCAAAGAAGCCTCTATAACCATACTTAATAAAAAGGCAAGAAGAAAAATCTCTGAATATTCTGCTACTTCCTGCAACTGCAAATGAAGTGAGATTTTTACAAAGCAGGAGAGTATCCAGTAGTGACCCCCTACTAGAAAAGATGCAAATATTGCTGAAAACATCCTCAGAGAGAAGCCTGGACAGTGACCCTCCTTGTTCCCAAAGCCCCAGTTCTGCATTCCTGTTGTTTCAGTTCTGATATGATGACACTGGAGCCCTGGAATTACAACAATTTTGAATTGGAAGCAACCTTTGAAGTCGTCAGACCCAATTCACTTTACAGATGAGATTAGATGACTTCCTGAGGTCACAGCACTAGTAAGTAGCAGTACCAGCCACAGATCTTAATTTCTAACTTGTATCTCTATATTCAGCCACAACATTCTTTCCCCTAAATACAAAAACAAAGGATATGCTGATGATTCTAATTACATGATGTTTTTTAAATAACAAACTTGCAGAAGTCGGGAGGGGGTTTAACTTATATGCAGAGTACATCATGAGAAACACTGGGCTGGAAGAAGCACAAGCTGGAATCAAAATTGCTGGGAGAAATATCAATAACCTCAGATATGCAGATGACACCACCCTTATGTAGAAGGTGAAGAGGAACTAAAAAGCCTCTTGATGAAAGTGAAAGAGGAGAGTGAAAAATTTGGCTTAAAACTCAACATTCAGAAAACTAAGATCATGACATCTGGTCCCATCACTTCATGGCAAATAGATGGGGAAGCAGTGGCTGACTTTTTCTGGCGGGCTCCAAAATCACTGCAGATGGTGATTGCAGCCATGAAATTAAAAGACGTTTACTCCTTTAAAGGAAAGTTATGGCTAACCTAGACAGCATATTGAAAAGCAGAGACATTATTTTGCCAACAAAAGTCCGTCTAGTCAAGGCTATGGTTTTTCCAGTGGTCATGTATGGATGTGAGAGTTGGACTGTGAAGAAAGCTGAGCACCGAAAAATTGATGCTTTTGAACTGTGGTGTTGGAGAAGACTCTTGAGAGACACTTGGACTGCAAGGAGATCCTACCAGTCCATCCTAAAGGAATTCAGTCCTGGGTGTTCATTGGAAGGACTGATGCTGAAGCTGAAACTCCAGTACTTTGGCCACCTCATGAGAAGAATTGACTCATTGGAAAAGACCCTGATGCTGGGAGGGATTGGGGGCAGGAGGAGAAGGGGACGATGGGATGAGATGGCTGGATGGCATCACCGACTCGATGGACATGAGTTTGAGTAAACTCCAGGAGTTGGTGATGGACAGGGAGGCCTGGCATGCTGCGGTTCATGGGATAACAAAGAGATGGACACAACTGAGTGACTGAACTGAACTGAACTGAACAGAAATGGGGAGTAGATTAGTGATTGCCAGGGGTTACAGAAAGGAGAGTGGAGGAAGAGGGTATGGCTGTGACAAGAAAGTTTGGGATTTTTGTCAGACCTCTGTCTTGACTATGTCAATATCAATGGTCTGCTAATGATGTACCATAGTTATAAGAAGAGCTCTTTGGGGGAAACCGGGAAAAATTTACACAGGGTCTCTTTGTTTTACTTTTATAACTGCACATCAGCCTACAATCATTTCAAAGCAAAACGTTTAATTTAAAAACTAAAGAGAGCTTCCCTGGTGGCTCAGTGGAAAATAATCCAGAGACGCAGGTTTGATCTCTGATCTGGGAAGATCCCATATGTGGGGCACCCATGCCCCTGAGCCATAACTACTGAGCCCATGCTCTAGAGCCCAGGAGCCGCAATTACTGAGCCCATACGCCACAACTGCTGGTAACTGCTGAAACCCACATGCTCTAGAGCCCAAGCCCACAACAAGAGAGGCCACCGCAATTAGAAGCCCACGGAACACAGCTAGAGAGCAGTCCCCACTCTCCACAACTACAGGAAAGCCCGCATAGCAGCAGAGACCCAGCACAGCCAAAAACAAGTCTAAAAATTATTTTCCAAAATAAATTAAAAAATAAAGAGGATATTTGAAGTTTAACTTCAATCATTTAAGCTGAATAATAAAGGAGTCAAATACTAAATTGATAATCATTGAAACATTGAAATGAACCTTATTCTCTAACATAAGTGACATGAAGGTATGCCCAAGCCAGCACAGGAATATGCTATTCCTGTCTTTTCATAATTATTTTCTTAATTTTAGCAAGCCTTGCTCTTCAAAGATTTTCTGTCATAGGCTCTTGGTCACCACTCTTCAAAAAACACCAGAAGTCACTGGTCCAGTATACACACAATGGACATGATATTGATACCATTGGTAGCTAAAAAATATTTATGTTGTTTAGAACTCAGAGAGATTACAAACATCATGTTGTACCTCTAGATGCTGTTGCTTCATCTCTTCAGGATGTCTCAATTAAGGGAAGAGAAATCTTTAAAATAATGTCCATTGAACAAAAAATTGCCTAGCAAAGATTATTGAGGCCATGGGAGGCTGTTAGAGCCCATCCCAAAAGAACTAAGAAATACTAGAGTGCTCCAAATTCATCAGCCTCATCTCAAATGCTACAAATTGCTAAATGATGGTCTCAACTCAGCCTTCTGTCCTAACTACCATTAGAGAAGAATTATACAATATTGTCAAAATGGCTATACTACCCAAAGCAATCTATAGATTCAATGCAATCCCTATCAAACTACCAACAGTATCTTTCACAGAACTAGAACAAATAATTTCACAATTTGTATGGAAATACAAAAAACCTCGAGTAGCCAAAGTAACCTTGAGAAAGAAGAATGGAACTGGAGGAATCAACCTGCCTGACTTCAGACTATACTACAAAGCCACAGTCATCAAGACAGTATGGTACTGGCACAAAGACAGAAATATAGATCAATGGAACAGAATAGAAAGCCCAGAGATAAATCCACGAACCTATGGTCACCTTATCTTCGACAAAGGAGGCAAGGATATACAATGGAAAAAAGACAACCTCTTTAACAAGTGGTGCTGGGAAAACTGGTCAACCACCTGTAAAAGAATGAAACTAGAACACTTTCTAACACCATACACAAAAATAAACTCAAAATGGATTAAAGATCTAAATGTAAGACCAGAAACTATAAAACTCCTAGAGGAGAAAATAGGCAAAACACTCTCCGACATAAATCACAGCAGATTTATGACCCACCTCCCAGAATTTTAGAAACAAAAGCAAAAATAAACAAATGGGACCTAATGAAACTTAAAAGCTTTTGCACAACAAAGGAAACTATAAGCAAGGTGAAAGGACAGCCCTCAGATTGGGAGAAAATAATAGCAAACGAAGCAACAGACAAAGGAATAATCTCAAAAATATACAAGCAACTCCTCCAGCTCAACTCCAGAAAAATAAATGACCCAATCAAAAAATGGGCCAAAGAACTAAACAGACGTTTCTCCAAGGAAGACATACAGATGGCACAAAAACACATGAAAAGATGCTCAACATCACTCATTATCAGAGAAATGCAAATCAAAACCACAATGAGGTACCATTACACACCAGTCAGGATGGCTGCTATCCAAAAGTCTACAAGCAATAAATGCTGGAGAGGGTGTGGAGAAAAGGGAACCCTCTTACACTGTTGGTGGGAATGCAAACTAGTACAGCCGCTATGGAAAACACTTTTAAAAATAAATCTTTTTTAAGATTTCTTAAAAAACTGGAAATAGGACTGCCATATGACCCAGCAATCCCACTTCTGGGCATACACACTGAGGAAACCATATCTGTAAGAGACACGTGCACCCCAATGTTCATCGCAGCACTGTTTATAATAGCCAGGACATGGAAGCAACCTAGATGCCCATCAGCAGATGAATGGATGAGGAAGCTGTGGTACATATGCACTATGGAATATTACTCAGCCATTCAAAAGAATTCATTTGAATCAGTTCTAATGAGATGGATGAAACTGGAGCCCATTATACAGAGCGAAGTAAGCCAGAAAGATAAAGACCTTTACAGTATACTAACACATATATATGGAATTTAGAAAGATGGTAACGATAACCCTATATGCAAAACAGAAAAAGAGACTCAGATGTATAGAACAGACTTGTGGACTCTGGGAGGAGGCGAGGGTGGGATGTTTCAAGAGAATAGCATCGAAACATGTATATTGTCTAGGGTGAAACAGATCACCAGCCCAGGTTGGATGCATGAGACAAGTGCTCGGACTTGGTGCACTGGGAAGACCCAGAGGGATCGGGTGGAGAGGGAGGTGGGAGGGGGGACCGGGATGGGGAATACATGTAAATCCATGGCTAATTCATTTCAATGTATGACAAAAACCACTGCAATGATGTAAAGTAATTAGCCTCCAGCTAATAAAAATAAATGGAAAAAAAAAAGAATTATTCATTCATTGGTCAGATAATATCCTTCCTAACAGGTGTTTTGGAATATAACTTTAAAGAAAGCAGGAAAGAGAAAAAGGATAAAGACATTAAAATTCACAATAGGAATAATAAATTAGCTTCAAAGGAAGTTCTAAACAGGAAAGCTCTTCGTTCTACAAAATTCCCAGTGGGTCCATGTTGATTACATTTCAAGGTAACGCTAAAACATGATCACTAAGAACTAGAATATATTCAAGGGTAGATGTGAATTGCCTTTTTAATAGACATGATTGCTTTGTTAATAATCATGAAACAGAAGTCATGTGTATTATTAGAATCCTTAGGAGTAAGAATACATAAAAAATATCAGTGCACTATTTTGGGCATTTATCCTGATTTTGACTTTAGTCCAATATTTGAAACAAAATAAATGTAGTTTGGCAAATCTGGACTTCTCATTCTCTTAAGGAAAAAAAAAATCATTTCCTTCTAAAAGGAAAAAGAAAAAAATGCTGTACTTATCCATTTATTCTTCTAAATAATAGTATTCTATGTGAGTGCTGTACTAGCTAGGTAGTGGGGATACGGCTGTGAGGAATAATTATAGCAGCCTAGTTTTGTCTAGTTTATAAAGGTAACAGGCACCATTAAAACAATCATTAAATCATGCAGTTTTTCTAACAGCCCTGTGAAGTAGGTATTACTGTCACCTTGCTATATAGCTCAGAAAACTGGACTTTCCCAAGGTTACAAAACTAACTGGTGAAGCTGGAATGTGAACACAGTAACCCTAGGTCCAAAGCCAAATACTTTTTTTTTTTTTAATTTTTTTCCATTTATTTTTATTAGTTGGAGGCTAATTACTTTACATCATTGCAGTGGTTTTTGTCATACATTGAAATGAATTAGCCATGGATTTACATGTATTCCCCATCCTGGTCCCCCCTCCCACCTCCCTCTCCACCCGATCTTTCTGGGTCTTCCCAGTGCACCAGGCCCGAGCACTTGTCTCATGCACCCAACCTGGGCTGGTGATCTGTACTCCATGGTGCTCAGCAGTAAAGAACTCGCTTGTCAACGCCGGAGACACAGGGTTCGATTTCTGGGTTGGGAAGATCCCCTGGAGAAGGAAATGGCAATCCACGCCAGTATTCTCGCCTGGGAATTCCCGTGGGCAGAGGAGCCTGGTGGGTTAGAGTCCATGGAGTCACATGACTTAGAGATTAAACAACAACACGAACTATGCCTTACGCGGAGATTGATAAAGCCCCATGGAGCTTTTCAGATTATCAGGAGAAACAGACATTAAACAAATGACTTAAAAGAATACTGAGAACTGGAAATGCAGGGTCTGGTGAGGGTAACCCAGGGGGCAGTGATCCTTTCCTATTTTCTCTCCCTGAGTGTTCTATTCCTCCTCCTCTCTCCAACACGCTTGCTGTGCTTCTGTGTCTTCTTTACTGAGCACGGAGCAGCCACTTGCCTTGCACTGGATCCTGGCTATCTTCAGCATGATGAGTATGGAAACATGTAAATTCTCCAGAAGAAAAATCATCTCCGGTTCATGGTAAAGAGCAAGGCTGAAAACGTGCTGGCAATCGAGTGTCAATTTCCCAGCTCCTTTCTGTGAGCATTTTTTTTAAAAGTGCTTGCTGTTAGTATTTTATATATCTAGCTGCTGATATTTCCACTGAAAATAATTTTATTAATGTGAGAATTCAAAAGGACAACGTGAAAGGAAAATTAACTATTTTTTTCATATTACAAAACCTTCATGTGGGAACTGATGCTGAAAGCTCAATCTTCTCTGCTCCTCAGGGCCCAGAAGCCTAATTAACACTGGCTCGCAATCAAGGCTATTATTCTAGTGGCTACTTCCTCCACAGGCCTGCCACCATGGCACTTCGGACCCTACTTCTTGTTTTCAAGTTCACATAATAGATCTTTTCTAGAATGTCTCTTTTACCTTTACAAGAATGAAAATGGTGGTATTAGCTGTGTCCCCCACTGCTTTTCTTTGCGATTCCTTTTTTTTTTTTCTTTTTTTTTATTCCTACGGTTCTCTCTGGAATGAAAGCACTTTTTCTATTTGGCAAAGGCTTCCTTTCACACTAGAAAAATTGGAGTTTGCTACTAAGTAAAGTGGAGGCCCTCTGACAGTAAAATGATTAGAAAGCACTTTGTTCAGAATTCTAACCCTCTGCCCCACTGTGAGCACCGGCTTACTCCCCAGAACACGTTCGAAGGGTCCTGCAGAGAAATAGAAGGACACAGACTTCAGAGTCAGCCAGATTTAATTTAGAATTCCAACTCCACCGCTTTCTACTTGTTTGACCTTGGGCAAGTTAGCTGAACCATGCAAGCCTCAGTTTCCTTATTTGTAAAATAGAGATAATAACATTTACTTTGCAGAGTTGGTTTCAAGATTCTATAAGAAAAGAACAGTGCCTACAGCAAAGCGAGTCTTTTCCTGGGAGAAGGGGGATCAAGATCAGGGTATAGAAGCATCATATAGAGAATTAAAGGATGACAGAAGAGGGACTTCTGTGATGTCCAGAGCTTAAGAATGCAGGGGACTGTAGTTTGATCCCTGTTCAAGGGATTAAGGTCCCACTTGCCCGTGAGCCACCACTGCTGAGCCAGTGCATCCCAATAAAAGGTTCTGTATGATGCCACGAAGATCCCACATGCCACAATTAAGTCCTGAGGCAGCCAAACAAATAAAAATAAAATAAATAACAAACAAGCAAATGGAGGCCAGAGAACAGTATTCAGAGCTGGGTCTGAGAATTAGCAACCGTGAGGAATGCACCCTGTCCAGGGTAGCATTCAGCAAGGACTTCAGCGTGGGATCCTCCAGGTAAGTGACATGTACGGTTCCCAGTCAGACAGACCTGGGTTAAGGCCAATCCTCACCACTTACTGGTATGTGTTCTCTCCTTCTCCTGTAATTGGGGAAATTAATTTTTGTTTCAAAACCTCATGATAAAGATTAAAATAGCTAATATTTGCGAAGTGTTTAGCCCAGTGCCTGGCACACAGTAAGCTCCCAATAAGTGATAGCTGTTTTTATTCATCTTGGTAGCCATTAGTTGTCAGTTTTACTTTAAGCACCTTTCTAAATTTTTCCAGGCCTTAATTTTCTCATCTGTAAAATAGGTGTAGTAGGAGGTACCTCATACAGCTATTGTTAGAACCCAGACAGACCATTTAAAAACAGATGGCAACACACTCGCCCCCTAGTGTGTAATCAGTACTAGTTTCCTCTCTTGACTGTTCAGCTAATTATAATGCTAGCTGAACATTACTCTCTCAACTTTCTGAACACATACCTCCATGAATGAATATTCTGTTACTTATACCTCTCATAGCTTCTCTGTTAGTATTTCTCTTCGGCTCTTTGAAACCTTGGTTTTTCCTGTCGTTTTTGGAACTGTTCTTGAGGGGAGATCCTTGCTGATTACCTAGGAGATATGTCTAAAGTTTTCCAGGAAGACACACTTTCCAAAACATGTCCCTACTAGGGATCCACCTTTTTTACCATTAGCAATTTATTTCATCATGTTCTTTGTAAAACAGAAAATCATATTTACACTTCAGCTGGAGTAAATGAAAACTTTCCTTCTTAATAAGAAAACTAAATATCTTGGAAGAGATTGAGAGACAAGGAAAATGAAGGATGTGGACACAGAAGATAAAGCTTTTAATGAGGCAGAGGGGAGGACCCTCAATAGTCACCATCCTCATATTTTTTACAGCACTTGAAGGGATGGTCCAAGGCTTTTGAAAACTAGCTTCTGTGCTTTCTCAATTCCTCCCCCACTCCCTCTTCTGTCTCCTTCTTTCCATCCCCCTCTCCTTCCTTCTTTTTCTGATTCACAGTTATTTTTGTCCACTTAAACAACTGTCCTTGCTTTCTCTTTTTCTATTCAGAGTGTTTTAAACTGTTTCCCATTTTCCCTTCTCCGTTTCAGATACTGTTTTTACTGCATTTGCAATCCATGTGCTGACACAGCACCATTCCCCTCCCTCCCTTTTCCCATTTATATCAAATACTGTGCAGAAAATTCATCCTGCTCAGTGTCAAATGCCAGATCCACTTTGGATATGCATTATTTTTGTTCAAGGTAGGCTTTATTCTGTCTTTCCCACAACCCTCACAACACAGACATACACACTCTCACACACACGTTCCCCATCATTACCTGACCAGTAAATCAAGAAACTGTCTGCTCTTTATACCCTTTAGAAATGTGAGGAAATATGAGATGGTGAAAGCTGGATCAGTCCAGAGTGAACTAGTGCCCAAAAGCTAGGAAGCATGGAAGCTTATCTTATCAGATTTCTTCCTTTTTTTTCTGTGAAACATATTGGCTTTTGAATGTGTAAAAGTGAATGAATAATTTGGTGAGAAACAGATCCCTGAGAAGATTTTCAAAGCCTTCAACTTCTCTTTAGGGCTGAATTTTCCTAAGAACATTCTTTCCTTCTGACAGTTGAAGAAATTCAGGTCCAGGGAAGAAGACTGGACTCACAATTGAGAGACACACAGCTGGAGGAAACACATATGCTCTTAGAAATCTTAAGTGAGTCTGCAGTCAGCAACGTACATTTGAGTGCCATGTACTCTGAATACAGAGATCACTGTTTACTCTGGTGGTAACTTTCAGTAGATCTATGACTAAAACAGCTGGAGAAACCCACCTGCAGCAATGCCCACACAGTCCGACCCCAAACAGGTACATTTTTAGGGATGCCAATAGCAAAATGCTTTGAACTATAATAATTGAGGTCCTATGCCTGTCTACACCCACTCCAGTCTCTCTGAAGGAAGGTTGTGTTTGTCTTACTTATTTTCTGAATCCTTGGTCCTCTAGCACAGTACCCATTGCATGTCTCCTATAAAGACTTTCTGAGGCAAATGGAACTGAGTGGATTTTAACTAAGCCATGCTTAGTGAGTGAAGTGCAAGATGAAGAAACTACTTTCAACCTATAGCAACAAACCTGTTATCACATTCCACAGTGTCATCCCAACCAGATTCGACACAGATCTAGGCTCAACTTAAAGACAGAGCCTGTGACCAGAGAGAGACTGCCTTTCTCCCAGGTTCTTGTTTGTTTTTTGTTTTTTTTCCCTCCTTTGGTAACAGTGCTATGCATGTTTCATTTATCTGGTTTGTTGCTTCACTGAATTGTGCATGCAATCCAGTAACACCAGACTGTGAGTTGAGAAGATCAATTTATATGCAACCAGAGAGATCTGGGGAAGCACTCATGTTGCACTGAAACCGTTTTGTCCTGGCAGGAGGCTATTAACAACAAGCTCATCACTCCCAGAAAGATTTACTTTTCTAAAACCACAAGACAGCCATTCATTAGAGCATCATTTTTCATAGAATCTTGGGGTGGGAATGAGGAATTCTGGTTTCCACTTCTGCCTCTTCTCACACTTGGCTTTGGCACCATAGACAGATCACTAAACCTCTCTAGACCTCCCCAGCTGCACCTTGAATTTGTGCTTTTATATATGTTATCTCATGTTTGTCTTCAATTCAGCTTTGTATGTTACATGTTGCTATGCTTGTTCTACAGGTTCAATAGCAAACGCTTGTTGAGCACTAAACTATGTGCCCTGTGCTGTTCTAGGTGCTGGAGATGATCAAACATATGGCCCCTAGACCTTTCATAGTAAGGCCACTGCCTAGAAATTTCTTCTAATGATGTTGTTCAGTCATTCAGTCATGTCCGACTCTGCAACCCCATGGACTGCAGCACTCCAAACTTCCCTGTCCTTCACCATCTCCCAGAGTTTGCTTAAACTCATGTCCATGGAGTTGGTGATGCCATCCAACCATCTCATCCGCTGTCATTCCCATCTTCTAATGATGGCAACTAGATAATTTAATTAACCCTCAAACTGAACACAACAAAAAAGAGAGATGAAATACAAAAAGTATCTCTTAAAAACACATGAAAACTAACAAAACCCCAAGAATAATGGGGCCACAGTCTAGGAGTTGCTGAGGATCCAGAGAAGCAAGTCCAGCATCCAAAGTTGTTTTGTGCTGGGCACACTTTCCTAGTGGGAAGGAAGAGCTGACAAACTATGTTGTACTTCTGGTGGCCTTGAAAAAAGATGGGAAAACAACCCCCAGGACCTGCCCATCTGGAGAATCTGACAATCCGCCTACATTAAGGTGGGACCCCAAAGGGCGACAGACTCAAGAGTAAAACAGAAATAAACAGACTCTTACATCTCAGGCATATGGCAACTAGTAGATCTAAGGAACCACAATCTTGAACTTACATTAACATTTTCTGAGATTAGTATTCCTCAAGCCCCTAGCAGAAGCCAGGAAAAATCCTTCTTGGAGAAAAGTGTCATTATCCTAGGCTCCATTTTTTTTAATTATAATGTCAAGTACAGAAATATAATTAGACAACTAGGAGACATAAGTCAACAAGAGTATCTTCTCTATACATAAAGAATTGATATGCTTGAAATAGATATAAATAATAAAGCAATATTTTATTCACTATATTTAAAGGAATAAAAAGCATGCTATAAACTCAGTTCAGTTCAGTTCAGTTGCTCAGTCATGTCTGACTCTGCGACCCCAGGAACTTCAGCACACCAGGCTTCCCTGTCCATCACCAACTCCCAGAGACTACTCAAACTCATGTCCATTGCATCAGTGATGCCATCAAACAATCTCATCTTCTGTTGTCCCCTTCTCCTCCCACCTTTAATCTTTCCCAGTATCAGGGTCTTTTCCACTGAGTTGGTTCTTCATATCAGGGGACAAAAGTGTTGAAATTTCAGCTTCAGCATCAGTCCTTCCAATGAATATTCAGGACTGATTTCTCTAGGATGGACTGGTTGGATCTCCTTGCTGACAAAGGGACTTTCAAGAGTCTTCTCCAACACCACAGTTCAAAAGCATCAATTCTTCAGCACTCAGCTTTCTTTGTATTCCAACTCTCAAATCTATACATGACTACTGGAAAAACCATAGCTTTGACTAGGAAGACATTTTTTGGCAAAGTAATGTCTCTGCTTTTTAATATGCTGTCTAGGTTGGTCATAGCTTTTCTTCCAAGGAGCAAGCGTCTTTTAACTTCATGGCTGTGGTCACCATCTGCAGTGATTTTGGAGCCCCCAAAAATAAAGTCTCTTACTGTTTTCATTGTTTCCCCATCTATTTGCCATGAAGTGATGGGACCAGATGCCATGATCTTAGTTTTCTGAATGTTGAATTTTAAGCCAACTTTTTCACTCTCCTCTTTCACTTTCATCAAGAGGCTCTTTAGTTCTTTACTTTCTGACATAAGGGTGGATGTCATCTGTGTATCTGAGGTTATTGATATTTCTCCTGGAAATCTTGATTCCAGGGTGTGCTTCATCCACCCTGGCATTTCACATGATGTACTCTGCATAAAAGTTAAATAAGCACAATGACAATAGACAGCCTTGATGTACTCCTTTCCCAATTTGGAACCCATCTGTTGTTCCATGTCCAGTTCTAACTGTTGCTTATTGACCTGCACACAGATTTCTCAGGAGGCAGGTCAGGTAGTCTGGTATTCCCATCTCTTGAAGAATTTTCCATAGTTTGCTGTGATCCACACAGTCAAAGACTTTGGTGTAGTCAATAAAGCAAAAGTAGATGTTTTTCTGGAATTCTCTAGCTTTTCTGATGATCCAGAGGATGTTGGCAATTTGATCTCTGGTTCCTCTTCCTTTTCTAAATCCAGCTTGAACATCTGGAAGTTCATGGTTCATGTACTATTGAAGACTGGCTTGGAGAATTTTGAACATTACTTTGCTAGCATGTGAGATGAGTGCAATTGTGCAGTAGTTTGAACATTCTTTGGCAGTGCCTTTCTTTGGGACTGGAATGAAAACTGACTTTTCCAGTTGTGTGGCCACTGCTGAGCTTTCCAAATGTGCTGGCATATTGAGTGCAGCACTTTCACAGCATTTTAGGATTTGAAATAGCTCAACTGGAATTTCGTCACCTCCACTAGCTTTGTTCGTAGTGATGCTTCCTAAGGCCCATTTGACTTCACATTCCAGGATGTCTGGCTCTAGTTGAGATTACACCATCGTGGTTACCTAGGTCATGAAGATCTTTCTTGTATAGTTCTTCTGTGTATTCTGTCACCTCTTCTTAATATCTTCTGCTTCTATTGGATCCATACCAGTCTGCCTTTTATTGTGCTCAACTTTGCATGAAATGTTCCCCTGGTATCTCTAATTTTCTTGAAGAGATCTCTAGTCTTTCCCATTCTATTGTTTTCCTCTATTTCTTTGCACTGATCACTGAGGAAGGCTTTCTTATCTCTCCTTGCTATTCTTTGGAACTCTGTGCTCAAATGGGTATATCTTTCCTTTTCTCCTTTGCCTTTTGCTTCTCTTCTTTCCTCAGCTGTTTGTAAGGCCTCCTTAGACAACCATCTTGCATTTTTGCATTTCTTTTTCTTGGAGATGATCTTGATCATGGCCTCCTTTACAGTGTTATGAACCTCCATCCATAGTTTTTCAGGCACTCTGTGTATCATATCTAATCCTTTGAATCTATCTGTCACTTCCACTGTATAATCATAAGGGATTTGATTTAGGTCAAACCTGAATGATCTAGTGAGTTTCCCTACTTTCTTCAATTTAAGTCTGGATTTTACAATAAGGAGTCCACGATCTGAGCCACAGTCAGCTCCTGGTCTTGTTTTTGCTGGCTGTATAGAGCTTATCCATTTTTGGCTGCAAAGAATGTAATCAATTTGATTTCAGTAATATGAAACTATAAGAAGTTACATATCAGACCTGAATAAAAAACAAGTACAACTTCTAAAACTTAAATTACAATAACAAATTAGAAACTGAGTGGTTGTATTGAAATTACATTAAATCCAGATAAAGAGAGAACTGGTGAGCTGGAAGACAGATCAGAAGATATTATATAGAATGTAGCGCGCACACACTAAAAAACAAAATACAGAATGTAAAAGAGAAAATAAAGTACATAGAAGATCCCGTGAGAGTGTCTAACACATATTTAAACCAGATTTCCGGAAAGAGAGGAGAGAGAGCGTAGGAAGGGAGCAATATTTGAAAAGTCAATGGCAGATAATTTTCCAAAAATGAGGAATTAAAGTCGGGACTCATAACCTTAAATTGTATGCTCTTTCTTTGTGTTTGGAAGAGTCATGAAACTCTTCATCCCAGCCTTCTTTATTTTTTGGTATATACCCTTTTCCTTCATTTACTCTTATCATCTGTATTTGTTCTGGAAAACTTCTGTAGTATCTCTGGTCCTTAGAAAAGAGGTGATGATACAGTCCCCCATCTCTTATGCAGTAAAAGAGTGAGTGACTCAAAAAGAGCTCATTCACAATGTCAAAGAATCAGTGCTAGAACAATGTGTATTTTTAAACAGTGCTGTGGGGATCATAGCGCAAGAAACAACTAACTCAGTCATAGGGAGTTTGAAAAGCCTTCATCAAGGAGATGACACTTCAGCTGGATTATAAAGAGCCTTGAGGGGTGACTGGGAGTTCGTCATCTAATAAGGGCTTCCCTGATAGCTCAGTTGGTAAAGAATCCACCTGCAATGTAGGAGACCCCGGTTCAATTCCTGGGTTAGGAACATCTGCTGGAGAAAGGGAAGGTTACCCACTCCAGTATTCTGGCCTAGAGAATTCCATGGACAGTCCATGGGGTCGCAAAGAGTCAGACACCACTGAGTGACTTTCGCTTTCACTTTCAAGGTGGAATGGCCACTAGAGGCAGAAGGAAGAAGATATGTACTTGCATCAAGACATTATTATTCATGGAAAGTTTAAAAGAGAAACAATTGATGTGGCTGAAAGATACAGTATATGATAGGAGAGGAGGAAAGGTCTGCTGAACAATTGTTTGCTTGTTGTTTAGCACCTAAGCTGTGTCCAACTCTTGTGACTCCATGAACTGCAGCCCACCAGGCTCCTCTGTCCATGGATTTCCCAAGCAAGAATACTGGAGTGGGTAGCCATTCCTTTCTCCAGAGGATCTTCCCAATCCAGGGGTCAAACTTGTGTCTCTGGCATTGGCATGTGGATTCTTTACCACTGAGCCACCAGAGAAGTCCACTAAAATGGAAAGAACACCCACTTAATGAATTTGGTCTCATTCTATAGGCCAGCTGTCATCTATGGTTTTTCTAGTAGTCATGTATGAATGTGAGATTTGGACCATAAATAAAACTGAGTGCTGAAGAACTGATTCTTCTGAACTGTGGTGTTGGAAAAGACTCTTGAGAGTCCCTTAGACTGCAAGGAGATCCAACCAGTCCATTCTAGAGGAAATAAGTCCTGAATATTCATTGGAAGGACTGATGCTGAAGCTGAAACTCCAATACTTTGGCCCCCGATATGAAGAACTGACTCAGTGGAAAAGACCCTGATGCTGGAGAAGATTGAAGGCAGGAGGAGAAGGGGACGACAGAGGAGGAGATGGTTGGATGGCATCACCGACTCAATGGACATGAGTTTGGGCAAGCTGTGGAAGTTGGTGATAGACAGGGAAGCCTGGCGTGCTGCAGTCCATAACATCACAGTCGGACACAACTGAGCGACTGAACTGAACTGTAGGCCAGTATTTCTCAAACTGGAGTACATGGATAATTGGGGTGGACACTCTTGAGATGCAAAAGCTTTCTTTCCCCCCATTTTGATAAGGATCTAAGCAAAACAAAAGCAAACAAACAAAAGCTCTAAAATGAGTACAGATGTATTCTGGATCATTTTGATTGCTAGCATGCTTGTTGTCCATGGTTACACTGTCACCTAGATCCACTGTGGGAGCTGAATACTTAATAGATTCCATTTTGCAAATAAATGATCATGCTGGCTATAAACAATCAAGAGTAGAAGGGCCCATGGTATATTATAGACTACATGCCTTATTTTAAAAAGTATTAAAATATGATGTTAAACAAAACAAAACAAAACTGTGGCATTCAAACAAATCATGGTACCTGACCTAAAGTAGCAGTTTTCAACTTTTAATGTCTTAGTAAGTGTATTTGATTGCATGGGGTTATATCAACATGTATTAATGGCAAAATGACAATGGTCTTGTGCTGAATTCATTGTATTTATGTTGAATTATTTCATCAGTTATTATGAAAAAAAATGTTTATTTCTCATTGACAATTGAAATTTTAAAACACATCTTACTAGAATGTGATTTTTGTTAAGTTAGACAATAAATCGAGATTCTGATGTGAGACCGTGAAAACAGCATTGCAAGTAGAATGATGGCCCCTTCAAGTGTTTCCGGCTTATGACAAATGATCAGAGACAGATTTATTAAGTAAATGCTTTGTTTATGCCAAATAAAGGCCCAATAATATCATGGGACACCATACAAAGAAGATTTTGTTTTAGTGTGAATAGACTTTCTTCCAAACTTCAGACAAAATGGAAACAATGATAGAAAACTTGATTTATGGTCAAATCATTTCAAAATGGTCTGAATGAATCAGACCATTATTTACTGACATTTTTTCCACTAGCTCTATGTTGCAGCCATGAATATTTCTTCAAAAAATATAGGAACCAAAAAATGACTTCAAATGTTATTTTCCCATTCACAAGTCCAGTAATAATTGGATTAGGTAATCTTTTAATGCAAATTTAAGTATGCCATAATAACAACCTTATCTTCAAGTTACCAAGATAGCCTCATAGGGATCAAGAGACAGCTCATTAAAATTGGCATTTGATGATTATTCCATAGAATAATCTGGGAAGAATTAGGATAAGTAGGTGGTCTGAATATCTTTAAGTAGTAAATAAACCTGTGATGTTACTTCATACCATTATCAACAACATTCTTAAATAAAAATATTGCCCTCACAGAATTTTTAAGATACAGAAACAGATTAAAGATAGAACATGGAAATAGAGAAAGATTTTGTTTTATCTTTTTACTATTAATCTTTCATATTAATTACTGTTGTTAGTATGAATTGTATTGGTTTTATAGTTTTGTTTATGTTTAATTGTATATTTATTTGGGGATTTAAATTTAAACATAATCTATGAGAAAAAGGAGTTATCATATCTAGTCTTATGTGTCCATAGATTTAGCTAATATCATACTAAATAATTTAAGTCAACACTAGGAATCTGAAAGACATAATTTTTTTAAGGAAAAAAAAGAAGCACTGTTATAGGCTCTATGTAGCTACTGAAAGATTTAAAAGAGTGAGTAGGTGATCATATTTTCATTTTGAATTTGCCCCCAGAAGATGTGTGAAGATTAGAACGAGAAAGAGCAAGACCCAAGGCAGTTCAGTCAGGAATCAGTGGTCTACCTGAGACATAATGAGGATGTTAACAAAAGATGTTGTTTTACGAGAGAGATAAACTGTGCCATGCCAAGTGTGTCCCTTGTGGCTTATCTCCTGTTACGTTCAATGGTATGGGGCATATTTGAAAATGTCATATGGCAAGGACTTAAAAATATACGTTTTGGGGGGAAAACGATAACTTATAATCTGGATCCTGGAAAAGGATAACTTAAAGTAGATGGGGAAACGATGGAAGCAGTGACAGACTTTATTTTCTTGGGCTCCAAATTCACTGCCAATGGTGACTGCAGCCATGAAATTAAAAGACGCTTGCTAATTGGAAGTAAAACTATGGCCAACCTAGACAGCATATTAATAGGCAGAGACATTTGCAGGCAAATGTTTGTCTAGTCAAAGCTATGGTTTTTCCAGTAGTCATGTATGGATGTGAGAGTTGGAATATAAAGAAAGCTGAGCACTGAGGAATAGATGCTTTTGAGCTGTGATGTTGGAGAAGACTCTTGAAAGTCCCTTGGATAGCAAGGAGATCAAACCAGTCCAACCTAAAGGAAATCAGTCCTGAACATTCATTTGAAGGACTGATGCTGAAACGGAAACTCCAATACTTTGGCCACCTGATGCAAAGAACTGACTCATTGGAAAAGACCCTGATGCTGGGAAAGATTGAAGGCAGGAGGAGAAGGGGACGATAGGATGAGATGGTTGGATGGCATGCCAACTCGATGGACATGAGTTTGAGAAAGCTCCAGGAGTTAATGATGGACAGGGAAGCCTGGCGTGCTGCAGTCCATGGGGTCGCAAAGAGTCAGACATGACTGAGCCACTGAACTGAACTGAACAACCTGGATCAAGAAGTCAGAAGAAGGTGAGTTTCTCTAGATCTTAGCATTATTTCACAGAGGGCATGCTGGGGTCTAAACCTGCTGGACATACATCTTGGGTCTACGTTCCAAGGGAAAGATGTCCCCTATTAGCTATAGGTCTGTCTCTTCGTAAGACAAGCTTGAAAAATCTGCCTAACCGTTTCAGGAACACATAGGCTTGTATCATAGGCTGCCTAGTATAAGGCTATCTGAATTTGAGGTGCTAGCAGTCTGGGAATGGACCAGGAGTTCTGGTTCTTCAAAACCTGAAAGTTTGGACCCGTGAAATGATGAGGCTGACCCTACTGAAATGAGCACACCTCTTGGCCCATGGAAAGTGGAGCTTGGATGCAGTTCCTCCCTCTGGGAGAAGAAAGTCCTTAGTTCCAGCTAGTTCACTGTTCAAATAATGAGCATGAGCTTCCAGCATCACTTATGGGCAATTCTGCTCATCAAAACACAATAAGGCTTCCCTGGTGACTCAGTGGTAAAGAATCTGCCGGCCAGTGCAGAAGATAGTGGTTCAATCCCTGATCCAGGAAAATTCCACAAGCCACAGAGCAGCTAAGCCCATGCACCACAACTATTGAGCCTGTGCCCTAGAGCCTGAGAGCTGTAACTTCTGACGCCCATGCACACGAGAGCCCATGCTCAGCAACAAGGGAACCCACTGCAATGAGAAGCTCGTTCACCACAGCTAGAGAGTAACCCCTGCTTGTTGCAACTAGAAAAGCCCTCGAAGTAATGAAAAAGAAATAAATAAAATTATATATAAAACACAATAAAAAAGTTATTTTATGGAGAGAATATATCAAAGTTGGTGACTGATTTGATTTGGAAGAGTGTGTAAGACCAGGAAAAAGGAGTTTAGAATTACTCTGTGGTTTACACCTTGGTTAACAGAGTATATGATGATTCCACTGACGGAGATAAGGATGCAAGAGAAGGAAAGTCTTTATGGGTAGGGGAAAGGATGCATTCACAGGTGGATGTATTGAATTTGAGGTATCTCTGATGCATTCATGTGAAAGAAATGGAGGCTAGGGAACACAGATTTGAAAGCCAGATGCATTAGTTATGCCTGAAACTTGGGAAGTGAATGACAATGACATCTTTCTATGTAGACTGGGAAGAAAGTGGAAGGGAATTTTAAGATTTAAAAGGCAGTTCAGAATAGTAGATCAATTATTGAGTGGGGATCAGGCTGAGGGTGGGAAAAGAAAAAACATATTTTAGAAGCCTAAGAGCTATCAACATAATGAACCATTCAGAAAATGTGAGAATTTTTTGGAAAGTGGTAGAAGCACATTTCGCCATTGTTTAAGAAATGCGTGAGTTTAGGAAGCAGATGACTTTTTTCTCAAGAAGCTTGCTGATGAAAAGGAGAGAAAGAGGAGAGATGGGTTAGGAATCATAGAGAAACCATAGGAGAGGGTGATATTATTTGTTATGTTATAATATAATATTAAAGAAATACCTACAAGGTTTGGGGTTGACAATATAAAAGATGCATGGGATAAAGCTGGATCATATTTGCCTACTTGAAGTTTTTTTAAATGATAATTATTTTTAAGGTATTTGCCAGAAGAGATTTTAAGTATAAAGTGATCTGGTTGAGCACAGAAGAACAGACGCTTTCAAATTGCAGTGCTGGAGAAGACTCTTGAGAGTCCATCCCTTCAACTGCAAGCAGATCAAACCAGTCAATCCTAAAGGAAATCAACCCTGAATATCCACTGGAAAGACTGATGCTGAAGCTGAAGCTCCAATACCTTGGCCACTTGATATGAAGAACTGACTCATTGGAAAAGACCCTGATGCTGGGAAAGATTGAAGGTAAGAGGAGCAGTGGAAGGCAGAGGATAAGATGGTTAGACAGCATCAATTCAATGGACATAAGTTTTAGCAAACTCCAGGAGACAGCGAAGGGCAGGGAAGCCTGGCATGGTGCAGTCCATGGGATCACAAAGTCAGACACAACTTAGCAACTGAATGGCAACAAATAAAGTGATCTGCAAAATACTTTATCTATTTCAACACCTTTCTAGTTCTCACCCTCCCTTCATTTCCAGCCCTTCTGAATAAGTCTTCCCTCTAATTCCCAAGACCATGGTAATCTATCAAAATTAAAATCTACCAGCATGTCACATCACTGACCTGCTCATGCTTTTCATGATCTGGTCCCTGCCCAAATTCAAATATCCATTTAGTATGTATGCATTACATACCTTTGTGAGAAGTCTGGTATGGGACACAGGCATGTAAATGAGTGATCCTAATATAGCATGGTACCTTGTAAGATAGGGAGGCCTGGCAAACCAGATTCAGTTAGTTCCCCAGCTTGGTGATGACTGAGCTGAGTCCTAAGAGAATGTCAAGAGCTCATTGCACCTTTCATAAATGCTCCACTTAGCTCTGGCCTTTTGGTTTCAATGTCCATGCCTTTGTATATGCTGTTCTTTCCAACTGAAATACCCATCTCCACTTCCATCAGAATTCCTATTTATCTTCAGCACTTCACATACATATCATCTTTTCCTTGATGCATCTTTTACATTCCTCAATTGGGTTAAGTGCCCTGGTTTTATAGTTCCAGAGGACATTGCACTTACTTCTGCAGAAACACTTGTCTCCAATCTACCAATATGTGTACTCTCTTTCAAGGCAGGATATGTCTTTTATGTCTAGCATCCTTCTAGTATATTGCCTGGCATATAGCAAAGGCTCAATGAATGTTTGTTAAATGACTGAGTGAATAAAAGGTGCTTAACAAGTGAATTATCTAATTCTAGAACTTTTTAAGATTTAGGGCAAGAGGGTGCTCTGACCTTTGAAAAACTCCAATATCTCTGAACTTTTCCAGCTTTGTGTTTGGCCATTGATCACCAAGGTCCTTTATCACCATAAAATCTTGTTACTCTATTTGATTCTGTGTTTATGAGTATAATATGCATAAAATATAATTGCTCAAACATGTCTGTTATTAGCAGAGTCTGATAGATTATGCAATTCATTTGACATTCAACCAGTATTTGTTAAACACTTACTGCATACAAAGATCTGTTCTCAATGTAAATATTAACCATGCAGTTAAAAAGGCCTTGCCTTCATGGAGTTTATGATCCAATAAGGTAAATAGGGTAAAAAAAAAAAAAAGAAAAAAAAAACTAAGCTTGTATATAAATACAATTTGAGGTAAAAGTTATGGAAGAAAAATAACATGGTGCAGCAAGGTAGACTAAAAGGAAAGGATTGCTTTGAATTATGGGATCAGAATAGATCTACATGGAAAAGGAATATTTAAAGCCAAAACCTAATGGGTGTATGGGAAGTGAGGACAGTGGACATTCCCTTCTAAGAGGAGGCCTTTGAGGATGTGTTTTAACAGTGAAATTGGTATGTTCAGAACCTGGCAAAGGCGGTTGTAAGTTCCTGGAGATAGGGTTGGAGAAGTAAGCAGAGGTCAGATCATGGGAAAGACTGTAGAATTACTTCTACAAGTAATGAGAAATCATTTGAATGGTTTTGAATAAGGGTATTATATAACCATTTTCATTTTAAAAGGTCCCTTGTCTTTGGTATAGAAAATAGATTTGAAGGGACAAGAAGGTATATGAGAGCCCAATTAAAAGACCTTTTGGTTAGAAACTTGAATTTGGTTGCTTATAATAGAAATCCCTAGAGAACAATGGCTTATAGGCTAGGATCTGAATCTCCTTCTTTGTAAAAGGGAGAGCAAACTAGGGCTGGGACAGAGGTGTCTATGATTATGTGGGCTTTTCTGTCATGGCATGGTCACAAGATGGTCACTCAAACATCTACCTTTCAGAGAGGAAGGGAAAAAAAAAGCTCTAAGGCAAAGATGGTACAGGCACTCAAGCATCTGTCCTCATCCCTTTTAAAAGACTTTCCCAGAATCCACCCAAAAAGTATAGTATTACTCATATTTCACTCTCACAACTGTGTCATATGGCCAATATATTGGCAAGAGAGCTGAGAAATGCTGATTTTTTTTTTTTTAAAAAAGCAGGGTCTGTTGTCAGCCCAGACAAAATCATCTTTAGAAGAGAAGAGAGAAATGGGCATTTGATAGGCAAAAAAACTGTCTCTGCCTCTGTCCACCCCTTTCTATCTCTTGAAGGGAGGATGAGCATGATCGACTTGTATGAGAGGTGGCTATACTAGATTAGGCAGAAGTCAAGCCATGTTTATAAGTTTAATGATGGGATGAGAACTGTGCTTGAATATCCAGTTCAGTTGCTCAGTTGGGCCTGACTCTTTGCAACCCCATGGCTGCAGCATGCCAGGCTTCCCTGTCCATCACCAACTCCCAGAGCTTGCTCAAACTCATGTACATTGAGTCGGTGATGCCATCCAACCATCTCATCCTCTGTTGTCCCCTTCTCCTCCTGCCTTCAATCTTTCCCAGCATCAGGGTCTTTTCCAGTAAGTCAAATCTTTGTATCAGGTGGCCAAAGTATTGGAGTTTCAGTTTCAACACCAGTCCTTCCAATGAATATTGAGAAATTATTTCCTTTAGGATTGACTGGTTTGATTAATTTGATCAATTTGAATATAAAAGGGCACAAAAAGAGGCCTAGAAGGTACTGCAAGGTAGCTCACTCAAAATCCATTCAGTTTTCTTTTAATTTGCTTTCCTAAACTAGATTCCTAGGCTCCATTGCAGCTAGACTGCTCCATATTTTCTAGCTTACACCCATCGTAAAAAGTCTCCCAAATTTGGGATGCAGATACAAGCAATATGTAGTGGTACTTCAACACTTGTAGAGGCATGAGCTTTTCTGGCAAGCATATCTGTTCTGCTTGTGCAGTCAAAGGTACTAACAGCCAGGGGTGTGGTTGTGTATTTGGTCTGAGTCTGTCGCCCTGGCTGTGTTGTTCCTGGCTATGCAGTATCCAAAGCTAATTCTCTGGCCAACTAATAGATTTTTTTAGTTAACTGGTTTTCTTTAACAAATACTCCCTTGCAACAAGCAGTTTGAGTGGATTCAGTTGTCTACAACTAAGGACACCGACCAGTATCACAAGTACTAACACATGAGACAGTGTATAGACAGTTTCTTACACTTTTGTGAACACACAGTATTTATATAATATGATGAATAATACACACCATTTTATTAAAACCTGACTGTATACCAAGTTCCCACTTAACTCTCCTTTTGGAGATCTCAAATATACCCCACATTCAACATGTCCTTATCTGAATATTCATCTTTCAACCTTGGTCTTATGGCTTTGGGTTATGCAGTTCAGAAATTTAGATTTTCCCCTCAATGCATACACTCATTCCATAACCAATTTCTATTGTGCCTCCTAAGTGTCTCTGAATTTTATCCACTTTTCTGTATTTCCACTGTCGCCATCCTAGTTGAGCCTATCACGATCTCTCTTCTCAACTACTAAATTAACCTCTTAGATGATCTAGTTGCATATTCTATGGTTCCCCTCTAACCCAATCTTTACAATTTTGCCACAGTTTTCAATATGGAATATTGTAGATTAAGACAAACTGATTAAATCATCCCAAAGCCTTGCACAGTCTGGCCCTTTCCCACTTCTTCTGGGACACCTGTCCCCTGTCTCTTGTTCTGTCTCACCGACCACACTCCCAGCTGCTACGCATGCTCCTTTCTCATCTAGATGCTCCTCTTTCCCTTCTCTCCCTTGGGAGAGGGAGAGTTTACACATCCTTTAGATCTTGGCTTAAGCACAACTTTCTACTTGAGTAGGATCGTGAAACTACACTTTATAGTTTTTATCACAGATAGTTATCATGGATAGCATTTATCACAGTGGCAATTTTCAGTGTATTTGTTTTATGTGATTAATGCTTATCTAAACACACTAGACTGTCAGTTCTAAGTAAAAAGGAACAATGTCTTATTAATACTATATATATTACATATTGTTTTAATTTATATTTCTCTTTGCTGAAGTTGAACAAGTACAGTGCCCTTTTAAAAACATTATTATTAATTAGAGGATAATTGCATTGCAATGCATTGGTTTCTGCCTTACAACAACTATGTAGTCATAAGTATACATATATCCTCTCCCTTTTGAGCCTCCCTCCCACCCCTCTAGGTTGTCACAGAGCTGAGCTCTCTCTATTACAGAGCAACTTCCCACTAGCTATCTTTTTACACATGGTAATGTACATCAGTTCAGTTCAGTTGTTCAGTCATGTCCGACTTTTTGTGACCCCAAGGACTGCAGCATGCCAGGCTTCCCTGTCCATCACCAACTCCTGGAGTTTGCTCAAACTCATGTCCATTGAATCGGTGATGACATCCAACCATCTCATCCTCTGTTGTCCCCTTCTCCTCCTGCCTTCAATCTTTCCCAGCATCAGGGTCTTTTCCAATGAGTCACTTCTTCATATCAGGTGACCAAAGTATTGGAGTTTCAGCTTCAGCATCAGTCCTTCAAATGAATATTCAGGACTGATTTCCTTTAGGATGAACTGGTTGGATCTCTTCATAGTCCAAGGACTCTCAAGAGTCTTCTCCAGCACCACAGTTCAAAAGCATCAATTCTTCGGCGCTCAGCTTTCTTTATAGTCCAACTCTCACATCCATACATGATTACTGGAAAAATCATAGCTTTGACTAAATGGACCTTTGTTGGCAATGTCTCTGCTTTTTAATACACTGTCTAGGTTGGTCATACCTTTTCTTCCAAGGAGCAAGCGTCTTTTAATTTCATGGCTGCAGTCACGATCTGCAGTGATTTTGGAGCCCCCAAAAATAAAGTCTCTTACTGTTTCCATTGTTTCCCCATCTATTTGCCATGAAGTGATGGGACCGGATGCCATGATCTTAGTTTTCTGCACGTATTTCAGTGCTACCCTCTCAGTTTGTCCCACCTCTCCTTTGCCTTCTGTGTCCACAAGTGTGTTCTCTACATCTGTGTCTCTCTTCCTGCCCTGCAAATAGGCTCATCAGTACCATTTTCCTAAACTCTGTATGTATGCGTTAATATATAACATGCTTTTTTCTCTTTCTGATTTACTTCACTCTGTATAACTGGCTCTAGGTGTGTCCACCTCAATTCAACTGACTCAAATTTGTTCCTTTTAAGGCTGAGTAATATATCATTGTATATATATGTACCACATCTTCATCCATTCACATGCCAGTGGACATCTAGGTTGCTCTAATGTCCTGGCTATTGTAAATAATGCTGCAATGAACATTGGGGTACATGTATCTTTTTGAATTATGATTTTCTCAGAATATATGCCAAGTGGTGTGATTGCTGGATCATACAGTAGTTTTAGTCCTAGTTTGTTAATGAATCTCCATACTATTCTCCTTAGTGGCAGTATCAATTTACATTCCCACCAACAGAAGCACAGTGCCTTTTGAACCATGAATAAAAGAATGAACAAAAAAGATCATTGCATATGTAATTAATAATTTTTATATCATAACTGCAAAGTAAGAAGACTCTCAATTTATAAAACAGATTCCACAAACAGTAAGCAGCAGAGGCAGGACTTAAGTCCAGGCCTGTCTAAATCAAAAAAGCCTGAATAGTTTCCCTTTCATCATTCTGACTTCTTCTTTTAACCAAGAGAGAGAAGGTAAGAGCATTTTGCAAAAAATATTAGTGAGGGCTGGGTGTTTTTGTCATCATCATGTAGGCTGAGAGAATAAACAAAGGGCAGTATTGCTGTTCACCATCAATATGAGATACCAAATGATGAAGAGAAATCTCTAGCACACCCTGCTTGCACAGAGTCACACTGTCAGCATCCTTGCATTTTGGTTTGCTTGGCAGTCTCAGTAATTTAGTATTTTGCTTAGGTGTCTTGTGATAGCAACCACTAAAACACAATTCATCTGGATTATTAATGTCTTGAATATTTCTATAATAAATATAGTGTTCTGATCTGAACCAGATAAAACTAAGACTTTATTCAACTCTCCCCATCTTAGAAACCCATAAGTCATCAAGGATGTAAGGTTAGAGGCAAAGAACAAAGGGGTAGGAAGATGAGTACAAAGGAAACCTACTCATCATTTTCTTATCTCTGAGGAATGTGCCCTCCCTGTATTTCTGACCAACTCCAGACAATTGCGTTGATTTGTAGCTGAGAGCTGGTAGCCTGCGTGTTTGCTCCTTCTACTTAGCAGAAGGGACGGTGCATAGTTCCTTAGAATCTCAAGGGGACCCCAGTCCTGAGGGCAATCATGAAAGCAGGCCGGGACTGGGGGGACATTTCAAGAGCAAGAGGAGCAGGAACTCTGAAGACTATAAATGTCACAGCTTATTGATGACCAACTACTCCAGTTCCTCACTTCAAATGAGGACAGGGAGGAAACAAAATCAAGACAGTTTTTTTTCAATATATTCCACATGACCAAAACAACTTGTAAGAGGTGATAAATAGTATGAATAATGCTCTGGTACATTGCTTTAAAAAAAATAAGCTTTATAACCTTTATTATTTTGCTATTGAGGATTTGAAAGAAAGGTTAATGTAAGAAATAGAAAGACTTAATTAAAAATTAGCCAGTAACAGTGTTACCCAGAAATAACTTCTGTTAATTTTTGATCAGACATATTTACTTCCAGTATTTTACATGACTATTTTCATGTAGCTGTTAATATCTAAATATATAATTTTATATTCTTTTTATAAGATATTATGCTATTATCTTACCATGTCATTAAAATTCTTCAAAAACATAATTTTAAGAGTCAACATATTTATTTCATTATGAAGATATACTTAACCCTAGCTTAATTGAAGATATTTTCTTTCTTCTTTTATCATATGGCACCTTAATAAATATTTGTGTCACTAAATTTTTTTATGTATATGTAATTATTTCCTTAGACCAGATTCTAGAGTGGTGGTTTTTACATTAAAAAATATGAAGAAAAAGATTTTAAACAATATTTCCAAATTGTTTTCCACTGCCAGCATGAGTTCATTTGACCATATTTTCATCAGTTTTAAGTATTAACAATTTTTAAAATCTTTACTAATCCAGTAAGGAATAATAATATTATTTTAATTCATATTTGACTGCTAATGCTAGTCAATTTGAATATTTTACTTATTATTTATATTTCTTCTTTTATAAAATATGTTTGCATACCCATTTTTCAATTGGGCAGTGCTCATTTTCTTAAAAATGTATGTGTGTCCCTTATTTGAGGATAAATATATCTTCATAAGATAAAGATCTATGAGTAGAGGTTTTTCCTGAAATCAAGAGAGCTTGGCAATTCAACTGGCTCTACTTTATATAAGTTACTACTAACATTTTAGAAGATGGTCAAAGCAATCATAAAGATTGAGAAGACTAACAAGCAAGCATAGAAATTTTATGCATAATCAGTGATCTTTATATGATAAGGGATCCAGTAAGGCAGGCATTTTTAGGAGGAGAAATGTATCTCAAAGATTCTAATAGCCTCAAGGGAATTACAGTATTTGCTTACAAGTGAAGAGTACTGTTTGACTTCTTACCTAAGTGGTAACTGACTATAGGTATTAAAACCCACTGATTTACAGATAATCAAATTAAGATGATAAGAGTTATAGAGCACCTTCTATATAGCTTTATATTGTTGGAATGATGGATTCCTAGATAATATAAATTATCCAGGAGTTGAGTAATAAAAATATTATAAACGTGGAGAAAAAAGTAAAAGTCAAACATTAATAATGACCTGGAAGATGGGAAGTGAAGTGTCCTTTATTTCCATTCCTATGGTTTTTTGTATTTTTCCAACATATATGTACTATTTCTAGTCAGATGAAATGATTAAACTATCCCAAAAAATGGCCCAGACTACTGGCAAGTTCAACAAACTTAAAATAAGGGTAAAATAAAGAATTAAAAGGCATCAAAATTGGAAGGGAAGAAGTAAAACTATCACTGTTTGAAGACAACATGATACTATATGCAGAAAATGCTAAAGTGTCCACTAAGACACTATTAGAACTAATAAATAAACTTGGTAAAATTGCAAAATACAAGATTAATATACAGAAATCTGTTACTTTTCTACACACTAATAATGAACTATCAGAAAGAGAATTCAAGAGAACAATTCCATTTACAACTGCATCAAAAAGAATGAAATACTTAGAAATAAACTTAACCAAAGAGGTGAAAGAATTTATACTCTGTGAACTATAAGACACTGATGAAATAAATTTAATTCAATACAAATAAATAACAAATATATATCATGCTTATGGATTGGAAGAAATAATATTGTTAAAATGTTCATGGTTCCGAAAGCAATGTACAGATTTAATGCAACCCCTACCAAATACCCATGACATTTTTCACAGAATTAAAACAAATAATCTTAAAATTTATATGAAACCATAAAAACTGCAAATAGCCAATGGAATCTTGAGAAAAAAGAGCAAAACTAGAAGCATCACACTATCTAACATCATACAATATTATATAGCTACAGTAATCAAAATCACATGGTACTGGCACAAAAACATACATGTGGACCAATAAAATAGAATAAGAAGCCCACGAATAAACCCATGTACCTATAATCAATTAATCTATGACAAAGGAGGCAAGACTATACAATGGAGAAAGAAAAATCTCTTCAATAAGTAGTGCTGGGAAAACTGGACAGCTACATGTAAAAGAATGAAATTAGAACATTTTCCCACATCAAATATGAAAATAAACTCAAAATGGATTACAGACCTAAATGTGAGACTGGAAACCATAAAACTCCAAGAAGAAAAATGTAAGCAGAACATTCTTTGATATCAATTGCAGCATTACTTTTTTGATCTGTCTATGAAAATAATGGAAATGAAAGCAAAAATAAACAAATAAGACCTAATTAAACATAAAAGCTTTTGCATAGCAAAGGAAATCATTGAGAAAACGAAAAGACAATCTACTGAATGGGAGAAAATATTTGCAAGTAGTATGACCAATAGGGCTTTCCACATGACACTAATAAAGGACCCACTGCCAATGCAGGAGACGTAAGAGATACGTGTTCAATCCCTGGGTCAGGAAGATCCCCTAGGGGAGGGCATGGCAACCCACTCCAGTAACTCTTGCCTGGAGAATCCATTGGAGAAATGAGTCTGGTGGACTATAGTCCATAGAATCAGAAAGAGTCACACATGACTTAAGCAACTAAACACACACACAGAGTATGACCAGTAAGCAGTTAATATCCAAAATATATAAATAACTCATCCAACTCAACATAAAAAAAGAGACAGCCCTATTTAAAAATGGGCAGAAGACCTGAATAGACATTTTTCTATTGTCTACATAGAAAACATACAGATGGCCAACAGGTACACGAGAAGATGCTCAACATCACAAATCAACAGAGTAATGCAAAGTAAAATAGCATTGAGATACCACCTCACACTTTTTAGAATGACCATCATCCAAAAGTCTCTAAACAACAAATGCTGAGGATGTGGAGAAAAAGGAACTTTCATACACTGTTGGTGTGAATGTAAATTGGTGCAGCCACTATAAAAAATGATATGGAGGTGTCTCAAAAAACTAAAACTAGAACTGCCATATGATTGGGCAAATCCATTCTAGAAATATATCAAAAGAAGTTGAAAATTTGAAAATATGCTTGTACCCCAATGTTCATAGCAATATTTATAATAGATAAGATACGGAAGCAACCTGAAAATCCATCAACAGATGAATGGATGAAGCCAATGTCTCACACACACTCACACACACATGCTTGGCTTTTTTACTCAGCCATTAAAAAAAAAAAAATGCTATTTTTCCATTTGCAACAGCATAAATAGGCCTGAGTGTATCATGCTTAGTAGCAAGGACATGATAGGGGTAGGGGGTAAAAGGCATAAACTATTATGTATTAAAAATAAGTTACAAGGATATGTTGAATAGCACAAGGAATATATCCAATATTCTATAATAAATGTAAATGGAATATAATCTGTAAATATTTTGAATCACTATGCTGCACCTGAAAATAATGAAATGTTATAAATTAACTACACTTCAATTACATAAATGCATGTGTGCATGCTAAGTCACTTCAGTTGTGTCTGACTCTTTGCAACCCTATGGACTGTGTAGCCTGTCAGGCTCCTCTGTATATGGGATTCTCCAAACAAGAATACTGGACTGGGTTGCTAATTCCTACTCCAATTATATAAGTAATGAATTAAATTGTATATGTACATGCTCAGTCATGTTCAACTGTTTGTGACCCTGTGTACTGTAGCCTGCCAAACTCCTCTGTGGGATTTTCCAGGTGAGAATAATGGAGTGGTTGCCACTTCCTCCTCCAGGGGATCTTCCTGACCCAGGGATCGAACCTATGTCTCCTGCACTGTAGGCAGATGCTTTACCAATGAACCACCAGGGAAGTCCTGAATGAAGTAAATTAATAAATAGATAAATAAATACTGTGGAAAATTCTAAAAGAGATGGGAATACCAGAACACCTGACTTGCCTCTTGACAAATCTGTATGCAGGTCAGGAGGCAAGAGTTAGAACTGGACATGGAGCAACAGACTGGTTCCAAATAGGAAAAGGAGTATGTCAAGGCTGTATATTGTCACCCTGCTTATTTAACTTATATGCAGAGTACATCATGAGAAACGCTGGACTGGAGGAATCACAAGCTGGAATCAAGATTGATGGAAGAAATATAAATAACGCCAGATATGCAGATGACACCATCCTTATGGCAGAAAGTGAAGAAGAACTAAAGAGCCTCTTGATGAAAGTCAAAGAGGAGAGTGAAAAAGTTGACTTAAATCTCAACCTTCAGAAAACTAAGATCATGGCATCCAGTCCCATCACTTCACGGCAAATAGATGGGGAAACAGTGGAAACAGTGGCTGACTTTATTTTTGGGAGCTTCAAAATCAATGCAGATGGTGACTGCAGGCATGAAATTAAAAGATGCTTACTCCTTGGAAGGAAAGTTATGACCAACCTAGACAGCATATTAAAAAGCAGAGACATTACCTTGCCAACAAAGATCTGTCTAGTCAAGGCTATGGTTTTTCCAGTGGTTATGTATGGATGTGAGAGTTGGACTATAAAGAAAGCTGAGTGCTGAAGAATTGATTCTGTTCAACTGTGGTGTTGGAGAAGACTCTTGAGAGTCCCTTGGACTGCAAGGAGATCCAACCAGTCCATCCTAAAGGAGGTCAGTCCTGGGTGTTCATTGAAAGGACTGATGCTGAAGCTGAAACTCCAATACTTTGGCCACCTGATGCGAAGAGCTGACTCATTGGAAAAAACTCTGATGCTGGGAAAGATTGGTGAAGGCAGGATTAGAAGGGGATGACAGAGGATGAGGTGTTTGGATGGCATCATCGACTCGATGGCCCTGAGTTTGTGTAAACCCCGGGAGTTTAAACTCAGGGAGGCCTAGTGTGCTGCAGTCCATGGGGTTGCAAAGAGTCGGATAAGACAGAGTGACTGAACTGAACTGAACTGAACTACGGTCATTCTCTCCAAAAAGAGTGAGACTAGGGAATATTGCCACTAGGGCTATAATAAGTATATAAGATTGCCCCTGGAGTGAAAATTTAGAAACAGCATTCCCACTGATACCAAAGAAGGGGTACATGTATTAAGTGATGAGATAAATTCTCTTGCGGTTGCAAAAGGACCTGTGAAGACATCACCTTTTGGAGCAACACAGATCAGTAAATGGAATAATGTCATTTTTATTACTATCACTGTGACCTGAAAAAAGACTTTTTATTCCCATTTCCCAGATAAAGACATTGACATTCAATAAGTTTAAACAACTTGCCCAAGAGTAGGTTAATGGTATAAGAGGACTGGACCAATGTATGTTTTGACTTCATAGCTATGCTCAGAACCACTAAGGTGTTCAATACATGATATCTGAATGAAGGAATAAACATTGAATGGGAGAAGATCCTCAAAGCCAATGATGCAATCAAAACCCCTAGATTTTTTCTCCTGGAGGGTTTTAAATTCTAGGTAGGAGATAAGAAGACTAGGGGATTCACACTTCATTTTTTTAAATTAATTAATTAATTTTAGTTGGAGGCTACTTGCTTTATAGTTATTGTAGTGGTTTTTGCCATACATTGGCATGAATCAACCATGGGTGTACATGTGTTCCCCATCCTGAATCCCCCTCCCACCTCCCTCCCCATCCCATCCCTCAGGGTCATCCCAGTGCTCCAGCCCTGAGCACCTGTCCCATGCATTGAACCTGGACTGGCGATCTGTTTCTCATATGATAATATACATGTTTCGATGCTATTCTCTCAGATCATCGCACCCTCGCCTTCTCCCAGAGTCCAAAAGTTTTTCTTTACATCTGTGTCTCTTTTGCTGTCTCGCATATGAGGTCATCATTACAATCTTTCTAAATTCCATGTATATGCATAGTACACTGTATAGGTGTTTTTCTTTCTGACTTACTTCACTCTGTATAATAGGCACCAGTTTCATCCACCTCATTAGAACTGATTCAAATGCATTATTTTTAATGGCTGAGTAATAGTCCATTGTGTATATGTACCACAGCTTTCTTATCCATTCATCTGCTGATGGGCATCTAGGTTGCTTCCATGTCCTGGCTATTGTAAACAGTGCTGCGATGAACATTGGGGTACATATGTCTCTTTTAATTCTGGTTTCCTCAGTGCCACACTGCATTTTAATTGCTTTTCCCAACAAAAATTTATCTCTGTAAGAAAAAGGAGCACACCAAGCCACATAGCATTCCACAGGGTGTTAGGTGAACAGAATTTAGTTGTTAGAGGCAACTTCGGGAAAGACTATGTCTGAAAGAAAATTCGGTAACCAGACCGAGTGCTTTAAACTGAGAGGTGGGCAAGAGAAAAAAGAGACAAAACCACCAAGCCACATTCTATGGAGGACAGTAAGTGTGACATAAAAAGTTGCCATCATGAGAATACAACTGACAGTTCTCAAAGAAAGAGGGTGAGGAAGTGAGTCAGTCACAGTCCTCAAAGCATCTGCTGTGTTCCCAGGGAGGTGGTGAGGTGTTCCAGGAAAAACAACCACTCATGCAATGGATGCAGGCAAACTTGTGATACAGTAAGGGAATGATGAGCAATTCAGTATAGCTGGAAGGCAGGAAGTATGCAAGGAATTATGGAAGGGGGAAGCAAGATTCATGGCAGGAATATTTAGTATTGCATAAGAAAATTGGAGGTTTATACTGAAGGAGAACAGGAGCCTGGGTCAGATTTTAAGGGTAATGAAGAGATCAAATTTAGTATCTTTTTTTTTTTGGTTTGTTAATTTTTAAAATTCATTTTTATTGGAGTATAGTTGCTTTAAAATGTTGTATTAGTTTCTACTGTATAGCAAAGTGGATCAGACACACACACATATATATATATACATATATATATATATATATGTATATACATATCCATATATATCCCCTCCATTTTGGATTTCCTTCCCATTCAGGTGACCAAGGTGCATGAAGCAGAATTCCCGGAGCTCTATAGTAAGTTCTCTTTAGTTATCTATTTTATATATGTCCTCACTAGTGTATATTTATAAATCCCAGTCTCCCAATTCCTCCCATCCTCTTACCCCCATGTATCTTTTTACAGAAACTGGAATGGCATGAGACCAGGACAATGATATGGCAATGGCTAGGATGTAATTGGGGCAAGAAAGTATGATGTCCTGAATACAATGTCCTGCAAGCAGGGGAAAGAAGCAGGCTGCCTTACAATTTGGGAAATAAAAACCATAGACCTGGCTTGCATGGGAGACAGGAGAGAGAAGCATTGCAAATGACTCATTAAAATTGAAATATCTGCACTTATGTCTTTTCTCTTTCCCAAGTCTCAGTTAAAATGTCATTTCTTCAAAGCAGTCTCTGACTGCCTTAACAAAAATAAAGTCCTTCCCCAGGTTCTGTCTGTCCCATCACTCTGCTAATGTTCTTCATAACAGCAATCTCAAGCAAAAATTATTTTACCTATTGGTTTACTAGTTTTTGTCTAACTCTCTCATTGCATCATAAACTCAATGAGGAGAAAGAACTTATATGTCTTCTTCATCAGCACGGGGCCAGACACATTCTAGGGGTATAAGAAGTGTTAGCTGACTTCATGTTTTCTAATTTGGGCAACTGAAAGATGGTGGTGTCAATGACAAAGTTAGAAAATAAAGAAGAAATTACAGAATTTTGTGGGGATGGAAGAGGAAGAGGAGGAATTCTGCTTTGTATGTTTTGAAGCTTTAAGTATCAGTTTTAAGTTTTTGAAGATGCATGTGAGGCTTCAGGCACTGATGCAGGCTAGAAATAGGGATTTAAGAGCCAACTGTGTCTGCCAGCAGCACAGGAAACCAGATAGAGTTTTCCAAAAGAGGTACTAATGTGATCGCAGGGGCTAGGAGGATATACTTGGGACTGGACTCGAATGGTTCTTGATTAAGGGGCTTGAACATATCTGATAAGGAAAAGCTTGTCAAATTGGAAGCACTCTACAAGGATACAAGATTTAACACCTGACAAGGACTTTGGAAGATAATGTGAATATGCTACCTGAATAATATCTAGAAGCATGGTAAAAATGATGATCCATGCACAACAGATATTTTTAAAAGGAGGGGGAATAAAAGACTCAGAGAAGGGAGTCATAATATAGTGGATATACTATCAGTTCAGTTCAGTCGCTCAGTCCTGTCCAACTCTTTGCAACCCCACAGACTGCAACATGCCAGGCCTCCCTGTCCATCACCAACTCCCAGAGTTTACCCAAACTCAGGTCCATCAAGTCAGTGATGCCATCCAACCATCTCATCCTCTGTCGTCCCCTTCTCCTCCTGCCCTCAATCTTTACCAGCATCAGGGTGTTTTCAAATGAGTCAGCTCTTCGCATCAGGTGGCCAAAGTATTGGAGGTTCAGCTTCAACATCAGTTCTTCCAATGAACTCTCAGGACTGATTTCTCTTAGGATAGACTGGTTGGATTTCCTTGCAGTCCAAGGGACTCTCAAGAGTCTCTCTCACTGGGAAGACCCAGAGGGATGGGTTGGAGAGGGAGGTGGGAGGGGGGATTGGAATGGGGAACACATGTAAGTCTGTGGCTGATTCACGTCAATGTATGGCAAAAACCACGACAATATTGTAAAGTAATTAGCCTCCAACTAATAAAAATAAATGGAAAAAAAAAAAGTCTTCTCCAACACCACAGCATCAATTCTTCGGTGATCAACTTTCTTTATAGTCCAACTCTCACATCCATACATGACTACTGGAAAAACTATAGCCTTGACTATAGTTCTTCTTCTTCTTTTTTTTTTTTTTACAAAACAGATTTTATTTTATTTTAATTTTTTCCATTTATTTTTATTAGTTGGAGGCTAATTACTTTACAACATTGAAGTGGTTTTTGTCATACATTGAAATAAATTAGCCATGGATTTACATGTATTCCCCATCCTGGTCCCCCCTCCCACCTCCCTCTCCACCCCATCCCTCTGGGTATATATTGACTTTGTTGGCAATGTAATGTCTCTGCTTTTTAATATGCTGTCTCGGTTGGTCATAACTTTCCTCCAAAGGAGTAAGCATCTTTTAATTTCATGGCTGCAATCACCATCTGCAGTGATTTTGGAGCCCAGAAAAATAAAGTCAGCCACTGTTCCCACTGTTTCCCCTTCTATTTGCAGTGAAGTGATGGGACCAGATGCCATGATCTTAGTTTTCTGAACATTGAGCTTTAAGTCAACTTTTTCACTCTCCTCTTTCACTTTCATCAAGAGGTTCTTTAGTTCTTCTTTAGTTCTTCTTCACTTTCTGCCATTAGTGTCATCTGCATATCTGGTGTTATTTATATTTCTCCCAGCAATCTTGATTCTAGCTTGTGCTTCCTCCAGTCCAGCATTTCTCATGATGTACTCTGCATATAAGTTAAATAAGCAGGATGACAATATACAGCCTTGTCATACTCCCTTTCCTATTTGGAGCCAGTCTGTCATTCCATGTCCAGTTCTAACTGTTGCTTCCTGACCTGCATACAGATTTGTCAAGAGGCAAGTCAGGTATTCTGGTATTCCCATCTCTTTCAGAATTTTCCACAGTTAATTGTGATCCACACAGTCAAAGACTTTGGTGTAGTCAATAAAGCAGAAATAGATGTTTTTCTGGAACTCTTTTGCTTTTGCGATGATCCAGCAGATGTTGGCAATTTGATCTCTGGTTTCTTTGCCTTTTCTAAAACTAGCTTGAACATCTGGAAATTCACGATTCATGTATTGTTGAAGCCTGGCAGGAGAATTTTGAGCATTGCCTTACTATATAGTTCTATAGGATATTCTATGCAGGGCTGAAAAACCAACTAAAAGACTACGTCCCACCAGAGAGCCCAAATGATACACCAACACCAAAGTGATAAAGAGATGGGTGCCAAGATCACTAAGAAGTTCAGTGGTGCCTCTCTTCTACAGGCCAGAATGATCTGGAGATTCCATTATAATACTAGATTCACAAATAGCAAGTGGATGGTAAGGCTCTGAAACATAGGGCCAGATGCCAGAGGCCTAATGGATGCAGTTATGGTGAGTGACAAAGTCAGAAATGCAAGCAAGGGCCCTGACCTGCAGAGGATTACACGTGCATGCACGCTCAGTTGCTCAGTTGTGTCCAACTCTGCCACCCTATGGACTGCAGTCCACCAGGCTTCTCTGTTCATGGAATTATCCAGGCAAGAATAATGGAGTCATTTGCCATTTCCTCCACCCGACTCAGGGATTAAACCTGTGTCTCCTGCAACTCCTGTATTGGCAGGCAGATTCTTTACCACTGAGCCATCTGGTAAGTTCACAGAGGACTATGAAGATGGTTAACTATATTTGGCATCCCTGAATGGGGAGGTGAAGAATAAATGAGAAGCCAGTAAGGGTACTAGTCAGTATACATAATCAAAAGATATTAGGGATAGATGAAGTGATACCTTACAAAGAGTAAAATCAAGGAAGAAGGCAGTCACCCAAAATTAAGACCACAATTTCTCACCCAGTTTGTAGGTCTGAGCCAGGTTTGAGACAGAATCCATTAACTAATAGAGAGGGTGGGCCCCAGGAAGGAGGGTCTTCTGACACCATGCAAGTATACATAATAATGATTCTCCCCAAAAGACCTATAGCCATTTATTTATTTAGCCAAAAATTACAGAAAGATGTTTACTCATTGAGAGCACTTCTGGACACAGAGTATAAGCTGCCATTGACACCCAAAGGTGGCATGGTCCCACATTAGTAAGAGCATATAAAAAGGCTAGGAAATAAATGAGCCCTGGACCAGGTTCAGGTCACAGTGGATCTGCTGAGTCCATGGACCCATCAGTATTCACTTCTCAAGTCCCGAAATATAGTAGTCAACACAACTGAGACAGATAGTGTTTGGCCTGTGTGGCAAGTGATATCACAGTGAGGGAAGCCAAGAAGAAACCTCTGAGATTGCTCCACACTCCAAGCTAAGATGAGATAAAAAATAATGTCACATCTCAGAAAGAATAGCAGAAATTAGTGCTACTATTACACCTAAAAGATGTAGGGTTGATGATTCCCATCATAACAGCATTTAATTAATAAGTCTGGCCCCTATAAGGAAACAGATGGATTCTGGAGGATGATAGAATGCTATTCTATTGAAAACTCAAAAAGTAGGAGCCCCAGTTGCAGCTGCTATGTTAGATGTATTATATGCCAGAGCAGATTAACACAATCTCAGATACATGCTATGAAGCTATTGATCTGGCAGATGAATTATTCTCCATCTCTATCAGAAAAGAGGATCAGAAATAGCTGCGCTCACTTGAACAAACAGCCGTGTATGTTTGCAGTCTTGCCCCAGGGCTTTGAAGAAAAGACAGATCATAGGACATCAAATGGCCATACAGCTAGAGCTGTCCACCATGACCTGAGTTTCATCAGGCCCATCAAGTCATAAAATTGGATGGCCCAGCAGCAATTCCTCTTAAATTGGAAGTGACACAGCCAGGATTGAGCATGAGCGATTCTAGAATACACAGACAAGCTACAAGAAGCATTAGGACAGACCCACGTGTCAGCCACCACTGTTTTGCAACAGCAGTTTTCCCTTACCTGCACTTCAACATGATACTCCTGGGAGATCCCTCATGATCCATTAATGGAAAAGAACCCCCAAGCATGGTTCATGGGGAGGTTAGTTTGGTATAGGAATGAAAGCTACACACCAACAGTCACAGCAACTCCACCTCACTCAGAGGTGATGGACAATGAGAGGAAATCCTATCCACGGGCAGAGCTTTGGGCAGTTTACCGGGTCATCCAATTTGTGTGCAAAGAGATGTGGCCCAAGGTAAGATGTGGCCATGGGCTGACTTGGTTGGCTGGTTAGCTCAGGCCCTGAAAGATGCAATATGGGAATCCCAGGAACAAGGAGTTCTAGAGAAGAGGGATGGGGTAGTGGGCCCCAAATGTTTATAATTTGCTAAGATTATAGTGTATCTTGTAGTCCCCTCTGTCCAATCCTTCTTCCTGCTTTCCCTTTCCCATGTGTTGAACCCATGCATATAACCTAATAAACCTCCAGTTTAGGGTCTGCTCCCTGTTAAAAACCACCTGTAAACATTACCTAAAACACTGAAATCATAACTGTTTTCTGCTCTATCCCCAGTGCTAGCTCTGCCTGACACATTCAATTCTTAATAAATACTTGTTGAATAAGTGACTAGATCCCTGGGATGCTAATCGGACAAAGTTCACGACAGAACTACCTCCGAGTTGTGTTGTTCTTGCTATTTAATCACTAAGTCCTGTTCGACTCTTTGCGGCCTCATGGACTGTAGCCTGCCAGGCTCCTCTCTCCGTGGAATTTCCCAGGCAAGAATACTGGAGTGGGTTTCATCCCTTCGGCATGGCATTTTCCTGACCCAGGGATCAAACCTGTGTCTCCTGCATTGGCAGGCAGATTCTTTACCCCTCAGCCACCATGGAAGCCACTCTGGGGTCTGAACCCTCATGCATAATAAATTCTGGCCTTCTTGGCTTTACCACAGGTTTGAGTAGCCTGAGGAGGACACAAAATGATGGGAACAAGAGGATCATTCCTGCTGTTTCATCATCCCCCAGTTGTTACGACTGCAGACACACATCCCTTAGCTCAAACAGACACACCAAAACACACATTTTGGTCTGCACCTTATTATAGATACCCAGATTGCATATTAGTAATTTTCAAAACCATCAATAATATCACAAATCATTATTACACAGCAGTTATTAAACTTCTATTCTCAGTAAATTATCTTACAGAAAAATAGCATTTCATAGAGAATTAGAATTTTTCACACACCTACACAATAAGTCACTTGTTATTCAGTATTCCTGCTTAAAATTCTCATGGATGTTCAAATGCAGCTCAAAAGTAAAGTTGAAAATGTGATCCATACTGTAAAAACTACATCTTTTCATATTTTAAAGAAACAGAAACATAAATTTTGTTAAAATACATGTGGTATTGGTTGCAAGGTCATGCTCCAAAGAGAAAATTGGAAAGGAGTTTGAAGCATGCTCTTGGTGAGATCAGATGTCATGCATAATAGCCTCCTTTCTAAAATGTGAGGAATTTACCTACTTTTTGTTAAATTCTTTTTCTAACTTGATCTCATACTCTACTTTCTGAAAAGAGAAAGAACTGTTAAGTTCTGCTTGCACCATTTGTGGGATAATACAAATTCTAATTTTTATCAAAATACTTTCCTATGTAGATGAACCAAAACACCTGGAAGAATATGAAGTTTAGAGATTGAATATTAAAAGTCTTACACAGTTTAATAGAACTGTGTTGACCCAGACTGGGTATCGGAAACTGCTAGTGTGTCCAAAGCCTGTGGTGGCGGCAGCAGCGGCAGCCTGACTTGGTATCCTAGTGTATGACAGTGATCTGGGACATTGAGGTGACAGCATTTTAGCAGTCAATTGTAAGTACACCGGAGGGAGTATACATAGTATAGATATCCCAAAATTTTTGGTCCAAATAGCTAAAATTTTAAGGTAGTCTCTATCACTGGTTCATGTTTCATTTATTTGTTTAATTGTTAAGATATTATATTTACCATGTTATAAAACATATATAAATGTCCTGCAAAATAAATGTTAAAGTTATAGTCCTCCCCTTCCCTCCCCATTTCAATCCATATGGCATCTTTATGAATAGGTAATGTAGTGTATGTGGGAAAAGATATATAAACCTTTTTAGATGCATTGATTTTTATATAAATGAGTCATAAAAGTCATCTGGATTTTTGTGCCTTTTTTCAATCTTTGACTAGATGGTCTGTATTTTGGGTACATTTTGTCTTGCAAATTTTCACTTCCTCTCTGCTTTTTGTTCTTCTGGGTATTGCTCAGTAACTACACAAAATGTACATATGTCTCCTTTTCTTGGTTTAACAATGCTGCACTGAATCAGTGAGACTCCAATACAAAAGTTGAAGATAGTAGTGCATATTCATCTCTCACTTCTTTCCAAACCCTCACCATCTCACTTCTCAGGTTTTGTCAGTTGTGTTATTACTTTCACCTTGTCAAGTATAACATTTACATTGTGGTCCTCAACCTAGATTGTCATAGTCTATGAATATATTCTTTCTTACTATGGTTTCCTAATGCCAAAGCTCTTCATTTGATGTTCATGGTTGGCTTGATTTCTTTATCATCTATAGCTCAAATGTTTGAGAATCTATTTTATCCTACCTTTATTAATGAACAGTTTGACTTAATTTACTCTCTCTTCTAAGACCACTAAAGATATTGCTCCAATACCTCCAAACTTTGAGGCCAGTCTGATTTTTTTTCTTCCTGTGTGCCTTTTGCTTTTTCCACCTAGATAACAATAGGGATCTTTTTTAGTTTTCTTGAGTTTTGCTATTTCAGCATACCATGCCTTGGGATATTTTATTTTTTATACCTTCTTGTTGTTATTGTTTCTAGAACAAATGTATGTGAGAGAATAACTTACTCGTCTGGAGATCAGAAAACCTGGATTCTAGAACTTGAGGTAAATGGATGACTGGATCAGTCACTGAAGTTCTCTGGGACTTAATTTCCATACAATAATGTAGAAGGAAATGTTATATCATCCCCAGCAAATCTTTTAGCTTCCAAATTCAATGATACCCATGCAGATGCATGGCTTTATATAATATATTCTATTATGCCACTACAATTCTTGATAAACTTTATATATTATAAGAAACAAGATGATTATAATAAAGAAGAGAGCATAGATGTGAATATCTCTTTAACTCTTCCTCCTTGATATATGTTGAATCGGTTACATCAAACATAATAAATAAATGTTCATATATGTGATACTATGAAGCTGTGGGAGATTTACTAAGAGGGGAAAAGAACAATCAAAGCCTCAGGCTTCATTCTCAGGTTCTGGGTTCATCCTTGCTTGGAGGCATCATAGTGAGTTAGAAGAGCACTGAGCTATGAGTCAGAAAACCCAGGTTCTGGTCTTATTAATGTAGCTGATCCACTGGTATGAGTTTGAGCAATCAATGCAGATAAACTCAGGTTTGAATCCTAGTTATGCCATTTTCTAGCTGTGTGACATTTGGCAAATTATAAAGCCTCTCTGGGCCTCTGTTTCCTTGGATATATGATGACAATAACTAGTTCAACTCTCTAGTTATGTCATGGTTATTAAATGAAGCAAATTTATTTAAATGGGTGTTTAGCTCTCTACCTCCCAAGTCACTTTCTCTCTGAGCTCCCTTCCCATGCTCACATTCTCTAATTAAAATTCGGATAATATAATATATGATTCATTTTCCCTTATTTTGCTGTGATATTTCTATAAGGTGCTTGCCATTATAGCTTGGGTGTAATATCTTTCTACTACTTGGAAATCTCATTTTTAATGAAATATTTGCTGAAGACCTATTTCTAGTCCCTAATTAGGCATGACAGATGGGTATCCCTGTGACCACCATTTAGTAGCTGCAAAACAGATATCATGAAAATACATAAAGAGGAACAAAATTGCCTGAGAGCAGCCAGATTCTCCTCATTCCTCTACCTAGCAGTTTCATTAGATTGGGGGAATTCTCTGAGGTCAAAGAGAAGTTAGGTATGTGAACAAGAAATTTGACATTTTATTTCCAAACAATCCATCTGCAGACTCTGAATCTGATATGAAATCTTGCTCAATTAAAGAAAATAACAAGATAAATATAGTCGTTTGCAAATAACAAACAGGTGTTGGTATATGTACTGTATTCTGATTCTCTTAAACTGAAAAAGAGAAATAATATGTTTTACTGCTTAAACACTTTTAATTTTGCTTCCTGAAGCCATACATCATCTGGCTAGATGATTGATGATATCATTTAAATTCAATGCTCCCCCCCTCCCAAAAAAAAAAGTGATCCATTAGGTTGCAAATAAAATTGTCATATTTTCCACTTACAAGAAAGAAAAGGTAGAAGATGAATAAATTAGTAGTCTAACATCCCCCCTCAGGGAATCTTGTATTAATCTTTTTAAAGTAATGAACAGTGTGATGGAATCAGCATGGGAATCAGCACTATTTACTAGCAGCCTGATCTTGGGCAAATTGCTCAGCCTCCTCTGGCCTCATTCTCTTCATCTATAAAGTAGGGGTAAAAACAACAGCAGCAACAACTCACAGGTTTGTTTTGAAGACTTGATTAAGATAGTAACTCTGAAATGGTACTGTAAACCAAAATGACCTTCCCAATAATGGCTGACAAAATTAAATTCTGGCATCTTTATTTTTGTTTTTTGTTTCACTTCTTCATAGCCAATCCTAACTCTAAAACATTTTTATTTCTCTTCTTTCTCCCAATGTGTAAGGGAAAGTATGAGTTTTAAGAAACCATCATGTTCCTTTAAATTTTACTTCCAAACTTAAAGCCTTAGTAAGGGCTTCACAAGCGGCACTAGTGGTAAAGAACCCTCTTGTTAATGTAGGAGATGTAAGACATGCAGGTTCAATCCCTGGGTCAGGAAGATCCCCTGGAGAAGGAAATGGCAACCCACTCCAGTATTCTTGCCGGGAGAATCCCATAGACAGAGGAGCCTGATGGGATACAATGGTCTATTGGATTGTAGAGATTCAGACATGACCGAAGTGACTTAGCACACACAGCATGAGTACCACCTAATCAAATCAACACATCTTTGTTGAGCTTCTCATGCGTGCAGTACATTGCATTAGGTACTCCAAGGACAGAGGAGACAGAGGCATGTTCATTTATGGTACTTTATGAAATAGAATCATATTAAGCAAAACCTGTCTTCAATACAAATGATGCTAGATACTTAAGTCATCCTGTTAAAAGGATTGATACTTCTCTTTTTCTCTACCCAATCTGTTGGATTCTTTTTGGGGGGTGGGCATGTCAAATTTATTTATTTATTTATTTATTTTAGTTGGAGGATAATTGCTTTACAGTGTTGTGGTGGTCTGTGCCATACATAAACATGAATCAGTGATAATTATACACCTACTCCCTCTTGAACCTCCCTAGGCTCAAGGTCCCACATCTCTAGATCCTCACAGATTGCCAGGCTGGGCTCCCTGTGTGATACAGCAGTTTCCCACTTGTTATCTGTTTTACTTGATAGTGTATATATGTCAATGCTACTTTCTCAATTTGTGCCACCCTCTCCTTCCCCTGCTGTGTCCACCAGACCATTCTCTATGTCTGCATCTTCATTTCTTAACTGTAAGTGGGTTCACCAGTACTGTTTTTCTAGATTCCATAAACATGCATTAATACACAATATTTGTTTTTCTCTTTCTAACTTACTTTCCTCTGTATAATACACTCTAGACTTATCTACTTCACTACAACTGCAAATTTATTTCTTCTTATGGCTGAGTAATATTCCATTGTATATATATACACACACACAACTTTTTAATCCACTCATCTCTCACATCTGTCAGTGGACATCTAGGTTGCTTCAATGTCCTGGCTATTGTAAATAGTGCTGCAATTAACATTGGGATGCATGTGTATTTTTGAATTGTGGTTTTCTCAAGGTATATGCCCAGTAGTGGTATTGCTGGGTCACATGGTATTTTTATTTCTAATTTGTTAAGGAATCTCCATATTGTTCTTTTTAACGGCTGTACCAATTTACATTCCCACCAACAGTGCAGTAGGGTTTCCTTTTCTCCATATCCTCTCTAGCATTTATTATTTGTAGTTTTTTGAATGATGGCCATTCTGATTGCTGTGAGGTGATACCTCATTGTAGTTTGATTAGCATTTCTTTAATAATGAGCAATGTTGAGCATTTTTTCATGTGCTTATTGACCATTTGCGTATCTTCTTTGGAGTCATCATTTTGCTTCCACAGATCCATCTCTCTGCTTTGGATCATGTTCTCGGCCCTCTGGAGGTGGGTCTGTCTGGCTTCGTGGTGGACTGCCTGGAGGAGTTCAGTGAACATGCAGAGGAATGGATGTGGGAAGGAGGGTGATACTGTGCTTTTTCCCAGCTTCTCCTACGGGGTGCTCCCGCTGAAGATCACAGCCTCATTTTTGTTTCTATTCTGGCGATCACTCCTTTCTCTACCTTTGCTAATCTAAGGTGTCCATGGCATCTGGACACTGTACTTCCTTTCTGGCTTTCCTGGGCCCTGAGCACCTTTGGAAATACTCCCGTAAACTCTCCTCAAATGACTCAGTTTAAATGTCCTTCTATTTGCTGACAAGATGGATACCCCCACCTATCTCCACCTCCCTCCCACCTGTACCTACCCCATACCTACTTCCAATTCTAGATACTGCTTGGTTTGATGTCTCTATACCAGTGTTTCTCAGACTTAGGAACTTGCAGACCTCTGAAAATACATTTACGGACTCCAGGAGTCCACAAACAGGAGTGTGAAAAGCACTGGTTTGCTCAGCATTCGACCCCCACTCCCTCAGTAAAAGACCCCAACAGGTTAACTCATTTTCTGTTTAAAGGAATCTGTTCTTGTTGGAAAGAGGTCAAAATAACAATTATATATCATCATTTGCTTTTTGCTGCATTGGGTCTTCATTGCCGCACACAGGGGCTACTCTAGTTCCAGTGCCCGGGCTTCTCATTGCAGTGGCTTCTTTGCTTGTGGGTCACAGGCTCTAGGACACAGACTCAGTAGTTGTGGCTCATGAGCCTAGTTGCCCTGTGGCACGTGGAATCTTCCTGGGCCAGGGATTGAACCCATGCCCCCTACAAAGGCAGGTGGATTCTTAACCACTAGACCACCAGGGAAGACGTCATTTGTTTTTATAATTTATTAGATATTACAAAATCCCAGTGGTGTACAAAACCTAATATTTTAGGACTAAAGAAAATTAGTTTAATCTAGCACTTTCATTTTATAAATGAATGAACCCAGATTTAGAGAAGCTAAGTAATTTACCTGACACTCTATAGTTTTCATTGGCTAAAACTACAATCAGTCTCCTGATGGAGTTCTAATTCAGTGTTATATTCTGCCCAACACCATACCCAACTTTCATTATATTATAGAGAAAACAATGAGAAATAAAATGTTGTGTACTTGAACAGGAAAGTTTCTAACACTCTATTCCTAAAAGCTGGGGGAAATACAGATTGTCAAGATATTAGGTCTCGAAGATACTTTCAGCCTCTCCCTGAGTCTATAGGCAGGGAATCTGAGCCCCAGAAAAAAAAAATCAAAATATCTTGTTTCTCTTGTTTCCTGAAGTGTTTCCATAACATTTTCTCCACCACTTTCAGTATCTCTAAGGGGACTTTTAATAATTTCACATGTAGAGTGTCTTCATAAATCTGTCATTTTTTTTCCTATGAGAGAATTTTAAGACTCAAAGGGGTGGTAAGATAAAGAATAAAGAAAAAGTGAAATATGCCATCTGATGGGGAATATCTTAAGAGCTAACCTGTAAATTGAAAGACGAGTTAGTTAGCAGTTTCCTTTATACTAGTTTGATGGAAGCTGACAAAGACTCTCTGAAAGAAGACACCCTTGATTAGTGAGCCCGCTAAGTCAGGGTACCTATGGTGATGAAATGTTCCATCAACCTGCACACTGACGCTGATGTTTGTCCAGGACGCCGTCACCTGTGCAAGACATTCAGGATGAAGTTTTCAGTCTCTGTCTGAGGAAGGAGCGACTGCCATTCAATCCACAGGAGCACTTTCTCAGCGTCAGAAGATGCTGTTAACTCTGAGCTGGCATCATTTTTCATCTTAAAGAGGATATTAAACAAGCACAGTAAATTCATACAGGTGAGCCAACATGTGCTAGCCATAAAACAGCACATTGTTCAGGTTGAATTCTTTTATTAAGGCTTATTCTGTGAGGCAATTGGCCAGTAACTTTGCCAAATTATTAAGATCTATATTGAGGAAGCCCCCACCATGATAAAATCGGCTCCAATTTTGTTCTTCTCCCATTACAGAGTGGCATTTTGTAACTGAACAGACACTTGAATTTTGTCCTTAGATGTCCCTTTCAGACACTGCAAGGCTACTCATCCACAAGGTCTTGTCATCATCCTTTGCTCACCTTAGAACAGGATTATCTCTTTGAACACAGGCATTTTGCTGAGTCAGGTAAGAGCTTCTCTTTAATAAAACAAGAGATGGGAGGGAGAAAAAGGTGAAGTGACTCCAAGTCAGACATCCTATTGAGGAAATTCAAGGACTGAATGATCCCCAAAATCCTTTCATACTTTCTAATCCTCTGGTTTAGGACCACAACAAATGCCTCTGCTACGGTTTGCAGATTGATTTCAGCTGAATGTAATCCATAGTGGTTTGCTGCAGAATAATCTAGGCTTCTGAGTCTCATTCCAAAGTATTTCTCCCCCTCGCCCCCTACTCTACCCTCCATCCCAAATGGGAGTGCTATGATTTTCTGAGACTGACATGGCCAAGACAGTGTCCTCTAGGATGGCAGAGGATTTCTCAGGCTTGTCCTTCGGTTTGAAACTCCCCCTAATTGGCTGCAAAGCTATGAGAGTCCAGAAATAGAGCCCATGGAGTCTGCTGTAGTGTTTTACCCAATTTAGTGTAGAGGGAGGGCCTTGAATTCACAGTCCTGGACCTGAATCTTGATATAATCTTAGCCCAACTGAATAACCTCTCCAAGTGTTACCCCTAGAAAACCGAGTGTAGATATTTACCCACTGGGGTGGATAAAGGGTTAAAAGAGACTCTACATGTGTCTTGCATTGAATTTCAGCTTCATCCTTGGGGTTTAGCCAAAAAATATGGCATTAGCCATATATGGTTTAGCCAAAATATGGTTTAGCTTCAAAATATAGCATTAGCCTTGATCTTTGGAAGGTACTAACAGATAGTTTACCTACTTCATCATCACTTCTGGCATCCCCCCCCATTGAGAGTCATCAATAATTGTGTGCTGTCATCAGCTACACAATATCAATATGATACACAGCAAGACTGGCAACAAAAGCAAGGGTTTCTATTTAGCCTCATCATTAATGTACGAATATTCACCCTCCAGTATAGGTGAGCTATCCCTGACCCTGCTTTATTTCTCTACCTGATCCTCATGACTACCTGACTGGATAATACAATATCTATGCGCTTTCTATGCATTGTGTCTCCCTAATTAGTATTCAAACTGTACCAGAGAAGGAATTTCTTTAATTTTGTTCACTGCAGCATCCCAAACATCTAAAAACTGTGCTAGCCACTTCACAGGCACTTAATAAATTATTTTTGAATGAGTGAATATGCAACAGACCTTAATCTCTATTCTCATACTCAATTCTGCAAGAACAATTATTTTCTCTATTTTTCCATAACTGAATTTAACTGTTCTTCACCAGATTAGCAGTGTAAGATTCAGCTCCATGTTTCTGTGATGGGGTCGTCCATCACATCTAAGATCTGGGGGACCTTACATAATTTTACATAATTTTAAGGGGTTGAAGAGTTGGCAGCACATCCTCTCAGTCGTCTTTCCATGGTGACACCCACAGAACCATGCCCTGTAGTTACCTCTGGGCTATCCCCCTCCCTCCCCCTCACTTCTCTGGGTTTAGTGGCACTTTTGCTGTCTCTCTGCTATGTCTGGGCCACTCCTGGCCACTTCTGGACCATCATTAAGCAGTTCCCAGGCCCTACTGGAATTCAGGGGTATTCTCAGTATTTAATATCCATTCCACTTACAGAACACAATCACTTCTTTTCTGGAGCCTTGTCACTTACCCAGAACTCTACCTAGGAGAGAGCTAAGAGACCCTCTGTTTTCAAATCTGGGTTTTCCAGTGGCCTCACATACCTTGACCAGAGGCCAGGTCCAGAGAGCAGAGCACTCAGAATTTCTTTCTTAGGGACTCATCCATGCTTCTTGTCTGACTGTCTTCTATCTCCAGTGACCTACTTTTTTTCCATTCTTAGTTGGAGAGTCTGAAAACCTCATCAGAATCTGTGCTTTGGAAACTCAAAAGCCAGGAAAAGATTTCCTTTTCTCTGCCTATGGAGCCACTTTCTCTTCTGTGCCAGTGAACATAGACTGGTTTAGTTGATCAAAATGTGGGATAAGGGTCAAGACATAAAAAGAAATATGAGAAAACAGTTATTAACATTTCCAAAGCATCACACACACACACACACACAGAGTAAATTTAAAAAACCAATCCAGTTGTTGAGTTGTTTAAGCCTCTCAATGAAAATCTCCAGCTCTCTCTTTTTTGGGAAATGGCCGATCAATTTATATAACAGCCTCTCAAACCCTCCTTCCAGTAAGTTTGCCTAAGGCAGGCCAACAGTATCTAGAAATACCAAACTCCTAAAGTCTAGGCACCTCACTGGGTAGCAGACACCCTGTTCATCTTCTCCAATCTGCTTAAGTATCACCTTCTCTGAGAAGCCTTGTCTGACCCCCCCATAAAAAGTCCTCCATCCCTTGTTAGTGCCCTTCACTGTATCCTGTAACATTAATAATAATTCAGTTAAGACAGGCTGGAAGTGGCAGAAAGCTCAAAAGTATTAAAAATATATATATGTTTACTTTTCCTCTCATGCACTTTGAAAGTAAGAACCCCAAGGCTGGAAGCTGGCTTCAGGAGCACCAAGGATCTAGGTTGGGGGAGAGGTGAGGGGAGAAGAAATCTGCTTAGCTATTGCCCCTACTCCCTCCCTACAGGACCTTATCCTTGGGTACAAGATGGTAGCTCACACTCTAGCTACCACATTCCAGGCAGCAGAAAAAGAAAAGCAGACAGTAAAGGAATGTCCCTTAACCTTCAGGGAACATCCCAGATGGCGCACACGGAGACGGAGCTCCTGCCTATCTCCCATTGGCTGTTACTTAATTGCAATGCTGTTACTTAATTGTCAAATGGAGTTTGTAAAATAGTATTGTAACTGAACTGCAATGTTCCCAACAAAATTTGGGGTTCTCATATGCAAGAAAGGAGAACAGATGGGTACGAGAAGGCAGCTAGCAGTTTCTTTCACTCCTGGCTGTAAATAAAATGGCTACCACATTTGTTTACCTGTTCTCTTAAGGACATGGTAAATTCCTTGAAAAAAACAAAACAGTGTCTCATTCATCTTTCTTCCCCAAATTCCAGCACAAGGGCAGACTGGAGAATGCTTTTTTAGTAAAGGAGAATTTGAAGCCCCTGCAATGGAAGTCACTTGATAATATAAGGGGCTTTCCCAGTGGTTCAGATGGCAAAGAATTTGCTCACAATGCAGGAGACCTGGGTTCGATCCCTGGGTTGGGGAAATCCCCTGGAAAAGGGAATGGCAACTCACTCCAGTATTCCTGCTTGGAGAATTCCATGCACAGAGGAGCCTGGTAGGCCCCAGTCCATGGGGTCGCAAAGAATCAGACACAACTGAGAGACTAACACTTTCACTTTTTTTGGAAGCTGTGAACTCTAGTTCTTAATTAAAATACCAAACAAAAACCAATAAAGGTATATTTAAGAACCATTTTATGAAAAATAGGAAACAGGCTCAGAAATATTAAGTCACACAAGATCTCGGGTCCTGTGAGTGGCAGTGAAGTGACATGAAGTTCACTGTCATGTCCGACTCCTTGCCACCCCATGGGCTTTTCAGTCCGTGGAGTTCTCCAGGCCAAAATACTGCAGTGAATAGCTGTTCCCTCCTGCAGGGGATCTTCCCAACCCGGGGATCAAACTGTGTGAATGGCAGAGATTGGACCTAAAGCCCCGCCTGACTCCAAAGTCACACTCATTGTATTATGTGGGCTCTTCCACTGGCTGCTTCTAGCCTTTCCTTACCTACCGCTAATGTGCCACTAATGAACCTTGGTTTATTAATCCATACCATGGATACACCATGGGATAAAATTACTAATAAGAACAGTGCATCCTGGCTCTTGAGGATGAATGTGTGGTGCAACTCCTAACAATAAGTCCCTACATATGAACATTCAAGGTTCAAATTTTCAAAGATGGGAAACATGCATTCCATCCATATCAGGCTTGAGTGAAACTGCAGCTTACCCTCTGTCTCCTATTGCTGATGACCCTTCAGCTCTACCATCTCCCACCTCCTCTGTATTCCTCAGTCAGTAGGTCTTCTGGCCTGTTCACTCAATGCCAGCCCCTGTGTGCCAGCTCTTGTGCTGCGTTGCTGTGCATTTCAAGGTACTGTACTGTAAGATTTAAAATGTTTTCTTTCTTTTTTTAAAAAATTATTTGTGTGAAAAGTATTATAAACCTATAACAATACAGTGCTATATAGCCAATTGTGTTAGTTGGGAACCGAGGCTAACTTTGTTGGACCTATGAACAAATTAGACTTAAAACTCAGTCTCAGAACAGAACTTGTATAAATGGGACTTACTGTACTTATGATGAAAACCCATCCCCATTTGCTTTCACACTATATCTTTGATTCCATCCCTTCACCTCCACTCCCACTTCAAAAGCCAGCTTATAAGACCATGTGCTGCTTTGCCTTGATGACTGCTTACTTCCTTTGCATGCAGTCTTGCTCAACCTAGTATCTTTTCATGAGGAGGGACTACTACCTGAGCCACCAAGAGTGCTTAAAATGTCCCTTCTCAGCCAAGAGAACCCCACTTCATAAGGTTCGCATTGCTGTTCTGGGCTCTCACCATTGCCGTGGTCACAAAAACAGACATTCTCACAGCTGCCTCCTCTCCATCTTGATAGTACCTTCAAATACTTCACTATCTAAAAATCTATTCCCCCAATCCATTGATTTAGTGTATTCTATTCTTCATATAACACAAATTATTTCCAAGCATATGTAACCACATAATTATATCTTTATAAACCCTCTAACAAAATACATTTTATATGCTTATTAATTACACTAACAAAATCCCCAATAAAATTCCAGACTGATCCATATTACACATCACATCACATTATTTTACTCTCTGATAGAAATGCGTAAAAGCACTTTATCATATGACTATACAACTAGAATTGGAGAAGGAAATGGCAACCCACTCCAGTATTCTTGCCAGGATAATCCCATGGACAGAGGGGCCTGGTGGGCTACAGTCCATGGGGTCTTAAGAGTCGGACTTGACTGAGTGGCCAAGCATACAACTAGAATGAGTCAGAGATCAATATTAGAATGTAAGGTCTTTGGAGACTTGGACTAACTTACATCTTAAAAGTCTAAATTCTCTGGCCTTCACCTTGCTGTGCATCATATCGGCTCTCATTTATTTCTCAGACTGATCCATATGGGAGAGTCCAGTCTAGAGACAGGTGAATCGGGCTTCAACTCTAAATGTCCATTGGATTATTTGCAGCAACAAATTATATTCTCCTATGAACAAGCAATATTATAATATTATAATCAATAATGCTGAGTTCTTTGTCTTCTTTCCAAAACAAATCTTTTCAAGAAACCAGTATGACTTAGGAAAAGAGGGTTTTATCCACTCTTGGGTCCTACATTTTCTGATCAAGCCAGGTGGTTAATGAATAGCATTTTTTTTAATTATTTTACCAGAATAGCAAACTACCCAAGGATGAACATTTCTCATTTTCCTCAAGAACTGTTTATGAGAGCCCTGCCAGCATCTCACCAACCTTGAATTACAGTCAGCAAGGGACAAGTACCCACACGACTGGCATCCCTGAGGCTCAGAAGGCCCAGAATATCAGGGGATTTCAGGGGACTTGAACCTGGACTAGATCTGCAAATCTTAAGTTGTAGAAGAAGAATTTTAAGCCATAAACCAATTCTATTTTAACTAAATTCAAGAAATAGGTACTGAGTGCTTAATACACAGCAGGAGCAATACTAGGTTCCAGGGACACATGGAAATGAGAAGACACTTTTCACCCCCAACAGGTTTACAAACTAAGGAGAGAGACAGAGCTAGACATAATTAGCTGATGTTTGTTACACTGTGCCATTTATCCTGATAAAGCCTGAGGAATATTAATAATAACAAAAATAAGAATATAAATATAAATAAAAGAATGACTAATATTTGCTGATGCCTACTGTCAGCTCTAAATGCATTATCTTGTCTATTCCTCATGGCAACCTATAAGATCTAAGTCACTACTCCCCATTTTGCAAAAAAGAAATGCTATGGGGAAGAGCAGAAGGAAACAACAAAGTCTGCCTTCAGGCATTGGGAAAGGCTTCATGGAGAAAGTAACATTTGTTGGAATCATCAAATCTGATTTCTCATACAGCCCCCAGCATGCAGCGATGGAATTTCATAATAAAGTCACTAATAGAAATTACGTACTAGGGGATTTCCAAAGCAATTGATAATGGGGAAACTGCCTACACTAGATGACTAAATATGTTGTTCTGGGTCATTAAAACTGTATTATGCATATGCTGAGGTTGGGATTGGCTAAAACGTTATAGAGAGCCGCTAATCTGATCACCAGACCATGTTCAGTAAATTTGTTCAGGGATGAGCCAAAGTTAAAAGTATAAATCCAGCTGTAAATAAGGAAATAATTGGACTGTCTGCCTTGGTTGATGAAAATCTGTGGCCAGCTGGAAGCTTTTTAAAATTTTATTTTTTATGAAATATTTCATAGATTCAAAAAATTACGTCTAGGTAATAGCTAAAGTATAAAGAATGCTTGACTGATCATCCATTTGCCCAAGCCAGCTTAAGAAACAGAAAATGACTAATTCTGGCAAAGCCCCTTTCCCAATAGCTTTTCTTATTTCCCTTCCTCCCCACCAAGGATTATGTCTTTTTTAAAACACTTTGTTATATATGCACATAAACTAGAAATTATGCCACTTATTTTTGTACATTTGAACTTTATCAAGTGAACTCACTGTATCCTTCTGTGATTTGCTTTCTTATTTTGGCATTGTGCTTTGATTCTCATCCATGTTGAAGCATGCAGTTGTATTCAATCATCTTCATTGCTATACTATGCAAATTATTGATCCATTCTCCTGGCAATGGACAATTGCATAACCATTTGTGTGGACTCAGTATGAATATTTCTACATACTACATCATGAGCAAGAATTTCTCTACAGTATACACCTAAAAAAGAAATTGCCAAGGAATGGGGTATGTTTTTTTCAAGTTTAAAAAATCATGGCAAATAATTTTCCAAAGTGTTTGTGCTGATTTATACTCTAACAAGGTCTATGTGTCTCACATTCTCATCACAGCTAGCATTGTCCAGCCTTGCTAGTCTGATGGGTATAAGACATGAATTCATTGTAGTTTTAATTTGGATTTCTCTGGTTGCTAATTAGGTCTAATATTTTCTTCATATATGTTTAATATCAGTGGTTTTTTGTTCTGTGAAATGACTTTTTCATGTCTTTGGCTCATTTTCTTTTGAGTTTTATTTTTATTTATCTGCCTTCTGATAAACATAAAATTTTATGCTAATGTCATCAATTTCATTTCCTTTTCCTTTGTGGTTTCTATTTTGTGTGAACTGTTTAAAAATGCTTCTTCGCCACTTGAGGTAAAGGTTTTATCCTATATTCTATTTCAGAAGGTTTAAAGATTTCTTTTCACTATTAAAGTTTTAAGTCACCTGAACTAGATTTTCTGTAGAATACAAGGCCTAGGCCCAATTGTTCTTGTTTGAACAGATTCAGTGGTCCCAACATAATCAACAGCACAGCCCATTTTCCTGCTTGTCGGCCCTGTGAGCTCTGTGTAAGTCAGGCTTCTATGTATGGGTGGGTCTGTTTCTGACTCTCCTGTTTAAGTGATCACTTTATGTATTCATCCACCAAGCTAATGAAAGTGAAAGTGAAAGTCGCTCAGCTGTGTCTAACTCTTTGCAACCCCATGGATAGTCCATGGAATTCTCCAAGCCAGAATATTGGAGTGTGTAGCCGTTCCCTTCTCCAGGGGATCTTCCCAAACCAGGGATCAAATCCAGGTTTCCTGCATTGCAAGCAGATTCTTTACCAGCTGAGCCACCAGGAAAGCCCACATCAAACTAGTACAAAGCATTAAAATAAATCTTTACGGTTCTAGGTCAATTCCCCCACATTTTTATTTTCAAGCTGTTCTTGGCTGTTTGCTTGCCTTTTCCCCTTTTCTTTACACTTTAGATGCTATCTACTGAGTTTTACCAACAGCTCAATTGCTATGTTAACAGAGTATGGGAGACCTGATCATCATATTAGCAACATGTCATGTCTCCATTTATTTAGGTCTTCTTTCTACATAAAAGACAGACATCTTTTGTTAAATTTATTCCTCAGTATAAATTGTTGTTGCTATTTTAAAACATTTTATACAAATTAACACTTTATAACTATTGGTTACTATTGTATTACTATGCAATTGACATTTAAAAATCTTACATCTAGCAGTCTTCCTAAACTATCCTAATATGTTGTGTGCGTGTGTACATGTAAATGCAGTAGGTCTTCTACTTGAACAATTTTCATGTCATCTCTGAATACTCAGTTTTGCTTATTTCTTTCCACTCATGGCAAATTTTATTTCATTTTCTTGCCTTACTCCAGTGGCCAAAACCTCCAATAAAACACTGAGTAAAAGTCATAACACATGACTTCCAAAATGAAAATAAATCAATAACTTCTTGCACGGGAGTCATGCTAATATTTCTGAACTCATTCCAGGGTTGGTATATGTACTGCCAAAGTGAGACACGGCTCAACTCTGTAGCCTCAGGTAGCAGTCAATCCCTCCTGGGTACACATGCAAGGACCCGAGGAGATGACTCCACAGGTGAGCTCTGCTTTCTGAGGAGTAAGAGGCTGTTTCCAGGGTAACAAGTTGGAGCCTTTGGACCAGAATCATACCTTTAACCACATCTCCATTTAGCCCACCTCCTTGAATAAAATCTCATAAGAAGCCATGACATTTTTCTGTTTCCAACTACTTTGAAAAAGTGAGGCATCACTTCTGCCACAAGGTGAGCAGTAGGAGATCCCAGGCAAACACATTATCAATCCTCCAGAGGACCAAATTTGCATTAGGCACTAATACACTTGATTATCTTGCCAGCCCCAGATGTGTCATCTTTATTACCTAAGTAACAAAGTGAATGTGCTAAGGATTTTCAGCATGCAGTTTCTTGCCTTTCCTTCTAAATTCCTATTAGACAAATTGGACTTTCAGCAGCCAGTGGCAGATTTTGGTCCATGTTACTCTTTTCTGGTTTATGAAAGTGAAATTGAGCATTCCGTTTAAACTCTGCTGGATAGTTAATCTACAGCATAAACTGGGACATTGACAGTGGAAAGGGGTGCAAAATAAATTAGATGTCTTGGCAGAGGTCTAAACTGCAACTCTCCTGAAAAACCCAGGGCATCTAACCACTTCAGCTACGCCCCTTTTATAAGTGTCCTTTCTTTCTCTAGCTCCTCTCGCAGTGATGTTTCTTCCTGTCTTGTTTCATGCCTAATTCAAATGTTTCTCAGCTCTATTTTGCAAGGGATTCACCCAACCAGCAGCCAGCCTACACAGTCCACTTGTAAACCGTGAACCGCAAATGAGGTATAGTTTAAGTACCTCATGAAAAATGATTTCAAAGAAACTCTGATTGACCTCAAATGCTGTGTTTCACATCCTTGGTAGTGTTGCAGATAAGGCTCTAATCTTCTCACCTGTACTTTACTTTCCAAATTATATTACCCAAATTTCCTGTTACAATGGACAGCATGCATTATTTAACACAGATACATACACATAAAATATAACATAAATGATCTGTTTGTCCTTGACCAGGGAAATCTGCTGTAAACGGCATAAATCTAGATGCTCTTTGGGATGCTTTTGTACTTTACTGGTGATGCTCAGAGTTAGGCATTTCAGCTGTTTTCAAAGAATATTCAAAGGGGTTTCTGGCTTACTCTGCCAACCTGACAGACCTCCTGGACAGCTGCGTTTCTGAACGCTTCTGCCACAATTCAACATCATCCTATGCCAGAGTTATCATTTATGAATTGCATTTTAATTGGTTTCAACTATTGCCAGCTAACAGAGGAGATGACCATCAAGTGTGGTTAGACATTAACTGAAAAAAATAGAGTAGGAACAACTCCAATTGAAGAACTGGCTTATCTGAGACATAAAAAGTTCTACAAACCACATTTCTTGATACTCCAAATAGTCTCCTAACGGTCCCCAATTTTATATTTGCATTAGAAAATAAAATGTTTTATCTGTCAAGGAAAATAGATCTAAAGAGCTGAATTCAAGATAAGCACTGAGTCAAGTCTTACGGGTACATGGAGAATAAGAAGCTCATAAGATGGCAAATGGTAATAATAATTAACATTTGTTGAATTCCTATGGTATGCTGGGATCTTATCACATCAATAACTTAATAGCTATTATCTCATCTAATCTTTTCTTTTTTTTAGTTTTTTTTTATTAGTTGGAGGCTAATTACTTCACAATATTGTAGTGGTTTTTGTCATACATTGACATGAATTAGCCATGGATATACATGTATTCCCCATCCCGATCCCCCCTCCCACCTCCCTCTCCACCCGATCCCTCTGGGTCTTCCCAGTGCACCAGCCCTGAGCACTTGTCTCATGCATCCAACCTGGGCTGGTGATCTGTTTTACCCTAGATAATATACATGTTTCGATGCTATTCTCTTGAAACATCCCACCCTCGCCTTCTCCCACAGAGTCCAAATGTCTGTTCTATACATCTGAGTCTCTTTTTCTGTTTTGCATATAGGGTTATCGTTACCATCTTTCTAAATTCCATATATATGTGTTAGTATACTGTAATGGTCTTTATCTTTCTGGCTTACTTCGCTCCGTATAATGGGCTCCAGTTTCATCCATCTCATTAGAACTGATTCAAATGAATTCTTTTTAATGGCTGAGTAATATTCCATGGTGTATATGTACCACAGCTTCCTCATCCATTCGTCTGCTGATGGGCATCTAGGTTGCTTCCATGTCCTGGCTATTATAAACAGTGCTGCGATGAACATTGGGGTGCGTGTGTCTCTTTCAGATCTGGTTTCCTCGGTGTGTATGCCCAGAAGTGGGATTGCTGGGTCATATGGCAGTTCTATTTCCAGTTTTTTAAGAAATCTTAAAAAAGATTTCTTTTTAAAAGTGTTTTCCATAGCGGCTGTACTAGTTTGCATTCCCACCAACAGTGTAAGAGGGTTCCCTTTTCTCCACACCCTCTCCAGCATTTATTGCTTGTAGACTTTTGGATAGCAGCCATCCTGACTGGCGTGTAATGGTACCTCATTGTGGTTTTGATTTGCATTTCTCTGATAATGAGTGATGTTGAGCATCTTTTCATGTATTTGTTAGCCATCTGTATGTCTTCTTTGGAGAAATGTCTGTTTAGTTCTTTGGCCCATTTTTTGATTGGGTCATTTATTTTTCTGGAGTTGAGCTGGAGGAGTTGCTTGTATATTTTTGAGATTATTCCTTTGTCTGTTGCTTCGTTTGCTATTATTTTCTCCCAATCTGAGGGCTGTCTTTTCACCTTGCTTATAGTTTCCTTTGTTGTGCAAAAGCTTTTAAGTTTCATTAGGTCCCATTTGTTTATTTTTGCTTCTGTTCCTAATATCCTGGGATGTGGGTCATAGAGGATCCTACTGTGATTTATGTCAGAGAGTGTTTTGCCTATGTTCTCCTCTAGGAGTTTTATAGTTTCTGGTCTTACATTTAGATCTTTAATCCATTTTGAGTTTATTTTTGTGTATGGTGTTAGAAAGTGTTCTAGTTTCATTCTTTTACAGGTGGTTGACCAGTTTTCCCAGCACCACTTGTTAAAGAGGTTGTCTTTTTTCCATTGTATATCCTTGCCTCCTTTGTCGAATATAAGGTGACCATAGGTTCGTGGATTTATCTCTGGGCTTTCTATTCTGTTCCATTGATCTATATTTCTGTCTTTGTTCCAGTACCATACTGTCTTGATGACTGTGGCTTTGTAGTATAATCTGAAGTCAGGCAGGTTGATTCCTCCAGTTCCGTTCTTCTTTCTCAAGATTTTATTTAATCTTCATGACCCTGTGATGTTGGTACTAACGTTATCTCCATTTAACAGATGAGAAAATGAGTGACATATGAGTAACTTGATTGAGGCAGTAACATGGAGTGGTAGAGCTGGGATTTGATGCCAGAGGTGGTGCCCTTGAATAACCCAAAATTCAATAAGGCTGGTTTTATGTATGCATTAAGAGCAAATCTCTGATGTTTGCTTTCAGAATATCTTGCAACCAGCTTCTGCATATGTACCCAGCATGACTAAGGCATGCTTTACCTGTGCCCCATGACTATAGTAAGATACAAACATTTATAATCTCCATAGTGATTCATTCACCAAAAATACACACTGCTACAGTTACACAAAGGAATCTCACTTGCAGACTATGACAATAAAGGAAAATTTCACAGGAGAGGTTACAGTTGACCTATTCTAAAAGTGAGAATGGGAATCATTCAAAGTTAGAAGAAATAGAATGTGGCAAGATAGAGAGTTTGGAAAGAAGGAGGATTGCTTAAGAAACATGGTAGTTCAATGGGGACATAGCATAAGACACTGTGATAGAAAATTCATTTGGAAATGTATATTGGGCCAGATCATAGAAGTTATAAGATTAATTCAGGCTGCCACACACATCCCAGGAAGACTGATGTTTCCTTAGAGTCAGGGACAGTAACTCATGTTAGTGACCTCCTCTCCCACACAGGACATTGCCTGGAGTCTAGCTCATTAAAGATATTTACAAATATGCTAAATAGAGAAAATAAAGTGTCAGTCTTTCCAAGGCAACGTGCATGCTAAGTTGTTTCAGTCATGTCCAACTCATTATGGACTGTAGGCCGCCCGGCTGCTCTGTTCATGGGGATTCTCCAGGCAAGAATACTGGAGTGGGTGGTCCCAACTGAGGGATCGAACCGGAGTCTCTTACATCTCTTGCATTGGCAAGTAAGTTCTGTACCACTAGCGCCACCTGGGAAGCCCCCAAGGCAACAGGCTTTTTTTAAAAACATGAATCAAAACCTTAAGTGAGCAGAAGTCACTCAAGTGGTGCAGTGGGGCTTCCTTAAGAAAGTAAAGAAGAATTTAAGGAGTTAGCAGCATCTCACTAGAATTCCTAAAACTGCATGAACTTATAATAACTAATATTTTCTGTGCTCTCACTGTGTGTCCGCCTGTGTCCTTGCTGTTACATTCATCATCTCACTTTACCTCCACAAACCCTATGAATACAAACAATTATTATTCCTGGTGTCCATCCAGGGATTCTGAGGGCTATTAATAATCTTTGTCACATTGAACTAAAATAAATGTGTAAGCAAAATTTACAGAAGTCTCAAAATCAGAATTCTATTAAGTCTGACCACTCTTCAAGATTTGGCAACACTGGAAATCTTATTCTACATGAAAATACACATAGTTAAAACTCCCACTGTTTAGAGGAGGAAAGATTGTTGTTAGAATATTATTAGTGTCCTGAAAGGCAGTGCAAAGAAAATACTAATTATACAGTGCTCACCAACCACTCCTGACATTATTATAGTACATACTCATCTGTTAATTTCATTATTGCATGGCTTCTGCAACATAATACAAGCACCACGAAAAGGAAAAGCCCTTGCTTGGTTCACAGCTATGTCCTTAGCACCTAGAGCAGTGGCCGGCACATAGGGGCCTGTCAATAAATGGGAACAAATTGGCTAAAAAGAAAGTTTGTCAGTTGTCCTGGGACTAACATTGTGTTAACCCTTATGTGAGGAGCAATGTTGAAAGCAGTGGTTTTATAAATAAGCAAGAGAGTGTTCTTTGTGATACCATGTCGTTTTACCCTTAATAAAAGCCAGAGATATCCACATGACATGTCTCAGAAAGGCGGTTCAGTGAAGAACTAAACATGCCATTTCTAGTAATCAAATTTGATCAAAGGGCCATAAAATAGAAGAGTTCAATATAATGTTGGTGGCAGGATCAAGGTGGTGGAAATTATGTCAATTTTGCTGTGAGTTTGAAAATGTCCTTAATTGAGTGTTTGGAGAACATCCCTCAAAAAATAATATTATTAGTGTGTTCTTGATCGATCAGGGTTTTCAACAGGTGCTAGTAATTACTGTTACTTTAGTTTCCTTATTTTTAATTCAATGTTTCAGTTCAGTTCAGTTCAGTCACTCAGTTGTGTCCGACTCTTTCTGACCCCATGGACTGCAGCATGCCAGGCCTCCCTGTCCATCACCAACTCCCGGAGCTTGCTTAAACTCATGTCCATCAAGTCGGTGATGCCATCCAACCATCTCTTCCTCTGTCCTTTCCTTCTCCTCTTGCCTTCAATCTTTCCCAGCATCAGGGTCTTTTCCAATGAGTTCAGGGTCTTTACCAATTCAGTGTTTATGGGCTAATAGCTCTAAAATGGATAATGACTTTGGAGGAGCCTATATATATATATATGTTTTGAAACTAACATGAAAGAGTTTGAGTGTAGTGCTTATTATTTTGTTTTCCTCCAATTTTTTGCTGCCATAGAGTTGTTTTTTAATACTAGGAAGCGGGAAGGGGTAAGACAGATGAATCAAAGACTCTTTTGCTCCATATAAGCAGGAGGCAGTCAAAAAACAAAAGGGAAAAAAGTGACCTAGAAGTGTGTGTGTTTGTGTGTGTTCAGTTGTGTCTGACTCTACAACCCCCTGGACTATAGCCATCCAGGCTCCTCTGTCCATGAGATTTCCCAGACAAGAATACTGGAGTGGGTTGCCATTTCCCACTCCAGGGGATCTTTCTGACCCAGGGATCAAACCCTGGTCTCTCACATCTCCTGCATTAGCAGGTGGATTCTTTATCACTGCACCACCTGGAAAAACTGACCTAGAAGAGCAATGCTAAATTAATGTCATTGGATAATCCTTGCCCTCTGCTCTCAGATCTGACACTTCTAATCAGTCATAACACTTTCTTTCACTGAGCTAAGATGCAGCTTCAGAATCCTTCCTAACTCAGCATTCCAGATAGCATGTGGGCAGAGGAATCGGTCCCTATTTGCAATCTGTTTTATAGCTATAATTTAATCTTTGATTGGAAAAGAATCTGCAACATAATTACTCCTTATAAGTTTACTGTTTTGGTTGGCACACACAGGACCATTCAACAATATCAACATTGTCACTCATATAGCCATCTTAATCCATCATGCTAAGGGTTTTATAGATTATCTTGCTTCATTCTCACAATAACCATCTGAGGTAAGAACAATGGATCCCTATTTCGTGACACCTCTGTAGTCTAGAAGGTGAATCATATTTCCAAGTGACTGACTTGCTAGCCCCCCAGGTCCTAATAACTAATGACATCTTAGTCTTTGAACAAAAAAGAGAAGTTTCTAGAATAATGCTCTGGAAAAGCTTTAAAAGACAAATATTTAAGTGATCCTGAAATTATGTGAATGCTAGTGTTATGAACAAAGTATTCTCATAAAAGATAACGAGGCTGTATAGTGGAAATTTTTCAAGGTGGACAAGGTTAGGACTGAAATTAAGACTCTATATAAAATATGAAGTATATTCTACAAGAGTATGTGTTAGGGAATGTGACAGTTACTTTCACCATGTTGATTGTCCACAAGTATGGGAGGTGAGTGTTATTAATTAGTTCTATGAAAAACAGTATTCAGTGAGATGAAGTTACATTTCAAAGTCTCACCTCTAGGAGCCAGGATTCAAATAGCTTATCTGAATCCAAAGCCTGGACCCACCCTGATGAGGCAACCTGAGGAAAAAAATCAGTGTCAGCTTTAAATGATGTTTGATTGGGCTCAGAAAGCACTGACACCAAAATTCAAAGCCACTGGATCCTACACTGGAGACTGGTCAATGTCTATGATGGACTCAAGAATCAGATATAAGCAACTTTTATGGTTAGGTACAAAAGTGGGAAATGGGCTTCCCAGGTGATGCTAGTGGTAAAGAATCCACCTGCAAGGCAGGAGACACCAGGGACATGGGTTCAATCCTCGGGTCAGGAGGATTCCCTGGAGAAGAAAATGGCAACCCACTCCAGTATTCTTGCCTGGGAAATACCAAAGACAGAGGAGCTTGATGGGCTACAGTCCATGGGGCTGCAGTCAGAAACAACGGAGCACACACACACACACACACTCACCACTGAAATGGAAAATGGAGTTAGCCACACATTTGAACACTCTTTTACCCAACAGCTTTTCATTTCAATCAAATATTTCTTCTCTCCACTAGGGCAAACTCTTTCCTCTTCTAACCCGATGTGCAGGTGCCACGGGCTGACATCATTCATTTTACCCCATTGTAATGTCATCAGGCAAATCATGCCTGCTATTATTTCTGTTCACTTGCCAGAGAAAATGCATCAGCAAATGTCAACCTTCCATTTTTCATCTTAAGGACGATGGCATTAAACAAGAACCGAAATTCACACAGGTGAACCCATCTGTGCTAAGCATAAACTCACACAGTTCTCAGGATGAATTATTTCAACATTTAAGTTTTTAGAGTCACATGACCAACTTGATCAAATTATTAACATGTTGACTATTTTTATTTTCTCTCAGAAAATGACAGTTCAGAAGGAAGTTCTATCTTATGCCCTCTTGGCATCTTGGGTTCCAAACGATTCAGATTTTCCTAACATTTTGAAAGCAGTTGGTGGGTGGAGAACTTTCATCCTTTTTCCCTCTTGTCCTTCATTAAAAAACATGTATCTCCTATTAAGACAGCTCCTAAATCAAATGTGCTTTCTCATTGTTCTCCCATCCTCCTGGGATAATAACATAGGTCAAGCTTCTTTGAAACCTCATTTAGTTGATGGTACAGATATTGCAGGGACCCACAATATCTTGACCCAAGGGTCAAGATTGGGAAGCTGTAACTTTTCTTATGGCTCACTTTGCCTTAATCTAAAAAACAATTCAGGGCAATGTTGTTCCCTTCACAAAATATTTATTCAAATGGAGCATGATTTATACACTAACAAAAAATTTGTAAATTCTTCTAGCAAGTAAATGAAAAATAAAATTACTTTTATAAGCATTTAAAGAGCATATTGCTAAATTTTTATTTTAGTTTTAGTCATAATAATTAATACCAGTCTTTTCAGAATTATTTGTTGAGTCTTTCATTTTATTTCCCATGGACAGAGGAGTCTAGAGGGCTACAGTCCATTAGGTTGCAAGAGTTGGACAAGACTTAGTGGCTAAATTACCACCACCACTGTTTTATTTCATGTGTAATAAGGCTCAAAATTAGGAGTTTAAAAATAAAAAATTAGACTTAAACATAATTACCCAACTTCTTATCCCTTAAATAGATACATTATTTGATTATTTTTCTTATCACAAGAGTGAGGCATGCTCCTTTTTTATGTCTTCTAAGTTTTTCTAAAAGCAAAATAAAACATAAAATTCACCCAGAGTCCACCATCCAGAGTTAAGCTCTGCTAATATTTTAATGTAGATGTCCCTAACTTTCATCTTTTCCCGTGAATTAACATATAGATTATGTGTATATTGGATGTGGACTAAGGAAACTTAATTTAAGGAATTAATGCAAAAGGGGGGATTTATAATAAGCATAGTAGGATGCCTCCATGAACTCAAAAGAAGGAAGGCAGCCAGGTCTTAGACACAGACTAAAACACGGCAGGGAACTGGAAAACTTTCTTCTCTACATCCCTCACTCTGTTTTCTCGCCCTATGGCAGAAAATGACGCAAACTAACATTTTGTGATTTTCAAATTCCTCTATTCAAGCAAGCAGCCAGACAGAGACTGGGCATTCTTGGTCACAGTCCCGAAGCTCACTGGGAAGGGCATCAGGACTCTTCACAGAACCCATCACAACCCAGGGGGCACTCTTATGTCCTAGCAACGTGGCTGCTTCCATTGCAATTCATGCTTATGTCCCAACAATGTGGCTGCTTCTATTGTAACTGCAAGTTTGGGTTGAGGGACAGTAACGAGAAGGGAGGCATCACTGTGAGGCGAAGAATCTACTAGCAATAGCTGTTATTTTTCAAAGGTGAAAATAAACCATATGTATTGTTCCATAACTTGCCCTCTCACTTAATACATTGTTGACCAATGTTCAAATAGGCTTCCTTTATTCTTCCTTTATTTTTGTTATTGATGAGACTTTCTCTGCATATTCGTTTCCCTTAAATAGTTCTTTCCAACCTTTTTTACATTATGACATACGTGCATGGAAAATAATACTTCTGTTGCACACTCAGGAAACTGGAAGAAATATGAAGGCTTGGTACAAAATATTTTTCTTTATATTATGAAATTATGATTAAAAATAAAAAGTAAAATTGGGGAACATTTAAAATACAAAATTTAGGATAAAAAGCACAGAGACAAACCCACACACCTATGGTCACTTAATCTATGACAAAGGGGGCAAGAACATACAACAGAGAAAAGACAGTCTCTTCAATAAGTGGTGCTGGGAAAACTGGACAGCTACATGTAAAAGAATAAAACTAGAGCACTCTCTGACACCAAACACAAAAATAAACCTGAAATGGATTAGTGACCTAAATGTAAGACCAGATACTACAAAACTCTTAGAGGAAAACATAGGCAGAACACTCTTTGACATAAATCCCAGCAAAATCTTTTTTGACCCACTTCCTAATGAAAATAAAAACAAAACAACAATAAATGGAGCTTAATTAAACTTAAAAGCTCTTGCATAGCAAAGGAAACCATAAACAAAATGAAGACAGCCCTCAGAATGGGAGAAAATATTTTGCAACCAACAAGGGGTTTATCTGCAACATATTCAAACAGATCACGCAGTTCAATATAAATATATATTATATATATGAAATATATAATACATATATATATATATAAAAAATAACCAATCAAAAAAAAATGAGCAGAAGACCTAAATGGAGATTCTCCAAAGAAGACATACAGATGGCCAAGAGGCACATGAAAAGATTCTCAACATCACTAACTAATCAAAATTACAATTAGGTATCACCTCACACCAATCAGAATGGTCATCAGAAAATTTACAAACAATAAATGCTGGAAAGGGTGTGGAGAAAAGGAAACCCTCCTACACTGACAGTGCTCTAATTTTCAGAAACAGCACATGCTCTTGAAAAGCCATTCTGAAGCTGGCTAAGTTGCCACTAAAGAGGCATTCTGCCACCAATGGGCATGTTTCCAGATGTATGTGAAAACAGGGAGCTGTGCCCACCCGGACACCCCTACACCAGACCAGCATCACGTGGAGCTAAGTGTGGTTCTCCAACTACAACTGGGGAACACTGGCTGCTGAAAGAAGGGGGGTCCAGGATGCCCAAGTGCTTCCTCACCTGTGCTCTGGCACAGCCCCAAAGAGCAGAGGGCAAATGTAGAAAGGCATAGCCAGCCTGGGACTGAGAGGCACCATCAGATCACTTCACCCGTCAGGAAGCCCTAGACAAGGTAGCTCCAGGTCAAAGACTGTGGGAATCCAACAGCCCCAGGCTTGCTCAGCCACCCCACAGTCAGAGGAGATCATTATCCTGAAGCTGGAATACATGCATTGGCAAAAGCTGTGACATGGAAGATGACATGGAAGATTTATTCATTCTATCTATGAGGATAATGGTTTTCAAATTTTGCTCCATGAGCTCCAAGATTTTGTTCCAGGGCCTCTGGCTCCTCAGGTAGATAAAAGGGAAGCCCAGGGGTCACAGTTTTGAATATGTTGCTCTCTCTCAACCAGAGCAGGCATCTCTATGACCTCTTTTATATTTAGGTGCCTGGGTGTGTGTAGAGGGAAAGAGGAAGATTTCAACTACTAAAAGCAAAAAGGTGTTAAGCTACTATTTGGTGTCCATCTTTGAAACTCAAAAAGCACATATGAGGGACTTCCCTAGCAGTCCAGGGGTTAAGACTCCATGCTTTGAATGCAGGGGAGCACAGGTTTGATCCCTGGTGGGGGAACTAAGATCCTACATGACACACAGTGCAGCCAAAAAATAAAATAGAAATAATTTTTTTAAGTTAGCTACTTTTTAAAAAATTTATGAAAACATATATTTCTATTAACATCAAACATGAAACAGTATACTTCTTCCTATAAAATGTGACATTTTTGTTGAAATGATCTAGGACTTTCAATCTTTTCAATACTTTTTTGACATTATGTATCTTCTCTTTCCCTTTATTTTTGACATTTGCAGTAAGTTTCATAACTACATTAGCAATAATAATCTAAATTTAATGCTATTTCACTGGTTTCATCTTTCACTACATTTTCTTTTATAAGTCCTCTTGATTTCTAAATTCTTTATTATGATTAATTTCTTGGTTCACTGGAGCACTTATTCAATACTATTTTTCAGGAAAGGTACACTAACAGTATGTGTTTTGAAGCCTTGCACATTGAAGATTGTTTTCCTTCTATCCTCCCATGTGAAGGCTAATGTGTCTGGGGCTAGAACTCCGGGAACACAATGTTTGTGCCTCAAAATTGCTTCAAAAAAAGAAAAAGGAAGGAAATCTGTACTGTTGTTATGTGGCCAGTGTTCCATTGTTTTCTTCCAGTGTTTATTTTTTAAAGAAGAATTCTGATGCCGGTTGGATTGTTTTCCATTATAATGAATATTTCCCTTGAATCTCCATGCTTTAAAACACTCAAAAATCACTGAATTAAGAAGCTGTGCCCTGATATAGCTAGACATTTTAATTAACTCTAAGAGTCAAATTTTTTCTCCACTTAAAAATATTTTTCTTTCGCTATTTCCTGCACCTATAATGTCCTCTCTGGAAAGCATTTCAGTTATGCGATATCAGCTCTCTTATTAATAGATCATGTCACATGTTTCTTTGCTCTCAGTGTTTCCATTCCTTTCTTTCCCTTACTGTCTTGGAATAGTTTATCAGCCTTACTTTTCATGCATTAATTCCATTTTCTCCTGAGTTCAAATCACTGGCTGCTTCTTCCACTGAATGAATTCAGAGTTGATGTTCTTCATCTCCAAGATGAAAACTTTCAACAGAAATAGACTCACAAACTTAGAGAAGGAATTTATGGTTGCTGGGGGAAAAGATGGGGTGAAGGGATAGTTAGGGAGTTTCAGATGTACATGTACACGCTGCTAGATGTAAAATGGATAGCCGACCAAGTCCTACTGTCTAGCACAGGGAACTCTGCTCAATGCTATGTGGCAGCCTGGATGGGAGAGAAGTTTGGATACATGTGTATGTAGGACTGGGCTTCTCTGGTGGCTCAACAGTGAAGAATCTACCTGAAATTCAGGAGACTCTGGAGATCCAGCTTCAATCCATGTGTCTGGAAGATCCCCTGGAGGAGGGCATGGCAACCTACTCCAGTACTCTTGCCTGGAAAATTTCATGGAGAGAGGAGCCTGGCGGGCTACAGTCCATGGGGTCGCAAAGAGTCAGACACTACTGGGCGACTGAGCACACACACACATAGGCCTGAGTTCCTTTGCTGTTCACCTAAACCTATCACAACATTGTTCATCAACTCTACTCCAAAATAAAATAAAATGTTTTAAAAAAAGATGAAAACTTTCAGACTCCTCCCTTTTCCAGATCGCCTGCTTTTTCATCATAAATGCAATTTACTCTTATTGAGAATGCAAATAAGAGGTTATCTGAGAGTTTTCCTTCTTCTTCCTGTGACTCGCAGGGTGACACCTGCCTTGTGGCATGAGGATGCCTGCTGGCTTTGGAGCTGCTGCTGTTTTAGATCACATGCCCACTCAGAAGAGGAACAGCTATGTTTACCCAGCATTGTTCAGGCAGAGTCTGCCACAAAGACTGTGGGTCTTTGATCAAATATTTCCAACAATATTAGACACATATTAAAAAAAGAATATTTGGATATACTGCAGTTTTACTTTGTGAGATTAGAAGGATGGCTGCTCTCTGGGAGGGGCCTTCCTGGTGACTCAGCAGTAAGGAATCACCAGCAGTGCAGGAGACGAAGGTTCAAATTCAAACCCTGGGGAAGATCCCCTGGAGGAGGGCATGGCAACCCATTCCAGTATTTTTGCCTGGAGAATCCCATTGACAGAGGAGCCTTGTGGGCTAAAGTCCACAGGGTCACAAGGAGTCAGACATGAGTGAAGTGACTTAGCACACATGCACAGCCCTCTGGAAAGTTTGGAGAAAGCTGCAGTCCAGGTCAGTCCCTTCAGGAAACCTCATCTCTATGCAGTGGCTATTTTCCACAGGTGACTTGGCAGCCAGAATGTTATCTAGGGCTCCAGGCGTCCCTTCTCTAATGGATACAACCACCTTCCCTGGGAGCCCACACAACTTAACTAACTCATCATCCAAGCCAACTATAAACTCAGTGAGCGCTCTGAGGGCACTAGTTTCCTCACACATAAGAGGGGTTGCTAGAATTGAATAGTTGCTCATGATGGTATATGAGGATTGGATGGAGACCTCACACACACATGCACACATCTGCCACATCTCCTGCCCCAGCCTCTTCCTCACCTCACAGCAATCTCAAAGCAGGAAAGCACTTCCCTCGGTCTGAATTCACCATCTTTTCCAATTGCAATATTTTGTTATGTTCAATGAGAATTTGAAGGAGGGAGTAAGTTCTTACCCCACTCCAACAATATCTGGCACAAAGTCAGATATTTTTTATTTATTTATTTTATTTATTTTTAATTGGATAATTGCTTTACAGCACCGTTAGTTTCTGCCATACATCAACATGAATGAGCCATACGTATATATATATGTCCCCTCCCTCCTGAAACTCCCTACCACCCCCCACAAAGTCAGATCTTAATTTAGATCTGTTGAATGAAAGGTGATTCATGGCATCAGCTCCCCCTTTCAATTCTAAAGCTGTCCTGTTTATAAGTATGAGAAAGTGACCTAATGTCACCTCCAGAATGTCAAGGCTTACTGAAAACAGTTTTATCACAGTTGGCAGCAGCTGACACCAATCAAAGTCCAATTAGTTGATGAGAATGTCGGAGAAATGATTTTAGAGCCCTTTAGGGCTGGGAGTTGGAAAGGCAATCGGTCAGTGGTGTTAGACAAGAGGCTTGGAAATTTACTGAAGAGTTTTTAAAGGAGTTGGAACACCTAAATGAACATATCCTAATCAAAGATAGACCAAGCAGCTGAAATCTGTTCAAAGGCTTTGAGAGCTTCAGCACTGAGCTAATTTTAATCACCGTCTTTAGATAAGAGAGAAATAAGCAGGTCACTTTGGCGCATTTAGAAATTCTATGTGAGGTTTCAGACTGAGAAGTGAGGAAGGGGAAGACATAGCATGAAATTTCTCCCCACACCGAGACTGCAGAGCCCCAAATACATCAGGAGATTGACACTACTTCACAGTTTCTGGAATAAGTTCAAAAGAATATTGGATTTGGAAAATAGAATTCATTTTGGAGCAACCAAATTAATCCTTCTTTAATGACGAAAAACATGGTACTTCCATGATCAAAACAAATTTCAGAATGGCAAGAGTCAAACTATATAAACAAACTAAGAGGATTTGCAGTACAAGAAAATAACAATAAAAATTCAGACCTTCATGAGGCTTCCTCCCAGTGGATTTGGTTGTACATGGTACAAAGGGACATTGGTCAGATAAGTTCAAAACAATGATAGTGCATGACAATTTTCCTAGTAATGCCAAATAGCAGGATGTATCCTAAAGAAAATGGAGCTCCCCTCACCCAACCCTAAAGGAGAGCTTTAAACTCTTGTTAAGCCACTAAGAAACAGAAGTGTATTTCTGCGGTACATTCTAGCTTTACTATTAGCTTTCACTAAGGTATGCTGTGAAAACAACCACAAAATATCAGTAGCTTAGAACACTACTGGATACTCTCACGTTAGATGTGGTTGTGGATTGACTGTATATCTGCTTTATGTGTCTTCCCTCAGGCATTTTAGGTGAAGAAGCAGACCTAGCTAGGATGCTGCTATTCTCCTAGCAGAGGCAAGAAAGTGGGAGGACCCGTGAGACAGCTTTTAAAGCTTCTGCTCAGAAGTGGCATGGGATAGTTCTGTCTCCATTTCATTGCTCACACCAAGTCACATGGCCCTGCTTACTACAAAGGAGCAGAGAACTATAATCCCTCCACAGAGAGGAGTAGCAAATAATTAGGAACAATAATATTAATATAACCTACCATAATACCTTACCCTGGCTAATACACATATTGAGGACAGAAGCAGTGAGCTGTCACCAAATAACAAAGCAAAAACAAATCCCCCAGAATTATATGTGGCATTGGTCCAGCAGTGAGATATTGAGAAGAGATTTCTGAAGTTAGAGATGGAGATCCATGTATCATACTTGGTAAAACCACCTTCTGAGACAACATGAAAAGCAGATTGTGTGTCTACTGAGCAGGCATATTTAGATGGAGAGATAGGAAAACTGAAATGTATTTTTATGTATGTTGTTACTGGCTGTGTTTGGCAATATTACAAGACAAATAATACCACATGGGGGAACAAATGGCAATTTTGATCAAAAATAAAGTAAATAGAGAATCTGGAAATGTAGGGTATTACAGAAAGACTAACTTCCAGACCCCACGGTGATATATGAGATGTCAAAACAACTTTAAGTGACAAAATAAAAAATAAAATTTGATTTTTCCAACAGAACTTACCCTGGTCCATCTATCCATCTAATTCTGGACTAATACATGAAAGATAAACTTCTATCTTGTTTGAGCTAGTATGTTTTGGGGGTATCTTTGTTATAGAAGCTTAGCTTGTACCCTAACCCACAACAGTAAAGTCTCTTTATCATTGCTTCCAAAATTCAAATGTATAGTCTGTCTCAACTATCAGAACAATTATCCAGCACTGGTAACATCTAACATGACCTGGAGTAACTTCCTGTTCATTTAGCCTTTATAATTACCAAAGGAAAGAATCTCATCTAATTCATTTCCCACCTACTATGAAGTATCACTCTTAGGGAAATATCAAAGAATTCAAAGCACTGCAGGAAATTATAATTTGGTATAATTATTACAACCTGGTATAACTATTATATTCTGGTGCATGTGTACATGAGTGCTAAGTCACTTCAGTCATGTCCAACTCTGCAATCCCATGGACTGTGGCTTGCCAACAGCCAACTCTGTAATGAGATTCTCAAGGCAAGAATACTGGAGTGGGTTGCCATGCTCTCCTCCAAGGGATCTTCCCAACCCAGGGGTGAAACTCACATCTCCAGTAGCCTCTGCATTGCAGGCAGATTCTTTACTACTGAGCCATGAGGGAAGCCCATTATAATCTGTTCTAGTTATTATAATCTGACACTGGAGAAAACTCTTGAGAGTCTCTTGGACTACAAGGAGATCAAATCAGTCAATCCTAAAGGAAATCAATTCTGAATGTTCATTGGAAGGACTATTGCTAAAGCTGAAATTCCAATATTTTGGCCACTTGATGTGAAGAGCCAACTCACTGGAAAAGACCCTGATGCTAGGAAAGATCGGGGGCAGGAGAAGGGGGTGATAGAGGATGAGATAGTTGGATGGCATCATCAACTCAATGGACATGAATATGAGCAAACTCCAAGAGATAGCGGAGGACAGAGGAGCCTGGATCCCTGCAGTCCATGGGATTGCAAAGAGTAGGACATAACCGAACAACAACAGTAGACTTAACATTGAATTTAAAGACCAGTGAAGATGCAAGGTCAAATCTAGGTACTGACATTCTCCCCAATTCAGTTCAGTTGCTCAAACATTTATTGCAGCCAGAGAGACTGAGAGATAGACAGTTTTTGCCCTCAAGAAAGTTCCTATTGATTAAGAGAAATTATCAATATGCAGAAAGTTGTAATATAGTATATTGGATGCTACTGCAAAGGAAAGTAGGCATGGAGTGCTATAGGGACATAGATGCACAACACCTATCTCAGCTAGAGGCAAGCACTTAGGCAAGTTTTGCAGAAAAGGAGATGCCTTATCAGAATCCTAAAGGAAAAAGTGAAAAAATATCTTTGCAAAGGGAAAAAATAGTATTAATATTATAGGCAGAAAGAGCCAAGTCAAGTATGTGAAGGCAATACCTTTATTCCTGTTCCAGGATCTCCAACTGAGTATTTTATCCAGCTCTATCATTCTTTGTTGAGTACATGGCTACTGGGACTCTGGAAGTTACCTCTTGTGCTTGCCGTTCTTTTATTGGGAAACCATTTCAGATGGCCAGGTTAGAGAGTGTCCCTACACACTTGGTCATGTGTATAAAGTTGCTAGGGGCTTAATAGTCTTTCTCTCATATGTTGGTTGACAATTCTCTATAGTGTTTCTGTTTTTCTTGTATCAGCTTTTGTTCCACACTGTTTTTTCAAGGTTGCCTGTGTAACAGACAGCCTTGGAAGACAGAGATAATATCTCCCTCCAGAACAGAAAGTGCTTTAGCTTCGTGACCCAGGGTAATGAAGGTAATATCTGCTTCCAAAGATTATCCCAAGTTTGATCAAGTTTACTAGAATCACTCTTTCAAAAATAGGAATTTCCTCAACTGTGATGCACAACTTCACCTAGGTCCCCAGTGAGACCTGAGAGCAAGGGGAATCAATGTGAGCATGAAGTTCATGCAGCCTGCAAAGCCATCAGTATCAGAGTCCTTTGTCTCTGACACGGAAGACACCTGTCTCCTACTAGCTCGTGTGAAAGTGTAGCAGGCTAGCTTGTTAACTTGTGAGTAAATAAAATCTCAGACTCCTCATAGTTCTTGAGATTACAGGGATATTTTCTTTTTGGATCAGAAAACATTTCTTTAAACTAAGAGGATGAATTTCTAATGAAGAATTTCCAGACACTTAACAACAGATAAAGAAATATTTTTTCAGCAATGAACTCTCCCGTGGTCACCACCATTCCCAACTGTGTGTTAGAACAGCCTTGAGTGGTTTGGAACTGGCTCGCCCTCTGAAATGAAGAAGTGGAAAGTCAAGGTGAATGGAGCCTTCAAAAGGAGATGCTTTTCAATGTATATGAAAAGTGTGCATTTGTGTGTGCTGTACTCAGCCATGTCTGACTCTTTGGGACCCCATGGACTGTAGCCCACCAAGGCTCCTTTGTCCACAGCACTTTCCAGGCAAGAATACTGGAGTAGTAGTGATGGTTTACTCACTAAGTCATGTCTGACTCTTGTGATTTCATGAACTATAGCCCACCAGACTCCTCTGTCCATGGGATTTTCCAGGCAAGAATACTGGGTGGGAGGGGGGTTGCCATTTTCTACAAAAAGGGATCTTGCCAACCCAGGGATCGAACCTGTGTCTCCTGTATCTCCTGCATTGACAGGTGGATTCTTTACCTACAGAGCCACCTGGGAAGCTCACTTTTCACTGCAAAAAAAAATTTCTTTGGAAGCCTGGAAATGATTTATAATTTATGAGTATAATGTGTCATGTTCTAGAGTGTGGAAGCATAGCTAAATCAACTGTGTGTGAAACCACACATGTCAAAATCCTTCCTTCTGAACCATAGGGGCTTTGTCATCTCCTGGTAAGTGGTCCTAATTATATAATCAAAGCTATCTCAGTAGCACAGGATCCATTTTCAGCCCATGGAGAAGCAGAAAGTGAGCATATAGAATTTAAGCGAATTTCTCTAAATGGCATGGAAGTTGCATACTTCCCTTCTACTCATCACCTTTGGGAGAACTTGTTCATATGGCCACACTCAGCTGCAAGGGGAGCTGGGAGATGTTGCCTTGGGCTGCGTTGCCTCTAGTGGTGTGCCCTGATAAAATCTGGTGGGGTTGCATAGCGGCTATATGAGTATAGAAAGGAGAGATATAACACTGGAAAAAAGACAGCTGTCTTTTTCACAGACTGAAAATACGATCATCACTGTTTCGTGCATCCTTGCAATAAATCCACTTATCAGAGGTAATCTGGATGAGTCAGTTCCTTAATATGTCCAACTAGTGTATGTGTGGGTCTTCAACAACGTTTCTTATTTAACCTGGTGAGATAAAGCAGTGCTTTCCCTTTATTTATGCAGAGTGACGACAGCATCACCTGTTGAGTGTCTATAATAGGTCCAGAGTGAGGCCCAGAGTTGATGCCCCCATAAAAATGAAAATCTCTTGTGTACCTGACCAACTGCAGTTACTCAGTGGAGAGAAATCAACATCCCTTATGCCGGCGAGCAGTAGAAACGTCTATGTTACCACACTACTATAGATTAAAAGCCCTTGAGATCCCATTCCTGGGCATGTATCTAGAGAAAACCATAATGTGAAAAGATACATACACCCCAATGTTCATTACAGCATTATTTACAATTGCCGGGACATGGAAGCAACCTAAATGTCCACTGACAGAAGAATAGATAAAGAAAATGTGGCACATATATACAATGGAATATTACTCAGCCATAAAAAAGAATGAAATAATGCCATTTGCAGTAATACGAATGGACCTAGAGATTATCATATTAAGTGAGGGTAGGTCAAACAGAGAAAGACAAATTATCATATGATATCACTCATATGTGGAATCTATTTTTTAAATGATACAAATAAACTAATTTACAAAATTGAAACAGCCTTATAGATATTAAAAACAAACTTTTGATTACCAAAGGGGAAATGTGAGGGGGAGAGATAAATTAGCATCTTGGGATGAACATACACACACTACTATATACAAGAAAGATAATCAACAAGGACATACTGCATAGAACAGGGAGCTCTATTCAATATTCTTTGATAACTGATATGGGAAAAGAATCTAAAAAGAATTAAGGTATGTATATGTATAACTGAATCACTTTGTTGTACACCTGAAATTAATACAACATTGTAAATCAACTATATGCCAACAAAATGGGGGGAAAAGCCCCTGGTGGTGGAGGTGATAGGGATGTGGGGTTAATCGTCTCTTTCCCTCTGTGTGCGTGTGCTGGGGGAAGACACAATGAAAATAGAAAAGAGAGGGCAACTCTTTCTTGCCTGGACACAGATTGTTCTAGAATAAAGAAGAGATGCAATGTCTGTTAGGATGGATCTGTCTTCTTAGTGGATTATCTGAAATAATTCAGCAATGTATTTTCTTGCTTGATGTAGAGGATGTAGTTAAAAAGGTGCCAACCAGCATTTTATTCTCTATTTGTAAGAATTTGGAAATGAATTGCTAAATTGGTTTGGTCCCAAGAGTGATTCAAATATAAGTTTAAAAAACAACAAACCAACAAGCCCTCCATCAGTATTTATGTGAGTTAAGTGAAAACACACTCCACTAAATGAAAACTAAGTTGGGAGCCTCGTGCGATCAGCACAGTCTCTCATTGGCAACTCAGCCTGAGGGAGACACCTCTCTCAACGAAACCCTTCCACAGGCATCACATGTGCCACTAGAATCCGAAATCAGCTATGTTCACAGTGTATTTTCACGACTTTTAGTTTGTTGACTCTGTGCAGTCAGTTCTAAAATGGTCTTCATCCTGTATTCTGTCTGTCACATGTTCTTTCCCTTTCTCTTTCCTCTGGATCCTTCTATCGTCGCTGGAATAATCCTCCTAAAACACATGCCTCACCATGTCACTCCCTGACTTTATTTCCTTCAGGGTTTTCTCAGGGCCAAGAATATTGGCTCTCAATGGCTCAAGCAGATACTATCACAAATATTTGTCAAGGGAGCCTTATGTACATGTTCCCAACAAGGCATCTCATTTTATGAGAAAAATAAATAGCCAAATAGCATCTTTACTGTAAGAGGAATTTCAACTTTTCCCCCCAGGACTCTAAGGTTGTTCCTACCTCAGGCCTTAGCATCCTCTCAACTGTTCATGTGGCTGCTGCTCTCTCCTTTCAGCTTCTGCTCTATTGCTGCCTCCTTAGGAAGGTCTTCTGCGGTGGGCCCCAGTCCATGTTATCTATCTCTTTACACTCTGCATTGCATTGTCTTAATCTCTTCTTCACTAAATTTATCATTCCCTGAGATTTTTATAGCATACTTATTCATTTCTTAATTTATTTTCCCTCTTTATTAGGAGACTATAAGGTCCCTAAGGGAAAGATCTTTCTTGCTTATTGCTATATTCCTGGTAACTACAAGAACAGTGCATAAATATATCTGTTGAATGAATGAATAAATGTTGAGGCACTGCTCATTGTTTCGTAAGCTAGAATTACTTTTATATTCAAACTTGTTATTAAAGCATAATATACATTCAAAAGACTATACTTACATATCCTAAGTATATAACATATTAAGTTCCATAGATGGAACACATTTGTGTAAACAGTGCATGCTAAGTTGCTTCAGTCATGTCCAACTCTTTGCAACCCTATGGACTTCAGCCCACCAGCCTCCGCTGTCTATGGCACTTTCCAAGCAAGGATACTGGATCGAGTTGCCATTTTTCTTCCAGGGGATCTTCCTGGAACAGGGATCAAACGCACGTCTCTTATATCTCCTGCTTTGGCAGGTGGGTTCTTTACCACTAGCACCAACAGTACTCAAACTGGAGCCCATCATACAGAGTGAAGTAAGCCAGAAAGATAAAGACCATTACAGTATACTAACACATATATATGGAATTTAGAAAGATGGTAACGATAACCCTATATGCAAAACAGAAAAAGAGACACAGATGTATAGAACAGACTCTTGGACTCTGTGGGAGGAAGTGAGGGTGGGATGTTTCAAGAGAACAGCATCGAAACATGTATATTATCTAGGGTGAAACAGATCACCAGCCCAGGTTGGATGCATGAGACAAGTGCTCGGGCCTGGTGCACTGGGAAGAGCCAGAGGGACTGGGTAGAGAGGGAGGTGGGAGGGGGGATCGGGATGGGGAATACATGTAAATCCATGGCTGATTCATGTCAATGTATGATAAAACCCACTACAATATTGTAAAGTAATTAGCCTCCAACTAATAAAAATAAATGAAAAAAAAATCAGATCTAAAAACATAAGAAGACCAACTATTCCAAAATTCCCTCATCCTCCTTCTGTCATTCACTCCCACCATAGATAATCGTTATCATGACTTTTACAGCATAGATTAGTTTTATCTACTTTTGGACTTCATTGAAATGGAATAATGAGCATATTATCTTTTGTGTCCGATCTCTTTTATACATGACACTTGTGAGATTCATACATATTTTTATATGTAATTTCAGTTTTGTTTTTTTGCTGTTTTTAAAAGGACTTTTATTGAAATAGTTGATTTATATTGTTGTGTTAGTTCCGGGGTACAGAAAAGTAATTCATATATCTATATACATGTATATTCTTTTTTAGATTCTCTTCCCTTATAAGTTAACACAAGAAATTGAGTATAGATCCCTGTGCTATACAGTAGATTTTTGCTGATTATCTATTTTATATATAGTACTGTGTATATTTTAATCCCAAACTCCTAATTTATTCTTCCTCCCCCTTTCACCTTTGGTAACTAAGTTTGTTTCTATGTCTGTGAGTCTATTTCTGATTGTAAATAGGTTCATATGTATCATTTTTTAGATTCCACATGTGGACAATTCCAGATGAATTTGCCTTTCTCTGACTTACAACAGTTAGTATGATAAACTCTAGGTCCATCCATTTTGCTGCAAATGGCACTATTTCATTCTTTTTGTGGCCGTGCAATATTCCATCGTATGTGTATATATATATATATGTATGTATGTATATATATATGTATATATATATTACATATATATATGTATGTATGCATATATATATGTATATATATACATATATACCACATCTTCTTCATCCATTCATCTGCTTAAAGACATTCAGCTTACTTCCATGTTTTGCCTATTCTAAATAGTACTGCTATGAACATTAGGGAACATGCATCTTTTTCAATTATGATTTTCTCCAGATGCATGCCCAGGAATATTTTTATAGTTTATTCACTCTCATTACTGTATAGTTTTTCCACTGTAGGAATATTAATTTATCATTACAATGTATTGGTGGCCATGTGCAAAGTTTCTAGCTAAGGGTTATTACAAATAGTGCTGCTATGAACATTCCAGGACACGTTTCTGGTGCACGTATACATGTACTACTGCTGGACGTGTACTAAGAAGTGGGATTGCCAGGTCTTAGGATTTGCTATAGGTTCACTTTTCACAGACACAACCTTTTCCCCAAGTATTTGTACCACTTACCTTCCTACCAGTGGTGTGTGAGAGTTCTGGATGCCTTTGAGTTGGTCATAGTTTCAATGATCATATATTTTTTCCTAAGCATTTCTGATTGATTCTGATTACGTCCCATTCTTTTGGTTTTTAAATTTCATTTCTAGTTCACACATAGGTATGTTACATTCTATATCAGATAATACAAATACCTGAAGTTTATTGAGCCCAAATCTTTGATCAGTTGTTTCTGCTGCTTTTTAAGCCTAGTGGCTTGTTTTCTCATGTGTCTGTTGTTTGGGGGTTTTTTCTTTAGCCGTGAGCTCATATTTGAGTGAACTTAATTTTCAGAAATTTAAGTAGCTTAGGCTTAAAATGGCATTCTCAAAAGAAGATCTGCAAAGGCTCCAGACTCCAGAACCAATTTAACTTAATCTCAACTTGATGTTTGCCTGGCCACAGAGGTGGTCTAAACTTAAACTCCAGACATCCCTCGAGAGTAGGTCTACAGTAAAAAATTCTCAGGAGACACTTTTGTGTTTCTTGTTGAAAGAAGTACACCAGTTTCCCTGTCAATGTCTAGCCCAACTTTTGGTGAAGGTGTGGCTCCATATACTGCCCAGACATCTATGGGCTTGGGCTATCAGCTGCCCACACTGCATAGACATCAGGCATAATATTTCTTATCCCTGGATGAGGCATCAATCCTTGAAGTTCTATTTTACTGGGAACTATGTTTCCCTCCCCTTTCCCACTCAGGACAGCTCAGTTTCCTGTATCCACTTATCAGTCTGGTTTCAGCTCTGAATCATCATGATTTTAAATTTTATTTTATTGTGTTGTTTAGGGTTACTTACCTTTGAAAATTTGTCTTACTTTTTCCACATTTAGTAATGTACTTAAAACATTTGTTGTTTTATTTTTAACTTATCTCTTGTTTTTAACTTTATCACTTAGGTGTTTGTCAGTGAGAGAACTTTTCAAAATATCTAATATACCATGTTCCCAAAAGCCTAAGTCTGTGATTGACTTCTTAATTTAAAAAGAAAGCACTCCCTCTTCATGTCCACTTGCTTTCCCTCCCTTTCCTCCCCGCTCCCTTGGAGAAGCAGCATGGATGGTCTAAGGAAGGGAGGGGCTGAAAGGCAGCAGGGCCAAGGATGTAGCTGCAAGGTCAGGGGACCAAGGAGGCAGTGGTGTGAAGGAGGTATTTGTGGGACCAAGAAGGCAGAAACAAGTCCATGGAGACAGCAATGAGGCTGAGGATCAAAAAGATAGCTAGGATGCTCTAGCCATTGGTGACATACAGTGGGATTGAACAAATAAGTAAATATATTCAAAATAATGGAAATCAAGTTTCTCACTATAGGAAGAAGGATTAAAAGTAGGAAAAAGGGGAAGAGTAAAAAGAACTCCAAGGTGTTCAATTGGAATTGCAGATATCAGTGTGAACTCATGGTTTTTTAATAAACATATAATAAATATTAATGTATATGTATAAAGATATATGTATATGTATGCATCTTAGCTCTGTCCACTGACCCAGTGCATCACAGCAAAATCTTGGTTTCTAAATTCTATCCTACATTATAAGGAAACAGGACTCCTTGGGGAGATAACTAATTCCAAAGGTGATACAGGAAAAATATGAGACAAACCTAGAATATCTTATTGGACCATAATTGAAGGAATGCTCAAAGAATAAAAGATTAATCAAAGGGACAGAGGAGTCAGCTTGAAGAGACTTCTACTGGTCAAATCTGAGACAATATAAGCCTCAAAATAAATACTGCTAGTAACAGATTAAAATGAATGAATAAAGGGGAAAGAAGAAAAAGCTGTCCCTTACAATAGGAAACCAACTAATAAATACAGAAGAAATGATAGAAATAGAAAACACCATCTGGTAATCAATATACTGGTAATTGATATAGTAAGAAATTGCCTTGGAAGTAAAGGTTGGTGGATGATGGTTCGAAGAGGAATAGGATTAATATTTATCAACTACAAAAGAAAAAAATGGTGACTTTGTAGTACAAAAACCTGAACAGCACTATCATGTGCCATGACCAAGGATAACATCGGCAGTGATGTCAGGTCAGCACCCTGTGCCTCCTGATACGACAAACCACCAAGGGCCCAACTTCGCTTCTGCAAAGAATGCCTGCCTGAGTCTGGTCTTGAGGAAGCAATAGGAGGGCCCAGACCGTGAGTCACAGTGACAGGACTGCCCAGTAAGCTGGCGATGGCTGCATGTGGCTCTCACGTGCTCGGGATGTGACCAGTCTTAACTGAAATGCGCTATGTTTACACTGGGTTTCAAAAACTTTTATGAAAAAAGAACATAAATAGACAATTTTTGTACTGATCACATTTTTAAAATGATAACATTTTGAAAACAATGGGTTAAATAAGTATATGTTGTTGCTGTTCAGTCGCTAAGCCATGCCCATCTCTCTGTGACCCCATGGACAGTAGTCCGTCAGGCTCCACTGTCCATGGGGTTCTCCGGGCAAGAACACTGGAGTGGGTGGCCATTTCCTCCTCCAAAAATAAGTATATTATTCTTATTAATTCCTATTAATGGGTCATCTTAATTAACAAATTCATCCTTTCTTTTCCTAATGCTAGAAAAAAATTCCATTTCCTTTTTCCACTAGAAAATTTTAAAATATGTACTTGCATGTATCGAACAATGTCATAAAAGGCCTGCACTGTTTAAAACTATCACGGATGTAAAAACACAGAAAGATTGAAGAACGATTCCAGACTGAAGGAGGCTACAGAGACAGGACAACTAAATGCACAGTTGGGGTCCACCCAGTTTCCTCATGACTAGACTCAGGCATTCAGTCTTTGCTTGATACAGATAGATAGATAGATAGATAGATAGATAGATAGATAGAGAAGAAGTCTACTCTTATCTTTCCACCCTTATGGCAGAAAGTGAAGAACTAAAGAGCCTCTTGATAAAAGTGAAAGAGGAGAGTGAAAAAGTTGGCTTAAAGCTCAACATTCAGATCGTGGCATCTGGTCCCTCACTTCATGGCAAATAGATGGGGAAACAGTAGAAACAGTGGCTGACTTTATTTTTCTGGGCTCCAAACTCACTGCAGATGGTGACTGCAGCCATGAAATTAAAAGATGCTTGCTCCTTGGAAGGAATGTTATGACCAACCTAGACAACATATTAAAAAGCAGAGACATTACTTTGCCAACAAAGATCTGTCTAGTCAAGGCTATGGTTTTTCCAGTAGTCATGGATGGATGTGAAAGTTGGATTATGATGAAAGCTGAGCACTGAAGAATTGATGTTTTTGAACTGTGGTGTTGGAGAAGATTCTTGAGAGTCCCTTGGACTGCAAGGAGATCCAACCAGTCCATCCTAAAGGAGATCAGACCTGGGTGTTCATTGGAGGGACTTATGCTGAAGCTGAAACTCCAATACTTTGGCCACCTGATGCAGAGAGCTGACTCACTGGAAAAGACCCTGATTCTGGGAAAGATTGAGGGCAGGAGGAGAAGGGGACGACAGAGGATGAGATGGTTGGATGGCATCATCGACTCAATGGACATGGGTTTGGGTGGACTCTGGGAATTGGTGATGGACAGGGACGCCTGGCATGCTGTGATTCATGGGGTTGCAAAGAGTCAGACACGACTGAGTGACTGAACTGAACTGAACTTATTGTTCTGATATATACGTGTGAAAGATTAGAAGACATACAATAAATGCAATAATATGTTGACAATTAGGAAATCTGAGCAAAGGGAAAATAGGAATTTTTTAATAATACTTTGTTAACTTTTGCATAAGTTTGGATATTTTCTAAATAAATAATAAGTGTACCCATAGGTCAAGTGAAATATAAAAAGAAAGTAACAATGGAGCTACAATTCACAAACACCAAGACAATGCATTACCTCTATAATCATCAGAGCCCAGTACCAGAGGCTCACTGTGCTCTGTGATGGAGATAGAATAGAAAATGATTTGTGTACAATTCTTGGAGTAGCAGTTAAAATTCCACTCTGTTCTCTCCCACTCAAGAAAACAAATCAGAATGCAAGTAGACAAGATGAATTTACAGAAAAAAACAGCCTTAAATCTGATCTAATTTATAAAAGAAACAATCACCTATAACCCTTGCCATTTCAACTAATTTTAGTAGCAAATTGCACCATAATAGGCAAAATGTGTTAACTACTCTACAACTGAGAACCACTGCTGACTTAGACCAGTTGTTCCCTGCCATTTCAGTGGTAAAGCTTCTTATGTTTTAAACATTTTCCACATACCACATGACAATAATTCCATAGACTTTTCTTCAGTTTATAGATGAAGTTCTTAAAGACTTAGTCTCAACATATTGGGAATCACCAGGCAAGGATAAGAAATGCTTAAAGATTAATTATGTACTGACCCTTTTTTCTGAGATACTTGAGGTTATCCAGACTCACCATGCTGTTTAAGACCATCATCATCTGGCTCATAACTTCCTTTTGCCAGAAGTATTTATCTTTCCCCTTTCTGCCTGCTTTAGAGCTTTCCATTCTGACCTAGTTAGGGTTATTGGATTCCAATCGAAAGTTGGAATCCAATCTAGTCTCCAATTAATATTAGACAAAATGAATTTGTTTGATGGATGTAGGATGGTTCACAAGAGGGAAAGGATATTAGAGAAAAGGGCTCAGAGGGAACAAGAATCAAGGTAGCTCCAGAGATTCTGGTGGAAGGAGCCAGACATGGTGCTACCACCAGGGGGATTCGTCCACTTCAACCTGATTTCATTTCCTTTTTTGTGTCACTCTGCTCAAGCTCTCATCTTCTGGGAGATAAATTCCAATTAGCCAAGGACATGTGTACTGAGTCATGAGCTCACTCATTGGTTAGACAAAGGCAGGGCCCCTTTATGGAGAGTTCCATCTAAATGACACAAATTGGGGAAAGGAGATTTCTCAAAAGAAAATGGGAGAATGGATTCTGGGAGACAGGAAAATTAATAAACTGACCCCCATAATCTTTAAGAGTTAATTCAAGCAACACATTTATCAAATAAAAGAAGGAAACCATACCAAAGCAAAAACATACCCACACTCTTTCCCACAAAAGGAAGACCATGCCAATGCAATGTAGTGTGATTAGACTGGTTCTTGCCCTTCACCCAGCTCTTATTCAAAGTTGAGCTGGACTATTTACAAGGGCCAGGACATGGAAGCACACTAAATGTCCATGGGCAGATGAATGGATAAGGAAGTTGTGGTACATATACACAAAGGAATATTAGTTCAGTTCAGTTACTCAGTTGTATCTGACTCTACAATCCCATGGACTGCAGCATGCCAGGCCTCCCTGTCCTTCACCAATTCCTGGAGCTTGCTCAAACTCATGTCCATTGAGTCAGTGATGCCATCCAACCATCTCATCCTCTGGCATCCCCTTCTCCTCCTGCCTTCAATCTTTCCCAGCATCAGGGTCTTTTCCAATGAGTCAGTTCTTCACAACAGGTGACCAAAGTAATGGAGCTTCAACTTCAACATCAGTCCTTCCAATGAATATTCAAGACTGATTTCCTTTAGGATTGACTGGTTTGTCTCCTTGCTGCCCAAGAGACTCTCAAGAGTCTCTCCAACACCACAGTTCAAAAGCACTTCACTACTCAGCTTTCTTTATGGTCCAACTTTACATGACTACTGGGAAAACTATAGTTTTGACTACACAGACATTTGTTGGTAAAGTAATGTCTCTGCTTTTTAATATGCTGTCTAGGTTTTTCATAGCTTTTCTTCCAAGGAGCACGCATCTTTCAATTTCACGCCTGCAGTCACCATCTGCAGTGATTTTAGAACCCAATAAAATAAAGTCTGTCACTGTTTCCATCATTTCCCGATCTATTTGCCATGAAGTGATGGGACCAGATGCCGTGATCTTAGTTTTTTGAATGTTGAGTTTTAAGCCAGCCTTCTCACTCTCTTCTTTCACTTTCATCAAAAGGTTCTTTAGTTCCTCTTTGCTTTCTGACATCCGGGTGGTGTCATCTGAATATTTGAGATTATTGATATTTCTCCCGGCAATCTTGATTCCATCTTGAGCTTCATCCAGTCTGGCATTTCACATGATGTACTCTGAATATAAGTTAAATAAGCAGGGTGACAATATACAGCCTTGATGTACTCCTTTTCCAGTTTGGAACCAGTCCACTGTTCCATGTCGGTTCTGACCATTGCTTCTTGACCTGCATACTGATTTCTCAAGAGACAGGTAAGGTGGTTTGGTATTCCCATCCCTTTAAGAATTTTCCACAGTTTGTTGTGATCCACACAATCAAAGGCTTTAGCATAGTCAATGAAGCAGAAGTAGATGTTTTTCTGGAATTCTCTTGTTTTTTCTATGATCCAATGGATGTTGGCAATTTGATCTCTGGTTCCTCTGCCTTTTCTAAATCCAGCTTGAACTATGGAATATTACTCAGCTATAGAAAAGAACATGTTTGTGTCCGTTCTAATGAGGTGGATAGGCCTGGAGTCTATTATACAGAGTGAAGTAAATCAGAAAGAGAAAGACAAATACTGTATATTAACACATGCATATGGAATTTAGAAAGATGGTACTGATGATCCTACATGCATGGCAGCAAAGGAGACACAGATGTAAAGAACAGACTTTTGGACCCAGTGGGAGAAGGTGAGGGTGGGATAACTTGAGAAAATAGCACTGAAACATGTGCATTACCATATGTAAAACAGATGATCAGTGTAAGTCCAATGCATGAGGCAGGACACGCAAAGCCAGTGCTTTGAGATCCAGAGGGACGGGGTAGAAGGGGGGCTCGGGATGGCAGGGATACATTTAAACCTATTCATGCTGCCTATTCATGTTAATGTATGGCAAAAACCATCATATTGCAATTATCCTCCAATTAAAATAAATTAATTTTAAAATAAAGTTGAGCTGAGTTTAAGTTCTTATCTTCTTGAAAGGGGTTAGGAGAAGGGGTAAGTAGAAAGTGACTGCCTTATAATCATTTGGGACTTTCCTAGTTTTGTTTATGGAAATGGCACCCCACTCCAGTACTCTTGCCTGGAAAATCCCATGGACAGAGGAGCCTGGTAGGCTACAGTCCGTGGCGTCGCAAAGAGTCCGACACAACTGAGCAACTTTACTTACTTACTTACTTAGTTTTGTTTATGGGATATATTCTGTGTGTAAGTTAATCTATCTTCTTCATAACTAAATAATTGAAAAATTCCCTTTTCTTTTACAAGGTGACTAAAAGATCAACTCTAAATACCACTCTTCAGGAACCTTATTAAAACAAGAATTTTGAAAGTTTGAGGTCCAATTTTCATATTATAGTGAGGTTTTACTATGTATGTATGTATGTATGTATATGAGTGAGGCAAATGTGATAACCACTACACTATGGAAACACCCACATATATATGTATGTGTGTATGTATCCATCCATCCACCCATCCAGCCAACCAGCCTCCAAGCCAAACTTTTATCTAGCTAGCTAGCTACCTATCTATCTAGCTACCTAGTATCTACATATCATCTATCTACCTATCACCTATCTACCACCTCTATAGAATAGCAAGGAAGGAAATACAACTCAAGGCAATACATTCTGTGTCTCTGCTTTATCAACTCATTTGCTGGAGTTCTTTGCCCAGCTCTTTGACCAGACTTTCATTCTTGAGGGATCTGAGTCCTTGCTGGACCTGCCTATGTGGAGTTGTGACAGTCTTTCATTAAAATTCCGTGAAGCATTTACTGTTTCCACCCTTACTTCTCCCTATTCTCACCGTTCATGTAGCCTCAGCACTATTTTGCTACTCACAATCGTCAAGCCCAGATAAAATACGATCTCTTTTGTGGCAGCATCCTAGGGACATGAAGAATTTGAAAGGACAAGGCAGCACTGGTAGATTCCAATTCACAGGAACAACTATTGTATCTCCAAGTAGAAATAGAACCCAGAGGCATAAGGACGGGAAGCACAAAGTTGCTAGGAGACATTAGATGTAATCCCAAAAGGCTCTACTCCACTCAGCTTTTAGGTCCCCAGTGTCTGTATTTTGGTCATAGATAACAGGAGGAAAAGAACCATGCCAGACACTGATCTCTTGATTTATAGCAACCTATAAGATAGCACACTAACTTTACAGGATGCTGGCTTCAGCCAAGAACAGCAGTCTTCAATATTCTATTCTTACACTTTAGAAGACCAGCTGCTCCTGGGGACTGAGGAATATAATAGTACCAGTGACTTCCATAAGTATCATCTCATTGCCTTTTATTCTGCCATGATGTACATTCTTTGGTCCAACGTTACATAGACTCTCATAATTCTGCATTATAAGGCATTGGTTTGCAAAGAGATGGTGCTGGTAGAAGCATGATGGATGGGGAGACCAAATCCAAATCCTTTTATCAGTTCCATGATATAGGTGTTCTTTTTATTTCCATTTTATATATGAAGAAACAGACAAAAATGGCAGAGACAGGATCCACACCAACTGACCTGCTTCAGCTTCAGTGAATGGTCTTATCCATTGAGCCTCTCTTGGAGAAGTTAGGTGACTCAACCAAAGGAATAACCAGGCTTGGTTCTCTAACCACTGCCTTATCACCCTGTACTCTTTGCTGTACTACCTGCCTGCTTGGGGAATGCTGGAAAGAGAACATCAAGGATTTACAATCTGTAGGAGACAAAGAGTAAATATGCTTTACATAACCATTCAAAGTACTAAACATATCATGTTGTTTATCTTGCAAAGATGAAATGTGAAACCTCATTAATTTTTAAGTAGCACACATTTAACAGCATAGATTTTCACCAAACAGAAGGAAACTGAAATCACTGTCATGCTCGTCTGTAAAACCCTTCAGTTATCCCTCACTACCTTTCAAATGAAGTCCAAATTCCTTCACCAGGCAGAACTGGCTGCTGCCCACTGCACCACACTCCCATCCCCAGCCCTACTACTCACATGTTGTCCTGACTCTGGACTCCAAACACATTAAAATACAAACAGATTCTTCCAGGGCCCTTGGCATTTGCATAAACAGAACCCTCTGCCTAGAAAGCTCTTTTGCTCTTGATTTAGTCCTGGGTTGCCCTGGCCCAGATGGGAGGATTAACCATATTCTCCATTTTGTATATTTTGATGCCTTGATATTTGGGGACTTGCTGTTTCTGGAGGGACTGCTTCTTCAGGGGTTAGCTAATTCCTAGAGAAAGACAGTGAACAACTAGCCTAGGAGAATGCCCTTCACATACAAACCAAGCAATCCAGACCCCACACCCTCAACTGCCTCCTTTACAGGCCTCATCCACCTGACTTAGTCGCCTAGGACCATATACCAGGCAACTAAGGCCAGCCTCTATGCCCCAGAGTCCACTGAAGTCATTCAATAAGCCAGTCCTAAACTTGCTTACCCTGTCTTGCTTCACCACAGGAAAGCCTCCTGTCCACATCCCTTCCTCCCCCTACATCCTGACCAACCCTGGATCTTTCTCAAGTGGTACAGCATGCCCCTTCTCTTGGAATCTCTGAATATAAGAGAGTATAAACTATTTTTCAATGGAAATCATCTCACCATCTGTTGGCCTCATTGTAGCATACTGAAAAAATTGGTGAATTCATTGTTCTTGCTTTTTTGTTACCACCATACCACACAACTATTCCTGCACATTCCATACATCATGCTGCAAGCCTTTACAGAACCATCTCTACTGATTGCCTATGAGCTTCCTGAGAATCTCTTTCATCCTCATATTAACAGCACCTAGTATGCTGCACATCACCATGTAAGTTCTCAATAAATGTTAGATAGGTGAAGCAATTAATTAATAATTAGTCCTAGAAGCTCCTGCATGTCATGTCACTTAAATTCAAATCTCATCACTTTTCAATTAGCCTTCCCACTTCTGACACATACAAATGCAAGCACCAAATTTATACATGGAAAGTTAAAACTCAACTCATTGGTACATAAGATTACTTGACATAAGCATGAAACAATGCCAACAATCATACAAATGTCCAAGTTGAAAAGAAGTTTTACAACTGCAAAATACTATTATTAGGTCCAAAAATGTGTGTGAAAGAAGTTCTGAGCCAAAGTATGGAATGGAGCTTTATTGCCTCAATTTTATAACATTCATTGTAAGCCCATGAATCTGAGGGTTCATAAATTCTATTTGATGATAACTTAGAAAAGAAAGAAATGACCTCCATATTTTAAGCCCTTCATGTATAACAATGCAGATTCTTTACCAGCTGAGGCACTAGGGAAGCCCAAGAATACTGAAGTGGGTAGCCTATCCCTTCTCCAGTGGATCTTCCTGAACCAGGAGTTGAACTGGGGTCTCCTGCATTGCACCCAGAATCTTTACCAGCTAAGCTACAGGGAAGTCCAAATTCTATTTGATGATAACTTATAAAAGGAAGAAATGACCTCCATATTTTAAGTCCTTGATGTATAACAATGCATATATTGTAAATGATCTCACAGTATGTAACTTAGGCTACCATGTTATTAAAGAAGAGAGGAAACCATATGTAGCTGAGGGCCTACCATATGACAAAGATAAAGCCTCATGAGCATCTTGCAAGTTAGGTGCTGTGCAGTCCTGTCCCTTCAGAGATATCATGCTGAAGAAAACCGCAGCCTTTTGACTTGAAAAGGGAAATAAATTCACATGAGAAGTTTTCCTTGGTTGGAAGAGCATGGACGGAAGCTTCTGAACATAGAAAACAAAACAATGCAAGTCTCTATGAGAAATGATGATAGAAATATTACAGAATATATAAGAACACATGGGAAAAAAATTAGTGTCTGGTTTGAGACGGTACAACAAATAAGTGGTCATCCAGGCCACACCCAGTGGGGAATGTGTAGGTAGGGGTGCTGGTAGGTGCCAAGTGACATGACTCAGGGGGAGGAGGTGTAAGCGTATATAGTTGGGTTTCTACTTCTGTATCTTGAACCCAACAAACTCCAAATACTAGAACTGTGTCAGATACATACTTTGTACTCTATGACTTTGTTTGCTGAATGAATTAATGAATGAATACTTTTCAAACAATTTAAGCTGTTAACTACAAATTTTAATGCAAAATTATCTGGTTGCACCACTCACCTACCCTCATTTGGATCTCACAAAACAGGCCCCCAAAACCTATTGTCATGGCTCTGGCCTTGTCTGTCAGCTTAGGAAATGCAGCTGTTTATTTGAGAAGCAATAGGATAGGTAGTTACCTCTCAAGTATCCAATGGGACACAGAAGTCATTCCAAACAGAACATGTGTAAGGATCCATCAGTTGTTTTCGTTTTTAATTCATGTTTATTTTTTTCTATCAGCAATAGGATGGCCAGTGGTTTCCAACCAAGTTACAGCCTCTTTGGGCAGGAGGAATAAATCTGGGCTTCTCACTCCGACTTCAACCAAAGTGAAAGTGATAGTCGCTCAGTCATGTCCAACTCTTTGCGACCCCGTGGACTATACAGTCCATGGAATTCTCCAGGCCAGAATACTGGGTAGAATAATTGGTAGCCATTCCTTCTTCAGGGGATCTTCCCAACCCAGTTTTCCCACGTTGCAGGTGGATTCTTTACCAGCTGAGCTACCGGAGAAGCTCTAATTTTAACTCACATAACAAACCTCCAGGAAAGATTTTATTTAGGCAACAATAATAATTGACAGTGCTTTTTTATAAACTTCATTATGTGTGAGGGTCCAAATATTTATTGATACTACCACTTAGTAACTCTATGATCTTGATCAAGACATTTTGCCTATTTAAGCCTCGATTTCCTTATCTGTAAAAGGACACTATGACAGTAACTAACTGAGAGGGTTGTTGTGAGGATTAAATACATAAAAAATTCTATAGACCTATTGGAAATTCTCATCATTATCTCCTTTAAGCCTTTAAATAGCCCCACTGAGGAGGGCATTATTACCATCATCCTTGCATGGATGGGACAACTGGAGCATAGAGAGATTTGGTATCTTGCTCAAGGTCACAGTCTATAAAGAGTAGAACTGAAATTCCAACATAGATGCAGTTGACAGTAGAGACTGTGCCCTTAACACAGAAGTGAAGTACAGTTTTCACAGATAAAAGGAAATTCAAAAGTCACAAATCTAGGTCTTTTCATGAGAAGGCAAGGTCCAAGCTGACTTTAAAAAAAAAAAAAAAAAGGTTGACATGTTAAAAGTGTAACATTTCTGTATGGCAGAAACCAACATAATATTGTAAAGCAATTATCTTTCAGTTAAAAATAAATACTTTTTTAAAAAAAAAGTATAATATTTCAATGCTACTTAAATAGAATCAGCTGTTTAAAATGGCACATGCAATATTTCCTAACAAAAGGAGGAAGACCCAAGAATGATATAAATTAGAATGGGAAGAGAAGCAGAAAGATGCTTATAGATCAATCATGCTTTTTTTACATTAGCAGAAATTTATTGCAAGGACACTCAAGAGTGTACTTTTAAATTCATTCTGAAAACTCTTTAGCTGGCTTCCCCTCTTGCAGCTGCTACCCCTTATGTTGAATGTTGCAGAAAAAGAACAAAAAGGCCGGCTTCCTGGATGTAGGCGCAGCATCACTCTTGACTTCCCAGGTGGCAGAGGAGCACAGCGAGCTTTATAGCACGTGCTCACTCAGCTTTCAGGTTTTGCACTGGGTCCTACAAGGAGGGTCCTCTGTCTTTCACATATGGAGGGAGAAAGTTTTTTTACATATGGAGGGTCACAGTGTTTTCCCCTGTTTGTCCTTTCCCATCCTACTTTGAGATGTTATAAACAACAAAACAAAAGTCAATTCCTAATGTGAAAAACTCCCCCACTCCAAAGTTTCCTGGCCTCTCTTCCTAGCTGTTGGCCTGTCTTCCAATATTAATACTCCAAATGCTACAGGGCTCTGGGGTTTACGATTTCTCAACAGAGTCGCCATGCCCACCCTCACGGATCTGTGTGGCAGCAGTAAGATTTCTCAAGAGGAAGGTGAAGGAGTTGAGTTCAAGCCCTGTGTCTTCCCACTAGCTTTGTGACTTTAAGTTGCTTTAGCTCTGCCAATCCAATTTTAACAAAGTGAAAAAGGCTATGTTTATAATCATTCATCCAGCCACTCGGTTACATTTGCTAAGCACCTCCTGTTCACCAGGCTCTGGTAAAACAAAGGTGAGGTATACAAAATTTCTAGATTCAACAGTTCACAGTCTACATCAGGAGACAGATACCTGAACAGGTCAGTAGGAAGGAAAAAGGGAAAGACCTTGACAAGAGACGTCTTTGTTTGGAATCACAGCTATGGAGGCAGGAGGAACTGGCTGTGACTAGGAGCCTCCCAGCCTCAGCTGGAAACCACACATCTTTCTAACTCACAAAGTTGTTGGGAGGTTCAAGCAACTTAAAGAGTTGAATCTTTTGAAAACTCTCAAGAGCGATTTCCACATGTGGCAGGTGTTATGGGTCCTCTGCCCGTGCCCCCTGCTTCTGCCACTTCAATGCAATCAGGGACTTAAACTTCCCCTACCTGCCAGCCTCTGCCAGAGGGACTTTTCTAGCCCCTGGAGCCCACCTGCTTTGCCACCTGTGAGGCAAGCAGCACCAGCCAAAGAGCCAGCACACATTGCCCCAGGCTCAGAGCAGCCCAAAAAATACCACCCCTCCCTCAGCCCCAGTGGAATAACCATGCCTGGCATCTGCACTGGCTGCCAGAATCTCTCCAGCAGGACTGAGCCCCAGCGGTCTACAGTAGTAACTTGCTTGATAATGCATTATTTATTGGCTGCCTTCTCTCCCTATTTCACTTCCCTACTCCCCTCAGTTTCCTCATCTGCCAAAGAGATGTTTGCACATAGCTCTTTATCCCAGAGTATACTTGTGAGAACCCAAACCAAGACATCATGTAAACCATTTTTTCTGTTATTATTATTTATCATTTTGAAATGTGGCCAGAATTATACACACTATTTTGCACAGAAAAAAACACTGCTTCGTATTTATAAATCCTCTTCTGCATAGTTAGGACTTGATTCACTGTAACCATTATAACATAATAGCTGCCTAAGAATTTCTTGAGTCCTATCCCAACCACCATTGCCCTGGCTGAAGACTTTATCTCTCACTTGGATTTCCATAACAGTGTCCTTCCTGGGTGTTCTCTCTAGCTCCCGTCTTTCCCTCTACAAAGCTATCCCTCTCACTGTCGCCAAAGACTCCACCTAGAAAGTAATTCCGGAGAAGGAAATGGCAACCCACTCCAGTATTCTTGCCTAGAGAATCCCGTGGACAGAGGAGCCTGGTGGGCTGCTGTCCATAGGGTCGCACAGAGTCGGACACGACTGAAGCGACTTAGCAGTAGCAGCAGCAGCAGAAAGTAATTCTGACCCCACCATTCCCAGCCCAAATGGTACTACTGTGCAAATTTTTAAAGCTTCAGAGGACTTCCCTGGTGGCCCTGGGGCTAAGTCTCCATGCTCCCAATGCAGGAGACTGAAGTTCGATCCCTAGATCCCATATGCCACAACTAAGAGTTTGCACAACCCTAACTAAAGGTCCTTCAGCCTGCAACAAAGACGCAGGGCAGCCAAATAAATAAATATTTTTTCTAAAAAGCTTCTCATATTTACAGCACTTTACTTTTATCTAGCTGAAAATTGTTATATTATTCTGATATGTGTAAAGTAAGGTGCTTTCTGGTCATTTTCAAGAAAACTGATGAAAAGAAAATATACAAATCTGCAGCATCTATGATTGCAACAACCATTTAGATGTGTATCCTTACACACTGTACAACCTGCACAAATGTACAGAACCTGCTTCTTACCCACAAGCTTTCTCTGTTTTCAACGCCTACCATGAGTTTTGCTTTGTTATGCTGTCCTTTCTGCCAAGGGACACAGGCCTTCTCTTGATCTGTTTCTGGTCATCCTTTAAAACCAACTAAACATTCCTCTTTTGCCAGAAATTGTATCTGAAGCACTCTCACGCAGCCATATGTCCCTTTTCTGGGACCTCTTTAATCCTTCATTTATAACTCAACTTTTACACTTAGCCTGAAAAAAAAAAAGAATTAGTCGCTCAGTTGTATCCAACTCTTTTTAACACCATGAATTATAGCCCACCAGGCTCCTCTGTCCATGAAATCCTTCAGGCAAGAATACTGGAGTGGGTAGCCATTTCTCTCTCCAGGGGATGCTTCCAACCCAGTGACTGAACCTGGGTCTCCCCCAATGCAGGCAGATTCTTTACCATCTGAGCCCCCAGGGAAGCCCTTTGGGGTAATGGGTGATATTACCTGATCATGGATTTGTCTTTAGAGGACTGTGTCTTTCTCCTCTTTGCATCTCCAGCATCTAGTGGGAGACTTGGCCTTGAGTCAGAGAATTTAGAAAGCAGTGGGGTGTGGAGCTTGAGAAGGAAGGCTCTGCAGTCAGACAGACCTGGGCAGATCTTGGTTCTGTCCCTTTCTAGCCATGTGACCTTGAGCAAATGGCCTCACATCTCAACGTTTCAGTTTCCTTGTTGATAAAGCAGAGATGACATCATACCCAATTTTAAAAGCCTGCAATTAGCACAATGCCTGACAGCAGGCACACAACACCTATTAACTATTATTTTTATTATAAGCTCAGTAAATATGTGAGGATGAATGCTTCTCTCTTTTTACCAAACAGGCAACCCCTTAAGAAAACATATCCTTTGTTTGATCCTTCTGTACAGTCAGTATGGTGATGAACCCTATCCATATGTTAGTATGTTTTGTCTATACAGCTACTGGGCTTGAAAGGTTTTACTATCTGCCTGTCACAAATGAGGACACAGAAGGGCAGTCAGTGGCTTGTTCTCGGTCACATTAGAGTTAGAGTCAAAGGCTGGGCAAAACCTGGTCTGTATGATGCCAAGCCAGGGGCTTTTAACTGAGCTGGGGAAGAATTAAGGAGGGACCTCACTGTCCTCCTGCAGGTTTATAAAGGAGGGGATACTGGTGGATGCTGTACAGGCTGAGATGTGAAGAAGTAGGACAGAAAGGGGCTTGTTGAAAGACCCAGCTGACTGGCCATAAATACTATAAATTCAAAGAACAGTTTTCATGGCTAATTCAAAGCATCCCTAGGTAGAGAGTCAGAAGATGAGATTCAAAGGGAATGGTGGATGCATAGTTAAGAAGGACCCGGGATACTGAGCAAGGATGTCTAGCTTTATCTGGAAAACTGTACAAAAGCAAAGAGACCTTTAAAAGACTGCCCATACCATATGCTGACAGGATGGGGAACAATGGAAATTCTCGTTTGTTGCTGGTAGGAATAAAAAATGGTCCAACCACTTTGGAAAACAGTTTAACAATTTCTTCTAAAGTTAACCAGACACTTATCACACGACCCAACCATTCCATTCCTAGGTATTTATGCAAGAAAAATGAAGCCATGCATCTACTGAAAGACAAGAATGCACTTAGTAACTTTATTCCCAAAAGCTCCAAACTGGAACCAAACAGGAGATTGGATAAAAACAATTGTGTCATTTTCAAATAAGATGAGTATTCAACAATAAAAAGGAATAAACTTAAAATACCCAATAACATGGAGAAACCTCAAAATAGCACGTTAAATGAAAGAAGTCAGACTAAAGGGCATACGCTGCATGTTTTCATCTCTATTATGTTCTACAAGGCTAATCCAGATGAAAATCAGGACCATGTTTGCCTCTTTGCTTACTGGGTGAGGGTTAGTCTAACTGGAAGGAAGCATGAGGGGATTCTCTGGGATGATGGGAATGAACTATAACTTGATAGCAGTGGTGGTAACAAAGGCATAATTTTGTCAGAACTCATCAAACTGTACACCTCATTTTACGTATTTTACTGTCTGTAAAATATACCTTGAAAAAACAAAAGTAGCAAAACAGTATATCACAAAACAAGGAACTGTTCAGGGTCATATTATCTAAATATTTGGTGTAAATTATATTTTTATAAATCAGACTAGTTTGGGGTTTAGTAGAGGAACTTGGTTCTGGGAACTCTTACAAAGCTTCTATCCATTCATTCTTAAACTAATGTTCATTTGTTTTAACAAATATTTATTTAACCTAATGCTGCTGTTGTTCAGTTGCTAAGTCATGTCCGACTTTTTGTTACCCCATAGACTGCAGCATACCAGGCTTCCCTATCCTTCACTATCTTCCAGAATTTACTCAAGTTCATGTCAATGGAGTCGGTGATACTATCTAACCGGCCTTAATGCTCACCACTCACCAAAGTCACCAAAGTCTGACTGACTCTGCACAAACGACTCTCAGTGTCTCAGTCCACTCATTTGTGAAATGGGGAAAATAATAGTACCTACCTCGTGGAGTTGTTGTGAGGAAAGATGGAGTGAATATATATAAAACTTTTTGATTAGTGCTGGCACATAGTAAGGAGCTGAATAAATGTTAATGATTAATATTTTTTACCCTCACTTATGTGCTGGGCTTGCAGGGTATAAACAGTAATAGGACACAATTCCCGTTCTGGAAAATTTATGATCTAGAAGCAAGGATGAACAATAAATACATAAATGAATATGTCTGGTACAATAACAGAATTTGAAAAGTGCTTTGAGGGCATAAATGACTAACTCTCTTGGAACGGAAAATCCATTCAAAATGAAAATAATCAGCCACCTAAATCAAATCAAGTTCAGAGAGTCATTTATTGTTTTCTTCAGTATTATCATTGCTGTAATAATGCCTCCTATTCTCAGCATCTGAAATTTGGAGCTCCCAGAGCTCATGCTGGTGACCTCTTCTTGTCTGTGTCCTGGCTTATTTCTAGGTGACTTCACCCTTTCATGAATCATGAAGCCCTGCTCATGTGTCTAATCCCAACATTATGCCTGAATTCCAATCGCCTGTGACATTTCATATTGAGAACACCTACATGCAAATTTCTATTCTCAGCCCCCCAAACCTGCTTTTCCAGAGCCTTCATCATCTTGGAATTGGCAACATCTTTCCCCAAGCTGCCCAGGTCTAAAGCCTTGCATTTGCTTGCCTACTTTCTTTTTCTCATGTCTCATACCCAGTACCAGCAAATCCCTAAACCAGTCACCTCTCTGAAAGCACCACCAGCTTCCACCTAGACCGCTGCAAGAGCTTCCTAAGTGGTCTCCCTCCTTCTCTTGCTCCCCTAAAAGCTCTTCTCGGCACAGCAGCCAGCTGATTTTTCTTTCCAGAGCAGTAAGAATCCATGGCCTTCCTCTGCTCCAAACCCTCCAATGGGTTTCCTTCCCTCTGTGCTTTCATGGTCTATGAGGTGCTAGACAATCTAGCCCTGGACTACCACTCTGTGCTCCCCTCCACAAGTCTTTCTCTCGTTCCCTCCAACTCCAGCTATACCACCGCCTTGCTGGCTCTTCAGCGTGCCAATCAGGCTCTTACTTCATGGTTTTTTCATGGGTTGTTTTCCTTTGCCTGAAATGCTCCTCCTCCAGATAGCTTCATGGCTCACTCCCTCGCTTTATTAAAATCTCTCCTCACAAGTCACTATTCCAACTAAAACCATACTACATCCCATCCCAACCTCTAGCCTGCTTTACCCTGCTATTTTTTTCCTAGTTCTTGACATTCTATTATATTAATTCATTGCCCAAGCTCAAATATAAGCTTCATGTGCTTATTTGTCTTTGTCACATTACTATGTCCCTGGCACACAGTAGATGCTCAGCTGATATTTCTTGGATGAATGAATGAGTTTCTATTATCTTAGCTCATGCAGAGCTTCATAGTTTACAAAGCAGTCAATTACACAACATTATAATAAGCCCTCTGACAATCTGGGGGCTAGGCTTAGTTCTATTCATTTTACAGGTCAGTTTACAGTTTGCTTAATATTTTTAAGTTCTTTGGTCAAAGTCACGCAGTTCTTGGTCACACAGGTCAAACCCTGTCCTTTCCCCTTCAAATCCAGTCTATTTATTAATCATAGTATTAATAATCAAAGTATTATCAGTAATCAAAGTATTAATTTATTAATCAAAGTATTATTAGAAACAGCTAACAATCTGTTAGGCTTACTTGGTGGCTCAGTTAGTAAAGAATCCACCTGCAAGGCAGAACACCTACATTCGAGCCCTGAATCGGGAAGACCCATTGGAGAAGAAAATGGCCACCCACTCCAGTATTCTTGCCTGGAAAATCCCATGGACAGAGGAGCCTGGTGGGCTACAGTACATAGGGTCGCAAAGAATCGTATTTGACTTAGAGACTAAACCAATGGTCTGAGTATTCCTCTTGACACTTCACTTGTAGTAACTCAATTAACTTTCACAACAATGCTTTGAGGCAGGTGCTCCTGTAGTTGCTACTTTACAGATAAATCAAGGTAAAGCTAACTTACTCAAGGTCACAGCACTGGGAAGTGTTAAAGTCAGAATCTGGGTCCTGACAGCCAAACTCCATGGACTTGTTTCCAACCACACAGCCCATTAGGCACAGGCTGTGGGTTGGGAAGATCCCCTGGAGGAAGAAATGGCAACCCCCTCTTGCTGGGAAAATCCCACAGACAGAAGCCTGGCAGGCTGCAGTCCAAACAGTCAGACAAGGAGCAACTGAGCTCGCGTGCAGGTAAAGTAAAAGGAATTAAGGACACTGAGGAACAAGTATCACTTTGTTCTAGGACTTTCTGCCATTATGAAACTTCATGCTCTTGTAGCATTTATCATAGCATTTTTTTCTTTAAGGTCATAAAGTAGACATGAGTTATGTCTTAATGCAGTTTACATTATGCTGTTTTCTGCTTTTCATATACCTTTGAAATGTTTGAAATGTTTGTTTCTGATTTGAGAGGTTATTTAGCAGTCATGGGCAGGACTCACTAATTTCCAGCAATCTGTCTTTCCTTCTCCCTGGTAGCTTTCTGGTGCCTCTGTGGCCCTGTGTACAGGTGGGCATTCCCTTCAACCTCTAGATCCCACCTTCTCTCCCTATGACATGCCTTATTTCATAAATCCTCACCTTCAGTTTGCCTCATAACCTACATAGTGGAACACATGATTTCTTTGCCTTTCTTTTTCTTTCAAAAGTAAGAATCTGTCTAATTGAATGTGATGGCACCAGAGGCAGAAATGTGGCAAAATTTTAAATGGTGAGAAATCCATCTCAGCTACCTGGATTTTGAGAAGCAAATTGTGATTCCTTGACTCACTTTGTATTGAACTGGACAAGTTAGATGAACTAAAAAACTTTATTGACTTGTCTAGTTGTCTCCAAGTCAATCAAGTGTCTGTGAATGCTGCCTATTTTCTGCTATTTCTGGCTCCTCAAAGTACTAACTTAAAAGTGTGCAAAAAGTTACATCAACAGTGGTGGATACCCTTAAGATACTGAGCCCTGGGGTAATAATAAGCTAGCACTCAGAAGCTGAAAAGCAAGCCAAGCATTTTGATCGTTTCCTAATTCTTTGTAATATAAAGATTCATGGCAGTTACTTGGGAATAATAGGCTGTGAGTTGCTTCAGGGCAGCATGTCATCTATTTATCCAGGTATCCCCATGCCTGGCATGTAATAGGTGCTCACCAGAGGAGATGCTTAATATGGTGGGCACTTGACAAATATATCTTTAATTCAGTCTTTCATTACCAGCTTGCAGATTGTCATACACACACACACATACACACCCTAGGTTGTGAGCTCTTAGATGACAAGATCTGTGTCTTATTCCTCTCTGAATTCCCTAATATAAAACCACCAGATAGCAGATGATCATTAAATGATCATTACACTGAACAGCACAAGGATTTTCACTTTTGTCACTTGTTTTATCTGCCCTCCCCAAGGCCCCTTGTCCATTTGTCTCTTGGGCCACAGTGCCTAAAACCTTTGCATCAATCTAATCAAATATTTGAAAGCCAGAGACCATGAAATTATTCAAATCAACTTCAGAATTACATTTTTCAAATTTATCCTGGTCATCTCATAAGTAGATCAAGCTACTTGCTAACTGCTATCCCAGGAGAGGGGGAAAAAAAGCACAAGCTTAATGAATTTGGTCAGACATACTGTGTAACAGATGTCCAACGTGCTGCATGAGCTTAAATCATAAATATGATGGCTCTGTTTGGCATGGCAAAATATATTAGAAGCATTTTATTGGTCATGGGGCAACATACTAGATGGAAGGGGAATCATTCTGAAAAAATACAGAAGCTATGTCTAGTAGCATCTCAAAAGTAGCCCTGGAGAAACACAGATAATCTGCTTGCACCAATTCATCAAGTTGGTCCTTTGTTTCCCTAATTTGAGTGTCAAGAGCAACCCTCCAATAAAGAATTGCCAAGACCCGATAAGATTCTCCTCTGGCTGCTGCTTTTTTTGCCGGAACAACTGGTACTATTCATGCCTAAAGCACAAATTGAATAAATAGCTTCAAGCCTGGCAATGTTGGACTCTGTTTGGAAATTTTTGTTCTTCCTTGAAAGGCTAAATCCCGTATGTTTCTCGCTTCCCCCCAAACACGTTGCATTGATAGTCATTGTTGCACTGACTAATTTTAACTTTCTTAATACTGAGTATAGAAGGATGCTTCATAAGTTAAAAATAGTTTCTGTTGTATCATCAGTCCAGCAATGGATTAGTGAAGATTAAAAAACAGATTGTAATGCCTTCTTTGGCCTTGAGAAAGCTCTTATTGTGCCTATGGTTCAGTTGGTCTGCTGATCATTTTCATCTTAATGTAATCTTTAACATTACACTGCTACAGGTGAGGTATTGAGTAATACATTAAAACAACTATTTTCACTGAGCAATTTCACAAGAAATATGTTTCTAACTAAATTAGACATTTAGCAAATGCCATTTGTAATTCAATGTGGGGTGGGAGAAGGGGAGATCATCCTTTAAACAAGATATTGATATGCATTTCCTGAGAAAAAACAAATAATTATTTTTTTAAATTTCAATTGGAGTTCTAAATGTGAAATTATATACTGTCAGTGCAGTAGAACAGAAGGAGAGCACTAAAGGCCTTAAGATTCTTACAAAATAAGCAGTAAACAATTTTATCTCTAGCAGCCAGAAATCTTTCATTTAAATTAAGAAGAATCTACAGGTCCAGTTAATCCTGTGGATATGATGTGCTGAATGTTCTTAACACTTAAATCATTTAGATGAACACTAGGAACCTCAAGGTTCTGATAAAAAAAAAACAAAGTACAATATTTAAAACATGTAATGAATGAAATAATTTGGATGAAAATGAGGCTATAAAGATTGCATGAGAGTCCCTAAATTTAAAAAGTAAAATTAAGAGGGAAGAGAATATCAGAAAGCTTACAATTGGAAAACTGAAATATTAATTTACTTGAAAACAAATTTTCGTGACAGATTCCTCCCTGCTAAGAACATAAACGCAAATTCCAAAAATAGAGCTATTGACATTCCAGTTGTTGATTTGTTTTTACCGAAATCACAAAACAGAAATATTAGTTTGCAAATTTTCAAATGGCTATCATGTTCAGAATCCAACTGGATTCCCTCTTCCTTTTTACTTGACGACTTCATAAAAGATAAATAAGCCCTTGGACTAAGAGGTGGGTATACTGGTACGGTTAACTCTCTCGTCCAAGAAATTCTACTCCGCTGAGATTACTATTTGGGGGCTGGAAAGGGGGGAATGCAGAGGTCTTTAGGACCCAGCAGGCGGCGGCAGGCGGCAGTTGTGTAGATCGCTGAGAGACTACGAGGGTCCGGTTCAGTTTTAATTCTGTCTCTAATCTCTGCAACAGCGGCGCTTCCTGGGTCCCGCGGCTCCCCTGCTCACTCAGCCGAGGCTGGCCGCCAGGCGAAAATCAAAGCCGCCTCCGCCCCATCACCCACAATGGAAACCCTCCAAGAAAAAGTGGCCCCGGACGCGTGTGCCTAAGGATTCCGCACAAAAGAAGTGCCCAAAATGAAGACCCTGGTGGTGAGTCATTTGTTGTAACTCCTCTGGGCATCGGCGAGATTCCGGGGCGCAGCGTCCCCAGGGCGCACGAGAGAGCTCCAGGGCGCCTAACCCTGAGCTGCTAGATCGCCCGTTACAAGGGAGAACTTTTCACCTGCTCCCGGTCTACTCCCGATTCCTCGGTTCTGCCAGGCTCGGAATCCCAGAGCCGGAACGGGAACTCGGGTTGCTGGGCTCCTGGATCTCCGGCCGGAGTTCCGAGCGGTCAGCGGAGAGCTAGAGAAATCTAGGAGTGGTGGGCGTCTTGCTCGGGAATGGGGATTGCCCTAAAAGCAACAGCTTGGCAAAAACTAAGAGGGGCGGGAGGCGGGGGACCTTTGCCGACTTTCTGGATTTCCTTGTCGTATTTCAAACTTGCGAGGATGGCCGAAGTAGAGCCCCAAGGGTCCAGAAAGGAGAGGCTAGACATTCCAGCAGCCGAGCTGGGGGCAGAGGGCCCCCTCTCAAAGTGCAAGCCCACCCCTGTCCCCGCCGCCGGAGCGCTGTCCCTCGCGTAGCCGGGCGCCGCGCACCACCTGTCCTCTGCCAGGAGATGTGGGAGGCGGTGGCGGCCGAGAGCAGCGACGCGCAGGGAGCATCCCCTGCGGTACCCCCGGGGACTGTGCCTTCTCTGCCCGGGCTGCGAGCCGCCGGGGTCGAAACCCGGCCACGCAGCCCCGTCCCCGACCTCCCCCGCCCGTCTTGTCTGACCGTCGCGCCGGTGTCCCCGCCGGGCGCGCTCCTCCCGGATCGGCGCTCAGAGACTCTCCTGTGCTCTCTCTCGCCCGCCTGCCCGCAGCGCCATGGTCTGGCAGTGTGTTTAGCGCTCACCACCATGTGCACCAGCTTGTTGCTCGTGTACAGCAGCCTCGGAGGCCAGAAGGAGCGGCCCCCGCAGCAGCAGGCAGCGGCGACCCTCAGCTCGCGGCGCTCGGCGGAGAGCAGCCCCCCGCCGCGCCCGGAGACCCCCGCGGGACCGCGGCCGCTGGACGGATACCTCGGCGTGGTGGACCACAAGGTGACGGCTCGCTCGCCAGCCTGCCCGCCACCCAGCCTGGGGATCCCGCACACCTGAGCTTGCCCCCTTCCCCGGGGCTGGGAGGCGCCGTGAGTAGGTGCCATTCGGAGGCTGGAAGGGGGAGTGGACCCTGTGGGGTGAGATGGGATAGTTACTACCTGGTGTGAATTTCTATGTGGAGAAGGTAGCAAAGTTTTTCAGGGAACGGGGATGAGATGAGTGCACCCCAAAGCCTAATTTCCTAACAGGAACCGTCCCTGGAACTAGAACCGCTCATCCCCGGGATGACAGCTACTGCTGGGTGCTGGATTCCTGAAGCCTCGGGTTTGGCGGCCGAGTCTCGCCCTAGTGGGAGGAGACCCGGGAATGGAGCGGGTACCAGTCCGAGCGGTTACCTCCGACAGGGTGCCGGAGGCTAAATAACAGCTAGTCCTTTGCCGGCCGCTGCTCAGGCTCGCAGATTCCTATCTGATCTCTGCTTCGGATGCTCAGGGCTGAATTACCACAGCCCTGGAGAGCAGTGCCCAGGCAGGCGCAGAAGGCTTGAGGCACAAACTCAGCTTCCATTGGCTTGAAACTCATCATTGAGGGCCTATTTTCCTCTGCCTTCCGGGAAGCCGCTGCATGGCTTGGCTAATAATTAATCAGATGAATTTTTAAGAAATTGAGCTTGCTTTCCCTGGAATAATAAATCTCTGGTTTCAGAGTGTGAAGCCTCTGGGAGAATTGTAATCAAGTTTCCTGATTCTAAAAAGCTATTTTAATACAGTTTAAGTGTATTTCCCATTATTTGAAGCTGTTAATATATTTTTATTAAAACATCATTCCAGTCCATATATGCTCTATAAAGCTAGAGGATTTCTTGAAACCACCCAACTGTTCTGCTTTATGTATTACTACGTTTTGTGGTTGTGAACCAAAGTAATATTTAGGAGGTGCTCCTTTTGTGTGAAAAGGTGGCTTTTGTCATGCATGAAAAAGTCAGACTTTTTAAAATGGCAATCAAAATACTTCTACTCACTTGTGCAATGTATAATGCTAAGGAGTTTGGAGGGTACAAAGGAATTTAAGGCAGGACCTAACCTTTAGAAACCTTTGAATGCCTGTGGGGAAAAAACAACATACCATGAAATATGAATGGATGGATAGATGACAGAGAGATAGATGGTAAATATAAATGTATGGGAAATACTGTATATAAACAGTTATTATTGTTGGAATACAGAGATGAGAAAGATCTCTGCTCTGGTGGGATTAAGGAAAGTTTCTTTGAAAAGGTGAAACTTGCACTGGAAGGATTCAGGAAGCAGAAAAGAGGGAGCGGTTTTGTTAGGAAGTGACTTGCTGGGGAGGGGTCTGGTGATAAATCTTAAAATCAAAAGTAGAAACAGCCTTCAGTTTCACAGTTAAGGCTTCTGTTTCTCTTTACTGATTGATTACATACTTTGTATCTGCAAGCAACCCATAGGGGCTGAGTCCTAGAAAAGTTTGGGCACTGACTTCTGACTGTGGATGGATGTGGTGTTTATGTGTTTATGATGAATCTATTGAACATGGTGGATTTTCACGGCTGTTGTTTAATGGAAATGGCTAGCATTTCTGAAGCTTTGGTTAATAGGGATGTCAAAAGGTAAATTTGCTGAAAGCTGTGATCTACCTTTAGGAAGATGTTGCTAGTACTTCCCTTCCTGTGCTCTCCTGCTGGACCAGCACCAGCTAAGAATATCGATAGCCTAAGGCAAAATATGATGCCCTCATGTTCTTTTTCTTTTTTTTTTTTTATTAGTTGGAGGCTAATTACTTTACATCATTACAGTAGTTTTTGTTATACATTGAAATGAATTAGCCATGGATTTACATGTATTCCCCATCCCAGTCCCCCCCCCACCTCCCTCTCCTCATGTTCTTTTTCAAAACAGTGTTTATTCACACCAATATACTGGTTTTCATTTTCACAGAATCAACATTGTATTTCATTAAATGAAGAGCAGCCCTTTTGGGGAAGGAATATGGACACTATATATGAGAAATTTGTAAACTGTTAAGTATTTTGTGAATGATAGATATGTGTGGAAGACCTTGGAATTCTTAGCAAAGAATTATAAATGTGACCAGGAAGGTCTTTGTAGATAATATTAATGAAATTCTTTTATAGAAAACTAACTTCTCACAAAATTCCATACCCAAAGAGTTCAAAAAAGTTTACCCTGCCTCAAGCAAAGGAACAAATGCTGATCTTAAAACCAGTGCCTTCTCTTTAGGCATTATTCCAATTGTCCCACTGAATGAAATGTAAGCTGCTGAGAATGTAGTCACTTTGCTGCCGTTGTTGTTGTTTAGTTGCTAAGTCATGTCCGACTCTTTGAGACTCCTTGGATTGTGGCTGCCAGGCTCCTCTGTCTATGGGATGTCCCAGCAATAATACTGGAGTGGGTTGCCATTTCCTTCTTCAGGGGATCTTCCCGACCCAGGGGTCGAACCTGTGTCTTCTGCATTGAGCAGGCAGATTCTTTACAACTGAACCACCAGGGAAGCCAGTAGTCACTTTACTGCTACTGTTTACTGACTGGAAGTTGGGCAGAGTTTCATTTCCAATGGCTATCTGAAGGTACATATGTGAAATGTTTATGTTCTCTACCCGTTGCTGTTTAGGTTTACTTGAAATTTTCCTATATATAGTCTTGCTTAAGCAGAGGTAGAAATCATTTGTTAGACTATTGCTGGGAATTTTCTTTCCGGTTAGTACCGAGGAAGGTAAGAAATGAAAACTTTTCTATTCTTATTGTGTTGCCAGATGATTCTCTGATTGCTTTTGTCCCCCACTCTCACATCAGGCTTTAGAAAAATTATGGGATGTCCTGACTGTAATGACCACCAAGCCATATGCTGCCGCATATTGAATCAGAATTCCAACAGACTTTCTATTTGCCATTGATTTACTGAATCTGGAGAGGGTTACAGATACCACTTAGGAAAATGTTCACATCTCCATGGCTGGAGGTCCCAAAGTCCAATAAATATGTAGTGTTTTTGTACGGTTACATGACGGTGTTAACATTATAACTCCAAGATTAAATTCAACAGGCGGTCCTAATCCCTAACACCTGAATTTCACAAATTACCTCCTGTCTGCAATGATAGTCTTGTCTCATACGCTGCAGACTGAATTACTGTTGAGATTAAATCACTATGTGCTTTTGTTGAAAGACATGCCGCAAGTCAAGCCAGTGATGAGCAATATATGTAGAAGCTTAAAATATCACTTTCCATGGTCATATTCCCTACTTCCTCTTTCACAAAAGATGTGAGCGGAAATTGTAATTCCAGTATAACTAAGTAAGTGAAGGATTCTTGCAATTTCTTGTGACAATGAAGCCATTTCACTTTGAGATTTTTTTCTCTTCATTCCCAACCCTTCCCCTAAACTTTTCCCTACAAATCTCCCACTAACTCATTTCCATCTTGTTACATGTCTGTTACTGCAGCTACTGTATCTGCATCCTGGCATTTCCTGGTCCCTATTTTTGGAAGCCATTGATTTCTAATCAGATTTGCCAGATCTAAGCAAAGAAGCCAAGTTTCAAGCCTTAGGGAAACTTCGGCCTTTGAACTGCAGCATAATGTATAATCAAACTAAAATACACATGTGTGTGCGTATACACACAGACACACACACACACTAAATCAATCCACCCCCAGAGGAAAGTGCCAATTCTCCCAGCAGAGTGGGACAGGGCGTGTAGCACATTCTATCTCCAGACTGGATTGGCTCCGGGTAGGTAAAGTCATTGGCCATCTGGTGGACCCTGTGAAACGAAACTGTGTGCCAATTCCCATTTCCAGTGGAGCAACAAGGGAAGCCCTTCCAGTGGACGGGAGCTCTTATCACAGAAGGCCCACTTGTTACCTGGGCTGCCCTTTGCTTAAGTGGCTTATAAAGAGCAGTGATCATAGGGTCTGAAGCTGAGCTGCTCTCTTCTCGCTTTAGCAAGAATGGATTTTACATGTACCAAGGCATGCTTGCCTTGGGTCTTTCTTTCCTTAAGCACTCAGTTATATAGACAAAACCAAACTGCTTAGAGGTAATAGTATTATCACTATTAATTAGTAGATGTCCAGTTGGAATGCTAAGACAAATCAATGCAAGAGTTGAAAAAGAATTCAAAGCTGGAAAAAAAGGTTCAGTTCAATTCAGCTGCTCAGTCATGTCTGACTCTTTGTGACCCCCATGGACTGCAGCACGCCAGGCTTCCCTGTCCATCACCAACTCCTGGAGCTTACTCAAACTCATGTCTATCGAGTCGGTGATACTATCCAACCATTTCATCCTCTGCCATCCCCTTCTCCTCCTGCCTTCAATCTTTCCCAGCATCAAGGTCTTTTCCAATGAGTCGCTTCTTTGCATCAGGTGGCCAACGGATTAGAGTTTGAGCTTCCGCATCAGTCCTTCCAATGAATATTCAGGACTGGTTTCCTCTAGGATGGACTGGTTTTATCTCCTTGCAGTCCAAGGGACTCTCGAAAGTCTCTTCCAACACCACAGTTCAAAAGCATCAGTTCTTCAGTACTCAGCTTTCTTTATAGTCCAACTCTCACATCCATACATGACTACTGGAAAAACCGTAGCCTTGACTAGACGGACCTTTGTTGGCAAAGTAATGTCTCTGCTTTTTAATATACTGTGTAGGTTGGTCATAGCTTTTTTTCCAAGGAGCAAGCATCTTTTAATTTCATGGCTGCAGTCACCATCTGCAGTGATTTTGGAGCCCCCCAAAATAAAGTCTGTCACTGTTTCCATTGTTTCCCCACCTATTTGCCATGGAGTGATGGGACCGGATGCCATGATCTTAGTTTTCTGAATGTTGAGTTTTAAGCCAACTTTTTCGCTCTCGTCTTTCACTGAAAAGGTATATGCCATATAACTTACTTTGAAATTATGACATAAGAATTCTTTTTTTAGAAAGGTATATACATTATCAGATATAAGTTTATATGATTCATTAAACTATTTTATAATATTTGAGGCATCCAGTGAAGGGAATTTGGTTCTCAAAGAAATTTAAAGTGACTCATTTGCAGTGCTCAAGTATTATAAAATGTAAAATTCCAATGATTACAAAACTCTGTTATCACAAAGCATCAAGTAAAAGAAATCATGAAATGAACAGCTTTTTATTGGCAAAAATTTCCAATAATGTAGTTGTTTTAAACTGGAAAAGTATTCTTATAAGGTTAACAAAATAGTTAACCTTTCTTTATCCTGAAATCCAGGAGTATTTTTCAAACTTCCCATAGGAGTAATCCCAAGATACTGTTATGCCAAAGCCCAGACTGTACCTAGTGGATGAGTCTGACCTGGCTCCCTTTCGAGTGTCAGGCATTCTGGCCTTTTTCTGACCCTTGCACACTCGTTGTGCCTCAGGACCTTTGCACTAGCTGTTTTATCTCCGTGGAAAGCTCTCGCCCAAGATCTTTTGCATGATTCATTCCTTCTGGTTGTTTAGTCCTCAGATCACATATCATCTTCTTGGGTATTGAACTCTTCAAATAGCCTCCTTCTCAACAGTCATTCTCTATTTTACCAGCCTGTTTTATTTCCCTAATAATACTTAACAATAACTGAAATAATCTGAAAGTTTATTTGTGTCTTGTCTGCCCTCCCCCCAAGTATAATCTAAGTGCTGTGACAGCAAATATTTATACCTCTTGCTAAACAGTCTAACTTCAGGCCTAATGCTTGGCCATCGGTCAGCACAAAATAAGTATTTATGGAAGGAAAGAAGAAAGCAGGGTATATTGGGCATACCTTACATCAAGTCCTTTCTCTACAGGAAACATCAGGGAAGTCCCAGGCCCAGGTATGTCCCATCTTTCCTAAATTTGATTTACTATTGCTCCACCTAATAATGATAATGGAAAGGAAGAAGAAGAAATGATTTAAACATAAGACTCTTTGGGGATAAGATTTGGAAATCTCCTAATTTAATAGGCTGCCTTTATTATCGTGCACATTAAAGTTTGAGAATCATCATCTGAAACATTTTTAATCACAATGTGTAGTTCTGTAGCTAATTTGTTTCTGGGTTTTGAACTACTCACAGCCCTCAGTAAATATTCACTGAAGGCCTAATAGTTGCAAAATTACAGGAATTCTGAGTGAAGAACACAGTCCCTACCCTCAAAGAACCTTTAATTTAATTGCAAAGAAAAGACAAAGAAGCAAGAAAGGTTAATAAGAAAGCAAGTGCTGAATAATAATATGAAACCAGGAAACAGTAAATCAAGGCACTAGCACTAAAAAGGAGGCAATTTCTGTGATCTTTCCCATCTATAAAATAGGTTAAATACTATTATTACCTTAGAAGTTATAAAACTTTCTAACTAAAATTCCATTATTCATTAACCCTTTGAAATATATGTGTGTGTTTCTATATATATTACGTAGATGACAGGCAGTGAATAATTAGTTAACAACTTGAATATTAAGTCGACTTCAAAGTGGATTGATTTTAAATTCAAAATATTCAATCTCTTTATGATTCTCCTTTGGAATGGCATAGGATCCCCTGGACTCTTGAAGGGAGCTAACCCTGTTACCTTGTTCACCTGTCTCTAACATATGGTGGCTATATTTCCAAACCAAATCTCGTAACTCATGGTATGATGAATTTGAACATAATCGTATTGGCCACAAGACAGAATATTTGCGATCAGATCTGTCCTGAAACACAGCATCTATTATACAGGAGACTTTTCATAACCTCTAAGGTCAAACCACAGCTCCTGTCCTCCTGTCCTCCAAATGCTGGGATAAAGAGAGATTAGAGATGAGAAAAGATGGAAAGGTTAAAACCCATCATTAATCAATAAATTATTCTGAAAAGCTTCTATACATCTATTAAGTAGCATTTGAGCAGCTGTGAAGGGCCTTAGATATTGAAAGACAAGGAATGGTGATTTCTTAAATAATAGTATTATTACCCACACCTTGTGATTCAAGAGAATTCCCTTGTGAGTCAGTAAATTTATGATCAAATGGTCAATAAAAACTTGGGAGTGGGGGCATTTGTGAGATGTACTCAGATTCATCTTCACAAGCTGTTTTAGTCTTAAACTCATAGTGTGGGCCTGGGACAAATATTTTCATTGCATGCTCTATTCAATATAGTTTCCCAAATAAAAGCCACAGACATGGATAGTCTTATTTTAGGTAGCATATCAGCAGGGAAGCCTTTCTGGACTTGTAGCCCACGATAGATCTGAGCTGTATGCTTTGTCTTCATCACCAGGTTCCCACAATAATACTAATTCTAGTTTATTGTCATTTTTTGTCTATAATTGTCTGCTTTTCCAGTTTGACAATCAACTCTTGGAGACAGTGAACTTTTTTCTCTTTTTTTGTTATTAAATCCTCAGCCTGGCATATAATGGGTCATCAATAAATATTTGTTGAATGCATAAGTGTATCTATATAAATATTTTATATTTCTTCTAAAATAAGCCCATTTATGACCACTTGGAGTCACTGAAAAAGAATAGCTACATATTGTAAATATCAATTTTTCAGGCCACAATTTGTAGTTCTGTAACTATTTCATTTCCACATTCTTGTATAATCAGATCTCTTCAACATACTCAGAATTTTAGAGCTAGAACAAAAACTTCACAATTAGCAAAAGGGATTCATGAGAGGTCATGCAATTTTCCCAGAGTGGCAGAGCTAGGGCTAACGTATGGGTCTCTGATGTGAATATCATTACTATAAAGGAAATTCAGTGCCAATGTATTCTAAGCAGTGACTCAATGCTATTTGAACAGAATTTATTAAAATGAAGAACCTAGGCCTATCCAGTTATTGGAAAGAAATAAATATTTAAACATCTTATTATTCTGAAATGAATATGAGCATATGCCTCTAGATAGTTGAAAAGAGCTCCCACCAACCACTGACTTAGCAACGGGTACTCTAAAGGCTGCATAAAATGCATGGCACCGATGTAATTGGAATAATTTGCAAATCAGAGTAGATTTTGCCTTTAAAAAGTAAACCAAGCCAAAAGGAGTGTGGTGTTTAATTATTTGCAGAAAATGTCATAACTAGACCACTCATTCAGCTGAATTACCTTCCCCTCAGTGGGGAAGGAAACATCAGTGGGAAATTCAGTTCACCAAGTTTCTTCAGGTAACCATTGACTTCTCCTAGATTCTGAGATGGGCTTCTTACTCTGAGATAGAATGACTTGAGGCAAATAAGAAAAACCATTTTACCCATAGCGGAAAATGAACCTTGATAGTTGTTGTAGCTTAGAATGAAAAGGAATCTTTTTTATTACATTTTCTTTTAATAGCTAAGAAGATGTCTTTAGTGTTCCTAAGAACCTTACCAAGTCTGAAGATACCCTGGCTGACTGAAATGCAGAGTTAAATCATTTTTAAATAAGAAAGCATACCCTGGAAATTAATTGCACATAAGGGACCTCTCCACTAACTGAACTGCTTTACTGAGTTTCTCATTTACAGATCTGCTCATGTGCCTCTCACACTTCCAATGGCTTCCCATTGCCTGGAGGATCACATTCAGACTCCATAGGATGGCTCACAAGGCCTGACAGGTCTTTGTGGCCTAATTCTCCAACCTCACCTCTCACAGCAACACGTATTCCAGGCTCCACACACCCTGGGAACACAGCTTGCTGTTTCACACTTACCTGCTCTTCCTCCATTATGGAATGCCTTTCCTCCTTTTTTTCCACCAGGTAGGGAATGAATCATCCATTAAAGTCCAGTGCAAGCATCTCCTTGCTAAAGTTTTCCCAGAGACAACCTCTATGCAGAGTAAACCCCTCATTCTCTTATGCCAATGGCATATCAGTCAGTTAATCAAATATTGGGTGAGTGCTCACTATGTGTCAGACACAGAGAGGGAAATGAGAGGGAGGACCTAGTCCTTACCCACAGGAAAATCTCAGTGGAGGAAATATATATTACAATAACTGCACCTTGGTAAGTGCTAAAATGTTCTCTGTATCCTGTGCACATCTCTAATAACAAAATATTGTAATTGTTTGTTTGCATGCTTGCCTGCCCTACTAGACTGCACCTTCTTGAGGCCAGGAACAAAACTTATCCATCGTAGTATATCCAGAATCTGAAACTGTACCTCATACATGTCAAAATTCAACAAATGTTTGTTGAACATTAGGTGGACAGAAAGTGAAAGTGAAAGTCACTCAGTTGTGGCCACCTCTTTGCAACCCCATGGACTGTAGCCTACCAAGTTCCACAGTCCATGGGATTTTCCAGGCAAGAATACTGGAGTGCATTGTCATTTCCTTCTCCAGGTGATCTTCCCGACCCAGGAATTGAACCCAGGTCTCCCACACTGTAGGCAGATGCTTTACCATCTGAGCAGAACAGAATCCTGTTCTAATTATGTGTAATAGGAAGAGATCTGAACAAATCTGGCTAATAGACTTATCATAAGAATGACAGAAATGATAAGTAGGGACAGAAGGACTTCACATATGTGACACACACATCTTTAATTTCTGGTTTCCCTTTAAATGCAGCGCAGCTTTTGCTGACCTTTCCAGAGTGGTTGACCTGGTATTGAGAAATAGGAATGCCTCTATTTGAGGGTAGAATGGTGTTGTGAAAGGCAGGGAGGCATGTCTAAACTTTTTACTTGTTATGAGCTCTTTGTAAAGCCCTGTAACTTTTAGGCTAGTCTGTAGAAGGGGCAGTGAAGCTAGATTCATTCCTTCTTTCATTTATCATATAATATCGTGTAACCTGCCATTATGTCCAGGACCCAGAAAGTACCAACACATAAGGTATGATCCCTGACCTTGTGAAACTTACACATATGACAGGCAGATAGGCAGGCATAAAAGCACAGCACAGATTTGGAAAGAAAGATTTACATGTTATGGAGATTAACTTTTTATCCTAAAAGCTTTGAGGAAGTCTTCAAAGGGTGAATTAGAAAAATGACTTCATCAGATGTGTTTCAGTGGATCATCATGGCTTTGGCGTGGCACAGGTCTGAGTGGTCCCAGGTTATAGGAAAAGGGACCAGTTAGCAGAGTGTAGATGGTGATCTGAGTGAGCGATGCTTAAAAAAGATCTCAGATTTGTGCCTGCCTTAAGTTTCTGTGATCACCACCCCACTGTGTCGGTGCAGACAGTCTGAGTGCATCTTCTTGAACAGCAGAAGGTTTGTGGATCAAGATTGCCTCTCAAAAGTTAGTGAAAAGAGTTTGAGGATGATCCCAGATGGCACTCCAACTTTGTCTAATTTTGAACCTTGCTGTGCATCTTAATACCACATACTGACTTGAGCAAAACAATGGTGTGATGGTTAAGGCTGAAGCAAGCTGTTCATGGAGATTCCATCATGCGCGCTGGCAATGAATGACAGGAATTAAGCCCTCCACCTGCAGCAGAGCCAGTGGGGTGTGGAATACATGTGATGAAGACTTTTTATTAGGTAACAGCTCTACAAGGAGAGACTTTACTCTAGAATAATCTTGTCATAGGAGACTTTTGTTGCATAATAAATCTCACCAGCTATAGATTTCTTTGAAGTGTGGGGTGGAAGGTGGTCTCCTCTCCTTTCATTCCCAGTTAGAGAGCAGTTGGCATTCTTTTAAGCCACTTAAGTTTGTTAACAACTTCTAAGAAAAGTAAGGATTCTATTTCCCATGCATCAGAAGGAAAAAATGGGGTCTGATTCCTAATTCATCTGAAAACATTTGAAGCAAAAACATTTGAAGCAAAAAATACATACATCTGAATGAGTTCTAGTTTTATGGGGCTCATATTTGGAGTTACTCAGCAATGTTGCACCTGCCAGCCTGCCATCAGGGAGTTCCAAGTTGTCTCCCATTACCTACCTCCCATTACGTACTTCCATTCTGTAGTGCAAATCATAAAGCTGGATCATTCCATTTTTATTCCTCTTGTTGCAAGTTTTGAACAAAGTGCTAGAAGTGGTGATATTCTACTTGTTTTCTGGAACATGGAAAAGGGATTATAGGAATCTGTGTGTGTTCCCCACTACCAAAGAAGAAGCAGCTTCACCTTGATACTCAAGCCATAAGGAATCCCTTAAAGAATTATGCCCATCACTCTTCCTAACAACTGTGTGTGGTTTTTGGCTCTGTTTCAAATTTGAAGGGGTTTTAATCCAAAAGTTCAGGAATAAAAATCAGAGAAAGCCATTATAAGAGAACAGGGTACCCTAGCTGGATGAACCTTCAGTACTGAAGTATAAAGATGAAATAACTAAATCCAGGACCAGGAATAAAGACCAGAGTGAAAAATAAGACCAGTTGCTTCTTCCCTGTTATCAAAGGTGAACGCTTCCTGACCATACAGACATGAAATACTGATTGGGTTCCAGAAAGATGAGTAGGGTGGCTTATCATGGGTTCTGCAGTGTCTATGAAGGAGTCACAGTTGTTTGACCTTATTATATTGAGTGTGATTTGATGTGCTGTGTTGTAAAAGAACAGAACATCAATGGACAAGGAACCCATCTAACGTTAAGTTCCTGTGACCAAGAATCACAATTGTCTGTTTTTTTTTTTTTTTTTCCTGAAATGAGCACTGTGGTTGCCCGCTAAGATGAGCAGCTTAGGTCCTCAAGGGAGTTATTAATCTCAACATTAGTAATTGATCTTCCAAGTGGAAGACCATTCTTAATGGGTCCACAGAGTATCCTGATGGTGTTTCACACTTTAGAAGGTGTAAAGGATGGAAACAGGGGCAGACCTGCATCTTCAGGATATTCTGCCAACCAGTGAACACCAAAATTCAGTACCAGCTCATGATAACTATACCTCCAGACCATATTTGAGAGCATAGAATGCCTTCTGTCTGAGAAAAGCTTCTTCTGCATCATTCCCACAATAGCCTGTTGAAAAAGAAACGAGAGAAAAGAGGCAAAGTGATATTTTTGAAAAGCATACTTTATCCCCACCCAGTTGTCAATGCATATCTTCTCTGTTTCTCAAAATGGCAAGAAAAGAATTATTCATAAACTTACTACCAAGACATAATTACTGCTGGTAATTTAATATATTTCCTTACACATTTTTCCATATATATCAAATATATGTATCTGTGACATTTTAGCGTACTTCTTCCCTGCTTTTAATTCATATAGGTTAGGTACATGAGTCTTTTGTTGTTCAGTTGCTAAGTCGTGTCCGACTCTTTGCAATCCCATGGGCTGCAGCATGCCAGGCTTTCTTGTCCTTTACCATCTCCCAGAGTTTGTGCAAATTCTTGTCCATTGAGTCAGTGATGCCATCCAACCATCTGATGCTCTATTGTTCCCCTCTCCTCCTGCCTTCAATCTTTCCCAGCGTCAGGGTCTTTTCCAATTAGTCTATATATGGGTCTGGGTGCTGTACTTAGTCGGTCAGTAGTATCTGATTCTTTGCAACCCCATGGACTGTAGTCTGCCAGGCTCCTCTGTTCATGAGATTCTCCAGGCAAGAATACTAGAGTGGTTTACCATGCCCTCCTCCAGGGGATCTTCCCAACCCAGAGATTGAACCCAGGTCTCCCACATTGCAGGTGGATTCTTTACTGTCTGAGCTACCAGGGAAGCCCATAAATGCTGGAGTGGGTAGCCTATCCCTTCTCCAGGGAATCTTCCTGACCCAGGAATCGAACTGGGGTCTCCTGCATTGCAGGCGGATTCTTTACCAGCTGAGTGACCAGGGAAACCTATATGGGTCCATATGTATATAGTTTTACAATATGATATGAGTGGTGGTATAGTAAAGGACATGAGCTATATGTTAGGTCCTAGTTAAAGATATTTCTTTTAATAGCTTAAAACTCAAATATATTCCAATTAGAGTTGGAATAATTAGTAACTGTGTCTTGATATTTGTGCTAAGTTCTCCACTTATTAATCCTGAAGATATGTACGTCCCTTTCTAGGGTATAAGTACTTTTTTTTTTTTTTGAGGGAGCTTGTGGGATCTTAGTTCCCTGACCCCCTGACCAAGGATTTAAACCCATGCCCTTGGCAGTGAAAGCATGGCCTTGTAACTACTGGGCCACCAGAGAATTCCCTGAACACATTGTTCTTTCCTTGTTGCTTACAATTCTCCACCACTTTTTAGTTGTAGTGATGCTTTCATCCCCTGCCTGTTTGCTCAGTTACAAAATGTGTTCCAGGATTTTTCAGTTTTACGCATCATTCGCAACAGTCCCTTAATTCTTCTGGTCACTTTCTTTCTAAATTCCCTTCAATCCATCAGTTGCTATTTTGGGGGCATAGCTGAGTGGCAAACTCTTATGAGCTTCCAGGACTAAGAGATGATCGTCATCTTTGTAGTTAGTGAGTGTTCCCTTTCCAGATTTTCACCTCATTTTAGCCTTTCTTTTCTGGTCTTCCACTCAGTATTTAATTCCCTGTCTGTATATATTACAGTTTGAATTGCTTGTCCATATACAAATTTAATTTGACATAACTGTCTTTCCTAAAAAGAAAATTTACAGCACAAATAATTATATCACCTTCTTAATCAGCAAACTTTTCTGTATTTCTTTTTTATCTTCTAGTTTTATAAAACATTTTAATTCCTTTATCTTATTTTAACCTAACCGTTGAATTCTATGACTATTCTTCTTGACTTTTTTTTTTAGTACTCAATGTCTTTGAGTTACTCTTTTTCACATATTTAAAATCCATGCTAAATGTTATTTCTTGACTTTGGCATAATTTCATAACTCCTCATTATTCTTCCAGTCCATGGGTAGAATAATTCTGTCAGTAAAGACATCAGGGCCTGCCTTTTCCGTGACAGCCAACTGGCAGGGGATGTATGTTATACATCTTGGTTTGGTGGCTTCCAAGTAAAGGGATGAATCGGAGAACATAAGATCTTTGCCAGTAAGCTCTTTATGAAATCAGTCCTTTGGTGCCTGAACTCTTTCTTTTATCCTTTAGATTGAAGCATCACTAAAATTTTCTGACCCACTTCTGTTGATTTGTAGTTGTCTACCAGACACCCACTTAATTTTTTTTAATTGAAGTGTAATTTCTGTACAATATTATATGTTATAGGTGTACCATACAGTGATACACAGTTTCTAAAGGTTATACTCTATTTATTGTAAATAAATAGAATATTTATTTTATAAATATTGTATTTATTATAATACTTTTATATGTTTTGTAAATGTATATAAGATATTGGCTATATCCCCTGTGCTGTACAATATATCCTTATAGCTTATTTTATACATAAGAGTTTGGGTCTCTTGCTCTCCTACCTCTTCTTGCCCCTTCCCATATTCACTCCCCACTGGTGACACTAGTTTGTTCTCTGTATCTATCTAATCCACTTTTTAAAATGTTTTTATTGTGGTGACGTATGTATGACATAAAATTTGGCATTTTAACCATTTTTAAGTCCACAATTCAGTGGCATTTTAAGTAATTCACAGTAATGTGGATCATCATCACTATTTTCAAAATTTTTCATTACTCCAAACAGACTCAGAGTCCATTATGCAATAACTCCCCATTCTTCCCTCCCTCCAGGCCCTGGTAATCTCCATTCTACCTTCTGTCTGTCTCTATGAATTTGTTTATTTTACCTATTTCATAAAGTGGAGTTCAATCAGTATTTGTCATTTTATGTCTGATGTTTCATTTGGCATAATCTTTTTTTCCATGTTTTAGCATGGATCAGAACTTTGTTCCCTTTCGTTGCTAAATAATATCCATTTTATGGCTAAGCTACATTTTGTTTATCCACTCATCTGTTGATTGACATGTGGGTTATTTCCACCTTTTGGCCATTGGGAAAAATGCTACAGTGAATATTGGCGTTGTTACTGATGTTTTGAAGTACCTCTTTTTTTTCCCCCTCCTTTCTTATCCCTATGATAGCACTGAGTCTCCAGCTCCTCTCACTTCACACCTGGAAGGTCACTTTATCCCTAGCTTTTCCCACCTCCCTGCAAAAACAAAAAAAATAAAATATAAAGGAGAAGTCATTAATGGCACTAGTTATACTTGTTAAAAGATGATGCAAGCTATTTGAAAAGTAAGGAAATGTTCCCATAATTCTATCACTTTAATGTAAGTAATGATGTAATTTTGGTTTATTTTTGTCAATTTTTTGCATTGCATTTTTAATTTAAATATGAACATGTTATGTGTTTTTTCAATAAGTGTGTATGATTTAAAGTTTGTTTTGTTTCCATTTTACTCCTAATCATTAAGATTTATTTTGGTTAATGTTTGCCTTTTGTATCTTTTTGCCTACTATATCCATCCTATAACTTTTCGTCTTTTGTGTACTTATGTTTTATATATAGCCAGACCTGTCCCTAATATTTGCAGGGCCTGAGACAAGAGTGCAAGTGGAGGCCAATATACATCCTAATTGCTTTAATGAGTAATTGTTGCATCTTCATTTAGAAAAGATTTTCAAATTTCAGAAATTTCATGTGATGTACCACATGGATGGTACATTATGGATTTGATCAGAATCCATACCTTGTACATTTTATTGTTTGATCAATAATTAAATCTTCATTAAGTGAAAAGGTTGTAATATCACACTTGTGGATTTTATGTGGGTAATGCTTGACAAAAGTCTGCCCACTTGCATTATCTCTAATTTTTTTTATAAAAATATAAATAGACTACTTCTTTAAAGACTTTCTCTTTATTTTTTCAGTTTTTTTCCCTCCTTGAGGCTCTTTTGCATATGTTCTATTTTATCTCAATTTAAAATTTTCATTCTGCTTCCTTCTTCCTGCCCCCCAGACCACACACACTGCAGCAGCGATAAGCTCCACCTCAGCAACAGTACAACTCACATACCTTCATGACATTTGAACGCAGTGAACTTTTGTTTCAAGGGTAGAGCACAAGAAATATGGAGAAACACCTTTTCTGGGGACTTAACGATGTTAAATATAAGAGTGGATGTTTACAATTATAGATGTTGCTGTGACAATGAGAGAGGTGTCCAAATGGACTTTGATACAGTTTGTGCATTGTCTATTACTTGGTGTGCCCTTTAAGCAGTGCTTCTCAAGCATTAATGTATATATGAATCACCAGAGAATCTTATTAAAATGCAGATTTGAATCTTAAGGTCTGAGTAGAGGCCTGAGAATCTGCCTTTCTAACAAGCACTCTATGCAGCTACTGGCCCAAGAACCACATTTTGAGTTGCAAGATGTTGAGGCATAGGGCCCAGACCAGAGGTCACTCTCATCTGATATTAAGGGTAATACTGTGTATCCTGTATGAATAGCATATAGCTGGAATTAATTTTTAATATGTTTATAATTATTTTCCTTTAAAAGCTAAATTTAGTTCATTTACATTTATTGTGATTATATATATATATGTGTGTGTGTGTGTGTGTGTGTATATATATACTACTGATATACTGGAGGTTTTATTTTTTTAAACTTCATTTAAGCATTGGCTTATTTATCTCTTTTTCTATGCTTTTTTTTTCTTCTCTTTCTCCCCCTTCCACTGGATGGGTGGAGGATTGTGTGTGGGAGGGAGAGGAGGTTGTCTTTCTTATTCCATTTTTAACTTACACTGGCTTGGAATTTATACTCAATTTCTATTCTTTCAATGTTATTCTTGAAATTTTAAGAATATTTACCAAAATCATAAGTTATCTTTTCCCTCGTTCCAAATAATTCAAAAATATTGGAACACTAACTCTGGGCAAACTGAACAGTAATCTTACTATTATATTGAAGTATTTTCTCTTTTTTAAGCCTAACAAATTGGATGTTAGCATTATTAATATCATTGTTTCAGATAATCAATGTTTATTTAAATTTATCTGCATAGTACCAATTTTTTTGCTCATCATTTCTTCTTGCAAGTTATATTTCCATTATCCTTCTTCCTAAAATAGATTTTTTAGAAGTTATGCTGATGAGGTTCTGTTGGTAGTAAACACAGTTTTAGTTTTTCTGAAAATATCTTTGCTTACACTCTGGAAAAAGAATACAATTCAAAATCACTAGTTATATTCTCTCTCAGTATTTTGAAGGCCTAATTCCTATGTTTTCTCCCTCTCATTTTGATATTGAGCTGTTTGCCATCAGACTTGTTGTCATTACTTTTTAGGCAATCTAAACCATCATCTCTTTATAGGATCTCTCCTTCATTCTATCTCTTTGTAATGCTTTGTTTATTTGACTACGCTGAATTCTAATTTTTTCTACCCAGCTATGTCTAATCTGTTATTTAACTCATTCATCAAGTGTTTTTCCCCACACATCTTATTTTAATCATTTTATTCAACATTTCTAGATTATTTTCCCCCCACATTATCCTGGTCTTTTTTCATAGTGTCTTCTTCCTTAGATAGATTTTTATTTCCACATAGGATACCTCTAATATCTTAAATCTTTGGAAGTCTAAGTATGATTTCTCATTTTGTGCTGATTTCATTCAAGGAAACATTTATTTATGTGTTTTATTTGTGGTTGTGTGGATGTGGATGTTTATTGTGACACCATGTTCATCTGGATTATATTTGTGGAAATTCTTAGTGAGCTAAGTTAAAGTGTATTCCTCCAAAGAAAGCTTTCATTTGCTTCTGCCAAGCTCCTGGGGGCCATACCAACAAGAAATACCACTTTGTAGTAAGCCTGACCTTCTGCACATGTAAGTGGTGTGAATGTAAACTGCAAATCTATGTGCTTTTTATGAATTCTTAAGAAAGATTGTTTACCCTCTTCACCTAGAGTCAAGGACAGAACAGACAGGTTTTCTTATACTTTCCCTGCACTGAGTATATTTTCTTTTTCTAGTTTACTCTTTTCTTGAAGGTAATAGCCTTGGGGTTCCTCTTCCTTGCTCATCCTCATCCACGTGGATGCTGAAATCCAAGGTTCTAAGTGAAGGGACCAGAAGTTACTCTTAGAGTAGAGTAGCAGCTGTCTTCAGTGCCCACTCATCATGCTCGATTTCTACTCTGGCTTCATTTTCAAACTCTGGGCACTTCCCTTACTTTTTGTTAACCTGAAACTCCAATACTTTGGCCACCCAATGTGAAGAACTGACTCGTTGGAAAAGACCCTGATGCTGGGAAAGATTGAAGGCAGGAGGAGTAGAGGACAACAGAGAATGAGATGGTTACATGGCATCACCAACTCAATGGACATGAGTTTGAGCAAGCTCTGGGAGATGGTGAAGGACAGGGAAGCCTGGCGTGCTGCAGTCCATGAGGTCGCAAAGAGTTGGACGCAACTGAGCAACTGAACTGAACTGAACTAATTAAAAAAGATTTTAAAACATTTTATTCAATTTTTTTAAAGAACTTTGTTATCTGAGTACTTATATCAGTGGCAAATTTTGAGGTATTATTTTTTAAATAAATATATGGTTATTATGGTTAATTTAGAAATACAGAAAAGTAGAAGGATAAGATAAAAATCTGCAGGGATTTTGTTAAACTATAGATGGCATAACCATCGTAAAAACTTTGGAATGTTTCTTTAAGGTCTTTTTTCTACATATATTATTTTTACATAGATGAGTTTATACCATATGTATCAATTGAAACATAATTAAAAGATATTCACAAGTGGGAAAGTGGAAGATTTTATAGAGAGGTTGGCAGCAAATAATATTAAGTCTTTCCAATAAAATTCTCTATTATGCAGACTTCTATTTGTGGAAAGCGAAAATACTTTTATTTAATCATTCTGTTAGCACAGTGTCCCAATCATGTAAAAAATTTTAGTCATGTTGGAATAGAACAGTATCAGTAATTAATTTAGACAGTCATCAAACATGGCAAGAGATTTCATCTAAGGCATAGAGTTAAAAAAATAATACTAAAAGATCTAGTCCTATGACTGGGATAAAAATCTTAAGTGGAATAACTAAGGAAGAAGTTTAAGAACAATCTTACCCCAAACCAAAGAACCCACAAGAAGACAAAATCCATAACTGGATTTCTAATTTTCAATTTAAATCAGATAAGGAAGATTCCCATCATTTTTGCCCCAACTTTCTTCTTATTGTATTGATTTGTCTTTATCTCTTTTGGCTGGAATATACATATAAATCACTTTTTCAACTGGAATAGATACGTGGATCAACTTCCTGATTCCTTGCCTAGCTGACATTCTTAGATGCTTTCAAGTTGGCTGTTTGTTACCAAGTCCCTTGGTAACAAAATTTTTATTTTTAATTTTTATTTCTTCTCTCAACTAGGTGCATGTAGAACTAGGGGGATGCAGTAAAACTCTAATTTGGAGCTCCCAATATATTTAGAAAAGACAGACAATAAAGCAGCTGTTCAATAAGTGTGTGTCAATCTGATTTGATTTTTAATAAGAGATTTACTCATACATATAATCCATCATTTTAAAGTGTGCAACCCAGTGGTCTTTAGCATACTCATACACCTGTGCCATCAATAGTGAAGTCACGCAATCATGTCTGACTCTTTGTGACCCCATGGACTGTAGCATATCAGGCTCCTCTGTCCAGGGGATTTTCCAGACAAGAGTACTGGAGTGGGTTGCCATTTCCTTCTCCAGTGCCATCAATACCACAGTCTAATTTTAGAACATTTTCATCACCCCTAATGAAACCCCATACACATTAGCAGTTACCTCTCATTCTCCTCTCTCCCCATTCCCTTTTATTGTTGAGTCACTAAGTCGTATCCAACTCTGCGACCCCATGGACTGCAGCACTCCAGGCCTCTCTGTCTATCATTATCTCTCTGAGTTTGCTGAAACTTACGTCCATTGAGTCAGTGATGCCATCCAACCATCCCATCCTCTGTCGTCCCCTTCTCCTCCTGCCCTCAGTCTTTCCCAGCATCAGGGTCTTTTTCAATGAGTTGGCTCTTCACATCAGGTCGCCAAAGTTTTGGAGCTTCAGCTTCAGCATCAGTCCTTCCAGTGAATATTCATGGTTGATTTCCTTTAGGATTGATCTAATCCTAAAGGATTTCCTTTAGGATTGATCTAATCTTAATCCACTTTTTATTTCTATGAGTTACTTATTCTGGATATTTCATATAAATGAAATCATTCAACATTTGGCCCTTTGTGACTGGCCTCTTTCATTTAGAATAATTTTTAAAGATTCATTCATATATCAGACTTTCTTTCTTCTTTATAGTTGAATAATATTCCTTGTATGGATAGACCACATTTTATTTATGCATTCATCAGTTGATTGACATTTGTGTTTTTCCACCTTTCAGCTTTAAAGATAATGAACATTTGAATACAAGTTTTTGTGTGAACACATGCTTTCACTTTTCCTGGATATAAACTTAAGACTGGAACTGCTGGATCATATCTTATTTTAGGGTTTAACCTTTTGAGAAACTACCAGATGGTTTCCCAAAAAGACTGTCTGCACCATTTACCAGTAATGGATGAGCTTCCTGAATTTGTCCACATCCTTGTCAGCACTTAATATCATCTGTCTTTCTTTAGTCTAGCTATCCTAGTGGGTATGAAGTAGTACCTCATTGTGATTTTTCATTTGTTTGTTTTTGGCCCCACTGTGTGGTTTGTGGGTTCTTACTTCCCCAACTAGGGATTGAACCCAGTCCCTTGACAGTGAAGCACAGAGTCCTAACCACCAGACCACTAGGGAACTCCTGTATTGTGGTTTTTATTTGCATTAACCTAATGAAACAGTTTTTAATTTTTGTGATTTTAAATTATCCATTGCTTTCTCTTATCATTTGCGTTTTTGGTGTCATATTTTAAAAAACTATCACCTATTGCAAGATCATAAAGATTTACTCTTGTTTTCTTACAAGAATTTTACAGTTTTAGCTCTTACATATGTTCTCCAGTTTGAAATAATTGTATATGTGACCCAACTTTGTCTTTGCATTTTGCATGTGGACGTACAGCTGTCCCAGCACTATTTGTTGAAAACAGTTATTCTTTCCTCGTTCAATCAATCACCGAGGAATCCTTGTCAAAAATAAATCATTCATAAATTTAAGGATTTATTTGTGAATTCTCAATTCTATTCCATCAATTATTTTATATGAATAGTCACTGGTCATGCCAGGTTTCATACCAGGTATTTGTACATCCTTATGATTGGCAAGGACAATGATTATCAATAGCCATGGAAAAGAATCATGGTCTATTATTTCCAAAAGCCCTGCAAAGATGCAGGTGCAGGTGAGAGTTTGTTTAGTTTATATAAACTAAGACTAGGTCTGCTTTGTACACTATTAAGTAGTTAAAAGATTGTAAAATTTCTCAGATCTCTCAAAACTCACACTTCCAGGAAGTTTCATTTAACAACTTGTACATGACAGTCCAAATAAAACTATTCCCATGAGAGTGTTACTAGGGACAGAAAAAAAAAAAAAAGACTCTGCCTCTTTTATTGTTGCTATTGTTGTTTTGGGCTCCTTTGGTTTTTTGCTGTTGTTTCAAATGATTGCCTTTTGCAATAAGCAAAAGCATAGATAGATCTTAAATAGAGAGGACTGTGTTTAGGATTTTTGTTTATTTTAGTCACAGTGATTTTTCCATTTACCCCGGAAAGCAGTCACCATTATTTATAAGCAGTAAAGATAAGCAGGTTTCTGATACTCATCTTTATGAATAGCCTATATGTGTATGAATAGAGCAAAAGCAGTATCTCAGACTTTTCTTTTAATTCTAGAAACATCTGAATATATTTTGAATATTCTACCCAAACTTATCTCATTTCTAAATAATGAGATTCTTGTTGCATGTCTAAGCTGGAGAAACAGAAGATCCTTAAGTAACACCACACATCACATCTTTTTAAAGGAAAAGAGTCACTTGTAGCTGAATACAGAGAAACTAAGGGGGGAAAATCCCCTTATCAAAATAAAAAATATATTTGAAATATTTTAAGCTACAGATGAACTATCATACAATATACATGGTACCTTCAGCACACATAATAAAACCTCTCATTTTAAGTATTTCCACTCTAGTCTGCCCAGTTGTGCAAAAAAAGGGAAGAGGGTTAAATATGCAATGAAGTAGTGGGTACCTTTAGCTGCTTTATAGGTTGTTCCTCAAAATGAATCAACACATGTCAGTCATTCATTATAACTTGTTTATTGTCAGCAGCATTTGCTCGAAGGTCCAGATTCTTTGCTGTAGCCCCAAGCACATGAGTTTCCTAGAAAGCACAATTTTGTTCTAAGTATTATTCATGTATTCACTCTTTAATTTACACCTGTAGTATTGGCAAGCATGGGGAATATCACAATAGAAAAATGTAGATCCTCCCTTCATGGATTTTGGGAGCTTTGGAGACCCAGCACTCCGAAAATAGCTTTAGTAAAACCTTGTTAATAGAGAAGGAAAGGAGGGAGAGAGGAAGGGATGGACAGACAGAAGGATGAATGGACAGACTTGCATTCCATCCCTCCCACCAGACAAAGATGAAATTGTGTGATGGCACATTGAGACATAAAATGGTGTAAAATGTAAGAAGAGGTGAGCAAAAGGAAGGCAGGGGCATTAGCAGAGGAGAATTAAAACATAATGCTTGAGGGCACTGTCTTTGGAGACATAGATCAGATTTCAGTCTTAGATCTGTCATTCATTGACTGTGGTTTGGAGCAGTCCACTTAATCCTTGAGCCTCAGTTCCCTCTATAATATATAAGGAGAAGTAATTGCTACCTCATTGGATTATTTGGAAGATTTAGTAAGATAATAAGATAATACATGTATTCCTTTAGTATGATACACTCAGGAAATATCAGTCAGTAATAGGAGATGCTAATTATATTCAGGTTTTCTTTAACCCTTAAATATGGCCATACACACACAGGTAAAAATTCACAAATCAGTCATGAGTTGAGGCTTTTAGATTTTTTTCTTTACTTTTGAAATAAGTTCAAGACAATACAGTCATGGAAAGCCTCTGTATACGAAATTTTCATTTTTTTGGTCCCATTTGCCTTTCTAAAATCTGTCAAATTCCCAAGGCTTCCCCCTTGACCTTCCCAGAAGCTGAAACAAAAACTTAATTATCATAAAACTTTTTGAGGTTTGCTTTGAATCTACTTTGGAGCTACATGAATGAGGTCTTCTGGTAACTGACGCTCTGTTAACCTGAACAGGCCAATTACAGAGCAGAGTGCACACCTCCTACCTGGCTACCGCTGCTGCGGCAGCAATGTTCAGATCCTTGGGGTGAAACAGAGTAGAAATCCCAGAAACAAATCCCCATATGTACAGTCAACTAATACTTGACAAGGGGCTAAGAATACTCAATGGTTAAAGAATAGTCTCTTCAGTAATTGGGAAGACTGGATAAAATGAAATTGGATTCCTATCTTATACCGCTCACAAAAATTAACTCAAAGTGGATTAAAGATGCAAACATAGGCTTGAATCCATAAAACTCCTAGAAGAAAACTTGGGATATGTTGGTCTTGGCAACAAATTTTGGGGTATGACACCAAAAGCAGAAACAACAAAATAAAAAAATCAACAAGTGGGACCACATCAAACTATTAAGCTTCTGTGCAAATAGAGAAAATCAACAAAATGAAAGCACAACCTACATAATGGGAAGAAATATTTTCAAACCATATTTGATAAAGGGTTAGCATTGAAAATACATAAATAACTCATACAACTCAACATCAAATAACAAACACTCCAACTTAAAAATGGACAATGGAACTGAATAGACATTTTTCCAAAGAAGACATCCAAATGACCAAGAGGTACATGAAAAGATGCTCAATATCACTAATAATCAGAGAAATGCAAATAAAAACCACAATGACCTATCCCCTGTTAGAATTGCTATTATCAAAAAGACAGGAAATAGTGTTGATAAAGCTGTAGACAAAAGGGAACCCTCATGCACTGTTGGTGGGAATGTAAACTGGTTCAGCCACTGTGGTAGACAGTATGGAGAGTCTTCAAAAACTTAAAAATAGAATTACCATGTGATCCAGCAATCCCATTCCAGGTTATATATCCAGAGGAAATGACAACAGTGTATTGAAAAGATATATGTACCCCATGTTTATTTCACTGTTATTGACAATAGCCAAGTCATGGAAACAAAAGTATATGGCAATAGATGAATGGATAAGAAGTTGTGATCTACTTCATATATATACAGATGTACGTGTGTGTGTGTGTGTGTGTGTATATACGTTGTTGTTGTCATTGTTCAATCACTAAGTTGTGTCCAACTATTTATGGCCCCATGGACTATGGCATACTAGACTCCTCTGACCTTCACTATCTCCCGGAATTTGCTCCAATTCATGTACCTTCAGTTGGTGATGCTATCTAACTGTCTCATCCTCTGCCACTCCCTTCTCTTTTGCCTTCAATCTTTCTCACCATCAGAATCTTTTCCAATGAGCTGGCTTTCTGCACCAGGTAGCCGAAGTATTGGAACTTCAGCTTCAGCCTCAGTCCTTCCAGTGAATATTCAGGATTGATTTCCTCTAAGGTTGACTGGTTTGATCTTGCAGTAAGAGACTCTCAAGAGTCTTCTCCAGCACCACAATTAAGAAACATCAATTCTTTGGTGCTCAGCCTTCTTTATGGTCCAGCTCTCACATGACTACTGAAGAAACCGTAACTTTGACTCTACGGATCTGTGTTGGTAGTTATGTCTCTGCTTTTGAATATGCTGTCTAGGTATATATGAATTTGAGTATTACTCAGCCATGACAGAGGAGGAAATCTTGCCATTTGCAACAACATAGATGGACCTTGAGGGCATTTTGCTAAGTGAGATGAGTCAGAGAAAGACAAATATTGTATGACATCAATTACATGTATAATTTGAAAAAGCTGAACCCATAGAAGCAGAAAGTAAAATGGTGGTTGCTAGGGACTGTGGGGTGGGTTAATTGAAGAGATGGTCAAAAGACCCACACTTGAAGTTAGCAGAGAAATAAATCCTGGCACTCTAATGCATAGAATTATAGTTATAGTCAACAGTACTGTAGTACATCTTAATACTTCAAGGCTCCTAAGAGACTAGATTGTAAATGTCCTTACCACCAAAAAGAAATGTTAATTATGTGGAGTGATAGGTGTTTTAGCTAACATACCAGGGGTAATCATATTGTACTATATAAATGTATCAAGTCAACCTGCGGTGAACCTTAGACTTACACAATTTTCTCAATTTTATCTCAACTTGTGAAAAACCTCCATCATCTAAAAAAATTAAACATAAGTAAATAATAAAATTAAGTGCTACTAAGTACTTTTCGGGTGGTAGATGTGTGCTGAATGGGATAAGTATTGAAATTTGTTTGAAATGTGAAAATTATATGATTATGGTTTGGTGTTTCCTCTACAACCATAAGTAATACCCAGCAACTTATATTCATTCCTAACTATAATTATTAAAAATAGTAGAAGCCACAATACAATAAAAATATTCACCTCTCAAAGAAGCATTTGGTATTAGCCCAGAATTAGGACATTTTTGCAAAAGAAAGTGTTTATCAAATAAATCTGCCATAAGGAGGAGCTAATTATTCATAGGTTTTTTTCCCCTGGGATTTTAATAAATCTCCTTGATTCCTGATCAAAACAGTTGAACATTCTAACAATGAACACACTGAAAGCAAGAAAGTGGTCAGTCTAATTTCAATGTGAACAAATTGACAAAAATAATTATCATTTCAAGTATTTCATTTTTACATTTTGCAACTAGAAATAATTTTTCTTAAATATGTTTCTTATTTCCTCAGTGATTAAAAATCACATTTAGATGCATTTACGGCAAATGAATATTTTTCATAGTTTAATAACACTGGTTTGCTGAGAATTATCTGAATATATAATTAATTCAGATAATAAATTGGGAACAGATTTATGGATTAATTCTATATTTTCTCAGACTATCAATGTTTTAGGAAATAATATGTTTACAGTCAGAACATTATTGCCCTCATTAGATGTTAGTATAATTCTCAAGTAAATATTTTATAAAGCTCCTCAGTAATCTTGAATAAGAAAATGTTTTCCTCTAGACCATAGAGGTTAAGGAAGGAATAGTTGCAATAAGTGTTTGTGATACCTTAATTCCAACATCCTCTTCTGATGAAAATAAATGACTGGTATATCTCTACACGTCAACAACAGGACCACAAAATTCTTCAAGGACATTAAGTACTATCTGTTCATGGGATAAAGCTTACTTTTTTAACCCTCAATGTCTTTTTGGTAGAATAAAAGGTCCTACTTATATTGCAGCATACTGGTCAGCCTTTCAAGACATTTCCCAGTTAGATTGATTGAAAGAAGTTTGGTTTCTCCAGCTGTGCTGTGTGTGTGATCGATCCGTCCTGACTCTCTGAGATCCCATGGACTGTATCCCATGAGGCAAGAATACTGGCTGTTGTTCAGTCGCCCAGTCTGTGGGACTCTTCACGAACCCATGGACTGCAGCACGCCAGGCCTCTCTGTCCTCCACCATCTCCCGAAGTTTGCCTACGTTCACGTTCATTTCATCTGTGATGCCATCCAGCCATCTCATCCTCTGACTCCTGGAGCGGGTTGTTATCTCCTACTCCAGGGGATCTTCCCAACCCAGGGATCAAACACGTGTCTTGCACCTCCTGCACTGGCAGGCAGATTCTTTGCCACTGAGCCCCCTCAGAAGCCAATACCTTCTATGTTCTCTCTCTGCATCTGCCATGAGGGGGCAGCACTGAAAGCACCTCTGTCCATGGCTAGGTTTTCTTTTTACAGTAGGGCCTTGTTCTTCATTGTGAGTATGGCTAAATCCTATGTTTTTATGTGGAACAGTTCAGTCCAGGCAGTGGTGATATATGGTCTCATAGTCTTAACATAGTATCATTTTAGCTCTTTTATTACAAGTCATCAAACACTGTAAGTGGAAAACATGAGGATAAATTATAGTACATTCAGAAACCACTGAGAAATAACAAGGAACAGAAGGAATATAAGATCTATCGAATGAAGAATGTTTTGTGCTGGCTATGAATGGATCTGTTACTTGCAGAGAAACTCCATTGCATTGGTCTTCTGAGCTGGACATTTTCCTAAACCTTTGCCTAATGGAGCAAATAAAATCTCATGTTATATATTCTTTTAGAGAATTTCCAAACTGTCTTTATTAATTTGAGTTTTGACTTTTCACTTTATTGTGAAACTGATTTTTAATTCTCAGTATGTTCACTAGGTGGCCATATATATTGGAATAATCTATTTCTAATTGCAAAATGTACACATGATTTTTTTTCCAACCTAATTGTACATTTTTTTTCTCCCCTGAATTCCTTTGCAATGTATGCCTTAGGATCAGAGGATTTTGTCCTCCCATCTCCAGAAAATCATTAGAAAATACTACATTGAGATTAACAGGTCTCTTCTTTGTTATGATTATGTTTCTCTAAGAAATTTTTTGTAAAAAGGGCATGTGATCTTGTATAAAGAAAGTCCTAAGGAATACACTGAAAACTGTTGGGACTTAGAAAAAGTTCATCAGTGTTGCAGGATACAAGATCAGTATACAAAAATTAATTTTATTTCTATGCAATTACAATGAGAAATTGTTACTGAGTCCACGCTTATACTGCTTGCTGCTGGACAGGTCAGTGAATTGATAGATGAGTTGTTGGGGCAAAGAATAGTGACTTTATTTGGAAAGTCAGTAGACCAAAAAGATGGTGGACTAGTGTCCCTAAGAACCATCTTGCCCAAGTCAGAATTTGGGTTTCCCTTATACTAAAAGAGAAGAGAATAAGCTCAAACATTTCTTGGCCCTGGTCATTCTCTAGAAGGGATGTTTTAATTTCTTCCTTCTTGCAGTTATTCACAGATGGACCTGGTCAGGATGTTTCCTGTGAGCTAAACAAAAGTATTTTAGCTTAATGTTTATTAGGAGGCAGGGTTTCCAGAGATGGGTCTTTATGTATAATTTAATCTTATAGGCAACATCACTTCAGTGATTAGCTTGTAACAAAAGCAATAGAATACAAAGATTGACGTAGAAGAAACAGATCCAATATGGAGTCAGATTTACTCTTTTCTATTATATGAACTGAAAATGAAATGAGAAAACAATTCCATTTTCAATCACATCAAAAACAACTAAATATTTAGGTATAAATTTAGCATAAGAAATGCAAAATTTATACTCTGAAAATTACAAAACATTGTTGAAAGAAATGAAAGAAGCTCTAAATAAAAGGGAAACAACCTATGTTCATTGTCATATGTCTCTATTTTTAAGTTGACAGTACATCCCAAGTTGATGTTCAGATTCAGTGCAGTCTCTACTGGAATCCCAGGTAGCTTCATTGTACAAATTGATAAAGCTGATTTTAAAATTAATATGTGACTGCAGGGGAACTAGAGTAGCCAAAACAATTTTGAAAAACAAAAATGAAGTTGGAGACTTTCAAATTCTAAAACTTTTCTATTTCAAAACTTATTATAAAGTGAGAGTCATCAAGATGGTGTGTTACTGGCATAAGAATAGCCATGTAGGTCAGTGGAACAGAACTGAGCGCAAAATTGAAACCATATATCTTCAGTCAACTGATTTTAACAAAGCTGGCAAGACCATTGGAGAAAGAATAGTCTTTTCAACAAAAGATGTTGAAATGGCTGGATAATATCATGTAAAAGAATGAAATTGGACTTTCCACATACCTATTAAAACTTAATTCAAGATGGATCAAAGACCTAAATAAGATATATGCAAATGTTAACCTATAAAACTCTTAGAAGAAAATGTAGGAGTAAATCTGTGTGACCCTGGATTTGGCAGTGAATTCTTAGGTATGACACCAAAAGCATGAACAACAAAAGAAAAAATAAATTGCTCTTCATCAAAGTTAAAATACTCTATGCCTCAAAGGACATTATCAAGAGAGTGAAAAGTCACCCACATAACTGGAGAACAGATTTGCAAGTTATATAGCTGATAAGAGACTCGTATCAAAGATTATATAAAGAACTCTCACCACTCTATAAAAGACAAATACCCAATCTTTAAATAGGTAAAGAATCTGAATAGAGGTATCTGCAAATAGTTATACAAATAGACAATAAGGACATAAAAAGATTCCCAACATCATTTGTAATTAGAAAAAATGCAAATAAAAACCACAAGATATCCCCTAGGATATATCTCATACCCACCTAGGATGGCTGTTTTAAAAAAGACAAATGACAATAAGTTGGCAAGGATATGAAGAAATTGAAACCCTCATACACTGCAGGGCAGGAATGTATAAAATGGTGCTACTACTTTGGAAAACAGTCTGGCAATTTCTCAAATGGTTACACATAGAATTACATGTCCCAGCAATTCTGTTCCTACATATATATCAATATAGATGAAAATACTCAGCCACAATAAGCACTGATCAGTAATTGTAATAGTATTATTTATGACATACAACATGTGAAGACAACCTAAATGTCTGCCAGCTGATCAATGAATAAACAACATGTGGCATATCTGCACAACTGAACGTGATTCAGCTACAGAAAGAATGAAGTACTGCTACCTGCTGCAGTATGGATTAATCCTGAAATCATCATGCTAAGTTACAGAAGCCAGTCACACATGAAAAAAAAAAAAAAAAAACTCACATGTGGGACTTTCCTGGAGGTCGAGTGGTTAAGAATCCTCCTGCCAATGCAGGGGACATAGATTCAATCCCTGGTCTGGGAAAATCCCACATGCTGCAGGGCAACTAAACCCATGCGCCACTCGTACTGAGCACGTGCTCTAAATCCTGAGAGCCGCACTCCCAGGCCTGTGTGCCGTGGAGTCCATGCTCTGCAACAAGAGAAGCACCGCAAGAAGCCCACGCACCACAACTAGAGAGCAGATCCCACCCTTCACAGCTAGAGAAAGCCTGTGTGTAGCAATGAAGACCCAGCGCAGCCAGAATAAACAGTTAAAATGTTTTTTAAAAACACATATAATTATATTCCTGTGAAATGTCCAGATAGACAAATCCATAGAAACAGAAAGTAGATGAGTGATTTGGGGGGATCAGGGGATCAGGGTTGGGATTTGGTCAATAGGAGGGTGATAGCTAAAGGGTAGCAATAGGTGTTAGCTATGGGATTTCTTTTTGAAGTGATGAAAATTTTCAAAAAATGGTTGTGGTGAATATGCAGGCATACCTAGGAGACACAGTGGGTTCAGGTCCAGCCTATCACAGTAAAATGAATATTGAAATAAAATGAATCATGCATTTTTTTGGAGTTTCTCAGTGCATATGAACGTTATGTTTACACTAAGCTGTGCAATAGCATTGTGTCTAAAACTGTACATATGTTAATTTAAGAAATGCTTTATTGTTAAAAAATACTAACCATTATCTGCGACTTCGGTGAATCACAATCTTATTGCTGGTGGAGGGCTTAAAATATCAGGAGAATTACAAAAATGTAACACAGAGACACAAAGTGAGCAAATATTGTTTGAAAATGGTGGTCTTAGTCTTCCTCCACACAGGGTTGCCACAACCACAAAAAAAATGCGATATCTGATATAGCACAGTAAAGTGAAGCACAATAAAATGAGCTCTCTGGTACTGGGAGGGTGAATTTTGTGGGGTGTGAATTAAATATATCTCAATAAAGCTGTTAAGTAAAACAGAACAGGAATGGGACACTATCTTTGGCTTAGTCCCAAGGCTCCTTGCTTATTCTAGGAAGACCCCTACTTGAGTACATGGGTTGTAAATAGGCAAGGGGTAATTTTCATGGAAGAAGGATAAATAAATGCCACATGGTAAAAAGTGAAGAATTTTGTTACACGTGTCCTTGACGTCATTAAGATATCTGGTCTTTACTAAGTAGTGAGGGTTCTATTAGAGTCCCGGATGGGAAGACAAAAGGGAAGGGATTACAATTCCCAGTTATTGGGTGACATGATGGACACCAAACATTCAATAAGAGATGTGTGTAAGAATGTTCATAGCAATACTGTTAATAATAATCCCAATATCCATCAAAATTTGAATTGAGATGTATTTAAAATGGAATGGGCTTCCCTGGTGGCTCAGAGGGTAAAGAATCTGCCTGCAATACGGGAGATCTGGGTTCAATCCCTGGGTTCCATCCCTGAGTTCAGGGAGATCCTCTGGAGAAGGAAATGGCAACCCACTCCAGTATTCTTGTCTGAGAGATCCCAAGGACAGAGGAGCCTCAGAGGCTACGGTCCAGGGGTTGCAGAGTCAGACACAACTCAGAGACTAACACTTTCACTTTCTTTTTAAAATGGAATGCCATATGGTATCAAGAATGGATAAACTGCACAAGCTCACAACATAGATGAATCTCACAAATTTAACATTGAATCAAAAGAGCCATTTATGATTCCATTTAAATAAAGTGTAGAAATAAGCTTTATTTAAATCTATGTTGTAGAAGACAGATCAATGTTTATTCTTGGGGGAGGGGTTGTGAGTAGGAGCAGAGGAAGGGCTTCTGGGGGCTGATAATGTCTTATTTCTTGATCTGGGTACTGTTTAATTGAGCAAATCCATTGAACTGTCCACATATTATTTATGTTTGTTTCTCTCTATATGTTAAACTTTGTTAAAAGTGAATTTAAAAAGGTGCTGTTTATTTTCTATAGTTTGGCAGCAGATCTTCTTTACCACTTAAGTTGTTGTTATGCAGTTTGTAAGTCATGTCCAACTCTGCAACCCCATGAATTGCTGCACGTTTGTCTTCCCTGTCCTTCACTATCTGCCAGAGTTTGCTCAAACTCATGTCCATTGAGTTGGTTATGCTATCTAACCATCTCATCCTCTGTCGTCTCCTTCTCCTTCTGTCCTCAATCTTTCCCAGCATCAGGGTCTTTTCCAGTGAGTTGGCTCTTCACATCAGATGGTCAAAGTGTTGGAAATTCAGCATCAGTCCTTCCAATGAATATTCACGGTTGATTTCCTTTGGGATTGACTGGTTTGATCTCCTTGCAGTCCACAGGAATCTCAAGAGCCTTCTCCAGCACCACAATTCAAAATCATCAATTCTTTGGTGCTCAGCCTTCTTTATGATCCAGCTCTCACATCTGCACATGACTATTGGAAAAAATGTAGGAGTAGAGATTTTCTGGCAAGGTTGGAGTGGAGGGTCATCATTTGTAGGAATAAAGTCATGGGGCATTTCCCAAGCATAGGAAGGATAGAATCCTTCCAGTTTTGTCATTTCATTTCTGTTGTCTTGGAACCAGACTGACCAGCAGTTCTGCCCAACAGCAGGTAAACAATGGTGGTGGTCATCTCCTGCTGCAGCAGCCTCCCTACCTGATCTGCATAGAGACACAAGGTGTAGACAGGAGCTCGAATGGAGTAGGAAACAGGGCATCTCTTGGTGGCATTGCTGTTCATTGTTCTTTCGCTCAAACAGGTCAGACTCTATTACCCCATGGACTGCAGAACTCCAGGCTTCCCTGTCTTCACTGTCTTTCGGAGTTTGCTCCAACTCATGCTCACTGAGTCAATGATACCATCCGACCATCTCATCCTCTGTTGCTCCCTTCTCCTCCTGCCTTTTATCTTTCCCAGCATCAGGGTCTTTTCCACTGAGTAAGCTCTTTGCATCAGGTGGCTAAAGTATTGGGGCTTCAGCTTGAGTTCTTCCAATGAATATTCTGGGTTAATTTCCTATGGTGTGCTTCTGTCCAAATCAGAAACAGTGCTCATTCTTTCATTAAGAAATGTAATTGCTAACTCTCAGGGTACTGTTCTTCAAACTGCCATTGGAGGAAGGGATACTTCTTTATGAGTTCTATGAAAAACTCAAAATGCTGTGCTTTGATAATGAATAAAATAACCTTTCCAAATATAAAGACAGAACTTCTGTATTGAAAAGTTATTCTCATAAAATAAAACTTCAGTTTCTTAAGTCAGGCTTTTGCAAATCAGAGTTCATTGTGAATTATCAAAAAAAATGTTCCAGTAAATGCACTTGGGCAGGTTTTGGTGTATTTGATGTGTACATGAAACTTTGGGGGAGGTGAGTCATACAGTCATCCTTTCATTTGCTGCAGTCTTTCCTTGGAACAGAGTGATTTTTTAGCTGGCGCTAAGATTGAGAGAGGGATCTTCTGTAGTGTTTTTGCAGAACTACCTTATTCTTTTAAGCATACAGATAGTTAGCATGACCTAATGGCTTCAAAGGAAGCAAAATGCTCTTGTCTTAAATATATTCATTATTCCGAGGGAGGAAAAGGCATAATGAGTCTTTCTTTTCTCTTTTTATTAACTGAACAGCAGCAAATGATACTTAAGCTATTATCTAGCAACAGAAAAGTCCATGCTAATGTGAAAAAATATTGCCTGCCAAAATCCCACTCTACTGGGCAGTTAAATAATCCTCGATAGCCAAGTTAAAAGTCCTTTTGAGTTGGAGACTATGACAAGAAAAGTGACATACCCCCTAACCAAAGTGGACTTTCCAAGAGCTTCTAGAATAAAGCCACTCTCATTAAGGTTTCTCACGCTGGTTTTTGGTGGCAGCCTTTTTCAGGAATCGTTTGCTCCATGGGAGGAGTAAAGCGGTAGAATCGTTCATGACAAAAGGGGAAGTAAGAATTTAAATTGAGAAAGTCAGTTAAGATAACATCTGAACTTTTGAACTTTCTGATCAGATAATTCTTGAAAATCTGTACAAGATAGCAAAAGAGAATTAATGCCACTTCAAGTGTTGAATTTTAGAGGAATACTATCATTAATGATAGTACTTCTCCCATAATTGTTTGATTGTTGAGTACAGGCATGACAAGAATTTTATGAAGACACTTCTGATTGATAAAATGGAGTATAAAGAGAAAGTTCTTTTAAATAGTAAGGTGAATATGTTTGGAATTTGAACTTGCCCCTTTTTGCTTAGAAGTGAACATGATTAATGCAAGACGTCTGTCTGTATCTCCACCCAGGGTCTCTCTCCTAAGCTGCAGATCTGCATATCCAACTACTTATTACACAGATTCCCCTGCATACTCCACAGATACCCTAATTCAATATGTTCAAAGAAACTCATCATCTCAGCCTCCTTCTGCCCCCCATACTGTTGTCTCTTACTTCTCTTTTCTATTAATCATTGTTAAACCACTTCCCAAAATCACATGTCTAGGTGTCATGTTTGGGTTCTGCCATCTCAGATGCTACACACACCAATCAATCACCTCTCCGAAAGCCACCCACTTTCTGCATCCCCACTCTTGCCCATCTAGAAGAGACCACTGTCATTCTTCCAACAACTTCCTGCGTCTGTCCATCTGTTTACCCCTTTTAATCCATTACCACCAGAGTGATCTTTCTTTTTAAATTTGTTTTATTTTAACAAAATTTTATTGGCGTATAGTTGCTTTACAGTGTTGTGTTAGTTTCTGCTGTATAGCGAAGTAAATCAGTTTGTGTATACATATATCCCCTCTTTTGCAGATTTCCTTCCCATTTAGGTCACCACAAAGCATTGAGTAGAGCTCCTTGTGCTATACAGTATATTCTCGTTAGTTATCTATTTAATACATAAAGCGATCTTCCTAAAATTCAACTCTCAGGTCATTTCTCTACCCACTTGTTGGGTTTCTGATCTTAGGATAAAACTCTTAACGTGGCTTTTAGGATTCAGTTATAATCTTGACCCTGCTTACTCCACTAGCCTCTATTAGAGGCTCTGAGCATCCCCAGCTATCTTTGGAGGCAGCAGAAAGAGCAACTGAGGCAGCAGGCTGTCAGATTGGCTAAGAACCCAGGCCAACTCATAAAAGCCACTAAGCTCAAGATAAGGTCTTTCTGAGGGGTGATGGGGGAGGTAGTGACTAGACCTTTCATGGCTTTTTACTAGCTATACCTCCACCGGTGAGAGAAAGCCCTGCTCCACAATTTCTTACATCCCCAGGCTCTGGGCAGCCTCTTCCATTTTCCAGCCAAGTCCTTCCCTGGTGTGACCTCTCTGTCCTGGACTCAGACTCTTCCAGGTCTTCCTGAGGTTCCACTTTACATTACTCTAGTCTTGATCTTACTAAGGCTGGGGAGAGAGATCTCATAACTGGAATCATCAAGACAGATATTTCAACTTAGGCTTTGACTTAGGGCTTCCCAGGTTGCATTAATGGTAAAGAACCCACCTGCCAATGCAGGAGACTTAAGAGACATGGGTTCAATTCCTGGGTCGGAAGATCCCCAGGTTGCACAGCAACCCACTACAGTATTCTTGCCTGGAGAATCTCATAGGCAAAGGAGCCTGGTGGGCTATAGTACATAGTGTCTCAGAGTTGGACATGACTGAGGTGACTTAGCATGCTTCAGTTAGTGGATTCCAGCTAAGTGGAGATCCTTGGTTCACATTAATTTTAATCCCAAGATCATCCTGGTCTTCTTCTTTGTGTTTTGTTATCACTTTCATATATCTTATTAGGAAGGAACACAGAAAGCATTAATTTAGCTCATTGCATTTCTATCGTGGCAACACCTGAGCTATTTCTACACATGCAAAACCACTTGCAGAGCCTGTGGGCGGGTTTATTTCCCATGCATGATTAGCTTAAAACACTATTTTAATACAATAAATTTTCTTTCTGATGATACTACCTAGTACTCACCTTTCCAACCAAGACTCAAACTACTCTAATTTTTGCCACTCCCTTTTTCTTCTCAAGACTTCTACACAACAAATTGCCTCTGGATCACTGGAATCATTCCCCTCCTCCTTGCTTACCTGCTTCTTAATCTCTGCTTAGACCTCCCTCCCTCCAGAACATCTGAGTTAGAGCTTTTTCTGTGTGCCCCCTAGCTCCTTTTCCTTCTTATCACATCACACTGAACATACTCTGTTGAGTTGTTTGAGTGTCTGTAAGCTGTATCACTGCAGGATGCTTGTCTATCTTGTTCATCCTTGCCTCCTCAAAGCCTGTTGCAGTATCTGGCCCAGAGGGACTATTTAAAGATCATTTCTTAATAAGTGAGTAAATAGCTCATTCTGTTAATCACTGAATCATTGAATCGATGAATTTACAGTCCTATAGAAGTCTCTGATGCTCCAAGAAGTTGAAATTGTGTCTCCTGAAATTATGTATTAGTTTCATTTCTTTAAATATCTTATTCGTCCCTACTTTCAATCATCACTACTGTGTTTATTAAAATCTTGCTACTGTCAGTGAAATGCATAAGGCATCTAATAATGCCTTAAGAAACTTATTTCAGGCATATTTGTCAGCATTTTCCATTTCATATGAGATTATTGGTATTTGTGTCTCTCTAACCTGTAAGATATGAAGTGTCTCAAGGGCAGTGACCATGTCAGACTCATCTTTGTATCTTCACAACCTCATATCTATGCAGCGTCAGCAGTCAGTAAATGTATAAATGCTTAAGGGAGGCCAGAAATCAAATCTAGGCTCCACTACTGTCTGTCTCTGACACTTTTCTCTGTACTTAAGCTCTCAAAGCCTCAATGAATCATGTGCAAAGTGAGAATTCTATTGGTCTAAAAGATCACCTTGCAGGGTTGTTGTGAAATATTACATAAAATATACTGTGAATAAGTACCTGGACATATAGATATTATGAATAATCTAGACTAAAGGATAAATCTAAGCTTCTTTGTGAAGAATGCTGGTATGCCAGAATGTTAATTTTTCAGTCGTAGCTTGGCAAGATGGTTTCAGGTCTAGCAAAATCTTTGCAAAAGAAAGCAAAGAGGCGACCTTCCCAATATTTATATTAAGGATATTTGTCTGAAACAGAAAACAAAGCGAGAAATTAGGTTGCAAATAAAATACACTACAGGGCAATTTATGGAGAGTTCAAATGTATCAGTTGCATAATTTGTCTTATGAATATACTTTTGAAGAAGGAAAATGAATTGGACAAAAGACTGTAAATCCTTGAAAATGAGATATATGTTTGGAGACAGCTCATAGAAAAGAGGACCAGAAAATCATAGCCAGACCTGCTCTTCCCTAACTAAAATAAATCCATAGTGTTGTCTGTGTGTGTTCATGTTTTATCACTTTACTAATTATTCTTCCTCTTTTCTTTGAATTTATAAGAAATTACTAAGGAAAAAGATTCTCTAGTCATAATGTGTTTAGGGAAGTCAAGATGTTAAGCATTCATATTATAGGCCTGGGAACCAAATTTAAAGGAGAAAAAACTCTGCTCTTAAAGCTGAAACTTCAAATTTTTCAGCATAACATGCTTCCATTTGCAAAAACCAAGGCATTTGCTGGCATGTTTTGTCCTGTATTGTTTTATTCATCTTGGAATGCTTAAAAGTTCCACTAGGGCCTTCCCTGATGGCTCAGATGGCCAAGTGTCTGTCTGCAATGCGGGAGACCTGGGTTTGATCCCTGGGTTGGGAAGATGCCCTGGAGAAGGAAATGGCAACCCACTCCAGTACTCTTGCCTGGAAAATCCCATGGACAGAGGAGCCTGGTGGGCTACAGTCCACGGGGTCGCAAAGAGTCGGACATGACTGAGCGACTTCACTCACTCGGTGCTTTCTTTGTATTGGTTTGTCTGATGATTTTCATATTGTATACTGTTATTTTAGTGGAATTTGTGATTTTTTAAATTGTTGCCTCTTAATTACTGTAATTTCACCTTATTATATAATTAGTATAAATATATGCAGTCATGAAATTAGAACATGAGGGTGGTGATATACAGTGTCACAATTGCAATGGTTAAATGTGGATGATTTTTTGGTGGGGGGGGGGACTAAGTAAATAAAGTAATTTCAGGAGAGAGCATTTTACCTAAGTCGATTGCCCAGAGAAGTCAACCAAACATTTTTATTTAGGTTTAGATAAGAAGTTTTGGTTTCGCCTGTGCTTATAATGAAGAGATTTGGACAACTTAATTTTAAATAAAAAGTTTGATACCTGGTGAAACACCTATAAAAAAAGTTTCAGCATTAACATTAAAATCTAAAACACCGAGGATCAGATATTTCTAAAGATACCTTTCCTATAGGTTGCTATCAATGTGAATTTGAGAGTGAATTTATTAACATCTTGAATTGGATGTGTATTACCACCATTGACATCTATATCTAAAAAATTGAAGTTGTTTCTGTGGAAGTAGATAAAAATGCAGATAGTAGTGATTTATATGCCTTTCAGAATCCCTGTGACTATAAAATTTGTTCCTCAAATTACTCATTAGGTGAAGAGTATATTTAAATAAGTACTCAAGACCAAAAAAAAAAAAAAAACATAATTCAAATTCAGCACTCATTGGAATCCTAGATGTCGAAAACCAGGCTTGGTTTTCCATAAGCTCCCTGTGCACGAAGAGACCACAGTCTATTGAGCTACATTCATCTTTAATTAAAGAGCTGCACTTGCTATTAGATTATGAGAGAAAAACAAGTGCATCTACTCACTCAGGGAAGACTTGCGGCTGGTGTAGATCTATGTTAAGATTTTAACATGGTTCTAAAAATTCCTTGGTGGTAATAATAATCATTCTGTGTATTTGAGAATTTAGAACATAAAGAAAAAACACATTTTCTATTAAAATAAAGACAAGATTGATCTAGTTATCTGCATTTAAAAAAATTCTCTGAAGTATTCATGTATAATATATCTCCATGGATTGGCTGCTTGCATAGTTTTAGGAGGAATGTGTCTTTTACTTTTGGACCAAGAAGAAAATCCAAATTTTGGTTGAAAACAAAATTTTCTATATCTGTGTTCTAAGTGTTTCTGAGACACAGGGTGCAGGTGGGAAGCTGGGACAGATGACACATGGAGGAGAGAAGTGAGTCAGCCACCTCACACGGCTGCTCTGCATCATCTCTCCCAACCCATCCCCTGTTCAGCATCTGAAGGACAGCCACACGTTGCCAGAGAGGCTCTTGCAAAAAAAAAAAAAAAAAAAACCAAACTCTCCCTACTCAAATGGCACATTGATCTTATAGATTGGAACTAAAAACTTCATCACTCAGACACTTTTTCTTCCAATTTGATCTTGGTCTAAATTGTATTTTTCAGTAAATGGAAGAAGTAAAGTTTCTTTAAACATCAAGATTTTGGTAGCCACTAGAAAATGAATGAAATTATTAAAGGATGGGATTTGGAAACACTCTTTAGTGCTCAGTAGGGACCAACCACAAGGCATGAATTTCTTTCAGTGCTCTGGTTAAAATCTAGCTGGTATGTCATTGGTTTTGTAAAAAAAAAAAAAAAAAAAATAGGACTGTTGTTGTTGTTGTTTAGTCATTAAATCGTGTCTGACTCTTTTGCAACCCTATGAAGTGTAGCTAGGCAGGTTCCTCTGTTCATGGTACTTCTCAGGCAAGAATACTGCAGTGACTGCCATTTAAAAATGGGATTATGTTTGTCAATACCAAATTTGAGGGTTTTTTCTCAGTTTGTTCCTCACCTTTTAGATATTCTTGTAGTTAGGGTATACCCTAATTGTACCTTGGTTTTGGCTTCATGGTCCAAACAATAAGTTTTCCCTTAGAATACTTTCCCTGTAAATTAAATTTCGTGTGTCAAATGTCACCAAAATTTAGTATAGGTATTAACAGGTATATTGATAAATAATTTTAAGAAGATAAAGGAAAAAAATCCTAAGCAGAATTGCTGTTCTTCTGCTGAATTAATTCTTCCTAGATTAATTATGTAGTCTCCCCAGGAACCCTTTCAGAATGAGTAGAAAGTCAGGTGGGCAAGGCTCTGAGCCCTACTTCCTTCCAATATACAAATTTGGATTTGGGAAACAGAGTTTTGAATTCATTATTTGACCTTGTCGAGGACCAGGATGTTAGACGTGTACTTTACTATTGCTCTTTCCACATGTATACATAAAAAGAATTTTTTATTTCTTCGGTTTATAATGAATGTTAATGATATAAATAATCAACATAAAATAAATCTGAAAAGACTGAAAAAACACAGGGTTAAATTTATGACATACAAAAACTAACTTGCTCCTAACATTGAACATTGCTAAAAATCAAGCTGGGGGGAAAATAGATACATCAGGGTCAAAATATCTTGCATTTGTTAAGATTTATTATTAAGCTAGGATCACTAGCAGATGTGTACAGTGTGATTCAGTTGTTTGGGAAAATGAAACTGGCAATGTATACACACACATACACACACATTCCCACTGCCTCTGGTTAATGGAGTTATGAATAATTTGAATCTTTTGTTTCTTATTTTTAAATAGATAATCTTTTCTCCAAGTAACATATTTAAAGTTTTTGAATATTTATTTATATTGGCTGTGCTGGGTCTTAATTGCGGCATGTGGGATCCAGATCCCTGACCAGAGGTTGAACTCAAACACCCTGTATTGGGAGCCTGTAGTTTTAGCCATTGGACCATCAGGGAAGTCCCTAAAAATTATTTTTTTAAAAAGAAATTTAGGACTTCCCTGGTATCCTAGTTGGCTTAAAAAAAGCTAGCTTAAAACTTAACATTCAAAAAACCAATGTCGTAGCATCCAGTTCTATCATTTCATGGCTAATAGATGGGGAAACGATGGAAACAGTGACAGACTTTATTTTGAAAGTGAAAGTCACTCAGTCATGTCCGACTCTTTGCAACTCCATGGACCATACAGTAGCCCATGGAATACTCCAAGCCAGATTACTGGAGTGGGTAGCCTTTCGCCTTCTCCAGGGGATCTTCCCAACCCAGGGATTGAACCCAGGTCTCCCATATTACAGGCGGACTTTATTTTGGGGAGCTCCAAAATCACTGCAGATGGTGACTGCAGCTATGAAATTAAAAGACACTTGCTCCTTGGAAGAAAAGCTATGACCAACCTAGACAGCATATTAAAAAGCAGACACATTACTTTACCAATATTGGTCTGTATAGTCAAAGTTATGGTTTTTCCAGTGGTCATGTATGGATGCAAGAGTTGGACCATAAAGAAAGCTGAGTGTCGAAGAATTGATGCTTTTGAACTATGGTGTTGGAGAAGACTCTTGAGAGTCCCTTGGACTGCAAGGAGATCAAACCAGTCCATCCTAAAGGAAATTAGTCCTGAATATTCATTGGAAGGACTGAGGCTGAAGCTGAAGCTCCAGTATTTTGGCCTCCTGATGTAAAGAACTGACTCACTGGAAAAGACCCTGATGTTGGGAAAGATTGAAGGCAGGAGGAAAAGGGGATGGCAGAGGATGAGATGGTTGGATAGTATCACCGACTCAATGGGCATGAGTTTGAGTAAGCTCCAGGTGTTGATGATGGACAGGGAAACCTGGTGTGCCGTAGTCCATGGCGTCGCAGAGTCAAACACGACTGAGGTACTGAACTGCACTGAACTGGTATCCCAGTTGTTAGGAAATCTGCCTGCCAATGCAAGGGACACAGGTTCAATCCCTGGTCTGGGAAGATTCCACATGCCATGGAGCAGCTAAGCACATGTGCCGCAACTAGTGATACCTATGGGCCTAGAACCTGTGCTCCACAACAAGAGAAGCCACTGCAAAAATAAGCCCATGCACTGCAACTAGAGAAACCCTGCACACAGCATTGAAGACCCAGTGGAGCCAAAATAAACATTGTTCTTATTTTGATAATAGGTTATCGTTTACTCCATACATTTTAAAGTCTATTATATTGTTTTATATTGTGACTGGTCTTTAATCTCTTTCAGGCTTACTTCGACTCTGTAATAAGATGGGACCTGAGTTTTGCCATTGCCATTAGAATGATTCAAAAATTAATTTTTTTAAGGAATTTAGGATCTGGTATCCATTGGTTAAGATACACAGCTTCCTCAATTCATTCGTACATGTGATGGGCATCAGGTTCATTTCATGTCGGCTATATATAAACGATGCGCAGTGAAGAACATTGAGGGTCACTCGTCATTCAGATCTTTCACTCATTGAGTGTGTATGCCCAAATGGAATACTAGGATATGGCAGTTCTTTCCGCTTTCAAGAATCTCCACACTGTTTACCATAGGGTCTGCATATACAGGTTGTATTTCCACCAACATGTAAGAGGTACTCCTTTTATCGCACACCTCCTTCGAGACATTTATTGCTTCGTAGAACTTTTGAATAGCAGCACATACTTTACCATGGCTGTATATGGTACTAAGTTATGGTTTTGATTTGCATTATGTCAAGATTGGAATAGAAGTGATGTTGAAGCATTCTTTTACATGTGTTTTGTAGGCCTACTGTAATGTTCATCCATTGAGGAAATGTTGTTGATTCTTTGAGGCTACTAATTTGATAGTCATATTTTTCCTGTAGAGATTGGAAGCTGATGTGAAGTTGCATTGGTAATAGGTTTGAGATTAATCCGTTTGTGTTATCATTCAATTGTGCTATTGATTTGGTCTCCAATCTGAGAGGCTGGTCTTCATCTTGCGTAGTCCAGTCCTTGTTGTCAAACAGCTTTTAACTGCTATCATAGGTATCCCATTTGTTGGATTGCTTGCTTTCTATTGCAGAAGCAATCTGTCTGGGAAGTTCATAGATGGATCCATGCTAGATATGTCGAGAGTGTGTTATGGCCTAGTGTCTCCTCAGGAGTCCTTATAGCATCAAAATTTTTTTAAAGAAATTTAATGAGTTGGATAGAAATTACCTTCTTTGTAAAAGACAGAGACATAGGCAAGAGTCAAGTTGATGATGTACCTGAAATCTTTCCTGGCTTCTAGTACAGTTTGAAAGCACAGAAAAGAAGACAGCTCAGTAAAACTTTTCTAAGTATTCAGGTCATTTTTTTTTACCACAGCATCAGTGTTGGAGAGACAAGTCAAAAGAACAAGGCCCCACACCAAGCTCTGGACACTCCTCTTTCTCACGGCTTTAGTGTTTGTGAAGTTTTGATACTTTGGACTCTACTGAACACTCTCTTTTGCTGGCAGCCACACAAATCACTCTGCTGAACGGACTACATCTATTACACACACATATCAACACACAGATTTAAAATGAGATTCACTGCCATGAAGTGACCTCTATAACTGAAGAACTGTAAAGATTCTGTTCTGCCCGCTTCTCGTTTTCTTCTCCATTTCTTTGTTTTCATAGCATAGGATTACTAGAATGTCATTAGGATATTGTAAAGCAGCCTTTGTATCCTACCTTTCAACTTCCTCAGGTAACCACCTCTCTACCCTTTTTACCAATGCCTTGGTTCTCAGACCCTTGCCTTTCTCTTCAACCGTGTGTGTGTGTGTGTGTGTGTGTGTGTGTGTGTGTATAGGTTTAAAGCATGGCTGCTAAGTTGCTTCAGTTGTCTCCAACTCTTTGTGACCCTATGGGCCATAGTCCATCAGGATTCTCTGTCCATGGGCTTCTCCAAACAAAAATACTGGAGTGGGTTAACTCCAGGTCGTCTTCCCAACCCAGGAATTGAACCCATGTCTCTTAAGCCTCCTCCATTGGCAGGCAGTCTCTTTACCACTAGTGCCACTTGTGTATGTTGGCAGTTTAATTTTTTCTTGCCGAGCTGGCTTGCCTGGCTCTGGGTTTACCCCTTCAAATTCATCTTTCATGCAGCTGACTGAGTGGTCCCTCTGAAGAAAAAATATGAGCGTGGCCCAGTTTAAACATCCCTGAAGCTTCCTGGGCACCCCGAGGATGGAATGAAAGCTCCTACAGGGCATGGACAGGTGCCCACCCGCCCTTCCGCCTGCTTGCCTCTTGGTTCCTGCACTCATCCAGTTGTGTATTTTCTAGTACTAAACAGTGCAGTTTTTTCACACACACTAATTATTGACACTATTTAATCCCACTCCTAGAGTGCCTCTCTGCCCAATCTCACAAATCTTTCCCTTATTCCCTTAATGAGTTTCTATTCATTTTTTAAGGCATGGCTCAACGATCTTCTTGTCTGAAAAGTTTCCTTTAACAGCATCTCCCTCTAAAGGACAAGATGCCTTTCCTTTTGTGTCCAGAAGAAATTTACCAGTGGTCACACTGGCCATGGATAAACCAACTGTCTCATCTGCTGAGCTTTAAGGTCTTTGATTTTAGAATCTATATTAATTCATCTTGACATCCTCAATGCCTGACAGTGCTCAATAAACATGGAGTGAACCAAGCTAAATTCCCAGAGATTAAGCTGAGGGCACTTAGTTACTTAAAAAATAAACTTCTGACCTTTCTCCATTATAATCTTAGCAAACTCAGAGTACCTTTGCCTTAAAATATCTTTGTAACTGGAGAGTTGAAGTTAGAGTGAGGATGAGAAGTGTAGCGTTAAAGAAGGAATTTTTTTTAGCATTGTGCGAGAAATAACAGAAAAGAGCTATAACCAGTTTCACTGAAGACTGCCAATAAAAATCAGAGAAAACACCATAAATATGGCATTAAATAAGGTGGAAAGTTGTGCTAAAGCTTTAAGATGGAAATATTTGTGGGAAAATAAGGCAGTGAGAAATAATATCCTGTATCATGTTTTGACATACTGTATTCATCTTTCTGGTGGTGACTATATTTCACATGTAAATTAAGAGAAAAAAAAAGAAAGTGTATGTATGTCATGTCCAGGAAGGGATAGTCAAGTATCTTAGAATAGCTTCTCTAGTCAGCTCTATATATCTGGCTTTTTGAAGTATGGGTGAATTTTTTTAATCTTGCCTTCTACAAAGAAATAACAAAAAGTAGAAATTTAAAAATCTCAGTGACTGTAAATTCAATGACTTTATGTGAATCAATCTATTATTCTTCAACATCTTAAAGGAAAACAGCCATATGACTGATAACCTTTGGTGAATTTTAGACTCATATGACATAGAAGCTGAAGAAATTGAAACAAAAACTAGTGATATTTAGACTTTTTAACTATATATATTAGGTCAGATATAACGGCTATCATAGAATAGTCTACTTATCTTCTTTACCAAAAATGGCCAAAACCTGAAACTAACACTGTCAGTATACCCAATTTGGAACTTTAAGTTGTGGTTACTCTCAGTGCTTCATAGACCCTCTATCCAGCTCCCTTCTGACGAGTTTTTTATATGTAGTCACCAAGCTTTGTAACCACATTATCTTGCTGTGCTGGTCACAGGTGACTGGATCAGGGAATAGTGGTCAGCCCAGAGTCAGCCTATGGGCTAACCTCACAAAATGGATGTGGCCAATCAAGCAATTTTTACTAAAGACTGACTGGCCAACCAATTCAATACTGTCTTGAAGAATGTGCCAGAAACACAGAATCTGTATAATGTTTGATGCCAAAGCTCACAGACACAGAGATAACAGGCAGAGATAACAGGCAGGGAACAAGCAGAATCTACAACAAAACAGAAGACATCAGGTGAAAAGAGGAATACAAACCAGACTTGGGTAGGGCAGTAGAAACTATCTTTTAGTAAGAGGCTAGTGTCAGAGTGGAAACCAACAAGCAGAATCAGAAGCAAACTGAGACATGGTTAGAGTGAACTCACAAGAGGGGTGGGGGGCAGAATGAGTGAGAAATAAAGTGCTAGAGGCAGAAATGCAGACTACCTGCTTGAGAAGTGTAATGGTGAGGAAAGCAATAGTTTATCGGGGATTGTGCCTGACAGACTTCATTGACTGTGGAATAGAGGTGAGAACGAACTTATGGGCCAAGAAGCTTGAAGATGAAAGAGAAAGCACAGATACTGAGGTGGTATGACCCCAGAGAAGAAAACTGAGGCAAAACTGGGGAGAGGGTGCTTAGTCTTTAAAAGGAGAAAGGAGCCTTCCTTTAACACAAAAGGAATGAAAAAAAGATGGGCTAGGGACACCAAGAACTAGAGAGAAAATGAGAGAGAAAAAGAGCTCTTCCTGTCTTGGAGACATGATCTTCAACACAAAAAAGACTGAGAAACTGAAAACAAGTAAACAATGAAACAAAAAGAAAATCAATGAAACAAAAAGCGAATTCTTCCAAAAAATCAATAAAATTGATAAACTTCTAGCAAGACTGAAAGAGTTATAAAGGGAGAAGACAAAAATCACCAGTATCAGGAGTAAAACAAGGATATTGCTACAAATCTTCATCCATTAAAATGACAATGGAATAGTATGAGTAATCTGACATTGATAAATTTGACAACTTAGAAGAAATAGAACAATCCCTTGAAACTCACAAATAACTGGACCTTGATCTGAATAGCTGTAAAGCCATTGATGAAATTAGATTTGTAATTTATAATTTCAGAAAAGGAAGTCTTGAAGTATGCAAAACTAATTCATCACTTGAAAATCAATTTAAATGCTAAAGGAGAAAAACATTGAATCATATCAATTGATACAGAAAAGTATTTCACAAAATATTATACCCATTTGTATCTAAGACCCATCAAGTAAAGAATAGAGGTGAACTTATTAAGGTCAATTAATTAAAAATATCTACAAAAACTTGTGCAGATGTGAGAGTTGGACCATAAAGAAGGCTGAGTGCCTAAGAATTGGTGCTTTCAAATTGTGGTGGTGGACAACAATGGAAACTATAAGCAAGGTGAAAAGACAGCCCTCAGATTGGGAGAAAATAATAGCAAATGAAGCAACAGACAAAGGATTAATCTCAAAAATATACAAGCAACTCCTCCAACTCAACTCCAGAAAAATAAATGACCCAATCAAAAAATGGGCCAAAGAACTAAACAGACATTTCTCCAAGGAAGACATACGGATGGCAAAAAAAACACATGAAAAGATGCTCAACATCACTCATTATCAGAGAAATGCAAATCAAAACCACAATGAGGTACCATTATACGCCAGTCAGGAAGGCTGCTATCCAAAAGTCTATAAGCAATAAATGCTGGAGAGGGTGTGGAGAAAAGGGAACCCTCTTACACTGTTGGTGGGAATGCAAATTAGTACAGCCACTATGGAAAAGAGTGTGGAGATTTCTTAAAAAGCTGGAAATAGAACTGCCATATGACCCAGCAATCCCACTTCTGGGCATACACACCGAGGAAACCAGATCTGAAAGAGACACGTGCACCCCAATGTTCATCGCAGCACTGTTTATAATAGCCAGGACATGGAAGCAACCTAGATGCCCATCAGCAGACAAATGGATAAGGAAGCTGTGGTACATATACACCATGGAATATTACTCAGCCATTCAAAAGAATTCATTTGAATCAGTTCTAATGAGATGGATGAAACTGGAGCCCATTATACAGAGTGAAGTAAGCCAGAAAGATAAAGACCATTACAGTATACTAACACATATGTATGGAATTTAGAAAGATGGTAACGATAACCCTATATGCAAAACAGAAAAAGAGACTCAGATGTATAGAACAGACTTTTGGACTCTGTGGGAGGAGGCGAGGGTGGGATGTTTCAAGAGAACAGCATCGAAACATGTATATTATCTAGGGTGAAACAGATCACCAGCCCAGGTTGGATGCATGAGACAAGTGCTCGGGCCTGGTGCACTGGGAAGACCCAGAGGGGTCGGGTGGAGAGGGAGGTGGGAGGGGGGACCGGGATGAGGAATACATGTAAATCCATGGCTAATTCATTTCAATGTATGACAAAAACCACTGCAATGATGTAAAGTAATTAGCCTCCAACTAATAAAAATAAATGGAAAAAAAAAAACAAAAACAAATTGTGGTGCTGGAGACGACTCTTGAGAGTCCCTTGGATGACAAGGAGATTCAGTCAATCCTAAAGGAAACCAGTTGTGGATATTCATTGGAAGGACTGACGGCTGAAGCTGAAGCTCCAATACTTTGACCATCTGATGCGAAGAGCCAAAAAGACTCTGATGCTGGGAAAGACTGAGGGCAAGAGGAGAAGGGAGCGACAGAGGATGAGATGATTGGATGGCATCACTGAGTCTGGACATGAGATGGACATGAATCTGAGCAAACTTTGGGAGATAATGAAAGACAGAGAAGCCTGGCATGCTCCAATATATGGGGTCACAAAGAGTTTGACATGACTTAATGACTGAACAACAACAACAAAAAAAACTTACAGCTAACATTGTACTTAGCAGTGAAAGCTTCCACTCTATGATGGGGAAGAAGGAAAGGATGTATAGAACCACTCTTAGTAAGCATATTACTGGAAGTTCTTGCCACCAGATTAATACAAGAGAGAGAAATTTAAAATTAATTTATATTTGAAAGACATCTGTTTGCAGATGACATGATTTTCTGCCTAGGAATCTGAAAAAAGAAAAAGAAGAGAAACCTGCTAGAACTAATGAGTCCAGCATGGTCACAGAATAAATGATCAGCATGCAGAAACCCAGTGGATTTCAATATACTCACAATGAATATGTGGAAACTGAAATTAAAAATTTGAAACAATTTACAGTCACTCCAAAGTAAATTTAAATACTTAGTATAGACTTAACAAAACATGCATAGAATCCATATTTTGACAATCACAGAATACTGATGAAAGAAACAAAGACTTAAGTTAATGGAAAGACACTCTGTTCATGGATTGAAAGACTCAGCATAGTTGAGATTTTTCTCTTCCTGCCAAAATCCAAAACAAGGTTGTTTATAGCTATAGACAAGCTTACTCTAGAATTTATATGGAGGGACTTCTCTAGCAGTCTAGTGGGTAAGACTTCCATTGTAGGGTGTTGTGAGTTCAATCTCTGGGGTTAGGGAACTAAGATCCCACATGGCTCATGGCCAAAAGGCCAAAATATAAACAGAAGCAATATTGTACCAAATTCAATAAAGACTTTAAAAATGATCCACATGAAAAAAAAACTGTTTTAAATAAAATTTATTCAGAAAGACACAAACCTTAGAATAGCTCAAACAACCTTGAAAAAAAGAAATAAAGTGAGAACAGTCACTCTACCTAATAATGAAGCCTACTATGTAGCTACGGTAATCACAATAGTGTGGTATTGCTAGAAGGATAGGCACATAGATCATTGAAACAGAATAGAGAACCCATCAATAGACCCATACAAATATGTGCAGCTGAGTTTCAACAAAGGTGCAAAAGCTATTCAGTAAAGAACAGATAGCTTTTTCAACAAACTGTGCTGGAGTACTTGGACATCCATAGGCAAAATGGTGAACCTTTTCTTAAACTTCACACCTTATGAATCAATAACCCAAAATGAGTGATGGGTTTAAAGTAAAATATAAAACTTCTAGAGAAGAACATTGGGAGAAAGTCTTCAGGATCTAAGGCTAGTTGAAGTTTTTTGTCTTGACACCAAAATCACAAACCATAAAAGGAAAAATTGATAAACTGGACCTCATCAAAATGTAAAACTTGTTTAACAAAGACTTTGTTAAGACAAAGAAAAGTTAAGATACAATTTGGGAGAAAATATTTGTAAGCCACATATCCAACAAAGGATTAGTATCTAGAATATACAAAGAACTATCAAAATTAAGCATTAAAAAAGAAAACTATTCAGTTGGGAAATGGGCAAAGATATTAACAGACATTTCACTGAAGAATATATATATATATATATTTGCATATGTATATATTGCAAATAAGCACATGAAAAGATGTTCAACATTATTCATCATCAGTTAAATGCAAATGAAAACCACAATGAGATGTCATTGCCTACCTGCCATAATGCCTCAATAAAAATTAGTGACAGCACCTAATGCTTTGCCAGTAACTAAATTGTTCACATAGTGCTCACAGAAATGTAAAATAATATAGCCACTTTACTGTGCTTGATATAACAAAGTTTAGTAGTTTGTCATAAAATTGCTTGTATCATCTAGCAATAACAATCTGGTAATTTATCTCCAAGAAATTAAAACTTATGTTCACACAGCAGTCTGTACAAAAATGTTCTTCATAATAACCAGAAATTGGAAACAAGCCAGATGTCCTTCAGTGAGTGACTAGATCAACAAATGAACAAATTGTGGTGTATCCATTTCATGGATACTACAAAGTATTAATAATATAGGGAACAAATAACTAATATGATAATTTGTATGAATTTGCAGGGAATTATGCTGAGTAAAAAAAGTTAGCCTTAAAAAGATACCTACTGGATGGTTCCATTTATGTAATATTTTTAAAATCACAAAATTAAATAAATGGAGAACATAGTAGTGGCTTCCAGGAGGTTAGGGAGAATAACAGAGAGAAGGGAAGGGAGGTTGTTGTGGTTCTAAAAGAGCAACATGAGGGACCTTAGTGGTGATGAGAATGTTTTAAACATTGACAGCATCATTAATGCCCTGGCTGTGACACTGCACTTTAATTTTGCAAGATGTTAACCATTTCGAAGATGCTGCACAAAACACATAAAAGATCGCCATTGTTTCATATAGCCACACATGCATCTATAGATATTTCAAAACAGAGAGTTGATTTTAAATAATTAAATAATATTGCCAAATGGAAAAAGAAAGAGTGAGTTTGGGTCAGGAACAGAAATTAGAAACTTGCAGTCACAGGACAGCTTGTGTGGCAAGCACTTGGTTATCGACTAGAGATGAATAAAAGGTTTACCAAGCCCCATCATGAGCTCTTCGGAGGTTAGATTTCATGGTTTTGAAGCAGAACAACTGACATAATTAGGTGTGTTTGGAAAAGCATGATCCCAAGTTATGGCCACCCCCTGCCACATCTAGGAAATCCCATGCAGATATACATATGAACTATAATGTATCAGCTCAACACTTCAAAAATTAGTGTGCTATTCCAATGAAAAGAAACTGCCTGCTGTTCTCCTGGGCTTTTGCTAATGCCTCAAATGAAAGTCCTATTGAAAACATGGTCAAATAAACCCAGCATGATGGTTGGGTATGAGCAGTAAATGAGCAGTAAAGTCGGGTAGGGAAAAATCAGCACTACTGTGATACCTAGAAGTGGGAGAGACAGATTTCTGCTGACCTGTCTTAATGTGTGTGTGTGTGTTTGTGCACATGCATATGCTCACACATGCACATGAGTATATTCGTGTAGATTAGTACTGTATGTGTGTGTAAATATATAAGTGTGGATGAGTTGAAGCCTGAATTAAAGACTTTTTCTTCCAGATGAAAGGAATATTTTTTTATATCTTCAAAGCCTACAAACCAGAGTCTGTTTGGTGGCATAGCTTTTGCACACCACTAAGCCCTTTCTCTCCAGTGCCAACTCTGAAAGGTGAAAAGCAGAACACTGAAGGGGTGCTCCACTACCTAAGTAACTAGAGATGATTTTCCCCCTTGGGAAGATTCATCCAAATCACGTTTCCTGGTGGCAGGTCCATTTCATGCATCTTGATATACCAACCACTGTTACTTTGACATAGGAACACACATATTTGTTGTGTTGTCGAATGTATCCATGTGTATTATTGAGATCAAACGTTGTGTCCCCCAGTTTATTGAACTAAATGGAGGATGCTTGTTTCTAAGTCACTTGGTCATGTTCGACTTTGTGACCCCATGGGCTGTAGCCCACCAGGCTCCTCTGTCCATGGGATTCTCTAGGCAAGAAGACTGGAGTGGGTTGCCATTTCCTTCTCCGGGGGATCTTCCTCACCCAGGGATTGATCTCATGTCTCTTACATCTCCTGGATTGACAGGTGAGTTCTTTACTACTAGCACCACCTGGGAAGCCCAAATGGAGGATACTAAGCATTTAATACACAGTCATTTTCCTAAACTGTTTATAACCAGAACTTTTGCATGTCTTTTATCTGCAGTGTCAGCTTTACGATGGACTAGTTCAAACATGTTTCTTTGGCTTCCTTATATACTGTTTCCTACCTACCAAAAGTTCCTCTCTATTCCACCCCTGAACAGGAATATCAATAGACCTATAAGATTAAACATCCAGGATTTCAGACCAATGGCAATTTCAACTAAGGGGACCAAGAGGTTCCAAGAGACCTTGAAGAATTAAGAACTATGTAGTCTTGTGTGTGTGTGTGTGTGTGTATGTGTGTGTGTTGGGGGTAGGGGGTGGTTTCCCAGGTGGCTCAGTGGTAAAGAACCTGCCTACAGTACAGGAGATGCAGGTACAATCCCTGGATTGGGAAGATCCCCTGGAGAAGGAAACGGCAAACACTCCAGTATTCTTGCCTGGGAAATCTCATGGACAGAGGAGACTCGCAGGCTACAGTCCATGGAGTCACAAAAGAATCAGACATGACTTAGTGACTAAACAACAAAGTCTTTTGGGTCCAAATATTCCTGACCAGTGCAAAACCATGAGCAGTAACTAGACTTTCAAAAAACTTTTTTGAAACTAAAAAATTTAAGTAATTATGGATGGCCTGGTTTCTTCAAAAATTCCAGCAATCTATTTGACTTTGTTAAGTCAAAGCTGAAGACACATTTATCTTTGTTATCAGAATAACTTATACGTGAAGATCATAGGGGTTAACAGAGCAGAGTCTATTTTTCTGCCTTCAGTCAATATTGTACCCAAATTAACTCATAATAAGAGCAGTCTGTCCTTTCTTTGAAATTTCAAATGACAGAGCTGCTCATGGAAATACATTCAGGAGTTTTAAAGCCTCCATCATTAGGGGGTCACTAGAGTCAAATATTTGATACCAAAAGAAGAAAAGCAGTGAAGAGTTTATATGTGCTACATGATACATTTCATCATTAGCTGTATGTTTTGAAAACAAATATAGAAGTGAACACGTAGATTCTAATATCTTTCAGAAGTTACAGTAACAAATGTTAAGTATTCCTTCCATTCCTTGAAAGTGGAGGAGATACAAATTGCCATTTACTCTGCATGCATTGCTTTTGCTGACCTTAGCAAGACAATATTTAAAAAGATAACTAGTGACAGACTGTCTAGAAGAGATAACTGGGACCTAGACTGACACATTTTAATTCATAAGTCAGCAACACTGAAACCAGGACTTCAACCCAGGAGCAGTTTTTCCAGTCTCTCTGGATGCTGAAATCCACAGTGTCAGCAGAACTCTGCAGCGCCGTGTGCCCCACTCCACTGACCCATCTGTGGGAAAACTGAGTAAAAACATCAGCCTGATTGGATCAAGGCAGTGAGCATCAGCGCGTGATTCCAGAGCTCTTTCTTTCTTGTTACTTATTTTATTGTTTTCCTTGTGAAGATGAAGCAAAATCATAGTAGAAAACTTAGAAATTATTGAGAACTCTAAAAGAAAGAAAAAACCAATTAATAATCCTGCTATCACATGATAATCACTTTGATCTTTGCACATGAATGTTTTCTAAAATTGGTTGTATGCATATTGAGAAAATTCAAGCATTCTAGAAAAAAGTATAAGTATTCCATCATCCAGAGGTGACTTCTGTTAATATATCAATGACTAGCCAGTCATCTCTTTAATCACACACATATATACAATTATCACTGTAATTAGGTAAGGCATCATTCTCTATATCATGCCTTGCACCTGGCCTTTTTTCATCCAATCAAATTTCAGGGAGATCTTTCCATATCAGAAAATATAGAAAAACATTCTTTTTAAGGCATGCAGATAATTATTTTAAGTGAATGAACGGTTTTTTTGGAAATTATGCAGCCAGTCCCTTGATTATGAGTATGTAGGCTGTTCCCTGGTGGCTCAGAGGTTAAAGCATCTGCCCGCAATGCGGGAGACCCGGGTTCAATCCCTGGGTCGGGAAGATCCCCTGGAGAGGGAAATGGCAATCCACTCCAGTACTCTTGCCTGGAGAATCCCATGGACGGAGGAACCTGATAGTCTACAGTCCATGGGGTCACAAAGAGTCGGACACGACTGAGCGACTTCACTTTCACTTTCTTTCAGGCTATTTCTAGATTTCTATTCTCTGAAGTAATGCTTCAGTGAGGCTCTGTGTATGTATACTTGTACTTAATAGCTCTTTGAGATAAACTTCTAGAAAAGGAATGCTGCTGCTGCTGCTAAGTTGCTCAGTTGTGTCTGACTTTGTGAACGCCCTTGGACTGTAGCCTGCCAGGCTTCTCTATCCATGGAATTTTCCAGGCAAGAATACTGGAGTGGGTTGCCATTTTCTCCTCCAGGGGATCTTCCCAACCCGGGATCAAACCCAGGCCTCCTGCATTGCAGGTAGATTCTTTACCACTAATGCCTCCATAACTGCATCAAATTAGATATGCTTTTCAGGACTACAAAAAAAAAAAGATTGTGAGGATGTATGCTTTCACTGTGATGTATAAGAAAGGTGGATTCTTCACTCGCTTGCTATTACCAATATTTTCCTAATTTACTAGGAGAAAATGAAAGATTTATCCCATTCATTAGTCACTTTTACTAATAGTTTTTCTTTAACTGTGCAAACATCTTTCCATGCATTTATTGACCATTTAATTTATTTTGTGAATTACCCACTTTCCAATTAAGATTTTTGCCTTTTTAAAATTGCTTTGTAAAAATTTACTTTAAGGTGTAAACAAATATTTCATGTCTATAGCATATTGCAATATTTTCCCAATTTGTCATTTTTCCTTTGACTTACAATGTATTAATGTATAAATGTTAATATCTTCAAATGACAAATAATGCATAATTTTATATCTGACTTTTGTCATTTAGAATTGTACTGTTTTTACCTTCCCTTATTATTCATATTTCTAGAAAAATATTTTAACGACTGTATAAAATACATTTTAGTAATATACCATTGTTTGTCTGTTTCCTTACTGTTAATAGTACTTATATTGTTCCAGGTTCTCACCACTATAAATCGTGCTGTATTCAAGAGTAGTGAGGTGATAAGCAGATGAAAAAAAATAAAATAGCTATGATCTTCAAAATTTTAGCAACAGGAGAGACTGGAAATGAAATGAGACTATTTTTCCTTTTTCATTACTGGGAAAGGGTGAAGGATTTAACTAGCAAAACCCAATCATGACACTTTCAAAGAAATTGAGATGCATGTTAAAAAAAATAACCTTGGTGTAAAAATATGTAGAAGACAATAGTACATTAAACTTGCATGATGCAGTAGACATGATTTTAACTGAGTCTTCACGTTTTTCCTTTGCACCTGTCCCATTTGTTTTGATGGAACATAAACTTTTTTTTCCCTTAACTGTAGAGTCCCTCATGATCTCCGTTGCATTTTGTTACTCTTGGCAACAGTAAAATGTATCCATTCTCTTTAGGTCTAATAGGAAACATTATTGCATTACTCAAGCATTTAAATTTGATTGATGAGTTTACCCATAAAGTTGTTCATAAATCTGTTAAAGTCATTTATTTGTGATTCCCGTATAATTGTGTATGCCAATATTAATGCTGCTTTCCAAGAGATTAACCATATGTTGTAGGGCTTAATTTGAGGTTCAGAGTAGAAAGTGGCGATCCTTTTGATGAGTGATTTATTAGAGGAAAAGGAAGCTTGATGGATATAATCTGGGAGCAAACACACAGTTATGAGAAGTCGCCAGATAGATAGACCTCTTTTAACTTTGCTGTTATTCAGCAATTTATATTGTGGGACATCTAGCACCAACAAGGGTAACATATAGCTTCACATTTTGCTGTCAATTCAGTTGTATCTTTTTTCTTTACTAAGACCAGGGAATAGAACATAAATGTCGACAGCTTTATCCTAATCTGAATTGTTTTAAATATTATATTTTCATCCTTCATTGAGTTTTAACATGATGTGATGTATTATAGCAATATTCATTATAGTGTGCTGCACCAAAATTATGCTGTGAAAGTGTGACTTTTAATAAAAGGAAATGCTTGTGATTGTTTGTGCATATCAATTGTGTCACCTCAAATCCATAATACACTGTAATTCAGTAGGGTTGTTTTTTCCAGTTTCATAGCAATAAATGAAGCACACTGGTTCCATTGCCACACCAAGGTTTTAGAGCTATTTTGAACCATTGAGGGTTTTGCTGGTAGTCCCCATGCCTTTTCACCTAAATCAGATGGATGATTCTACCCCACCTAGTAAGGATCAGGTGCATAATTGGATAGCTGTAGGTGAAAAGGTGACTTATTTTGGAAATGGGCTCATCTACTCTGTTTTGTTCATTGTTGCTTGTCTGCTTTGCAATTTTTCATGTTTATCTACTCTTACCTAGCTTCAGAATTTTTCATCTTTGCTCTTCAGCATGTGGCCTCTTGCCATCCCTACTTCTTTATCCCAGCTTCTTTTGTGGCTCAGTTGGTAAAGAATCTGCCTGCAACACAGGAGACCTGGGTCTGATCCCTGGGTTGGGAAGATCCCCTGGAGAAGGGATAGGCTACCCACTCCCGTATTCCAGCCTGGAGAATTCCATGGACTGTATAGTCCACAGGGCTGCAAAAAGTCAGACTGACCAAGTGACTTTCACTTTCCCTTTTTGCCCAGATCAATTAATCACTCCCAAGTCTGTTCAGATTTTGTTCCCTGCCCATACCCACACTATGTTGTTAAAGTATCTGTCTCCCTTGTGTGCATCTTAACAGAATTTGGGTCTGTCACCTTACATTCTCAGGGCTTGCTGTCTATCATGGATTCTAGCACAAGGTGACTTTTGATTGGTTCAATTGAGTGACTCCAGTCTTGTCATCTTAACATATTAAGGTGCAACTGATTATTAAAAAATTAATCCATCTTCCTTCAAAGCTCTTTTTCTTCCTTTCAAACTATTTGTTGAATACTTGCTTCAAACATTGCTCTTGGCACAGAGAAAATATGGTGATGAAAATAATGGAAATAACCCTTGTCTTCAGGGACTTAAAAATCTAATGAAAAAAATAGTCTTATTTGCCCAATTCACATGCTTTTAGGTTTTAGATTGGAGAAAACAAATCAAATATCTCTTTATACTAAAAAAATTTTTTTGACTGCATTTGGGGCCTTGCCAGTGGCAACATGATATAGAAAAGAAACATGACAAACAGCTGTGAAGTCCAGGACTGTAGCCACTTTGCCATGTGTAGCTGCTAATATTTGGGATGTGCTAGCCTGAATTGAGGTGCACTAGATTTTCGAGATCTAATATGGAAAGAAGATGCAAAATATCTCAATCATAATTTACATATGGATTATTGTGTGTTGAAATAATAGTTTTTATATTTTAAGTTTAATAAAATGTTTCTAAAATCAATTTCACCGAGTTCTTTTTAAAAAAATTTGTGACTACTGTTTATTTAAAATTACAGATATAGATCGCATTTGTGGCTTGCATTATATTGCTATTGAATACTGTGAGTATAGAGAGTAGCATAGCGTAGACTAGAGGCAGAAAGCTTCACTCCAGATCCTGGCGTGGTACCCTGCTGGCTTTGTGGCCCTGGGTGACTTTCTTAATCTGTGTTTCTTTTGCCTCATCTTCTTGTAACGTCAAGGTAGCAGTAGTAGCTCACTTATACTATTGTTATGAGGATAGAAGCATAAATCTTTTAGAAGAGTACCTGGCAAATAGAATACACTTTCTAAGCATTTGTTAAGTAAACGAATGTATAGGTCACTAGCATTTTCACCCCAGTGGGTAGAATTATTAAAGGAGAAACGTCATTTTTTAATAGTAGTTTTGTGAATAAGCTGTATTTTTCTAGGGGCAGTTTCTACTAGCAATTTCTACTACTATAAATTTAATTTCTAGTAGCAATTCTAGACTGATATAGTGAACATTTTTGATGGTGTACTAATTCAGTTTCCTTCTCCCCACCCTCCTCTTCCCTCAGAACAGATGGAGGGAAAAGAGTAAAGCTCAAATGAATTAATTACCTTTCTCTCTAGCAGACTATTTGTGAGAGATATGCTGAAATAAATGGCAAATCTACAAAGTTCTCTTTACATGATTGCAGTTCTCAGTTACTTTGTGTGGTTTCCTAGAAAGAAATCTAAAATATGAAAATCCAAGGTTCTAAGTTTGAGAATGGATGCTGATCCAAACATCCATTAAAAAGTACTATTGTCAATTCCTACATATTTTAAACGGATTAATATTTATGATACCTGTATATAAAGGAAAACATATGTTTTAATAAACCTGTCATTTATCTTTTCATAGTTGAATAGTAGTCTATTCTATAGATAGCAAGAACATTTAAATTGGGGTTTTGTTTTTTTTCTATCACAATCAGGAGAGCAAATATCTTCATATTGTATCCTAAAGCATTTGTGTAATTATTTCTGTGCACAAAATGCTAGAAGTTGAATTCCTTGTTCAAAAAAATGTGCAATTAAAATGTTGATATATGTTGCCAAATTGCCCTTCCAAAATGCTGTGAGTTATTATGCTGAAAACAAAAAAAAATCATTAATGTTTTTTGCCAAATTGCTAAGTGACAAGTGTTAAGTCATTATGGGTTCTTAAAATTTTTATTTTATTGAAGTATAGTTGATTTACAATGTTGTGTTAATTTCTGGTGTACAGCAAAGTGATTCAGTTATACACACACACAAACACACACACACACAGATATACATTCTTTTTCTTATTCTTTTCCATTATGACTCAGATGGTAAAGAGTCTGCCTGGAGTGCAGGAGACTCAGGTTCAGTCCTTGGGTTGGGAAGATCCCCTGGAGAAGGAAATCTCAATCCACTCTAGTATTCTTGCCGGGAAAATCATGTGGATGGGCTACAGTCCATGGGGTTGCAAATAGTCGGACACAACTAAGCGACCTCACTTTCACTTTCATGGTTTATTACAGGATTTTTAATATATTGAGTTGGCCAAAAAGTTCGTTCAGGTTTCCATAAAATGTTCTAGAATGATTTGAATGAATGTTTTGGCCAACCCAATAGCTCCCTGTGCAATACAGTCACCTTGTTGTTTATCCTTTCTATTTATAAGAGTTTGCCTCTGCTAATCCCAAATGCCTACTTCATCTTTCCTCCACCTCCCTAGGAAAATTATATATTGGTTGTGGCAGAGACTGTTAAAGGTGATAACAACCAGATTGAGATTACAAGTGGATCCTAACCCAGTTGAGCCTCTTATGAGACCACAGTCCCTGCCAATACCTAGATTTCAGCCTTGTAAGACCTAAGCAGAAGGCCCAGGAAAATCATGCTCAGACTCCTGGCCCATATAAACTGAGACAATAAATATATGTTATTTTAAGCCTCTAATTTGTCATAATATTGTTATTGAGCAATAGATAACTAATACACTAATACTTTGACATCCAAATTTTCACTTCCAAGCATGTTTTATGGGTAAAGCAAGATTAAATGCATTGAAATTATTAGAATTCATGTTTCTTTTCTCATTTTAGCTGTTCCTGCCATTGTAGCAAGCCTGGCTAAGGAAACTGGGTGTATGATATTTAAAAATAAAATCAGTTACCAAGTTTATTGCATTGTATAGCCTTTTAAAGTTTACCTGTAATAGATTTTCAGTTGGTAGATGATGACTCAGTTTCCCAAGTTATTTTGACACAATTCTGTAGTTTAGAAAGTATCAAACACATATATCTATGGTTCCAGAGAGAAATATCGACCAGAGAGATTTTTTTTTTTCAAATAGTTAGCATCTTTCAGATGGTAATTGGAACTACTGAAATGTATTAAATCACTCAATTGTCTGTAGAAGATAAAGAAGACTAAGTACAAGGCCCAGGAAAGAAACAGCATGTAAGGGACACAAAGAAAAAGAGTCAGCAACAGGGGAAACCAAGTCAGGAAGGTAAGCAGAGATTTAGGAGAAAATGATGTCAAGGATGCCAAGAGTTTCAAGACAAGGAAATTCAGAATTAAAAAAGAAAAGAAAGGAAACGTAAAATGAAACCTGAGTTACTTGGATTGAGGATTTAGGAAGAGAATTTTTCTTTTTTATCTTAGTGAGGTGGGACAGAAACTGGATTTTAATAAATCACTAAATATGCTTGTTGTCCATGAGGAGTTACTAGAGGAGAGTTTGTAGGTATGGGAAAGGAAGGGGATTATTGGCAAAGCGAGGTCCAGAATTTTGTGACAATGTATGGGTGGGGTGGACAGCATGAAGCATTACCCATAGAAGGGGGAGAACACCTTTCTCCCAAACTAGAGGAAAATAAGTTAAGCTATATGTGGAAGTAAATACATTGTAGGTGTGGGGGTAAAAAGTCAGGGAATTTACACAAATTAAGTCTTTCTATCTGCTGAGTAAGTGGGTTACTGTTGAACAGGGTCTTTACGAGGGGTGGTGAGATGGATACAACTGCTGAGGCGATTGGAGGGGAAGTTCACTGAACACAAATGAGAATGTTGTTGAATACAGCTCAGTTGCTAAGAGGAAGTGAGGATCTCAGCAAAGCTGACGGAGTACTGAGACAGGCTGGGACCTGGGATCCTTTACTGCAGTGCTGCAGTGCTTGCACTGCGACACACCTCTCCTCCAGCAACTAAATTCAGAGAAGCTATGTGGGACTAAAAGTAACTGCGTGCACGGGCAGCTGGGGCAAATTCTGGACTCAAAGGCTAACAAACCCAATTGCCACTTTTGAAGAGCAGGGAGCAAAACTGATCGTTGAGAGCAGAAGCAGGGTACTGCACATGCGCCCTGCACTCAACATCACCACACGGGTGGGCAAAACGCCTAAGTCACCCTTCTGCTCAATCCCTGCGCACACCCCTAGCCTCAGCCCATATGAGGAACAAGCGCACTGCTCTGCTCCAGGAGTGAGCAAGCAAAGGAGCCCGTTGTTGGTTCTTGCTCCCTCTGCGACAACAGGAACTCCAATAAAGCCTGGTCTGAATCTCTGGTCTGGCCTCTAGTTAATTTCTATTAACTGGGGAAGGCCAACAACCTGGTCAGTAACAGTACCATTATGAAATCTCCCTTAGGATTGAAGATGATAAGATTTTTGTCTCTATTAAAATGTGAAACATCTTGCAGCCCGCCTGCTGAGACTTTTACCAAAGCCATCCCTCTTGTACTCATATGAATGTCCTCATGCCTCTTGACAAACTAAGTTTTTGTTTTGCTTTGCCTTTTAATTTAACATGGTCATACACATACACACAATTGAGGTCTTCAGGTTGGAAGTAAGGAATTGCATTTGTAGGATGTATTCCTTGCATGAGGTGACGTATGCCCACCATCGTCATTACCAAAAGGTACTACTGCTTTACTTTCTCTTTGCCACTGGGACTGTTTTCAGTTCCCACCTCTTTCTTCTTCTGATATAAGTAAAATGATGTCAGAGTCATCCTTCTGTTTTCTCTGAGACTGGTTCTTTAGGAAACTGCATGCATTAAACTCTCTAGAGGTAATGTTTTTTCTTCAAAAGAATCCTAAGTCCATAAAACTAGAATTGTTGCCCATTCCATTTCTTAACTGTATGTTAAAATTTTGCTCCTAGAAAAATGGATTGTAAAGAAAGCAACCTCCATGTCTATAGCATCTGTGTAGCAATAGTGCTCTGACAGTGGCTGCTGCCAAAGCCAACATTCAGATCTTCTGAAATTATCATAGCAGTTTATTCTTTCCTTTAACAGAATGATTAAGTACATGCTATGTGTCTAGTGCTGTTTTAGGCTACAAATAAGGACCCTAACTTTCAGGGAGCTGCCTTTCTTAGGTGCTTGTGATGAGGGGAGGGGACGGAGGCTGAAGCCAAAAAGAAACATCTAAACAAATATATATTTTTAAAAGATATATCAGATTATAAGTGATTAAGTATGAGCAAAATAGATACGATGGATAATGGACTGGGAAAAGGCTAGCTGTAGACATCTGGAATACCATATAGAACTCGGATTATTAGATTGCAACCAGACAGCTAAACAGTCTGTGATTACCTTGGCAAGAACACAAATGGCATGAGACCTGCTGTGTCCATATTTTTGGAAAGCTGAATCTAAATCAGGAGAAATAATTCTCTCCTGTGAACTCAGAATCTCAGAGACACATCCCAGCCATCAGCTGAGGTTAGTACATCCTTTCCTTAGCTAAAAAATAATTCATCCTTTCCTTAGCCAAAAAAGAGTCCTAAAAACCAGAAAAGAAGCCAGGAAACCTTATAGATGAGGAAAATTCTTTGTTGGAAACTCAGTCTCTTGTCAGGAAATAGTCCTCTTAGTGGATTACTGGCATTCAGGCTCTCCCCTTGTACCACCCCTTTGCCTTACATTTTTAATCAATTGATTATACAGCACTAATAATAAACATATTACCACCCTCTCTAGTCCTGATCATCACAAGTGGCTTTAAATGGCCTCAAACTCGATCTTCCTTCTTTTTTGTTTAGACTTTGGGTTCTGAACTTACTTTAACTACATACAGACTCTGAAAAATGGAGGTTTCTGGGGTTACATTTGAAAGATCCTTGAGTGACAGGCTTTCTTTGGCCACACAAAATTTCAAGAGTGGAATAAAAAAAGAATGTGGCCATAGTTCAAACTCCAGGAGCTTTTTTTCACCTCAGAAATGGAATCTGGCTGTGGCGAGCCCCAGGGAATGTAAACAGAACCTTACCTGTAATTAACCCAGGGCTTCTCTTGTTCTCAATGCAAATGGAGTTATAATTGTATTTCCTTTAGTAGAATAGAGAGCCTGCATTTCATGGGGGGAGCTGGCAGTTGAATAGAGGACAAACTGTCTAACTGTGACAGCTCCCTCCTATCTCCTTCTAGAAACCTGAATGATAATAAAACTAGAGTTGCAGTTGATGTAAGACATATGGTAATTACTATAATAATATTATCACCCAGGTTCTGCAGTGGTTTTGTCAGTGAGGTGCAATTTCACATATTGTCTGCGATAAAATCCCCGGTTTTTTTGGTTATTGATAGCAATGCCTTTCTAAAATGGTATAGGTGTTTTGTGACAGCTGTGAAGTTCCTGCTTCATATCCAGGTAATTGGGTTGAGAATAAGGCCTGCATGCTAAAACCTGACGATGTAAGAAGTAGTGAAAGCCCAGGGAATACTGTGAATATTTTGGTAGTTATTAACAGGCTAAAAGGAAAGCCTTTGCTTGGCAGATCCTCTGAAGCAATCAGTCCTGAATTTTTTAAAAAAGGAAGAAAATCCCCTTTTTGAAAGCATCTACGGGGTCTTAAGACATGATTTTGAAAATTTTAGCTAATCAATCAGTATGAATCTGTAGGTGATATTTGAAAGCTGTGTACTGTATTCACAAATTAGACGACAATTATTTCCATTTAATTCTGCTCTTGGGTGTTTCCTAAGTCAAATTTCACTTTGCCTAATTTCTGATTTAATAGAAATGACTTCAGCATAATAAATATGTGGGCAGATAATAAACACGTTTATTTATTTGTCACAGGAAAATTGGTTCCACAGTATGTTATCCTGAGCTAGCTATGTATACTCAATTTTACAGCTCTTTCCAGGGAACCAAATACTAAAAACATAACAGCATGTTAAAATGGACTACTCTAAAGCTTTTTTTTTTTTTTTTGAAAATATGTGGGAAATGAGTAATAAATAACAATAATATGTCAAAGCTATTCTATTGCTGAGATTAATAAAAGGAAGCCAATACAATGTCCAGATAGGGGGAAATCAAATTATGGGTTTTTCCCTTTTTAATATCATCTCTCATGCAGAATTCATGTTTTAAAATTCTCACCAAAGACCCATAAAGCAGAGCTCTATTCAGGAGTTATTATTTAGGAATAAATCATCACTAGTGGCAATACGGCATTGCATACTCTTGTTGAATTGAATAAATATGTATATGTAAAGATGTAGGTTGGTAATTTACTTCTTCTGTGAAGTGCTAAATTGTCAAATTATCAGAAGTAATCCTAATTATTTAGGAGTAAAACTGGTGTTGTATTAGTTGGTTATTATGATTTCAATTCCTTGGTTAATTCTCTTTCTTTTTTTTGAAAAGGAAAATTTTTTCAGATGTTGAAAAATTGAATTGTAAAGTTAACACAGAAACTTAAGACCCTTGATCTTAGCATTTACTGTAAAACATTTGGGATTTGTAAAAAAGATTTATTGTAAGGTGGTAATTCAAATCATTTTGATGCAATATAATTCAAGAATTATTATTACTATTATGATTAAATATCTGAAAAGGTCAGGCACTATCTAGCCCCTGAGTACAGACATGAATAAAATTAGGTCTTACTCTCATGAGCTTACACTTAACAAAATGTGAATTCTGTGCCAGACTTTGTATATAGCATCTCAGGTACAATTAATGTTAACCCTTTGCTGTGTTACACCAATTTCTCACCAAAGCTGGAGACTCTAAGCAGTCATTTATTAATACAGGCAGGAACCAGAAATCAGTCCTAACTCCCTAAGTACTTCCCTGGTAGCTCAGCTGGTAAAGAATCCACCTATAATGTGAGAAACCCTGGTTTGATTCCTGGGTCAGGAAGATCCCCTGGAGAAAGGATAGGCTCCCCACTCCAGTATTCTTGCCTGGAGAGCTCCATGGACAGAAGAGTATGTCAGGCTACAGTCCATGAGGTTGCGAAGAGTCAGACACGACTGAGCGACTTTCACTTTTCACTTTCCACAAGCACTCTGAACTTTCCTCTAGTGTAATAGGAAGGTTGTCTTCTGCAGACATAAAAAAACATCCTTAACTAAAAAAAAAAGTCAATAAAAGCCTCTAGCTGGGTTAAAAGTTTTGCATATACGTGTTTGTTCTTATACAATCTACTTTTGTAACTTGTTCATTGACACTTGCAGGATCTTACCATTTTTACATTAACTTGAAGCTCATGATGTAATTAAGCTTTTACAGTTTTGTCATATGTACTGTAAATACTGTCCTAGTCTATCACTTTCTTTATTTTTTTGATACCCAAATCTTTAAAGCAAATATCTGGTTCATTGTATTTTATTTGAAGCAATTGAAGTAAGATCGAAGTAAGAACCAAACTTGCAGTTTAGTTGGTTGTTCATACTCTAAAATAGCATAAGGAAAACATACACACCAAAAATGTTGGCCTGTTTCTTCTTAGGAATGAGTGTTTCCCCTTGGAGGAAAGGTTACTAGCAGAGTTTCACTGAAGGGTGTTTTTCATTTGAGACATTGTGTGCATGTGCTGTTGGAGGCTGAGGGAAAAGGAAGCCTTTCTTTGCACTAGTTCCCACTGTGAGGTCAACCCTTAGAGAGTATCATGATAAGGTAATTAAATTGTCCAAATGGAGTAAATCTGGGAGATTTATTTTCAGGTTTATGTCTTATCTTTGAAATTACATTAACTGTTGAGCTACTGATAATGAATCTTAGCTACCAAAGATCTTTCTAAGGCCCATAGAAGAGGTTACATGGTGTTGTAGTGGTAGGAACATTGGACTTTGTACCAGAAGATGTGAATTTTCATCTGCAAATGAGGATAGGGACTGGATGATTCCAAGGCCCTTTCAGAAGTGGGGGATTCTAGGACCATTGGATAAGTCTTCTTTTTAAGTAGGGGTTATTTTCTTTTCAAAAAATAATTTAGAGACATTCAAGAATGCAGTCTTAGATGTCTGAGCTGGCTCTTAGCTGTATGAGTTTGAAGTCCAGATGAAAATTGAAACTGAAGATGCATATTTGGAAGTTGTAAATAGGCAAATATTATTTAAATCCATAGAAATAGGTAACATAAACATATGATAGTAGAAGAATTGAGAATAGAACCCTGGGAAGATTCAATAAATAATAGTTCTATAGAAGAGGAACTGCAAAGGAGACAGGGAATCATGTCTAAGAATTGAATATGGCCTTTTGTTACCCAGTGTGATGCAGAATTGATTATGACATCATGGTCAGTATCAAGAAATTAACACAGATAATAAACTTTAAAAAACGAACTGTAGTCTGAAATGATACAGTAAGTATTGGAAGGGCCATGTGGTATACCTTATTCATATAATTATTGGTTGAATTCCTATGTAATGTAGGATTTAGAAGAAAAAACCCTCATATACCAGTTTTAAGGGGGATGGGGGCTCTGGGACTGGGAAGGTCTGCAGGAGGAAATAATTAATCTGAACCTCAAAGAATGATGGGAGGAACCAAGGTGAAGGCATTCCAGATAGAGGGGGAAAACTAAGCAAAAGCAGAAAAAGGGTGCACATAGGCTATGTTCCAAAAACAGCGTAGGGCTCAGTGGGTTCCAGCCAGTCCTTATGTAAATGAGTTGAGGACTGAAAGTGGACAGGTTATTAGGGCCCTCTTATGAAAAAATGTACATGCTAGGTGGGAAGCTTATTCATTAACAGTCAGGTAATTGGAAGTTCCCTGGTGGCTCAGACGGTAAACCGTCTGACTACAATGCAGGAGGCCCGGGTTCAATCCCTTGATTGGGAAGATCTCCTGGAGAAGGAAATGGCAACCCACTCCAGTATTCTTGCCTGGAAAATCCCATGGACAGAGGAACCTGGTAGACTACAGTCCATGGGGTTGCAAAAAGTTGGACATGACTAAGCGACTTCACTTTCACTTTCAATTGGAAGTTAGCGAGTGAATTCTGAAGTAGAGAAATTTGCTTCAGATAACCATTTCAAATGGAAATTTGAAAATCATAGACAAAATTATAACTTATTTATTAAGCATAATTAACTATTGCTTGAACACTTTCAGGCTCAGAGAGCTTCCTTTGGGTAGAAGCAGAAGTTATGACTAGAAAAGAAAGTATCCCCTTGTTGACAAAGGCATTGCCATACTCCATCATCAGTTCTCTGGCACCTCCAAGATACAGAAGATCCTCCAAATTCAGTCCAATGTTTATTATCCCAGGGAGGAGAATAAACATCCTGTGACTTAATACGAGGTCCTCCTTTCTCTTTGCTGATAGAAGGATTTTAAGATAGAATCCAAAATCAAATTGGTGCAGGGGAAGTGGGCAGGCAGTTTCCAGATTCCTAAGGCACCAGTGTCTTGTGTTCCAACCTTCATTCAGTATATCTCTCCCAACCACCATCTAAGTGCCTTATGCTCAGAAAATTAGGCTCATTCGCTGTTGACAGCCATCAAATCTAGTTGATTCTCAGGATATTGTCTGGCTTTTTTCTTCTCCAATTTAGCTGAAAAATAACACTTATCCCCATAACTTATTCCCTTCCAAAAGGCCCATGAAGAGCTAAGGCTGATTCTGAAAGCTGAGCTTATTTCATCTCCCATCTCTCAGTCTGTCTGAAACCTCAGTGTGTAATATACATTGGTGCAAAGAAGGGATGGAGCCAGAGAAACAGTGTATTTCTTCAGGCAAAAGATGAAATCTTCAACAAGGGAAATGAGAGCAGAATTGAGTGCAAAACGGTGGACTGTAAAATCTATTTCAAAGTGAGAATTGATTTTTCCCCTTATTTATTGCAAAATATTGAGTATAGTTGCCTGTGCTAAAAAATCTTTAAAAAAAAAAAAAAGATGTATGTGTATGTATAACTAAATCACTTTGCTATACACCTGAAACTAACTCAATATTGAAGATCAGCTATACTTCAATCATAAAGAAAAGAAATAAGAAAAGAAAAAAACACAAAAAAAAACCAAAGTAATAATTGATAGGACTTTGTAACCCACTGATGGTGAAAGATGGGTAAGACTAGAGACTCAAAACTGAGTCTGAAGTCACAAGCCAACTTACAACAGAAAGCTGAGCCTGTGTGTGTGCCTGTGTGACTGTTGGCGGGGCTGGGGGCATTATGAAGGAAAGCAGTAAGAGGCTTATTCTGGACACATTCCTTGGAGATGCTACATTGAGACATTTTGTAGACCATCAAATATCATCTCCCTCTCTAGAGATGGCCTGGGCTGGCGGATATAGGTCTGGGGATCAGCAACATAGCAGGAGTTAATAGAAGCAAAAAAAAAAGGATTAAGATCACTCTAGGAGGAGTTGTAGAGCAGAGGTCCTAAACTAGCCTGCAGGTGATTTTTGGTTTTGTTTGTCATTTCTGTTTGATTGTTGTTTTTGATGATTTGACAATAAAAGATTTTATGAAAGACCAAAGTTTTGCAAATTCACACATTAAAATAATAGGAATGGGGTGGGGGGGGAGTAGGAAAGAGGCAAATCACTCAAAACCCGTAAGTTTGTAACCAGGATGTTAATAAAAATAATAATAATGTTATTAAATCATCAGCACAGTTAAAAACCATATTACATTTCCCATAATTTTTTTTTGGGGGGTGAGAATATATAAGTTTTACTGTCTTAGCAAATTTCAGTTATACAATACAGTGCTATTAGCTACAGTCACTATGTTTTTTAATGTATTTTATTTGCGGCTGCAGTGGGTCTTCATTGCTGTGCACGGGCTTTCTCTGATTGCAGTGAGCAGGGACCTACTCATCCTCGTGGAGCACGGGCTCTATAAACAAGGGCTTCGTCAGCTGTAGCTCGTGGGCTCAGCAGTTGTGCCGTGTGGGCTTAGCCGCTCTACGGCATGTGGAGTTCACCTGCACCAGGGATCAAACCTGTGTCCCCTTCATTGGTGGGCAGATTCCTATCCACTATGCCACCAGGGAAGTCCTAAATGTAACCACTTCTTTTTTTGTTTGTTTTGGTTTGGGTTTGGTTTGTTTATTTGTCTCCTGGTACATAGGGTCTGAGCACAGCATGCGGGATCTCAGTTCCCCGATCAGGGATAGAACCCACATCCCCTGCATTGGAAGTGTGGAGTCTTAACTACTGGACTACTAGGGAAGTCCCTAGTCACGATGTTTAACGTTAGCGCCTCAAATCTTATGGATCTTACAGCTAAAAATTTATACCCTTTTACAAGCTATTTCTTGTTTCCCCCACCACCACCACCCAGCCCATGGCTACCACTTTTCTACTCTGTTTATAAGAGCTTGGCTTTATTTTTTTTAAGGTTTCACTTATAGGTGACATTATACAGTATTTCTTTTTCTCTGTCTTATTTCACGTAGCATAATACCCTGAAGTTCTATCCATGCTGTTGCAAATGGCAGGATTTCCTTTCTCATGGTTGAATAATATTCCACTGTGTATATATTCTATATAATCTTTATCCATTCATCTGTTGATGGACATTTAGGCTGTTTCCATAACTTAGCTGTTGTGAATAATGCTACAGTGAACATAGGAATGTGTTTATCTCTTTGATATCCTATTTTTATTTCCTCTGGCTATATGCCCAGAGTAGGATTGCTAGAAAATCTGATAATTTTGTTTACCAAATAAATACCAAAACAATATTTAAGGAACTTTGACACTGTTTCCCATAGTGGTTGCACCAGCTTACATTCCCAGCAACAGTGCACAAGCGTTTTGTTTTCTCCACATTCTCACCAACACTTGGAGAAGGTAATGGCACCCCACTCCAGTACTCTTGCCTGGAAAATCCCATGGATGGAGGCGCCTGGTAGGCTGCAGTCCATGGGGTCGCTAAGAGTCGGACACGACTGAGCGACTTCACTTTCATTTTTCACTTTCATGCACTGGAGAAGGAAATGGCAACCCACTCCAGTATTCTTGCCTGGAGAATCCCAGGGATGGAGGAGCCTGGTGGGCTGCCGTCTATGGGGTCACACAGAGTCGGACACAACTGTAAGTGACTTAGCAACAGCACCAACACTTGTTAGTTTTTGTCCTTTGGATGACAGTCATTCTGACAGGTGTGAGGTGATAATTTGTGATTTTGATTTGCATTTCCCTGATTTGGAAAACTCAGCAGTGGCCACAGGACTGGCAAAGATCAGATTTCATTCCAATCCCTAAGAAAGGCAATGCCAAAGAATGCTCAGACTACCACACAATTGCACTCATCTCACACGCTAGTCAAGTAATGCTCAAAATTCTCCAAGCCAGGCTTCAGCAATACGTGAACTGAGAACTTCCAGATGTTCAACCTGGTTTTAGAAAAGGCAGAGGAACCAGAGATCAAATTGACAATATCCACTGGATCATTGAAAAAGTAAGAGAGTTCCAGAAAAACATCTATTTCTGCTTTATTGACTATGCCAAAGCCTTCGACTGTGTGGATCACAATAAACTGTGGAAAATTCTGAAGGAGATGGGAATACCAGACCACCTGACCTGCCTCTTGAAAAACCTGTATACAGGTCAGGAAGCAACAGTTAGAACTGGACATGGAACAACAGACTGGTTCCAAAGAGGAAAAGGAGTTTGTCAAGGCTGTATATTGTCACCCTGCATATTTAACTTATATGCAGAGTACATTATGAGAAATGCTGGGCTGGAAGAAGCACAAGCTGGAATCCAGATTGCCGGGAGAAATATCAATAACCTCAGATATGCAGATGACACCACCCTTGTGGCAGAAAGTGAAGAGGAACTAAAAAGCCTCTTGATGAAAGTGAAAGAGGAGAGTGAAAAAGTTGGCTTATAGCTCAACATTCAGAAAGCTAAGATCATGGCATCTGGTCCCATCACCTCATGGGAAATAGATGGGCAAACAGTTGAAACAGTGTCAGACTTTATTTTGGGGGGCTCTAAAATCACTGCGGATGGTGACTGCAGCCATGAAATTAAAAGACGCTTACTCCTTGGAAGGAAAGTTATGACCAAACTAGACAGCATATTAAAAAGCAGAGCCATTACTTTGCCAACAAAGGTCCATCTGGTCAAGGCTATGGTTTTTCCAGTGGTCATGCATGGATGTAAGAGTTGGACTGTGAAGAAAGCTGAGTATCGAAAAATTGATGCTTTTGAACTATGGTGTTGGAGAAGACTCTTGAGAGTCCCTTGGACTGCAAGGAGATCCAACCAGTCCATCCTGAAGGAGATAAGACCTGGGTGTGCATTGGAAGGACTGATGCTGAAGCTGAAACTCCAATACTTTCGCCACCTGATGCGAAGAGCTGACTGATTGGTAAAGACCCTGACGCTGAGAGGGATTGGGGGCAGGAGGAGAAGGGGATGACAGAGGATAAGATGGCTGGATGGCATCACCGACTCGATGGGCATGAGTTTGAGTAAACTCCAGGAGTTGGTGATGGACAGAGAGGCCTGGCTTGCTGCGATTCATGGGGTCACTAAGATTCGGACTTGACTGAGCGACTGAACTGAAATGAACTGACCTGATAGTGATGTTGAGCACTTTTGCATGTGCCTGTTAGCATTTGTAGATCTCCTCTGAAAAAAACAAAAACAAAAAATGCCTATTCATTTTCTCTGCCCATTTCTTAACTGGATTGTTTCAGGTTTTTTTGCTGTTGAGTTGTATGAGTTCCTTATATATTTTGGATATTAACCTCTTATCTGCTGAATAATTTGCAAATATTTTCCTTCATTCATAGTCTAAAACCATGTTAAACCCCCAATAATTTTTTTTAAAGAGAATGGTCGACAGCTTGATAGAAGGTGGTGTGAGGAAGAGTTGAGTCTGATGAGTTGAAGAAGAAAGAGCAAGTGTACCAAGTAAGACAAACACCCAACAAGCAAGGAAAAACAGAAAATGAATGCATTCAGCTGGTCAAGGTACTTTGTGTTCAGTTGCTGTTACTTCTTTGTGTACCATGACAAGAAAAACCAATAGAAAACCAACAGCAACTATCTCTAATACTGATATCAGTCCCATCTTTACCAGAAGACAGCATAAAAGAATCATGCCTCTTTCTCCTCTGTCCTACCTGACCATTAATATTTATGCTTATAATTCCTTGCTCTTGGTAAGGCTGCTGAAGTGATCAAAATGACTCTATCCCAATTTGAATGCCTTTAGCATCAGGGTATACAATATCCATTTACCAAGGACTGCACCTATTGTCTTATTGTCTTATACCTATTGTATATACCCTGTAGTTTTATACCCCTCCTATCCCATCTATTTCACGTGTTTATATTTCTGGCTTTCTCTCTGTTGGACTTGCATTTGCAGGCCCTTGTATAGAGAAGAAAAGAATGTAGGGGAAAAGCTCACCTTTGGAGCCAGGCCAGGAACTAAACACTGGTCACCAGAAAGGTAGATGGAACACCAGGAGAAAATGTTAGAGCTTAAACCAGAGGAGAAAATGATTTCAGAAAAATAGAGTTGCAAGTATAAGATCCTATGGAGAAGTCTTAATAGATCATTGAGACTTCCCTGATGACCCAGCGGTTAAGAATCCGCCTGCCAATGCAGGGGACATGGGTTTGATCCCTGGTCTAGGAAGATTCCACATGCTGCAGAGCTACTAAACCCATGTGCCAAAGCTACTGAGCCCACACGCCCTAGAGCCCTTCTCTGCAACAAGAGAAGCCACCTCACTAAGAAACCTGTGTACTGCAAGTAGACCCCCATGCCCCACAACTAGAGAAAACCCACACGCAGCAACAAAGACCCAGTGCAGTCAGAAAAATAAAGAATAAATTTAAAAAGATTTTTAAAAAGAGAGAGCATTAGATTTATGGGGCAATACAGTATCAGTGACTGCTGGGAGCAGTTTGTGTGTGGTGTGGTGATGGCAGGGTCAGGCTGCCACACCAGGGAAGCAGGGCTGCGGAGAGGGAGGAGGGAACGTGCTCCACTCTTTCAAGAAATTTGATGAGGAAAGAAAGGAGAGCCGAGGGGCTTTTACAGGGAGACACGTTGGGAGAATTCTCTTTGTATGAGGAGGAACACTTGAGCATATTATTTTTAGAATGAAGAGCAGGAGCTACTGGGAAGGAATAGGGAAATGATTGAAGATGAGAGAGCGGGAGCAAGAGAAAAGACTAAATGGAACAACTCTCCAGGGAGCTTATTTCCATTACATAATTCACTGAACAAATGTGGATTCATCTTTGTTTCAGTTCTAGCACCTTCTGACTGCAAGTGTGATTTCTGGCAGTACGTTTACAGGCTCTCCCCTGCCCCCGCTCACACACACCCCAGTAACAGCTCTGGATAGAGCCTTTGGAAAGATCTGCGTACTACAGTGGTGTGGACCAGAAGACATCTGTTGGTAGTGAGTGCCTTTTGCCAAGTTGGAGTGAAGCGCTGCATCCCTGGAACTATCAGGAACTGATGCAATCAGGAACTGCCGTGACCCAGCCCTGAAGCCGGCCAGCAAATCTTCAAGATGAGTGGACCCCTTCTTATATGATATTGGCTGCCTCATTATGCTTAATATTTCAAAAGTTATTAATTTTTAATTATTTACATTTAATTATCTGCAACACTTAAGCATCCAAATTCCACAGCTGATGTTCCTAATGAAATATTTACTAAACAATCAATCCTCTTGGATTCCACAGAGCCAGATGTTTTCAACTGAGAGCAAATCCTTCCTCCAGGAGGCTACCTTTGCTTTCTTGTGTTCTAGATGGACATGGCTGACTCTGAGCACTCACGGCTTCAGCCACAGCATCTACTTTATCTCAGGGATGCTCTGTCAATTCTGAAGGGATGGATGGCCCTGCTCAGCACTAGTGATAGCAGGTTGAGTGCCACTGGGACACTCAAGCCATCTCCCTTCTCATTTCTCTTCTGTTAGGGCTGGAAATATAACAGGTAACCAGTTTTGGTGATAGAAAAGCAAGACAATCTTATTCATGGTCCAAAGGCAGAGGCATGATGAAAACTAATCAGAACTCCTACAAGAGATGGTCACTCATACAACTAATCAACCAGCTGGCTTTTCCTTGCAAAATCAGGACCCACTGTCAATGGGAATGACATTTCCAGAGCAAAGGCCAAGGGAAGCAGGCTCATCCACTTGGGCTCCCTGACACAAATACTCCACAGTTCTATCATCCTTTATGCAAAAGGAAGGGGCATAAGGCCAACAAAATATGCACAGTTTCACTTGGTTTTCCAGGAACAGAGATGAAAGAAATGATGCTAATCTACCTGTGCTCACCAGTAGGGCCTTCCTTGCTGTCTCTTACAAGATCACTGGGACGGCTGACTGTGTGATGTATCTGGCAGTGTGGTTGAGAGTAAGGGGTAAGAGTTAACCCTTCACTCATTCCACATGTATTTATTGATCACCTGCTATATGTCAGGCCCTGCTGTAGGCACTGGAGAGGCAGAGGCAAATGAGACAGACATGGTTGCTACCATCATGGAATTTATATTCCAGTGAATGGAAGACTCCGGGATTTGACTGCCACCTACCTGCTAAATGACTTTGCTTAAGTTAATTAACCTCTCCATTTCCTTATCTGAAACTGAGAATAATCTGAGTACCACTTTCATAGTGTCACTGTGATTATTTAATTATGTACATGCAAATGCATGTACAACTCAGAAATCATAAGACTGGCACCCACAGCCAGCTTCACTGAGTTGTAGGTTAGTTACGCGTGCATAGTTCACTAAAACTTATATTTGAGGCATGTAATAGAATTAGCAATTTAACTATGAGTATTAGGTTACAGTTGCTATTACTAGGCACAGCTCTAATTTAAATAGCAGTTGGAGACAAGATACAGAAGATGTGGCTATGGTGACCACATATTAGAGAAGAGGGATTTCTGAGTTCAGGTAAAGTCAACCCGTTAGTATAAAACCTGGCATGAAGTAAGCGTTCAATAAATGCTAGTTGTTGTCAGTATTGTTATGATTATTAGGCCCTGAAGTCTTCATAAAGAGGTAGACTCCCTATCTCCTCCTCATTTGTTTGGTTTGGTGGGCTTTTATCATGTTCCTTTACCTGCTGAATAGTTCTCTGCCTTTTCATCTTGTTTAGGTTGCTGTATTTGGAGTGGCCTTTCTGTATGCTGGAAGTTTGTGGTTCCTCTTTATTGTGGAGGTTCCTCCCTGTGGGTGGGGTTGGACAAGTGGCTTGTCAAGGTTTCCTGGTTAGGGAAGCTTGCATCCGTGTTCCAGTGGGTGGAGCTGGATCTCTTCTCCCTGGAGTGCAATGAAGTGTCCAGTAGTGAGTTTTGAGGTGTCTGTGGGTTTGGTGTGACTTTTGGCTGCCTGTATTTTTGTGTTCAGGGTTATGTTCCTGTGTTGCTGGAGAATTAGCATGGTATGTCTTGCTCTGAAACTTGTTGGCTCTTGGGTGGAGCTTGGTTTCACTGTAGGTATGGAGGCTTTTGGATGAGCTCTTGTCAGTTAATGTTCCCTGGAGTCAGGAGTTTTCTGGTGTTCTCGAGTTTTGGATTTAAGCCTCCTGCCTGTGGTTTTCAGTATTATTCTTACAGTAGCTTCAAGACTTCTCTATCCATACAACACAGTGATAAAATAACTAGGTTGATGACAAAAAGTTTCTCCACAGTGGGGGACACCCAGAGAGATTCACAGAGTTACATGGAAAAGAGAAGAGGGAGGAGGGAGATAGAGGTGACCACGAGGAGAAAGAGGGGAATCAAAAGGAGAGAGACCAGTCTAGCCTGTGATCAGTTCCCTATTTGCTCTCCACAGTCTGGAACACTCAGAGAGGTTCATGGAGTTCCATAGAGAAGAGAAGAGGGAGGAGGGAGATAGAGGTGACCAGGAGGAGGAGAGGGGGAGTCAAAAGGACAGAGACCAGTCTAGCCTGTGATCAGTTCCCTAAGTGCTCTCCACAGCCCAGAACACCCAAAGACAGTCACAGAGTTAAGTAGAGAAGAGAAGGGGAGGGAGGAGATAGAGGTGACCTGGGGGAGAAAAAAGCGAGTCAAAAGGGGGAGAGGGCAACCAAGCCAGTAATCACACTCCTAAGTAAAAATGGGTACTGAAGATTGGATTCTTAAAGGTACAGAATTGATAACAAGTACCAAAAAGTAAAGATTAAAAATCTAGAGTAGAGGTTAGACTCTCAAAAATACAATATTAAAAAAAAACAAACAAAACAAAATCACAAAAGTTATTTTAAAAAATATGAAATTTGCTTTAAAAATAGTGTCTTTTTTTCTTGCAAGGTAATAGTAGGTTTTAAAAATGAAAATTAAAGGAGTAATAAAGAACTTACAATTATTTTTAATTTAAAAAATTAAAAATGATAATAGCAAAATATATCTAGGAATTTCTCTGGAGCTGTTGAGGGCAGTGTGGGGTCAGTTCAGTTTCAGACAGTTCCTTGTTCCAGCTTATACTTCTTCTCAAGGTCTATACATCCCTTCCAATGTAGCCAGTGCTAACTACAGGGATTTAATCTGTTGCACCTGTCACTTCCAAAGCTGTTCCCTCTTCTTTGTTTATTTTGGTTTCCTCTGTTTGCAAGTCTCTTCAGTATCTAACTTCCCCTCTGACACAAGGGGGTGAAGGTGGTCCCTTATTTAGGCTCACTTGTTCAGCTGTGCTGCGGGGAGGAAGGGACGCTGCAAACATCACTGGTGTGCGTGGGGAGTGCTCACACTGTCTCAGCGGCACTGGGTTTGCCCCCGCTCACAGCGTGTGTGCTTTCCCAGACTACTCTGCTCAGGCTCCAGGTTGCTCTGCCGGGGACTGTCTGAGGCGGGCCCTGGGTTGCGTGCACTTCCCAGATCTATGCCGCTCAGGTTCAGGTTCTCGGGTACTCCACAAAGGCGCAGGCTCCTTTGGGCCTGTGTTTTGTGCCCTTCCCAGGGCCGAGTAGCTCAGGCGACCTGGTGCTTAGTGAGGGCACTCTCCCCAAGTGCGGGGCGTCTTATCACCTCCCCGTCCCGGCCACTTGCTGTCCTGGGCGCAGCGGGAGCGCCGGCTCAGGTGTGCGTGTGTCTCTTCTGAGGAGCTGACCTCTGGCTGCGACCCTCCTGGCAGATGTCAACTGTCCAGGATCCCAGGAAGACTTGGTTAGCAACTGGGAGCCTGCTCGCAGTTTGGTAGGGGATGCCATCTCTGGGGCCGAGTTTGCCCCTTGCCTTCCGGCTCTGGCTGTCGCCCACCTGCCTCCCGTCCTCCAGCGGGGGATGGGCCAGCCCCCTGCCAGCTAGCTTCCTCTTGTATTCGCCCAATCCTTTGCGGCCTGGCAGTGCCTTAGGTTAGAGCTTTTCGCGGAAAAGTTCTCTCTCTCTCGCTTTCGCCTTTTTTTTTTTTTTCTCTCTCTCTCTCTCTGGCTATCCCACGGTTTGGGTTGCTATCTCATATTAGCTCACTCAGATTGTCATCCAGGCATTCAGGCCTGGTCCTTACCCTAAGCAATGCAGCCCGCGCCTCCCTGTTCAGCCCTGCTTGCTGGTGATAGACGTGAGCATCGGGGCTACTTCTCTGCTGGGAGTTGCAGTTAGGCGCATAATATGTGGGTTTTATTTATTTATTTTTTCCTCCTGGTTATGTTGCCCTCTGAGATTCCAAAACTCCCCACAGACCCGCTGATGAGAGGGTTTCCTGGTGTTTGGAAACTTCTCCTCTTTTACAACTCCCTCCCCAGGACAGGTCTCCATCCCTAACTCTTTTGTCTCTCTTTTTATATTTTATATTTTGTCCTACCTCCTTTTGAAGATGAAGCGCTGCCTTTCTGGGTGCCTGGTGTCCTCCACAGCGTTCAGAAGTTGTTTTGTGGTATTTGCTCAGCGTGCAAATGATCTTTCGATGAATTTGTTGAGGAGAAAGTGGTCTTCCGTTCTGTTCCTCCACCATCTTAGGGGAGACTCTCCAAGTCTTCATAAATAAATAAGACTGATATAATGGAGCACAATGTGGTGCTTGTACATACAAAAAAATTAATAAATGTTAGCTCAAATGTTAACACAAATTCATGTTACTGTGCTTTTTATGACAGACTATTTTAAACATGTATTAAATGGAGGGAACCTTAGAAACCATGTCATCTGGCTCCTTCAGGGTGATGAAATTTGAGATCCTTAGAAATATAATAACTTGGGCAAGTTACATAGGAATTTAAAATCTGGTCTTTTATTGCAGCTGCAGGAAAAGGTCTGCTGGGCCCATACTGCCTCTCTTCTAACTCCCTCATCTCAATCGAGTTCAAGGAAAATGATGGTAAGGTCCATACCGCAGTGGCAGCTGCAAACACCTTTCGCTTTCGTGCCAACCTTAATTACAAGCTTTGGAGTGCACCCATTTTGCCTTCTCTGGCTCCTCACCTTTCTGTCACCTGTCTTTTGGGGTTTGTAACAAAAATAAAACACAAACACAAAAATCGTAGGTCTGACAATCATAACCGGTTTCACTGGATGGCTAGAACTTAGTTATGCTTGTAGAGATTCACTGAAAGCTTTTTTTGCAGCCTTAAAAAATTAGCATTTTTATTGTGAGTGTTAACTAAGAATTGTCATTACTGGGCACAACTTTAGTTAAGTAGCAGTTGGAGGCAAATTACAGAAGCCGTGGCTGACCAAATGTCAGGATTATCAACTCTGTGAGCTTGGGTGATGGGTAAGACATCGTGTGATTTCTTGTAGCACACAAGCCACTTAGATGCTACCTCTGTTCCTTCTTAAACATACAGTGTTGTACTCAGTGGTTTGCACTGAACATGTAACAGGCAGTGTTCAGTAAAGTTACTTGACAGTCCCTTCTAAAATAAATCTGATTTTATCTTTGTGTCATATAATTTCCCATGCTGAGAAGTTCACATTATCATCAACATAATAACAGTGCCTACAGCAGGCAGTCCTGAAGTGCTTCTAACCCAGGTTCCCTCAACACCACAACTCTTTCTAGCACAGGAGTCCCCAATCTCCAGGATCTGATATCTGGTGATCTGAGGTGGAGCTGATGTAATAATAGTAGAAATAAAGTGCACAATAAATATAAAATGCTTAAATCATCCCAAAACCATCCCCCTTCCCACCCCAGTCTGTGCAAAAATTGTCTTCCACGAAACTGGTCCCTGGTGCCAAAAAGATTGGGGACCGCTGTTCCAGCAGGTTGGGGAGAAGGCTATCTAATTCCAACCATGAATAATCAGACACAAGTAACATGAGAATTTAACTGTAAGCTTTTTTTTCTTTCCCCTGACGTCTTAGTATATAATTAATGCTTTTCATTCATTGTTATGACAAGATATTACATCTAGCTCATGGAAACCAGTTCCAAAATATGAAGACATGATAGCTGCCAAGATTCCAGTCGTACACATTTCAAATGGTGTGGACTTTCTCTGGAGTATACCTGACTATTGTGTTCTTTAACAAAAATAGGGTGTGAGTTTGCACACGCAGGGTACAACAGGAGGATTGTGGGTGTCCAGCAGGTAATTCATTTCGTGGTCACGTGCTGAAGAAAACAAGAGTTTTGAGTGCAGATGGATAAAAGCAAGGGGTCCTGTGTGTCCCCACCGCTGCTTCTCTTACCCTAAGGCTGCCCAAGGCGAGAGGTTTCATCCTGGGAGGGGGCACAAGTGCTTCCCCTGATATAGGGGGCCAGAAATCCAGAAGTGAATGTGTTCTGGTTCTGTCTGAGAACACTGGCAACAATTCCTGTGCAATTGCTTTCATTTTTTAAAAGGGAGAAATAGATGGGTATCAGGTCACTTTCACAGCTAATAGTTTATAGGTCAAGATGATCTGGAGCTAAGAAATGTGATATTCATTATGAAAAATAGAAAGCTTTGTTTAGCAGAGAATTTTTGTTTAATTACAAGCCCAAAAGGCTGAGATTAAAAAGTATTTAATGTACCAAGAATAAATTAAATTTTCCCCTTTCTATCTTTCTTTACTTATTCCTCTAATTGTTTATTTTGAACCCTCTCTTCACCCATGAGAATGTGAGCCACACGGAGGTAGAGATTTTTGTCCATTTGCTTGCTGTGTTTCCCCGGGGCCTTACACAGAGTCTGGCAAATACGAGTATCCAATATGTACTCACTGACCAACAAATGAATGGATGAGTGAATTGTAAATTGAAAAACCATCCTTCCAAACGAATTCATTTGTGGATGTAAGCTAGCACATTCCCTAGAAAGCAGCTTCCTTCATTAAGGGCAGGCTTTAAGGTTCACAGGAGATTTTAGCATCAGCCTAATGATGCTGATTTTCCCTGGAAATTGCTCTCTGCTCCTCTCCCCTAGTTTGTCTTCCCCCGCATTTGTTTTCAGATCAGCATTGGATCTGAAGTTATAGCTTTTTCTCCCCAGAATTCACCTGAGGAAAAATTGTCTTTTCCTTGCATTTGAAGCTTAGCGAATTGAGGAAAACCAACTTAGGTGAACATCTGATGATCTTTTGAAAAAAAAAAAAGAGAGAGAGACCTGGAAGCTCAAGACAGATGGTGCCTCTCCTGCCTTGGGGGTGCTGGGCAGCTTGGGCCCGGCTTGGAGTGGTTCTCCTGGGAAACCGGGACGGGCTGGATTCCCTCCTGACCCAGCAGAAGTGCCAGGGCCATGCCAGTCACAGGGTAAAGTGGCTGGAGCGTGGGCCCTACACAGCGAGGGTCTGTAAAATCCTCCTACTGACTCAAGCCCCATCAGGCATTCTAAGATTTCAGGACTCACCTAAACCTGATTAAAGGTGTCCAGAGGGCCTGGGGTTAATACTGAGTTGCTCTTTAAGTACAAGATTATGGTTTCCAATAAAGTGGATTTGTGATACCTGAGGTGATTTTGTGGAAGAAAAAAAGGAAGATTAAAAAGTCTATGTCAAAGTAGTATTTTGATTAGACCAGAAGCATAATTTTAGAAAACGGAAAATAGTAGGGATGCTGTAGGAAATGTGCTTGGGGCCTGCCCTCCCCAGAGGAATGGAGTTGATAAATCATCTCCCGCCAGTCCCCATTTTTCAAGTGTGATGTTTTTGACATTTTGTAGACTTAAATTTTAAAGTAAAGAATGCACAACCCCATATATTTAAGGTTATGTTGTTGCATTTGTCATCTTTTTTAATTTTGAAAGATAGTTCATTTACCCTTGTTAGGTATATGATCCTATGCCTTACTTTTCATGAAGGAAGGAGAGTAAAACAACAAGCTTCTTGGTTTAGGAAGAACTAATTAGTAAATTTTCCTCCAGTTCTCCAGGCTTGTGGCAACTGCTTCTTTCCTGACAACTGAACTTTGCATCCCAATCTCCATTAGTCTTAATAGAAACCAAGCATTCTCTCCCCCTCACTGTGCTATAAGAATCATTTTTCCTGAGTGGAGTAATGGTTATGAAGTCATTTAGGTATTCACAGAAAAAAAATGCCTTTTACTGTTTTTTTTTTTTTTATTGATTCCAGGAATGTGGCAAAGAGAAACCCTGTTCCATTTTACCGTAAATACTATTAATCCAGAGATGACGTCTTAGTATACAGCAATGATTGATTTGAATTTAAATGAGTTGATAGTCAGAGTTTTCATCTAAACTCAGATAAAACAACAAAATTATCCAGTGACTGATTACATTTGGAGTTGCTACTTAGTTGCCTACACAGTCTTGTATTTTCAGTACCCCAGGTTTGAAAAAAAAAAAAAAAAAGGATACGAACTGATGTGTATTAGATCCTGAAAGTATATACCTCACCTCTCCTATTACTGAAATTCACTCCTGGCTTCATTTCCAAAGAATTTCACCCATTTCTACCACCAGGTCCAAGATCAATATCTTATTTTAAGTAAGAAGTTTTCACTCAAAATAGGTTGACTTTTGAGTCTGACAAAGTAGAAATTAGAGTTATGGTGCTGTTTTAAGAGAAAAATTGGAGAGGTCTGATTCCCAATCTACATAATAATTCAACAGAATTTAAGGCTGTCTTTAGCACTTTGCATTAGCAGCAAGTAATTACCTCCAACTAGAATGAAATGAGGGTCAAGAATGGTTTCAAGCAATCAAGTAGAAGTGTTACTTGCTTTATTGAACATGCTAATTCAAAGCTGCACTTGGAAGAGTTAAAGAAGAAAAATGCCTCCAACCCAAATTGCCTTGTGATCTATTTTTGCAAGAGTGGGCCAGAATGGTTTGTGGATGATAAAAAGTTTAGTTTTAATATTTTAAATGACTTTACCTAGGAATTTAAGTGATTTCAGATTTTTAATTTTTGTGTCTAAATTTAATGGTGCATTCAATGTACACAAGGATAAGCACACATACATTTTTTTGAACATGTTAACAACTATTTTCAAATGGGTGTGCCTATCCCTGAATGGGTAGGTTGGGTCTCCTACCAAATTATAAAATTAAGTAGATATGAATTAGTGTGTGTTACTGTTCAGTAGTTCAGTAGTGTTACTGAACTAAACTTGGGTTCACCTTGCCTGCTACCCAGCATAACCAATCGATTGACACAAAGTTGAAGTGAAGAAAAGTATAGTGTCTATTTGCAGTGCACCAAACATGGAGAACTGGTAGCTCATGCTCAAAAGACCCAAACTCCCCTATGGTTTTCAGGGAAGGGTTTTTAAATGCAGTAATTGGAGTGGGGGTTGCAGGGTGCATGACGTTCCTTTGATTGGGTGGTGGTGGTTAGGTAACAAGGTGGTATTTCAGGAATCTCAGTCATCAACTTTCAGGTTCCAACCAGACCGAGATCAGCATATAATCACCATCCTGTACCTGGTCAGGGGTCTTAGTTTCTGCATAACAACCCAAAGGTATGCATCTGATTGCTGTGTATATTCCTTGAGGAAGACTGTCCTATCATTGAACTATTGTTCAAGCTATCTTTCTTAATTGCTTTTCCTTTGTTTCTGCATATCATCATTTCTCTAATTAGTAACCATTTGAGTCTGCTCTTTGAAACTCAAGGAAGGCATAGGAGAGTAGAATCTTTTTCTATAAACAAGAAAAGGTGGACGATACACAGGGGCTTTTGTACATGGGAGGGACTCACAGAGTCCTGTTCAATTTCAATCCCCCCTTTTGTTTGATGCTTCTCAATCCTGAGGGGAACAGGAGCTGGACAAGAAAGGCAATTAGGTTTTGGATAGAGAGGTTAATCATACTTGTCAGGGGAACTCGGTTTTGGGGGGACCTGGTTTCTGAAGTGCTAGCAGAGTCCAGTTCCTCTTATGAAATTCTAGGCCTACAGAATTTTGATCCAAACTCAGACACAGTTTTGCTTACTCAATTATCCATGATTCTAACCTTGGGGAACAATTAAAATTCTTTTTTTTTTTTTTTGGCATTTTTTTTTTTTACAGTAGTTTTTGTTATATATTGAAATGAATTAGCCATGGATTTACATGTATTCCCCATCCCAGTCCCCCCTCCCACCTCCCTCTCCACCCGATCCCTCTGGGTCTTCCCAGTGCACCAGGCCCGAGCACTTATCTCATGTACCCAACCTGGGCTGGTTATCTGTTTCACCCTAGATAATATACATGTTTCAATGCTGTTCTCTTGAAACATCCCACCCTCGCCTTCTCCCAGAGTCTACAAGTCTGTTCTATACATCTGAGTCTCTTTTTCTGTTTTGCATATAGGGTTATCGTTACCATCTTTCTAAAGTCCAAATACATGTGTTAGTATACTGTAATGGTCTTTATCTTTCTGGCTTACTTCGCTCTGTATAATGGGCTCCAGTTTCATCCATCTCATTAGAACTGATTCAAATGAATTCTTTTGAATGGCTGAGTAATATTCCATGGTGTATATGTACCACAGCTTCCTCATCCATTCGTCTGCTGATGGGCATCTGGGTTGCTTCCATGTCCTGGCTATTATAAACAGTGCTGCGATGAACATTGGGGTGCACGTGTCTCTTTCAGATCTGGTTTCCTTGGTGTGTATGCCCAGAAGTGGGGTTGCTGGGTCATATGGCAGTTCTATTTCCAACTTTTTGAGAAATCTCCACACTCTTTTCCATAGTGGCTGTACTAATTTGCATTCCCACCAACAGTGTAAGAGGGTTCCCTTTTCTCCACACCCTCTCCAGCATTTATTGCTTGTAGACTTTTGGATAGCAGCCATCCTGACTGGCGTATAATGGTACCTCATTGTGGTTTTGATTTGCATTTCTCTGATAATGAGTGATGTTGAGCATCTTTTCATGTGTTTGTTAGCCATCTGTATGTCTTCCTTGGAGAAATGTCTGTTTAGTTCTTTGGCCCATTTTTTGATTGGGTCATTTATTTTTCTGGAGTTGAGCTGGAGGAGTTGCTTGTATATTTTTGAGATTAATCCTTTGTCTATTGCTTCATTTGCTATTATTTTCTCCCAATCTGAGGGCTGTCTTTTCACCTTACTTATAGTTTCCTTTGTTGTGCAAAAGCTTTTAAGTTTCATTAGGTCCCATTTGTTTATTTTTGCTCTTATTTCTGAAATTCTGGGATGTGGGTCATAGAGGATCCTGCTGTGATTTATGTCGGAGAGTGTTTTGCCTATGTTCTCCTCTAGGAGTTTGATAGTTTCTGGTCTTACATTTAGATCTTTAATCCATTTTGAGTTTATTTTTGTGTATGGTGTTAGAAAGTGTTCTAGTTTCATTCTTTTACAGGTGGTTGACCAGTTTTCCCAGCACCACTTGTTAAAGAGGTTATCTTTTTTCCATTGTATATCCTTGCCTCCTTTGTCGAAGATAAGGTGACCATAGGTTCGTGGATTTATCTCTGGGCTTTCTATTCTGTTCCATTGATCTATATTTCTGTCTTTGTGCCAGTACCATACTGTCTTGATGACTGTGGCTTTGTAGTAGAGTCTGAAGTCAGGCAGATTGATTCCTCCAGTTCCATTCTTCTTTCTCAGGATTACTTTGGCTATTCGAGGTTTTTTGTATTTCCATACAAATTGTGAGATTATTTGTTCTAGTTCTGTGAAAAATACCGTTGGTAGTTTGATAGGGATTGCATTGAATCTATAGATTACTTTGGGTAGTATAGCCATTTTGACAATATTGATTCTTCCAATCCATGAACATGGTATATTTCTCCATCTGTTTGTGTCCTCTTTGATTTCTTTCATCAGTGTTTTATAGTTTTCTATGTATAGGTCTTTTTTTCTTTAGGTAGATATACTCCTAAGTATTTTATTCTTTTTGTTGCAATGGTGAATGGTATTGTTTCCTTAATTTCTCTTTCTGTTTTCTCATTGTTAGTGTATAGGAATGCAAGAGATTTTTGTGTGTTAATTTTATATCCTGCAACTTGACTGTATTCATTGATTAGCTCTAGTAATTTTCTGGTAGAGTCTTTAGGGTTTTCTATGTAGAGGATCATGTCATCTGCAAACAGAGAGTTCCACTTCTTCTTTTCCTATCTGGATTCCTTTTACTTCTTTTTCTGCCCTGATTGCTGTGGCCAAAACTTCCAAAACTATGTTGAATAGTAGTGGTGATAGTGGGCACCCTTGTCTTGTTCCTGATTTCAGGGGAAATGCTTTCAATTTTTCACAACAATTAAAATTCATAACTGTATTTATTAGCAACAGAGCTTCCCAGATGCTCAATGGTAAAGAATCCACCTGCCAATGCAGGAGACAAAGGACACCTGCATTCAATCCCTGGATCAGGAAGATCTCCTAAAGAAAGAAATGACAATCCACTCCAGTAGTCTTGCCAGAATAATCCCATGGAGGGAGGAGCCTGGCAGGCTACAGTCCAGGGAGTCACAAAGTGTCGGACGCGACTGAGAACACACACACACACACACATTTATTAGCAAGATAGTAATGAGAATAAAAATGAAATCATGTCCAGAATTCCTGAATTTGCCTCTTTTTTAATATAAATTTATTTATTTTAGTTGGAAGCTAATTACTTTACAATACTGTAGTGGTTTTGCCATACGTTGACATGGATCCGCCATGGGTGTGCATGTGTCTCCATCCTGAACCCCCCTCCCACCTCCCTCCCCATCCCATCCCTATGGGTCATCCCAGTGCACCAGCCCCTGAGCACCCTGTCTCATGCATCAAACCTGGACTGGTGATCTGTTTCACATATGATAATATACATGTTTCAGTGCCATTCTCCCAAATCATCCCACCCTCACCCTCTTCCACAGAGTCCAAAAGACTGTTCTATACATCTGTGTCTCTTTTGCTGTCTCACATATAGGGTCATCATTACCATCTTTCTAAATTCCATATATATGTGTTAGTATACTGTATTGGTGTTTTTCTTTCTGGCTTACTTCACTCTGTATAATAGGCTCCAGTTTCATCCACCTCATTAGAACTGATTCAAATGTATTCTTTTTAATGGCTGAGTAATATTCCACTGTGTATATGTACCACTGCTTTCTTATCCATTCATCTGCAGCTCAATTCCAGAGAAATGAATTTGCCTTTTTTATTAGACATTAACTGAAGGTTAGGATGAATAATATTTTATATATCTAAGTTGATTATAATATAAATAATTCTGACCTAGAAATTGTATCTTGTAGCTTTAAAAACATATTTTCTCTATCATGTGGCAGGAAATAAGTAGAGATTAAGCTCTCTTAAAATAATTAAAGACAATTTAGATGATACAAACAAACTTTATTTAACACTTCATGAAGCAAGTGGTCTCCATTTGCCAGGGTCCAGAGAACTTCATCACGGGCTGGAAGGCAGGATGCTTTTATAGGATAAAGAATAATAAAGGGAAAATGAACAAGGGAAAGGAAATACACACAGAACCCTGAATTGACTTGGTATGTGGGGATTGGTTGACAGGATACATTGTGTTTCTGGTCAAATGAAACTTTTCTCTGGACTTGAAAGTTACCTGTATCAGTTTGCTGACCTGGCATACCCGGCAGGGGTAGCTCCATCTTGGACCCAGACATTTATTTCATTGGCTATTTAAAGTGAATCTGCAACTTTATTTTTTCAAGAGGACAATTAGTTTTTATTTCAGGTGTTGTAGTCTGAAACTCAGTTGGTATCTTTTTTTAATTGAAAAATATGGTAACCTTATATACTCATTAAATGCTATTTTTCTAAAACATAGCATGCGTGTTTAATCTCAGTACAATGGATTCAAAACCAAGTATGCATGTTACCTGCATCAAGGCTAATAACAAATTATTATAGTCTTCATCATCAACTTCACATTTTGTTTTCAATGCATTTGATGATTCATTGGCAGTATTTTGGTGACGACACCACATTAGTAGTAATAATGTTTTAGGACCTAATTAATGATGGTTTAATGACAACATTTTGAACGACTGCCATTGCAGGAATTGATGCTTCACAGCTGGGGATTGTGAAGTGGGTATCTGTACTGTGAACCTTTGCCCTGTGAGGGACACTGCAGTCCTTGCTTTAGCTGACTCAGACATGGTACGTGGGAGTACTCGGTCAGCTCATAACTGAACCAAGACTTAACTGAAGTAGATGCCTTTTTTGTAGAGACCTAAATCTATAATTTTGAGCAGTCAAGCAATATCTACCAGGTGGCAATCTAAGGCTTTAACATGACTTGATCAATGGCAAGAGGGTTTGATTTCTTTGCCTTGCAATATCTAATTTAAAAATCTCTTGGGAGAGGAGAGGTAAATGATTTAATTGGTATCTTCTCTTCCTTCATTTCCTTCATTTATGTCAGCTAAGGACAGGACATGAAGACCCAGAGTTAATCTGCACATTAAAATGATTAATCATAAGGTTATGTAATTCAGAAGGAGATAGTGGGGATGAAAATTTCAGTAGGAAAAAGACAATGAGATGGGAGGTAGGATTGTTTTCTTTGCTCTGCAGAAGAATTTTTAGTTTGATGTAGTTCCACTTGGCTATTTTTGCTTTTGTTGCCAATGTTTTTGTTGTCAGGTCCATGAAATCACTGCCAAGATCAATGTCATGAAGTGTTTCCCTGTTTTCTTAATGAAAATTAGTAATTTTAAATGAGGGATTGTTAAAGCAAAAAGGACATGATGATTAAAAAGCTATAAAATTATTGAAAGTTTACCATCTGAAGTATTTAAATCTCCAGAAAGTTTATCTTTTATCTTATAATAGGTTTTTTTGGGCTTTTTGTTTGCTTGTTTTTGTTTTTTCAAAAAAAAAAAAACACAGGGGAAACTATGACCAAAAGAGAAAATTTGGGCTTGTGTATAAATTCCCCTCAAATCCCTCCATCCTGTGCTGACAAATTCATATTTCTAAGCAGGATAACAGGAATTGTTCAGTCGTTAAGTTGGTCCGAATCTTTGCAATAACAGGATCTGACAAATAGAGGAGGATCTCTAAACAAATGCAAAATGTTGAATTCACAGAAGCCTCCTGTCCTGCATCCTGCCTGCCCCTCACCTCTAACTTACCATCCTCAGATGAAATGGGCTTGATAAATCAGAGGAAAGTTCAGGATAGACTATGCTGCAGTAACAAATAAACCTAACAAGTAAATTTTTTAACACACTGAGGTTTATTCTTCACTCAAAGTCCAAAGTGAGTCAGATGACCCTTTTCTATCCTGTAGCCTGCAAATTTGCTGTGTCAGGAAAAGAGGGTGCTAACAGAGACATAGAGAACAGATTTGTGGTTGCCAAGCAGGAGAGTGATGGGAGAGGGATGGATTGGGATTCTGTGATTAGCAGATGCAAGCTCTTATATAGAGAACAGATGAACAACAAGGTTCTTCTGTATAGCACAGGGAACTACATTCAACAACTCATTCAATAACTACATTCAATAATTCCATTCATAATGGAAAAGAATATTTTAAAACATATATATGCACACACATATATATACATATATAACTGAATCATTTTGCTGTACACCAGAAACTAACATAACACTGTAAATCAACTATACTTCAATAGAATAAACTTTAAAAAAGAAAAAAAGGAGAGAGCTAAAGGTTTGTTCCAAGTGCCTGTGGGGGCCAGGAAGTACCCTCTTGACACTTCCTCCCACATTTTGTTGATTGTAACTTGGCCACATTATCCCATCCTAAGGGAATCTGGGCCAGCAAGGGGCCATGGAGTGGGACTTAGAGGTCTCTGCCTCAGGAGACTCTCTGACTCCTGAAAGCTCATCCTACCTTAGCAGTCAGCTCCCTGATTTCTCTCCACAGAACCGACTTCCCTCCACAGAAAGAAAACTGGCCAGTAAGAAAGAGAGAGAGTGAATGAGAGCCTTAGGTCTCACATCAAGCTCCAGAGCACAAAATTACAGAATGGTGCCAGATTCCAGTGTCAGAAAGTCCAGGTCATCCTGAGTTGCTAATGAGTGAGAAAAGAGAGAAACAAAACTATTAAAATAAGAATATATGCTAACACTAGTTAAATAAGATGATAAATAAGAATATACTTCTTACTCTCCTTCCCTTCCACCCACGTAACTATTTCCACTACAGTGATTCTGACAAAGTATGTGTCTGATTTCCTTACTCCAAAAACATATCAAGAACCATAAGCTTAGACAAATCGTTTTCAACCTCGTCTTCATTTGTTAAAGGGCAGCTATTACTGAGCCATTTCGTATTCTCCTGAATATCCTGTGACATTGTGGTCACCGGCATGAGTGACACTTTTTGGACTCATCCAACCAACATACTGAATGTTTTCCATCTGCCAGGCCTTGTGCCAGGTTGATGCTTGGACTGCTTCTTCTCTAGAGCTCATGGCCTAGCAGCTGCCATCTGAGTCTAGACAGATATGTTCCAGGAAACATATCTGCTGTTTCTTGTAAGCCACATCCTGAGGGTTGTTGCTGGGTCTGTGCTCAGCCACAAAGGAAGAGGGCCTCTGAGGCACCAGTTGCTTACTTCTCCCTACTAATCACATCCAGGATAGGATGGCATGTACATTAGAGACAAACGTCTTCACTCTTCTCATGGGAGTTAAGAATTGGAATTAGTTTTTCCCAAAGTCAACTTCAACTCTCTCCAACAGTCAGATTTTATCTGAGAACTGGGAGAGCAGGGGAGAAGACATTGTGTGTCTGTTTGGACCTCACTTTGGCATCAGAGATGCTCCTTGCCGGCCGTGATGCTGGCCCACGGTGAGTGGGACTAGAGTGGGAACAGAAGCTGTGAGCTCGGGCCCCAGGAGGTGCACTTCCAAGTTCTTCCACTAATTAGCTCGGTGACCTTGAAGGAGTCCTTTGGTCCCTCCGAGCTCCAGTTTCCTCATGTGTAAGATCAAATGCTTGGACTAGACAGGCGTCTCCTAGCTGTGACACATGTCTGTTCTGGGCTTCGGTGTTCCTGAGGTCCCCAGCCCTGTGTCACACGGGGTCGGAGGAAGGATGCATCAGTGCCTTATCATCAGAGTGATCCACTTGAGAGGCATTCCCCCACAGTAAGTTGCCAAGAGGAAAATGATTAGAGATGTCACCTCCAAAACTCTTTGGAGTTGATTTCTTTTTTTTCAGCAACTTTCAAATTCTCACTGTGATCACAAACTGAAGAAGGAAATAGTCCTTATCCAGCCAGTAAACTCAACAAGTGGAATGGCTGGGGATCTCTGCACATCAACGAGACACTTTGCCAAAGGGTCCTTAGCCCACTGGCGAGGGTTTAGAGAGAGGCAGTGATCATCAGGGTGCTGCCTGTTCCCGGGAGCCCAACTCACCCAAGGGGACTTGCCATGTGGTATTGTGGAGGTACAGACTTGAGTGCTTCAAAGAGGTTCAGCCTTCTCGCATTCACAAACGTATTTTGCACGTGAGGGAACTGAAGCCCAAGGAGGTTGATTAGCCCAAGGCCATGAACCTTGGGCAAAAATGAGATGAAAACTTGGATCTTCTAACTCCTAACTTACAGGCCCAAGCTCTTACCCTACACTGTGCTAGAAAATTCATAGATGCTTTCACTGAAATTGAACCTGTATCAGTAAAAGTCATATGGCAATGATAGTGCTGGACTTCCCCGATAGCTCAGTGGTAAAGAACCTGCCTGCCAATGCAGAAGACATGAAACTCGGATTTGATCCCTGGGTTGGAAAGATCCCCTGGAGAAGAAAATGACAACACACTCCAGTATTCCTGCCTGGGAAATTCCAAGGACAGAGAAGCCTGGTGGGCTACAGTCCATGGGGCTTCGAAGGGTCAGATATGAGTTAGCAGCTAAACAACAATAACAACGGTAGTGCCAGCAATAGTAATAATATATACCACATATTTATGTTATATGTGTCTCCTATGTATTTTATACACACACATACACCATTTATTGAGCAGCCACCATTAGCCAGGCACTGAGATAGTCATTTTCTATATCTTAGATCTATTTTATAGTAACTATAAGATATATTCTCTTCATTATCATTTGCAGTCCTTACTATGAAAGAAAGTGAAGTCGCTCAGTCGTGTCTGATTCTTTGCAACCCCATGGACACCAGGCTCCTCGGTCCATGGAATTTTCTCATCAAGAGTGCTGGAGTGGGTTGCCATTTCCTTTTCCAGGGAATCTTCCCAACCCAGGGATCGAACCCAGGTCTCCTGCATTGTAGACAGACGCTTTATCGTCTGAGCCACCAGGGAAGTCCTCACTATGCACAGGCATCAAACTAGCCCCATGGTGAAATGGTGCAATTTAGAAATAAATTAAGAAAGAGCCTTGTCGTTAAGGAGATAATAGAAACCTGTGACATAAGCCAGAGAATATGCAACAGCAATATGAGGGAGAAGATGTCAGAAGAAAGGTTTGGCTACATTCCAAGGAGATTCAGAGAAAAGGACATGTATTTTTCCATATTGAGTGGATTTGGAAAGGAAAGACAAGGTAGGAGGTGGCTGGACTGAATCCTCAGTAGAAGGAAGGATGCTGGGCTCTGGTATTGGGATGAAGGACTTTCCAGAATAAGCAGAAGCACTGAGCCTGAAAGTCTAACTATACTACATGGAACCAAACAGCAAATCAGCTGGGATGATGATCTAGGCCAGTATATGTCACAGCCAAGGGACAGTGAGTGTAAAACATTTAGTAGGTAAAGACCCAAAGTGACTAATTCCACGAACCATCTGCTAGAAAAAAATCTTGCTTTCAGATTTTGTTATACCAAAAGAAATGGAAAAACCACTAGAAAACTTGTAAATTTGGAGTCTAAGCTGAAAGCAAAGTGGAACTTACCCAGCCTACTCTAAGGGTCTCTTCATAGGAGAAACTAAAGCATCTTCTTACAAAGTCAACAGAGTTGACTTTGTAGAGGTCATTGATTCTGAGCACACAAATCTGAACATACAGGGATCAAATCAGTCTCCCAGAAACAGAACATGTACAAAAGGTAAAAGCCTGATGTGGCACAATTAACCTACATCTGTGCTTTAAAGGGGAGTGGTGATTTCTCCACTGAAGTAAGAACAAAGAGAGAGGATTGGACTTATGCCTGTAAATAGTGTTATGCCAGTAAATATTTACACACTAGCTCTCTCTCTTTCTAATATAATTTTTGATAATTAGTTTTAATTGAAAAATAATTAGTTTTAGAACAGGCAGAGGAACCAGGTATCAAATTGCCAACATCCATTGGATCATCAAAAAATCAGGAGAGTTACAGAAAAACATCTACTTCTGTTTTATTGACTATGCCAAACCCTTTGACTTTGTGGATCACAACAAACTGTGGAAAATTCTTAAAGGGATGGGAATACCAGACCACCTCACCTGCCTCCTGAAAAATGTGTATGCAAGTCAAGAAGCAACAGTTAGAACTGGACATGGAACAACAGACTGGTTCCAAATTGGGAAAGGAGTAAGTCAAGGCTGCATATTGTCACCCTGCTCATTCAGGGTGCACCATGCAGAGTACATCATGCAGAATGCCGGGCTGGATGAAGCACAAGCTGGAATCAAGATGGCCAAGATATCAAAAACCTCAGATACGCAGATGACACCACCCTTATAGCAGAAAGCGAAGAAGAACTAAAGAGCCTCTTGAGGAAAGTGAAAGAGCAGAGTGAAAAAGTTGGCTTAAAATTCAACATTCAGAAAACTAAGATCATGACATCCGGTCTCATCACTTCATGGCAAATAGATGGGGAAACAATTGAAACAGTGAGAGACTTTATTTTCTTGGGCTCCAAAATCACTGCAGATGGTGATTGCAGCCATGAAATTAAAAGACGCTTGCTCCTTGAAAGAAAAGCTATGACAACCTAGAGAGCATACTAAAAAGCAGAGACGTTACTTTGCTGACAAAGGTCTGTCTAGTCAAAGCTATGGTTTTTCCATTAGTCATATATGGATGTGAGAGTAGGACTGTAAAGAAAGCTGAGCACTGAAGGATTGATGCTTTTGAGCTGTGGTGTTGGAGAAGACTCCTGAGAGTTCCTTGGACAGCAAGGAGATCCAGCCAGTCAATCCTAAAGGAAATCAGTCCTGAATATTCCGTTGGAAGGACTGATGCTGAAGCTGAAACTCTGATAACTTTGGCCACCTGATGTGAAGAACTGACTCACTGGAAAAGACCCTGATGCTGGGAAGAATGGAAGGCCAGAGGAGAAGGGGATGACAGATGATGAGATGATTGGATGGCCTCACTGACTTTATGGACAAGAGTTTGATCAAGCTTCTGGGAGTTGGCAATGGACAGGGAAGCCTTGTGTGCTGCAGTCCATGGGGTCTCAAAGAGTCGGACATGATTGAGTGACTGAACTGAACTACTTTACAATATTGTGATGGTTTTTACCCTACATCAACATGAGTCAGCCACAGTTATACTTGTGTCCTCCCACCAATCCTGAACGCCCTATCTCCCTTTTAAAATGTGAATATGTACATGCTTATTATTGTGAATTGTATTGATGTGATGGCAGTACACACTTTAGAAATAATAAAATAATAACACTGCTACTAATAAAATACAAATATGCAATACTTTTTGTTGTTAATTTCATGTAGCAAATTGGTCCTCACAGAATGCTTTCATTGATTTTTGCAAAATTCTTGTGTCTGCTGTTTACAATAGCTAGGACATGGAAGAAACGTGGATGTCCATCAGCAGATGAATGGATAAGAAAGCTGTGGTACGTATGCAAGATGGAATATCACTCAGCTATTTAAAAAATGCATTTAAGTCAGTTCTAATGAGGTGTATGAAACTGGAGCCTATTATACAGAGTGAAGTAAGTCAGAAGAGAAACACCAATATAGTATATTAATGCATATATATATGGAATTTAGAAAGACCATAATGATGACCCTATATACAAGACAGCAAAAGAGACAAAGATGTAAAGAACAGACTTTTGGACTATGTGGGAGAAGAAGAGGGTGGGATGATTTGAGAGAATAGCATTGAAACATGTATATTACCATATGTAAAATAGATGGCCAGTGCAAGTTCGATGCGTGAAGCAGGGCACTCAAAACCGGTGCTCTGAGACAGCCCAGAGGAATGAGTGAGGAGCGAGGTGGGAAGGGATTTAAGGATGGGGGGACACATGTGCACCCATGGCTGATTCATGTCGATTTATGGCAAAAACCACCACAATAGTGTAATTAACCTCCAATTAAAATAAATAAATTAATTTCAAAAATTTCTTGTGTCTGTAGCCAATCTGCAGTTGCAATTAATGAATGTGTATAGTCCCAACATGAATGTAATTGATATTTTTGGTTCTTCTTAATGAGAAGAAAGGGCTTCCTTGGTGACTCAGAGGGTAACAAATCTGCCTGCAATGCAGGAGACGCAGGTTCAATCCCTGGGTCAGGAAGAGAAGATCCCCTGGAGAAGGGGATATCTACCCACTCCAGTATTCTTGCCTGGAGAATTCCATGGGCAGAGGAGTCTGAAGAGCTACAGTCCGTGGGTCAGACACAGTCACAGAGTCAGACACAGTCACAGGGTCAGACACAGTCACAGAGTCAGACACGACTGAGTGACTGACAGTTTCACGTTCACTTCAACAAGAAGAAAGTGAAACAAAAGAAGACCAGTGTTGGAACTTTTCTCACTCATGACAAACTTCTTTGAGTTTGTGAGCAATTTCTTTGCTGAATCAAATAACAGTTTTCAAATAATAGAAGACTGGCTTATCGATTTGATGCTATTCATGATATAATGGTTTACAGACACAACACACTTTAAGGCTTAATGTACAATATTAACATTTTCTCCACTATTCTACTATTTTTGCAATTAGCAGTACAATAAGCCAAATTCTGGTTTATAGTTTGTGCTTATTTCTATGCTATAAATACTGTCATGTGGCTGGTTTCCAGCTGCCAATGAGACGTCTTTGAACGCAGAGTAGGGAAGCACATGGTAGCAGAACTTGTATGGTGCTTCCATTGTTAAGGACTGAATGTTTGTATCCCCTAGAATTTGTATGTTGAAGACTCAATTCCCAGTGTGATAGTATTTGAAGCTGGAGACTCTGGGAGGTAATTAACTTTAGATGAGGTCCTGAGGATAGGGCTCCCATGAGAGGACTAATGTCCCTATTAGAAGAGGAAGAAACCAAGGTTGCCTGCATGCTGCCATGTAAGGACACAGCCTCAGCTGGAAGGCTGTCATCTACAGGCCAGGAAGAGCACTCTTACCAGAAAGCAAATCTGCCCAGCTCCTTAATTTTGGACTCCCCAACCTCCAGAACTGTGAGAAAAGTCTATTATTGAAGTCACTCATTCTCTGGTATTTTTCTTACAATAGCCTGAGCTGACTAATACAACCAGCATTGAGTGGATGTAAATAACTTCAGGACAGAGTTAATATTAAAATGTTGTAAAACAATTAGAAATTGCTGTCTTGAGTATTTATTTCTTATGCATTTGTTTGCTTTTTTATTTTGAAGTAATTATAAGACACATAGGAATTTGCAAAAATAGTACAGCCCCATATACCCTTCACCCAGCTTCCCCCAATGTTGACATCTTATATAACTGCAATACAATATCATGAACCTGAAACAGAGACTTGTATGATACTACTGGAGCTGAAGCTCCAGCATTTTGTCATCTGATGCGAACAGATGACTCACTGAAAAAGTCGCTGATGCTGAGAAAGATTGAGGGCAGAAGGATAAGAGGGCATCAGAGGATGAGATGGCTTGACAGATCACTGATACAGTGAACATGAACTTGGGCAAATTCTGGGAGATGGTGAGGGGGATGGAGGCCTGGCCTGCTGCAGTCCACAGGGCCACAAAGAGCTGGACACAGCTGGGCAACTAACAGCAACAACCTGATGCTACTAGACTGAAAACATTGATCAGTTATCATTATTTTCATATGGACTCATGTCAGTGTGTGTCGATGTGTTATCTTTGTGGTATGTGTGCAGTGTTATCCCTTGTATAGATTTGTATAAACATCAGGACATTCAAGATGCATAAATGTCCCATCACCACAAAGGAATTCCCCTGTGTTTTCTCTCTAGATTGTCACCACTCTATCCTTGTCTCTCATCATTCTTAGTCTGTTCTCCATGTCTGTTGCTAATATAACAATCAATATCCAGAATGTTTTAAATATAGAGCTATAGGTAATGTAAATTTGATACTCTTTTTTCACTAAGCAGAATTCTCTGAACTTTGTTTCAGGTATCCTTCTTTTTTATTGCTAAGCAGCGTTCCATTGTGTGGATATACCAGTTTGGTTAACCACTCATCCACTGATGGATAATTTGAGTTGTTCCAGTTTTATACTGTTATGGATAGAGCTCCCATAAACATTTGTGTACAGGTTTTTGTGTGAATGTAATTTTTCAATTTTCTAGAATGTGACCAGGAGTGTGACTGCTGAGTCATATGATAAAGTACAGAAAATTTTCCCAAATTATTTTGGAAATTATTTTCTCAGGTGGTTGTATCATCTTAGTTTCCTGCCAGAATGTATGACAGATCAAGCAAATGTCCTTGTCAGAGTTTTGTTGTTATTATTTTTCATTTTAGCTATTTTAATAGTTGAATAATGAAATCTTATTGAGGTATTAATTTGCATTACTTAATGCCTAATGATGTTAGACAGCTTTTCATATATTTGTTTGTCACCTCAAGTCTTTCATGAAGTGCCTCTTTATAGCTTGTACCCAGCTTTTAATCAGATTTTTGGTTTCCTTACTGTTGAGTTTTGAGAATTCTTTATATCATCTAGATACAAGAACTTTGTCAGATATGTGGTTTACGAGTTTTTTCTTCCAGTCTGTAACTTATCTTTTCATCCTCTTAAAAGGGCCTTTTGTGGCACAAAAATTTTAAATTTTGATGAAGGTAAATTTATCAATGCTTTCTTTTATGGATCTTGCCTTTAATGTCATGTCTAAAGACTCCTCACCTAGGTTTCAATCCTAAAGAGTTTCTCCTATGTTATCTTATAAAATGTTAAAATTTTAAATTTAACTCCACAATCATTTTGAGTTAATATTTTATATGGTATGGTTTTAAGTCAAAGCTACTGCCCATGGTGGTCTCTAGTCGTTCCAACACCATTTGTTTAAAAACTTATTCTTTCTCCACCGAAATTTTATTTCTTTTTCATATAATTTATTTTATTGTAAGTTTAATTTTTAATAATGGCTGTGCTTTGACATCCAACTCACAAACTCTCTGAAAATTTAACAATGTGTTCTGGGAGCCAGTACAGACTGATTTCAGCAAATCATTGATTTATATTTTGTGCATGGTTTTGATCAGAGGAAAAAAGACATCCATAGGGATGATTGGGGATGGTGAGCATGTGTAAACATTGAAATATATAATGTAAAGCATTATAAAAGCACCAAACCCAGAGGTGACGTTAGTATCATCTTGTAGAAAATTAAAACTCAGATTTGAAATACATACTTTATTAGCTTTGGGGAGAGGGAGCAGGAATTGAATATAATCATGTCATTAATTTGAAATTGCTTAATTAGTAGGTTCCCTTTAAACTAATTGGGTGGCCAAGAAGCTTGGGAGGATGGTCATAGCCTCTGTGGTCAAATGGAGCTGGACTTGATTCTTGGCACTGACATGTATTAACTTTGAGGAACACCTCAATGACCTTTAGATTCTGGTTAATTTTAAAACTGTGAGAAGAATCCAAAGCTGTGTTTATTAATTTAACAAATACCTGATGAGTTCTAGGCTATGTAGAAGGGACTAGGGATATAGCAGCAAGCAAAGTTACCACAATTTTTACCCTCAAAGAATTTACAGTTCAGTGGAAAGGTGGGCAATGAGCAAAAACACACACTAGTGAAAAATGCTGTTACATATGTGATAAGTGGCATAAAGAGGGGAAAAAAGAAGCAGGTGCTGTGATTGAAACAGACAAACAAAAACCCTGCACAGTTCCAGGCACAAAGAAGTTGCTAAGTGGTAGCTCTTTTTTTTATTACAGATCTGGGTAATATGAGGATGGACAGACAAAGGTCTAAAGACCACATCTGCGGGCCTGACTACCCATCACTTGTGTTATATGCTGCAATGCCTACTTTGCATAGGAAGCTGTATTAGATGTATTTTAAAACCCTCTTAAGAGTCCGAAGTGTCTAAAATCTGTGACTGTCATGTGTGTCGGCAGGGATTTGTTTAGTTTGTTTACGTAAAGACACAGATAAATTAGCAATCAGTATGGTAGTCATTAGGTCAGATACTGCACATATTTATATTTTTAATAATATTTGGCTGCCATCCTCTCTAGTCATTGTGCCCTGTTCAGTTCAGTTCAGTAGTTCAGTCGTGTCCGACTCTTTGCAACCCCATGAACTGCAGCACACCAGGCCTCCCTCTCCATCACCAACTCACGGATTCCACCCAAACCCATGTCCATCAGGTCGGTGATGCCATCCAACCACCTCATTCTCTGTTGTCCCCTTCTCCTTCTGCCTTCAATCTTTCCCAGCATCAGGGTCTCTTCCAATGAGTCAGCTCTTGCATGAGGTGGCCAAAGTACTGGAGTTTCAGCTTCAACATCAGTCCTTCCAATGAACACCCAGGACTGATTTCCTTTAGGATGGACTGACTGGATCTCCTTGCAGTCCAAGGGACTCTCAAGAGTCTTCTCCAACACCTCAGTTCAAAAGCATCAATTCTTCTTCATTCACTTTTCTTTATAGTCCATACATGACTACTGGAAAAACCATAGCCTTGACTAGACGTACCTTTATTGACAAAGTAATGTCTCTGCTTTTTAATATGCTGTCTAGGTTGGTCATAACTTTCCTTCCAAGGAGTAAGCGTCTTTTGATTTCATGGCTGCAATCACCATCTGCAGTGATTTTGGAGCCCAGAAAAATAAAGTCAGCCACTGTTTCCACTGTTTCCCCATCTATTTGCCATGAAGTGATGGAACTAGATGCCATGATCTTAGTTTTCTGAATGTTGAGCTTTAAGCCAACTTTTTCACTCTCCTCTTTCACTTTCCTCAAGAGGCTCTTTAGTTCTTCTTCACTTTCTGTTATAAAGGTGGTGTCATCTCCATATCTGAAGTTACTGATATTTCTTTTGGAAATCTTGATTCCAGCTTGTGCTTCCTCCAGCCCGGGATTTCTCATGATGTACTCTGCATATAAGTTAAATAAGCAGGGTGACGATATACAGCCTTGACATTCTCCTTTTCCTATTTGGAACCAGTCTGTTGTTCTATGTCCAGTTCTAACTGTTGCTTCCTGACCTACATACAGGTTTTTCAAGAGGCAGGTCAGGTGGTCTGGTGCCCTGTTAAAACTAGACTAAATTATGAAAAAGTACTTAAGGATCTAGAATTCTGAAACCTGGGACAATGCAATTGCTGAAGTGTTTTATCAATTTTATTTTCAACTATATACACATTGGCTTTTGTTTAGAAGTAAGTTATTTTTAATCAATGTTTTTTTGTAATGAAGTCCATAAATCTGCATTAAATAAACATCCAGACTTGTCGATGTTCTTTTGCTTTCCTACTTGAGCCTGTGTATTTTTATCAGAATAATTCACTAAATTCAACCTGAGTCTATTTAGACAATTTTTTCCTAGTTTTCTACTAAGTTTCCCCTGACCTCTTGAACAACAGCCCCAGTGTCAGCTGCCTGGGCAGGACTACAGCAGGGGCTGTGGGGCATTTGAGCACTTCTGCTTCTTAACTGATGTTAAAAACATGGCTAGTTTTTTTAATTTTTTCCGATTATCAAATTTGAGTTACTTTATTGGAAAACAGTTGGAAAACTCCAAAAACTTCAAATGAGAAAATAAAATTTTAGCAGTGGTTGTACTGTTTGCAGAATTCTTTTCCCCATACCTTGAAACACTGGGCATGATCATTGCAAAATTTCAGAGTCAAGCTCTGTTGAAATCACTGCTTCTGCATTCACCATGGTTTGAGACTACCAGGTAAAGCCATATACAAGGCCTGAGATTAAAAAAAAAATGTACGGTACAAATGTGCATAATGCTGGGTTGCAGAAATGCTTTTTTAGTACTATGAAGACTCATTTCTTACAACAACCCTATGAGTATGATGATTATCCCTGGTTTTCTAAAGTCACAGATGCAGAGTAAGACACCCTGAATGCAGACCCCAGAAGACCAGTTCCAAGCCCACAGACTACAATAACCTTCTTAGACTACAGACAGCCTGGTGACAGGTCCAAACTCTCTCTCCCCCTGGCATGTCCCCTTCTGTGTAAAGCCAACACCTTCTTTGTTTCTTTGTCCCAAACCAGGCCCAATATTGACTTTGCTCATATTTTGGCTTATTAGATGATACTATCATTCCTATGAATTGAAGATCTGTTTTGTCCTTTTATCCTGTTTCGTCCTTTTATCCTGTTTCCGGGAGATGGTGAAGGAAAGAAAGCCTAGCATGCTGCAGTCCATGGGGTCACAAACAGTCGGATGTGACTGAGCAATACAACTGAGCAATTGAACGACAACCTTTTTCCAGAACTTTCACTCCACTCCCGTCTATTGAAGGCCAACTGCATTTCCTGTGACTCAGCAGTATTATTCCCAACCACCTCTCCAGTTCTGAACATCTGGCAGTTCTACACAAAAATCGCAGCCAGTCACACAAGATTTTGGGCATAAATTCAGAAAGAAGAGAGATGATTATGCTCACTTTATAACACAGAGGTCGGGAGGTTTTTTGAGGTTACTGAGGGGCATGGACTCTCCTCACATTTGTTGGGAAGATAAACTTGGTTGGTTTATTTCCTTGATTTTCTTCTATGAATCAATTAATTTTTTAACATTTTATTTATTGTTATTTTTTCCTTACTTGTGCTTTTGAAATACTTCAGACCTACTGAAAAACCTGAAGTATTTTCATTGAGTAAAAACCTAAAGTATCTTTAGCTTTACCTATCATATTAATTTCTCCAGGACTGGCATAACTAATTGGGTGACTCAAACAACAAAAACTTATTTTCTCATAGTTCTGGAAAGTAGATGTCTAAAATCAAGGTGTCTGCAGGCCCTGCTCCCCACTGAAGGCTCTGGGGAAATTATTTGCCTCTTCCTAATGTTCAGTGATCACTGGCAGCCCTGGGCACTTCTTGGCCTGTATTTCTCAGAACTCTGCTTCCATCATCACGGCCTTTTCCCCTGTGTATCTTTCCTTATAAGGACCATATTAGGTTTAATGTGTGTGTGTGTGCTTGCTCAGTCATGTCCAGCTCTTTGTGATCCCATGGACTGTAGCTCATCAGGCTCCTCTGTCCATGGGATTTCCCAGGCAACAATAGTGGAATGGGTTGCCATTTCCTTCTCCAGGGAATCTTCTTGACCTAGGGATCGAACTCACATCCCCTGCATCCTCTACATTGCAGGCAGATTACATTTTTTTTTTTTTTTAATGCTGAGTTACCAGGGAAGCCCTGTACTAGGTTTCAAGTGAAGTGAAGTGAAGTCGCTCAGTCGTGTCTAACTCTTTGCGACCCCATGGATTGTAGCCCACCAGGCTCCTCTGTCCATGGGATTCTCCAGGCAAGAATACTGGAGTGGGTTGCCATTTCCTTCTCCAGGGGATCTTCCTGACCCAAGGATCGAACCCAGGTCTCCCGCATTGCAGGCAGACGCTTTAACCTCTGAGCCACCAGGGAAGCCCTATTAGGTTTAGGGCCACCATGATCCAGAATGACCTCATTTTAATGTAACTAATTATTATCTACAAAGAACTTATTGTTAAACACAGTCACATTCTGAGCTTCTATGTGGACATGAATGGGGGGGAGGGATGGGGAGTACGTTTAACCCAGCACACCTACATTCATTAGTTATTAACATTTTTAAATATTGCCTTCCAATTTTCTTTTTCTTTAAAAGTTTTATTGGGTATAGTTGGTTTATAGTGTTGTATTACTTTCTGCCATACAGGAAAGTGAATCAGCTACACATACACATACATCCACTCTATTGTAGATTATTTTCCCATATAAGCCACTACAGAACATTGAGTAGAGTTGTCTGTGCTATATAGTTGGTTCTTTCTGGTTGGGGATGATATCTCTTGTTGTTTAGTCGCTAAGTCATATACAACTCTTTTGTGATCCCATGGACTGTAGCCCACCAGGCTCCTCTGTCCATGAAATTCTCCAGGCGAGAATACTAGAATGGGCTGCCATTTCCTTCTCCAGGGGATCTTACCAATCCAGGGGTTGAGCCCATGTTTCATGCATTGCAGGCAGATTCTTTACCACTGAGCTACCAGGGAAGCCCTCAGTAGGTCCTAGTATATTTATTTTATTGGCCACACCACTCAGCACTCCAGTTCTTAATTCCCCAACAAGGGATCAAACCCATGTTCCCTGCAGTGGAAGCACTGAGTCTTAATTCCTGGGCCACCAGGGAAGTCCCTCACTAGTTATTAACATTTTGACATACTTGTTTTATATTTAACTCCATCCATCTATGTGTGCACATGCATCTACCCACACTCAGATTTTGTTGATCGATTTGAAAGTTTGTACTAAACATGACGCCTCACCCCTAGGTACTTCAGCCAGGTGGTAACCGCTAAGTTAAAAAAACACACATTGTTTTACATCATCACAGTACAACTGCCACAACATAATAAACTTAATATCTGCTACCATAATTTATATGAATATAGAACATATTTAAATTTTCCCATTTATTCCAAAAATGTTCTTTATAGCTGATGATTTCTTTCTAAATCAGGATTTAGTAAAGAATCAGACACTGAATTTATTTATGTCTCTTTAATCTCCTTTTACTGGAAGAATATCTTCCCCTCCTTTTTTTTCATGTCACTGACAGTTCTGAAAGGAGTGCAAGCCAGTTGTCTTTGAGAATGTCCTATGTTCTAGCTGTGTCTGATTATTTATTCATGATTAGATTCAGGTAAAATATTTTTTTGGAAAGTATACTACATTGGTGATACTGTATTCCCGTAGAACATCACACTCTGAGGTTCAGAATGTCCATTTGCTGGTTATCAGTGATGTTAAATACAGTCTCTTGGCTGAGGTGTTGAGACCCAGCTTTCTGCCTTGGGATAGTGTTCCCATATTCCCCATTTAACTGATTCCTATTTAAATTGTCTTTTGAAATTTTGTCCATTTTTGTTCTGAGCTTTTTTTATTTCTGATTAGAAGTTTGTTTTCTTAAAAAAGATGCAAAGTGCTTTTTTATGTAATTTAATTCAGTTGGAAGTTGTGTTTGTTTTCTTCATCTTTGTAGTTTTGGGGTACAGGGAGAATTTCCACTATTTGAAATATTTTGATTCTCAATTTCCAAGGTCTTAGAATGACTTTGTGGGGATGATATCTGCCATTTTAACTTTGAATGGTCTTGTATTTTCCTGGATCAGTAACAGCACATGATTCTGTATGGACAACGTTATAGTTTTGGGGAGGCTCACTTAATTTCTTAGTTCAAGAGTGCTGTCTTCCATTGATACAGTTGAGAGCCCTTTTCAAAACTAGATGGCATCTTTTATTGGGGAGGGTGTCCTTGTTCTTTTCCAATGGACCCCAATCTTCCTTCCTCCTTCTGCTTCATCACCTGGGCTTTAGGGACGTCTCTCATCTTCCCAAAAAGGCACCTTCCCAAGACTGCCACCTCTGAGCAGACCCCTCCGTTTGTGTTCCCACTGATGGTGTCTTGATCTAACAGGTTATCAACTTTTGGCAGTGTTGATCCTCTCAGAGCATGACATCTTCCCAGTAGGAATGATTTTTATCTCTGCTCTGCCACTGCCAGGTCTGCTGCCTTCTTGTCTTTCTCAAGCATTCTCTAGCAGATTCTCAGCTCCAACAATTCTTCAGTGCTGGCATTTGCGGATTTCAGATTCTTCCTTCACTACTTCTCTGTAAAGTGAAATTTGTAGCATCCTCTGTCATCTAGTTATGTTGCAGATGGGGGTTACTGGTGGTTTTATTTGCTTTCATTATTGATCTCTGTAGGTTGTGTAGAGAGATTTGTATTTAGTTAATGTATAGAGACTCAAAGCCTGTATGTATTTATTCTTACTTTCTTGGTATTTTAATGTAAATACAATGACATATTTTGCTTATTTTAAATCTCTAGGGGTCACATAATTATATCTATTTATATCTATGTATTTCTTTTTGTGTGTATGGTTTGCTTTTTACCTTTAACCCTTGAATCCTTTTAGAAGTACTCCTTGCTTTGGACCTGCTTATCTAGACCCTCTGTTCTGGCCTGTGGGCACAGGAGAACATAAGGAATCGTGGCCTAGTTTGCTTAGAAATGGACAGATGCTGAGAGAGATGAAGGGCAAACCAGGGCCTTGTCCAAATATAGTTGATGCATTTTGAAGCACAAAATGGACAGGGGCTGGGGAATGCTTGATTGTAAATTCTTATGAAAGATGAGTGCCAGCCTTTTGGCACTTGAGGCTCTCATTTCTGTTGAGTTTTTTGTTTTGTTTTGTTTTGTTTTTGAAGACAACTGTCCTTCAAAGCTGGCTGTTCATCAGGTTCCTTGGAACAGCTTTATGCATTGTAACATTGTTAGACATTTGTTTATGTCCCAAATTCTTCATTAAGATTTTATATTCTCATGAGCAACTCCTACCTCCTTCTCTCCCAGGGCCCTCTGCAGGAGTCCTGCTCAAAATATGTTCTGAGGGACTATTCCATCACCTTTGAAAGCCTCTGTCTTGAAAACTCAAGAAGTGTTACATCAAAAGCAGTTTCTTTTTCTTTGGAGACTGATGAGAAAAAAAAAATAAAAGACACCTGAGCAGAAATGAAGATAAGAGCATTTGTGTGCTTTACAGGCTTTCTAGACTGACCCTGTAACATGTTAAGCCCTCTTCATTTTGCTCAAAAAGTGGTTTAAAAAAGACCGTTAATACCCTTCTTTAAAATATATATTATATGGGTTTGCACAAAAGTAGCCTCTCAAGTTGTTGTCTGGGCATTGCCTGTAAAGCCCTTTGGAAGGGACCAGATTATGAATTCAGTTAAGAATCTCTGCTTTGCACGTTCAAAAGGTCTGCTGTTATTTGAGTTTCTGTGGGTTATTCTCTTTACATTTATCAGTCATGGTACACACATGTCCCTGGGATGTAAATACCTAAATAAGGCCTAAATAAGGATATAGATACCTAAATACCTAAAGAAAGTAAGTGAAGCCACTCAGTTGTGTCCGACTCTTTGTGACCCCATGGACTGTAGCCTACCAGTCTCCTCAGTCTATGGAATTTTCCAGGCAAGAATACTGGAGTGGGTTGCCATTTCCTTCTCCAGGGGATCTTCCCCACCCAGGGATCGAACTCGGGTCTCCCGCATTGCAGGCAGACGCTTTACCGTCTGAGCCGCCAGGGAAGCCCTAAATACCTAACTTTAGATAAATACCTAAATAGGATGTAAATACCTAAATAAGACGGACATGAAAATTGAATGATGTCACCCTCCCTTGGAGAAGCTCTGCTATGGTTTTCCTTGTCTTGGAGTAAAGAACAAATGTTTTATAGAACCTGTAAGCTCTTCTGTTGTCTGCCCTCTGCCTGATTCTCTGCCATCGTCTGCCACCCCAACTCCCTTGCTGGCTATGCACCAACCGCAGTGGCCTCCTGTCTCTCAAACAATCCATGCTTCTTGCCTCCAGAGGGTGTTTTCATAAGCTCCTCCCACTCCCCCAGCTGTTCCTACTCCCTGGACTAGACCTATCCTATCTCTTCCCTTAGTCAGCACTTGCATATCTGCCAGATCTCAGGTCAAATATCACTTATTGAGAGACATCTTCTTAGAATGTCCCTGTCACACATCCTCAGAGTTTCTGGTACTTCCAGGGTGTTTCTTGCAGTTGTAATTTTACTTTTTTTTTTGTAGGGTCATTTCCATAACAAAGTTCTCCTTCACCAGACTATCACCTTCACAAATATAGGAGCAGATTTTGTTTTTGCCAACCATTGAATCTCATGTACCTAGAACAAAGAGTGGTCCATAGGAATAGCTGAATAAATTTTGTTGGCGGCATGATTGAATTGATTAATGTAAAGCAATTGGTGAGGGTTAACTGTTCAAAATGAAACAAATACTAAATAGTTGTTTAGCCAGAAAGACAGTTAGCTGATTAAAAAAGCAATCATCATTTGATAATCTCCAGAAAACATGCTGGAACAACTGAACACACATATAGCCTGAGAGACAGATGGAATAACTAAGAGGGAAAGTTGAGGAAGAAGCTTGAAGAAAACATGATAAAAAATTCAGAGCTACTTGCTGGCTGTGTCTGAAAGCACAGTGTTCATTTCTAGTCACATCACTGCTGCGAGGAGTTTAAAGACAGTGAAGAGAAGAGCCTGGGAAGGGCAGCCTGAATGATGCCAGATCAAATGTCAAGCAGCTCACAGAAAGTTTAGAGACATACAGTGGAAAGTCAAGAGGACTTGAAGGAGATGTAATTATAGATCCAAAGTGCAATCGCTGTGTATGATAATGTCACCTACTTTCATTTAAACTAAGACCTGTTTATACAATGCAGATCCTACAGTGGAGGTCTGGAAGATTCAAAGCAAATTTATGAAATATTTTCATCATCAATAGAAACTAAAAGATCTAAAGGCATAGAGTAGAGTATTGAAATGATATCTGAGGATAAAACGTTGTATCTGTCAATGATGTCTCTCATGTACACCTGCGCGCACGCACACACACACACATACATATGCGCTTATTTTAAGAAGAGCATAAAAAATAGAGCCTAACAAAGAGATGGTGTTAATTTGATCTTTTAAACCAAAATACTGCATATTCATCTTGCATTTTAATCACCCTCTTTTTTCTTAGTCTGCAAGAAACAGAAATATGGCTGTTTTCTACTGATTAGTATATTCTTTTGACTCTAAAATTGAAGGGAGATTTTTTTTAATCCTTTACTGTTTACCAAGGGTTTTGAAGGGACTATCTGAACGTTGACTTTTTTTAGCATTGTTTTGGTTAGAGTTTTTTTTTTTAAGAGTTGTTTACTTCGTACCAGTATGGAATTGGCTTCTCAAAGAAGAGTTTTTGAAGTATATCTCTTACATCTTGTGGAAATTTGTGCATAAGATTGTTGGAACATTTGTGGAAGACCTAGTGAGAATAGAGGAGGGAATTGGTAGGAAAACTGGGAATGAACAGAGCTAAGGAGGTAATAATCAGGGACTGTGATAGTAAAGAGATATTGCCTACTAGCTAGAACTGATTACTTACAGTATTAAAGAATGTGGCTAATAGCTGAAATAGCCATACATTGTTTGTTGCCATACTTTTATGACCATTCCTATTAGAGTAGATACAGTTTTGCCTACAAAACCATCATGGAATTGTGCATAACCAGAGACTTAACTGATCTGAATGTCTTTGATCTTGAGACGAGATAATCAGTAGGACTAAACAAGATAGGGACTAAGAAGCAAATTCAGGACAGGCCTGAATTGAAGAATGAGGTGTCTTAATCATAGGATAATTACAGGTTTAGATGATCATCATATAAACAGTGGGTTGGGGAGCTAATTCAGCAAGTAGGTAGAGGCTCCCAGAGGCAGCCAGATTGCTTCTCAAACTCAGGTGAAGACTTGAGTGTGCCCTGACTCACACTTTGAGTATGTCTATTTGCATGTCTACCTCTGTGATAGGCAGAATAAAAGCCCACAACTATGATCTTAATAGGAGAAGGAAATGGCAGCCCACTCCAGTGTTCTTGCCTGGAGAATCCCAGGGACGGCGGAGCCTGGTGGGCTGCCGTCTATGGGGTCGCACAGAATCAGACACGACTGAAGCGACTTAGCAGCAGCAGCAGCATGACCTAAATAAGACAAAGATGTCCTAATAGGTATTAATACATATCCTAATTCCCAGAACCTGTGAATAAGTTACTTACAATTCCTTGCCTTTACCATATCTAAAGAGATTTTTCAGGATGATTAAGGTTAGGGATCTTGAGATGGGGAAAGAAAGAAAGTGAAGTTGCTCAGTCGTTTCTGACTCTTTGCAACTCCGTGGACTGTAGCCTACCAGGCTCCTCCATCCATGGGATTCTCCAGGAAAGAATACTGGAGTGGGTTGCCATTTCCTTCTCCAGGGGATCTTCCCGACCCAGGGATCAAACCTGGGTCTCCGACATTACAGGCAGATGCCTTACCCTCTGAGAGACCAGGGAAGCCCAAATGGGGAGATTATCCTATATTAGCGAGGCAAACCCAATCTAGTCATATGGGTCCTTAAAAGGGGAGTGCTTTCCACAGCTAAAGTTAGAATTAAAGGGAAATGCGACTACCAAAGGAAAGTGAGAGAGATGCAGTAACACTACTATTTTTGAAAATGAATGTGAGAACCTTGAGCCAAGGAACACATGTAGTCTAGAAACTGGAAGAGGCAAGGAAGATGTTTTAGAACGTCCAGGAGGGACCAAATCCCTGCCGACACTTCAAGTTTAGCCTAGTGAGACCTGCATGGGGCTCTGTCTGATAGAATGGAAAATAGTACGTGGTGTTGTCTTAAGCTCTTGAGTTTGTGTTAATTTGTTAAATAGTGATAGAAAACTAATGCAATCCCCTAATCCAGCCACCATCACTCAGCTGAACTACTGCAGTCTCCTAACTGGTTTCCCTCCTTCCAATTTAGTCCTTCCACAAGCCAAAATCATTCAGAGTTGTCCTCTTGAAAAATGCCAGATAAATAGTATTTTCTGGTTCAAAGCAGTTTGACAAACCCATTGACCTTAGGCTAAGACCCAGAATTCTTAATGGTCCTTCTTTAACCTCACATCACACTGCTTTCCCTACATGGACCTAGAAATACCTCCCCAGAAATAACTTTTCCTGACATTTATAATAATTGCTTCCTCCTTTCTTCCTCCATAATTTAATCACTTATGTGTATCTCACTAAATTATTTAATTTAGTTTTGTCAATTTCTTGAACAATATGTAAATAGAGTAATACAGTAAGTCTTCCTTTGAGTATGACTTTCACTCAATACTATTTTTGAGGATCATCTGTTGCATTTAGCTGGAGCTTCTTCATTTTCATTCTAATAATCCATCTCTGAATTCTTTTGAATTTGCTATGTGAACAATCAGATCATTTATAAGTAAGGAAAATTTTGTTTCCTTCCAAAACTGCTTCTACTTCTTGTTCTTTACAACAATGTTAAGGACTTTCAGTACAATGTTGAATTAAAGTGGTAATAGCAACCATTCTTATCTCAATTTCAGAAAGGTTTCAGCAAGTCATTAATAAGTATTAATACAGATTTGGTTAAATTTTTTTTTCTCTTTTTCTTTTTATTGTAAATAGCATTTATCAGACTGAAGAAATTTTCTCCTATAAGTAATTTGTTAAATGTTTTTGACATGGATGAGTGTTGAGCTTCCAAAATGATACCAACAATTTCTCTTTTTTTATACTAAAAATAAGGCAAATTACATTAATTAATGTTTAAAATGTTAACACAAACTACTTTTCCTGAAATAAACCCCATTTGGTCGTGAGAGGTGTGTAGGGTGTTTGTGCGGGTATGTGTGTGTGTATTCTACTTTCAGTTTGTTAATGTTTAACTCAGGATTTTTACAACTATGGTCTTGAGTGAGATTGTCTGGTAATTTTCTCTAGTGCTTTATGTGCTGATTGGATTGATTCATTTGCCTTATTACACACCCGAAACAGACTGCTTTAATTACTGAAGCTTTATAGAATATTTTAATTTCTGAAAAAGCTAGTTCTCCCCTTCTTGTTTTCCTGATGATTCTGGTTTATAAAACTGAAAATCAGCTTATCTGGTTACAGGAAAAAACATGATGTTTTTACTGGATCTGAATTTAAAATGTAAATAAGGGAAGATTGTTATGTTTATGATTTTGAATCTTCCTATCAACATGCAGGCTTCCCTGGTGGCTCAGTGGGCAAAGAATCCACTTGCAACGTAGGAGGCAAAGGAGACATGGATTCAATCCCTGGTTGGGAACATCCTCTGAAGGAGGGAAATGGCAACCCACTCCAGCAGTCTTGCCTGAAAAATCCCACGGAGAGAGTAGCCTGGAGGGATATAGTCCATGGGATTGCAAAGAGTTGGACGTGACTGGGAGACTAAGGGCACATCAAAACATGTAGTGTGTCTTCTTATTTGTTGATGTCTTCTGTTATATTCTTTATGCCTTTTTTAGAGGGTTTTTTTCCCCCTAACAGAATCCTGGATATATTCTTGGTAAATTTATTCATAAATATTTTATTATTTTTTAATTTCATTATTTTTATTGCTGTTGTAAATGGAGTCTTACATGAAGGCTATTGATTTGTTTATTAGTTTTATAAACTGATACATTACTGCATTTCTTTATTGCTAGTACAGAGTTTTAGATATCAAATCTTTTCATTCCTCCTTTCCAAGTTTTATGCCTGTCATTTTTTCTCATAATAATCTTATAAGGTTGTAATTCTGGTACTTTGTTAAATAAATAATGTGAATATTTGATATCCTTTGCTTGTGAGGATACTTCCAGTGTTTCTCTATTAAGAATGACACGTTGGGACGGAGATAGATTCATTTCTCATGTTAAGCAACAAATCCATGATTACTGTTTCATACCAGAATGAATTTAATTTTTCAAATATTAATATTTTTCTGTATCTGTGGAGATTATCATATTATTTTCTTTTTTTGACCCCTTAAAATGATAAAATATATCTATATATTTCCTAGTATTGAATCATCTTTGAATTCCTGGGATATATTCCACATAGTCATAATGATTTTTAATTCTACAGGATAAGAATGTTTATCTTCTTGTTTATTTAAAAAAAATCCAAAAGCTGAAAATAATCAACAATTTCACCAACAGAATAATAGACGAATTGGGGTATTTTATACATAAAGTATTATACATGAATGGAAATTAACAGATTACAAACACTTGCACCAAAATGAATAAATCTTACAAATATAACTTAAATTTTCCCAAAAAGCAAGACCCAAAATATGTACTACATGATTTTATTTATGTAAGTTCCAAAATAGGCAAAACTAGAGTGTTTAGAGATGCATATTTAGGTGATAAACATAAATAACAAAACGATTATCATAAAAGTTAGAATAGCAGTCGTCTTTAAAGAGGAGAAAGGGATGACTGGGCGAAGTTACTTGAAGGTCTTCTAGGGTGCTGGTGATGTCTAAATTCTTGACCTGGGTAGTATTTGCATGGGCCTGTGCTTTATAATAATTTATGGATCCTCCTATTTAATGCAGTCTTTTCCATATGTGTATATTGGATTATGAAAAGGTTTTTTAAAATTACTTGCTAATAATTTATTTAGGATTTTTGTGTCACTATTCAGGGTTCCCAGGGGGCGCTAGTGGTAAAGTACCTGCCTGCCAATGCAGATGTAAGAGACAGAGGTTCGGTCCCTGGGCTGGAAAGAGCCCCTGGAGTAGGAAATGGCAACCCACTCCAGCGTGTCACTATTCAGAAGTGAGACATCTATATATTTCTCTTGCTTTTCTTATATTTTGAGATTTGGTATGCTGGCTTCATAAAAGGAACTTAAAGATTTTCCTTTTTGTCTGGGTTTTAAAAGCATTAGAATCGCTGTACAATTATCTGTTCTTTTTATTTTTAAAATTTTGGCTATGTCGTGTGGCATGCAGGATCTTAGTCCCTGACCAAGGATTGAACTCATTCCCCCTGCAGTGGAAGCAGAGAGTCTTAACCACTGGATCACCAGGAAAGTCCTTATCTGTTCTTAAAATACTTAAATGTAAGACCCTGAAACTATAAAACTACTAGAAGAAAATGTATAGAAAAATATTGATGTTAGTCTGGGAAATGGGGTATGTTTTTGGAGATGACCCCAGAAGCACAAGCAACAAAAGCAAAAATAGAAGAGATTACATCAAACTGAAAATGCTTCTGCATAGCAAAGGAAACAATAGAGTGAAGAAGCAAGCTACAGAATGAGAGAAAATATTTGAAAATCATACATCTGATAAGGGGCTAATATTCAAAATGTATGAGGAAGTCAACTCAATAGCAAGAAGACAAATAACTCAATTTAAAAATGCACAAAGAATCTGAAGAGACATTTCTTTTGAGAAATATAGATATGCAAATGGCCAATATGTACATGAAAAGATACTTGATACCTCCATATCTTGAATCATCAAAGAAATGCAAATCCAAATCACAATGAGATGTCACTCCACACCTGTTAGCTGTTATCAAGAAAACAATAGATAACAAATTTTGAAGAGAGTGTGGAGAAAGAGAATCCTTGTGCATTACTGGTGAGAATGAAAATTTGTGCAGCCATTATGGAAAAACAGTATGGAGTTCCTCAGAAAACTAGAAATAGAACTACCATATGATCAAGTAATCCTCCTTCTGTATGTTTATCCAAAGAGAATGAAAGCAGTATCTTAAAGAGATGTTTGAACTCCCATGTTCATTTCAGCAATTTTCACAATAACCAAAACATGAAATCATCCTAAGTGTCCACTGACAGACAAATGGATAAAGAAAATTTGATACACACAGGCATTTACACACACCATGAAATATTACTCAGCCTTTTAAAAAGAAGGAAATTCTGTCACTGCAGCAACATAGATGCCACTTATGGACATTATTCTGAGTGATATAAGCCAGACAGAAAAGACAAAGACTGTATGATCTCATTTATATGTGTGTGTTAGTTGCTCAGCCACGTCCAACTATCTGCAGCCTCATGGGCCACAGCCCACCAGGCTCCTCTGTCCATGGGATTCTTCAGGCAAGAACACTGCAGTGAATAGCCATCCCCTTCTGCAGGCGATATTCCCAACCCAGGGATAAGACCCAGGTCTCCTTCATTGCAGGCAGATTCTTTATCGTCTGAGCTACAAGGGAAGCCCCACTTGTATGTGGAATCTTGAAAATAAAAGTCAAACTCATGTAAGATGAGAGTAGAATACTGGTTACCAGGGGCTAAGTGATGGGGAAATGGAGAGATGTTTGTCAAAGGGTACAAACACAGTTATATACAAAGATTAAGTCTAGAACTCTTGTGTACAGCCTTGTGACTATTGTTAATGATATTGTATTAAATACTGGAAATATGTTAAGTAGATTTCAGGTGCTCTCATGACACATACAAAAAGTGGTAACTATGTGAGGAAACGATAGGTTAATAACCTTGACTGTAGTAATTGTTTTACTATGTGTATGTGTATCAAATCATATATACCTTCAGTTCAGTTCAGTCACAATTGTGTCCAACTCTTTGCGACACCATGAATCTCAGCACGCCAGGCCTCCCTGTCCCTCACCAACTCCCAGAGTTTACTCAAACTCCTGTACACCGAGTCAGTGATGCCATCCAGCCATCTCATCCTCCGTCGTCCGCTTCTCCTCCTGCCCCCAATCCCTCCCAACATCAGGGTCTTTTTTTTTTTCCATTTATTTTTATTAGTTGGAGGCTAATTACTTCACAATATTGTAGTGGTTTTTGCCATACATTGACATGAATCAGCCATGGATTTACATGTGTTCCCCATCCCGATCCCCGCTCCCACCTCCCTCTCCACCCGATCCCTCTGGGTCTTCCCAATGCACCAGCCCCGAGCACTTGTCTCATGCATCCAACCTGGGCTGGTGATCTGTTTCACCCTTGATAATACACATGTTGCGATGCTGTTCTCTTGAAACATCCCACCCTCGCCTTCTCCCACAGAGTCAAAAAGTCTGTTCTGTACATCTGTGTCTCTTTTTCTGTTTTGCATATAGGGTTATCGTTACCATCTTTCTAAATTCCATATATATGTGTTAGTATACTGTACTGGTCTTTATCTTTCTGGCTTGCTTCGCTCTGTATATGGGCTCCAGTTTCATCCATCTCATTAGAACTGATTCAAATGAATTCTTTTGAATGGCTGAGTAATATTCCATGGTGTATATGTACCACAGCTTCCTCATCCATTCGTCTGCTGATGGGCATCTAGGTTGCTTCCATGTCCTGCCTATTATAAGCAGTGCTGCGATGAACATTGGGGTGCATGTGTCTCTTTCAGATCTGATTTCCTCGGTGTGTATGCCCAGGAGTCAGATTGATGGGTCATATGGCAGTTCTATTTCCAGGTTTTTAAAAAATCTCCACACTGTTTTCCATAGTGGCTGTACTAGTTTGCATTCCCACCAACAGTGTAAGAGGGTCCCTTTTCTCCACACCCTCTCCAGCACTTATTGCTTGTAGACTTTTGGATAGCAGCCATCCTGACTGGCATGTAATGGTACCTCATTGTGGTTTTGATGTGCATTTCTCTGATAATGAATGATGTTGAGCATCTTTTCATGTGTTTGTTAGCCATCTGTATGTCTTCTTTGGAGAAATGTCTGTTTAGTTCTTTGGCCCATTTTTTGATTGGGTCATTTATTTTTCTGGAATTGAGCTGCAGAAGTTGCTTATATATTTTTGAGATTAATCCTTTGTCTGTTGCTTCATTTGCTATTCTTTTCTCCTATTCTGAAGGCTGTCTTTTCACCTTGCTTATAGTTTCCTTTGTTGTGCAAAAGCTTTTAAGTTTAGTTAGGTCCCATTTGTTTATTTTTGCTTTTATTTCCAATATTCTGGGAGGTGGGTCCTAGAGGATCCTGCTGTGATTCATGTCAGAGAGTGTTTTGCCTATGTTCTCCTCTAGGAGTTTTATAGTTTCTGGTCTTACATTTAGATCTTTAATCCATTTTGAGTTTATTTTTGTGTATGGTGTTATAAAGTGTTCTAGTTTCATTCTTTTACAAGTGGTTGACCAGTTTTCCCAGCATCACTTGTCAAAGAGGTTGTCTTTCTTCCATTGTATATCCTTGCCTCCTTTGTTGAAGATAAGGTGTCCATAGCTTCGTGGATTTATCTCTGGGCTTTCTGCTATAAAGGTGGTGTCATCTGCATATCTGAGGTTATTGATATTTCTCCTGGCAATCTTGATTCCAGCTTGTGCTTCTTCCAGCCTAGCGTTTCTCATGATGTACTCTGCATAGAAGTTAAATAAGCAGGGTGACAATATACAGCCTTTTCCTATTTGGAACCAGTCTGTTGTTCTGTGTCCAGTTCTAACTGTTGTTTCCTGACCTGCATATATACCTTAACTACACACAATTTTTATTTTAAAAGATAACTTTTTTAAAAAAGTTACATGTAGATTTCCATGAGTATGGCTAAGGTAGAGGGGTTTTTTGTTGGAGGGGGTAAGGAAGCTTTTCTGAAACTGATTGTAGTGATGGATGCCAGCCCTGTGAATAAAGTAAAAGGCACTGAGCTGTGCCCTTTAAATAGGTGAAATTATATCTCAATTATATTATATATATATTTAATTATATATTAAATTATATTTAAATAGTGAAATTATATATATTTATCTATTTGTAAATATCTTCTTGTTTTTACTCTATCAGTCTTGATACCACTTTTTTTTGTTGCATATACAGTTTGTAACTGTTGTATTCTGCATTGCAAATTTTTAATATTATTTTTTTTTTAATGTTTTTTGGCCTGAGCCAAGTAGGAAATATTGTTACTGAAATCACAAATTTTGGATTGGTTATGTTTAAATTCATACTTTCACACTTGCAAAGCTAACTGTCTTTGTGTCCCAGTTTCTTCATCAAAAAAAAAAAATTGGACAAAATGATAGGAACTAACTCATGGGGTTTGAAGCAGATTACATGAGTTAGTTTATATAAAGCACTTAAGTAAGTAGTAAGTGCTTCGAAGGTGGTGCCATGGTAAAGAATCCACCTGCACTACAGGAGATACAGGTGGGTTGGGAAGATTCCCTGGGTTGGGAATATCCCCTGGAGAAGGAAATAGCAGTTCACTCAAATATTCTTGCCTGGGAAATCCTATGGAGAGAACAGCCTGGTGGGCTACAGTCAATGGGTTCACAAAAAACTAAGACACAACATAGCGACTAAACAACAACAATGACAAATGATGTTGTGAATCTTTTCATTGTCTATTTGTATGTCTTTTTTTGCAGACATGTCTATTCAGATTCTATGTCGCTTGGCAGGCAGATTCTTTAGAGACCCCTGGGAAGCGACAAGTGCTTACTTCATGCTTATTGGCACATAGTAAGTGTTAGGTTAAAAACTGTCTGCTCTTAAGCTTTATTATCATGACTCCTGCTATTTGTTTACATTTGCTGATGTACTTCTGTCCATTCTTTGATTTTATTTTTACTTTTCTGAATCCCTTCATTTTAATTGTATCTTTTGTAGACTAAATATCGCATATGAAATTCACTTTCATTTGAAAGGTAATTTTGGCTCAGTTGGCTAAGTTTTGTAATAGATCTGTCACTTTATCCTATATTATGAATTCTTACTATTTTTTTTTTCAGAAACTGTCTCTGTGATCAGTTTTCTTCACTTTGCTTTTTTTGTGAAGTTCTTTTGCATTCTTGATGGAAAATTTAAGTTTTTCCATAGTTATGGTTTTTTTCCTTATTTATGGTTTTTCTATAGTTATCTTTAGTTATAAATTACTCTCAGTCATGTTTATGACTATCTATCCTTATTATTAATAGTTACAACTGTGAGAGGGGCTTCACAGGTGGCACTATTGGTAAAGAACCCCCCGACCAAAGGAGAATATATAACAACCATGGGTTGGATCCCTGGGTCAGGAAGATCCCCTGGAGGAGGGCATGGCAATCCACCCCAGTATTCTTGCCTGGAGAATCCCATAGACAGAGGAGCCTCGTGGGCTACAGTCCATGGGGTCACAAAGAGTTGGACAGGACTGAAGCGACTTAGCACGCACCCACAACAGTGAGCAGTTAAACATTTAGTATATTTCCTGCTTCTCCTTCCTCTCATCTCCTCTGCATGCTGATTTCAGTCAGAAATATCTTTCTTGGTATTTGTCTTGATGCACTTTAGGTTTTTATTTCTTGATTTATCAACTTTAAATGAAATCTTTTGACTTCAACTTTGTATGAGACAGTGAACACATTTATTCTTTCTTTCAATTTCTTTCCTTCCCTTCTAATTTTTCAGTTCTACCAAAACTGTCACTCTAACCATCACTTTTTCTAGTTTTATATTGACTCTCTTCCAGTTTTTCCAAACTTCTTGATCAGCTGAGTGTTGTTCTTCTATTATTTTCCACAATAAAAGATCAAGAAAATAATCTTCCTCCAGTTTTTTCATCTTTATTGTTTGTAGTCTTTATTCTTGAAGGAGAGCCTGCATGGAGGTACCATCTTTATCTTAAACTTTCTTTCCTTGAAAATCTTGTCAGTATTGCATCTGGTATTCAGTGTTGTTATATAAAAATATGAGGTCAGCTTGACTTTTTTTTCTCCTTATAGAAGTGACTTGATCTTTTCACCTGTCAGCTCCAAAGATTCTTTATCTTTTAAGCCTGGTAACTTGACTGGAATATGTCTCATTGATCATCCTAGGTCTTTCTTTATTTCTATTTCATTGCATTAACTTTCTCATTTCAATTCTCTGTGAATCTACTGTGTTTTCTATAGTATCTGTTCACTCTTGTGCTCGATTTTCCTTTCCTTTCTTTTATTTTTACTATTTTTTTCTTGTATACCTTTACTAAGTTCTGCCAATTGATAACTTATCTCCTGTTACCCCAGTGTATTTTTCCTACATTCTTCCATGTTTTTAAATGTAATTTTATGTATTTATTTATGGCTGTACTGGGTCTTTATTGCTTCATGCACCCTTTCTTCTAGTTGCAATGAGCAGGGGGCTACTCTTTGTTACAGTGAATGGGCTTCTCATTGCAGTGACTTCTCTTGTTTCAGAGCACAGACTCTAGGGCATGTGGGCTGCAGTAGTTGTGGCACATGGGCTCAATAATTGCAGCTCCTGAGCTTTAGAGGCTCAATTCTGGTGGTGCATGGGCCCAGCTGCTCCACTGCATGTGGGATCTTCCCAGACCAAGGATCAAACCCACATCTCCTGCATTGGCAGACAGATTCTTTACCACTGAGCCACCAGGGAAGCCCTGAATGCTTCCATTTCTACAATAGTTTCTGTCTTCTTTCATCTAGTTGACCTCTTCATTTTGGGTTTTTTCCCCTCCAAATTCACGCAAAACATGCTTACAACTTTCATCTGCCCTATGATATTTTACAGAAGGATGGACTTTGTTCACAAATTTTGCTTATTTTTGCCTTTTGTCTTAGAGTATCTTTGCTTGGATATGATTGGGCTTTTTAAAATTATTTATCACTGAATGATTTTTTGTTTTCCTAGACCAGATATTTATAACAACTTTCTTGAGAAGGGCTACTTAGCATTTCTGTCCAGAAGTTTCAGAATACAAAGGTCCTCTTCTCAGAGTTTACACAAAGCTAGAATGCCTCCTGAAAGTGTACCTTCTCAGTGTGACTCTTTCCTCTTCTTTAAAAACTTGACCATGGCATGTGGCATGTGGGATCTAGTTCCCTGACTGGCAATCAAACCTGGTCCGGTGCTGCATTAGGAGTACAGAGTCTTAATCACGAGATCACCAGGGAAGTCCCTGGATGTTTCCTGTCTTACACTGAACTTGTTACAGTTCTGTTGAGGTGGAAAGTAACCTCCTGTTTCTGCTCAGCAAATGGTCCAGCTTGTTTCTCAGGATACACAGCTCATTTTCAGGAAGTGAATTTTTTGTGGCGTGTCCTGTGATCTGTCAGGGCTGGGCTCCACCCACTGACATCTTAAAATCTTCCCTCAGCCTTTCTCCACTATTTCCTGGAAGAGGTCTGTTGCTTTTAGAAAATACTAAAAGTGTACTAGAATCTCCTTTGAAGTTTTATTCAAAACTGAGTTTTTGTTTTTACTTTTCATTCTCCTTGGATAGTTTCCAGATAGAGGAGTTGTAAGGTTGCGTTACACAGCCGTGCACATACCCTGGGAATTTCATACCCAAGCTTCATGGAAAGTATATTCTTTTATTCTTTTGAAAATTCTTTCTTTTGCCTTTTTAGTTTCTTTGTACAGTGACTAAAAATAGTTCAAGAACATATTCCTTGCAACCTCAAGGCATTGCTCAGCGTGTGGCAACCTGATTTATAGAACTTTTCCATTGCAGAATTGATGGTCCTGAACATGAACTCAAACATCAGTTACCTGAAAAATCTAGACACATGACTTTTCACCCCCCCCCCCCAATTTGTCAGTTCTTTCAGGGTGAAATGTGGACCTTCTCAGCCTTCTGCTGTGTCTGCTGCTCATTTCTAAGTGGTTGAGTAGAACCACCCCAGAAGAGTCATCTTGGTGCTGACTCTATGGCTCTGTGCAGACACCGAGTCTCTAAAAGAAAGCAGCTTAAGCCTCCCCAGATTCTTCCCTGCTCCCTGTTCGACCTAATCATCTCAGATGTGGTGCCCCCTCCTCTGTGTGCTAGGGACCAGTGGAAAAAGGGATCAACTGACAAATGACAGGTTGTTTCATGAATCAAACTGTTCCTGGCAGCAAACCAGATAGCACACTCAAACTTAGTGATTTGAGAATTTAATAAAGAGGTAATTAATGAATCTCCTGGAACCGAATCCTCTGTCGGGATTTAGGGAGAGCAGTCAAGGGATAATGCAGTGTCTTGGGGTCTGCGGTAATTTGAACATTCTTTGGCATTGCCTTTGGGATTGGAATGAAAACTGACCTTTTTCAGTCCTGTGGCCACTGCTGAGTTTTCCAAATCTGTGGCATATTGAGTGCAGCACTTTCACAGCATCATCTTTTAGGATTTGAAATAGCTCAGCTGGAATCCTTCAACTTCACTAGCTTTGTGTGTAGTGATGCTTCCTAAGGCCCACTTGACCCCTCTCTCCAGGGTGTCTGACTCTAGGTGAGTGATCATGCCATCATGGTTATCTGGGTCATGAAGATCTTTTTTGTATAGTTCTTCTGTGCATTCTTGCCATCCCCTCCAAAAAAAAAAAAAAGAGAGAGAGAGAGAGAAATGCCAAAGGATGTTCAAACTATCACAGTTGCACTCATCTCACACACTAGCAAGTAATGCTCAAAATTCTCCAAGCGAGGATTCAGCAGTACATGAACCAAGAACTTCCAGATGTCCAAGCTGGATTTGGAAAAAGCAGAGGAACCAGAGATCAAATTGCCAACATCCATTGGATCATAGAAGAAGCAAGAGAATTCCCAAAAAATGTCTACTTCTGCTTCATTGACTACACTAAAGTTTTTGACTGTATCATCACAACAAACTGTGGAAAATTCTTAAAGAGATACCAGACTACCTTACCTGCCTCCTGAGAAATCTGTATGCAGGTCAAGAAGCAACAGTTAGAATTGGACATGGAACAACGGACTGGTTCCATATTGGAAAAGGAATACATCAAGGCTATATATTGTCACCCTGCTTATTCAACTTATATGCAGAGTACATCATGCAAATGCTGAGCTGGATGAAACTCAAGCTGGAATCAAGATTGCCAGGAGAAGTATCAATAATCTCTGATATGCAGATGACACTACCATTATGGCAGAAAGCCAAGAACTAAAGAGCCTCTTGATGAACGTGAAAGAGGAGAGTGAAAAAGCTGGCTTCAAACTCAACATTTAAAAAACGAAGATCATGGCATCCAGTCCCGTCACTTCATGGCAAATAGATGGAAAAACAATGGAAACAGTGACAGACTTTATTTTCTTGGACTCCAGAATCACTGCAGATGGTAACTGCAGCCATGAAATTAAAAGACACTTGCTCCTTGGAAGAAAAGTTATGACCACCCTAGACAGCGTATTAAAAATCAGAGACATTCCTTTGCTAACAAAGGTCCATCTAGTCAAGGCTATGGTTTTTCCAGTAGTCTTGTATGGATGTGAGAGGTGGGCCATAAAGAAAGCTGAGTGCTGAAGGATTGATGCTTTTGAACTGTGGTGTTGGAGCAGACTCTTGAGAGTTCCGTGGACTGCAAGGAGATCCAACCAGTCAATCCTAAAGGAAATCAAGTCCTGAATATTCATCGGAAGGACTGAGGCTGAACCTGAAGCTCCAATACTTTGGCCACCTGATGTGAAGAACTGACTCATTGGAAAAGACCCTGATGCTGGGAAAGATTGAAGGCAGGAGGAGAAGGGGATGACAGAGGACAAGATGGTTGGATGGCATCACCGACTCAATGGAATTTGAGCGAACTCCTGGAGATGGTGAAGGACAGGGAAGCCTGGCATGCTGCACATGAGTTTGAGCAAGCTCTGGGAGTTGATGATGGACAGGGAAGCTTGGCGTCCTGTAGTCCATGGAGTCACAAAGAGTTGGACATGACTGAATGACTGAACTGAATTGAACCGGGCTTTGTGAATGGCATGGAGCTTTTATCATCTCTAAGCCTGAAGGAACCAAGAGCGACAGTAGTAGAGGATCCCACCGAGGTAAAGAGAAGGCTTCCTGCAGGAACTTAGCCTTTAGTAGATGGACATAAACCACAGAAGGAGGGAAGCAAGGAGAAAAACCCAACCTCCTTTCACTCTCCCATCTCCCACAGTGCCTCTCACTGACCAAATCCAATTGAAAGCCAGATGGCAAATGGAGACCTTTAATCAATCCATAAAAATCAGCCTTCCAGGGCAAAGGGGAGAAGAGTGGAGAGTGGATCTGGAGAGGCAGACAGAAGATAAACAGCGCTCTATGGATCCACCAATCGACTAAACAAAATTTGAAAGGGATTGTTTTATTCTGTAGCAAACATGTTGCAAAGATTGCTGGCTTGCAAAAAGCAAATATGAGATTAGTCTAAAGAAAACATAAATCTGAGGCTTATGTCTTTTAAAAGGTAACTTTTAGGGCCTAATACAGTTTTACATCATCATGTATAAGAGAACAAATGAGTGAAGAAATACCTATATTTGAATGATAAGGCATAGAATTATTCAGACACACCCAATGAGCTTCATCTGAAAATCATCAGGTTTTTTTATTACCATTTTATCCTGAACCCAATTGGCCACTTCTCATTCAGTTTCCATCATCTGTCCTCCTCTTTCCACCATTATTTTAATCCTTGGCTATCTGACTTTAGCCTTCTCTCTAGTTCTGCACTTTCTCCTGGGAAGGTGTTTTCATTTCTTTGATATCAGTTTCCACATCTTCCCTAGTGAGACTTCAAACAATTTCTCTAGCTCAGCTCTGTTTCATGAGCTCCGTGGATGCTTCCTGGATGTTTTTACCTGAATGCTTTACAGGCATCTTAAATTTACATGCTGAAAACCTAGAACATTATCTTAGTCTCTCCCAACACCTTGCCCCAGAACACACACACTAGTGCTTTTTCTCGTATTCTCAAACTTCTTCAACGCTGTGGCCTCCTTATGTGGCCTCCTTAATTTTTTTTCCAACAAAAACAGATAAATGCATGGAGGGAATTTTCTTTTTTGGCAGAGAAATAAGTAAATATTAAAAATTTTATTTTTCTGGAATTGAGCTGCAGGAGTTGCTTGTATATATTTGAGATTAATCCTTTGTCTGTTGCTTTGTTTGCTATTATTTTCTCCCAATCTGAGGGCTGTCTTTTCACCTTGCTTATAGTGGAGAGGGAGGTGGGAGGGGGGATCGGGACAGGGAATACATGTAAATCCATGGCTGATTCATGTCAATGTATGACAAAAACCACTACAATATTGTAAAGTAATTAGCCTCCAACTAATAAAAATAAATGGAAAAAAAATTTTAACAGTGTTTTCTATAATGAAGAGGAAATCAGCAGTTTCCATAGTCTATGGGGGCATCAGTCTCTATGGTAAAGAAATATAGCTCACGTCTTCCTTCCTTGTGCTTCCCTGGTCGTTCAGTGGTAAAGAATCCCCCTGCCAAAACAGGAGACACAAGAGATTCAGGTTCAGTCCCTGGATCGGGAAGATCCCATGGAGAAGGAAATGGCAACCCACTCCAGTGTTCTTGCCTGGGAAATCCAATGGCCAGAAAAGCCTGGAGGGCTACAGTCCATAGGGTTGCAAAAGAGTCAGACATGACTTAGCGACTAAACAGCAACCAAATATCCCTCTTTGGTATTATATCCCCCATGCCTGATTTTGAAATCAATATTTCTCGAATGAATGAATGACTCTACATCTTATGGTTCTCCCTTCTAACTCTCTCCACCTGCATCCCTATTGCTACCTCCTTGACATAAACCATTATCCTTTCCCTAGACCCTTCTAGAGGTCTTCTTGTTTCCAAATACTCCCCTCTGACAATCTTTTTTTTTTTTTCACTGCAACCAAATACCTTTTTAAAGGGCAATTCTGATCCCACCAGCCTCCACTTTAAATAATAAAATAAAGACTGCCATGAACTCGCCCTTGTTTGCTGGGCCCACGGATGATTCTGGTGTGTTTGCCCAACAGTGTACCCTACTCCTGAATTTGCAAACTTTTTAGGCAGCATGCCCTCTCTGGTACCCACCGGCCCCTGAGCTAACTTCCAATTTGCTGTTCAACTTGCCTTTCTGGCCTCGACGCCATCCTCACCTAAGCACTAACTCAGAACCTGGATACCTCTACCTTTCACAGTTCCCCAAAATGTTCTCTGTGTGCTGGGCTCCCTTCTCTTCCCCTGGCAAGTACCTACTCATACTTTAAGAAACACCTCAAATATCACCCTGAACAAGATGCCTTTGTGTACTCTCACACAGGTGCTTTTTCCTCTATGGTTGTGTAGCATTTTGTCTTTGTGCTGCGCAGTAATTGCATCTTTACATTATGATCTGCTCAGCTGTTTCACAAGCCTCAAAGTCCCGGACCATATTACAGCTTTTCTCTGTCATCCCACTCCTCAGTGCAAAATTTGGATCAGAGCAAAGACTAGGTCAATGTCTTTAAAACTCAACATTAAAAGAAAACTAAGATCATTTTATTGGGTTCCATCACTTTATGGTAAATAGAACGGGGAAAAGTGGAAACAATGGCACATTTTATTTTATTCGGCTCCAAAGTCGCTGCAACCATGAAATTAAAAGACTCTTGCTCCTTGGAAGAAAACCTATGACAAACCTAGACAGCATATTGAAAAGCAGAGACATCACTTTGCCAACAAAAATCTGTCTAGTCAAAGCTATGGTTTTTCCAGTAGTCATGTATGGATGTAAGAGTTGAACCATAAGGAAAGCTGAGCGCTGAAGAATTGATGCTTTCAAATTGTTAAATTATAGTGCTAGAGAAGACCCTTGAGAGCCCCTTGAACTGCAAGGAGATAAAACTAGTCAATCCTAAAGGAAATCAACCTTGAATATGGAACGGAAGGACTGCTGCTGAAGCTCCAATAATTTTCCACCTGATGTGAAGAGCTGACTCATTGGAAAAGACCCTGATGCTGGCAAGGATTGAAGGCAAAAGAAGGAGGAAGCAGAGGATGAGATGGTTAGATAGCGTCACCAACTCAATGGACATGAATTTGAGCAAACTCCGGGAGATACTGAAGGACAGGAAAACCTCGCATGCTGCAGTCCATGGGGTCACAAAGAGTCAGACATGACTTAGCAACTGAACAACAGAGTTGATGTCTATTAAATTAATGAATACTTTATTAACTTATATTTATAGAGCATTCTTGATTTCCATTAAACAGTACCAGGTCTCATACCTCAGCATATGTTTCACTGAAGCTTTCTCAATAAATTTTGTGAGAAATATAGTGGTCACATGGCAGTTTCATTCCTATTTATATTTTTCTTGTACAAGCATACCCTGGCTATATTGTAGGCTTGATTCCAGATCACAACCATTAAGCAAATATCACAATAAAGCAAGTCACACCAATTTTTTGGCTTCCCAGTGAGTATAAAAGTGATATCTACATTATACTATAGTCTATTAAGTGTGTGCAATTAAAAAATATACATACCTTTATTTTTTTAAAAAAAGTAAATAATTTACTGCTAAAAATGCTTACCCACCATCTGAGCCTTCAGCAACCCATAGTAGGAACATCACAGATCACTGCTCACAGATCATCATGACAAGTATAATAATAATGAAATGTTTAGAATGTTACGAGAATCCCAAAATGTGACACAGAGACATGAAGTAAGCAGATGCCATTGGAAAAATGGTGCCAATAGATTTGCTTGATGCAGTGTTGCCACAAACCTTCAATTTGTTAACAAACAAACAAACAAAAAACACCCCAGTACCTGTGAAGTGCAAAAAAGCAAAATACAATAAAGTATGCCTGTGTTACTAGAAATAATGCCTGTAACTACAATGGTAAACCTCTGAAATTTCTGTTTAAGGAGATTGTTACCGTTGGAAACATTTGCAAATCCACCAGGCTCAACTCCTTGTATCTAAGCAGTTAATTCTCTGCTGTGTTATGTTTAACTTTCAACTCTTGAAAATGCTCTCCACCTCCTTTGTGCAAATGTATCCAATTGTCTCCTCTTACTTTCATTAGGTTCTCTCCTTAAAGCCATATTTTTTTTTTCTGTACTCACTTGTGAATTTATCTCCATTGGAGCTTCCTGTCATAGAATCTATTTGAGGAAGAATTGGTTGAAAAGGAGAAAGAGAGAAAAAAAGACTTGTTTTTAAAGTTTCCACCTTTCACCTAGTATTGGATGAAATTTCTTTAAAATTCAACTAACTTGTTATAAAATAGCATACACTGTGAAATACACTTACAACCACAATGTCATTGTAAATATATTTTTCTTATCAGAGAAGGCAACAGGCAAATCAACCACTCTTGCCAGGGTATATTTCATAGAGACAGCTGAACTCACCCACTGTTGAATTATGTTATGAAGCCAGTGATTTAACATTGTCATCTATTTTGATTGACACCAAAAGCCTTCCAGGACAGTAAATGTAAAGACATTAGAAAAAAATCACTTACAAAATGGCTTGATAGCTTTAATGAGTTTTAAAATGCAGGATAACAACTTAATCAAATCAGACAGCTCCATAAAAGAATTAATTTGGTCATTGGCTCTTTTTCCAAAGTGACTTTGTTTTAGTCAGTAAGGTGAGAATTTCTCTGTGACTAAAATAGTCACAATGAAATTCAGAATGACATGGGCTGGAATGGGTAACACATTTCCCAAAGTTCCTCAGGAGCTGTTTGTATTGTGGCTTCCTGATGAATGAGACGTACACTTTTTCTTAAGTTTCATTTTAATGAAAGAGAAAAAGAATGTGAATGAGATATATTAAAAACCATGAGACACACTTAGAACCTCCATTTTGGGTAACGGGTAAATTTTAGAAACTAGAATGATGCTGAGAGGCTATTTACGGGCCCCCATGAGGGGGGGACTTGGAAATATGCCTACTCTGCCAGACTACAGCAGCCATTTCTTTCAGTGTCAAGAGAAAAATACCCACGGGACAATAACCAGTGACAGACAGGAAGTACCACTTCAGTTTTTGCTAGACTTTGGACCCAAACTCCAGAAGAGACAATTAAAAGGTGAGCTTCCCCAGTAGCTCAGCTGGTAAAGAATCCGCCTGCAATGCAGGAGACCCCACTTTGATTCCTGAATCGGGAAGATCCCCTGGAGAAGGGACAGGCTACCAACTCCAGTGTTCTTGGGCTTCCCTTGTGGTTCAGCTGGTAAAGAAGCCATCTGCAATGTGGGAGACCTGAGTTCGATGCCTGGATTGGGAAAATCCCCTGGAGAAGGGAAAGGTTACCCATTCCAGTATTCTAGCCTGGAGAATTCCATAGACTTTATAGTCCATGGGGTCACAAAGAGTAGGACATGACTGAACGACTTTCACCTTCACTTTCACTTGACCCCTGTAGAAATGTGAGCTTATGCCCAGACTAGAGGTCTCATTTAAAAAAGACTCATTTCCTGTCTACCCAAGTTTAAACTCCAGACTTTTATTTTAGCTCCAAACTGGGGTTAGGGACTTCCCTGGTGGTCTAGTAGTTAAGAATCTGCCTTGTAATGCTGGGGACACGGGTTCAATACTTAGTTGGGGAACTAAGATCCCACTGCCTCAAAGAAACTAAGCCTGTAAGCCACAACTACTGAAGCCTACAGGCTCTGGAGAAGGGAAAGGCTACCCACCCCAGGATTCTGACCTGGAGAATTCCATGGACTGTGTAGTCCATGGGGTCACAAAGAGTTGGACACAACTGAGCAACTTTGACTTTTCACTTTTTTCACAGGCTCTGGAGCCCACACGCCTCAACTAGAGAGTCTGTACACCACAGTGAAGATCCTGCATGCCATAACTAAGACCCAATGCAGCCAAATTAAAAAACATAAAAATGAAAACAAAAAACTGAGGTTAGTTCAGAAGTGAGATTTAAGGAGAAAATTACATATGGCCAGAATTCCCCATCAATTGTAAATCATCCACCATTGGTACAGTTTAGTCTCTTGGGCTAAGCATCAGATTGAGTGGTCAGCTTACATTCAATCCTGTGTTATATAAAATATTATAACTTTAAAAATTAACAATGCCCTTGAGAGGCAGGCGGAACTGGGATAGAATGAGGGAAGAGTAGATTCATAGGTCCTACCTCTAAATTATTTGGGCCACATTCTTACTGGTGATCAAGTTACCTGCACTTTTCAAATTACTGTTTCTTCTTCTCTTCCTCTCCACTTTCTTTTCTCTATTTTCTCTCTCTCTTAGAGTCCTAGGAATTTTAGCTCCTAAATTCCTGTGTGTAGTTCTTGCCACCATCACTATTTGATATTGACATGCATGTTTGTTAAATGTAGGTCTGTGTCACCTGTAAGCCTGTTGGCTCCAAGAGGGAAGGGGCTGTGTCTCTTTTGGTTCACTAATATGATTTCAGCAACTAGCATAGTGCCCAAGAGGAACAGAACAAAGTATGTCTTCAATAAATGGATAAATAAAAGAGAGACCACTGGACATCACTGCCTTTGAAAGCTCTGCTCTTAGTAAATGTGGCTCAATCACAATGCAGTGCTCTAGGCACCTTTATCATTTACAAAAAGCTTTCACAAACATGGCCTTGTTGTAGAAGTGACAGGCCTGATGCCTCCCCCCACCCACCCACACACATTCACAAAAGAGACCGAGATCTAAAGATCTCAGTCTGTGTGACTTGCACACAGTTGCACAACTAACTTGTGACAGAAGCGGGCTTTGAACCCCTGACTTATAAGCCTGAATCAGCCCACCTGGGGTTCCCCATACCGGGGTTCCCCATACCAGGGTTCCACATAAATTTTCAACTTACATGGTTAAATTCTACTCTGCCCATGGCTGCAGCAAAGCCAGGTTTGGTGGTTTGCACATACATGAAAGGGTATTGTTTCAGGTTTGAAGTGAGTTTTTAGCCATTTTTCACATATGTTGGGGATTATCACAGTAATGCATATTTGCAGAGCTGAGACCCTAGGCTTAAATTTATGGAAGGACTGTGGAATTTCCCTCAATATGGAGAGTTTGAAACAAGGATGGCATTGCCAGGGAGTTGCTCTGGAAAATATAAGCAGCAAGCACATTCTGTCTTTTCCTTTTTTCCAGTGTTAGAGTCTCCATAGAATTCCAAGTGAGAAAAGAGCCTGCAAAGGTGTGAGGTAGAAATCATATTACAGATTTGAGCAGGTGAGAGCAGCACAGATGACAGGGGAGAAAATGGCACTTTAATGCATAAGAGTAATCTTCTAGGATTTGTACCAGGATGTGTTCAGTTTTAACAAGAAGGGTTCCCTGAAGGGTCAGTTTCAGCAGTCTCACGTGAAGCCCCAGAGAAGAATAAATAGCTGATGGGCTGACATATTCTAAGGTTGAACGTGCTGGGTAAAGCGGAGGGGGACTGTGAAGTCCTGTGAAGTGCAAATTACAAAACAAATCTCTTTCTTTTTTTTGGTTTGTTTCACAATAGATGACTTTGAAACAAAAAGAGGTAAATAACCCGTGTAAGTGAGTAGAAATTTAAGAAGTAAAACTGAGTGATAAAGGATTGGTTCTGACATGTAGGAAATACAGAGAATTTGTATGGTTTCATGGAGACAAGAACTCCTAGTTTCAAAAGAAAGTAGACTTCTCAGCAAGAAGACAGTTATGAACAATGAAGGAACATGACAAAGTTGTAAGGGGCTCAAGGGTAGCAGGTCTGCATGAAACATGGAGCGTTAGGCTAGCTTGGGCTGGAAATTAGCTAAAAATATATAGAAAGCTTCCAACTATGCAGTGCTATATATAGCATGGAAGACTCTGCTAGGTAGACTGAAGCTTTTCTAGGACTTTCATTAGTTTATCCCTCTTAAACAGGCTGGGCTTCCCTGATGGCTCAGTGGTAAAGAATCTGCCTGCCATTGCAGGAGCCACAAGTTCAATCCCTGGTTGGGGAAGATCCCCTGGAGAAGGAAATGGCAACACATTCCAGTATTCTTGACTGGAGAATCCCATGGACAAAAGGGCCTGGCGGACTACAGTCCATGCAGTTGCAGAAGAGTCGGACACAACTTAGTGACTAAACAACAACTTAAACAAGGTCCAGGCAGCTAAACTACCACTCATTGAATACCATAGTGGGTATATGTAGAAATTCAAATTTTCTTTCATTTTGTATTAAATAACTAAAATTAGATGGTCTCTTTAAAAAAGAAGCTTACATTTGAAACTAATGATTTTGTGTTGTATCTGGCATAGAAGCATTCTCTAAATGACTTATTAAAGGAAAAAAATGTTTAGGATGACAAACTGTATTCTGATTTCAGATTCAGTGATGATCTATAAGGACTATTGACAAGATGAATTATGTTTTGTGCTGAGCAGAATTCAAGGCTAAATTTACTGGAAAAGAAGTTCCAGTTTCTTTTATGTGCCATTTGCATATTGGGATATTTTTCTTATTAATAGAATTTAATTTTTTTCAAGTTTAGAGTTTTAAAACTCCCCAGAAACTTTAAGCCATCATTGAGTAATCCATCAAAAATCCAGAGGCACTAAAAGTTCTGTGACTAATATGTGTGAAATGTTTGAAGATAAGACCCTTTTTTGTAATTATGCACTGCAGAATATGGAATAGTTTCTACCGCGTGAATTACCTACCCGAGGATACTATTTGAAAGTTCTATCTTGCGTAAATAACAGTCAGCCTCTTATAGAAGAGAAGCAGTGTTTACATTCCTGGAATGGAAATTATTTTAGAATCATTTACATGCAACATTTTCTCATTATTACTCAAATCTATGAAAGGGAAGTAAGCTCACACAGCTGGCCCTTTTCAAGCAGTGATTCGGTTTTTTCTTGTTTCAATATTGTAGGAGAATGAAAAGGTTAGAATTACCTTTTGGATTCAGTGTGGCATTTCCCTTTGATGCCTAAATAAATGGAAAGCAAGTGGCTTTGCCAGCTTTGGACTCTAGATAGGAAGGGATTTCCCTTGTAGAGTGTTTTATCTGAAATCCAGTACTTTTCCATTATGAAGCATTTACAGCCTTAACTTAATCCTTCAAACAAAGTCAATGTCTTGTGACTTTTCCAGATATTGTCCTAGTTTATAAGAAGAAGACTTCCTTTATTTCTGGTCTGGTGTGTATATATGTTCTTTTGAGCTAAAACAATTTGGGAGATGGGATGATCTAGTACAAACCTACCCTTCCCTAGAGATGGTGACAGTGGGTGGTATGAGGTGGGGTTCAGGAATGTGTAGTGTTGGGTTCTTTTCTTTATTATGGTAAAATTTATGTAACATATAATTTATCATTTTAACCACTTCTTACTGTATAATTCAGTGGCATTAAGTATATTCACATTGTTGTATAACCAGGATGACTGTCCATATCCAGAACTTTACCATCATCCCAAGTTAAAACTCTGTACCCATTAAACAAGAATTCCTCATTCTGTCTTCCCCTCATCCCTTGGAATCACCATTCTACTTTTTGTCTCTAAGAACTTGACTATTCTGTTTAACTCATTTAAGTGAAATCACATAATCTTATTTTTCCTTTTGTATATGGATTGTTTTACATAGCATGTTTTCAAGGCTCATTGATGTGTAGTATGTATCAGAATATCATTTCTTTTCAAGGCTGAGCATAGTCCATGGCACATATAAAACACACTTTGTTTATCCATTCATCCATCAATGGATGTTTAAGTTGTTTTGCCTTTTGACTGTTGAGAATAATGCTTCTGTTGATACTGGGCTGCAAATATCTATTGGAGTCTCTACTTTGAATTTTTAGGCATATATTTAGATGTGGAATTGCTGGATCATATGGTAACTCTATGCTTAATTTTTTGAAAAATTGTCATACTGTAAGAATGTATAGTTTTTAACCAATACTCCAGGTGGTTCTATGATCAGATAATTTGGGAGACACACATTTAACAGTTAAACATTGTTGCAAAACAAGCCACCCCCAAAATGAATGGCTTAAAGCAACATTCCTTTCAGCTCACCAAAACTGGGTGGCTGTTCTGGACTGAGATAGACTTACCTGTTCTCTGTTAATCTAGCTCACACTTCTGTGTCACTGGGCGGGTCAGCTAGGTGCCAGCAACTCCCGCTTGGCCTCAGTTGTATGTCAGGTGGTTGTCCAGCTCTCGGGTGAGGCAATGAAGTGACTGGGCCCAGAATCTCTCATTGCCCAGTGGGCTTGCTTTCATGGCAACAGGTTTCCAAGAGAAGCAACAGGAGAAGCCCCAAAGCACAAGCACCTATCCAGTCTTGGCTTGCATTTCATGTGCTTGTCCCATTGTCCAAAGCAAGTCATCTGGCCAAGCGCCAAGTCAACATGGAGGGCCCACCAAAGGATGTGGAGATGGAGAGGCAGAAAAGGAGCTGAGACCAGGCTCACCTCGCCACAGCCCAGGTGCTTAATTCAATTTTCCAATTAACTTCGGGTTACCTGAGAACGCTCTCCTGCCATCACGAATCAGAGTGAAACATATTGGTCTCTGAGTTTGCATACAGCCCTCCGAGCTCTGTGCCCCAGCTGTTCAAAATGCTTTCCAGGTTTGTGCTTATTCACTAATTTAATAAATACTTATGGTGCATTGACTTGGACCTGGAACTCTTATAGGCCTCGGGAACCAAACCATCAGCAGCACAGTCCAAGTCCCCATGGTTTTAGGACTTACATCCTACTAGTGATGAAAAAGTTTTGGGAGTGAGAATAAATGTGTTTGGATCTCTCACATATATCCAGGAAGTTTTAAGCAATTAAAAAGCCTGGAGAATATTCCTCATTCTCTCATTCTCCACTCCTTTGTGCCTTTATGAATAGCTGAATATAAGAAATAGTTGGGTTAATTAGAAGTTCCAGATATCTGAATGCCAGAAGGCAGATGTAAAGTTCTGCAAGGACATGTGAATTGACTTCAGACTTATAATCTTTGTACGAGAGATGGCTTTGTTTCTCCCCTCCTTTATGCTCTCTGCAAGCCCTCGTGGCTAGAACTTTCGGCCCCACGGCTGCCTGAGGGAGGACAGCTGATCTTTTTAGCACAAAGGGCACTGAAGGGTCACCTACAGGTGAATGGTGATGGATGCCTAGGACAGGCCCTTTCTTTGTACATTTCTTTTTTCTTTTTTTTTTTACTTTGTGTGTATTTAGTCCTGTGGCAGGAGAGTGGAATCCTGTTTTTGTTTTTTTTTAAGTAGCACAATTTTGTTGGAGAGGTTGATTTTTATAAACTAACAGTATCTGTTAGCACCTGAAGATGAGCTCAGCTTAATGCCCCGCGAGCGGCTCAGAGGAGCTGGGACACTCAACACCAAGAACTTGGCCAAAATAGAAACTCACTGCGGGCTCACTTACAAGAGTTCACTTTGACTAAGCAACTGAGCTTTGTGTTTGGTGTAATCAGACATCGAAGTGGGGGTCTATGAGGAGATTGCATGTGGGAGGGTTCAAAGCCTGAACTTTAGAGTCAGACAGATGAGTCCTAATTAGCATTAACCTTAAGCAAATGATTAACCTGAGTCTCAATTTATCTGTCCATAAAATGGGATAATAACACTACCTTAATAGTTTCATGAAACTTGGAACTATTAAGAGAGTTACGTGTAGCTCTCTTAGCATAGTACCTTTAGTAGGCACTTGACTAAAATATTAGCTAAAGCTGTTTTTGTAATAAATGCTGTTACAATGTACAATTTCATCACTGCAAAGAGGTGACTTAGGCTTGGCTCTCAGGGTCAAAAATTCAGCTGCAGGGAATGGACTTTGTGAACCATCCGAGCACCAGTTCAAGTTGAGATAAAGATATTTATGAAACTAAATTTGCTGTTTATTCATAACCAGTCAGGTATTCCTATCTGGGCTTTTACCCACTATTGGAGCAATTTTTCTGTAACTTGGGGCTTTCCCAAATTAGTCTTTCCCCAACAACAACAAAACCAGTACTTCAAACAGTAGGGTTTTTAGAAAGACAAACCTCCAAATATCTCCTGGATAGTTTTCCACCAGACTTTCTGGAAGAACCTACTACCAAAATGTAAATGTATTCAATCTGGTGTTTTCCAGTTTGGACTTAGCTGAAAGTAGCAGCTGCACCCAGTGGGAGTTTGGGTTGAGAGTTGACTTTGATGGATGGAAACAGGAGTTTTATGAGGTAAGAAGAGAGAGGGGATCTGGATACCAGAACCATGCAACCTGCATTTTCTGAAACAATCCAATTTCCCCATAAACCTGAGACACCAGAAGGGGATCAGACTCTACCTCTAGGTAGCTGCTGGAGGATTGCAAGGCTTTGGTGCCAGTTAGAGCAGAGAGATAAAGAAATTAGGAGTAAGTGGGGGATCCAAATGGGAAACAAATGAGGGTGAAATGCAAACTTTTCAGCCAGGTTATACGAGCAATATTAACTGTGATGCACTGTGGAAAAATAGCACCTTCCTGTCCTCCCCCATGTGACAGGAAGCTGATCTGTCTGCCTGGATTTATTTCACTCTGGGACTGTATTTCTCTCCTTACTTTTTGTCTCACTTCCTACTTTGTTATAGGTGATCTTTCTCCCCCCTCAGGAAATCAAAATTCTAACACTGTGAAAATTGAGGTGTCTTCAAGTTTCTTACTAGTCTTAAGAGTGTTTTCTTAGGACAAATTGCCAATTTCCTCTTTTCATGGAAAATACTAAAAAAATTTTTAATAGAGTGACCTTGTTTCCATTTGCTATTCTTTCCAATTCATTGACTGGAGCTAGAAAAATGGAATCAAAGGACTCGTCAGCCTGGTGGCAACAGCCACACTGAGAGCATTAAAAAGTTTGCTTTGGTGGGAGTCCTTGAAGCAGAGCCCCAGTGACCAGCCAAGAAGTGACAGAAGTGAAGACACAGAGCATCCCTGAATCTGACTTCTCCAGGTACAAGCATGAGGCCTGACGCACAGTCAGTGCAGATAAATATTTACTCAGTGATTGGAGGGATGATCTATGATGTAAGATAATAACCTTGCCAGATACAATTGAAACCACTGGGGTTAACACCTCCAGCAAGTGTTCCTTGGCAGCTCTGCTCTGGACCATATCTCTCCCCTTCCTTGGAGCACTCTCCCTCAGCCTAAAACACCATCCATCTAAATGGGTAGCCCACCGTCTCCACCCTAGAAATCTGGATTCTCAATGTGTGACAGTCACTTGAACCTGTGGCTCCAGAACACCTAGGCATCAGGGCTGAACACCTGGTCACTCCTCTCCTTAAATATGTCAGAGATCATGCTCTCACTAGTTTGGAAATGGACATTCTTAGACTATTTCTAATAGCAACTGCAACTTGGGGACAGATTGAGTCAATTCATCAGTTCTCCTAAAAATGATGTTTGAAAGGAATATTGAGCTGTCACTATCTTCCCAAAGAAATCTACATGGCCCTCCAGAGGCAGAAATTTCTTTATCCCCTGATGTTTCAGTTCAGATAAGGACCTCTGATCATTGTTGAAGTCTGAGGCTACTGCTGTTGGACTCTTTAAAGCTGAGGACAAAATGCCCCAGAACTCTCAGGCTGATAGGTGACTCTTTGCAGGGAATAAGTGCCGGCTTATTTCCAAGGTCAGTCATGACTGGAGCGGTAACTTATGGCACCACATTGTAAATCAACTATACTCTAATATAAAATAAATTTTCTAAAAGGAACTTATGGGTGGCGCTCAAAAGGACAACAATGATGAGAGCAATGAAGCTTTTACAGTGGGAAAACTTGACTCTACACACAGAATTAAGAAACATAGAAACATTTCTATTTTACTGATGTATGTCTTGGCATCTCTGGCCTGTACAAGTTCACCCACACATTCAAACACAAGTCAAGACTTAGGGGCACAAAAGTGTTAGCAATGGAGGCTGCACTGTGTTAACCCCTGGAGTAATAGTTTCACTGTCAGGGGGACAGAAAATCCATTAGAGATATTCTCTGGGTGTGTAGCCCTGTAGCCTGGTTAATTTTATCTTTTTAACAAACATCCCAAGTATCCCGAAGCATGATATTGTCCCTGAGATACTCCCTCACTTGTAGTTTATACAACTGTATCTCAGACTAGTTAAACCTGTTTTGTTTTTATTTATGTAATATTTACTTTCATTTTATGTAATATTTTAATAATTTTATTTTTATATTTTGTGTATGTCATATATAATACAATATAATTATTTTGTGTACAATATCTTTAGATTGTATTATTATCGTATAATACAGGGATGATGATAACATATTAACTGTATATATAAAGACAGCTTATTATATACAAGATATTGTTCCAAATGCTTTATATACATTATCGCCATTTTACAGATGAGAAAAGACAGGCACAAAGAAGCTAAGTAATTTGTCTGAAGATCCATAGCTGGCAAGCGGTAAAGCTGGATTCTACCCAAGATCTGGTGGGTCTGGCACCCGAGACTTTTAACTACACACTGCCCTGTTCAAAGTAGCCTGAAGTTTTTGGAGACTGAGTGGAGAGAATTGCATCCCAAGGAAGTAGAGAGGTATAAGAGGCTCTGAGAAGGGAGTGAATGACTCCTCTGCAGAAGTCATGTTTAGGAGCTTTTTAAGCTCAGCTAGACTTAGATCATCTATTTGTGGCCCAGACCATACTTAGTGGATTAATGTCCAAAACTATAGAAATAGAGACTTTGCAGAACCCCAGTGACCAGCTGTCAAGATGGGTCTGGAAAGAATGGGAACTCCAGTACTCTAGAAATGAGAAAGGAAAGGCATCCGTAAGAAGCAGCTCTTGGGCTTCACTCAACGTGGACCGGGGGGAAGGTCTTGCTTCTGAATGGGAGTTAAAACCAAGAACAGTAGACAAGGGGTACAAAATGTGAAAAAAGAATTTAAGTTTCTGATGCAAAGTCTTGATAGGTTTTTGTGTGTTATGGAAAGCTTTCTGTATTGAGAGGAAGGCTAGAAGGACAGGTCCTAATTGAACTGAATAGACCTCCTGTCAGTAGGTGAGCCCTTCATTGTGAGCCAGTAGAAAGGCTTTTATAATACTGTGGCCTACGTGCTTTTAGCTGAAGTTCCAGAATACTATGGGTAAATTAGGAGAGTTTCTAATTCACCTTAATATTATTTATTCACTCATGAATACTTATTGAGTGTTTTTGATGAACCAGCTATACTCTAGGGGAGACAGAAAGGGATAAGGTGGAAGGTGTTATAGAAATAAAGAAAAAATCATTCCCATCCTTACATCTCTCACAGGTGAGTGGTGGAGACAGATAAGAAAACCAACACCAGCTTCATGAAGTGGTTCCATAGATATGTGAGAGAGTTGCTTATGGTATCTCTGAGGCATGAGCCCTTAAAACCTCTTAGGGGTGGAGAAGTCGATTCCAAGACAGTACTTTAAGGAAGTTTCTCATTGTGTCTCAATAGATTTGTAGTGGTCCAGGCTGCTGTGGAAGGCATCTTGGAAGGAGGGAGCAGCATGTACACTCCTCAATCATGTAGGTGCACCGTGAACAATCAGAACTAGCCAGCTGGTCACCCACCTCCTATGTACTCTTTGATGGAGGGTTCAGACCTAGTTCTAGACCTTCAAGAACTCCAAGTCATAGTCTGTGTCTCAGTAGGTAGTCAGGCTCCATTTCTAGATCCTCCTCTGGGATTGTGTGTCTAACTTTATACTAAAGCACCTGGACAATGGATATATTAAAGCTATTCAGATCTACAAATTTAGTGTAATCTCTATCAAATTACCCAAGACATTTTTCAAAGCACTAGAACAAATAATCCTAAAATTAGTATAGAACCATAGGAGACCCAGAACTGCCAAAGCAACAGTATAGAAAAAGAACAAAGCTAGAGACATAGCCCTCCCAGACTTCAGACAATACTTAGAAAGTTACAGTAATCAAAACAGTATGGTACTGGCACAGAAACAGACATCTGGATCAATAGAACAGAATAGAAAGTCCAGAAATAAATCCACATACCTAAAGTCCATTTAATCTTTGATAAAGGAGGCAAGAGTATAAAATGGTGATGAGACAGTCTCTTCAACAAGTGGTCTTGGAAAAACTGGACAGCCACATGTAAATCAATGAAAATAAAACACATCCTCACACCACACAAAAAAACAAACTCAAATTGGCTTAAAGACTTAAATATAGGTCATGACACCATGAAACTCCTAGAAGATAACATAGGCAGAACATTCTCTGACCTACATCATACCAATGTTTTCTTATTGAACTCATTGAACTACCAATGAACTCTTCAATGAGTTCAGTCTCCCAAGGCAATATAAATAAAAGTACAAATAAACAAATAGGACCTAATCAAATTTATACGCTTTTGCACAGCAAAGAATATCATCAGCAAAACCAAGACAACCTATGGACTGGGAGAAAATATTTCCAAATGATATGACTGACAAGGGCTTAATTTCCAAAATATACAAGCAGTTCATCCAACTCAACAACAAGAAGACAAACAACCCAATTGAAATATGGGTAGGAATCCTAAATACATATTTCTCCAAAGAATACATAGAGATGACCAAAAGGGACATGAAAACATTCTCAACATTGCTAGTATTAGAGAAATGCAAACTAAAACTACAATGAGGTACTACCTCAGTCTAGTCAGAATGGCCGTCACTAAAAAGTCATTAAAATATTCTAAAAATAACAAATGCTGGAGAGGTATGGGGGAAAGAGAACTCTACTACACTGTTGGTGGGAAAGTAAATTGGTGCAGCCACTATGGAAAATAATATGGAAGTTCCTCAAAAGACTGAAAATAGTATTGCCATATGATCCAGCAATCCCACTCCTGGGCATATATCTAGAGAAAACTCTAATCTGAAAAGATGCATGCACCCACAGTGTTCACAAAACTGAACTGAAACATTCTGTCAGTCATGTCTGACTCTCTGCAACCCCATGAACTTTTGCCTGCCAGGCTCCCCCGTCCATGGAATTCTCCAGGCAAAAATACTGGAGTGGGTAGCCATTCCCTTCTTCAGGGGATCTTCCTGATCCAGGGATTGAACCCAGATCTCTCTCATTGCAAGGGATTCTTTACCATCTGAGGCACCAAGGAAGCCCACAGAGTTCATAGCAGCACTATTTACAATAGCCAAGACATGGAAGCAACGTAAATATCCATCAACAGATGAATGGGTAAAGAAGATGTGGTGGATGGATAGATAGTTAAATTGATGATAGATAGATAGATAGATGGTAGGTAGAGAGAGAGAGATACACACAAAGGAATAGTATTTAGCTATAAAAAATGAACTAACACCACTTGCAGCCACATGGATGAATCTAGAGATTATCCTACTAAGTGAAGTAAGTCAGAAAAAGAAATATAAAAACCATTTGATATCACTGATATATGGGATCTAAAATATGACACAAGTGAACTTATTTACAAAACAAAAACAGACTCACAGACATGGAAAACAAACTTATGGTTACCAGAGGGGAAAGGGATGGGGAGGGATAAATGAGAGATTTGGGATTAGCAGATTCAAACTAATTTATATAAAACAGGTAAACAACAAACTCCTACTGCATAGCTCAAGGAAATATATATATATATATATATATATATGTGTGTGTGTATATATATACCCACACACACATAGGGAGAGAGACTCTGCCGTACATCAGAAACTAACACAATATTGTAAATAACTATACTTCAATTTTAAAAAATGAACATAGATATATATTAATATAATATATAATATAATGTATTATACAGATATATTCAGCCCCTTTTGTATAATTAGAGTTGCCAAGGAGGAAAGGAGGTAATCTTTCTTGAGCAGTCACTATCCTCTAGGCAAGGAAGTATGTACTTTTGTGGGGTGGGGGAGGTTCTTGTTATTTGTTTTTATATAATTGCCTTTGCCAGCAATTTTCTCACTATATGGTACCTGCTTGCTTTTAATCAACCACTGAGAAGCATCCTCTTTTAAGCAGAGATAAGCTGAGACTTGTTTTTTTCTGGGTTTCTATTTGCACTTGGATACAGCTCCTTCCTCTCTGAGAAGCCATCCTTCAGTCCGTGTTATTTCTCTAAGTGCCTGGCATCACAGCCCGACTCCCAGCTGCCACTCATACCCTAGAGACTATTACGATTATTTACATCCATGTGATGGCTCACTGCCTTGATCAAAAAGATACACAACTAATGTCTTAGCTCGTGGCAGCAGGCTGGCCTTTCTAGAGTGCCAATAGGACTTGTCTTGGAGGGAGCCATGCAAAATGGCTACTCAAACTGAACTTTTAACTAATTATTCAATCAACGATTTGGCAGGTCAATCAATGGGAAACGAAGTGCAGTGGGCTGAAATTGATCACACTCCATTTCCCATCAACTGTCAAGCCAAATTGTGGATAAAGTCATAAGTAAAGGATCACTGCCCATCATTCTTGGGTCTGGATTTCCATGTCCCTTCCACTTACTTAGACTTCAGCCTGATTGATAAAAGCAAGTATTTTACTCTTACAGAGGGAACCAGTATAAAATGTTTACTACCTTCTGAGATGTGAGGGGAGGGGAGAATAGTTTCTCTTTCATAAATGATGCAGCTGCAGTCATATAATGCCCTAACCTTGTCAGGCAGCTCGGATCTGGAAGGTGGTTTTTAAATCCCATGATCCATTATGCATGCTTGCTTCTACATCTATTACCATTCCATCAGCCAAATGACAGGATTCCCCATCAGGGCTTTTGAGAGTGTGGGGCCCTTTCACTTCATGCCTCTGGATAGGCATGTGCAACTTCACCTATGGGTGATTTACAGGCAATTAGCAGAAGGCAATAGCAGATTTCGTGTAGCTTTTCTCAAAGTTATGAATAAAGGATATAGGGAGGCAGATTTTTCTCCCCAGAAAAAGGTTTGGAATGACCCAAGGAATGAATTTGGTGACTTTAACCACTGCCTTCTCAGAAGATGTCATAAAATGGGGCATGTTCTTGACTGAGTTGGCTGAGAGCTGCTCAAGCCCACTGCTAGCCCAGCTGGTGGAGAGAGCAGTCTCACTGTGTCACTCCATCCCTGTGCCCCCAGACCAGCTGACCTCCTTCCTTGCATTCTAGGAAACTGTTGACTCCTTGTAAAGAGAAGTCCTTCTGGGACCTGGACATCAGCCACCAGGAAATATCCAGGATGGAGTTTTCTGAGAAACACATCTCTATGTTAAAATTATCACATTTCCTTCACAATGATTTATGAGTCAGAAAGGGTGGCGTTTTTTTAATCTGCACTTTGCAAGGTAGGAAATGAAGGTTTAGAAACTTGAGTGACCTCCCCAATGTCCCGAGGTAAATAACTTAATGACAAGGCTGGAATTAAACTCCAGAGCTCCAGGGCAAGACACTTTTTTCCCTAAACCATATTTCCTGAGTCAGTAGATTTCTATTTACCAGGTTCCTCCTGCATAGACACATCCTTTATTCTCTTGTTCACTTAAAACCTATTTATCAAGAACTCACCATGTGCTGTGTGCTTACTATGTATCCTCAAGGACCTCACAGCCTAGGGAGAGAGACAGAGCATCAGGCGAGCAAAGTGATAGCGTGTGAAGCACCAAGTGTTTGGCCAGAGCATGGGTGCCTAGGGAGCATGGAGGAGGGGTGCCTACTTCAGGCTTGGGGGTGGTCCAGCAAAGTCTTTCCTGAGGAAACAACTAAGGCCTCAGGGACAAGCAGGAGTGAGTCAAGTTGACAAGACTTGCCACACGGAGGAAACAGCACGTGCAAAGCCCCAGAGGCAAGACGAAGCTTCACAGGCAGATGGTTGGAGCTTAGAAAATAAGGTAGAAAAGGGGAGAGACCTCCCGGTCTATTATGGAAGAGCTCGTAAGCCTTTAAGTGGAGCCAGGCCCCAGATCCCAGCAGTATCTCCCCCCTCACCTCCCTTCCTGCCTCTCCCTCCCATTTCTCCTTCCTCCTCCTTTTTCCAGAAGGAAGGAAGATTGACTTTTTCTCAGAGTGGCTTCAGCAGAAGAAATGCTTCTACCTCTAAGTACACAATAGTGATTGCTCATGCAAAGATTTTTTTCTCAAAAAAAAAAAAAAAAAAAATAGTGAATGTGGTGAAGGTGACCCTGAAGGCTGATTTGATCAGGATCACTTGCTGCTAGTCTCAAAAGGAGCTGAGATTTGGGGCCATGCTTCCTGTCCCAGCTGCTTCCATAGCAGTATTTAAACACACTGCCTTTGGTCTCCTTGTATGTCAATGTTTTTACTTAAAAAATTTATTGGGATGCACTCTCTTTCAAATTATGTTTTCTTTTCCAGGATGTTTCACATTGAAGAAAATAACACCATTCTCAAGCCTTTAAACTATCCTACATTCACAAAAGGGGGTGGGGTATTGCACTGAAATTAGGATCTTCAATAAATTCTTAAATGCCTCCTTTTTAATTGAGCGAAAGTAATAGACTCATAATTGTTTCAAATACAATGTGGTAAGCTTTGTGATTAAGACCTCTTATTTCTGACTGATATGAACAATTCAATAGGAAAGAGAGTTAGCAATGGCATGCATGGGACATTACATGCTACAAGTCTGGGTACCAGCATTCAAAAAATGGAGAGACTGAGCCTTCTTGTAATATTTCAGAGTTGGTGAGCATGAAGGGAGCAAACTTGGTCCAAGCTGTATGTTACAGATTCTATAACCAGGAAAAGACAAAAAGAAAGTGAAGACCAGTACCTCTAGGCTCCTTCGCCACCAGTAAACCCTGGGGCACTAGACTGTGAAAGCCTTGCCTTTCTTTAAGTCCATGATGTCAATTTCTATTTCCTTCAACATCAGAATGTCAATGAAGTACAGCAGAGAATGTTTCCACAGATATTAAAATGACAGAGTCTTATTCTCCCTTAATTGGAGAGCAGAGCTGACAGCTGTCCAATTGGTATGGTTTTAAGTGGTGCAAATACAGATGTCTCCAGGAGCCAGGAAGGAAGGATAGCCATGCGAGGCTGGCCTGGTGAGTGCCAAGGGCACGAGGCAGATGCCAGTCTCTATATGGAGGGCTATTGCACTTCTCAGCTCTGCGTGTCTGGGATCACAAGGGAATAGGGATACCCAGTGACCCAGATCCTCTATGCTTTCAAGGGAAGCTAAAATTCTAATTTTTGCATTTCTCTTCTGTATTTTTAAACTGGAAAACTTCTGAATTACAATGTTGTAACCCTCGTTTGTATCCTTATTTTGTGGAAGGAAGAGGCATAGTTTACTGCATATTATTTCAAGTCCATACTTGGGATTTTGTAAATCTCAATAACTAGGGAAAGAGATTTGGTTTTAAATATGGAAAATGAGTCTTCTTCTAAGTATGGAAGACACGTTACAGAGACCTTGTGTAAGGAGAAATTAGTCGGGGAGTAGAAAGAACCCTGGGCATGGGATGAGAATTTCTGAGTCTTTTGTGTCCACGGTCAAAGGCTTAGGTAGTTTCTGCATCTGGAGAACCAAAGATTTGATTCTAATGATATCTGCTCTCACCTCTAAGCATAACCCTCTGCCCTAGTGAAATCCATGCAGCACCTCTAGAGGGATGCCCCCTCAGCATCAAGCGGTTTTTTATTCTAAATTACAGGGCTCTCTTCCAGGATGTATTGATGAATAAGAATAAGAACATCTTAACAAGGCACACGGAATATAGAAAGAAGAAGGGAGGAATGAGAGTTCCAGAAAGAGCCAAGCTTTGGAAAAATTTGGTGCATCCTCATCCTGTCACCATCAGGATTTCATCTATTCTCTCCAGCCAGGTCCAATCCCTTTGTAGATCATAATTACACCTCTTATCAACAGTGAAGACTCCTAACAACAGTTAGGAATCAGAATCTTCAGAGCATCGGTCATCTACCAAATGCTCGTCACATACCAGGCACCATGCCAGGCACAAACATTCATTTTATTCACAACAACCCCAAGTGGTCAATCTCTAGGGAGCTGCTGCTGTGCATGGGTTTGCAGATGGGAAATGGAGACTGGAAAGGAAAAGTCACGTGTGCAAAACACACAACAAGGAGAAGCCGGATCAACCAGGACTCTGGCTCCAAAAGACTTGATCTTAATCACACCTGAGAGGCCAAGGATTGTGTCCTATCTTTTGGGCTCTGGGAGTCGGGCCTCAGTCCAAATCTGGCATTTGTCACTCCCTGGCCATCCTTGGAAAAGTAAATTAATCTCTTGAAAGCCCCAGTATTTTTATCTGTAATCAGGAAGAGCTGAAGTACCTGTCACAAGTTTTAAGGATTAAGTGAGCTGGATAATCCATATCAGGTATTTGTGAGCATTCAATAAATAGCATGATTATTGTAATTAGTCCATTATTATGGTCTACTGTCTTCTTTCTCATTGAACTGCTAGAAGGAAGAGGCGGCAAACCATCCCATGAAGCAGGAGATCAAGAAATCACATAACAAGTGAAAATGACTTTTCCCCAGGGAGCCAAGACAAGCAGGCAGCCCCTTGGCCCTGCTGACTGGACACCTTGATTCTTTAAAGTTCCCCAGGAAGATGTGAGACAATAGAAATTCCCTTGAGCTTCTGGGAGGGAAAAATGCCATCTCTGCTTATACTGTCCCATTGTAAAAAAAAAAAAAAATCACATCCTCTGAATGATGGAGAGGGGGGAAATTTACCTCGATCTTCTCCCAATGTAATTCATTATGGACAGATGTACTAGATGTTCCCCATGGCCCAGTGGTGTGAAACTGGGGGAGGAGGAACACACATGAACAGCAGCAGGGACGAGGTCCTCGCCTGCTTGCCGAGTGAGGCAGAGGGGAAGCGAGCTTCACTGTTACCACGCAAGTGCCTTGGAGCACAGGCACCCTGGGGCAGGAGAAAGCCATCCAGTGCAATGCAGACCAGCCCAGCAGATTTGTTTTGTTTCTATTACCTCGTCACAGCCCATACTCCTAATTTAACCTTATTACGCCTTTGATAAGTTTGTCTTATATGTCTTTGAGTCTGTTTCTGTTTTTTAAACTGTGAAGTCTCCTTATGATCCATGTAATAATGACAGGTATGTGTGCTTTGGAGAGAATTCTAGTGTTTAATTTGTATTTTTAGAGCCTAGAATGTGGTTCTAAGAGGCATTTGAGGCTGTGGTGTTGTACCCATGAAGTCCAGCCCAGCCAGCTTTGCTTTTGCTGCTGTGTCCTTACCACACAAGATGTTTGAGTCCCTCAAAATGCTCACCAAGGGAGCCTGCATCTTCACAGCTAAGGGGAGTTAGAGAGCTGAAAGCAGGTCTCAGTAACTCTTGAGAAAGCTCCCCACAGTGTCCAAAACACCATCTTCCTTCTCCATGGTAATTCTTAAGCCTGGCCTGGAGGAACTTCTGCCAACTTTACAGTTAACCTGACTTAATGGAAAAGTGGCTCCTGAGTCCTTTGTTCGCAACAATCTAAGTAGTAGATATTTCCAACATTTGTTGGATCGTAGAGAAATCGAGGGAATTCAAGAAAAAAACATGAACTTCATTGACTACACGAAAACCTTTGACTGTGTGGATCACAACAAACTGTGGACAATTCTTAGAGATGGGAATACCAGACCACATTTCCTGTCTCCTGAGAAACTTGTATGTCAGTGAAGAAGCAACAGTTAGAACCAGACATGGAACAAAGGACTGGTTCAAAATTGGAAAAGAAGTACGACAAGGCTGTATATGGTCAGCCTGCTTGCTTAACTTATATGCAGAGTACACCATGCAAAACGCTGGGCTGAATGAATCACAAGCTGGAATCATGATTGCTGGGAGAAATATCAACAACCTCAAACATGCAGAGGATACTTTAACTTTAACTTCACTTTAACTGCAGAAAGCAAAGAGGAACTAAAGAGCTTCTTGATGAGGGTAAAAGAGGAGAGTGAATAAGCTGGATTAAACTCAATATTCGAAAAACTAGAATAGAAGGAGAAAAAGTGCAAACAGTGACAGATTTTATTTTCTTGGGCTCCAAAATCACTGCAGATGGTGACTGGAGTCATGACTTTCAAGGACACTTGCTTCTCAGAAGGAAAGCTATGACAAACCTAGACAGCACATTAAAAAGCAGACACATCAGTTTGCAGACCAAGGCCCATAAAGTCAAAGCTATGGTTTTTCTGGTAGTCATATATGAAAGTTAGAGTTGGATTATAAAAGAAGGTTGAGCACCAAAGTACTGATGCTTCAAATTGTGGTGCTGGAAAAGATTCTTGAGAGCCCCTTGGACCTGCAGGGAGATCAAACCAGTGAATTCTAAAGGAAATCAAACCTGAATATTCATTGAAAGGACTAATGCTAAAGCTGAAGCTCCAATACTCTGGCCACCTGATGCAAAAAGCCACCTTATTGGAAAAGACCCTGATGCTGGGAAAGATTGAAGGCAAAAGGAGGAGTTAGTGGCAGAGAATGATCGGTTGGATGGCACCACCAAGTCAATGGACATGAATTTGAGCAAACTACAGGAGATAGTAAAAGACAGGGAAGCCTGGCTTGCTGCAGTCCATAGGGTCGCAAAGAGTCGGATATGACTTAGTGACTGAACAATAATTTTAAAAAGTAGTGGAAGGGTTGCTGAAAGTTCTTGCCCAGTTGCAATTACACTGTTTAGGAGATTAGTTCCCTTTGCTAGAAAAACCCACCCTGGAGGTATCTGCAGCCCTGGAACACACTTTAAAAAATGTGTTTGTCACATTTAAAATTGCCATTTTGTTCATAGACAAATGGAGGAGTGTCTCATGTTTCATTTTCCTCATGCACATTCCTGTCTTAGACTTTAAATTGACCTGAAAACTAAACAGCCTTGGAATCAGACCACAGACACCAGGCCACATTGCCAGCACAATAGTTTAGCAGAAAGATCCAGACCATATGCTACATGAAAATCTCTCAGATTGTGTTTATACTATCAAAATAATGCAAAGAATTGAGGCAAGTGTCCATATTATTTTGATGATGAGGAAAATTTTAATTGTGATAATAACATTGAGCAAAAGCTTTAGCAATAGCCCTGAACAGTAGAGTGGGGACACCCTTTTTCTTATTGAAAAATAGTTGATTTAAAATATTGTGTTAGTTTCAAGTATACAGCAAAGTGATTCAGTCATAGTTTTTCAGATTATTTTCCATTATAGGTTATTACAAAATATTGATTATAGCTCCCTGTGCTATACAGTAAATCCTTGTTGTTTACCTACCTTATATATAGTAGTGTGTATCCTTTAATCCCATGCTCCTAATTTAACTCCTTTTCCCCTTTGATAGCCATGTTTGTATTATATGTTTTTTAGTCCATTTCTGTTTTTTTAAACTGTGAAGTCACCTTATGGCCCATGTAATGATGACTGGTATGCTTTGGAGAGAATTCTCTATTCAGTTGGTATTTTTAAAGTGCCTAGAATGTGGTTCTAAGAGGCATCTGAGGCTGTGCTGTTGCACTCATGAGGCAGCTCATAAGTGTTTTCACTTCCTTCTCATTATTTTAATAGTTCTATTGTTTGGGAGAGAGGGGCCAATGGTGTTAATGCCATGTCTCTTAATAAATGCATTAGTTAAAAAAAAAAAAAACTACCCTAAACTTGGTGTAAAAACGCAAGAATCATTTGCTACTATTATCTCTCAGCACTGAGGTTTGACTAGATGCAGCTCAGCAGATCTCCATCAAGATCTTTATCATGATTCATAATTACAGTCAGAGTCTGGAGCTGTTAAAAGCTCCCTGACATCTCTGGAGGGTGATGATGGCTTTGGGCTGGGACCTCAGTAGGACCCATTGGCCAGAACACCAAAAAATGGCCTCTTCCTGTTGCCTGGGCTTCCTCATGGTATGGCTGCTGGGTCCCAGGGTCAAGTATCCCAAGACACAGAGCCCCACAGATGCCTTACCAGCATTCTAGGGCATTCCATTCACTGCAGATAAGGCACTAAACTTGGCTTACCAGGTGGTGCTAGTGGTAAAGAACCTGTCTACCAATACAGGAGACATAAGAGACGCAGGTTCGATCCCTGGGTTGGTAAGATCCCCTAGAGGAGGGCACGGCAACCCTCTCCAGTATTATTGCCTGGAGAATCCCATGGGCAGAGGAGCCTGACAGGTTACAGTCCATAGGGTCACAAAGAGTCTGAAGTGACTTAGCACGCATGCAAAGCACTAAGCTCAATCCGTAGTTAAGGCAAGGAGGATTAGACTGAACCTCTTGATAAGAGGAGAGTCAAAAAATTCCAGAACATGAAAAAGTTCAGATCAGTATTTTTAAAAAGCAGTCAAGGGACTTCCCTGGTGGTCCAGTAGCTAAGGCTCTCTGTTCCCAATGCAGGGAACCTAGGTTCAGTCCCAGGTCAGGAAACTAGATATCCCTAATGCTGCAACAAAGATCAAAGATCCTGCATGCCACAACTAAGACCCAACCCAGCCAAATAAATAAATAAATAAATGTGTGTGTGTGTGTGTGTGTGTGTGTGTGTGTGTGTGTATTTATTTTAAGCAGTCAATCTGATTTTGGTATTGATCATCTGGTGATGTCCATGTGTAGTCTTTTCTTGTGTTGTTGGAAGAGGGTGTTTGCTATGACTAGTGCATTCTCTCGGCAAAACTCTACCTGCTTCATTTCGTACTCCAAGGCCAAATTTGCCTGTTAGTTCAGGTATCTCTTGACTTCCTGCTTTTGCTTTCTAGTCCTCTATAATGAAGAGGACATCCTTTTTGGGTGTTAGTTCTAGAAGGTCTTGTAGGTCATCATAGAACCATTCAACTTCAGTTTCTTCAGCATTACTGGTTGGGGCATAGACATGGATTACCATGATATTAAATGGTTTGCCTTAGAAATGAACAGAGATCATTCTGTTGTTTTTGAGATTACACCCAAGGACTGCATTTCAGAATCACCTATTGACTATGAGGGCTACTCCATTTCTTCTAAGGGATTCTTGCCCACAGTAGTAGGTATAATGGTCATCTGAGTTAAATTCACCCATTCCAGTCAGTTTTAGTTCACTGATTCCTAAAATGTCTAAGTTCACTCTTGCCATGTCCTGTGTGAACACTTCCAATTTACCTTGATTCATGGACCTAACATCCCAGGTTCCTGTGCAATATTGCTTTTACAGCATTGGACTTTATTTCTATCACCAGTCACATCCACAACTGGGTGTTGTTTTGCTTTGGCTCCATTTCTTCATTCTTTCTGGAGTTGTTTCTCCACTCTTGACTCCAGTAGCATATTGGGCCCCTACCAACCTGGGGAGCTCATCTTCCAGTGTCATATATTTTGGACTTTTCACTGTTCATAGGGTTCTCAAGACAAGAATACTGAAATGGTTTGCCATTCCCTTCTTCAGTGGACCACATTTTGTCAGAACTCTCCACCATGACCCATTCATCTTGGGTGGCCCTACACAGCATGGCTCATAGTTTCATTGAGATAGACAAGGCTGTGGTCCATGTGATCAATTTGATTAGTTTGATTATATTCTTTGCAGCCAAAGATGGAGAAGCTCCATACAGTCAGCAAAAATAAGACTGGGAGCTGACTGTGGCTCAGATCATGAACTCCTTATTGCCAAATTCAGACTGAAATTGGACAAAGTAGGGAAAACCACTAGACCATTCTGGTATGACCTAAATCAAATCCCTTATGGTTATACAATGGAAGTGACAAATAGATTCCAGGGATTAGATCTAATAGAGTACCTGAAGAACTATCGATGGAAATTCATAACACTGTACAAGAGGCCATGATCAAGATCATCCCCAAAAAGAGAAATGCAAAAAGGCAAAATGGTTGTCTGAGGAGGCTTTACAAATAACTGAGAAAAGAAGACAAGTTAAAGGCAAGGGAGAAAAGGAAAGATATACCCATCTGTGTGCAGAGTTCCAAAGAATAGCAAGGGGAGATGAGAAACCCTTCCTCAGTGATCAGTGCAAAGAAATAGAGGAAAACAATAGAATGGGACAGACTAGAGATCTCTTCAAGAGGATTAGAGATACAAGAGAATATTTCATGCAAAGATGGGCACAATAAAGGACAGAAATAGTATGGACCTAACAGAAGCAGAAGATATTAAGAAGAGGTGGCAAGAATACACAGAAGAACTTTACAAAAAAGATCTTCATGACCCAGATAACCATGATGGTGTGATCACTCACTTAGAGCCAGACATCCTAGAATGCAAAGTCAAGTGGGCCTTAGGAAGCATCACTATGAACAAAGCTAGTGGAGGTGATGGAATTCCAGTTGAGCTATTTCAAATCCTAAAAGATGATGCTGTGAAAATGCTGCACGCAATATGCCAGCAACTTTGGAAAACTCAGTAGTGGCTACAGGACTGGAAAAGGTCAGTTTTCATTCCAATCCCAAAGAAAGGCAATGCTAAAGAATCTCCAAACTACCACACAACAGCACTCATCTCACACGCTAGCAAAGTAATGCTCCAAATTCTCCAAGTCAGGCTTCAACAATATGTGAACCGTGAATTTCCAGATGTTCAAGCTGTATTTAGTAAAGATAGAGGAACCAGAGATCATATTGCCAACATCCACTAGATCATCAAAAAAGCAAGAGAGTTCAAGAAAAACATCTACTTCTGCTTTATTGACACCACCAAATCTTTGACTATGTGGATCACAACAAACTGTGGAAAATTTTTCAAGAGATGGGAATACCAGACCACCTCACCTGCCTCCCGAGAAATCTGTATGCAGGTCAAGAAGCAACAGTTAGAACTGGACATGGAACAACAGACTGCTTCCAAATTAGAAAAGGAGTACGTCAAGACTGTATATTGTCACCCTGTTATTTAACTTATATGCAGAGTACATCATGAGAAATTCTTGACTGGATGAAGCCCAAATTGGAATCAAGATTGCCGGGAAAATATCAATAACCTCAGATACACAGATGACACCACCCTGATGGCAGAAAGTGAAGAAGAACTAAAGAGCCTCTTGATGCAAGTGAAAGAGGACAATGAAAAAGCTTGCTTTAAACTCAGCATTCAGAAAACTAAGATCTTGACATCCAGTCCCATCACTTCATGGCAAATAGATGGCGAAACAATGGAAACCATGACAGACTCTATTTTGGGGGGCTCCCAAATCACTCAGATGGCAACTGTGGCCATGAAATTAAAAGACACCTGCTCCTTGGAAGAAAAGCTATGACTAACCTAGACAGCATATTAAAAAGCAGAGATATTAGTTTGCCAACAAAGGTCCATCTAGTTAAAGCAGTGGTTTTTCCAGTAGTCATGTATGGATGTGAGAGTTGGACTATAAGAAAGCTGAACACCAAAGAATTTATGCTTTTGAACTGTGGTGTTGGAGACAACTCTTGAGAGTTCCGTGGACTGCAAGGAGATCCAACCAGTCCATCCTAGGGGAAATCAGTCCTGAATATTGGAATGTTGGATATTGGAAGGACTGATGCTGAAGTTGAAACTCCAATATTTCAGCCACCTGATGCAAAGAACTGACTCATTGGGAAAAGACCCTAATGCTGGGAAAGATTGAAGGCAGGAGGAGAAGGGGAAGACAGAGGATGAGATGGTTGGATGGCATCACCGACTCGATGGACATGAGTTTGAACAAGCTCCAGGAGTTGGTGAAGGACAGGGAGTCCTGGCGTGCTGCAGTCCATGGGGTCTCAAAGAGTCAGACACAACTGAGCAACTGAACTGAACTGAACTGCAAACGCAGTCAGACCTGTCCTTCATTCCATCATTATCCACTCACATCCCGAGGAATAACAATTCAAATGAGTCTACCAGAATCCAGCAAACCCAATTGGTTGAATCTGGAGGATGTTGCTTTTATCTCTTCCAAGATGAAGTTATCTGTGAAACCAGAATGCCAATTTCTCTTTTAGCAGCCTCTGAAATTAGCAAATGAATCTCAAGTAGGACAGGTAACACTCCTGAGTGGTGATGACTTTATTACATTTTGCTGCTGCCAGAGTCAGGTTGCCAGAGGTGATATGTAAGTGGGCTTGCATTCCCCTTAGGCTAAGCAGCAGGCGATACCCACTGTTTGAGAACAGCATTGTTCACTTGAGCTTTGTCTCGGTAACAGCTCCTGTTCATCAATATGATGCATTACACTCTGATTTTCTGCTTCTGTCTTTCTTTCTGGATATTCCTTTCTCCTCTCTGATTGCTTTTTCTTCTTAGACCATTACTCTAGTTGATAGTGCCAGGTTATCATTGGTTCCCATCTCCCTCTCCAATAAGCCTGTGATTGATACTAATCTTCCTCGTGGGACACATTTTATAGGAGGCACAGTGGAAACCACTCTCTAAATCTTAGCTTTATATGTGCTGACAATTTACAAGGTTGCACCTCACACTCATCTCAGGAGGCTTAAGGGGAAATTTGAGAATCATGTAATCAGGCCGCCTAATAAGAACAGAAATCCCTTTCATACACAGACACTGTCATGCCGTTCAGCAGTCTGTGCTACGCCCCTGTTTGTAGTTTTTTATTTTATTTTTTTTCCCAGCCAACAAAATGCACATCTAGGTAAGTGCAATTTGAGCCATGGCCAGTTCCTAGAAGCCCAGCATGCATCATTTCTCTCTTCAGAGGAGAGTGGTACTTTAATTACTCTAGTGAAAGCTTTCAGTTGCCATCAATTCCATAAAAACAGAAAATTAAGATGGTAACAAGCGCCTCACTGAAGCAGAAACCTTACTTCATAATATAGCTTCACTCTTCCTAGGAAAACTGAGCTCTCGAGAGATTTATAAACACAGCATGCTTCATCTGACATAAGCTTGGGTTGCAATTTTATTTTTCCAGACTCAAGAAAGTGTTTTGATTTCTCATGTAAAGACTGTACCCCTAAAATATGCAGGCCAGGGGAACTAATGTAATGCAGTATTTGGTTAAAACAGTATTAGACTCAGAGTGTTCTTCAAATGAATGCCTGCATCTGGGAAATAGAGGTGCTTATCAGAATCAAGGGCGTCCCTGGTGGCTCAGCAGTAAAGAATTCACCTGCCAATGCAGGAGACTCAGGTTTGGTCCCTGAGTTAGGAAGATCCCCTGAAGGAGGAAATGGTAACCCACTCCAGTGTTCCTGCCTGGGAAATCCCATGGACAGAGGAGCCTGGCAGGGCTACAGTCCATGGGGTCACAAAGAGTCAGACACGACTGAGCACACACACACACACACACACACACATCAGAATCAAGGCTTTCAAGCCACATGAGCTGAATTCATAATTTGTTAATGAGATGATATGAAACTTGAAGAAAAAGGCTTCTGTCTTTTCTATCTCTGTATGATCACACTGTGGACCAACAAGACAGTAAGGACAATTGGGGATCCTTTTATATTATAACTTAAAAATTCAGATCCAATTACATTCACTGGGGAATAATACAAAAATGTGGTTGTTTTGAGTAGTTAGGTCTCCCTCCCATTCTTATTCTCACGTCTGAAAGTGGAGCGGCCCCTTTAAAAGAGATAATATCTCAGAACCTTTCTGTTTCTCTTCCTTCAACATCTGTGTTCCCTGTGAATAAATATTAGTACTTCTGTTCAGAGACTTCCCTGGTGGTCTGGTGGCTAAGACTCCACGCTTCCAATGCAGGGGGCCCAGGCTCCATCCTTGTTAGGGAACTGGATCCCACACTCCACAACTAAAGATCCTGAGTGCCACAACTGAGAACCGGGGCAGCCAAATAAATACAAATAAAATTTAAAAATACTCCTGGTCAAACTGGGGGTTATGGACTAAATTGTTCCTCCCTCCAAAATTTTGCATGTTGAAGTCTTAACCCCCAGTGCCTCAGACTATAACTCTGTTTGAAACTAAGACCTTTGAGGAGGTAATGAAGTTAAAGTGAGATCTTTAGAGCGGGCTGTAATTCAGTACGTCTGGTGTCCTTATAAGAAGCAGGGGTTAGGACACAGACAACACAGGATGAGACATAACCAGCAGTGAGAAGGTGACTGTCTACAAGCCAAGGAGAAGGGCCTCAGGAAGACTAACCCTGCCAGCATCTTGCTCTTGGACTTCCAACCCGCAGAACTGTTGGACAATATATTTCTGTTGTTTAATCCACTAAGCTTGGTATTTGGTTATGGCAGCTTTGAGCACTGGGAGTTTTTCCTGCATATAACAGAAACCCATTTTTCTCAGTAAATAAAAGTATGCTTGCACATTTTTAGGTCAAGCTGTGGGTGAGGTCACAGTGTCCTGGTCTCACTTTCAGGGTTTCAAAAAATTAAAGATGGACACTAGTCAGAGACAAGGAGGGATTGTAATCAGTAATATGCTGATTAAATGGGGAAATAATAGGGGGAAAAAATTCCAGTGTGAACTGAACTCAGCTTTGATTTACACAGAGGAATCCGGGCACTTTAAAGGGAGAATGAGGGCATAGAGAGGGGGTTCAGGAGCTCATCAGAGTCAGGGAAGTGAAAATAACAACAAGCAGGAGGAGAGTTGGCCCATGTAAAACCCAGCTGGATGTCCTAACTGGCACTTATAGAAGTTAGGCTCCCGACCGCCCACAGAGGCTGGGAGAAGGGCCCTGTCTTCAGGTGTGAGCCAAAACAAACAGTAAATTCTTTTGGCAGACTTGAGTTTTCTGAGACAGGCACTTCAAGGGGCTAGGGTTATCCTAGAGATGCAGCCTTGGGCTGTTAGGAACTATGTCAGTGTTTGTTCAAGTCTTCACGGGCCAAGGTTGACTGGCCTCATGAAGAAGAAGGCTCAGAGGAGCCTGGCTAGAGTTTGGTCACGAAGAGAATCTTTGTCAAGGGACCCCGGAGTCAGCAGAGCCCACATGCTGACAAACGCCACACACACTCCCACAGTCCAGGCTCCCACCGAGGAGCACAGAAGGTGACCAGAGCTTGTGCTGATGCAGCAGCGTCAGTAACAGAAACCAGGGCCCTTCAGAACTGCGGGATGACACAGGTGGGGAGGAAACTCCGTAAAAGCAGACCTGAAATCTGGGGCAGCCTCAGATATAATGGCAGGGGAAGAGGCAGGTGCCTTCAAAGTTAGAATTTGGGGTTGGCTCTTTTTGATACCCATTGCACTTTATTGCCTTGTGTTTACACAACATAGGCAGAGAGGTGAGAGGCTGAGTAGAGTGTAGCAGAATCAGGCTATTGTCAAGGCAGCTAGAAGGGCCTGAGCTACAAAGCTGGTGGAATAGTTTTAAGAAGGGGAGTGTTTGGGGTGCCTTAGGCAGGTGTCCTGTGCCAACGCTGGTTACATACCAGCATACCAGCTGACATAGGTAAAGGTGTCACCATCACAGTGGTAGTTCTGAGAAAGCCCAGGGAACGAGCCACAGCCCAGACCCAGGGCAGTGGAGGAAAATATGGTGTGGGTTTGTGAGCTTGGGGACTTCTCAGAAGCCAAGACCACAACAGGATTCTGACAAAGACCACAACAGGATTTTACACCCAACACAAGACTGGATCTGCTCCCACTATAAATATTCTCATAACATGCCATGCTTTTCTGTCCTAGCATTTATGAGTTTGTGATTATGTATTTGATTATTAATCAATTATTAATCAATTATATGATTAACATCTGTTCTTCCACTAAACCATATGTTCCATGGAGACAAAAACTGTGGTTACTTTACTTGTTATTGACTTCCAAGTATCAAACGTGGTCCCTGGCAAGAGCTAACACTCAGGAAACGCTTGTGGAATGAATGGATGAGTTGATTCTCAATGGCACCCCTAAGCCCAACTTCTAGTATGGAACCTTGTGGGATGCATGGAAGGTCAAAGTCAGGAAACAGCATCTACCCAGGAGTAAGAAGCCTCTGCCCTCACTGGGCCTCAGGACTTGGATGCCAAGTGCATCACTGTGAATTGGGAGAGCGTCTCACCTCTGAAAGTCTAGTGAAGAGCTCAGTGAATGGGTCTATTTTTTGAGATTTCACAAGGGACTTGACATGAGAGGTCCAGGAACTCTGCAGAGTAAAAGGGGGACAGTGGACCTGCCTGTGGAGACCGGGCCAGGATATGATCTCTGTCTATAGGGCTCATGGTCCTTACAGGCAGGAGGAGGCATCACACAGATAGGTGGTCAGCAGCCTCCAAGCCTTGCCTAGATGGGAACAACAGAGTCCATAGCAGTCCGTGGATCACCAGATCCCCAGCCACCCAGAGTGGAGATTCACAGGAGCTTCCTATCCTGTGACCCCACCTGCTGTGACCTGCCTTTCTGTGTCACCTGAATACTGATCAGGTCACCTCCCAGGCATTCTGCCCCTTCTAACTTCCTCTGTCTTCCACCCCTGGTCCCCAGCTTTCCCTCTATGGATTCTGTTTATTTTAGACATAAACATCATAGTCGCTGAAATGTGTTGGAAAAGCTCCATTATTCTGAAACCTCTCTCTCTCAAACATATCACGCATACACACACATATACCCAAGTGCTGTCCCACTCCAATCATGCTTAAACGCCTGATATTCTACCACAGTCACCCCTTTGGCTCAAAGAATTGAAGAGATTACAATTAAACCATTCTTATATCTGGACAACCCAATTTACTTGGTGAGAATCAGCTTACTCTGCATACCTGGAATAGTCTTAGAAAAGATGGATCATGGACTAGATGGATTTTGATCAGGAAATGTTAAGAAAGATCTGGGAAATTGGTCATGCTTCTGTAGACACAGTGAGGTCTTTGCGTGGCTCTACCCACTGGCCAAATCACCCCAGACCACTTCTCCCCGCACAGAGCCCCCACCTGCCAAGACCACCTGGCTCAGATGTTTCACTCCCCCTCAGCAGATGATAAAATTGTAGACAGGAAAATACAGGCAGGTCACCCTAGTCACTTATCATGGTGCTCTCTCGTTTCCTTAAAAAGACTGGCACTTGTCCAAACTAGTTTCAGGAAAGAGTATTACCCCCTAAGATTTTCTGTTCAGAGGCAGCATTGCGTAATGGGAAGGAAACTGGGCTGGAAGTTTTAGACCAAATTCTGGTCCCACGTCGGCACTGACTCTGTGACCTTGGGCAAGTTCCTTCACCTCCTGAGGATATTTTCTTCCTTGTAAATGCCGTGCCACCTTTGACTTGCTTGCTGCCATGTTTGTGGGGGGAAGCACCCTGGGAAAACGACTAAGGAGGGACTCTTGTCCTCTTAGCTGTGGAGGGGACCTCAGTGCTCAGTCCCAGTGAGCGCGTTGGCTCAGCCTCGGCCCCTCTTGAGTTAATTTCCTCTTCCTTCTCTCTAATCCTGCTGTCCCCGTATAATGGCACAGCATGGCTCTTTGCGTTTAAAACTGCTTTCTAAAAAGTCCACACACCATCCTGGCTGGGCTGCCTTCGTGTGGAACTGGGACTGATTCATCTCAGAAGCCTAATTCCAGCCATGGCACTGGCCTGCAGAGGTGTCGCTGAGAGGGGCTCAGAGGGCTAAACTTAGTGACTCTCCAGGGCTCAGGTAATATGGCCCTAGCTCCATGTGCCAAGGTGCAGCAGATGTAATCCTGGGCTGTCCAAAGTCAGCAGAGAAGTTTCATTTCTGAGCCCTTTTTACTTATTGATCAGTTTACTATCTGTACCCCCAGTTTGTATATTACTTCCATCACGGCAGAGGTTCTGTTCAGTCAGCTCACCCTTGTGTCTTTAGTATGTGGAATTATACCTGGAAGACAGTAAACTACTAAGAAATGCATTTTGAGTGAATGAATGGCAATTTTTTGGTCCAAGTACCCTGCTGCCAAACACATAGAGGAGTCTGGCCCTCTTCCAACAGGCCACCCCTAAGGTGATCAAGGGCAAAGCAAGGAGAAGTTGCAGGCAGGGACACAATTGGGTTGGGGTCATCACCGCTCAAGAACCCTTTGCTCAAATGTGACTGTTCCCCCAGCTGATTGAAGGAGTTTGCGAGGATTGTCACTGACAAAGACTCCTTCCATCTCCTGTACTGGCAGGCATGTTCTTTACCACTAGTGCCACCTGGGAAGTCCAGTAATGATATAGAGAAGAGCAAAATGGTCCCTTCAAGGTTCTAGCGTGCAATTAATCTCAAAAGATGTATTCCTTGTCATCCAATCGCAACAAAAATAAATGCTGCCTTTTATACTGAAGAGGGATTGAAATGGGTGAGGTTACTTCATTACTGGATGTGGGGCTTCTGACCTATCTCAGGGGACCAGCACTTGCATGAAGGTCTGTGTCAGTTTCCCATTGGCCTCTTCTAATGACTGGAAGCATGAACCATTTATTGAGCATGTACTGTGTGTCAGACTCTGGGCTAAGCTCTGTGGATAAGACAGCATCCCTTAGACATTTGTAGTCTAGCAAAGAATGCTGGCAAATAAACCACAGTTGTAGCAAAGTTGCAGCAATTGAGGTGACAGATGGTGGAGGGCTGAACTGAGATGTTTACAGTAGGAATGGAGAGAAATGAGCAGAATTGGGAGGAAACTGAGGGTGAAGGACAAAATTTCATGATTACTTGGTTGAGGTGTAGAAGAAAAGGGAGCAGTTAAATGGGACTCCTGGGTTTCTGGGCAGGCAGGGCAGCAGGGTGGGCCTGGGCCCTGCATTGGGAGAGAGGAAGAATGGAAGCTTTGGGGAGACTGAAGATGCTTTCAGCTTCAATATGTTGAAGGCAAGGCTCCTATGTGCCATGCAAGGAGAAAATCCATTAGGAAGTAGAAGATTGAATACAGAATATTATTTAAAAAGTGGGGAAGTTTCACTTTTTTCATATCTTTAAACATCAATAGTATTCTAGAGAGACATATCCTCCTGCATTTGAAGACTGATTTATAGTCCTGGCCTCCTTCATAATTAAGTCTTTTATTTTATTTTATTTTATTTTATTTTTTTATTTTATTTTATTTTATTTTATTTTGGAGTATAGGCAATTTGTAACATTGTGCTAATTGTACGTGCACAGCAAAGTGATTCTGTTAGACATCAACATGTATCTATTCTTTCTCAGACTCTTTTTCCATATAGATATTGAGTAGAGTTCCCTGCGCTATACAGTAGAGTTGCCTGCACTTGTTGATTATCTATTTTATATATAGTAGTGTGTATGTTAATCCCAACCTCCTAATTTGTCCCTCCCTCCAAACTTTCCCCTTTGTTTTCTATAAGTCTGTTTGTAAATAAGTTCATTTCTATCACTTTTTGTTTCCACATATAAATGATATTTGTCTTTCTCTGTCTGATGGTAATCTTTATTTTTTCAGCCCTGAGTGTGACTGAGAATGAAGAGGGCCAGGCCAGCAGGGAATCCGGTCTGTCAGACTCTCTATTTCCCAGTGCCCTCCTTCACTAACCCCTGCCCTCATGTCTGTGCTGTCAGCTCTGGAGGATATTTAGTTCTCTCAGCCTCAAAGTATTTAACCCTCCTATAGCCTCTGAAGACAAACCCAGGGTAACTCAGACTCCTCATGCATGTCCAGGAATTAGCGCAAAAGACAAAAGTGTCCACCTCCGCTCAGCGTGGTCAGAGCAACTCCCTGTTTCATGCCTTCAAAGCCAAAGCAAACTTCCTAGCAAAACAGGTCCCCATACTCGAAGGGTGGATAATTACACAGGAGGTCAGAAGAATGATCAAAGCTGCTTCAAAACTTCAGCATATTAAAAAAAAAAGCTTTGTCATTCTCTGATTAGAATTCAAACTAGAAGAAAACATCATAGTCCTTTGAGCAAATCACGGTGAATGCAAGGATGAAGCCCAGTTCCTGCAGCTTTAGAAATTCATATGTTCATTTATTCAACTGACATGGATTAGACATCTTTTATATTTAAGCCACTTTTTGTGGGGTAGTGTGGAGATGCAAAGATAAAAAGTTATTCTGCCTCCTGAGAGGGTGACTCTTGAATGGTCAAAATGGGGAAGAAATAATTTCCAGTGTGAATTGTGGGGCAGGCCGAGGGCTCGTGAATCAGCTGAAGAGCAAGCTGCGGCTCCCCTGTGGACTCACACCCAGGGACTGAACCCGTGTCTCTTGCATATCCTGCATTGGCAGGTGGATTCTTTTCCACTGGGGCCACCTGGGAAGCATACTCTCACCAGTTGGTAAAATAAGTGGGAAAAAAAGAAAGTTTCCTGGTCGCTTAATGTGGTAATTACAGTTACACTGCCTGCTTCATAAACAGATCCAAAAAATGTGTCACAGCTCAAAATGACAGTTTTTTTTTTTTAATCTCACAACATAGTCAAAAAAGTGAGCATGATTAATATCTCTCATCCAAACAGTGATTCGTGGACTTGGCCCCGTTTCACTCTTTGGCCCTGTCGTCTTTGACACAGAACTTCCAAGTTCACTATGCTGGGTGTACCAAGGCAACAGAAAGGGGAGGTGTGGAGAAAGCACCTGATTCTTAACTTCTCCAGTGACCTCTGTTCTAATTCCATTGGGAGGCGTGTGGCTCCCGCTTGAGGCACGGGGACAAGAAATGTAGTCCTGACTGGGCAACTACTTCCATCTGCGTCTACACTGTGGAGTGGAAGCATGAATCTTCGCAGAAAGTCTACCACACCTGAGTGAGGGAAGAAAGGCTTATTTATCCTTCAGCAATAACTTTCAAAGTAGTTTAGCACCTCATTTTGAAGCATAGTTGAGGAATGAGTCTTATGAGCAAATGAGTCTGAAAATAACATAAGCAAAGTTCCTTTTAGCACCAAATCGTATTTGTCTAAATTATTTTTGAAGGTTCCAAATTGACTTTATACTTTCCTACCTAAGTGAACAAAGTTAAACTTAATTTAAGCTTTTCTTGATGACTCAGGATCCCCATTATGAATGCCACATTATAATGCAGTGCTGTATACGGTTGGCTTTTGAGTGGTATGAAAATGTTTGTTCCTGCACTGAACATCTCCAGAATTCTAGGCTGTTTTGCTAAATTTACTATTTAACCTTTCTGACCCCTCTAAGAGTTTGTATAGCTACAGTGTTACCTAATGTCTCCAGTTTTTGTTTTCTATGCTTTCTATGTTTTCCTGCCACTTTTGTTATCTAACTAGTCCCTCCCCTCCTTAGGCTTCTTTTTTTCTTCTTTTAAGAACCTTCAATCATCTTTTCTAATTAAAAACAAAAAAAATTTTTTTTGTCCACACCAGGTAACATGTGTCTGTTACATGGTAGTTCCCCAACCAGAGCCCATACCTCCTGCATTGGAAGTGCAGAGTCTTAACCCCTGGACCACCAGGAAAGTCCCTGATCGTCTTTTCTTTGCAGTCTTTCTACTCAAGTTGTTTGTCTGTAATAGTGGGCAGAGTGTGCACACACTTGAGAGTAGGAATGACCTTAGCACCAACACAGGCTGAGCCTTAGAAATTATAAGCTTGAGCAATATAACCTCAAACCTGTTTCCTCAAGTATAATCCGAGGTGGTAATGTTGTACATACCTTGCCAGTTTACTTTGGGGTAAAGTGATAAAATAATGGTAATATAAATAGCTTCTATGTAAAAGTTGGTTGCCTTCAGCATTGCTCTTTTGGAATTTATGGGACCTGGTTTCTAGCTGGTACTCTCTATAGAAATAAAAATAATCCACAAAACCCCAGGAGTTGGAATCCAGATACAATTGGAGGAAAAGCTAGAACATGGGAGACACTTTCATGGAGTGAGTGGCCAAGGCCATGAGTCAAGGAAGGTCCTGGTAGTCACCAGGAGCTATGGATCCATTAATATGCTTGGAATACTAGAGTGGGTTGCCGCTCCCTTCTCCAGGGGATCTTCCTGACCCAGGGACTGAACCCAGGTCTCCTGCCTTGCAAGCCGATTCTTTACCATCTGAGCCACCAGGGAAGCCCCTAATATGTTTGAATGTAATCTAAAGAAAGCTCTAACATAAGTGGATGAAGCCAAAAGAGAACTATCAAGAAAAGAAGGCAGGGTAAAAGTCTCCCCTATTTCTTATTTTAAAAAGCACCCCCGCAAAAAACCAAAGGAAACCTTTCTTAACCCTGAAACTCTCTCATGTTATCAAGTCTATTTGCCTTCACCAACCCCCAGGCTTCTTGAAGGAGCTGGGACACCGCTGTATCTCCTTGTCAGGAATCAGCTTCCTTGTATTTTAGGTCTTCCCTCTGAGTCTGAGGATCAGTTGAGGACTGAAGACAGTTGTATACTGGGCAGCTTGCCCAAGAGGTCCCATTACACAGACAGTAGGTGCTTAATAACTATATGTTGAGCAAATGAAATGGGAAAAGAAGAGAAAGTGATTTTTCACTAATACAAAGTAAGTCATAAAGCCTAGAGGATGCATCATATTTAGCAGATTAAAGCAGGGGGCCAAGTACTTCCCCAGAGTGTACATCATGTATAGTGTCCATCAATGGTCAGCAGAAGAGAAGACTTTGCTTTCATTGGCAGTCCTGCTTCTAGCCTTGTGCTTTATTTATTTAACTAATGGCTGCTTTGCTAGTGGCTCATCACAACAGTGTTACTGAGCTTGGCAAACTGAAAAATTATTATTCTGTTTACTCATGTGTTCCCAGCTGGGGTACTGAGTTATCCAGGCTGCTGATGGTCATTCTCAGAGCCATTAAAATAGGCAGTTCAATAAACAAACCATCATCCCGAGAACCAGAGTATCAATACTGACATAATCTAGTTATTAGCTACCTGGCAGTAGTCAGTATCCAGACCCCTGAACAATGACTTATTCTGAAAAATGAGTTGCACCAAATTAAATAACCTATTTTGGATGAGCTTGCCTACACTTGGCCTTATCAAATGGAAATGAAAACTGAAACATAAAGCCTGGAAGAGGCTGTGGTTCTGGAACAGTCCCCTCAGCTGCATGAACTGGTTTGGTTACCTGTGCAGTAAATTTTTAGTGAGTATCCATGGTATCTTAGGTCCTGGGGATATTTTAGTGAGCTAAACTCAACATAGATATAGACTCAATTCTTGAGAACTTTGCCATTTTGTAGGGAAGAGAGAAACTGAATCAATGATTACAGATTTTATGAGAATTATAAAGGAAGAAAGAGGATCCTAAACTAACCTTGGTATATAGGGATGGTTTCAAGGAAGTGGTACTTTGGACAAGTGATGAAGGAATTACAAAAATCATAGATGGGGAGAGAATGCAGGGGAGGGAAACTTTGAATGTTATTATTATCTCATAAAATAACTTTTCCATGGATGTGTATTGTTCTGGTTTACAACTGAAGGAAGTCAGGTTCTGGGAAATCATGTACAAAGGCCCTGAGGCAAAGTCTTGTGAATAATGCCACTTGGAGCTGCAAGGAGCTACAGAGTCAAAGTCAGCTTTGACTAGAATGTAGAGAGCCACGAGGCGGGGAGGGTACAGTAGGACCTGGCAAGGTATCAGGGCCCGGTAAGCCACAGAGAGGATCTCATAAAGCTCTCGTCCTCACAAAGCAATGGAGATCATATAGGGATACTAAGTAAAAGCAGACCCTAATTAGATGTGCATTTTAAAAGGCCACTCTGCCTGGAGGGGAGACTAAATGGGAGTAGATGCATGAGGATTGGCTAAGAGGCATGGCAGTGCCCAGGCAAAGATGGTGGGTTGAACCAGGCGGGATCAAGGGGAAGCCATGTACAGGTGGATGCGTGGGTACTGCATCATTTCAGTCATGTCTCTGTGCAACCCATGGACTGTAGCCTGCCAGGCTCCTCTGTCCGTGGGATTCTCCAAGCAATACTGGCGTGGGTTCCCTTACCCTCCTGGAGGGGATCTTCCCAACCCAAGGATCAAACGTGCATCTCTTACGTCTCCCGCATTGGGAGGCAGGTTCTTTACCCTTGAGCCGTCTGGGAGGCGTCGTACAAGTGGTTAGAAATGTTCAGATTCAGCAGAGGTGAAGGAGGTTGAGTTTGCAGGCTCAGAGAGTGATTAGACATGAGAGGAGAGGATGTAGTAGGTTATTCAGGAGGGCTCTTTTTTTATCTGAGATAATGAAGCCATGATAGTAATAATAGTTATTTCTTACTTAATGCCTACTATGGCCATTTTACAGAAGAGAAAGCGGAGACTGAGAGTAGGCAAGTACCTCCCGATAAATGACTGAACTGAGATTTGAACCCACGTCTGACTCAAGACAGTGCCCTGTCTACTTTAACACGGTAAATTTCATGTTTTGTTCAATTAGGTTTTTTTCTCAGTTGGTCAACCGAAACCCTGGCTCTCCCCCCTCCACTTAACACGGCTATGTGCAGAACTGGCACATTCTCACAACTCTCTAACAATGGACCATCAGTTATCAGCGTTCCTCCCAGGTCTGGGCCATGCTGTATTTATCTGAGGATCCTTGCAACTGGAGCAGAGGCCAAAGAAGCCAGCTCTGTGGAATCAGGCTTGTCTGGCAGCATTAAATATCACCTTCCTCTAATGAAAATGGAGCTTTTTGTTTGTTTTAATGAGCTCAGGGGGCCTTTATATCCCATCTCCTCCTAGAGGAAGTGACTGCATGTGAGTGACCTTTGAAGGAAATCGCATCAGGGAGTTATTTGAAAGGCTACGAGGTGAGCCAGAGGGTAACATCAACCACTGTACTAGCATTTCAGGATGGGTCTAGAAGTGGGCTTGTCTCACTGACAGCTCATCCATGCCTCTCTGGACAATCATCTACCGCTTGCTGAAAAAGTAAGGTAGTCCTGTATTAGGAGATTTCTTTATCTTTTGAGCACCTGCTGTATACCAAGCATACATCATGATCTCTATGCTCATGGCACTCATGTTATAGAGGAAGTGACAAATAATAAAAAAATAAATAATGTATGTCATTAGACACTGTGGAAAGTGCCATGAAGGAAATAAACAGGATCATGACAGGTGATTAATTTGTGCAACTTTCTCATCTGATAAAATAAGAATGATGGTAGAATTTGCCTCTCAAGGCTGTTTCAGGATTAAGGTAGATGATGCATGATTTGTGCTTAGAAAAATGCCTTACACGTGAGTTAGTTGAACATTTTGTCAGTGTTATTAGTGGCTAATATCTTTCTTATATAATAAGTGAGGGAGACTGCCTCCAATTAGGGCAGTCAGGGAAGGCCTCCTGGAGGAGATGGCTTTTAATCTGACATGTGGGACTTCCCTGGTGGTCCAGTGGCTAAGACTCTGCACACCCAATGCAGCAGGCCCGGGTTTGGTCCCTGGTCAGGGAACTAGAAGATCTTGCAAGCTCTAACAAAGATCAAAGATCCTGTTGCTGCAACTAAGACCTGGCACAGTCAAATTAATAAATAAATATATATTTTTTAATCTGACATATGAGAGAATGGGCCAAGCCTGTAAATAATAGGAGAAACAAAGTCCAGAGGTCAAAGAAGGAATGTCTGATCTCTCCTCGAATCAGAAAGGAGATCTGTGGACAGTGAGGTTGGAGAATGAAGCAATGAGTTGAGGACCAAGAGGTAGGCATGATTCCAGCCAGGTGAAGAATTTGGATCTTGTTTTTCTAGCAAGGTAGGAGAGTGAATGCTTTATGCTTTAAAATCTCCCTCTGAGAGCCATGCAGAGAGTGAACTGTAAGGGTGAAAGCTGCAGGGCCAGGATGGAACCTTGCTGGCTAGAGTGCTGGCAGGAGGCTGGAAGGCAGAGTAAAGACTCTGTGGGTGTGGGCTGGGGTGCTATGCATTGGTTTCCCAGAGCTGCCAAAACAAGTTTCTACAAAGTGGGTGTCTTAAAACAACAGAAATTTATTCTCTCACAGTTCTGAGAGTCAGAAGTCTGAAATCAAGGTTTTGGCAGGGTCCTCCTCCCTCTCAAAGCTCTCAAAATCCTTCCTGGCATCTCCCAGCTTCTGGTGCTTGCCGGCAATCTTCGGTGTTCTCAGGCAGCAGATGAATCACCTCAATCCGTGCCATGGGGTTGCAAAAAGTCGGACACAACTTAGTGACTGAACAACAATCTCTGTCTCATCACATGATGTTCTCTCTCTTGGTCTCTAGGTCTTTGATCTCTTCATATAATGACACTGGTAATTGCATTTAGGGCTCTCTAATCCAGTAAGACCTCATCTTGATTTGCATTTTAAATACATCTGCAAAAACCCTTTTTCCAAATAAGGTTCACATTCACAGGTACTGGGGTGTTAAGACTTTAGCATAACCTTTCTGAGGGAGATAATTCAACCCACAACAGGCAGGAGGGTCCTAACTGGCCACATTTCTAAGAAGCTGTGCTGGAGAGAAGCCAAACTGGCCCAGCTTCCCCAGCAAGAGTAACCCTGGCCACACACAGAGCATCAGCATCTTCAGCCCCTGGAACAGGGGTTTGAATGCTCTCTAGTTATCCCTGGCTGCTCCTTCCAAATCAGCAGGCAGGTGGCACAGAGGCGGGAAGCCCTGCAGATAAGGAATGTTCCCTCTTATTCATCTGTCTCCACCACACGTCTTCCATTTGTAGGTTTAATCTTAAGTAAAACTATTAATTCATGATTCCTTTCCAGTGAGTCCCCAGTGCCTTTAAACAATCTACAGACATAGGCGAATTTTCTTAGATTTGTGGAAAGAGGAAACCTGAGGTTTATCTCAGATGCTGCCCTAAGTGTATGACATTGAGCAAATCATATAACCTCCTGAGTTTCAGCTTCCTCTTCTATAAAATGAAGGTATTGTCCTGGTCCGGGGGTTCTCAACCTTGAGGATGTGTCAGAATCACCTGTGTTGCTGAAACACAGATTGCTGGGCCTCACCTCAGAGCATCTGATTCAGAAGGATTCTGGCGGAGCCTGAGAATTGCAATTCTAGAAAGTTTCTAGACTTTATTGTTGTTGCTGTTTGAGGAACCAATCAGAAAAATACTGTCCTAGATAATCTCGGAGATTTCTGCCAGTGATTCTATCCCATAATTCTGCAAAACTCAAATTTCAATATAATATGACTAGGCAAAGTAAAATGTCTAACTTTAATTATCAAAATCTGGCTTTCTCTTCTTTCCCAGTTTTATTGACATATAATAGACAAATGAAATTGTATATATCTAAAGTACATAATGTGATGATTTGATATACATATATATTGTGAAGTGATTACCACGTCCATTAATTAATTAACACCTCTATCACTCCACATTACATTTTGTGTGTGTAGGTATGTGTAGTAAGAATGCTTAAGATCTACTGTCTTAGCAAATTTCAAGTATACAATGTCATGTTATTAACTATAATCACCATACTGTACATTAGATCCCCAGAACTTATTCATCTTATGAATAAAATTTCTACCCTTTGACCAGCATCTGCCCATTTCTCTCAGCTCCTGGCCACTGCCATTATGCTCTCTTTTTCTATGGGTTCAATTTTTTTAGGTTCCAAATATGTGCTGCTGCTGCTAAGTCGCTTCAGTCGTGTCCGACTCTGTGCAATCCCATAGACGGCAGCCCACCAGGCTCCCCCATCCCTGGGAGTCTGCAGGCAAGAACACTGGAGTGGGTTGCCATTTCCTTCTCCAATGCATGAAAGTGAAACGTGAAAGTGAAGACGCTCAGTCGTGTCTGACTCTTAGCGATCCCATGGACTGCAGCCTGCCAGGCTCCTCCGTCCATGGGATTTTCCAGGCAAGAGCACTGGAGTGGGTTGCCATTGCCTTCTCCCCAAATATGTGAGATCATCTAATATTTTTCTTTCTCTGGTTTAATTTACTTAGCATAATGTCCTCCAGGTTCATCCATGTTGTAGGTGGCAGAATTTCCTTCTTTCGTGGCTGAATACTGTTTCACTGTGAGTTGAATATTTTTATTTATCACTTTTCTTCATTCATACACTTATTAATGGACACTTACAATGTTTCTACATTTTGGCTATTATGAATAATGTGGCAGTCAGCATTAAAGTGTAGGTATATGTCCAAAATACTGATTTTATTTCTTTCATATGTACATTCAGAAGTGGGACTGTGACATCAAATGGTGGTTTTACTTTTACAAAATCTGGTTTAAATATGAATATATGTCCCAGTCACTGCTCACCTTATTTTTCACTTTGGATTTATCTCTCCTAACCTAAAGGTGTTGATTAAAAGGCTCCTCTTTCTCTATATTCTCTGTACACATAGACTATGTACTTTCCTCTGCCTTGTGAGTCTTGCACATACAAGAGTCCTACAGATGTCAACAAAATGTTGACCTAGAGTTTAATAGAATCACCTATTCCTGGTAGAACTTATTTGGGGGTGGGAAAGGAGTCAAATAGATGGAATTAGAAATTTGAAAACTATGGCATAAATAAGACAATGAAAAGATGATCAATATCATTACTCACTAGGAAAATGCAAATCGAAAACACAATGAAAATTCCAATGACATTTTACACAGAAATAGAACAATTCTAAACTTTGTATGGTACCACAAAAGACTGCAAATAACCAATGCAATCTTGAGAAAGAAGAAGAACCAAGTGGAGGCATTACACTTCCTGATTTCAAACTATATTACAAAGATATAGTGATCAAATAGTATGGTATTGGCATAAAAAAAGACACTTATATCAATGAAACAGACTAGAGAGCCCATCAATAAACCCATGTGTTTATGGTCAATTTATTTACAACAAAGGAGCTAATGAATGTATAATGTGTACAGGACAGTCTCCTCAGTATACAGTGTTGGGAAAACTAGACAACCACATGCAAAAGAAAGAAGTTGGACATTCACCATGCACAAAAATCAATTTTAAATGGATTAAAGACTTGAACATAAAACCTGAAACCATAAAATTCCTAGAAGAAAACATGGGTAGTAAGCTATTTGTCATAAGTCTGGATGATAATATTTTTTACTCCAACACCAAAAGCAAAAATAAACAAGTGGGACCCCATCAAACTAAAAAATTTCTGCACAGCAGAGGAAACTATGAACAAAATGAGAAGGCAGACTTCCCCGGTGGTACAGTAGATAGACATCCACTTGCTAATGCAAGTGACCTGGGTTCCATCCCTGGTCCAGGAAGGTTCCACATGCCTCAGAGCAACTAAGCCTGTGTGCCCAACTACTCAGCCCACGTGCTGCAATTACTGAAGCCCAAGCCCATAGAGGTTGTGCTCTGCGACAAGAGAAGCCATCACAATGAAAAGCCTGCACACCATAACTAGACCATAGCCCCCACTCTCTGCAAACAGAGAAAGCCTCAGTGAGGCAACGAAGACCAAGCACAACCCAAAAAATAAATAAATAAATGATTTTCTTAATGAAAAGACAACTTACTGAATGGGAGAAAATATTGCAAATCATATATCTGATAAGGGATTAATATCCAGAATATATATTTTAAAAAAAACATATACCACTCAATAGCAAAATCAAACAAACAATCCAGCTTAAACATGGGCAGGGGTCATTATGCTGTACATTTTAAACTTATAGAGTGCTATATGCCAATTATATCTCAATAAAACTGGAAGAAAAAATTGGGCAGATAATCTGACAGACATTTCTCTGGAGAAGACATACATATAGCCAACAGGTATTGATACATGAAAAGAAGCTCAACGTCACTGATCATGAGTGACGTTCAGTTTGAGTTCAGTTCGGTTCAATCGCTGAGTCATGTCCGACTCTTTGTGACCCCCATGAACCGCGGCATGCCAGGCCTCCCTGCCCATCATCAACTCCCGGAGTTTACCCAAACTCATGTCCATTGAGTCGCTGATGCCATCCAACCATCTCATCCTCTGTCGTCCTCTTCTCCTCCTGCCCTCAATCTTTCCCAGCATCAGGGTCTTTTCAAATGAGTCAGTTCTTCGCATCAGGTGGCCAAAATATTGGCATTTCAGCTTCAACATCAGTCCTTCCAATGAACACCCAGGACTGATCTCCTTTAGGATGGACTGGTTGGATCTCCTTGCAGTCCAAGGGACTCTCAAGAGTCTATTCCAACACCACAGTTCAAAAGTATCAATTTTTCAGCACCCAGCTTTCTTTATAGTCCAACTCTCACATCCATACATGACTACTGGCAAAACCATAGGCTTGACTAGATGGACCTTTGTTGGCAAAGTAATGTCTCTGCTTTTTAATATGCTGTCTAGGTTGGTCATAACTTTCCTTCCAAGGAGTAAGTGTCTTTTAATTTCATGTCTGCAATCACCATCTGCAGTGATTTTGGAGCCCAGAAAAATAAGGTCAGCCACTGTTTCCACTGTTTCCCCATCTATCTGCCATGACATGATGGGACTGGATGCCATGATCTTAGTTTTCTGAATGTTGAGCTTTAAGCCAACTTTTTCACTCTCCTCCTTCACTTTCATCAAGAGGTTCTTTAGTTCCTCTTCACTTTCTGCCATAAGGGTGGTGTCATCTGCATATCTGAGGTTATTGATATTTTTCCCAGCAATCTTGATTCCAGCCTGTGCTTCCTCCAGCCCAGCATTTCTCATGATGTACTCTGCATATAAGTTAAATAAGCAGGGTGACAATATACAGCCTTAACATACTCCTGTTCCTATTTGGAACCACTCTGTTGCTCCATGTCTAGTTCTAACTGTTGTTTCCTGACCTGCATACAGGTTTCTCAAGAGGCAGGTCAGGTGGTCTGGTATTCCCATCTCTTTCAGAATTGTCCACAGTTTATTGTGATCCACACATCAAAGGCTTTGGCATAGTCAATAAAGCAGAAATAGATGTATTTCTGCAGCTCTCTTGCTTTTTCGATGATCCAGTGGATGTTGGCAATTTGATCTCTGGTTCCTCTGCCTTTTCTAAAACCAGCTTGAACATCTGGAAGTTCACGGTTCACATATTGGTGAAGCCTGGCTTGGAGAATTTTGAGCATTACTTTACTAGTGTGTAAGATGAATGCAATTGTGGGGTAGTTTGAGCATTCTTTGGCATTGCCTTTCTTTGGGACTGGAAGGAAAACTGACCTTTTCCAGTCCTGTGGCCACTGCTGAGTTTTCCAAATTTGCTAGCATATTGATTGTGGCACTTTCACAGCCTCCTCTTTCAGGATTTGAAATAGCTCAACTGGAATTCCATCACCTCCACTAACTTTGTTCGTAGTTATCATCAGGGAAATACAAATCAAAATCACAGTGAGATATCACCTCATACCTGTAAGAAGGATTGTTATCAATAAGATTAAAAATAACATGCCTTGGCAGAAATGTGCATCTTTTTAGGATGATGAGAATGTTCTTAAACTAGATCATGGTGATGGTCATAAAACTCTGTAAATATTCTTAAAATCATTGAACTTACATTTAAAAGAAGTTAATTTTATGGTATGTAAATTATATATAAATAAAGTTGTCAAAAGGCATTTAAGAAATAGAATGCAATTCCATTAAAATTAAAAAAAAAAAAACTGATGGAATTTCCTAGGCCTCTCTTTGAAGGTCACCTAATGCTGAAAGTGGTTAAGACATGTACAGGAGAATTCAAATATTTCTCTTTAAAAAATATCAACCTATTTACCCAAACAAGAAAATATTAGACTGGTTATTAGTATGTAGAATGGTGACACTTAAATACATTAAGCACATTTCTTTTATATTCTTGATGTACCAGGCACTGTGGTAAGTGCCACATGCTTTATCCTTCAGTCATTCATTCAAAAATATTTATTGAACTTTTTTTTTAATGCTCAGCATTGTTCTTGATGCTGAAGACACAGTATGAGTAAGACAAAGTCTCACAATTCTTGGAGCTTACATTCTAATAAGGGAGAAAGACATAAACATGTAAACACACAAGCCATAATACAGATTACTTTAGGTGGTGGTGTATGAGTTTAAAAATAAGCCTGGATAATGGAGAGAGTCGCAGAAGATGGCAAAGGAGGGCAGTGGAAATTGAGGGCTCGGGGAAGGTCTCTGGCAGAGGAGGGGGTAGATTGAGGTAACATTTGAAGAATATAAAAGTGTCATCAGGCAAGGATCGGGAGAAGAGTGTCCTGGGTGGGGAAATAGCTAATATAAATCACATCAGGCCATAGGAAATGGAGAGATGGCAGTGTAATTAACAGAAAGCAGAACAAAGTAGAGGCACCACACTCCCTGATTTCAACTATATTGCAAAGCCATAGTAGTCAAACAGTGTGGTATTGGCATCATCTTGGACAGAACTCTCTGTTAATTATATATTAAAGGTCACCCCAGAAGCTTTGTGGATGTGGGAACATGGAAGAGGGAAAGAGTGAGGGAAGCAAAGAATTAAGAGTGTGCAGCAGGAGCTAAAGGGAGATGATGGTGGCTTCAATGAAGAGGGTGACAGCAGAGATGGTGGCGAGTGCTAGTATCTGGGACATCTTAGGCGGATAGATCCAATAGGGTTGGATGTTCTGTAGAGCGTGGAAAAGGAGGTGTTGAGAATGATCCTTGGATTTTACCTTGAGCAATTGGGCGGAAGGCACTGCATTAATTGAAAGGGCAAACTTCTTTCAGATTGACTCTACTATATCCTGATCATGGATGAAGAAACTGGGGCTCAGAGAAGCTAAGCCACTTTGCCCCAGGTTATCCACCAAAAGAGTGGGAGAAGTAGGTTCAAAGCCAGTGACTCCAAAGACCATATTTTCTTTCTGTTTATTTATTTATTTGGGAGGGCTGTGCTGGGTCTTCACGGCTGTGCCAGGGTTTCTCTGGCTGCAGCAAGCAGGGGCTGCCCTCCAGTGGCCGTGTGTGGGCTTCTCACTGCGGTGGCTTCTCCTGTTGCAGAGCGCAGGCTCTAGGGTGCACACGTTTCAGTAGTTGTGGCACACAGGCATAGCTGCCCTGTAACACGTGGGATCTTCCCAGACCAGGAATCAAAGCCATGTTCCCTACATTGGCAGGCGTTCCCTACATCTTAACCACTGGACCACCAGGGAAGTCCCAAAGGCCATATTTTAAACACTGTTTAGTACTCACTCCTGCCCAAAGTGTTCCTCCATCCTCAGCCAGACAGTGGAGAGAAATCATGGAAAGTGGCATTGGGTGGTGAGAGGAGGGCTTCTTGGCTAATGGGTGGGCTTGTTATTGAGCAAGAGGGAGAGGAGCAACTTGAAGGAGTCACATTTTTCCAGTGAATCATATTAAATAACCAGAGTGCCTTATACCCAGTGTCAGGCTAAACAGAGATTGACAGGTAATAACAGCTCAGTAATTACAGGAAAACATCAGCTTGAAAAGTGCAGAGTTTCTTGAAATACCTGAAGCCATTTAATATATCTTATGTTTGCTCCAGACCAAGAGTCAGCTCCCAGGGCAAGACTGGTCTCATTACCAAACTAATGGACATCATGTTCTGAGGTGACTTTCTTTCTTCCAAATAAATCAGAATTTTAAAAACTGAAGTCCAAGATAGCCATGCTGCAAATGTTTGCAAGGACATCACTGAGTGTTTCAGGTGTCAAGTTTAATTTGACTTGGCCTAGTCTGTTCTTTTAAGAAAGGCTCAGGAGGCATCAGCTGGGTCACAGGGAGAATTCCTTCTGCTCTTGCTCTTTGAGCTGTGACAGAAATCAAACCTTGATACCCTGAGCATGCTTTCTCAAGCAGGAATTGCCCCTGTCGCTGTGGCCCAAAGGAGTAAGTTGTGATGAAAGTTGTCATTCTCCCCTATTCCCTGATTGTATGGTTGCTTTTTTATTTTTTCCCCAGGAGTAGGAGATGGAGAGAGAGAAGTTCATTTACACTTTCATGAGCCCCCAGTAAGTGGCAGCCACTGTCCTAGGAAGTGAAAGTGAAAGTCGCTCAGTCATGTCCAACTCTGCGGCCCCATGGACTGTACAGTCCATGGAATTCTCTCGGCCAGAATACTGGAGTGGGTAGCCAGTCCCTTCTCCAGGGGATCTCCCCAACCCAGGGAAGTGGGCTGATGCCAAATCTTTATATTATCAAAAAGGAGAAGTGATAGCAAAAATAAAAAGGTAAACACTGTGTGTGCCCACATCTGTGTGTGTGTGCATGTGTGTGTGGTATGTGCACGCTCCCTCGGCTGCCCCCCGCACACCCCTGTGAAGCACGCTCCTAGGGCCTGAGCATCAGTGGCCCGGACAAAGGGAAACTCCTCCGTGCCTTGCAGACTTTCCTCAGCATTTTTCACCATACAACAGCTCTAATGACCTTGGCATCGAGCTCTTACTGGGGATTAATAACTGGCTGGGTTTAATGGCCCTTACTGTGTCCTGGGCCATTTTCCCAGTCAGCCATTAATTCCAAGCAGTGCCCTGGGCTCTGGCCATTATGACCGCCTGGGTCAAGTGGCTGCCTTGAAGCAAACGGCCCAGCCTCCTTCTCTGCAGACAGAGCTTCCGCTGTGCTCTCCCTTGCTTCTCTCCATGGCATTGGTGCATAGAGCTGCAGGCAAATTGTTGGTTAGGGCATCACATGACGTCTTCTTTTTATGTGTGTAGGTTTTCTCAGAGGACAGAGAGGCGTAGAAGTTGAGTTTCATTCACTCACTTATCAACTCATCTGTCTATTCAGTAGCAATTGAGTGTTTTTATGGGCCAGGAAGCAAGAGAGATTATCAAGGTTGGAGTGGCTAATATGGGTGCTCATGTTTCCTACCAGGGTCAGATCACCTCGCCAAATGGGGCTTTAGGAAAATGTCCCCGAGAGTCAGGGAGGCTGAATACTGTGAGAAGAAAGAAAAGGACAGGGATGCAGTGAGTTCACAGGGACCCACTACCCCTCTTGCATCCTTGGCGCAGGTTTACTTCCCAGGCATGCCAGCACAGCCCCAAGTTCACTTTCCCAAACTCCTCTGTGTGATTCATCAACTCAACATCTGAGTACTTAAGTGAAGATGGTGTCAATACTCCGTCAGGAATCTTAACTCACCAAGGCATGAACATATCCACCCATTTCATTAAGACACTCAGGATGGTCATGGTCCTGCAATGTGGAGGAGCAAGGCTGTCTCGGAGGAGCAACATTCCAAGAACCTGGGTCCCAAAATCTGTACAGTCATTCCACCTCCCAAGATATCCTTAGTCCCTCTGAATGCAGGAAAGAGACTTCATTTCCTTCTTTGGAAAGGATTCAGCCTTTGGTACACGCTCTTCTCAACTGCAGGAAGTGTACCATTATGTTTAGAACAGTTAATGTCATTTTACTGGCTCCACTTACTGAAAGGCACTTAAGGTATAATTCAGGTATCGATCTTTTCTTCATTGTTTGGTGCATCTGAGCAACACAAAGAGAGGGTGCTGGTGCCCAAGGTAATCAATATACCTCAGAGCTCAGGCAGGTGGGCGTGAGGGAGGGCTTTCTGGGACACGGTGGACCCCAGTGTGTTCTGATGGTGCCCAGGAATCACAGAGGGTCTGTATGGCATAGTCAGGAACGTTGACCTTCCCTAAAAGGGTCTTCATCTGGCCTCACATGGGCATAGGAGAAAGAGAGAGAGAGAGAGAGAAGTCCTTGGAATCTTCAGAGGTGTTACCAGTTTCACCCACCAAGCAGCCTGTGCTCTGAGAATCACAGTAGAGTAATTACGGGGAAAGAGATGCTGGGACCTTTCTTTAGAATTTTTCACCAGTAAAAATGAGCACAATATCTAGAAATTATAGATCAGACTGGAAAATTCAGGGTTAATAGTTCTAAGTGAGTCTGATAAGAAAAAGCAGGTTCCAATGGCCTTAGGGTCCAGTGGAATGAAATCTTACAAAGTGACCTTATCAAGCAAATGGACTGAGTTACACTGTACCTCAGGGGTATACTAAGTGCTCAATGAATGTCTTTTAAATGAATGAACGAATGAATGTCATCTGGCTATTAGCATCTTAGCTGGCCCTCTCTTTGTTTTATGACTGAGAAAGCTAAGTACCTGATTTGTGATAAAGTCTGCTTTAGACCCTGGGTCTCCTGACCCTAATCACCATTTGGTAATGTGCTATTTGCAGATGCCCCAGTCATCTTTGTAGAACTGTTTTAAGTGGGCTTCTACATGAGTAGAAGATATAAGATATAAGGATATAAGACTTTTAATGCTAAAACCCAAATAACCCCTAACAAACTGGGTTGTTTTTCCACTCCTCAATATTCTCATTAGTAAAATAGGGGTGATGATTTCTCTTTCTTATAGGGTTATTTGAAGAATTAATGCAATTATATAAAAAGCTCATAACAGTGCCTGGCACATAGAGGACATCCAGAAATATTAACTGGATGTTAATTTTAATTTTAATTAATTAATTTTAATTTTATTAATAGATAAATATTAATAAAAGTTAACATTAATTTTAATTAATATTAAAATATTAATATTAGCTCACCCTTTCCTTTATGTCCCCCGCTCTGCTCTGCTCCAAACAGCCCCCTTTACTAACATTGAGGCACAGCCCTGCAATATGTCATACTTTATTGCACATCTTTACTGACCCACTGCCTGCTAAGTATAAACTTTGAAGGGTTCTGTTTTTCCATTCCATTTGCATTCTTACTGCCCAGCACAGTACATGTCACCCAAGAGTAGTAAAACTGAGAGTCACTCAATCGTGTCCGACTCTTTGTGACTCTGCGGACTGTAGCCTGCCAGCCTCCTCTGTCCATGGGGATTCTCCAGACAAGAATACTGGCGCTATTTCCATTCCCTTCTCCAGGGGATCTTCCCAACCCAGGGACTGCACCTGGGTCTCTTGCGTTGTAGGCGGATTCTTTACCACTGAGCCACCAGGGAAGCCTCACCTGAGAGTGACTTGATGTCAAACGAATGATGAGAATTCGCAGTGGTAGAACTGCCCCTTCATAAGCCCATGTGTCAGTTATTGACTCCGGGTGATCAGTACTTACTGACTTGGTACTGACCTACAATGCTCTCCACTCCGCCTGATAATCCGTGAATCAGCCATCACTTAATGAATGACACTGTGCCAGGTCCTACGGTAAGGACTGGATTGAACTGCATGCAATTTCTATTAATAATTTTGCAGGTCAAATATTGGCAATTTCATATGACTCAAGCTGATACTATGTGTTCTAGCAAAGCAGAATGGTGCATAAATTATCCCCAGTTAAAGATGAGAAAACTGAGACTTGTGGAGGTTAGTGAATGGCCAAGATCCCCAAGCTAACAGGTGGTAGGGCCAAGTCTGGACCATCCTGTGTGGGTGCCCTTTGCCACTCTGCAGTGAGGGAAGGTGGCCACCCTTTGGTGCTCTTTGTCCAATTCTGAAGTCAGCACCATGGCTCAGGAAACTCCCAGAGTAAACATACAACTGAATCCATGCAGAACAAAATTGGAACAATTTCCTGGGACTGTGCAGGGACCACGTGTCCAGTTCAAAGTTAACAGGGAGGGAGGACAGAGACTCTGGGGAAAATATAATAGAGCAACTGTCCTTCAGAACATTCTTGACTGTCAGTTTCTTGTGCACTTGTTGGCCTTGGCCTCAGGCCCTAATTACATTATCTTCAAACAGCAACTGAGACATTTCTCATTAAACACGATCAGGGAAATGTATAACGTATAGGAGTGTTGCTGTTCAGAAAACACATCAGGGGCTCAGGGTGTCGAAGTGAGCCCCGTCCTTGGCGTTGGCCTGGTGGTGACTGCAGACCCAGGGCTCCCACAGGGCATGTGTGCGCTCCATGAGCTTAAGGCTTTCTTTGCATTTCTGAAGGTGGACCAGCTCAGTTTCTCTCTCTCTCCCTTTAAAATGGGAGAAACAATCCTAATTGTCATTTCAAAATTATGGCATCTGAGGGGTTACAATTTGCATGTCTTTTCTCCTGTGACTTTTAGACGATGCCTGTGTAGGATAAATATATTTGTACAGCATCCGAGAACAGTGATATACGCTTAACTTACAATCAGGTGAGTCACGAGCATCAAAACTAGTGTCACAGCACATTGTAGTATAGTCTTTTCTTCAACTTAGGGGTAACTTTGGATTCAGAAAGACCTGAATTTGAGAGCATGACTTCATTACTTGCTAGTTATGTATCTGAGCATTTTTTTAAAAAATGTCTCTGAGCCTTGGGGTATCATTATCTGTAAAATGGCAGTCACAGCAAGCTTGTTACGTTGATATGACAATCTGATCTGTTAATATCAGTGAAGCCCAGACCCCCATGTTCGACAGGTCACTGCTGGCTCTTTTCCTGTTGCCCAGGGCTCCCTGACACCAGCCTGATGAGGTAATAGCATCAGGGGTATGTTTTGGCAAAGGAGGGAGGAACAAGAAGAGAGGCAGCCCTCAGAGGCAGGGAAGTGACCTGCTGGTGCCAAGAGGGCATCGCCCACTGATGGAGCCTTTCTCCCTCTCCTTCCAGCCCCTGAAAATGCACTGCAGGGACTGCGCCCTGGTGACGAGCTCAGGGCAGCTGCTGCGCAGCCGGCAAGGCGCCCAGATTGACCAGACGGAATGTGTCATCCGCATGAACGACGCCCCCACGCGTGGCTACGGGCGCGACGTGGGCAACCGCACCAGCCTGCGGGTCATCGCGCATTCCAGCATCCAGCGGATCCTGCGCAACCGCCACGACCTGCTCAACGTCAGCCAGGGCACCGTCTTCATCTTCTGGGGCCCCAGCAGCTACATGCGTCGCGACGGCAAGGGCCAGGTCTACAACAACCTGCAGCTGCTGAGCCAGGTGCTGCCCCGGCTGAAGGCCTTCATGATCACGCGCCACAAGATGCTGCAGTTCGACGAGCTCTTCAAGCGCGAGACCGGCAAAGACAGGTACGGAGCGAGGGCGAGCGGCGGCACGGGGACGGGCCAGGGCGAGGAATCGGTCTCCCTGGCTGGCCCTCAAGATATTTAATATAGTTCCCTGTGCTGTAGTGTAAGTCCTTGTTGTTTATGTGTTTTATACATAGCAGTGGTTAATTCCAAACTCCTCATTTATCTCTTTCCCTCACTACCCCTTTTGGTAACAGTAAGTTTTTCTTCTAAATCTGTGAGACTGTCTCTGTTTTATGAATACATTTATTCATACAGTTTTTTTGTAAGATTCCACATTGTAAGTGATCATATGATCATATGATCACTTACATGATCACGTATGATCACAAATATCATATTGTAAGTGATCATATGATCATATGATCACATACATGATCACATATGATCACAAATATCATATGCTGTTTGTCTTTCTCTGACTTACTTTACTTAATATGATAAGCTCTAGGTCCACCCATGTTGCTGCCAATGGAATTATTTATTCTTTCTAAAAGCTCTTGCTTAGGGCTTTTTGTTACGGCCCCGCTGCTCAGGCTGGGTACAGAGTTCATCTGTAGGGTCCTCCTGGAGATTGGACTGTTCAATTTGAATTTATAGGCAAAGTGAAGAGAGCATTTATATGGATAATTCAGGGCCATATCCCTACTTTGGAGGAAGAGGTGACACTGCTGCTGGCTTACATGGGTAGTAAGATAATAGGTTTCTTGCATTTTATTTCCTCATGTGAACACTAACCTAAAATAAGTACATAGGATTGTTTTTCTCTTCAAAGTCAAATATTTATTCACTCAACAGATGTTTATTAGTGCCTACTATTTCACTGCACCTGGTATCGGAAATACATCTAGTCAAAAATAAGGCAGATCTAGAGCCTGCCCTCCAGGAATAGTCTTCTAGGCTGGGCAGATAGTCACCAAGTAGTGGCCAGTGTGCTAGGTCATGTGAGGTGAAGAAAATGGGCCTCTGACCAGGGAAATGGGCTGTAGTCTAGGGCAAGGCTTACCAAACTGTTAGTTACAGATTCGTGATGGGACACAAAATGCATGCAGTGAGTCACTGTAAGATTTTTTTAATATAATAGAAAGAATGGAATAGATGTAATAAAAGACAATTCCAGCATTCATTCCCCACAGTAAGTTAGGCAAAGTATTATTTCATGAAATAAAATTTGTTTCCGTTTTATACATAAAAATATACATATACAGAGATGTCTTTTTGATGTGATAAAATCTTTCTAGAATTAGATAGGGATGATGATGGCATAACTGTGAATATACTAAAAAGCACTAAATTACGTGCTTTAGAAAACTATGAAATGAAAACCATGTATAATACATGTGAGCATATACGCTCAATCATGATATAAAATGTATTTCTTACTGTAAGTCCAAATCTTTTGAAAAGCACTGGTCTAGGAGATAAGGGTCTGGTGGAAAGACTTTCTCCCTAAGATGTATTTAAGCAGAGGCCGAGGTCAGGAAGTATTTATCCAGGTAAAGAAGAACTGGAGAAACAGAGAGAAGCACCCTTATGGGTATGAGAAGGTAAGAAGTGAGAAGACTTGCAGGGGGTTGGAGAAGAGTCCCTATGACTGTGGGCAGGACAACTGGTGCTGGGGTGGTGGGGTGGGCAGCTGGAGAGGAGGCAGAGATAAAGGGTGAGGAATTGGCCAAATCTAAGTGAAGACAAGGACAGTTACAGGTATCGAAAGGAACAGTGCAGTATAGCCCAAATACACAGCTCTGGGTTGGAATTTTGACTCTGTCCCTCACTAGTTCTATAGTCTAGGCAAAATAGCTAACCTTTTAGTAACTTCACATGTGAAAAGCACACAGTGCCTAAGCTTCATAGGATTGTTCTAATGATTAAATTTTACTCATTTCCTCAATTCTAAAAACATGTACTTTTATAGTTAATACACAGTTAATGATATAACTTACCCCTTTCCTAACAAAAACTGTTCCTGAGCCAATTTCTGATAAATAAAGAATTTGTTGTTGTTCAGTTGCTTAGTCATGTTCAACTGTTTGTGACCCCATAAATGCAGCACACCAGCCTTCCCTGTCCTCCACTATCTCCCGGAGTTTGCTCAAGTTCATGTAAATTGAGTCAGTGATGCTATCCAACCATCTCATTCTCTGCCACCCTCTTCTCCTGTTGCCTTCAATCTTGCCCAACATCAGAGTCTTTTCCAGAGTCGGCTCTTCACATCAGGTGGCCAAAGTATTGGAGCTTCAGCTTTACCATCAGTCTAATGAATGTTGCTGTTCAGTCACTCAGTCATGTCCAACTAATTGCGACCCCATGGACTGCAGCACGCTAGGCCTCCCTGTCCTTCCAATGAATATTCAGGGTTAATTTCCTTTAGGATAGAGTACTTCGATCTCCTTACAGTCCACGGGATTCTCAAGAGTCTTCTCTAGCATCACAATTCAAAAGCATCAATTCTTTAGAGCTCAGCCTTTCTTTATGGTCCAACTCTCAAATCTGTACATGACTACTGGAAAAACCATAGCTTTGACTATATGGACCTTTGTTGGCAAAGTGATGTCTCTGCTTTTTAACACATTGTCTAGGTTTGTCATAGCTTTCCTTCCAAGAAGCAAGTGCCTTCTAATTTCATGGCTGCACTCACCACCCTCAGGGATTTTGGAGCCCAGGAAATAAAGAATAGGAAGTACTAAATCCTTTGGGCTAGCTTAAGCAACTCATTATGGAGAACAGTCTTAAAGAAAGAATAGAGCTCACTATCCCCAAATTCTTTGTTGGGAAGAGCTTTCTTTTTAAATCCTGGAAATCTTTGTGATCATTGGAGGGCTGGTCAGGCAAGAGTGAATATGATTTCTGATGGAGTGAGGAGAGGAGGACCCAGCTCCTGGCACTGTGGCCTCCTTCCCTGGAAGTCCAGGTGACTAATTCCATGGTTAGCCGAGTCAGTAGATCACACAGGGGATCCTGTCATCATCACACACTGTCATGAAATCCAGTCATTCATTATCTTTTAAAAGCCACAAATAAGACAGACTGTTGCTCATTTGTATGAGTTCTTTAACCAAAAGAACATTTTATAAGAGAAGGAGAATGAGGGAAGCTATTTACAGTTTCAGTTTTTGTGTTTGGAAAATTCAAAATAAGTAAAAACACTCTCTTCAATAGAAAACACTTCTCTTTTGAGTTTAATGGTTGTTTGCTAGATTTAAGTATTCCTGAAACATTGCTGCAGTGTTAGCTATATCAAATAATTACACATTACTCTGGATCATCTTGGGGTTTCCCAGGTGGTGCTAGAGGTAAAGAACTTTCCTGCCAGTGCTAGAGACATGCAAGAGACACGGAAGACATGCGTGTTCGATTCCTGGGTCGGAGGAGTCCCTGCAGGAGGGCATGGTAACCCACTCCAGAATTCTTGCCTGGAGAATCCCATGGACAGAAAAGCCTGGTGGACTATAGACCATAGGGTTGCAAATAGTCAGACATGACTGAAGCAACTTAACCTGCACACATGCTGGATCTTCTTAAGTTGATAACTTTGAGATTAGTCATTCCATCCTGATTCTTCTCAGACCTTTAGGAAACAATCTCACATTAAGACATAACCCACTCACTAAATTCATTAAATTCTGACCAGTGAAAACCTTTTGTGCAGTACACAAGAAGTAAGGGTTTTCCAGGTGGCTCAGTGGTTAAGAATCCACCTGCCAATGAAGGAGACACAGGTTTGATCCCTGATCTGGGAAGAAGAGCAGCTAAGACCGTGTGCCGCAGTTACTGAGCCCGGGCTATATAGAGCCTGGAAACTGAAACTACTGACCTCACACACAGGTCACAACAACTGAGTCCATGCTCTGCAACAAAAGAAGTCATAGTGACGAGAAACCCAAACACCACAGCTGGAGAGTAGCTCCTGCTCTCTCCAACTAGAGAAAAGCCTGTGCAGCAACACCCAGCAGAGCCAAAAATAAAGAAAGAAAGAAAGAATTAATTTTTTAAAGTATGCCTAAAAAAAAGAAGCTGATCTTGTATTGCCTCAATATTCTTATGTGTCCATATTCTTAATCTGAAGTCTCCTCCAAGCTGAAAGAACAAAGTCAGAAACAGCCCTTCAGAGCAAAACTATTTCTATAAACTAAAATAAAACGTTTAGTCTCTAACAGTATTGCCTGTGTTATGCTTTTCTTGAAACCTACCACAGTAGCATGGATTAAAGATACACTTAGTATGAAATATTTGATTTTGCACATCTCATGATCTGGACATTCATTTCAGGCTAGCATTTTGAAGAACTGGGATAATTCAGTAGATTCTGATTTATGGAAGTTTCAACCTACTTAAAAGTGAAGAAAAAAGTGGCTCAGAAACAATCTGCAATTAAGAAGCATGACAAATGACATAGATGGCCAAGTGGTATTCTTTGATATTAGAAAGTAACTGTACTTGAAAATAACTTTATAATTGAATAAGGGTACATTAGGAAAATATGATTCAAAACCAATATTATAGTAATTAGATAAAAGAAGCATAAATGAAATAACTGCAGGAAGAATATTTCCACAGAGATTATAAATGAGATTCTGGTGGAGCAGAAAGGCCTTTAATTTGTAATTTAGTGTGCACTATAGAATTATCAGCTCAGTGTGTTACTTCATCATATAAAAGAATATCTGATCATTTTCCCTAATAAGCACATGACAGCTCTTCATATTCCTTCATTATAGCTGATTAAGTGTAAAAACAGTAGATATTCCATTGCTGGAAAAAGAGTTTGAATCTTTTTAGACAGACAGCACAAAGCAGGTGCATTTCTATAGCATGTGATCTTTTGCAAAAGGCTATTATTTTGCAGGTCTGGGGAATTTTAAGTGTCTCTTTAAAGAAACCTTCATCTTGGTTTCCTTAGTCCTCCATTTTGTATTCTCCCCATTTTTACCCATTAAACCTTTTACTGTAGAGTCCCATCCTCCTGTATTTCAGACTGTGGCTTGTGATTTTTACTACATCACACAAAAGAAAGCCAAAACTGTGGGGAAGTTTCTGCCACTGGGAAAAGCCTTCTTGGTGTTTCCTACAACTTGAAATCATAGGGACCTGGTGTGATTCCTGGATCAGGAATCTGTGGATATCAATAAGCTGTCTTTTTCTTCCTGGGCCCCACATTCTCCTACTTGTTCACTCACCTAGTTTAAGTCTGGGACAATTGGCCATCTCAAGGTCACAGCGCTGGTAAAGACGAAGCATGGCATGGCCTTCCCTTCCCCTCCCACATTCAGCTGTACTATCCCCTTAGTTCCAAAGGTCTTAGGAATACACAGCCCTGATGAGAAAGAAGCGGGATCATTAATACCTGTGTAGACTGGCGGTCCCAGAATTTTCTGATTACTTCCCTAGCTACTGATGATGGATTCTACATAAGAGCCAGTAGCCATGTTAGAAGGACATCAGTTTCTTTGTGAGTGTTAAAAAGCACTGAGAGTAATGGCTGAATTACTTACTTCATTTGCTCCAACCTAGCAACCAAGAGAGGAGGAAGGGACCTTGATGTATCAACATACCAGACTATATACTTCTTAGGATGTTGTCTCTCTTAGTCCTTGAAATTACAAATTGCTCAGGAAGATAGAGCTTCCCATGCCTGCTTTCTGGATGAGAAAGAATAATAGTAACCTGCCTCAGGTCATTCAACTGGTGAATGATAGAAACTAGTAAGATGCAAATCTGTGTTATTTCCATCTTGAGAATCTTTTAAATGTACTTCCTGGGCTATTACTGGATCAGGATACAATAGAATGGAAAATAAAAATGAGTAAAGGGATTAAGAACTAGAAAGTTGAAGCCATGAGCTCAGGAATGACTAAATTACCCATTCCTGTCAGGTATGTGATAAAACAAAAGACTTCTTAAAACACCTTTTTTGGTTGTTATTCCTTATGTGAAATGGAAATAGTGCAAACTGCTTAACAAAAACTCTTCCTCCTTAAAGAGGGATACTGTGCAGTGCCAGGAGAAAAGCTTTTCTGCAATTATGTTATTCACATCTCATATGGTGCTGTGGCTGGGCAAAGTCAGGCAGTCTGACCTTGGGGATAAGGTTTTGAAACTGGCTAATGAGGCCTACCATAAGCACTGGGGGGAAAGATAAAAACAGCAATCCCCAAAGAATTGAAATTAATATCCACAGCAGCATAACATGGTGGACCAAGTCATCCTCACAGGTCAGCTGAGACCTTGATGGTGTATCTCCACAGTTACCCTTGGACTCAGCATGTGATTAGAGCTCAACACAGATGTTTGAATGGGTAAATGAATGAATGTCAAAACCCACCAATGCAGTCCTTACATTCTGTCAATTTTTGGTTCTTCTAACAAAAATTTTCATAGGGCTCTGACTCTTTTGATGGAAAAGAAAGCAGATACTCAATTAAACATAAGCGTTCCTGTGTCCTCTTCCTCTGATCATTAGTCCCTTCCTAAATGAATGGACTTCTTTTAAGGAAAGACATTCAGTCAAGATTTGGGTGTCAGTTAGTCTAGTTAAAGGCAAGCTTCTACCCTACAACAATTTGATTGGTAAATAGATCAATTGGTAAATAAAGACAACTGTATTTATTCATTTTAATAAGTTCTTCATTATCCACCCTGCTTGGAGAAAAAAGAATATTTATAGCTAGTGAAGTATTCTAGTTAAAAAAGATTTGACACATGAGGATTGTCATCTTACAAGAAATTGAGTGGTGGGACTTCCCAGGTGGTCCAGTGGTTAAAATCTACCTTCCTATACAGGGGACATGGGTCCTATCCCTGGTTGTGAAATGAAGATCCCACAAGGGGATCTTCATGAGGCAACCAAGCCCTCATGCCACAATTAAACCTAATGCAGCCAAATAAATAGATAAATAAATACTTTTTAAAAAGAAATTGGTAATAACTTACACATAAACATTGATCATCAGCTTTGACTATGTAGAAGTCCCTTAAGAACCCACCATAATGGAACATTGACATCATTTACCATTGTATCATGGAATATGGTGGTATTGGTAACATACTGCTATCTGGTAAAGTTCTGGCTGTTTATCAAATGGAGAGAGAGAGAGTGTGTGTGTGTATAGTCATCCTTGTTCCAGATAAGATTTGAGATGGAAGGGGTATAATGATTACTTTACCAGTTTGCAGACTAAACTACTGTTCCTTCCAGGAAGATCTCCAACACTTGGCTTAGCACTGGCTGGTTCACAATGACAATAGCCCTGGAGCTCTGTGACAGGATCAATGTTTATGGCATGGTGCCCCCAGACTTCTGCAGGTAGGATTTATTCTGCACACGTAATTCATCAGCAGTGTTATGCAGTGTTTATAAATATCTGATTTCAAATATCAACCACGAGACATGTCTTACTGTCTTCTTGAAGCAATTAATTAACATGTCCCAAGTCCTGGTTCTAGAAACAACAAACAGCATTTAATTATGTGATATAAAATATTGAAAGTTTTTTGTTTGTGCTGCTGTAGAATTAATCCATCTTGTGGGCTTCATTTATCCTCTGAATATTTATCAAGCAAAAGTAATGCAATAATTGGCATAATATTAATGATGAACGGCATTAAGAAATATTAGTTTTATTCTCATTTGAAAGGAATGTGGTAATTTTTAATGAGTTAAAGAGGGCAATTTCTTTGACGCTAAGGCCTGTTTTCTAAAATTAAAATATTCCTCTGAGTCTCTTTCCCTTTCCACATCAGCAGCCTCAGTTTGTGCTTCTAAGACCAAAAGCACAGGCATAATTATTTTGATGTATCACTTTGAAGGAAACAAACATGCATCTCTGTTGCTATCTTAAGTTACCTCCTGGCATGGGCCCAGACAGAGTTTGGTATGTACTCAGAGATGCACTGAGAGACATTCGGAGCCTGATTTGTGGAAGCCTGATTGAAAATTCACCTGTAATCTAGAGGAGTAGTGCCAATAAATTCAGAAAGTTTCCTAGTTCTCAGGCATGCCTGCTGACCTGCAGGTGGACTCAGTTCTGATCTTCAAATGGTAAATGGGGTAGGAGGGCATTCTCAACTTGTTCATTAAAATTTATGCTCACTTATATCTTCATGTGGGGCTGGTGGCTCAGTGGTAAAGAATATGCAATGCAGGAGACACAGGTTCTATCCCTGGATCAGGAAGATCCCCTGGAGGAGAAAAGAGCAACCCACTCCAGTATTCCTGCCTGGATAATCCCGTGGACAGAGGAACCTGGCAGGCTACAGCTCAGGGTCACAAATCAGACACGACCTAGTGAGCAGGCATGCATGCATACCTTCATGTATTTTAAACCTAACATCTTCTCAAAGGCCATTGATCTTTAGATAAAATCTACAATTGGGAGGTTAGATGCAAGGCTGATGAAGCATGATGAAGTAGACATCATGCCATTGCCACTTTGCCACTTCCCCCCATCCTTTTTAACCCAAAGACAACAGAGCAGCAGTACTAATGTATATCTAACAGTCAGGTCACAGAGAAGGAAAGGCATGGATAGAACAGGCCTGTGAAATCTTCTTGGACTCATGAATCCCCAGCAAAGACATAATGTAGTAAGGAAGGATGTAGAGTCTGTACCCAGATGGCACATGTTCAAAGCCCAGCCCCGCCACTTACTAACCTAGTGTAACCTTAAGCAGGTCACTCAATCTCTCTGTATCTCGGCTTCTGTGCCATTAGAAGTGGATGTGATGATAGTAATAGATGCTGCCTCATAGGTTTGTTGGGAAGATCTCCTGGAGGAAGGCATGGCAACCCACTCCAGTATTCTTGCCTGAAGAATCCCAGAGAAGAATACTGGAGTGGGCAGGAATACTGGACAGAGGAGCCTGGTGTGCTACAATCCACAGGGTTGCAAAGAGTCAGACACGACTGAAGAGACTTAGCACACAGGCATGCACATAGGGTGGTGGGTGAATTAAATAAGTGAATACACTTAAGTGCTTGGAACAGCGCCTAGTACATGACCAGAGTGAGCGTGGACCCTCACGCTATTCCTCATCACTTCATGCACTGGCTTTGTTTGCCTCTTTAACAAATTCCATGCAAAAAGGTAGGTTGGACGGTATTAAAAAAACAAACTGCCTCCTCAAACCAACAGTCCAACAAAGGCAGTGGCAGCAGCCCCTTCGGGCGTGCCAAGAGCCATCAAACTGATGGTTAAATGGCAAATATAATTATGTAATATTGCCATTAAGATGCCAGAGAGAAAGAGTATGAATAAATTGAAATGTTAATGACTTAAAGTGTTCAAGGAAATATTCCATTTATTATGGAAAACAAATGAAAGGCAAGTTAACCTGTCATTTCTCTTACTCAGAGTTAGTTCATCACAACTTAGTGCTCGTGGGATGGGAGCAATTTCTGGAATGACACTAGCAAGGAAGTCCAGATACTGCCCATGCACCGGATGGAATTTCCACCCACTCAGAATTTCTCTCCCTCAGTCACCATCCCAGAGGTTCCATAGGTATTCTCACAAGATGCTTTTGACAAAAATTCTTCAGAAGAATCCCTACCCCAAGCATCCTTCTGGGGAAAGTGGAGAGGTGTGCTGGGTGCCTTCTGGTGCAGAGGGTTAGGCTGGAGATAGCATTCTCTTCAGTCCCAATGCCTGTTTAAAAAGGAAAATAAGGGAAAGACCAGGAGCAGCACAGACTAATCCCAAGTTCCTTTCCTCTTCACGCCCTGGACACATGGGTTGAACCACCAGGCACCCAGGTCCCAGATGGTGGAGGCTCATCTGCATGATGGGGGTGAGAAAACAATAATAAAACTGAACGGATCATGGTGAGGATTAAATGAGATCATAGATGTGGAATGTTTGACACAGTGCCTAACACAGGGAAGATTATTAATATCATTCATGTTATTAATACATTATACTGTAAGGGATATAAACTATTAATAATTATTAATATTATCTTAAGGACCCGAGAGTTTCCCAGAAAGATACCAGGAATTTTGAGGGTGTTCAAAGAATAGGCCACAGCTCTTGCTTTCTAGAGGCTTATAATAAGCCTTATTTGCAAGGAAATCTAACACACCAGAACCACTTGTAGTTAAATGTCTCTTGCAAACAGCATCTGCCACCAAAAAATGAAAACGCATAACCAGCCCAGGTTGGGTACATGAGACAAGTGCTCGGGCCTGGTGCACTGGGAAGACCCAGAGGGATCGGGTGGAGAGGGAGGTGGGAGGGGGGACTGGGATGGGGAATACATGTAAATCCATGGCTAATTCATTTCAATGTATAACAAAAACTACTGTAATGATGTAAAGTAATTAGCCTCCAACTAATAAAAATAAATGGGAAAAAAAAAAGGCTTATAAAGAAAAAAAAAAAATTAATCCTGCTACTGGCCTGACCATTCCCTATTTTGTCCTGATTTTGAAAGAAGCTAAGAACTCTAAGGCCAGCAGAGTACATGTATCATGAGTTCTAGGACGTACAAAAGCAAAACATCACAGGAAAGGTGAGGTAGCAGACCTATGCTGGTTGAGCCCACCAGAATATAAACGCCTAGAGGGAGAGACTTTTGTGTGTTGGGATCACTGTTGGAGCCGTGGTACACAGGACAGTAGACAGGTACCATTCTGGCCAAAGCAGATGCTTCATACATACCGAGTGAGGAATGGCCCTGTCCATTGTCTCTCGTGCTGTAGTAAAACGGTGTTTAATGGGTGAACATAAGCCATTTCTGCCTCTCAGAAGCTGTGTGACCTTGAGAAAGTTATTGAACATCACCGAACCTCCGTTACCTTGGACAAGTTACTTTGACTATCTCCCTCAAGCCTTAGTTTCTATGTCTGCATGATAACGGCAGTAGTACTTACCTCCAGGATTTATGTGATAATCCCGCGAGATAATAGACGAGAAAGGCATGGCACAGCCTTGGTGTATGCGGCTGGTGCTCAGTCACAGCGTGGACAAATTTACCAAGGGAAGGATTCGCTCATCGGCACTTGTGGATACCCATGAGCACGTTTTAAGAAGCTGTCCAGTTTGAGTGCTAATCAGTCAGTGGGAAGGACCTGGCTTCTGGAAAGGGAAGGCATTGTGAGCATGTTTGGATGTGTCCGACTCTTTACAACCCCATGTACTGTAGCCCACCAGGCTCCTCTGTCCATGGGATTTCCAAGCAAGAATACTGGAATAGGTTGCCATTTCCTTCTCCAGGGGATCTCCAGACCCAGGGATCGAACCCATGTCTCTTGCGTTGCAGGCAGCTTCTTTACCAATGAGCCACTGGGGAAGGCCCTCACACACTTTTAAAGAGAATCTGATCATCACTTTCTCATTGCCAAGGAAACTGAGGCACAGAAAGACCATAGATTGGACTAATTCTGCAGTCCTTTCCATCAGCTTAGTATGGCAGTGACCCAAAGGGAATCAATGTCGCTTGCTGTATGCTGGGACATATAGGGAGGGGGGTGGAGTAGGACAGGGAGTAGAGGACTAAATTATATCCTACAGAACAGACAGCTGAGGAAATCCACGAGTGCCTGACTTCTAAGTAGTGTGGGTAGATTATCTCCTATAGGCCTAGAGCTGTCATTTTCTTCCAGTTCTCCTGCAAGTCTGGCCTTCTCACCCCTCCCACCCAGAGGGGCCTGACTTACTTCCAGAGGAAGTAAATCCCAAGGACAGAGAAACCTGGTGGTCTATGTCCATGGAGTCGTAAAGAGTCGGATACAAGTGAACACGCCCATAATGCCTTCCCTTTCCAGCAGCCGGGCCCCTCCCCACTGACCGATTACCATTTATTGGCCAGAAAACTTCTAGTAGCCACTTCTAGTATTCCAGGCACATGGATTCCTTGGGGAGAATACTAATGCTATGTTCATATTTAAAACCACAAATGGAGGCAGTGAATGTGTGAATGACCATATTGGCAGATGAAGGACATGTTATTCAAAACCTGGCAATATCTTTTTTTTTTCTTTTTTTTTTCCATTTATTTTTATTAGTTGGAGGTTAATTACTTTACAACATTGCAGTGGTTTTTGCCATACATTGAAATGAATTAGCCATGGATTTACATGTATTCTCCATCCCGGTCCCCCCTCCCACCTCCCTCTCCACCCGACCCCTCTGGGTCTTTCCAGTGCACCAGGCCTGAGCACTTGTCTCTTGCATCCAACCTGGGCTGGTGATCTGTTTCACCCTAGATAATATACATGTTTCGATGCTGTTCTCTTGAAACATCCCACCCTCGCCTTCTCCCACAGAGTCCACAAGTCTGTTCTATACATCTGAGTCTCTTTTTCAGTTTTGCATATAGGGTTATCGTTACCATCTTTCTAAATTCCATATATATGTGTTAGTATACTGTAATGGTCTTTATCTTTCTGGCTTACTTCGCTCTGTATAATGGGCTCCAGTTTCATCCATCTCATTAGAACTTATTCAAATGAATTCTTTTGAATGGCTGAGTAATATTCCATGGTGTATATGTACCACAGCTTCCTTATCCATTCGTCTGCTGATGGGCATCTAGGTTGCTTCCATGTCCTGGCTATTATAAACAGTGCTGCGATGAACATTGGGGTGCACGTGTCTCTTTCGGATCTGGTTTCCTCAGTGTGTATGCCTAGAAGTGGGATTGCTGGGTCATATGGCAGATCTATTTCCAGCTTTTTAAGAAATCTCCACACTGTTTTCCATAGTGGCTGTACTAAGTTGCATTCCCACCAACAGTGTAAGAGGGTTCCCTTTTCTCCACACCCTCTCCAGCATTTATTGCTTGTGGACTTTTGGATAGCAGCCATCCTGACTGGCGTGTAATGGTACCTCATTGTGGTTTTGATTTGCATTTCTCTGATAATGAGTGATGTTGAGCATCTTTTCATGTGTTTTTTGGCCATCTGTATGTCTTCCTTGGAGAAATGTCTGTTTAGTTCTTTGGCCCATTTTTTGATTGGGTCATTTATTTTTCTGGAATTGAGCTGGAGGAGTTGCATGTATATTTTTGAGATTAACCCTTTGTTGCTTCGTTTGCTATTATTTTCTCCCAATCTGAGGGCTGTCTTTTCACCTTGCTTATAGTTTCCTTTGTTGTGCAAAAGCTTTTAAGTTTCATTAGGTCCCATTTGTTTATTTTTGCTTTTGTTTCTAATATTCTGGGATGTGGGTCACAGAGGATCCTGCTGTGATTTATATCAGAGAGTGTTTTGCCTATGTTCTCCTCTAGGAGTTTTATAGTTTCTGGTCTTACATTTAGATCTTTAATCCATTTTGAGTTTATTTTTGTGTATGGTGTTAGAAAGTGTTCTAGTTTCATTCTTTTACAGGTGGTTGACCAGTTTTCCCAGCACCACTTGTTAAAGAGGTTGTCTTTTTGCCATTGTATATCCTTGCCTCCTTTGTCGAAGATAAGGTGACCATAGGTTCGTGGATTTATCTCTGGGCTTTCTATTCTGTTCCATTGATCTATATTTCTGTCTTTGTGCCAGTACCATACTGTCTTGATGACTGTGGCTTTGTAGCATAGTCTGAAGTCAGGCACAAAACCTGGAAATATCTAAATGCTAACTAAAAGTCACATGACTGGTGTGTAACCGTTTCCTCCTTAGTTTGGTGCCACAGTAGCCTTCTGACTGCTCTCTACGACTCTGGCCTTTCCCTTTCCTCTAGATAACCATCACATCTGACTCTGTCGCTGAAACCCCTCAGTAGGTCCCCACAGGTTTTAGAACAGTGTTCACACTCCCTAGCTTAGCACACAAGCCCTCAGGACCCACCCTCTGCAGCCACTTTAGTCTCATCTCCTGGCTTCTTCAGTGACTCAGTGGGTAAAGACTGTCTGCAATGCAGGAGACGTGGGTTCGGTCTCCAGGTTGGCAAGATTCCCTAGAGGAGGAAATGGCACCGCATTCCAGTACTCTTGCCTGAAAACTCCCATGGACAGAGAAGCCTGGTGGGCTACAGCGCATCCACAGGGTCGCGAAGAGTCAGACACGACTGACTGAGTAAGCACACACACATCTCTATTCACAGACTTATTTTAGCCACAATGAGGAGCTTAAGAAGGAGCTCACCCTGTGCACACCGGTCCCTTTGCCCTTATCTTGGAATGTCCATCCCCTCATTCTTAATCTGGCTGATTGGTACTAGTTTTTCACTGTAGTATTAATGGTTGATATTTTTCTACACATACCACGTGCTGGCCCTATGCTTACTGTGAATACATGTGCCATTTCATTGAACCTTGATGATAATCCCAGGAGGTAAACATTATTATTATTGCCATTTTACGTATGAAGCTTGAGGGCATGAAACAGCTGCCCAAGTTGTGGGGCAGGAGAGTGATGGAGCTGCGATTTGAATTCAGGTCTCCAGGACTCAAAAGGCAAAACTCTTAACATCTCCTTCCAGTGCTTCAGAGATCCTCCTCCTCCAAGCTTTCCCTGACTTCCTGTCTCGGTCAGACCTCACCTAGGCCCCTCCTGGGGCCTCTGCCACCTCCTCCTCTGCACACCTCACTGGGTGACACATTCATCTTCTTCATCAGCCTGTGCTCTCCTTAAGGAAAGGGGTGCTATCTCAAGCCACATTTGGATTTCCAGTTCTTGCCACTTTTTCTGGCACATAGCGTGTATTCAGTGTTGATTAACTCGGTGAATAAATAAAAACCTTCCTTTCCTTGGCAGTGTTTAGGAGACTAATTCTATATTTATTCCAAGATCAAAAGTGCCAGGTGAGTGCAGAGTATAATTAACCAGTGGCAAATTCAGATTTCAAGGATCCAAAGAAGTCACTGGTAGCCACCTGTATCATTCTTAGCCAAGGCCAGCACCGGTCCTCAGAGAGAGGTTCAGGCATGAGGCATCAGTCTATTCTGCCTCTATCACTCCCACTGCAGTCTCATCAGTGTTCAGAAAGCTGGAGAAAATTAATGTCATGTCGCACCAGAGACAGCCTCAAAATATATTATTACGTGGACGTGGACCTTTAAATCATGCCATATCCATATAAGAAGGCAAATCCATTCTCTCTAGATGGACTATAAATTGCAATGAAAAAGATCTGTTATCATTGCTTTCCAAACTAAGTTATGGTGAGTATTTTTAATCCCATTTTCCATTGTAAATTATTTGTGATAATAATGGGCCAAGCATTTAAATTCTACCTAGTAATCTTATTTCTGATCATACTTAACACATTACCAAGTTTACAACTCTCTGTTACCCATCATTTCTTGAGTATTAATTAGCAGAGTAATGACTCAGAGTGATCACTGTCATGGAACTAAATTAATATCGCATCCATAATGTGAAGGACATCTCAAAGGTATCATGAATATCAGAGAGTTGATTCTGCTAGAGTTATTAGCTAGTGAACGTTAATAAAGCTGCCAGCGTAACAGGGCAAGTTCCTACTTGGCAACAGTCCACCATGTAATGCTTATGGAGGATGGTTATGGAATATAATGCATCCATGTGGTTCACATTTTATGAAGTGAACTTAAAATCGATTGTTGTATTTTTTCATAGTTGTTTCACTTTTCCATAATTTCTTCTTTTATCTCCGCTATAATTTCACCAGATCTTACTGGTCACTGGGTGTTCTCATTACCTTCCTCTGTCCCATGGGTGCAATGCTTCTGAGGTGCCTGAGTGGTTGGTAGTGGATACAGGATGCAAATGACTCACTTGTACCCTTTGATCCATGAAGAGTGGACAGCTACAGGCTCTTGATGTTTCCTGTGCCCCAGAAACACAAGTATTATTCCACTGGCTTCTACCACTTCAAGTGTGCAGCAGTTTCCTCCCAAAAGAGGCAGTAAGACAAGAAATGGAGGCAACAGAATGAAGGTGTCTCATGGGGTCTCACAGGCCTGAAGCAGCTGTTTAAGAAGGTCTGTTGCTGCTGCCTCTAAGTCACTTCAGTCGTGTCTGACTCTGTGTGATCCCATAGACGGCAGCCCAACAGGCTCCCCTGTCCCTGGGAATCTCTAGGCAAGAACACTGGAGTGGATTGCCATTTCCTTCTCCAGTGTGTGAGAGTGAAAAGTGAAACTGAAGTCGCTCAGTCGTGTCTGACTCTTAGCGACCCCATGGACTGCAGCCTACCAGGCTCCTCCGTCCATGGGATTTTCCAGGCAAGAGTACTGGAGTGGGGTGCCATTGCCTTCTCCAAAGAAGGCCTGTTAGGGGAACACTTTCTTCTGAATGCTCTGTAGTGTCCAGAGCAAGCCAATTTCAGAACCACCAGGACACTTGACAGATGTTGATTCAACCCTATTCCTCAAAGTTTGCCCGACTACCTGCCAGTTCAGTTCAGTTCAGTTCAGTTCAGTTCAGTCGCTCAGTCGTGTCCAACTTTTTGTGACCCCATGAACCGCAGCACACCAGGCCTCCCTGTCCATCACCAACTCCTGGAGTTTACTCAAACCCATGTCCATCGAGTAGGTGATGCCATCCAACCATCTCATCCTCTGTTGTCCCCTTCTCCTTCTGCCCTCAATCTTTCCCAGCATCAGGGCCTTTTCAAATGAGTCAGTTCTTTGCATCAGGTGGCCAAAATATTGGAGTTTCAGCTTCAACATCAGTCCTTCCAGTGAACACCCAGGACTTATCTCCTTTAGGATGGATTGGTTGGATCTCCTTGCAGTCCAAGGGACTCTCAAGAGTCTTCTCCAACACCACAGTTCAAAAGCATCAATTTTTCAGTGCTCAGCTTTCTTTATAGTCCAACTCTCACATCCATACATGACTACTGGAAAAACCATAGGCTTGACTAGATGGATCTTTGTTGACAAGGTAATGTCTCTGCTTTTTAATATGCTGTCTGCTGTTGCTGCTAAGTCACTTCAGTCGTGTCCGACTCTGTGCAACCCCATAGACGACAGCCCACCAGACTCCCCCATCCCTGGGATTCTCCAGGCAAGAACACTGGAGTGGGTTGCCATCTCCTTCTCCAATGCATGAAATTGAAAAGTGAAAGTGAAGTTGCTCTAGGTTGGTCATAACTTTCCTTCTAAGGAGCAAGCGTCTTTTAATTTCATGGCTGCAATCACCATCTGCAGTAATTTTGGAGCCCAGAAAAATAAAGTCAGCCACTGTTTCCACTGTTTCCCCATTTATTTGCCATGAAGTGATGGGACCAGATGCCATGATCTTAGTTTTCTGAATGTTGAGCTTTAAGCCATGTGGTACTATATACCATGCCAAGAATACAAGTATGTTTGAAGAGAGTGTCTGAGAGCTCTAAAGAGAGACAAAAGCACCATTCTTTCATTGGGATATTTAGCCTTATAGATAATCCAGGCCAAATCCAGAGATCAGGGTCAATCTGGTCATACCCAGAAATGGAAGTATCTATGCTTACCTGTTAATGATAAGCTTTTCATAATTGCAAAGCTTAGCTTTAGAAGATTAAAAAATGGCATATCACCAACTCCTGCTACCAGTGATATCAGTGGCTAGAACTGAATTTAGAAAATGAGCATAGTGACTGCAGCCATGAAATTAAAAGACACTTGCTCCTTGGAATAAAAGTTATGAAAAACCTAGACAGCATATTAAAAAGCAGAGATATTACTTTGCCAACAAAGGTCCATATATAAAGCTATGGTTTTTCCAGTAGTCATGAATGGATGTCAGAGTTGGACCATAAAGAAAGCTGAGTGCAGAAGAATTGATGCTTTTGAACTGTGGTGCTGGAAAAGACTCTTGAGAGTCCCTTGGACTGCAAGGAGATCAAACCAGTCCATCCTAAAGGAAATCAGTCCTGAGTATTCATTGGAAGGACTGATGCTGAAGTTGAAACTCCAATATTTTGGCCACCTGATGCAAAGAAGTGACTCATTTGAAAAGACCCTGATGCTGGGAAAGATTGAAAGCAGGAGGAGAAGGGGACGACAGAGGATGAGATGGTTGGATAGCATCACTAACTTGATGGACATGAGTTTGAGCAAGCTCTGGGAGTTGGTGAAGGACAGGGAAGCCTGGAGTGCTGCAGTCCATGAGGTTGCAAAGAGTGGAGCATAACTGAACAACCAAACTGAACTGAAGCTCTGATTTGGCAGGGATTTAATTAAATCAGCCACCTTCAACCTGGCTGCATGTTAGGCTGTCCTACAGAAATTTATAACATTATAATCTTTTAAAAGGGGCTTCCCCGTGGGCTCAGTGGTAAATAACCCGCCTGCAATGCAGGAGACTCAGGAGATTCTGATTTGATTCCTGGGTTGTGAAGATGCCCTGGAGGAAGAAATGACAACCCATTCCAGTTTTCTCACCTGGAAAATTCCGTGGACAGAGGAGCCTGGCGGGCTACAGCCCACAGGGTGGCAAAAAGATGAATACGACTGAGCATGCACACTGTTTTTAAAAATACTTATTTATTTATGATTTGGTTGCGTTGGGTCCTACTTGTGGCACGTGAGGTCCTTGCTGAGTCATAGGAGATCTCTCGCTACAGCGTGCAGGCTCTCTAGTTGCCATACGCAAGCTCAGTCGTTGCAGTGTCCAGCCCAGTTTCTCCATGACATATGGGATCCCAGTTCACCCCCCACCCCCCACCCAGGGATAGAACCCACAGCCCCTGCATTGCAAGGCAGACTCCCAACCACTGGACCACCTGGAAAGTCCCACATTACTATCTTTTTAAATTTTTTTGTTTTGAAAAAGTTTTAGACTTACAGAAAAAGTTGCAAAAATACAAGAGAGTTTCTGTATATCCTTCATCCTGCTCCCCTAAAGTTAATATTCTGGTGCAGTTCTCAAAAGTAAGACATTAACACTGGTGCAGTACTCTCAGCTAAACTGCAGGCTTTATTCAGATTTCACCATTTTTTTCTACTGATGTCTTTTGTCTCCTCCAGGACCCAATCCAGGCTCCCTTTGCATTTGCTTATCATGTCTCCTTGGTCTCCTCCGGTCTGTGACAGTTCCTAAGTCTTTCCATATCTTTCATGACTCCAACACATTTGAAGAATTCTGCTCATTACTGTAGGATATTCATTGCTTTGGATTTGTGTGATAGTTTCTCATTATTAGATTGAGGTTATGCATTACTAAGAAGGATGCCACAGAAGCAGTTGCATCTCGTGTCAAGAGGTACATGATCTCAAAATATCTTACTACTGGTGATGTTAACCTTGGTCACTTGGGTATGGTGTCATCTGCTGGGTTTACTCATTGTCAATTTACTATTTCTTCCTTTTGTCATTAAATACCTTGGGGGGGTGCTTTATGCAAATAATCTATTTCTCATCTTTCCCTCTCTCATATTCCATTCATTCATGCATCTTGCCTGCAGTAATTACTGCATTATTCTAATGGCGCTTTTCTACTCCCTCATTTTTTTCTAGAGTATTAATTGGAATTATACTGCAAGGAAATGCTTTTTCTTCTCCCTCATTTATTTATTTAATCAGTAATTTATTGAAATCATCATGGACTCATAGATATTTATTCTATTTTACTTTGTGGGACTTAACAATTCAATACTGCCATTATTTATTTTGATACACAAAACCAAGTCACTTTTCAAAATACCTATGCCTGGGACCCTCTCCAAATCAATTAAACAAGACTCTGTGGAGGTGGAGCACAGGCAGTGGTATTTCTTTAAAGCTCCTCCTGTGCACTAAACATTAGTTCTTTTATCCTCCCCACCTGGTTTCTCTGTAAAGAAAAAAAATTCCCTCTTCACATTATTCTACAGGATTTTCTTCCCACACTGGCCCCTGGGGGCTGATGACAGGCTGCAGCCACTGGGGGAACAAACTGGCTCTGTAATTACCCTGGCCCTCCCACCCGCACACCTTCACTCCCTAAGCACCTCTGGCCCCACCAGCAACTTGGATGCCAGAATCCTCCCTTCTACAACAGTAGCCTCCTGATGTAGAAATTCTGCTGATTCTTATTGTTGTATTCATTTGGATCAGGTGGAGGGGGAAAAAACCTACAGCAGCTTATAGAAAGTCAAGCTTGAGAAAAACTTGAGGAATTATAACCTTAAATTTTCTGAAGGAAGGCCTTTCAGAATGGCACAGTGGATGACAGCTAACAGCAGGCTGACAATCTACAGGAAGATTGTTCCTGCAGTTGCTTCGGCTCTGCCTTCTATAATAAATCCCATCTAGCACTTTTTTGCCATTTGGACAAAGTTTTAAAGTGTGAAGACAACCCCCACTTATTTGGACACCTTTGAAACCATAATAACCAAAGATGTAAATTTAATTCTCCCTTGAGGAGATCAGCAGGGAGCCAGATGTGTTTTCATTCAAGGAGATGGTCTTCCTGAATAAGGAAATTGAACCTACAGCGTCCTTTAGCTGGTTTCCAATTTCCCTCTATTCCTAGGTGCCAAATCAATCTCATGATATTTTTAGAAACCTGATTGTTTCTTTAGTCATACTGATGCCAATAATATGCTCAAAATTTAGCTGAATCAGATTTAAAACCTGATGCATACTGGAGTAAAAACTTAACCCCAAGTCTACTATGGTGACATGAATTTAGCATGGATCCCCAAATTATGCCATATGAATCTAGGAAAGATATGTCTCACAACTTTTTATTTCTTTTTTATTTTCTTCATCCTGGTCAGTTCCAACTTGAATTTTTCCTACCATGCACTTTCTGTGTTGAAAACAACTTCTAGTAAAATTTGAAGGGGATTCTAATTTCTAGGGCAATAAATAAGTGAAAGTGTTAGTCGCTGAGTTGGGTCCAGCTCTTCGCAACTTACAGATTGTAGCCTGCCAAAGTTCTTCTGTTCATGAAATTTTCCAAGCAAGAATACTGGAGTGAGTAGCCATTCCCTTCTCCAGGGGATATTCCTGACCCAGGGATCAAACCTAGGTCTCCTGCATTGCAGGCAGCTTCTTTATTGTCCGAGCCACCGGGGAAATAAATATTAAGTGAATTCTATAATAACTAGATAGGGCAGGATCTGATGTCTTAATATAAAACACAGAATTACTTCCGAGACAAGCATAATAGAGATGCAAAGTATTAACTCAGCATAGCATCCAACCCAGGATGAGGAATGTTTAAATGGTGCATGACAAAAATAAATCTCTCTTCCTGGAAGAACTTTAACCTCAGAGGAGAGGAAGCTCAAAGGTTTATTGCTGTCAGGGCCACAAACTCAACACCCCTCTTGATAAAAGACTTCGATCCCTGACCTCAGTGAAGTTGCTACTCTAAAAGCCATTTGTGTATTGATCTCCTCTGAAGAAAGCATATAGGTACCTAGCAGGATGAGCATCTCTGGGAAACCAAGCTACTGTACTTAGAATAGAGCCGAGTGCTGGGAGGGGGGCCCTAGGGCATCAGGTGCTATAAGGTGGTTTGCAGGAAGCTGGGATGCCTTTTAAGAGAAGCCATAAAAGGGACAAGAAAAACTTAGTTTCTGCAGCAAGGCTGGTTGGTGAGTATAAGTCAAAGTAGGAAGGGTAATCTACTGGGATATCTTGAGTGCTCTTATCACTTAGACTTCAACACAGAAGAGGTGGAGTGGACTGGCCTAGAATGGAAACTGGTCTGAGACCAGAGCTCTAAGAGGGTGAGATATTTCAGTAATCCAACATTAGGGCACCCACCACCCCTCATGTTAATCCTGTTCACATTACCTTTAAGAAAGAGCCAGTATTTCTACTTTGAGGCAGAATATAGAGACAGGGATATGGAGCACCTGCTAGGAATAAGACAAAGGCCTATTCTCGTGAGTAGACAAGAAGCACGTAAACAACAACAGCAGTTTCAGAAACTGATTCATGCCATAAGGAAATAAATCCAGGGACTTCCCTGGTGGTTCAGGCAAGACTTCATGTTCCCAGTGCACAAGGCCTGGGTTCAATCCCTGGTCAGGGGACTGGAGCCCACACACTGCAACTCAGAGCTAGTGTGCAAGATCCCGCTGAGACCCCGCACAGCTGATAATAAATATTTAAAAAAACAAAAAGAAAGAAAATAAATCCAAGTGAGATGGAGAGAAGAGGGCAGGCATTGGTTAAGGGTTCTCTGAGGATGATACACCGGTGTCAATCCCCAGCAATGAGAAGGAGTTAACTGAGGGGATGTACCAGCCAGGCAACTGCCCTCAAGACCCATGACCTCAGGGGAGGGACCAGCTTGGCAGAGTTGACCACCAGAGAGGCCAGTAAGCTAGGAGCGTAGCAGACAAGGCTGAGTAGGTTAGGAGAGGCTCTGGAGTGGAGCTAGCTTACACCCTCTAGGCCATGCTCTTAGTATAGCTGGAAGCCTCTGGAGGCTTTGGAGAGGGGTGGGGGTGGGGAAGCAGAATGATCTGGTTTTGTTTTATAAATATTATCATAACTGTTCATGCTAAACAGACTGTAGGGGGCAAGAGTGGAAATCAGAACTATAGTTGGGTCTTAGGACTATGTAGTTTCTAAATCCTAAGAGCCTGAATGCACATGTTTAATCTCACTGATCACAATGGTCACTGACTTTATTTCACAACTTCAGAACTTCTCCGTGTGCATATTGCTTAAACATCAGAAAAGCCATTTGTTGAAATTCATTTTTAACTTGAAGGTGTGGAAGGTAAGATAACATCTTACCTCAATCAGTGAAAGGTGTTTCCCCCCCACCCCCATGGTTTTAATCTGTTATTTCATTTTCCTCCTACAGGGATCCCAACCACCTTTCAGTACCTTATCACTATTATGAACCTTTTGGACCTGATGAATGTACAATGTACCTGTCCCATGAGCGAGGACGGAAGGGTAGTCATCACCGCTTTATCACAGAGAAACGAGTCTTTAAGAACTGGGCACGGACATTCAATATTCACTTTTTTCAACCAGACTGGAAACCAGAATCTCTTGCTTTAAGTCATCCTGAGACTAAACCTGTGTTCTGAGGAATGTGTGTGGCCAGACGGAAATCCTAAGAACCCCACTGTATCAACCACTGGGCCACTGAACTTCCTAAAACACCAGACACGAAAGAGGAACAGAACTGGTTACAGGAACAGCTTCCTCCTCAAGAGGTACCATGTATAGATGCCTCTGAGGCATGACTACAAGTAGTGCAGTTGGTCTATAAGGGAAGATTCCAGAATTAATACATCCTAGTGAGTGTTGTCCCTTTCTAAAGGGGTTACCTTAGGAGCCAAATGCACATTTCAGTGATGCTGCCCTGGCAAAAAGTGTGTAGGATCTTTTTAAGTATTGCCTTCGAAACTGAGACATAAACAACTCAGCATTAGATGTATCCCTTTGTAGAAATACCACCTCTAAAGTCATTTTTCTATCAAATTGTATCCTAACCTGAACTATAACCTTTGTTATCTGTTGGACTCTGTATGTGTGATTTATAAAGAGCAGCCTTGAAAATATGGACATGATTTCTGAAGAGTACATCTTCACTTTCATAAGCAAATGCCCAATATTTATTTATTGAGAGTTTTTTAGTGTGCGCTAGGCCAGTATTTTTATAGATTATGATTATGTGGTAATTTATCTGTCCTAATTATTTAATCCGGAATGATAACTGGAAAAGGCCCAGAACTGGGAGATGAACTACCGTGTTCATAGTGCTCATTGTTAGCAAGCAGTATATGACTTGGAAACGTTGCACTGCATTTTTTGAACCCTCGGGCTTCGAAAGCAACTATGATATTTTCCAACATGCAGAAATGCTCCAGATGACAATATTGAAAACCAAAAACTGTGTTGTTCAAACAAAAAACAGACCAACAACAGAAACTGAAAGACAGTTGGCTTGGGTAATAATTAATGTAGGTCACTCCATTTAAGCCCTATTTTGCTCTTCTGCAAAGTGATGTCACTGTATCCGAGGACAGTGACATCACTTAAGTTTCATGCCAGATCTGAAATTCTCCCAGTGAGCATCTCGTTGGTCTACATAAGGACTTTATACTTGGAATGATGGGGCTCCTGCGGTCGCAGGAGCCTTATTTTAGGGGGCCTTTTATATCTCCCTAGGGGCTTCCCTGGTGGCTGACAGTAAAGAATCTGCCTTCAATGCAGGACACTCAGGTTCAATCCCTGAGTTGGGAGGATCCCCTGGAGAAGGAAATGGCAAACCACTCCAGTATTCTTCCTGGAGAATTCCATGGACAGAGGAGCCTGGTGGGCTACAGTTCAAGGGGTCACAAAGAGTCAGACACGACTGAGCGACTAACACTTTCACTTTCCCTACTACCTAGCTCCCCCTTGTGGTTTAAAAATGCCTCCTCCCTGGACCCCATAGGCAAAAATCCATTCCCTGATTCTCTGGTGCTTTTTGCACCAAAAGAGTGGGAGAGAATGTATGTGTATTGCAGCAGGCGAGGGGGGACTGCCGGGGGAGACTTTCATCCTATTCCCTGTGAGAGAGTGAGGCAGGAGGGAGAACTTTCATGCTGTTCTCTGAATACAACAAGGACCTACACCTCTGTGAATCTGTGAGAAGAGAACCCAAGATTTTTCCATCACATGACTCATTTATCCTATGAACTATTCAGATTCACTCACTGCAAATCTTATATTCACTGCCGTTCCCTGGTCTTCAGGAGTATAAAGGACTTATTTTATTCAAAGCCAAGATCAGCTAGTATGGAAGATTTCAATTATGCAAGTAATATTGTTCAAAAATAGTCTTTTAAAAAATATATCAATGTTTTCTTTACTCATGGCTTAGGAGGAATTAATTTCTCTAATGCCAAATTTGAAGGCACCAGCAAATATTATGTATGGAGACTGATGTTGTTTTACAAAACATGACCTGGTTTGTGATTAAAGAAGGTTTCTCACGTTACCATCTTTTCCTTTTCCTTATGAAGTACTAAAATTCCATTCTCTTGCACTAGTACTATTAATTATATGGAGTACTGTTACTGAGATGCAAACACAGTCCAGATACTTATATAGCAAAAACAATATTGGTATTATTGTGGTGTGGCTTGAGCTGTAAAAAGGCAGTACAATTGAAATGTCTGTCCAAGATATATTGGAATGTGTTCTTAAATTTTCCCAATTTTTTAAGAAGACAAAAGGAATTTTCTTCCAGCACAATCTCTTCTACAGCATGGACTCTGAACAAACAATACTTTATGAACTTACCAAAAATCATAAGAACATAGGCCACATTTCCTATCACTTGAAGAGATTATATTGCTCAGATGTAAATAGCTTCTTTAACAAGTCTTATTTTTATGAAAATTCGGAAAGGCATACTCGGGACATGCAAAAATGTAGCTATATCACCGAATCCAATAATAATCTCAAATGTCTATGTTATCTTTAGGTTTTAGGGGTTTTGTTTTTGTTTTGTTTTTCAAGAATATATGATAGCTCCATCTTTTTTGAAACCTTCCCCTCTCAAATACTCAAAAGAGTGTAAATCAAAGGAATTCTAAAATTCCGGGCTTTGTTGGGAAATATTTTAAATCTACATGTAGCTAGGATATGTATGTGAATTTATATTTTTTAAAAATATGGTGTAAATATGTAAGAAATTATTACTTGGTCAGTGGTTTTATTATAGCATTTAAAGGAAATACCTAGAATTCTGATAAGTTGTGCTATTGGACCTGGTTATGAGCATTTGAACTATCTTGCCAAATCATTTCATGACTATCATTTTTAACACAGTGCAACGCCATTAAAATCAGCTCTGATATAAAAAAACTACAAACCACGTTTACAGACCTCAGTGATTTCAATATCCGATTATATTTGAAGCCTGAGTTGTACTCATTATGTTATATACCTTTTCCCTCTCTCCCCAGCTTTGTCATCAGCTTCCTCCTAGCTTTTAAGACCGAAGCAACTCAAAGCCACGGCTGGCCCGTCCGTGGCATCTGTTATTTCAACACAAGAACATTTGAATAGAGGCCATTACAATAGATAGCCTTTATGGGCAAGGATACAGGAATGCACAAACAAAATCAATCACTTCAAATGGCCCATAAAAAGAAGAATCTTGCATTTAATATTCTACAGTAAATATTCACCCAAGAAAACATACATTAAAAGAACATTAGGAGGTAAATATTCAGTGTGCAGCGTGGGGCCTTCGCTGTGTGATTTCCATTATGGTTAATGGGTGTTTGGTAACTAAGCCCCTGTGTTTCACTAACCCCGGGATGTGCTCCTAAGGGCCAGACATAAAACCAGAGCCATGCAGGAACTTCCAAGATCCTAAGATTGCAGACCTGGAGCTTCTCTCCAAAAAATAAATGAAAGCAAAACACAAAGTCCTGTACTTAAAAGAGAAATTTCTATGAGGTTCCTTGGAATCCTTAGGTTGCTACTGGATATGTGTATCGGATTCCAAACAAGACCACTCAAGACAGATTCCCTTTGTTTTCTGAGGTTCTCTCTGTTACTGATTTATTTGAATTACATTAAAAGTGGAAGGCTATTCCCTCATTTTGAAATAAAAACTCACCTCAAAATTAAAATTATTGATTTAGATGGTAAAGGTATTTATAAGGAAGGAAAATGTTGAAATTCTATTAGGAATGAGAGTGTTATTTAAACGCATATGTACCTATTTAATAAGCCCAAATATCTTCGCTTAGGTAGGAGTGACCTCATTTCAGAAATATACCCTGGATTCCACTGGCGTGATGATTCAAGTTGTTAAACAGACCTACTCAGAGAAGGGCCTGTGTTCCCATTCTCTCTGTGTTAGGAGGTGATGTTAACACTTATGTCTTTCATTCCCCACCCAATCATGTCTTGCTTGCATGCTCACTGCTTCTCTCTTAAACCTCGTTTTGTCTTTGCTGTCATTCTCTCCTGATGTCTTCTTTTGTCTACATTGTGCTCTTAAACCAGCAGTCTTTGGGGGCTTGTTACAGTCTTCCTTATAGATTTTTAAACTAGAGACCTAACTGGGGAACAGATTTGGGGTGAGTCCTGCCAGGGTAATGGCCATAGTAGGTGGGAGAGCTGCAGGAACAGGTAGTTCAGAAATACTGTCCTGGTTTCTCCAGGGTCAAGGGAGGAGAAAAGGGGAGGAATTTCAAAATTTGGACATTTTGTACTAAACTCCAGACAGCCCCAGGAAAGCCAGAACAGTGGGCTATCCTATCAAAAGGCCACCTCAATGAGAACTACAATACAAGGTCATTGGGGTAAAAGTGAACCAATGGCCTAGGTTGTAGCACTTGCCAGAAGATACTTTGGAGTGGAAAAGATGAGAGAGTATCTACACAGATTATACATGAACAGGAGTAACCCTTTTATTCCAGCTCCCTCATCCCCACCCATTCAGGGTATTGAGCCACCATAGAAATGAAAAAAAAAAAAATAGGTGGCAATCTTATTTGTTTCTACTCAGTGACCCAATATTATATGCTACCTTGGATTGTCTTTTGTCTTTTTATGTGTGTGTCCTGTTAGTCTAATTAGATTGTAAGCTCTTTGAGAGCAGGGACTGCTTTCTTCTTTGTTTCTGTAGCCCCATGCCTAGCACAGTGCCTTGCACACAATAGGCGCTCAATAAAGGTCTGTTGTTGATGATGACATATTAATGTTGGCCCATTGGATTGGTAATTGGTATATATCCTTCCATGTAAGAAGTACAAGAGGCAGAATAGGTGGTAAAATAGTTAAATTTTAAGTGGGTTTTTATAGGGTCAGTCCTTAAACCTATAACATTTTTAATCAACAGAGTTGACCTAGATTCAGTAGAATAATATTGCTGAATTCATTAGGTTCGCTATGCTGGCTGTTCTGAACTCACAAAATGAAGTTCAGCAAGCTTTGTTTTCTCACTGTTGGTGAGCTGCTCTTAGCACGAATTAAATTTAATATTGACAAATGCTATACCACACACAAAAAAGGTAAAGACATTTTGGGCTCTGACTTCTGTGATTCAACTACAAAAAGGAGGCTAAATGAGATGAGTACAGCCTGCCTTAAACGTGACAGCTTAATTAAGCTGCTGAGAATTCAACTGATGGTTATCGAAGGTCTATAAAAATTAACTGTATATTTATCTTAAAAATAAAATATCCCCCCCCACATTTTGTTTCCATGAAACACATCTAAAATGGTTTCATCTCTATCAGAATATGAGGGAAAAGAACTCTTGAGAAAAGGTGCCTCAGGTGGAGTATCCCAGGCTCCTGAGTCACCCCACCTGGCCAGCACCTGGCTTTGGAAGACCACCTGGTTGCAGAGGGCAAAATGGTATGTCAGCAAAGGTGAGTAGCTGCTGGATCGGACCTCTGCACGCACCATAGCCATTGCCTTTTTGAACATGTGGACACTCTGGAATTCCACTCCTACATTGTCTGCTCTTGCACCTAATTATTTAATTGTGTGATCTCAATTTCAATTTTTAAACATAGAAAAAGGGCTGGAAGTCACTATATGAAACTGCAAAATATGCTTTCCTGTGACTGGATAGGATTATAGACTTACCCATATTTTCAGAAATAATATAACTTCAAAATGTAATTTAATAAAATATTAAGAGAGATGTTATACCAGGATTTCAAACTGAATTCCAACAGGGATGTTAGTAAAAAGCTAGTACATGCCACGGCTAGCTCCACATACAAGAAGGTCATTGCTCACTACATAAATCATCTCAAGGAGTAGCATCTTTAGTTCTTTGCCATGTGACTAGTTCTTTCATTGCAAAACCAAATACAGGCAATCCATGACACTGAGTCAAATCTTTACAATTGTATTTCATCTACTATCTAATGAGTTCTTTGCACAATGTCATTTTTCTTATATTTATTATTTCACAATAATCCAATGATCCCATTGTGAAAATAAGTAAGCTGAGACTAGGACAGTTTGTGCATCCAGTCCCCAGAGTGATGAAGATGACAGCAGACACACAGCTTGCCACGGACCGGGCACTTTTCTAAATGCTTTACATTTATAAATGCATTTCATCCTCACGATGACCAAAATAAACATAATTTCTTTCAGCGCTCCCCTTTTACAGATGTGAAAACTGAGACACAGAGCACTTCAGTAACTTTTCCAGGCTCAGGAAGCTAGGAAGAGGGAAAGTCAGGTAGACACCACAGGGTCTGTCTGGAATCTCTGTCTTTGGTCATCATGTACTTCCTGGCAGAAACTTAACCGTATAGGTAGCAATTTCTATGAGAATATTTGTCTTGTTCTATTATATCATATTCATAGTATACAAAATATTTGAGATATACCAAATAATAAGTGACAAATCTATATATTATGAAGCAAACATAAGGAAAATATTGCCATGACCCTTGAAGCCACCCTAGTGTTCCTTCTATTGTCTTGGATTTTTGATTTTCCATTCTCTTGGTTTCTAAATAGTTGTATTATTAATACACATAGACATATCAACAAATAATACAGTTCTTATTTTATATATTAATAAGTGTAAAATTGTTACAACATGTGTCTAGTCTTTCAATCTTGCTTTTTACTCCAAGATTCATCCACTCTCTTGTAACTCTCATTTGTTCTCAAGATTGTATTGCCATTGTATAAATATATCATAATTTATTTCTATCCATTTTTAAGTAGACATTTACATTTCCAGTTTGTTGCTTACTGCTTTTATGAACATTCTAGAAAGGTCTTTCAATACATGTGTGCAAGAATTTTTATGCGGAGTATATATCTAGGAATAAAATTGCTGGGCTATAGTATAAAATGGTTCACATGTGCATTATATTGCCAGATTGTTTTCCAAAGTGGTTGAACACTTTATACTCCTAACAGTGGTTGTTCACATCCTTGCTAACACTTGACTTGGTATTTTCAGACTGTAAATGTTTGTCCATCTAGTACATGTAAATTATATCTCATTGTCATCTCAACTTGTATTTTCTTGATTCCTTATGAGGTTTAGCTTTTTTTTTTCTTCTCCATTAATACTACCTCATCAATGAAATGGGGCTTCTCTGGTGGCTCAAATAGTAACGCATCTGCCTGCAATGTCACAGACTCTGGTTAGGTCCCTGGGTAGGGAAGATGCCCTGGGGAAGAGAATGGCTACCCCCTCCAATATTTTTGCCTAGAGAATTCCACGGACAGAGGAGCCTGGAAGGCTACAGTCCATGGGGTCACAAAGAGTCAGACACGACTGAGCAACTAAGCAAAGCACAGCACATACCCCATATGAAGTTATTATAAATATTGGCTATATTCCCTGTGCCATACATTATATCCTCATAACTGTTTCTTTTGTACCTAGCAGTTTGTACTTCTTAATCCCCTTCAACTGCCTTGCCACTCCCACAGCCCTCTCCCCACTGGTAACCACTAGTTTTTTCTGTATCTGTGAATCTGTTTCTGTTCTGTTATATTTGTTTATTTGTTTTATTTTTAGATTTCACATGTAAGTGAAATAATATAATATTTGTGTTTCTTATTTCACTTATTTGTGACTTATTTCACTAAGAATATTTGTGACTTATTTCACTAAGAATAACACCATCTAGGCCCACCCATATTGTTGCAAGTGGCATTATTTCATTCGTTTTATGGCTAAGTAACATAAAATTGTACCTACAGATACCACATCTTCTTTATCCATTCATCTATTGATAGACAATTAGGTTGCTTCCATATCTTAGCTATTATAAACAATGCCGCTAAGAGCTTTGTTGTGCATATATTTTCTAATTAGTGCTTTCATTCTCTTTGAATAAATACCCAGAATTGGAATGGCTGGATCATATGGTAGTTCTATTTATAATTTTTTGAGGAACTTTCATATTGTTTTCCATAGTGGCTGCACCAAGTTATATTTCCACTAACAGTGTACCAGGCTTCTCTTGTCTCCTCATCCTTGCCAACAATTTGTATTTCTTGTCTTTCTGATGATGGTCATTCTGAAAAGTATGAGATCATATGTTATTGTGGTTTTGATTTGCATTTTGCTGATGACTATTGATGTTAAGCATCTTTTGATATGCTTGTTGGCCATATGTATGTCCTCTTTGGAAAAATGCTTTTTTGAGTCCTAAGCTCATTTTTTTATTCAGGTTGTTTTATTTTTATTGATACTGAGCTGCATGAGTTCTTTACACATTTTGAATATTGACCCCTTATCAAATGTATCATTTGCATATATCTTCCCCATTAAATAGGTTGTCTTTTGTTGATAATTTTCTTGACTCTGCAAAAGCATTTAAGTTTGATTAGGTCACTGTTGTTTATTTTTGCTTTTATTTTCCTTATCTGAAGAGACAGATTCAAAAAACAATATTGCTAAGATCTATATCAAAGACTGTATGGACTCAAATTGGAAGGGAAGTAAAACTGTCATTATTTGCAGGTGACATGATACCACACAAAGAAAACCTCAGACTCCACCAAAAGCTATTAGAACTAATAAATGAATTCAGTAAAGTTGCAGGATACAAGATTAATATGCATAAAATTGTTGCATTTCTATACATTAGTAATGAGCTATGAGAAAAAGAAATCAAGAAAATAATACCATTTACAGTCTCATCAAAAAGAATAAAACATCTAGAAATAAATTTAACCAAGGAAGTGAAAGATCTATACTCTGAAAACTAAGACACTGATGAAGGAAATTGAAGATGATACAAATAAATGAAACATTATCCTGTGTTCACAGACTGGAAGAATTAATATGGTTAAAATGTCCTTATGACCCAAAGAAATCTACAGATTTAATGCAATCTCTATTAAAATACCCATAACATTTTTCACATGACTAGAACAAATAGTCCTAAAGCTTGTATGGAACCAAAAAAGAGCCTGAATAGCCAAAGCAATCTTGAGAAAAAAGAACAAAGCTTGGGGTATCATGTTCCCTGATGTAAGACTATACTACAAAGCTACAATAATCAAAACAGTATGATACTGGCACAAAAAACAGACACCTAGACCAATGGAAAAAAACAGAGGGCCCAGAAATAAACCCACACACATGTGGTCAATTCATCTACAACAAAGGAGGCAAGAATATACAGTGGGGGAAAACATTCTCTTCAATAAATGGCACTAGCAAAACTAAACAGTTACATGTAAAAATTGAATTAGAACATTTTCTCCCACCATATACAAAAATAAAGTCAAATGGGTTAAATACCTAAATGTAAGACAAGAAAACAAAACTCCTAGAAGAAAACATAGACAGTATTCTTCTGGCCAATTCTTTCAATTGGACTATCAAGTTTTTTCTTATTTATGTGAATTTTTATGAGAATAAGTCCTTTCTTATTACAAGGTGTGGCTTGCCTTTTCATGTCTTGAAGTGAACTGAAAGTCGCTCAGTTGTGTCCAACTCTTTGCGACCCCATACAGTCTATGGAATTCTCCAGACCAGAATACTGGAGTGGGTAGCCTATCTCTTCTCCAGTGGATCTTCCCGACCCAGGAATCGAACTGGAGTCTCCTGAATTGCAGGTGGATTCTTTACCAACTGAGCTATGTCTCATGTCTTAATGGTATATTTTGATGACTAAAAATTCTTAATTTAATTATTTTAATTCAAATTTATCAATATTTCATGCATAGTATGATTTGTGTATTATTTAAGAACACTTACCAAGACCAAAGTCATGAAGTTAATTGCTTATGTTTTCTTCTAGGAAACTTGATTTTTTTTTCTCTTCTTTCCATATTGTATTTATGACTCAGCTCAAATTGATTTGGGTATGGTTTGGGTATATGATGTAAGGAAGGGGTCAAGTTCTTTTTTTTTCCATTTATAGAAATCCAATTTACAGAGCACCATTTATTGTAAATGCCACTTCACTGGTACTCTGTTGGTAAATCAGGTTATTTCTGACACTGAGTTCTATACCATTTTGTACTCTTGCCACATTATCTTAAATATTATAACTTCATAAGTCTTGATATCTAAAAAGTATCCAGCTTATTCATCTTCATCAATATTCTTTAGCTGTTCTTGGCACTTTGTATTTCCACATACAATTTTAGAAACCAAGTATCATTTTCCATATTTAATAAAACCTGCTGGGATTTTTATTGAGATTGTATTAATTCTATGGAGACTTTAGAGAGAAATGACATTTTAACAACGTCTTCAATATAATGTCTTCAATTCTTGAGCACAATTTAAAGTTTTCTGTATGGAAGTCGTCCACATCTTTTCTTATAGCTATTCCTGGAAATTTGATGGGTTTGTTTGGTGCTATTATAAATGATATTGTTTGCAATTTAATTTTCTACTTATTTGTTATGAAGTGAAGTCGCTCAGTCGTGTCCGACTCTTTGCAACCCCACGGACTGTAGCCTACTGGGCTCCTCCACCCATGGGATTTTTCAGGCAAGAGTACTGGAGTGGGTTGCCATTTCCTTCTCCAATATAGAATACAACTGATTTTTAAAAATAGTTTTATGTCTTTATTTATTTATTTTTCACTGTGCTGGGTCTTCGCTGCTGCATGTGGGTTCTCTCAAGCTGTGGTGAGTTGTGGAGGCTGCTCTCTAGTTGTGGTGAGCAGGTTTCTCATTGTGGTGGCTTCTCTTGTTGCAGAGCATGAACTCTAGGGCAGCTCATGGGCTCAGTAGTGGTGGTCCCTGGGCTCTAGAGTACAGGTTCAGTAGTGTGGCACACAGGCTTAGATGCCTCACAGCATGTGGGATCTTCAACCAGGCATCAAACTCATGTCTCCTGCATTGGCAGGCAGATTCTTTACCACTGAGCCGCCAGGGAAGCCCCACAATTGATTTTTGTATGTTGATCTTATATCCAGTATTAAAGCTAAATGAACTCAGTGATTTTAAGAGTATGTTTGTAAATTCTTTCAACTGTCTTCATACACAATCATGCTTTTGTGAATACTGACAGTTTTATTTCTTTCCAATCTTACATATTTTTTAATTTGCTTATTATATTGAGTAAAACTTCTAGTCCAGTATTGATTAGAAGTGGTAAGAGTGGTCATTTTTATTTTTTTCCCAACCTCAGAGAAAATGGTTTAATACTGTTTAAACAAAAAATAATGAGCTCACTGTAGGCTTTTGGTAGATATATACTTTATCAGATGAAGGGGGTTCCCTTCGATTCCTGGTTTGCTAAGAGTTTTTATTTTAGTGTTTTTGGATTGAAATAAATGCTTATTCTGCATCTATTAAGATGAGAAAATAGATTTTCTTCCTTATTCTACAGAATGCTAAAGTACATTGATTTTCAAAAGTTCATAAAACTTGAATTACTGGAATAAACATTGTGATGTCATATCCTTACTGTATTTGAGTGCTAATAGCTTGTCAAGAAATTTTACATCAGAGTTCATGAGATAGCTTGACCTGCAATTTTTCTTTTTTGTCCATATTGGCTTTGTCAGGTTTTGCTGTAAAGGTTATGCTGGTGTCATTAATGAATTTGAAAGTGTTTCTTCTTTTTCTATTTTCTAGAAAAGTTTCTGTGATATTGATGTTATTTCTTCCATAAGTTTTGGAAGAATTGAAGCCATTTGGAACTGTAATTTTTTGTGTGAAGAAATTTTAAATTACAGATTTAATGTTTTAATACATCTGGAGTTATTCTGATTTTTCTATTTTTTATCATAGCAATTTTGTAAATTGTGGTTTTTAGTAAATTTGTCCATTTAATCTAAGTTGAATAAAGTTTTTCATAATATAATTATTCTCTTTTTAATTTCTTTGGGACATCTGATATATCTTTTTTTTTTTCATTGTAATTTGCCAGGGATTTCTTGTCTTTATTGTAATATATTTGCTTAATATATTCTTGAGTTGTTTATCTTTATTTTTCCTTCCTTCTCCTTTCTTCAGTTGAATTTGCTATGCTTGTTCTAGTTTCTTGAATAGGTTAGATTGTTTTTTCAACCATATGTCTTGTCTTGCCTAATATGTAAATTAGAGCTATAAAATTCTCTAAATTCTGCTTTAGGAGCATCTCACAAGTTTTATTATGTTGAATTTTCCTTCAGTCAGTTCAGTTCAGTCACTCAGTCGTGTCCAACTGTTTGTGACCCCATGGACTGCAGCATGCCAGGCTTTCCTGTCCATCACAAACTCATGTCCATAGAGTTGGTGATGCCATCCAACCATCTCATCCTCTGTCATCCCCTTCTCCTCCTGCTTTCAATCTTTCTAAGCATCAGGATCTTTTCCAATGAGTCAGTTCTTTGCATAGGTGGCCAAAATATTGGAGTTTCAGCATCAGTCCTTCCAATGAATATTCAGGACTGATTTCCTTTAGGTTTGACTGGTTTGATCTCCTTGCAGTCCAAGGGACTCTTAAGAGACTTCTCCAGGACCACAGTTCAAAAGCATCAATTCTTTGGCACTCAGGTTTCTTTATAGTCCAACTCTCACAGCCATACATGACTACTGGAAAAACCATAGCTTTGTCTATATGGAAATTGTTGGCAAAATAATGTCTCTGCTTTTTAATATGCTGTCTAATTTGGTCACATAGCTTTTCTTTCAAGGAGTAAGAGTCTTTTAATTTCATGGCTGCAGTCACCATCTGCAGTGATTTGGAGCCCAAGAAAATAAAGTCTCTGACTGTTTGCATTGCTTTCCCATCTATTTGCCATGAAGTGATGGGACCGGAAGCCATGATCTTAGTTTTCTGAATGTTGAGTTTTAAGCCAGCTCTTTCACTCTCCCCTTTCACTTTCATCAAGAGGCTCTTTATTTATTTTTTTTTTTTAAATCAGAGGTTTGGGGGACTTCCCTGGTGGTCCAGTGGCTAAGATTCCGTGCTCCCAGTGCAGGGGGCCAGGGTTCAATCCCTGGTCAGGGAAGTAGGTCCCACATACCACAGCTAAGACTCGAGGCAGTCAAATGAATAAACAAATAAATAAATATTTTAAACAATGATAATAAATAAATCAGAGGGTTTTTTTTTTAAATATTTATTTATTTGGCTGTGTCGAGTCTTAGTTGCAGCATGTGGGATCTTCACTGGGCCAGATTTGCTCTCTTGTTGTGGTACGCAGGCTCCAGAGTACCCAGGCTCAGTAGCTCTGCAGCATGTGAGATCTTAGTTCCCTCACCAGGGATTGAACCCATATATCCTGCATTGCAAGGCAGATTCTTTAACCACTAGACCACCGGGGAAGTCCCTTCAAGAGGTTCTTTAGTTCTTCTTCACTTTCTGCCATAAGGGTGGTATCATCTGCATATCTGAGGTTATTGATATTTCTCCCAGCAATCTTGATTCTAGCTTGTGCTTGGCATTTTATATGATGAACTCTGCATATAAGTTAAATAAACAGGGTGACAGTATACAGCCCTGACGTACTCCTTTCCCAATTTGAAATCAGTCCGTTGTTCCATGACTGGTTCTGTTGCTTCTTATCTGCATACAGATTTCTCAGGAGGCAGGTAAGGTGGTCTCGTATTCCCATCTCTTGAAGAATTTTCCACAGTTTATTGTGATCTACACAGTCAAAGGCTTTGGTGTAATCAATAAAACAGAAGTAGATGTTTCTCTGGAATTCGCTCACTTTTTTGATGATCCAGCAGATGTTGGCAATCTCTGGTTCCTCTGCCTTTTCTAAATCCAGCTTAAACATCTGGAAGTTCACAGTTCTTGTACTGTTGAATTTTTCTTATCATTCAGTTAAAATATTTTCCAATTTTTATTGTGATTTCTTCTTTAATGCATGTCATTCATATATGTGCTATGCAATCTCCAAATACTTAGGGATTTTCTTGAAATGTTCTAACTATTATTTTCTAATTCATTTCCACTGTGGTCAAAAGTCATACTCTTCATGATTTCAGTTTTTATTTGAAATTTATTGAGAATTATTTTATGGCCCAGAATATTATCTATTTTGATCAGTGTCTCATGATCAAAACCTGTATTCTGGTATGGTTGTATATAGTATTCTTTTTGTCAATTTAAGTCAAGTTTATTACAAGTGTGGTCTAAATCTTTTTATACTTATTAATTTTTTTCCTTTACTGTTCATTAAGTTACTAAGAGATATGTATTGAAATATGTAACTATCATTGCAAATTTGTCCATTTCTTCTTCTAGCCTGTAAATTTTTGCTTTATATACTTTGAAAATGTGTCATTAGGTACATATGTATTTAGGATCTTAAATCTTCCTGTTGAAGTGATCCTTTTATCATTATGAAATATCCCCCATTATATTTAGTAATATCTCACTCCTTAAAGTCCATTGTTTGGCGGAAGTATAGCTACATTTGTTTTTATTTTATGAATGCTTGTATGTTTACATTCTCTTCTATCCTTTTTATATTTTTTAAATTTGAGTTGTTCTTTGTCTTCATTTGAATTGCTTATCTTATAAATAGCAGTAATTGCTTTTATGGTCTACTAGGTCAAACTATAACAGAGAAGTACTTGGAAATCCTCTAATATGATACTGAATTTCCCTTCTATAAGTCAACAAATATTTTAGCTATTTTGAGGTGCACACAACTTTATGACTGTTTATTCTTCCTGGTGAAATTAATTTTTATCATTTGGTATTAACCACTTGTATTCTTAATACTGTATTGCTTTTTTCTAAAGTCTTCATTTTTCTGCCATTAAAATAGCTACCTCAGTGTTCCTTTGGTTAGTATTTTCTAGGACCGTCTTGTTTCATTCTTTTATTTTCAGTATCTCATATCTTTAAATTTTAGGCATTTCTCATAAAAAAACATTTTTTTTTTCTTTTTCAAACCAGACAATCTCTGACTTTTATGAGAAAGTTGAGTTCACTTCCAATCTGGGGAGATTAATTCTATATTTAGACTTGTTACCATAATCTTACTTTGTAATTTCCATTCATTCTTCTTTTTCTAATTTTTTATTTCCTTTACTATTCTTTGTTTCAACTGATTGTGATTACTATTTGACTTTTCTTCCTATTAGTTTGAAAGCAATATGTTCTTTCTTAATGGTTGCTTGAAGTAAAATTTTATCATATATATATATACTTGATATATATATATATATATATATATATAAACTTAATTCTTTGATTAATCAATTTCTGTAGATTCCCTGCCTGAATAATCAAGGAACCCTCTCATCCATAGTCATAAAATTCTTACATACAGCCTATTTCCATCTGCCCCATTTTTAATGCCACACATTATATTATTTTTTTATTCTTATATATTTTATATATAATACAGTTTAAATTAAAATATCTAAAAATACATACTTGCTTTAATTTATATTAGTTTTAATTTATTTCCTTGCTTTATATACCTTTTTTGCAAATCAGACATTTTCTATATGTTTCTATCTTTCTTAAATTACATACTTTAAAATTTACATGGGTAAAGATTTATCTGTAGGTATTTAATATCAGATTTAAATCCTTGAAAATGTATTTATTTCATCCTTGATTTTCTGGACACATAATTCTAGGTTAAAAGTGATTTTCTTTCACTTCTTTAAGGATACTGTCTCCTTATTTATGCTGCTGTTGAAAAGTCTCCTGTTTTACTTTATTCTGTTGCATGGTCTCTGACTACTTATTCAATCTTATTTCTGTCTTTGTGCTTGTGAAGTTTTACTATAACCTGTCTAGATACAGATTTTCTTTCTTTTTTTTTTTTCTGCTAAGTAAACAAGCTCCTTCCTACATGTACTAATTGATGTCTTTTATCAGTTCTGGAAAATGATTAGACATTTTCTGTTCACCTATTGCGTCTCCTGTATTTCCTCTGTTTTCCTTTTCTTTGGACTTAGATTAGATACATAATAGGTCTCCTATTTTATCCTCCATGCTTTAAATCACTCTTTCATATATTTCATCTCCTTGTCTTTATGTGCCACATCCTAGTTAAGTTTTTCAATTCTAGTCTCTGATTTGTTAATATTCCCTTATCTTGTCTAATCTATTATTTAATCCAGTTCAACCCAGACCATTTGACCAATTCAGAGCAAAAACTTTGGTCCAAATCCATATTTCTATTCATAAATTTTGGGGGGAATATTCCTTTGTAGACATCTCATCAAGTATGTATTTGTATAATCTATACAAATATCACAAACCACACAAGGAAATATGTCGGCATAGAGGAGGTTTAACAGAAAAAAACAAACAAGACTTTGAATATTTGAATTATTTATCAGAATCAACATAGAAAATATATATGTAATTTTTTAAAATTTAATTGCATTTTAAAATGGGCAAGTTTTAAACTACAATTCCCAGTGGCATCTTCCTATAATCTTGTATGCCAAATCATATCAACCTCAGGGGAAAAAACAATTAACCTAAATGAAGAACTTAACATTTATCTATGTTAAATTTAATCTTACTGGTGTCAGCCTGTCAAAACAATTTTAATTCTGTCATGTATTATACATTTAATCTCTTATTGTCTGTGCTAAGTATAAAACTGATAAGCATATTATTCAGGAGATGGTTTTCTAGGCAAGGATTCCCTGTAGGGTGAGAGAAAGCTGCTAATTTGGATAGAACTGACCTGCCTGGTAGCGAGTAGCATTTCACTACCTTTTTATAAAGATGTAGTAGAAGCCTTTAACAAACATGTTACTAAAACACAGTGTCTGTATCACCCCCCTGACTAAATGTAAAAAGAAAATCAAGTTGGCACCCAGTGACCGCTGTGTTCCTTCTCTTAAGTTCTTGCTCCACAGAAGTTTCAAAACTCTTTTCTGTGACTCTTGGCTGGTTTACAGCGTGACCCTTCCCTGCAGTGTTCTGCTCTGGTTTTCAGTTTCCTCTTTTCCTTGTGTCACAAACACATCCTTCCACTTCTTGAACCCATATGTCTGCCCTAGTCCCCCCCTGGAATTCAAAAGAGATTTGAGGACCTGGCTTGCATTTTTAGTAAGGAACATAATGAAACACGACATTGAGGAGGGTTACCTTGATCTGCTTTATGCCTTACCTTTTCACTATCACTTCTTATTCTTGTTTGAGGTAGCAACAAGGTGTGGGTTTGACACATACCGAATGGGTCTGTCCAGCTAAGCCCTCCATGAGACTAGAGTTTTCTGTTCTGGATCAAACAAGAGGTACTGAAGGGGAATCAGCTCCAGCCAGGCTCACCTACAGGGTAGAGAAGTTGGTAGACACATCCCTGGCAAAAGACATGCTTCCACAATGTGCCAGATTGGAACTTCAGTCAGAAGAAGACTTTGGATTCCTAGTGAGTATTTTCAAAAACAGACAGTATCGTCAATAGCAACAGGTATCACTGAGGAGGCAGGACCAAAGCTAAAAGTAAGTAGAGAGAAGTGAGCATGGACAAAAAGAAAGAACTCTACAAGTAGCCTGTAAATGAAACTAGAAACATATATTACAGTGAAATCACTGCCGACCTTGAATTTTAAGTTGAAGGTGAGACTTGGTGATGTCAGCCACGTACCACTGAAGTATAAGCATGTTAGTTATGTGAGTAAAGCAATGTTTTATAGAGTTCAGGAATGTTTAAAATGTTTTCTGCAGCTAAGAATTATTTTTAAAAGAAAAAAATAAAAATAACTAAGTATCAGTGTTTCCATTTCTACAAGATTACTCCTTGTTTTCAATGTACTTGTAAGTGGCTCTAATGTAAGGAGAAATGAATCTTAGTTGACTTATTTTAGTAAAAGTAAACGTGTATTCTTAACAGTAGGTAGTCTTTCATTTTAGATTAACCATCACCATGTTATGCCAAATGTGTGTGTCTGTGTGTGTACAGTTTATTCTATGTGTGTGTCTGACTATCTATAACAGGCTTCTTCAAGCAAATGTCAAAACTATTGGGCTTTCAATTTTAAAAAGTGAAATAATGCCATCTGCAGCAACATTAATGAACCTAGTGGTTATAATACTAAGAAAGAGAAAGACAAATAACATGATATTGCTTTTTCATGTGAAATCTAACATATGATACAAATAAATTTATTTACAAAACAGAAATAGACATAGGAAACAAACTTATGTTTACCAGAGGAGAAAGGAGCAGGGAGGGATAAATTATAAGTTTGGGGTCAGCATATACACACTACTATTATACAATAGATAAGCAACAAGGACCTATTGTGTAGCACAGGAAACTCTATTCAATATTTTGTAATAACCTATAACGGAAAAAATACTAAAAAGAATGAATAGCATCACTTTGCTGTACATCTGGAACTGACACAACATTGTAAATCAACTATGCTTCAATAAAAAAAAATTGTTGGGCTGATTCTGATAAGTGGAATAAAGAAGTGACATAGCTGAGGGCAGAAAAGGGGTCCCAGTTCTCCAACCTGAATCAACTCCAAAAGGACAATCATTGCAAGCAGAGAGGGGGCAGTGGCTGCATGCCCTCCTGGAGCAAAAGACTTGCAAGCCGGGACTATTCCCAAGCCCACCCTCTACTCCCTTCCCAGTTGCACGCCTCTCTACCACTTTGCTAAATCTCCATTTTCTATAAACTGGGGTTCCTCTTATTGTTTCTATTATATGGCATTGTAGTAAGAATTAAATAAGAATATATGAAAGGCTCCTATCCATGATGTCTCAGTGCCAGCATGGCTGGGAGCTGCTCTGAAAGTGATCTAAAAGAAATGGATATGTATTTCTGTAGACACCCATGAGGTCAAAGCTGATGGCCTCCCCCACAGTAGAATACCTCCCTGCCTGACTGAGTGCTTCCCACTCAATGCTTTTTCTCTCTCCTGCCCATCTCTCTGGCTGCTGGTCTTTTAAGACTCATATCACATGTTGCCTCTGATGGAGCATTTACTGATCTCACCATATCTCTCCTCCCACTGTATTCTGCATAGAGTCTCTTCTAGTGCTTGTCAAATGTCTCACTTCCCACAGTAGAGCCTCCTCATATTTAGGACTACCTGAACTCATCTTCGTATCTCCAGCACCTATCATGATGTTTGGGTCCAGGCAGAGGTGCTTGGGAAAGGGAGGGAGAAGATGTAAGAGAAATGATTTTAGTCAACAAGAAGAGGTTTCTGGTCTCCCACTCATAGTGGGTGGTGAACGTGCACATACGTAACGCAGAGGCAAGACACTTGGAACCAAGGTTCTATGGGGTAAGAGAAAGAGGAATTCTGATCAGAGGGCCCCAGGACGTCTCCAGAGCCTGTCTGATGAGTTAGAAATATCTCTACTCTGTCTGCTTTATTGCAAAGTAGTTTAACCATTTGATGGGATAGATGCGTATAATGAGTTACATGACCGTTGGCTCATTTTCCCTCAACAGATAGTTTCCTGCCTTTGAAAAGTAAAGCTCTTAGGAATAATTTGATCTTTGTTTGAAGCCAATTAAATATTAAAGGATGTTTCTCTCCTGTGCGCAAGTCAACAGACTAGATAGTTCTTTTCAGGTGAGGAGATAAAGAAGCCCAGAGTTTAAGGTTAGTTCCTCTCCTGCCTCCCTGCTCCCTGCTTCCCTGTTGATGCTCATCTAACTCTTGCCTGGACCACTGCCACGGCCTCCCAGGCTTGCCTGTCCCCTATTCACTCTGCCAGTGCAAGATGAGTCTCGGAAAGGACCCGTTTTGCTCCGAACCTTGTTTCAAATTCTGACTAGCTGCCACATTGAGTCCTCATTCCGTAGCCTGGATTCAGAACCACCGCCTGCCTTATTAGCTCTAGGTTCCTCCTTCACAGCACAGCCATGTGAGACCTGGAGCTCTGGCCATTATCAGTTGACTTAACATGGCTCCAGGCTTCACCCAGGCTGCTCCTTGCCCCTCGAGTGCTAACCCTTCTCCTGTGTCCCCATCTGTTGACAAGCCCCCACAGCTCTTTCACCTGTCTCCACACTGCCTTCAAGGCTTTTAGAGTCAGCACCTGTCATTGGCATCCCAGCACCAGGGGAAGGCCCTGTCTGGCTCTGACTGGCTTAAACCTACTGGCATATCTTGTCCCCCAGACACAAGAGTTGATTCAGGCATGGGAACATGACCCCATGCAGGGATACGACTCTTCCCCGCAGCTCATAGTGCTTTCGAGTTTAAGACTGAAAAGGCCATGTTTTGCTACCAGAAGAAGAATCACCTGGGGAATGAAGCCACCACAGGGGAACCTGCTATGAGTAACAGATCTTAGAATGTTGTTGAGCACTGGATCAAGCTGAGCCTGAAGACAATCTCTCCTGTACATTCAGTTGTGTAAGTAAATTCTGCTTTTATTTTAGCATGTTTTTATTGGGATTTTGTAACTTTCAAAAAGTTTATATTCAACCTATGCTCTCAATTCATGACAACTTCTAGAAATTCTCCTGGAGTTCCTCTCATCTGGCTCTCCATCCCCAAATGAAAATAAACAAGACAGAATAAAGACATTTCTGACTCACCAGACAGACTTTGAGACTGAGGCTGTGTCATGCACACAATGTAAAGATTAGATGCGCACCAGGGTGCAGTAAAGTACACTGTCAGTACAAGGATGTTTGCAATAATTCTACCACCCTGTAGGACATTTTCCTTGGCTGGGGCTCTCCACGCTCTCATGAAGCTTGCAGATGTACATATAGCCAGATATTTTTTGGAAACCATCAACAAAACTATAATACAATGGAATAGAAAATTAATAGGTGTTTTATATGAAGAAAACAATCAGCAGTATTTTGTAAAACTTTTCTTTTGCTCCTATAGATTCACACATATCTATGTGCATCAGATCACAGTGTGAAATTATTTCTTAGTGCAAAGTACTTTTTGAAAACCATTGATCTGGCTCCCATCTGAGACAATTCTATAATACAGAGTACAAAAAAAGCAGGTAAATAATAGTGTATGACATTAGATAGGGTACTTGTTCTATAAAACTTTTTTAGTCACATAGATATATACACATATATATGTAGTAACAATATGATATGTATTTCTTACTGTGGGTGGTAGCCCAAAAGTTTGAAACACACTGATTTGTTTTCTAACTGAGGCCAGAAATACAGTACAACTGTCTGAGCTGCAGCAAGCAACGTGAAGGGAAGGAAGGGGAGTCCATGATCACCTCACCATCACCTCTGCACTGAGACCCATGTAGGTGGAATATACATTTCTAGAATGGGCTTCTGGGCAATTGGTGACAGCATGTCCACAGTCACTCAGACAGTAAAGAATCATCCTGCAATGCGGGAGACGTGGGTTCCATTCCTGGGTCAGGAAGATCCATGGAGAAGGGAATGACTACCCACTCCAGTATTCTTGCCTGGAGAATTCCATGGACAGTGGAGCCTGGCGGGCTACAGTTCATGGGGTTACAAAGAGTCAGACATGACTGAGTGACTAACCCACTTTGTCTGAAGGATAGCTCAGAGGGCCGAGCTGACGACAGGGCTGTCCAAGCCAGGGATGTGTACCTTTCTAGCCTATTGCCATGTTCAACTATTCAAGTTCAGTTCAGCTCAGTTCAGTCGTTCAGTCCTGTCTGATTCCCAGCAATGCCATGGACTGCAGCACCCAAGGCTTCCCTGTCCTTCACTATCTCCCAGAGTTTCCTCAAACTCCAGTACATCAAGTCTGTGATGCTATCCAACCATCTCATACTCTGCCATCCCCTTCTCCTCCTGCCTTCAGTCTTTCCCAGCATCAGGGTCTTTTCCAATAAGTCAGTTCTTTGCATCAGGTGGCCAAAGTATCGGAGTTTCAGCATCAGCATCAGTCCTTCAAATGAATATTCAAGACTGATTTCCTTTAGGATGGACTGGTTGGATCTCCTTGCAGTCCAAGGGACTCTCAAGCCTTCTCCAACACCACAGTTTAAAAGCATCAATTTTTCAGCGCTCAGCTTTCTTTATAGTCCAACTCCCACATCCATACATGACTACTGGAAAAACCATAGCTTTGACTAGATGGACCTTTGTTGGCAAAGTAATGTCTCTGCTTTTTAATATGCTGTCTAGGTTGGTCATAGCTTTTCTTCCAAGGAGCAAGCATCTTTTAATTTCATGGCTGCAGTCATCATCTGCAGTGATTATGGAGCCCCCCAAAATAAAGTCTTTCACTGTTTGCATTGTTTCCCCATCTACTTGCCAAGAAGTGGGACTGGATGTCACGATCTTCATTTTTTGAATGTTGAGCTTGAAGCCAGCTTTTTCACTCTCCTCTTTCACTTTCATCAAGAGGTTCTTTAGTTCTTCTTCACTTTCTGCCATAATGGTGGTGTTATCTGCATATCTGAGGTTATTGATATTTCTCCCGGTAATCTTGATTCCAGCTTGTGCTTCAACCAGCCTGGCATTTCACAATATGTATTCTGCATATAAGTTAAATAAGCAGGGTGACAATATACAGCCTTGACATTCACTTTTCCCAAATTGGAACCAGTCCATTGTTCCATGTATGCTTCTTCACCTGCATGCTGATTTCTCAGGAGGCAGATTAGGTGGTCTGAAATTCCCAACTCTTTAGAAATTTTCCATGGTTTGTTGTGATCCACACACTCAAAGGCTTTGGCATAGTCAATAAAGCAGAAGTAGATGTTTTTCTGGAACTCTCTTGCTTGTTCGATGATCCAACAGATGTTGGCAATTTGATCTCTGGTTCCTCTGCCTTTTAAGGTCCAGCTTGAACATCTGGAAATTCTTGGTTGTTGATGTACTGTTGAAGCCTGGCTTGGAGAATTTTGAGCATTACTTTGCTAGCATGTGAGATTAGTGCAATTGTGCAGTAGTTTGACATTGCTTTTCTTTGGGATTGGAATGAAAACTGACCTTTTCCAGTTCTGTAGCCACTGCTGAGTTTTCCAAATTTGCTGGCATATTGAGCTCAGCACTTTCACAGCATCATGTTTTAGGATTTCAGATAGCTCAAATGGAATTCCATCCTCCACTAGCTTTGTTCATAATGATGCTTCCTAAGGCCCACTTGACTTCGCCTTCCAGGATGTCTGGCTGTAGGTGACTGATCACACCATCATGGTTATCTGGGTCATGAAGATCCTTTCTGTATAGTTCTTCTGTGTGTTTTTGCCACCTCTTCTTATATCTTCTGCTTCCAGTGGGTTCATATAATTTCTGTCCTTTATCGAACCCATCTTTGCATGAAATGTTCCCTTGGTATCTCTAATTTTCTTGAAGAGATCTCTAGTCTTTCCCATCCTATTGTTTTCCATTTCTTTTGTATTGATCACTGAAGAAGGCTTTCTCATCTCTCCTTGCTATTCTTTGAAACTCTGCATTCAAATGGGTATATCTTTCCTTTTCTCCTTTGCCTTTAGCTTCTCTTCTTTTCTCAGCTATTTGTAAGGCCTCCTCAGACAACTGTTTTGCCTTTTTGCATTTCTTTTTCTTGGGGATGGTCTTGATCACTGCCTCCTGTACAATGTCACAAACCTCAGTCCATAGTTTTTTAGGCACTCTATCTATCAGATCTAATCCCTTGAATCTATTTGTCACTTCTACTGTATAATCATAAGGGATTTGATTTAGGTCATACCTGAATGGTCTAGTGGTTTTCCCTACTTTCTTCAATTTCAGTCTGAATTTAGCAATAAGGAGTTCATAATTTGTGCCACAGTCAGCTCCCAGTCTTGTTTTTGCTGACTGTATAGAGCTTCTCCATCTTCAGCTGCAAAGACTATAATCAATCTGATTTTGGTTTTGACCATCTGGTAATATCCATGTATAAAGTCATCTATTGTGTTGTTGGAAGAGAGTGTTTGCTATGATCAATGCGTTCTCTTGGCAAAACTCTGTTAGCCTTTGCCCTGCTTCATTCTGTACTCCAAGGCCAAATTTGCCTGCTACTCCTGGTATATCTTGACTTCCTACTTTTGCATTCAAGTCCCCTATCATGAAGAGGACATCTTTTTTGGGTGTTAGTTCTAGAAGGTGTTGTAGGTCTTCATAGATCTGTTCAACTTCAGCTTCTTCAGCATTAGTCTTTGGGGCACAGACTTGGATTACTGTGATGAATGGTTTGCCTTGGAAATGAACAGAGATCATTCTGTTGTTTTTTGAGACTGCACCCAAGTACTGCATTTTGGACTCATCTGTTGACTATGATGGCTACTCCATTTCTTCTAAGGGATTCTTGCCCACAGTAGTAGATATAATGGTTGTCTGAGTTGAATTCACCTGTTCCAGTCTATTTTAGTTCACTGATTTCTAAAATGTCAATGTTCACTCTTGCCATTTCTTGTTTCACTACTTCCAGTTACCTTGATTCATGGACCTATGCAGGTTTCTACACAATATTATTCCTCACAGCATCAGACTTTACTTCCATTACCAGTCACATCCACAACTGGGTGTTGTTTTCATTTTGGCTCTGTACCTTCATTCTTTCAGGAGTTATTTCTCCACTCTTCTCCAGTAGCATATTGGGCATCTACCAACCTGGGGAGTTCATCTTTCAGTGTCATTATCTTTTCACCTTCTCTTACTGTTCATAGGGTTCTAAGGCAAGAATACTGAAGTGGTTTGCCATTCCCTTCTCCAGTGGACCATATTTTGTCCACTATGACCCATACGTCTTGGGAGGCCCTACACAGCATGGCTCATAGTTTCTTTGCAACTCTTCAAGGGACTGAATTAAAAGCCATGTACACACATGACCTACTCCTTTGCTGAAAAAGAGACATTACTTTGTCCATGGGGTCGCATGGGGTCACAAAGAGTCGGACCTGACTGAGTGGCTAAACAATAAGACACATGAGCCAGGTGACTTAGAGAACGGTTTAACATTTTGAACTGCTTGCTACCTTTAGCTTTTGGTCCAAAGAAACCCCAGGGGGGTGCTCTGCAAAGAACTTGACCTTGGGAATCAAAATTACAGACACAATCTATTGGAATTTGTAGCTGCTTGAGTATCTATAGAACAACAATAACAAAAGCCAGGTGTCTCTTAAAAAGCAGGTAATTTGCTTTTTTAAAAAAATGTTTGCTCTTCTTATGTCTAAATTATTCATCTCTTGTCTTATATATTTAGTTTTAGTTTGTTTAGTTCTCTAAATGTTTAGCACTTAGAGAATGTTGTATTCTTTGACTAGTTTTAGCTTTATTTTAACCTTCTCTTAAAATAAATTTTTCAGCTACCTGGCTTACTCTTTATATTCCATTTAATTCTCTCTTCCATTGTTTTCACTTTAAAACATGTTTCCTTTTTCTACTTTAACTTTATTCACAGTTATTAATATCTCCTTGAAATTCTAAGTCTCTGATTTTAACACCTAAAATTTTTAATTATTTTATCTCATTTTCCCTAGTTATACTTCATAGTTTCTGAGCTTTGGGTTTTGTTTCTTAACATGTTTAATGTATAATGTTTATTCTTTTCATTTGGTTTCTCTTATTTCAGCCTCAAGTTTTCTCCTTCACTTTTGGTTTTATTGGCTTATAAGTGTATTTTCTTATTTGTAATTTTAATTATTCTGGTTTTATTGGCTTATAAGTGTATTTTCTTATTTGTAATTTTAATTATTCTGTTCCTAGTACAGTGTGCATTTATCAGGCTGACAAGCAATGAAAATGCAAAGCTGACTTTTAACCACCATGCTATTCAGCCTTATTAATCTGTGAGCACTTTCATAACCAACCAAAGAAGAGTATTTCCTGCACCAGTCTGCCTCTAACTTGCTTTATTTTCTTTTGATCCATTTCTTTTCTTGGCAGGGTTACAAGACATCTTGTTGCCTGAATCTTTTTCACTTCCTGTACTCATTATAAGGAGCAAGGAGATGCTGCCTAGAGCCAGGAGAATCCAGAGTTTTTAAAACAGGGTCGATGAGAGCCTCACTGAATGGCTTCCACATGTCTGAAAGGTCCTGTGCAAGAGATACAAGGAAGGTTGTCCAGAAGAGCTGCCTGCCAGCAGCACCCCATGATGGAGATCGATGCCCAAGGAGGCAGAAGAAACGCCCTCCACAGGTGCGCCGCTGCGGAGCAGCAGGAGGCAGGCTGCCACCCAGGAGGAGGTGCTTCGCTGGCAATCCTCTGCTATGAAGCCGCCCACCGGAAGGTGCTCTGTGCTGCCAGCCGCTGGGTGCTGCAGAAAACACATGTTCACTGGTGAATGCGTGCGTGCACACACAGACTGCAGCAGACTCATGGGAGGAATACACCAGGAAGAGAAGCTCCTTCTTCTTGCCATGCCTTCCCAGCACCCTCTACTGGCAAAATGATAGTAACATCATAGTCACTACATGGGGACACTCTTAAAGGGTTCAGTTGAGACTGTGAATTGATCACTGGAACAGTACAGTTCCTGGGCTACTCAGCTCTTGCATCTACTCTTCCACACATGTGAGCCCTGTACGACACAAGTCTATATTTCCATCTAACAAGATGCTGCTGTTCTTGCAAATGAAGAAATTCTCAAGCTTCACCAAAATAAAGAAATGCACAGCCCCAACTGTTGCTGTTATGAGCTGCTGGCTACATTAACTACCCCTCAAATTTCATCACAGTCTCATGGAATATCTTATTTCTTAAGATTTTCTTTCTGGGACAATTTTGAAGTCTTTGTTGAATTGGTTACAATACTGCTTCTGTTTTATGTTTTGGTTTTTGGCCATGAGGCATGTGGGATCTTAGCTCCCCGACCAGGGATGGAACCCACACCCCCCTGCTTTGGAAGGTGAAATGCCAACCACCAGACTTCCAGGGATGTTGTTATTGAATATTTTCTTATTTAAAGATTATATAGTAAGGTTAAACCCCACCAACTTGAATAAAAGTCGGGGGAAAGACTGAGAAAAAGCATACACACATAAACATGTTAACAGGCAAAGAGAAAATACACGAAGCCATCACATTTCAGTAGTTGTCCATAGGCCATAGTTGACAACTATGGCTTCCTACCTTCCCCTTTGTTGCGTATTTCCCTTGGTCTCAGCTAGAAGTTGGTCAGTTTATTAACTGGATGAGTGACCCAAACTTTCATTCAGAAAAGTGAGTCCTCAGTCATCCTGCCCTTTGATGGTTATAATGGGTTTCTATTGACCTTTGCTATTGGTCACAGAGCTAGTAAGGGGCAGCTTAGAAAATCCTCCTGCCACATAGTTGTCTTGCCTTCACTGTGTTGCAGCCACTCAATTTCCCTTTGGTAACTGGGATTAATCACTCCAGCTAGTAGAATAACTCCTTATTTTTGGCATGTTGGCTCGGCGATATAAAGAGCCCCAAATGGCCCGGTGGCAATCCTCTCTTCAAATCCAATGGAACTACCATTGTGTCTCCTGATGAAAGCATTCCTCTCTTCATAGCTAAGACCAAACACATCAGCAAAGCTCAAAGTTGCCAGGATGTGAAGAAAAGATTCTATATTGTTAGAGGTAATAGTGAGAGGAGTTTCCCCATTTCTACTCTTGCTCCCAGATCTATGCATTCTGGCTGTGGGGGAAATAATGCTGTCCAATGGCCTCTGGTTTAAAGCCTATACCATTCCTTGTGAAACAGAACTCCCTCTTTTCAGAGTGTTGTGTCCTGTGGGTTATGTGGTGCGTGCAACCTAACTGCATATGGGTTATGTGGTAAGTTTGATTAATTTCATGGGCATAAACTCACTGTTATACTTCCTCTGCTGTGAAATCAGTTCCTTAATCAGACTCAATACTCTGCAGAATGCCATGATGGTGGATAAGGATTTCTGTGAATTCATAGATGGTGATGCTAGCAAAAAGTTTAAGAGCAGGAAATACAAATCCATGGATTCCCCAGTGGCTCAGCGGTAAAGAATCCACCTGCAATGCAGGAGACTTGTGGGAGACGTGGGATCGATCCCTGAGTTGGGAAGATTCTCTGGAGTAAGAAATGGCAACCCACTCCAGTATACTTGCCTGGGAAATCCCATGGACAGAGGAGCCAGGTGGGCTACAGCCCATGGGGTCACAAAGAGTCGGGCACAACTGAGTGACTAAATAATACAAATCCATACCCAGAAGGTGTGTCTTTTTTCCAGCACAAATGAATTTCTGCCCACTTTATGATGGTCAATATAATCAACCTACTACTCATCAGCTGACTGGCCTGGCCCCCTGGGGAATAGGGGCACTAACTCAGTTAGTGGTTGTTTATTTTTTTATTTTTATTTTTTAAATTATTTTTGGCTGCTCTGGGTCTTTGTTGCTGTGTGCAGGCTTTCTCTACTTGCAGTGAGCTGGGGCTACACTCTCATGTCATTGTGCAGGCTTCTCACTGCAGTAGCTTTTCTTGCTCTGCAGTAGAGCAAGAGCTCTAGGGTGCCCCGGCTGCAGTAGCTGTGTGACTTAGTTGCCCTATAGCATGTAGGATCTTAGTTCCCCAATCAGGCATCGAACCCACCATGTCCCCTGAACTGGCAGGCAGATTCTTAATAACAGGACCACCAGGGAAGTCCCAGTGGCTGAGTTTTCATGAATGTTCCTGCTCCTGGTAGATTAGGCTCTCAGCAGAAGCATTAGCCAGATCAGCCTTGGTAAGGAAAAATCCAGCCTGTTGAGGCCCTGCATGGTGTCCGTCCTCCATCATACCCACTATTCTTCATGGCCCCATTGGCAAGCACTGGCATGGCTGGCAAAAGAGGCTAACTGACATCCACAGAGCATGTCATTCAACCCACCTGATTATTAGGCACCTCCATGTAGTAAATGTTATGGTGAACACTTATATGGGCCACAGATACCTTCACTATTTGTGCCCATCTAGAGAGGATTCAGAATATTAAATAAGAAAAAGAAAATAGAGAAAAGAGAGCCAGGAAATGAAAGATAGTAAGTTCAGTTTGGGGTATGCTAAGTTTGAGACTCCTGTAGGGCTTACAGGTAGAAAAGGGTGCTTCTGGAACTCGGGAGATCCTGGGATATACAAATTTTGCTGCCTGTGATGTAGAGGTAATAGCAGAAACCACAGTTGGTGATGAAAATAATCAGGGATAGTGTTAAATTTGAATAATTTGAGGACAGGACTTGGCAGAACATCTGGGGTGAACTGTCAAAGAGAAGCACTGAAAAGGAGAGGCCAAGTGAAGAAAACCTGGGGAGACAGCAGTCCCAGGAAGGCAGAGGAGAAAATGTTCCCCAAAGCAGGAGTAATCAACAACTGTTACATATTATGGAGAGAGAGAAAAAAAAAGACACAGGCAGTAAAATTCCATCTGATTTGGCAAACAGGAAATCACTGATATCAGTAAAGAAAATAGTTTCAGGGGAATTGTGGGAACAGAAGACAGATTCACAAAAAGGTTCACAAATGAATACAAGGCAAAGTAGCCAAATTAGAGAATGCTGCTCATTCATTCAATTATAAGCTACAGAATGAGGTAGAAAAGAGCTCTACATAGCGTTTCTATATCAGAATTTAAAAGAGGACAGAATTTTGAGGAGTCTTTCAGATAAGAAAGCTTGAACATCTCACAAAATGTAAGGGAAAACACTTATGCAAAAGGAAGTTGCAGGGCCAAAAGAAAGGTGAGTTTATGAGTAAGCAATATCCCACAAGAAGGTTGGGATCAATAACTCAATCTCTAAGATCAAAGCGGTGGGGTAGGAATGGAAGGGGAGAAAAACAGAGGTGAATTTGTAGAAGGTAGAAAAGGAAGTTGAGCTAGTTATCTTCCCTCAATTTGACTTTCAGATTACAAAGCAAAATCTTCTGATGACAGAAAAGTTTGAGTTGAACAGAACTGAAGAAAAATTACAATTTTAAAAGAGTAATAATGAGGAAGGGAGAGGGAAAACAAGAGAGATATCTAATTGCTCAAATTTCATTTCCTCCTTGAAGCCTTCTCTGTCTGTTCCCCTGAGAATAAATACATTATGAATAAGGTACTTCTTTAGCAATTAAAGTTAGAAGTTTCTTTTTAAACCCCCTATTCTACAGCTCTTACATGGCACTTGTCATTTTTTGTTATACAGTTATTCATCTTTTCACATGTGCTTCAAGAATTAACTTGCAATTCTTTAAAAAAAGGAATGCTGTTTCTTTGTATGTCTCCTAGCATCTAAACACTAAAGTAGGTACATATTAACCCAGAGTTTTAGTAACCATTCCTGTACAACAAAGCATCCTGAACACACTGAGGTAAAAGCAACAATTTTTTCTAATTGCTATCTCTCAAGGTAGGTTCTGAGAGTCAAGAGTGGCTTGGGGATCTCTCCCAGGGTTGCAGCAGGAAACATCTGGGGCAGTCTCCCCAAGTGTCTGGAAGTTGATGTTGGCTATTGGTTGGGACCCGGCCAGGGTAATGGCCAAAACACCCATACACGGCTTCTCCAAGTGGCTTGGGCTTCCTCAGGGGATGGTGGCTGGGTTCCAAGAGGAAGTGTCCTGAGAAAGAGAGCCAGGGGGATGCTGTATCTCCTTTCATGGCCTAGCCTTGAAGTCACACAGTATTATTCCGCCACATTCTATTTATTAGTATTAAGTCACTAAGGCCAGCCTATATTCAGATGAGAGGAATTTAGACTCCACTTCTTTTTTTAACTTATTTATATTTATTTTAGGCTATGCTGGGTCTGTGTGCAGAGCTCGGGCTCTAGGGCATGTGAGCTTCTTTAGTTGGGCCTCATGCGCTGAACAGTTGAAGCTCGAGGGCTCTAGAATGCAGGATCAGTAGCTGTGGTCCACAGGCTTAGCTGCCCCAAGGCATATAGAAATTTCGAGGACCAGGGATTGAAACTGTGTCCCCTGAATTGGCAGGAGGATTTTTTTTTTTTTTTAATATTGTGACAAAGCTAGGCTGCTATTTTTCCCAACCTGTGACTGAAGTTCCTGACCCATCTTGTCTCAGGCCCAGACTCCCTTGGACTGGCTGAGAATAAATGCTTGTGTCTTTTCTAACTCAGTTTTCCCAGCACACCCCATGTTGTTGTTAAGAAAAATGACAAGAGCTTCACCTTCCTGTCCAAGCTTGAACCCAGTCCTTCCTAGGACCGGTAGGAGGATTCTTAACCACTGAACCAAGAAGTCCCTAGACTCCACTTCTTGATGACAGAAGTATCAAAGAATATGCATACACGACATATAGTAAGTGTTAATTAGATGCTCATTTAAGCATTCAAGGGCTTCCCTGGTGGTTCAGATGGTAAAGGATCTGCCTGCAAGGCAGGAGACCAGGGTTTGATCCCTCGGTCAGGAAGATCCCTTGAAGAAGGGAATGGCTAACCACTCTAGTATTCTTGCCTGGAGAACTCTATGAACAGAGGAGCCTGGCGGGCTACAGTCCATGGGGTCACAAAGAGTTGGACAGGACTGAGCGACTAACGCTCTCACACTTTAAGCATTAAAATATGAGAATGATAGTGGATAGTCTTAAAAGTCTAAATAGGAGTTAAAAATAATGCTATAAAGTCAATTCACCCATAAAATATGCTACCCATGCTCTCTGTTCTACAAATGACTATTCACAATCATTTTATAATCTCCTTTTCAGGAGATAAAACTGAGCTAGTTAGTAGAAGGTGTAGATCAGTGCTTCTCCTACTTACGTGTGTGTGTGTGTATTACCTGGGGATCAGGTAAAATGCAGACTCTGCTACCGCAGGTCCAGAGTAGGGTCTGACATTCTGCATTTCTAGGGAGCTCCAGAGTGATGCTGTAGCCCCACAGATCACCTACTGAATAGCAGACTAGTAGAAAAGTAGTAGCAAAGGTGGCTGCCTGGCTCCTGTGATCTCTCCCTCCTCTAGGATGAACGCTAATAGACGTTCATCTAAACAGGGGTTTGCGGCCAGAGGTCCCTATGTATTTTCAGGACCTTGACTCTCCAGTCAAGTGAACCCTTGCTGCCAACAATGTTAATCAGTTCTTTCCCAAGACTATTAGAACTAGAAATAAAGAAAGGGAGTAACTTTTTTCTTTTTTGTGGTAAAGCACAGTACGTGTGACTCTGGAGTCACCAGTTATGTGAGAAAACCAGAAGGAAACAGGCTGAGAAGAGAATCCAGGAACATGGCAGCCCTTGGTGAGGCTCACGCCAGACCCCATTCTCGCAAGCTTGTGAGATAGCCTTATATCCCTCCAGCAAATTCCCCTTTCAGCCTATATTTGTTCTAGTTGGTTTTCCCTCATTTGAAACTTTAAAAATTATAAACTGGGTGTGGGGAGAAGAGGAGGTATTTTCCTGGAAATGCAGTGGCTGCTGTGATGGAGGAATAAAGAGGAATTCAGATGGAGTTATTATCTGGACATTAGGACCTGGGGTGAGGCTAGACTGTCCATCAATCATGCTAAAGATATGTTTACAACAGAGTGGATAAGCTACAGAGAGAGAAGATAACAAAAAGCTAAGGCTGAGGGAAGATGGAGAAAAGCCTCAACCTCTCGAAAACGGGAGGAAAAGTGAAAAGGCAGGCAAGAGAGCCTGTGGATTGAAAGTGTTGAACAGCACTGAAAGTGGAAAGGAACTGTTACCTCAAGATGACATCTGCTGAAAACCGAAGTGAACAGGACAGCCCAGAACACCAAGGCTAACGGTTCTTTAAAGAATGATACCTGGGCCGAGTAGAGGTTAAAAACAAGAGTGAGGTAGAGCCCTGCACCAAGGAGCAAAATGCTGAATCTCTCATATATGCCTGGTATTGTACAAGGGGCTTTACATTTATGATCCTATTAAATGACCCCTAAGGAAATGATCTACATTGTTCTGGCCAGCTGTCCCTGAGATCCTAGCACAGTCAGAGCTGGCACTTCCACTATCAGTAGAGGGTCATATCATATGAGCTGCAGCCAGTAAACGCTGACTGGGTGTACACCTCAGGTGAATCTGAAAGCCCTCTGAAGTCTCTGAGGCTGCAAGCACCACAAGTGAAACAAAAATGACAGTGACCACCTTTCCAAGTTTAGTGTAAATGAATTTTTAATAATGGGTTTCCTGATCACACCTTCATCTATATCAATCCCATTAAAGGGTGTACTCAGATAAACTGCATCAAATGTTTTACAGCATACGTTCAAAACAGCAGAAAAGGGGAAAAGGATACTGGCTAAGGTGTATGGTCCCAGGTGGCACTGGTGGTAAAGAACCCGCCTGCCAATGCAGGAGACATAAGAGGGTTCAATTTCTGGTATACTTGCCTCGAGAATTCCATGGACACAGGAGCCTGGTGGTCTGCAGTGCATGGGGTCATAAAGAGTTGGACATGACTGAAGCAACTTAGCACATACTGTCTATGAACTAAAAGACTTTCATATTTCGGTAGCAGGTACACACACAGGTATATGCACTCAGGCAGGAAATGTGACAATGAAGTAATGGAGCTGATTCCATAAAGTAAAATGGAGACTGATCTCATTTTATTGTTATATCTTGTGGTATGTTTATAAAATATTTCTTTCATAAGTTAAAATAGTATCTGCTATAGATGAATTTAATTTTGGTAAACTCAATGAAAAAAAATTTTTATGCTAATATAACATTTATTGTAAAGATTCCAGAAACGCACAAGTCAAAATTTCAAATTATGATTCCCACAGTAACAGTAACTCTGCTGTACAACATACATAATGGAAGAAATGATATCAACATATACCACAGTGGAAAATACTCAGTAAGCAGAAACAAGCTGAGTTATGCTTGTTGTGGGAATCATCATTTTCAACTAGCTTAGGATATATAAAAATGGAAACTATAAATGCATGCATTATTTTTTGTATTTAATTCCAATTTTTCTTGATCCAATTTAATCAGATTTGCATCCAAGCTACATTTCTCTTTCATAAACTGCAAGTAAATGTTTTTCATAATTTTAAAATCCACATCATTTGGTTTCTTTTTCTCAAGCAGGCTGCCTTTAAACAGCATCATTATATGCTGTCCCTCCCCAAAAAGGTCAGGACAAGTCTGTTGGGATCCATTTATCTACAGTATCCTTGTCTCCCTGAAGGGCACTGTAGGGAAAGAGAGAAAAAATACCAAAGAGAACAGGAATAACACTGAGTAGCTTAGAAAGGTAAATAAGTACAACAGAAAAAGGGACCCTGGCACCATTAACTTCCCCCTTGGTGTCTTCCTAACCAGAAATATGAAAAATAACACCAGCAAATATTTACAGTTTCCAAAGGGTTTAGTCATATCATTAGCTCATCTGATCCTCACTACAACACTGTGAGAAAGGCAAAGGGAAAACACCTTTCAGTTGCTCAGCTATTTGTGACTCGAGGAGAATATATTTAAGGATGTGCTTTTATGTTATCAGTTAAAGTCTGGGCCATTTAATTACACTTATGGTATTACCCACTTAACATATGCAGAGGATTTACTTATTATTGAAGGCAGAATATACTTTACGTAAAAAGATTATGGTTATGAGCTAAGCATTTAACATATTTCAAGCTTTTTGCTTTAACTATATTCTGACAATTCAGTAATGAAACAGAAAGAAATAACTGCCCTTTGAAATTTGTCTGGAATACAATTGATCTCGTATATTATATCCAGTATTACTTCTCCCAGTTTGGTTTTAACTAAGAAAGGCACCTTCTCCAATCTCTGAAGAGGAATCCTTTTACTTTCTGGTAGGCTTTACCATCAGGGTATGTTTCATTATATTCAAACTAAATTACTTTGGCTCCAGAACAATCATATTTCCTTTACTAATCTAAGTAGCTTACCCCTTCCAACCATAGTGTCCATGACCTTGTGCAAGTGTTTAGAGGATAACACAGTCAACCTTTGTCTCATAGGACTATTAAAATCCAGCTATTTGAATTTAAGTTTGCTTTTCTTTCTATGTACAAAAAGATGCTTTTCCATATAATCAGATAAAATTTTTCCTTCTTCATTTACCTCCTGTACCAGTAAAAAGATCCATTAAAATGAAGATTCAGAACTTGCAAAAAGCTTCAATACCATTTGTTCTAACCTGAGAGATAACACAGTTAATCCTTTGCCTGTGAAAAGAATGATCATTTTGCATATAATTAAAAGGTAATATTTTAAGTGCTAAAAGGAAAACAGAATCTAAGGAATATTAGCTTTAAGAGGTCTTATTGTAGAGGAAGAGTTGTCTTCTGAATGTTTCCTATAATTACAAAACATATCTTCATAGTGACTTTAAGATTAACACAAAGTTCCTAGAAAAAAACAGATAAAATATAAAAATGTGTCCCAGGGACATGAATACTCAACTTTCAGGATTTTTTTCTCCCCCTCATACATGAAGAAACAAATCTGGGCCTGAGAGCAAAGCACAATCTCAATACCATTTCCTGTTACGACTGGCAAGATGAAAAAGTCAGTGTGGGGATAGGAGCCTTGCATCATCAGAGACCAGACAAGAGGCTTACTGTCTTACACGATGCATCAGTCACACACAAGGATACGGCCACAAGCACAAATTTTTCCTATAGTCTATCCACCTTATGGGACCGTCCAGAAAAAAGTGCAGACCCAGCCCCTGCGCAAGGTTTACCTTAAACAGAATGAAGCAATATCTTTTTCAGTGAGGAAACCGAAGAGGAGGTGATCAATTCTAGAGGATCACAGAATGCTTAGAAACAAAAAATGATGGGATTTGTTTCTCTTGAGCAGTCAATATGTGACATTTCTAAAGATCTTAAATTTTCCAGATAAACTGACAGTAAATAAAGCCCTGGGGACTGTCAGTACCACAGATTAAAAAACTAATTTTTCACATTACAATTTTAGCTGTAGAATTCTAGCTAAATAGCTGATAAATAAAATATTAACACATGAAAGTGTCAGTCACTTGGTCATGTCTGACCCTTAGCAAAACCACGAACTACAGCCCACCACACTCCTCTGTCCATGGAATTCTCCAGTCAAGAATGCTGGAGTGAATTGCCATTCCCTTTTCCAGGGGATCTTCCCAACCCAGGGATCGAACCTGGGTCTCCTGCATGGCATGCAGATTCTTTACTATCTGAGCCACCAGAGAAGTCCATATTAACACATCAAAGAATGAACCAGAAGAAAATTTGGGGAACAAAGTAAGTAGTCTAATTATAGAAAAATATTAAACAAATTACTGTACATTCATAAAATTGATGGTACATAGCCATTCACAATGTGTCCTTGAAGAATGTCCAAGGAGAGGCAAATGGTTGACAATACACTGCAAAATGACAACTGACAAAATCTTCTATATGATGTCTATTTTGGAAAAAAATATGAAAAAGACTAGGAGAATATACATAAAAATATTAACAGAGGATACCCCTGCTAGCGAGAATTTAATGTCTTCACATTTTTTTCCTTTCCAAATGAAAGGGGATTAAACAAGGGGAAATTCTTATTTTCAGAAAGAGTCAGTGAGAATACTGTGATCTCTTTATCCCAATATTTTAATAACACACAAAATGAAAAACTGAAATATATTTAGTGCCATTTAGCACTTGCATTAACAATAATTTTTCTTTAAGTTATAAAAACAATAGCTCATTCAAATTTACAGTTTGCTTATACTTTCTGCCAAGTCACACAAGAACAATGTATTTTTGAAAATATATTGACATGAACTTATATCCAATGTTGTAGCCTTTCATGCAATCTTCATATATCACCACATTTAGAAAATGAACTTCATATGCTTGATTCCATAAGTTTTGAAGAAAACCATGATAATGAGTGCCCACAATCCCAGAATAAAACCTCCAGGAGGATGCCAATCCTTCAGCTTTGGTTTCTGCAAAACAAGAATGACATTATAAATTTAACAATCGATAAAGACTGACAGAAAATAGATTCACAGAGTGTACTTTTAAGGGGTAGTAAGGTAGATTAAATTAAATGTACTGTTAGCCTTCCCTATCTGCAGGTTCCACACACACAAACATGTCCTGTATGTTTCTTTGTCCAGCACAGAAAGGCAGAACAGCCTTCCCCATTTAGTTGTCATTTCACCAGCTACATTATGATCCTGAAATTGGAGGTCTGTGACTACTGTCCCTTTATGAGTTATAGTAATACTTCCCGGATTATGAGCCAAGATTGTAAGGATAGTTATGAGAATCCTATTCTAGGATGGATTAAAGTGAAAAACTGCAATCTGAAATTTGCTTTAGTCACCATGTAAACTAGATCCCAGAAAGGCTCATAAATCTTTTAGTGGTTTCCACATCTTATATTTTGTTTTTTCCCCTACATAACCAGGACACCTAATGCTCTCCACATAATCTTCAAATTATCACATGGAAAAATAAAAAAGAAAGGAAAGAAGGAAGGAAGGAAGGAAGGAAGAGAGGGAAGGAGGGAAAGAGGAAGGGAGGGAAAAAAATTACACAAGTCAAATCTACCAGAAATCAGTAAGGACCATGCCACTAATTCACTGCCATGATTCTTATAAATTTATGTTTATTATACATCCTTTAAAATATTTAATAATTACCTAACATATTCAAGACTATACACTCACTGAAAATATTCCAAAGGATATTTTGATAGAAATTCTATTTTCTTTTAATTTTATAAATGGAGAAGTTATTTATGCAAATGTCTGATTTTCAATTAGGTGATCCTTTTCTTTTTTTTTTTACAAAGGAAATTAATTACTATATTGAAGTTGTAGTTATCAAAACTTTAAAAAACCAAATTTTGATAAAGTAACATGTAATTTTTAAATTAAAATGTTGCAGATAATAATTTCAAAGTCAAGCTGAGAATAAATAATACTTTAAGAAATTTGCAACAACTGTAATGTGATATAAAAAAATCAATAATTTCTTTTTTTTCCTTTTGATGAGAACTCTTAGAATTTACTCTATAAATTCTACATACAATATAAGGCAGTGTTAATTACATTAATCCTATTGCACACAACACATCTAGTACTTTTTAAAATTAATTTATCTTAATTACAGGATAATTACTTTACAAAATTGTGATGGTTTTTGTCATACATCAACATGTATGATAAGCTCAGTGGTTCTCAAACAATTTCAGATGGTTTGTAAGCTCTTGGAACATTGTGCAACACTGAAAAATCTTAATTTAATTTCAGTGGAAAATCTATAGTAATTAATATAAAACACAGTTATAATAAAGGTAGGCATATAAGTATCATAAGCATGTGACATGAAGAAATGAGTGAACTAAATAAACGTGATTAACTATTGCTCAGTTTCTGTCCTGTTTATTCTCTAATAGTCAAACATTGGTCACTCTTGCCAAGTGGATGAACAAGTTTAAGATCAAAAATTATATTTCCACAACTGGGAAATGATTTTCTAGTAAAGAGCTATTAACTAAAAAAAAAAAATTTATAAAAAAAAAAAAAATTTATTATTAGTGGAAGCACACCTTTATACAGTAGTCAGAGGATGCTCGCTGAGAATCCACTTTAAAGAGTATTGACTTGGTTGAGGAGGTATGATTCAGATGTTCCCCAGTAACTAGGAGTCTGATTTATATAGTATTTGAAAATACACACACACACACACACACACACACACACACACAGGTTATTAGGTTATTACTTTCAAAAAGCTAAATAAATATTATCAAAATTTGGCATTAAGCTATGAATTGTAGAAGAACAGGTTATAATATAGACAATTGTTCTATAAACTAATGAATTTCGGTGCTAAATAGTCAGGAGATATGAACCCTCACGAGTTCAAGAGCACCTAAAACTTTCAGGTAGTGTTTAAACCAAGTCATGTAAGAAAATACTGAACATCATTTAGGCACTATGATTCATTACAAATTCCTGAAATAAATAATCAAGTAGTTAACAGCAAATCTTACTTCTGCACCTGTAGGAATTCTAGTTACTTTTCAATGAGATGGATTGCCCGAGGTTGTGATTTTACTGTTACATCTTAAACTCAGAAGCCAGAAACAGTTGCCTGAGAAAAGACAACTGTAGCTTCCCAGGTGGCGCTTGTGGTAAAGAGCCTGCCTGCCAATGCAGGAGACATAAGAGACTCAGGTTCGATCCTGGGCTGGGAAGATTCCCGGGAGAAGGAAATGGCAACCCACTCCAGTATTCTTGCCTGAAGAATCCCAGGGACAGAGGAGCCTGGTGGGCTACAGTCCATGGGTTGCAAAGAGTTGGACACAACTGAAGTGACTTAGCACGTTAACTTCTTTAGAAGTAACTACCATTTCTCCAAAGATTGGTCCCGATAGTTATTTCAATCTGTTATTTTAAAAACTGTTTCAGAGAATGCTGGAGGTACTGCTTCCTGATCCTTCAACTAAATATGTCCCACATTTAGACCACTGATGCCCAGGAGAGGACAAGAGGAGAAAGCAAAGTGCTAGAGCTGTGGTTTGTCAATGGCGAACTCTGAAGGCAATAATGGAGGACCAAGAAGTGTATGCTATTACTCCAGAAGTATTATGGAATGGTATATTTATTCACATTACAACACTGTACAAGCTAACAAAAGTAGCAAATCTCAGCCTTTCAAAACTACTATTTGCAGTGGCTCTATTTTTCATTGTATATTCATTACATATATTTGACTAACAAAAAATGGAAAATGAATTATTAATTAAATACAGTGTGGACTCTTAGCATGACATCTGTGAAGAATCCTGCTAGTGCAGCTGCTCCCATCTTCTCAGGAAAGGCACATAAAAAGGCATAGAAAGAGACAAGTGCACTCTCTACTACAATTAACTTAATCTCTGATGAGAAACCTCAGACAATTTCACTATCTGTAAGTCTAGAAACCAGATCTAGAAACAAATAAATGGTGGCCCAGCTTTCTGAATAGTACACAGGATGCAAAAGATTGCTATGTTCTGTGAAATACGTAATTCTGTCAGCTGAGAAAGGGATTTTAGCTCTCTCCCTCTTTCTGCCTGCTGTTTAAGAGAAACAGTGTTGCCATAGAAGGTGACTTTATGAGGCAGCCAGAGTAGTGCAACTCTTCCCCAACCAATTAATAGCATACTTCTTTCTCCATCTATTTAAATATAATTCCCAGTAAAGAGCATATCAGAAGGTAGCGGGCACTGACAATGGTTTACTGCATCCAAGAAGGCTCAACATCCAAACAAAAATCTCTGCAAAGAAGGGAAAATACAGGAAAAATCCTTTCAATAATATATGTTAAGAAACAGTGTTTTTTCCACATACTTCATCTTTTTAAAGTGTCCAAAACCCAGGCACACCCAGCACCGCAGCAGATGACCCTAGTTTAGTTTACCAAAACCACATCTGATGACTGGCCACCAGTCACTGGGAAATGTTGAACTATTCTTCAGATACAGATCTGAAAGGATCCAAATCTAAGTAGATGGTGAGAAACATCCACACGCTCTGATGGGAGATACTGACAGTATTCTAAAGAAAAAAGCAAAAACCAAGGTGAGGTCCATGAGTAAAAACACTCCAACATATGAAGAAGAAATTTCCGAAGACACAAAGAACATATCTCTGAACAGATTTCAGAAAGAACAAAAGAATAATTTTAAAAAGATTTTGACATGGATTTGAATAAAAATGCACAATAGGCCAAAACCAAATGAATAGCATAAAGAAAAAATAATACAAGACACAGGGACAAAATGTTGAGGTAAAAAGGAAGCTGTAAGATGGTGTCCCAAGCACCTCTCTGAGTCCTTTATCCACCGAATTGTGGTAGACTAATCACGGGGAAAAAAGGTCCTAATTCCCCCTACTTCCTTCTCTGTGTTCATACACTTTGAATATATTGCTTTATCACAGTTCTCATCAAGAGGTATACTCTATGTCCTTCTTCCATGAATCAGTTGGCCGTGGGACTTCTTTTTGCCAAGAGAAAGGAACATAAGCAACAGTGTCCTAATTCCATGCTAGCCTCAAGAGGCTTTCTTTGCCTGCTTCTGCTCTCTCTTAGACCTCTGCTACCACCATGAGAAACAAACCTAGGCAAGGCTTCTGGAGGTAAAAAAGACATCAGATGGTGAGGAACTCAAGTCCTCCAGGCAGCAATCAGCCATCTCCCAGATGCAGAATTGCCTAATCAAGACAAGGTTGACCAGAGACTCATGAAGGTGCCCAGCTAAGAATAGAACTGCTTAGCTAAACTCAGCCTGAATCACTACCCTGAAGACTTACGAGTCAAATAAATAATTGAAGTTTTAAGCCATTAACTTTTGGAGTGGCTTATTATTCATCAAAAGCTATGAAATACATCCACTGAGATGACCATTAATATAGAAGGAAAAATCCTGATCCTTTATTATCACAAGAAAATAAAGTTCTCAACTACATGCTTTCCAAGTCTCCGCAACAATGGTATATATAAAAACAGCATGAGGTGAGGGAGGTCTGTCAAGAGAACCCCCTTGATGCATTCCAGAACAAGAAATTCAGCCCCATTCCACTCATCTGATCTAAACTTCACTAAGTAAGGACTTCAGCAAACACCTGTTTCGCCTGAACAGTGTGTAGAGCCGACTCTGTAGAAGTCATGCTACAATGTCTTCCAGAGCTAAGTTTCGTGAATGTTCTTCGCCCCGTACCCCTCACTTTAAGGGAGCTGCAGTTATGCTCACTCTTAGCTCTTCCTTGTAGTCCTCCTGGGAAGAGACTGACTCCACCTGTCACCATGCTGGGAACTGCTCCCAAGGAAATAAAGTGGGGGAATCTAGAGACTAACTCATCCCACTTCTCTCTAACCCTCCTCCTCCCAACTACAATCTCTAGCTCAAGTCTTGTTCCTTTCCTTTTGAAGTTAGTTAGCAATTCATACTCATTGGATATTGCCCCCCACCCAACCCTCTGCTAGAGAAATGTTCGTTTCTCCCAGAATCTTGATGTATTTTACACATGGTAAATTTGCAAAGCAATTAATTTAATCTAGGGTAATTAAAGATGATTTGTTTTTAACTATCACTTTGCTTCCAACAGAAAGTTGACCACTGTTCTACCTTAACCATAATTTTAGTTTTTTTCTGACACAAATACCCACTATTAATACTGTTAATTAATATCACTCTGGAATTTGCAGCCAATCCAGATGTGAGCTCAAGGAAAAAATAATTTTTATATTTGCAGAGTTTACAATTAGGTATCAACAAACTATACAAAATCAACTCTTAGAATTATTGAGAACAAAGACTTCAGATCTGAGATAAATATAAAAAAATACCCTTCCAATGTGCCAGTAAATATGAGTTGGAAAACAGAATAGAAACAAATTTCATCCACAACAGCACTAAAAAACATAAAATATTTGGGAATATCCACAGCATGAGGATAAAAATCTCATTTTTTAATCTCATTTTATAAATTTATAAAATCTCATTTTATAAATTCATCTCATATGGTAAAAATCTATATTACTATATAGAAGGGTAAACAGTCCTGAATATCAAAGAGGATATGATAAAGCTAATCTATAATATTTTTCTGATACAAAATAGAAAAGATCAATGAAACAGAATAGAAAGTAGGCAATCAGCTCAGTACCCAAGAATTTGGGTATTATATTGGATATTATAAAAGAACTATAACAAATCAACAAGCAAGGAAATATTCTTACTGGTCCTCTAACAATGGGTTAACATCTGGAAAAGAAATCAGTTTTGTTTCTAAACCAAAACTACAAACCAAAATATACTTCACACAATTAAGAATTAGATGTAAATATATGACATGTAAAAAAAAAAATGTTTTAAATTACTTTTGTAAAGTGGCACCCAGGGGTCCATCATAATAGTAGCTATGTTAACGGTTCCAGTGGAGAGCAGTTGCAAGGGATTTCATTGTGAAGAGCATGTGTCAAAGGGCCTGCAAGCTAAGGGGACTGTCAGTGGGTGGCTATTCAGGCAGGACTTCTTGAATGAGCTGGCCCTTGAACAAGGTGTCATATGTAAGTTGATGGAGAGGAGGAGATAATACCTAAGCAGTGACACATGGACCAAAATCATGGTGATGGTAAAAGCCAGGCACTGGGAAGAGTGAAGCCCCAGCCATACTACGATAGCAGGGGGAAGGTGACAGACAGAGATTTGCATCTGCTTTATTCAATGCCAAACCCACCGGACTCTGGCACTTAGAAAATCCTGATGAAAGAAAGGATGCAGTTTGAAAGTAGCAAGCATTAGGGCCAGGAGGGTCCCTCTATGAATATCCAGCTGCATTCTGGGATCTGAAACAATGAAATGCCTCTGAGAGCTTAGCCAGCAACCACCCACAGGTGAATATGGTAAAAAGAGATAAAATGTCAGACAATCTGCACAATAAAGGGATTTATAAGTCTAAAAGCAATAAATGGATATAAAAAGGTGGAGAGATTTTTAAAAGAACTTTTTGAAAAATCAGTATTTTATGAAGTGTATAAATCAAACCAAGAGGCAAATAAATGAGAAAACATGACAGAAAGGGGAATAAATTCAGTACTTTGAGATCTGCCAAAAATGAGTAAGAAAAGACACATAGATTTATGAACAAATGTTATAGGGAAAAGAAAATTTTCACAATAATTACAAATGGCTAATAAAAACCTGAAAAATATAATTTCTGATCATAAAAGCAAGTCAAAATAATATGTTAATTATTTCTTCCTTGTTTCTAAACTAAATTAGTAAATGTTAATAGGGATGGTCAACTTTTTAGGGAAAGTAATCTATTTACATGTTCAGAAGTCTAAAATGTTATAATTTTTCATTCCTAGAATCTGCTGCACTCCTAGCTAGGATTGTAAGGAATTCAGAAATGCTGACCAAGGTTTTGCACAAAGATTTTCTTCTTACTGTTATTTACATAATAAAAATGGGAAACTGTATAGATAATATGAGAAATACTGCACATCAACATAATTAGTCATCAAAAATGTTCTCAAGTTTAATGATTTGGAAAGATGCTCAGACTGTAATAAGAAAATAAAAGTAAAATGCAAATTTAATATGAAATATGATCTTTATAATATTCAAAAAAAGGAAACTGAAGTCTGAATACAGTTTCTGTGAGAGAAATAGGATTAGAGGTAGTTTCAAACTTTTCTCTACACTTATCTATACTTTTGAAAATACATTTTCTACAATGGATAGGTATTTCTTCAATTATTTTTATGGAGGAAAGAGGAATACTTATAATAAAAGAGTCCATCTAGAAGAATCTTTCTATATTCATCTTTGACAAATTTAGAAGATGTTCTACAATAATACCATTTAGTACATGATATCCTACTTTGAGAAAAAATGACATGAATAGCATGACAGCACCATAATAAAGTGCTTTTTCAGTATGTATTTAATGATATTACCAGAGAATAACAATATTGCTATTTTTAAAACAACTATAAGTAATATTGTTGGCATTCTACAATGATTTTACTTACAATCAAATGAGAGATTGGTATAATTACTGCATTTTGTAGTACAGCTGCATTTGAGGTAAGTTCACATTAAAGTATAGCTTGTAATTTCATTTGTGTCCATATTAGAGCTTCTCATAAAATGACTAGTTTTATGTAGTTAAGGTACTCTACTGACTGCTATTAAATGCACTCTTTTTTTAAAAAACTTTCACAATAACAGCTATAATACAGAGGTGAAAAGCATATATAAAACGCTGCAATGTGTCATGAGCAAACACTTAACAGCTTAAGGGCTACCTATTACTGAAATGCCTAATATTTCAAATTAAAAAGACAGGCAGCTTAGCAGCACTACATTGCCAACTGTGAACAGTGTTCAGTCTCCTCTGTCATGTTTCTAGGAGAACATTAACCACAGAACTTCAAACGGTTAACAGAACTAAGTGTTAAAATTATGCAAAAAGAAAAAATTGAGGATTTAAAAAATTGTACATTTACTGAAAAACAAATGAAAAATTCACAATGTTTCAATAAGAGTTTTTCCTTAAAACATAATGAGCATATCAGAGCAGTTAAATTATATTTTAAGGAAAGAAAAAAAAAATCCACTAAAGTTACAATTACTTTAGCAAATAATTTAGCTATTTGTTTTCAACTGTTTAATTAGTTGTAGTCTGTTAGTATTTCCAGTCTATCAACATCCTCTGAATAAAGTATGATTTGTAATCTTCAAATTATACTTGTAGTATAAATCAAACTGTGGTCAGCAGAATTCTAAGAGAGCCCCCAAGATTCCCTCTCCATGGTGTGCATAAGCTGTATAATCCCTTCCCTTTGAGTGTGGACCAGGACTTATGAATATAAGATGGGATATCACTCATTTGACTAGGTTACATTATATAACAAACACAACAGTATTATGAAGATGTTATTGGTGACTTTCAATTAGTCAAAAAGGAGATTATCCTGGAGAGAGAGACTGACCTAATTAGGTGAGCCCTTTGAAAGAGGGTCTAGATAGATATCAGGGACATAAGTCAAGAGAGACAGACAGGTAGGTTGGTACAAATGTAACTGCAGTTTTTGCATTGTTGAAATTTGCTGTTTGATATTAGAATATATTCTTTAAAATATGTGGTTATATTATACATCATTTTAATGCACACTTCTTGCTTTATGGTTTTTTGGTTTTGGGGTTTTTTTTTGCTAATGACTATTACTTGCTGTTTATTTTATATCTATTTTAGACTAGAGGAATGATGTTAGACAAAGAGCAAATTTGAGCTATTTCCTTATTCAAGTTCAAGATGGGTTGTAACTTGCAACATCAACAACACATTTGGCCTAGGAACTGCCAACAAATGTACAGTGCAGAGGTGGTTCAAGAAGTTTTGCAAAGGAGACGACAGCCTTGAAAATGAGCAGAATGGCTACCATCAGAAGCTGACAATGACCAACTGAGAGCAGTCATCGAAGTTGATCCTCTCACAGCTACAAGAAGTTCTTCTCACAAAAGTTGCTGAAGAACTCAACGCTGACCATTCTAAGGTCATTCAGCATTTGAAGCACATTCAAAAGGTGAAAAAGCTTCATAAGTGGGTGCCTTATGAGCCAAGTGCAAAAAAAAAACCAAAAACCATCGTTTTGAAGTGTCCTCTTATTCTGTGCAACATCAGCAAACCATTTCTCAATCAGACTGTGACATGTGAAGAAAAGTGGATTTTATACAATTGAAAATGACCAGCTCAGTAGTTGGACTAAGAAGCTCCAAAGCACTTCCCAAAGCCAAACTTACACCCAAAAAAGGTCATGATCACTGTTTGGCAGTCTGCTGCCCATATGATCCACTGCATCTAAGCAAAACCACTATATCTGAGAAGTATGCTCAGCAAAATGATGAGATGCAATGAAAACATGTTTACAACCAGCAGGAGGCAGAAAATGCTTTCCAAGAGTTTTTTGAATCCTAAAACACAGATTTTTATGCTATATGAATAAACAAACTTATTTCTCCTTGGCAAAAATGTGTTACCTTCTTTTTTTGCATTAATAAAAATGTGTCTGAACTTAGTTATAATGATTTAAAATTCATGGTTCAAAACCGCAATTACATTTGCACCAACCTAATATCAACCTAACACTAAATCTGACAAATGTTCTTTGAGTGGAAAAACTTAGAATACTAATTTCCTATGTTATTTTTAAAAAATAGAAGGGAATTAAATATTCTAGACTAATTCCTCCTACTCTTCCATACCTATTTATTCTCTCAAATACATGAGTGTTCAGTTGTTCAGTCGTGTCTGACTCTTCAGGATCCCATGGACTGTAGCCCACCAGGCTCCTCTGTCCATGGAATTTTCCAGGCAAGAATACTGGAGTGCGGTGCCATTTCCTACTCCATTATTCTCTAAGACTTTGCTCAAATATGACCTCCAGATGAATCCTGTTCTCATACATCAGTAAGAATTACTTTTTTCTTCTCTGGGCACCAATGATATTTGGTTTATATCTTATACTATAATGTGCTTCTACTACATTTTGATATGTTTGTCATATTTTCTCTATTTCTAAACATTATCAAGGCTTCATAAACTTTAAATAATCAGTTTGTGTTAGCAATATATTACTTTCCTCTTGAAAAGAAGAAATGTAAAATATTCAAATAAAAATAATCAATTTACTAGCTTATACTCTTGGTTTTACGACTTAAGGAAAAAATTAAGAATTCCACTGATCAAATAACAACACAATTTCAAGAATCCCTAGTGAGAGGTTAAAAAATATTCATTTAAAAATGTGTAGGAAGAATCAATATTGTCAAAATGGCTATTCTACCCAAAGCAATCTATAGATTCAATGCAATCCCTATCAAGCTACCAATGGTATTTTTCACAGAACTAGAACAAATAATTTCACAATTTGTATGGAAATACAAAAAATCTCGAATAGCCAAAGTAATCGTGAGAAAGAAGAATGGAACTGGAGGAATCAACCTGCCTGACTTCAGACTCTACTACAAAGCCACAGTCATCAAGACAGTATGGTACTGGCACAAAGACAGAAATATAGATCAATGGAACAGAATAGAAAGCCCAGAGATAAACCACAAACCTATGGACACCTTATCTTTGACAAAGGAGGCAAGGATATACAATGGAAAAAAGACAAACTCTATAACAAGAGGTGCTGGGAAAACTGGTCAACCAGTTGTAAAAGGATGAAACTAGAACACTTTCTAACACCATACACAAAAATAAACTCAAAATGGATTAAAGATCTAAATGTAAGACCAGAAACTATAAAACTCCTAGAGGAGAACATAGGCAAAACACTCTCCGACATAAATTACAGCAGGATCCTCTAATGACCCACCTCCCAGAATATTGGAAATAAAAGCAAAAATAAACAAATGGGACCTAATGAAACTTAAAAGCTTTTGCACAACAAAGGAAACTATAAGCAAGGTGAAAAGACAGCCCTCAGACTGGGAGAAAATAATAGCAAATGAAGCAACAGACAAAGGATTAATCTCAAAAATATACAAGCAACTCCTGAAGCTCAATTCCAGAAAAATAAATGACCCAATCAAAAAATGGGCCAAAGAACTAAACAGACATTTCCCCAAAGAAGACATACAGATGGCTAACAAACACATGAAAAGATGCTCAACATCACTCATTATCAGAGAAATGCAAATCAAAACCACAATGAGGTACCATTACACGCCAGTCAGGATGGTTGCTATCCAAAAGTCTACAAGCAATAAATGCTGGAGAGGGTGTGGAGAAAAGGGAACCCTCTTACACTGTTGGTGGGAATGCAAACTAGTACAGCCACTATGGAAAACAGTGTGGAGATTTCTTAAAAAGCTGGAAATAGAACTGCCATATGACCCAGCAATACCACTCCTGGGCATACACACTGAGGAAACCAGATCTGAAGGAGACACGTGCACCCTAATGTTCATCACAGCACTGTTTATAATAGCCAGGACATGGAAGCAACCTAGATGCCCATCAGCAGACGAATGCATGAGGAAGCTGTGGTACATATACACCATGGAATATTACTCAGCTGTTAAAAAGAATTCATTTGAATCAGTTCTAATGAGATGGATGAAACTGGAGCCCATTATACAGAGTGAAGTAAGCCAGAAAGATAAAGAACATTACAGCATACTAACACATATATGTGGAATTTAGAAAGATGATAATAATAACCCTATATGCAAAACAGAAAAAGAGACTCAGATGTATAGAACAGACTTTTGGACTCTGTGGGAGAAGGCGAGGGTGGGATGTTTCAAGAGAACAGCATGTATATTATCTATAGCGAAACAGATCACCAGCCCAGGTTGGATGCATGAGACAAGTGCTCAGGGCTGGTGCACTGGGAAGACCCAGAGAAATCGGGTGGAGAGGGAGGTGGGAGGGGGGATCGGGATGGGGAATACATGTAACTCCATGGCTGATTCATGTCAATGTATGACAAAACCCATTGCAATGTTGTGATGTAATTAGCCTCCAACTAATGAAAATAAATGAAAAAAAAATGTGTAAAACAAATTTTCAAATAAATGAATCTGTTTCTTAGGATCTGTGTCTGTTAAGAAGTAATCAGAGTTTTGCTTCTGCCCATGTAGGATTAAATTCTATAGGAATTATCTGCCATTCTGAACAATTCAATAATAATTCAAAAGGTAAGAAACAATGGTTTTCTGAAGTTGGACAATTTGCAGCAGGTTTCTGATCCTTGAAAGAATGGAAACAAATAAGATGAATCCTTCAACTGCCCAAGCTTATTGCCTAGAGGCCATTCCCAAGCTGCAACAACACAAGGATGGAGTACCCACCGGAGCCCGGCAGTACTGAAGAGTTGAAGAGACACAGATTAGAATTCAGGGAGGTTTTGGTGGCTAGAACTTTCAGGGTAGACTATAGGAGAAGAGGGAGCTCCACAGAGACAGGGCTCCAGAGAGCTGCAGAGGGATTTCCTTGAATCTTTAGTGGAGTTCTAATCTGTGCATGCATAACAAAAAGCTCATACAGAAAAGCAAAACAAAACACCAAAGCAACAAGCCAAACAACTTCTAATACTTATAATATGCAGAACTTCCTGTCACAACAGTGGGGCTAAATCAGAAACAGTGGGGCTATCTCAGCCCCTGCCCTGCCAAAAGACTAATCTGGATCTGCCTAAAACAACTTAAAAGCAATCCTTAAAGGAATGATCCCAGAACAAAATCTAACACTCATTACATGAATAAAATAAAAATAAAAAATGTAACAGCCAACAACAACAACTACAAAAATAAAATAGCTAGCATCCAATCTTTTAAAAGGACATTGGAAGGAAGAAAATATCACCCAAAGCCAGGAGAAAATCAATTGAAATAGACCCATATATGAAAAAGATGATGTATTTAGTAGACAGGGCTCTTAAGACAGCTATTATAAATTGCATGTAAAGAAAAATGTGAACATGAGAGAAGAGAATATATAAATAAGATCTATTATAGGATTTCTAGAGATGAAAAATATATATAAGATAAAACTACGTTGGATGAAATTAAGAGCAGATTAGAAACTTTAGCAGAGAACTATTAAGATAGCAATAGAAGTTACTCAAATGAAGCACAGAAAGAAAAAGGACAGGGAAAAGAATACACAGAGCCTCAGTTATGCCTATCGTGGCGTAATATTAAGCAGGAACACATTCATGCAATTGGAGTCCTAAGTAGGGAGAGACAAAAATAGGTAAAACAAATAATGACCGAAATTTTTTTCAAATGTCCTAAAAACTATAAACCACCAAAGCCACAAAGCCCAACACCAAGAAACACAGAGAAAGCCACACAAAGGAACATCATAATCAAAATTCTGAAAAACAGTGGCAGGACTTCCTTGGTGGTCCAGTGGTTAAGAATCCATCTGCAAATGCAGTGGATACAGGTTCGATCCCTGGTCTGGGAAGATTTCACGTGCCACGGGGCAATTATGCCCATGTGTCACAACTACTAAAGCCTGCACACTCCAGAGCCCACGGGCCACGACTTCTGAACCCCTGCACCCAAAGCCCATGTTCTGCAAGAGAAGCCATCGCAGGGAGAAACTTGGGCACCACAACGAGAGAAAGCCCAAGCGCAGCACTGAAGACCCAGGACAGGCAAAAGTAAATAGATATATAAAAATTTTTTAAAAAAGAAAAGAAAAACAATGATAGCAATTGTATATATTTATCTATAGATGTGTATCAACATATAACACAACAGCACAGAATAGGCAAGAAATGAGAACCATAGAGATACTAAATATTACTATTTAAGTCTGTTTAGAATAGTTGTGTACTGGACTCTTGTGGAACAAATGAACTTTAACAGGCTCTCTGCACATGGATTCCAGTAAGAAGCGAGTGGTAGGCCATTTCCTTTCAATCTTCCCGAAAGAAATTGAACCCGTCTCCTGATTGCAGGGAAAAGTGAGCTACAGGAAAAATCTTGTAAGAGGACTAACAGGAAATAAAATTTATAAGACTTGTTTAATTAAGAATTGCATAAATAATCTCAATAAAGAATTAAAGGAATTCAATAATACCAAAAGTGAGTTAAAATGCATGACAAATTCAACGAAAAAAAAGTAAAAGGAACTTTTACTATTGGAGCAATTCAAAACAATCAGCATATACACAGCTAATATACCAAAGTGTTAAACCAATAATACTATAATAATACCTTGCTACCTACCCTACAGCAGACCTATAATACAAGAAATGTTAAGAGAAGTTCTTCAGGCAAAGGGAAAATTATACCAGAGGAAAATACAGACTTCCGCAAATGAAAGAGGAGAGATCAAAATGGCAAACTGATAAACAAATATATAAAAATATTTTCTACATTTAAAAATTTCCTTAAAAGATAACTGACAGTTCAAAGTAAAAATGATAATATATTGTATGGCTCATAAAGATGTAGAATCAAAACATATAACAACAACAGCACGAAGAATGGAAGGAAGAAACTGAGAACATATCATTATAAAGTTCTTATGCTATACATAAAATAATATACTATTTAAAGTTCGTGTTTAGTCACTCAGTTGTGTCTGGCTCTTTGTAATCCCATGGACTTTACCACACCAGGCTCCTCTGTCTATGGGATTTTCCAGGTAAGAATGCTGGAGTGGGTTGCCATTTCCTTCTCCAGGGGATCTTCCCGACCCAGGAATTGAACCGGGGTCTCCTGAATTGCAGGCGGATTCTTTAACAGCTGAGCTACCAGGGAAACCTTGGTAAGAAGACTACCAGGGAAGTCAACTATTTAAAGCAGGCTGTGTTAAATTAAAGATGCATACTATAAATCCTACACTAACAACACTAATAAAGTGGATTCACTTAATAAACCAAAAGTGGAGTTAAAATGGCATCCTACAAACTCAACAGAAAACAAAAAGAGAAAAGGAACTGAAAACAGATGGAGCAAATACAAAACAAACAGCAATACAGCAGATCTAAATCCAACCAGATTTAAATCCAATTTAACTACTGATAATTACATTAAGTGAAAGGATCTTAATAGTAGTAGTAGTGTTAGTCGCTCAGTCCTGTCCTACTGTTTGTGACCACATGGACCATAGCCGGCCAGGCTCCTCTGCCCATAGAATTCTCCAGCAAAGAATACTGGAGCGGGTTGCCATTCTTCTCCCCAGGGGATCTTTCTGACCCATGGATCAAACCCAGGTCTCTGCCATTGCAGGCAAATTCTTGACCATTTGAGCTACAAAGGATCTTAGTATTCCAATTAAAAGGCAGAGATTGTCAAGTTGAATAAAAACATAAAACTCAATAATCCTCTACCTATAAGAAACCTACTTTAAATTCAAAACACAGATAAGTTAAAAGTGAAATGAAAATCTTTTTCCAAATGGAAAAAGAAATATGGAAAAAGAAACCTGGGCAGGCCATATTAATGTCAGAACAAAGTAGAATTCAGAACAGCGGTCCCCAGCCGTTTTGGCACCAGGTACTGGTTTTGTGGAAGACAATCTTTCCACAGACCTGGGGTGGAGGGATGGCTTCAGGATGATTCAAGCACATTACCTTTATTGTGTACTTTATTTCTAATCTAATGCTGTCACTGATTCGACAGGTGGTACTGTTCCACAGCCCAGAGAATGGGGACCCCTGCTTTAGAACATCGAATATTACAGGGATCAAAAAAAGAACTTCTCATACTAATACAGGGATTGATTCACCAAAAAGGTATACCAATTCTAAATGCTTTATGTACTTAAAATTTCAAAAACACATATCAAAAACTGATAGAATTGAAAGGAAAAATTATAACTGTGTATTCCAGCACAATTTCAGAATTAGTAAAAAAAAATCAGTAAGAATATGGAAAATCTGAACATTATCAACCAATTTGATGTAGTTGATATATTTATTTCACTCCACCCAGTGATATTAGAATGCAAATGCTATATTAGTGCACATGAACATTCACCATAATGGACCAATTTCTGGTCTTTAACACAAGTCTCAGTTAATTTTTAAGGGCTGATGTCACAGAATATTCCACAAAGTGGAATTAAACTAGAAATTAGTAACAGAAGAGAGAACTTGGAAAAATATTCAAATATTTAGAAAGTATACAATATATTTCTAAGTAACCCAAGAAGAAATTACAAGGGATATTAGAAAATATTTTGAATTTAATGAAAATATATTTGTCAACTGAAAAGAATGCAAAGCTGAAAAACTGATGATTTATTCAGCAGACTTACTGAAGACTTGAGTCCAGGATACAGCCTCTCAGATAGCTCTGAGGGCCTGTTGCAAAGAGGTAAGTGACAAGTCAGGATATACAGGAGTTTCTGTGGGGGGGCAAGAAAAAAAAGGAAAGAAAAAAAAAAACCCAGGTGTCCAACATCAAAAGATTACTGCTAACTATATTTTAAAAACCAGACATCTCAAGTTAATGAATTTATCACTTTTCTATGTATGGGAAGATGCAAGAGTATGGACTTATTGAAATTATTCCCTTGATCTGCATCTTAGCTATCTAGTGCCAGTATTCCACTTTTCTCCATTCTGAGTTCCTTATCCTCAGGGTGCATCGTCAGGGGTGGCTGCAGTTGCTGACGGCTTGATGGTGGGCAGCCTGTTTACTGAAATGACAGGTGACACTCTTTATTCATATACTTCAAAATGTGTGGGATGTACATAAATAATGCTTACAGAGATATGTATAGCTTTATACGATTGTATTAGAAAAGAAGAAATATCTGAAATCAGCAATTTATGAATAAGATTCCACCTGAAGAAATTTGAAAAAAAAAGAGCAAATGAAACCCAAACTAAGCACAAAAAATAAAATTAAAAAGTGAAATTCAATAAAAGCAAAACAAAAAAAAGGGGGGGGGTGAGAAATATCAACAACCAAAAACTGCTTCTTTGAAGTTCAATAAAATTGATAAACTTCTGAAAAAACTGGTTTAAAGAAAAAAAAGAAGAAGAAAGAGAATATCACTACAGATTACACAAACATTTGTAAGATAATAGGACATAAAAATAATTTAATGGCAATAAATTTGACAAGCTATGCCTCGACAGATACAAATTATCATCTTATCCAATTTTAAGCCAGAGAATTAAAAGACACATACTTCTGTAGAGACCACAAAAATTTCCACATCCCTAACTGATATGGAAAGAAGAGAATCAAGAAAGAGGAAAGGGATTTCCAGTCAGCCTGTAAAACAAGAGATCTGTGTTGATAAGAATGCATTAGGTTAGAACCCAGAATAGTCAAGCAGAAACTGCAAATAATAATGGTTAACACTTAAATATTTACTATACGCCATGCATTAAAGAATTTTAAATGTGTCAGTGCATTGCCTTCAAGGTAGATAATATCATTACTCTGCTTAACAGATGAGGAAAACTAACAATTGTTACAAAACTACCAGCACTACCCATAATCATGATTATCATTTATGGAGTACTGACCAAAGATCCACTCCCTTATAAGACCTTCACATATTTTATCTTATTTAATCCTTACAACAGCACTGTGACACAATTATATAATTAGTATCTTATGTCAAACATGAGAAAATGGATTGAGTAACCTGACTAGTCACAAGCTAGAAACTTCAGTAAGGGGTTTTTCTAGGCCTGAAACATGGTTAAGTTTGATTTCAAAGTCAGTGCTCTTAACCATTACAAAATACTCCTAAATTGCAGGATTCCTCTGGGAATAGGTCAAGACTTCTCCTCCTCCAGGCAACTCCCTTACCTCACGAATATTATGGGGCAACAAAAAAAGCTTTCCTTGGAAAGTAAGCTATGACAAATCTAGAAAGTAAGTTAAAAAAAGAGACCCCTTTGCTAACTAAGGTCTATATTGTCAAAGCTAGAGTTTTTCCAGTCATCATCCATGGATGTGAGAGTTGGACCATAAAGAAGGCTGAGCACCAAAGAATTGATGCTTTTGAATTGTGGTGCTGGAGAAGATTCTTGAGAGTCTCTTGGACTACAAGGAGATCAAACCAGTCAATCCTAAAGGAAATCAACCCTGAATATTTATTGGAAGAACTGATAGTGAAGCTGAAGCTCCAATACTTTGGCCACCTGAGGTGAAGAGCCTACTCACTGGAAAAGACCCTGATGCTGGGAAAGCTTGAAGGCAAAAGGAGAAGGGGGAGGCAGAGGAGGAGATGGTTAGATAGCATCACCGACTCAATGGACATGAATTTGAGCAAACTCCAGGAGATAGTGGAGGACAGAGGAGCCTGCTGCCGTCCATGGAGTTACAACACACAAAACAACAAAATAAGCACAAGACTAACGAGCTATAGAGCACATATTGGAGAAAGCTGGTGTTAGGATTCAGGGGTAGAAGTGGGGAAGAAAGGTTGTTTTAACAGCAATAGAAGAGCCTAAATGGGTATGAGGCACATGTCCAGAGACGCTGGCTCTTCTGAGTACCGCTCTCCTAGCTATTCATGGTCAAGCAGCAAATACAGCACACATGGAACACACCTTTAAATGTTTTCAGTCTCCACTTTATACTGGCGCTTGGAGGCAGGCATAACTGCCTGGAGTGGAAATTGCAAATTGGTAAGTTAAAGCAAGAAACAGTCCCCCACAACACATGCTCTAATTTATATTTCCATATACAAATGATTACCTTAAAAACTACTAGGATTTACCCCTTTTTGGTAATTCATGCAGCAAAGGATATTTAAGTGTATACTAATACTAGCAATATAAAGATAATATCCCATCATTTTCTGCATCTTTAATGTGTATAGTGTATATATCTATTCCCTACACATGAAAAATGTAAAACAGACTTTCCTAACAGTTTGACAAATGCTTTCAAAATTCAGATGCTCTTTTATTTTAAAGCTAAGAATCCTTTTGTACTATACTTTTGGTCTTATATTTTCTCTGTTTATCATCAATTATAAGTTCAACATATATTTCCTGAAGGTGTACCATGTACAAGCCATTTGAGCTAAGGGGCTTGTAGGTATGGTTATTCTTTCTTGTAAAAGTAGTAGCATATATTAACATCAGTTCAGTTCAGTCGCTCAGTCATGTCCAACTCTATGTGACCCCATGGACTGCAGCACGCCAGGCTTCCCTGTCCATCACCAATTCCTGGAGCTTGCTCAAACTCAAGTCCATCGAGTCGGTGAGGCCATCCAACCATCTCATCCTCTGTCGTCCCCTTCTCCTCCTGCCTTCAATCTTGCCCAGCATCAGGGTCTTTTCCAATGAGTCAGTTCTTCACATTGGGTTGCCAAAGTACTGGAGCTTCAGCTTCAGCATCAGTCCTTCCAATGAATATTCAGGACTGATTTCCTTTAGGATGAACTCGGTTTGATCTCCTTGCAATCCAAGGGACTCTCAAGAGTCTTCTCCAACACATTTCAAAAGCATCAATTCTTCAGTGCTCAGCTTTTTTTTCCGGCATTCAGTATATTAACATAGATTCCTTTGTACTTATATTTGTGGGCCATAAAAAAGACCACTTCATTTATGTTTATAAAGTAGACAAATCCTTCTTTCCTAAACAAAATTAAGATATATATTGTAGTTGAATAAGGGCTTCCCTGGTGACTCAATGGTAAAGAATCTGCCTGCCAATGCAGGAGATGTGGGTTTTATCTGTGGGTCGGGAAGATCCCCTGAAGAAGGAAACGGTAATCCACTCCAGTATTCTTGCCTGGGAAATCAAATAGACAGAGGAGCCTAGTGGGCTACAGACTTCACAAAGAGATGGACACAACTTAGCAACTAAGCAACAACAACAGTAGTTGTATAAATTAGTCATGTTCACAAATACTGATGATTCTGAGAAGCTATTTCAAGGTTTTAGAGCAGGAGTCTTTTTTCATTTCATTTCTCTATAAAGGGCCAGAGAGTAAGTATTTAGGCTTTCAAGGCCACAGAATCTCTCTTCCAACTACTCAACTCTCCCTCAAAGTACAACATGAGCTGTAGACAATATGCAAATGAGTGGGTTTGGCTGTGTCCCAATAAAACTTATTTACAAAAAAAGGTACCATGCTTGTTTGACCCATGAGCCATGGTTTGCCAACCCATGCTCTAGAGAGTGCTGTTGAAAGGATTGAGAACTACCTTGCTACCCCAAGCTATGCCATTTGGGTATATTATTGGAACTGAAAGCACCTGAGAAACAGCAGATGCAGGAAGACTTCTCTGACCTCCACCTTTCTACCGAAAAACAGATCATAAAATTTCCTGTGAGAAAAGAACCATCTCTGTACCAGTAAGGGAAGAACATTCTCATTACTGGAGTCTGGGTATGAATCTATACAAACTAGCCTACTAAAATAACCCTTATCTTCCATTAGTTTCCCATATATGTTTTCCTAGTCACTTTCCCACAGTTTCTGCCCCTTGCCCAAGCCCCTCTGTCTCATCACTCCTCCATAAATTTATTGTTTCTTAATTAAAGTATATAAGCTCTCAATTGTAACTGCTTCTTTGGGTCTTCATTTTCTTTATGAAGACTCCCATCTGTACAGAAAAATGTTAAATAAAATTTCTATGCTTTTCTCCTGTTAATTTCTCTTATGTCAGTTTAATTCTCAAGACTAAGAGAATAGAAGAATTTTCCTCCCCTGTCTAGTGATTTTCTTTTACTCTGTGTTTTTACATTATTTATATTGGTAAAATAAATTGTAAGAATAAAGCATGTCCTCAAGAGAGGATAAAATGACGTTTCAAATCTGATACCTTCACAATACATATCAGTTTATTAAGATGATTTCAAGTCCCAGAAGAAAAAAATGTAATTTTTGTTTAAGCATTTCCCTAACTTATAACATGAAACTCTTTTTAACCCATTAACTACTAACATCTTGTAAAACTAGTGTTTCAGGGATATATTATATGTGAAACTCAGAGTTAAGCAAATTTAAATCTCATGGCTACAAGTATGAATCTGAATTTAAATTGTGTACAGAAATATGATATATATATATAAGAAATGGGTTATTTTGTGCATGGAATCCTTTTATAGCTTGCGTGCTTGCCATTAGGACTTCCCTGATAGCTCAGCCAGTAAAGAATCGCCTACAGTGCAGAAGACCCTGGTTGGACTCCTAGATGGGGAAGATCCCCTGGAGAAGGGATAGGCTATCCACTCTAATATTCTTGGGTTTCCTTTGTGGCTCAGTTGGTAAAGAATCTGCCTGCAACACAGGAGACCTGGGTTCAATCCCTGGGTAGGGAAGATTCCCTGGAGAAAGGAAAGGCTACCCACTCCAGTGTTCAGGCCTGGAGAATTCCATAGACTGTGTAGTCCATGGGGTTGCAAAGAGATGGACACAACTGAGCAACTCTCATTTTGAGCTTCCCTGATAGCTCAGTTGGTAAAGAAGCCACACATCTTTTACAGAAAAAAATGAAATAGGTGCACACTCCCAAAATTTCTGATTATTTATGTATACCATCTAGTTCTATTTTCATTAAATGAATTTTTCTACATGTACCCTAAGTTTTATCAGTCAAATACATGGATCAATGGTTTCTTCATTCAGTCAAACTTAATGGATACAAGGAAAGCTGTAGTTTGGGCCTATTCTCTTCTCCCATTTGTTAGTGAGTAACTAAGTGATTTCTATCATTTCTTTAACACATTCTCTGCCTCAACAAAATAATCATGCTCTTAAATACATTCTCCTAAATATGGAAGAGGGGAGGTGGAATGGGAAAGGAAGAAGAGAAGACAGTCAACATCTGTAAACAACCAATATCTGTTCAGTGTCAAGAATGTGTCAAGAATGTGCCAAATGCTCCGGACACATTATCTTGTAACAATTCTTCATTGAAAGTTTTAACCCCATTTTATAGATAAGAACTAGAGTAAAAGAGGTAAGTAAATCATCCAAAATAACAAAATTATTAATTAGCCTACTTAGTGAACTTAGGCCTGCTCATTTAAAAGACCATGGTCTTTCCATGACACCGCAATGTCTTCCTTAAAACAGAATCTTATTGGAAAGTTGAGGAGAAAAGTAGTATCTTTTCAAATATCTGATGATGGCTGGCAGAATGCAACCTGGACTAGACTTGTTTTATGTAGCCGTCAGTGTGAGAACTAAAATGAAGGAGTGGAAAGCATAAGAGATTGTTCCTAATTAGATATAAGAAAACTTTCCAACAAGCAGTTCAAAGAAAGAACAGGTTGCTCTGAGGAGCATGAGAGGACTTTTCTATGACTGAGTGGACAACATTTTGGTGAGATGCCATCTAAGAGAAGCAAGGATTCCATAGATTTTTAAGAATCTAGAAGATTTGTTAACATTAAGATAGCATGAATCTAAGAAAGCAGTGCAAAATCAGCATACTCTTACATTACCTTTTAATTTCAAACCATGAGGAAAAGTTTCTCACTCTGTTAAGAAAAATGTCATAACTTAATTCAAAAATTCCCAAATTCCAAAAAGTACATCTAAATTACTGTTTTTCTCTACCAAAAAAGACAAAAAACCAAAGACAAAAATCCTCAATAATACACCAATAATGAATAATGCTTGTTTCAAGTTATACAAATATTTCTAAATGGGTAAACAGTTGAGGGAAAAAAAATTGAAAATTACTATAATGGGTTTTTGTTACTTTGCTGCAATGCAGGAGACCCAGGTTCGATCCCTGGGTCGGGAAAATCCCCTGGAGAAGGAAACAGCAACCCACTCCAGTATTCTGGCCTAGCAAACTCCAAGGACAGAGGAGCCTGGTGGGCTACAGGCCATCGGGTCATAAAGAGTTGGGCACGACTGAGTGACTAACACTTTATTTAAGGAAAAGTTAAATTCCAACTCTGTGTTTTTAGGCAGAATTTTTGTAACTTCTGTAATGTTACTCTTCCAAAGCAATCATTACAGTGCTTGTAAGTGTTCTTTGGCATTTGAAATATATAGTATGAAGTACAAATCAGGAAGCCTACTTTTGTGCTTAAATGAAGCCATTATTCAGAGAAATAGTTAATTTCAGTCAAATTAATTTTTTGAATATCATTTGCTTGTACCTAAAAATTAAAAACTAAATTTCTTTTACAATAAGCTTTCTAAAGTTTGACACAGTATTTTTAACAAAAGCAGTCACATTTAGTCATGATAGTCATTATAGAAATGTTTGACATATTTGCAAACAAAAACAAATCTTATAATTATTTTTCCCATACTCTGCTTGTAACAATCTTTCCAAGGACAAAGGCCCTTATAAATGGCTTAATCAATGTTCTGAAACAGTCCTTTTCTACTTCTACATTAGTTGAATGCTGAGGATTATAGCTATTACAGTTACTATTTTATTTTTGTCAGAAACAGTTGAGAAAGAAGCAAAGTCAGCCTGAAATTCTTAAAAATTGATTGCTAAAATGTCAGTTAAATCTATCACAAACTTTAACAATTTTAGGTATAACAGATATAGTTATTTAGCAAAACAAAATATGTAAAATATATAATTAGTGCCTAACAGATCTATTTATAATTATTACATCTATCTCTCTACCAATCTTTATAGACTTAACAACATTATCTAAAACTAAATACGTTTATTCTACAAAATTAAATCTCTATGGCACATTTAAACTAGAAATATTAATTAACCAAAATTAGGTAAAATGGATACTATTCTGTTTTCACAAGGTATTAATAACCTTGGTAAATAAAAAAGAAAATGTTATCAGAAATCATAACTGAAATATACTACACTAATTACTCACCAAACATGATTAGCACAATGAAATGAAAGTTAATTTTGAATGTTACAAATCTGTAACTAAATTATTGATTCCTTTAATATAAAATATGACTTTTCTGACATGAATATATCCATTGTAAAGTGAATGATAATCTCAATTCTTATTGCAAAGCACATTAAGGTGATTTCAGGTCAATTTAGATGACAGATTAACTCCTAGTCACACTGTTTCGATCTGTTGCTGGTCAGTAACCACTGCCAAGTACACAGCATTAAGCTGAAGGACACTGTATTTTTAGATGTCTGTATTCAAACAGCCAGTTTCGAAGAAGAGATCCTCCTGTGTTTCCTATTCTCCTTTCGTTATGGCGCTTCTAGTACTATTGCCTTTGGTGGATCCTTGAGTTCACATGCTGCCAAGTTTTTCAGGATAGGCACAAAACCACTTATTGATAAAAGCAACAATGTATTTTTTTTAACTAAAATGTTAATTTACCTTATTGTACTGCAAATTAAAATCTTTCTACTAGATGCACAGGATACAATGAGCATGAGTGATCTGGTTGTTATTTTCTTCACTGTATAATGTACTTTTTCTTCCTTATGTACATATTTCTATTGAAAAAGTAGATACAAATACCCAGCTAGGGAACTAGCCAAGGAACACATCACTTTTCCATTTCCTGGAAGTGGAAAATGGCCCATCTCCTCGCTTCTAGTACTTTTTGCCTCAGGGCCCAACAATCCTCCACCAAAGCACACTTACGCCCCTAATACCGTGGTTTACACATTGTTAAGACAAACACTGTCAGAAAATCTAAGAATGTATCATAAGTTTTGTGATACATTTTGATACAATGGAATATAGAAAACAAAGGCATTCTTTATATTTGGCACGCTTACAAAATTACAATGAATTTTAAAACACTGAAAGCTGCCACTATGATTATCTCACAGTATTTGATATTATAATAAAATAAAAACCCATTATAAAATACATTTAACAAGCCTTTACTATTCATACAAAATATTCTAAAAGAAAAATTATAATATATTTTCTATGAAGAATCAAAAACTCTTTTGAAAGCCTTCTGTCTTAGTAACTAAGATAATAAGGCTGTAATGCAAAGGGAGTAAGGTTAATTACTACCAAGATCTTAATATTCAAAACAATACAAAGGGTCAAATGACTAACATTCATTAGGGATGTTTACTTTCTAAATGTGATGAACTCTGAATTACTTACTTGTGAAAGAAATGTGTATTTGTCTACTTGATTTAATTGGTGATTGCTTAATTTAGTTGTGTATAGCTAATTCTCAAGTATTCAAGGTCCACTCATGCAAGATGGAGATCATTCGAGATCACTGACACTCCTTTTTCTTAACAACTTTGAACAAACCACTATCTATCAGGCTGCCTTCAGTGGTGAAGAAGAGAGAAAGAATTAGTACAGGCAAACAGGAAAAAAATTCTATCACAAATATCCTTTTTACCATCAACTTTATGGAAGATGTTTTTGAAAATCACATTATAAATGGTTGTTATAAGGGTAGCCCACAAAAGTCTATAAAATCCTTAATGTTGCTGAACTTTCTGAACTAAATATAGATCCTCAGATTAGGTGATAATGTAGAAGAAACTTTTCTCGTGAGTCAACTATAGGTACAGTTTTACATGAGTAAAGTTAATCTTAAGCGCATTCTCCTACCTCTCAGGATCACATCCCCTCAGATCTCTACCTTGTCTAAAATTGTCATTTGGGAGCCAAGGACAACTGGGATGGAGAAGGAAAGCAGGAACAGAATTATAAGGAGGGTGACTCTCTTTAGACCAGTTTCTAAATAAATGAATACTCATGTGCTGAATACTGAATGAGCTCTGTTGACATTCAGTTCTTTCAAAATATGGTCCTAATTAAACAAAACATGAATTATATCTGTTGACACCTTATTCATTACATTTCCTGGGGACAAAGTTCCTTTATAAGAACTCACAACGTTGGCCAGAGGAACTATAACTATATTAAGACGAAGGATTTTAAGGTCAAACGGACCCATATCCAAATTCTGGCTTTGCCACTTATAAGATGAAAGATCTTAGGCAAGTTACTTAAACCATTTTGAACCTCAGTTTAATCTATGCATAAAACGGGAAAGACAACTTTTTCCATCGTAATTATTATTTTCTGATGACAATGATTACAATTAACTGTGAAGTATGATGTTTTACACCGGTTTGCAGGTGCCCCCTGAATATGGAAAGAAGATGGACTTGAGACACATTTAAGGGACAGAACAAACAGCAAATAAAAACTAACTATATATGAATACTGCGAGGGGAAGAGAATAAGAAAGGGAAGAAGAGGAGGGAGGGAAAAAGGGAGAGATGAAGGGAGGAGAGACGGAGGGAAAAAAGCCCAAGAGTCTTAGCCAATATTATTGAGAATACAGTGGCATTAAGATATAAAACCTAACAGAAGAACCACTAAGAAAAGGGTGAATTCAGTTTTAGACAATGTGTTGGAGATCCAGGTGGAGCTATGTTACAGGCAGTAAGATGTTTTGTAACTCAAGAGGAAGACAAAGATATTTGAGGTTACTTGCATATAAGCAATATTTGAAAACCATTATGGTACACTGAACAGTAGGAAGTGGGGGTCCAGCAGGAATTTGTAATAGGGACAGAATCCTAGAGATAGGTCTAGGAAGATAACAGCAAAAGATTTTCAAAGGAAGTGATCAGAGAGATAGAAGGAAAACCAGTACACAGTGATGGTTGGTCCAAAAGCAAATAAAAATGGTTTCAGAGAGCTAAATATCACAAATAAGTTTTTTTTTTTTAATTAGGATGATGTGAAAATTAGGACATTTTAGTACGTTTTGCAAGAACAGTTGCAGAGCATTTGCTAGAGTACAAACTAGAATAAAGTAGATTGAGGAAAAATAAGGCAGCAAAGAAATAAAGAGTGGCAGTTGACTTTTTTTATTATGGTAAAATATACACAAAATTTGCCATTTTAAGGAATAAAATTCAGTGGCATTAAATACATTCACACTATTGTGCAACCATCACCACCATCCACTTCCAGAACTTTTTCATCCTCCCAAACTGAAACTCCATACCCATTAAATAATAATTCCACAGCCCCGCCTCCCTCAGCTCCTAGAAATCACTGTTCTATTTTCTGTGTCTATTCTTGCTATTCTGTGACCATTCCTGGTACCTCATGTAAATGGAATCATATAGTATTTGTACATCTGTGTTTAACATTTCACTTAGTATAAAATCTTCTAGGTTCAGTATGTTTCAGAATTTCCTTCCCTTTTAAGGCTAAATAATACACCATTTTATGTATATGCCATATTTTGTTTATCCATTTATTTGTCAATGGACATTTGGGTTGTTTCTACCTTTTGGCTATTATGAACAATGCTGCTATAGACACTGGCTTACAAAATCTGTTCAAATCCCTGCTTTTAATTATTCTCTGGAGTTTGTAGTCACAAGTAGAATTGCTGGATAATATAATAATTGCTTTATTTATTTTATTTAATTTATTTTTTTTTGAGGAACCACTGTACTGTTTTCCCTGGTGGCTGTATCATTTTACATCTCCACTAATAATATACAAGGGTTCTAACTTCCCCACATCCTCTTTAGCACTCATCCTTTTCTGGCTTTTTGATAATAGCCATCGTAATGGGTATGAAGAGGTTATCTCACTGTAATTCTGGTTTGCATTTCCCTATTGACTGATGTCTATTCAAGTCCTTTGCACATTTTTTAAATGCATTTTGTTTCTCTGTTGTTGGGTTCGGTTACAGCAAGATTGAGGATGACTTTTTTTAAGACTAAAAACATCTAAATCAGGAATGGAAAGTGTAAAGAAGAGAGAGAAAGGCATGACAGATGGAACGATGTAAGCACAGGTTTTCTCTGATATAATTCACACGCTTCTTCCTTTCAGATGGACAAAAAAAGATAAAGGCTTGTGACAATACAAATAAATCTGAAAGTAAGGGAAGGTACACTGAAGGCGTTTTTGTCTAATTTTCTCAAGACTTAGGAGGCTAAGTCATAAGCTGAACAGGAAAGTGGATAGAAGTGGGGAAGAGGCATAGAGACTATAGCAAATATTTGGAGCATCTGAAATTGAAAATTGGTAAGGAGCCTAATTAGATTTATTCAGCAGCATTTAACCCAGATGAAGCTGTCAATGTCTTCACTGTTGCTTCTGTTATTGTCATTGGCATCATCATCATCATATTTCCAATGCATAACTTGCAAAAGAAAGATTAAGAGACTTGTCCCAGACTAGATAGCTAGTAAATGGTGGAGACTGGATTCAATCCCAGGCCACCTTATTACATTATGCTGTGACCTAGGAAATGCTAATGAACTTTACAGTTTTAAACACAAATCTTTGTTTTAATTCTTCTGAATAAAATCCTAGAGGTGGCGTGGAATTACTATTATTGGTTATAAATACACACACACTAACAAACTACTTTTCAAAAAGGCTGTATTAACTTACATTCCCATCAGCAATTTAGGAGTATGCTCATCTCACTGCCTTTTCACCAATACCAACTATTCTCATTTTTTAAATCGTTTCAATTTTGGCGAAAACTGGTATCTGTTTGTTTTTATTCTGGAATACTTGACAGACTAATGAGGCTTAAACTTTTCATTCCTAATACAGAAATTTAGTATATCAGGAACTGTATGACAAATTTGTAGGTAGACAGACTTTTTCAAATTTACATAAAGTTAATAAAATATCAGTATTGAAATATTGATTACTATTTTCAAATAGCTTTACAGTTTCATGTATGCCTTGAAAAGTGACATTTGGGGAAGCAGGGCTTATAAGTTATAATATGAAATCTGATATTAATCTGAATGTAAAATCATATCCCAGGTGATATTAAAGGAGTAACACAAGACCTTCAAGCAGTATAATTTTCATTACTTGTCTTATAATTTGAAAATGAATAAGCAGTATGTTATTTTTCACTCAACTTCAGTCTTAAAGTCTACAATGAGGGAAAGCTCTGTGAGAATTTAAAACAATCTCAGGCGGCCCCTAGGCAGGGAGAGTTCTATGGATGCTGTCTTTTGATGAGTTTCCAGGTATTGATAATTCAAAAGGCACAATTTAAGAGAGAAATTGTCAAAAGTTTTCTACTTGATAAGACTTTCCAGTCAACCTTTAGTAAAGTTTAGCTTTAATGAGGCAGGCATTACTAAACAGAAAAACATAAACATGCCAAAATAGCTAGAGTAAAACAAGATGAAGAGCTATCACAAACAAGGACAGAACTAAAAAACTGTCCAAATATATATCACATAATGACAGAAGCTAGAACTGCAGCATCTAAGACAGCATCTGAGAATGCAGAAAAGTGAGAAGAGGTTCTCAAACATATTTTTAAATATTACATTATAAGATTAAGAGACTAGAACATACAGATAAAAGGTTTTATAGGCAAACACTGCAAATAATTACCTGCAGTGGTACTCAACATGAGACAGCACTGCCCTCCATGGGATGGGAGGAGTTCAGAAAAGGTGACTGCATTGTTTGGTATCACAATAAGTGAAGAGTACTCGTGGCAACCAGTGTTTGGAAGGACCAGGGACGCCAACAACCCTGTGATGCGCAGTCCAGCCTTGTACAATGACAGAACAGTCTCACTCAAATGCCAAGAGCACCCACAAAGCACAATAATGGACATACCAGGAAACTATGTGGATTGGTTGTACTAGAAAAAAAATTATTTACAGGATTTAAAAGGAACAACAAAGCATAGATGAAACAAAATTTTGCAAAACTGCCTTCCATGTTATAAGTCAAGGCCTATCAGGACACATTCCAGTACTTCTTCCCAGTAAACTGAATCTTCAATGGATATATATATAGCTCTATAGTAATCTTTTGGGTAGCCTGTCTAAATGAAAGAAAATGGGTTACATTATATCATCATTATGTACCCTACAGAGATACATTAAAAAAATATAGATTTTGCAATCTACTAATCTTATTAAAATATTAAGGATTTATAAGAAGCCTTATAACTGAAACAGTGGGATCCAGGGAAAGCCTGCAATATGAATGAGAACACAGTGGGGAAAACAGTGGATAATATATCTCTGTCACGACAAAATATGAAAAAGTTAGTTTTTTAAAGAACACACAGGTTTGCGCCTTTGTTTACACATAGCCTTTGCCTTAGTAAAGGGTCTTAAATTAATAAAGACAAAATTGTTTCATGATGTTGATTCCCAGAATGAATCTCTCACATATCTTAAATTCCAAGAAAGTATCTACTAAAAGATGTCTAATCAAGATGTTTAAATCATGCATATTTATGCTTGTTTAATATAGAAACAAGCTGAGACAGTAAGATAAATTTAATTTCACAAGTGAAGACAATAATCATCAGAACCAAGAACAGACTCACTGGAGGTTTAAAATTCAGTTCGTACTTACAGAGTTCACACCATATCATTGCTGCTTTCATAGCACAGTGTACCCACTGCGACGAAAGCCTGCTGTGCTAAAATGTCCAGGTTCACACCTTGGCTTTGCCATAGACTAGATATTTGATTGTATACAAGTTGTCTTTTGTTCCTGTGTCAACATTGTTATGGTTTTGTGTCTACCTTCATGAGAGATACATGATCTGTGATTTTCGTCTCTTGTGATGTATTTGGTATCAGGGTACACTAACCTCATTGATGCTTTTGAATTGTGGTGCTGGACTCTTGAAAGTCCCTTGGACTGCACCACCTGATGCGAAGAGCTGACTTAATGGAAAAAACCCTGATGCTGGGAAAGATAGAAGGCACAAGGATAAGAGAAGAGCAGAGGATGAAATGGTTAAACAGTGTCACCAACTCAATGGACATGAAGTACAGGGAAGCCTGCCGTGTTGCAGTCCATGGGTCACAAAGAGTTGGATATGATTTAGCAACTGAACAACAGCAACACTAACCTCATAAAATAAGTTAGGAAATGTTTTCTCCTCCTCAATTTTCTGAGACTGTATAGCATTTTTTACTTAAATGTCTGACAGAATTCACCAGCCATGCCATCAGAGTCCATACTTTTCTTTGTGGTAAAATTTTAATTTATAAATTCAATTGCCTAACTTGAAAATCTATTTAGCTTCCCTACTTATTTTTGGACCAGTTTTAATATTTGAATTTTTCTAGGAATTTGTCCATTTCATCTAAGTTGTCTAAAATTTGTTGGAAAAGGGTCTTTATAACCTTTACATATAATCCTCTTGATTTCTAAAGGGGTTCTAGTGATGCCCCCTCTTCATTCTTGATTTTGATAACTTTTTTCTTTTATTATCTAACTGTGTTACCAAATTTGTCTATCTTTTCAAAGTAATAACATGATTTCATTGGCATTTTTTCATTTAATTTTTATCTTTAGTAAATTTTTTTATCTAGTAAAGACTCGGAGAAGGCAATGGCACCCCACTCCAGTCCTCTTGCCTGGAAAATCCCATGGATGGAGGAGCCTGGTGGGCTGCAGTCCATGGGGTCGCGAAGAGTCGGACACGACTGAGCGACTTCACTTTCACTTTTCACTTTCATGCACTGGGGAAGGAAATGGCAACCCACTCCGTTGTTCTTGCCCAGAGAATCCCAGGGACGGAGGAGCCTGGTGGGCTGCCATCTATGGGGTCGCACAGAGTCGGACACGACTGAAGCGACTTGGCAGCAGCAGCAGCAGTAGCAGTAAAGCACTGCCTGAACATTGTTTTAGAAACTAACGAGCAACATGAGCTTTATAACAAAAAAATAATGGTGACATTACTACTTCATTTCCGATTTTCCTTCCTCTAATTCTTCTGATTGTGGTCAAAAGATGTTTATTATTTTGATCGGGGCCTCTTTCTTTTTTTTCATTCTGGAAGTTTTTAGGGCCTTCTTTTTATTTTTTTATTGTTCTAAAGTTTCAAACTGACGTTCCTTGGATGGGGTCTATTTGTTTCTTAGCAAACCCCTGAGTTCTGGAAACACATTCTTGCATTATTTCTTTAATATAGCTCCCCCTTTGTTTTTTCTTTCTGTCTTCTTTTTCCAATACTTTTCATTGGTCATATGTTAGACCTCACTGTGAAGGTTCTGAAATTTTACCCTGCTTCCAAGATAACAAGCTGGCCTAGAACAATTTCATGGTTACTGGCAGAAGACATGGGACTCCTAAATCAGAGACAAAGTACTTTATTACTCATAAGCTACATGAGCTTCACATGTGTGCCATTTCTTTTTGTCCCCAGGTCCCATGGGGACAATGCAGTGGCAGACCTTGGTAACTACTATGCACACAGTAGGTTTATGTAACAGACAACGAATCCCCAACCTAGGAAATCCCAAGTCTTTTATAACAAGTTGCAACAAATCTGTCCAATCTTTGCCTGAGAGAGAGACATTATCTTTGTGATAGCAAACAAATCTAAAGGAGTCACTATCTTTGTCTTCCAACACTGTGCACAAACACCTTTGCCAAAATAATCCAGAGTAAAAGCTTGTCAGTGTGGGACTTCCCTGGAGGTCTAGCAGTTATAAATCCACCTGCCAATGCGGGAACAGGAACACAGGTTCAATCCCTGGTCTGGGAAGATTCTGCAAGCCATGGAGCAATTAAGCCCACACACCACAACCCCTAAGCCCTTGCTCTAGAGCCCACAAGCTGCAACTACTGAGCCCACACACCACAACTACTACTGTGCTCCACAAGAGAAGCCAGCGCAATGAAAAGCCTCTGCACCACAACAAAGAGTAGCCCTCACTCGCTGCAACTAGAGAAAGCCCATGTGCAGCAAGGAAGACCCGGCACAGCCATAAACAAATAAACAAAAATAAATAATTTTTAAAAAGCCTGTCAGTGCTTCTACTCGTAAGATATACAGAAATGTGAGACTCATATAGGATTGTCTACAGTGTATTCCTCGAATTTTCTTATCCTTTATCTCTGATTTTCCTTCTCTTTTTGTTTCATCTTTTAAGAGATTCCTCAACTTTGCGTTCAAAATTTTCTAGCGAAATTTTTATTTCTAGTCGCATAGTTTTAATTTCTAAGAGCTCTTCCTTATTTTATGCATATTCCTTTTTGTATATAGTACCCTGCTTCCTAAATAAAATACCTTCTCATTGCTTTCTGAAATGGTGGTGGTAGTAGTGGTTGCTGTTATTACTGTTTTCTCCTATTCCTGGCTTTGTCTATATTTGCTAAGTTCCCTTTTCCCATTTGCTTATTTTGAGCTTTGTCTTCCATAATAAAGAATTCTCCAAAAGTTTAACGATCCTTGGTTGTATCTCAAGAGTGAAGAAATAAAACACTGATCATAAGACTTTATGCATTAACAGCACTTACCAACCACGGGGCTTACCAGTGAAGTGAACAGACTGGGCCTGGGCTACTAAACTGGGGTCCTGCAAATGTCACGATACACCATTTTTTTCTGTTAGGCTAGTATCTTCAGGGAGGAATTCTGCAGTCTTCCGCCTGATAGAATATAAGCCTGACACCAGTGTTTTGTGAACTAAACAGAAGGGCAGAGGGAGTTCCTCTTTGCACACAACCTTTGAGGTGTCTGCTTTCCCAGGTTCTACAATACAAATGGCTTGTTCTCAGAGATCTCCCTCATGATGGAAGTTAGGGTGTAGCTTGTCCACTCCACCAAGCTGATTACCATTTATTCAACTGATTTTCTTCTTTTCTTCTTCCAATTTTGTTGTCTCTCATCTGCTATTTTCTACCCCTCCATTTTCTTTGTTTTATGGTATTTATATATTTTTATATCTTTACTGTCATTTTAGTAGGGTTTTTCAGGAAGGAGAATAGACATGTGTTCAATCAGCCATGTTTCAATAGCTCATAAACATAATTTATAAATTTGGTAAAAATTACCACACTGTCCCTACCAATATACACTCCTCTCCAATAGTTTATGTGCTTTGTTTTTACTGAGTATTACTACTTTTCATATTTTTGCTAATGTAACAGATACATTTAAATGGGAAATTTTTTTTTAATTTTTAAGGTTGAAATGAGTAATTCTTAGATCATTAATGAATATTAATGTTTTCATCAGTTTATTTTTATTTCAACTTTTGAGGTCTGTCTGTATGAACTTCTTTGCTCCTTTTCCTTTGGAGTGTTAGGATTGTTCTCTCTTTGTAAAAGCTCTTTATATATAAAGATGTCAATTCTGTGAGGAAAATAGTTTTGCACTTTGATATTTGCCTTTTTGTTTTGATGTACAAAAATTTACATTTTTTCAAAGTCAAATATATTGATTTTCCTTAAAGCTTTTGCCATGATTTTCACACTTAGAAATTCCTTACCAACAAATATTTACCAACATGTAGTTTTGACAGGTCCCATTTTTAGCAGTGATCTATAATCCAATTAGCATCTACTTTTTCCACACGTTATAAATCAAGAATCTAGTCTCTGCTGTCCCTCTCAAAGGCTTAACTGTCCCAGCATCATTTACTGAATAATTCTTTATTTTCTCACTGATTTGTGGTGTCATCTTTATCATTTATATAATCCAAATACACAGTAGGGTTTCTAGGCTAGCTAAGTGATTTATACTATCTACTCTGCTCAGATCTATTCTGCACTTAGGACTCACCTACATCTTTGTATCAGCACCACTTTGTATATCTAAATAGCACAAGCCTAAATATTTTAATATCTGGCAGAGCTAACTAAAAATGATTCTTGACACAAAATATCAAAAAATAAAACACATACCTAACTAGATGACACTAAAGAAAAAGTGTTATCGTAAATTATACATTCATTACTGATGAATTTCATTTTTCCAGTAAATTTCTAAAATATACCACTTTTTAAAAAAAGAAAGATCAATAACAATGTTGTTTGAGAGTGATCTACCACTCCTGAAAATGAAAGTAAAGTCACTCAGTCGTGTCCTGTCCGACTCTTTGTGACCCCATGGACTATAGCCTATCAGGCTACCCCATCCACGGGATTTTCCATGCAAGAATACTGGAGTGAATTGCCATTTCCTTCTCCAGGAGATCTTCCCTGAACCCGGGTCTCCCGCATTGTAGGCTGACGCTTTACTGCCTGAGCCACCAGGGAAGTCTGTACTACTCCTAGTTCAGTTCAGTTCAGTCATTCAGTCACTCAGTCGTGTCCAACTCTTTGCGACCCCATGGACTGCAACATGCCAAGCTTCCCTGTCCATTACCAACTCCTGGAGTTTGCACAAACTCACATCCATCAAGTCAGTGATGCCATCCAACCATCTCATCCTCCGTCTTCTCCTTCTCCTCCTGCCTTCAATCTTTCCCGGAATCAGGGTCTTTGCAAATGAGTCTGTTCTTTGCATCAGGTGGCCAAAGTATTGGAGCTTCAGCTTCAGCATCAGTCCTTCCAATGAATATCCAGGACTGGTTTCCTTTAGGATTGACTAGTTTGATCTCCTTGTTTTCCAAGGGACTCTCAAGAGTCTTCTCCAACACCACAGTTCAAAAGCAGCAATTCTTTGGTGCTCAGCTTTCTTTACCCAACTCTCACATCCATACATGACTACAGAAAAACCATAGCTTTGACTAGATAGACCTTTGTTGATAAAGTAATGTCTCTGCTTTTTAATATGCCGTCTAGGTTGGTCACAGCTTTCCTTCCAAGGAGCAAGCGTCTTTTAATTTCATGGCTGCGGTCACCATCTGCAGTGATTTTGGAGCCCAAGAAAATAAACTTTCACTGTTTCCATTGTTTCCCCATCTATTTGCCATGAAGTGATAGAACTGGATGCCATGATCTTAGTTTTTTGAACACTGAGTTTTAAGCTAGCTTTTTCACTCTCCTCTTTCACTTTCATCAAGAGGCTCTTTAGTTCCTCTTTGCTTTCTGCCATAATGCTGGTGTCATCCGCATACCTGAGGTCATTAATATTTCTTCTGGCAATCTTGACTCCAGCTTATACTACTCTTAACTACATATTCATTTCTTTTTCAAAAACTGTGTCTGTTTTTTTTATCACTAGTTGTCACTATTTTATAATTCAATAAATTCTACATGGTGCTAATCGATTTTTTATGTTTACAAATTAAAGTAACACAAACCTACCAATTAGAAAAGAAAGAAAAACATTTTCTAACCCATCTGTATGCAATTCTTTTCACAAAGAACAAAAAATATCAACTTTCCACAAAAGTACCATAGTATAGTCACATATTTCAAATCTTAAGAGTAAATTTAAGCTATTTTTTAAGTGGTTTGATTTTAAAATTAACATCTCTGAAATAAATGTAAAATTACTTATATGGGAAAATCATCCACATCTCTCCATACGTGTCTCAGCGAGATAGTTCTGTACCTGTCTTCCTAGTAAACAGATTAAAAGAAAAAATAATTTCCCTAAAAGAAAAATTATCAACATAAGCATGCAAGGTTAAACAAACCACTTTCTTTTGTATGTGTTTTTCTATTTTTCATAATATTTTATGTCCTAACTTTATAAATCTTTAAGAGGATTAGTTGTATTTTCACATAAAATAATGCTCCTTTCATCAGTATTTGCAATTTACATTATCCTATGCAATTTACGGTTTTCTTGCTGTTGTTGCAAGACCACTAGATTGTCCGAATTGTTAATATAATGAAACCTACAATTTGCCTACCTACTCAGAAACATTAAATAAATACTACCACTGTTGGTCATGAAAGGAACCCAAGTGTCATAAATAGTCTGCAGTAAACTCTTTTTGTGACCTTTAGAAAACTCTTCACTTCCTTTTCTTCTTAGTCAGCATGTCAAAGACTCCGAAATTCAACAAAGGTCAGCATACTTATCCAGTGTCTATGTCCAGTGTCCACTATGTATCAGACACTACACTTAATTCAATTTCCAATGAAAATACTAACAACACTCAACAAAATTTGAGAAGAATTCAAATAACTTCAGCTTACAAGAATGAAATAGAGGAAAATGGGGGAAAGGGGCAAAAAGAAGTGACGAAGTCAAAAGAGGATAGAGAGCAGAGGAAAGGAATAGGAAGGAATGATAACAAATGAGAAGCTGGTCTTTCTCATCATCCACTCTGTTCTCTTCCTCTAACACTGCCAGAGCTTTACAACCACGTGGAGAGACAATGTGCAAAGAATTAACAGATGTACTGTGCACACAGTTGACTCGGCAGCTATCAGAAAAGGCAGATACCAATCCAAACGTATACAATATAACAGTATATCTCAGGGAAGGAACACCTTGAATCTCCCCGTACCATGAAGCCATGTCACTCACTACCCACTACTACCTAAGCTGTGACTCCATCATACCAGGAAGGAGGGGAAAACAAAGAAAACTCTAGGTGTGGGTGACTAAATTTTCTACCATCAGGCTGAAAGAAGAGGAGGAATAAGAGGTTAGTTGATTGAAAAAAAAATCCAATTATAAGAAAATATAGAAAACATGTATTTGCTCTACTGACTGTGGCTTCTGATAATCATCCACACTATAAAGCAACTATGCTGAGGGGCATTCACATCATTTCCAACTTGTGGCCATAAGAAAGATCGCTGCAAATTTATCACTGCACTGAGATGCAATGATTTGGTATATTCACAGAGCTCTGCAATGCCAAAGAATGTTTAAACTACCACACAACTGTGCTCATTTCACATGCAAGCAAGGTAATGCTCAAAATCCTTCCAGCTAGGCTTCAACAGTTCATGAACCAAAAACTTCCAGATGTACAAGCTGGATTTAGAAAAGGCAAAGGAAGCAGAGGTCAAATTGCCAACACCTGTTGGATCATAGAAAAAGAAAGAGAATTCCAGAAAAACATCTACTTCTGCTTCACTGGCTAGGCTAAAGCTTTGACTGTGCAGATCACAACAAACTGTGGAAAATTCTGAAAGAGATGGGCATACCAGACCACCTGACCTGCCTCTTGAGAAACCTGTATGCGGGTCAAGAAGCAACAGAACTGGACATGGAACAACAGGCTGGTTCAAAATCGGGAAAGGAGTACGTCAAGGCTGTATACTGTCACCCTGTTTATTTAACGTCTATGCAGAGTACATCATGTGAAATGCCAAGCTGGATAAATCACAAGATGGAATCAAGATCGCTGGGAAAAATAACAACCTCAGATATATAGATGATACCACTCTAATGGCAGAAAGCAAAGAGGAACTAAAGAACCTCTTGATGAAGGTGAAAAGAAGAGAGTAAAAAAGCTGGCTTAAAACTCCACATTCAAAAAACTAAGATCATGGCACTTGGTTCCATCACTTCATGACAAATAGATGGGGAAACAATGGAAACAGTGACAGATTTAATCTTCTTGTGCTCCAAAATTTGTGAAGACGGTGACTGCACCCATGAAATTAAAAGACGCTTGCTCCTTGGAAGAAAAGCTATGACAAACCTAGACAGTGTATTAAAAAGTAGACACATCTCTTTGCTGACAAAGGTCTGTATAGTCAAAGCTATGGTTTTTCCGTAGTCACATACAGACATGACAGCCAAACCATAAAGAAGGCTGAGTGCCGAACTTTTGAACTGTGGTGCTGGAGAAGACTCTTGAGAGTCTCTTGGACTGCAATGAGATCAAATCAGTCAATCCTAAAGGAAATCAGGCCTGAACATTCATCAGAAGGACTGATGCTGAAGCTGAAGCACCAATACTTTGGCCACCTGATACAAAGAGCTGACTCATTGGAATAGACCCTGATGCTGGGAAAGATTAAGGGCAAGAGGAGAAGGGGATGACAGAGGATGAGATGGTTGGATGGCATCATCAGCTTAATGGATGTACATTTGAGCAAAGTCTGGGAGATGGCAAAGGACAGTGAAGCCTGGTGTGCTGCAATCCATGGGGTCGCAAAGAATTGGACATAGCAAGTGAACAACAACAAATCCAATGCTTACCACCAAGTTTAGAACATTTTTACCACTTCAAAAAAAACAAGGAATCCCTACACCCATTTAGAAGTCATTCCTCATTCCCCCACCTCATCCCAGTTCTAGACAACCCACAATTGATCTGCCTATTCTAGGAATTTCACACAAACAGAACCATACAACATGTGGTCTTTTATGATAGATTTTTACTTAACACAGTTTTCAAGGATCACCCATGTAGTATAGGTATCAGTACTTCATTCCTCTTTAATCACTGAATAATGCCCCACTGTATAGATGTATTTTATTTGTCCATTAGTTGATCAACACTGTGATGCTTCCAATTATTGGCTATTATAAATAATATTGCTATGATCATTCATGTACAGGTTTTTGTGTGGATGCATGTTTTTACAATGTAGGAATCATTGGGTCATCAGTTCTGCCAGAGAACGCACAGGTCATAGCAAACATCCTCTTCCAACAACACAAGAGAAGACTCTAAACATGGACATCAACAGATGGTCAACACCAAAATCAGACTGATTATATTCTTTGCAGCCAAAGATGGAGAAGCTCTATACAGTCAGCAAAGACAAGACTGGGAGCTGACTGTGGCTCAGATCATGAACTCCTTATTGCCAAATTCAGACTTAAACTGAAGAAAGTGGGGAAATCCACTAGCCCATTCAGGTATGACCTAAATCAAATCCCTTATGACTATACAGTGGAAGTGAGAAATAGATTTAAGGGACTAGATCTGACAGACAGAGTGCCTGATGAACTATGGATGGAGGTTCGTGACACTGTACAGGAGACAGGAATCAAGACCATCCCCAAGAAAAAGAAATGCAAAAAAGCAAAATGGCTGTCTGAGGATACCTTACAAATAGCTGTGAAAAGAAGAGAAGCAAAAAGCAAAGGAGAAAAGGAAAGATATACCCATTTGAAAGCAGAGTTCCAAAGAATAGCAAGAAGAGATAAGAAAGCCTTCCTTAGCAATCAATGCAAAGAAATGGAGGAAAACAATAGAATAGGAAAGACTAGAGATCTCTTCAAGAAAATTAGAGATACCAAGGGAACGTTTCATGCAAAGATGGGCTCAATAAAGGACCAAAACGATATGGACCTAACAGAAGCAGAAGATATTAAGAAGAGGTGGCAAGAATACACAGAAGAACTGTACAAGAAAGACCTTCACGACCCACTTAATCATGATGGTGTGATCACTCACACTCACCTAGAGCCAGACATCCTGGAATGTGAAGTCAAGTGGGCCTTAGGAAACATCACTACAAACAAAGCTAGTGGAGGTGATGGAATTCCAGTAGAGCTATTTCAAATCCTGAAAGATGATGCTGTGAAAGTGCTGCACTCAATATGCCAGCAAATTTGGAAAACTCAGCAGTGGCCACAGGACTGGAAAAGGTCAGTTTTCATTCCAATCCCAAAGAAAGGCAATGCCAAAGAATGCTCAAACTACTGCACAATTGCACTCATCTCACATGCTAGTAAAGTAATACTCAAAATTCTCCAAGCCAGGCTTCAGCAATACATAAACCGTGAACTTCCAGATGTTCAAGCTGGTTTTAGAAAAGGCAGAGGAACCAGAGATCAAATTGCCAACATCCGCTGGATCATTGAAAAAGCAAAAGAGTTCCAGAAAAACATCTATTTCTGCTTTACTGACTATGCCACAGCCTTTGACTGTGTGGATCACAATAAACTGTGGAAAATTCTGAAAGAGATGGGAATACCAGACCACCTGACCTGCCTCTTGAGAAATCTGTATGCAAGTCAGGAAGCAACAGTTAGAACTGGACATGGAACAACAGACTGGTTTCGAATAGGAAAAGGAGTACATCAAGGCTATATATTGTCACCCTGCTTATTTAACTTACATGCAGAATACATCATGAGAAATGCTGGACTGGAGGAAGCACAAGATGGAATCAAGATTGCTGGGAGAAATATCAATAACCTCAGATATGAAGATGACACCACCCTTATGGCAGAAAGTGAAGAAGAACTAAAGAGCCTCTTGATGAAAGTGAAAGAAGAGAGTGAAAAAGTTGGCTTAAAGCTCAACATTCAGAAAACTAAGATCGTGGCATCCGGTCCCATTACTTCATGGCAAATAGATGGGGAAACAACGGAAACAGTGAAAGACTTTATTTTTTTGAGCTCCAAAATCACTGCAGATGGTGATTGCAGCCATGAAATTAAAAGACACTGGCTCCTTGGAAGGAAAGTTATGACCAACCTAGATAGCATATTAAAAAGCAGAGACATTACTTTGTCAACAAAGGTCCATCTAGTCAAGGCTATGGTTTTTCCAGTAGTCATGTATGGATGTGAGAGTTGGACTATAAAGAAAGATGAGCACCAAAAACTGATCCTTTTGAACTGGGGTGTTGCAGAAGACTCTTAAGAGTCCCTTGGACTGCAAGGAGATCCAACCAGTCCATCCTAAAGGAGATCAGTCCTGAGCGTTCATTGGAAGGACTGATGTTGAAGCTGAAACTCCAATACTTTGGCCACCTGATGTGAAGAGCTGACTCATTTGAAAAGACCCTGATGCTGGGAGAGATTGAGGGCAGGAGGAGAAGGGGACGCCAGAGGATGAGGTGGTTGGATGGCATCACCGACTCGATGGACATGGGTTTGGGTAGGCTCTGGCAGTTGGTGATGAACAGGGAGGCTTGGCATGCTGCAGTTCATGGGGTTGCAAAGATTCGGACACAACTAAGCGACTGAATTGAACTGAATGGTAAATCTACATTTACCCTTTTGAGAAACTGCCAGACTGTTTTCCAATATGTGATTTTAATTTCTGCCAGTTTGATAGGCATACAATAATTTTACTTAATTTGTAATGTGTACTTCCTTAATGAGTTTTAGGCTTTCTTTTCACTCACTAGCCATTTCCATTTGTTCTTCTCTGACCTGCTTTTCATCTCATTTGTCTTTTTTTTCCTACTGAGTTGTTTTGTCTTTAATAAACGTTCAAGAATTCTGCATATATTTTTGATATTAACCAATTCACTATTGTCTTCTTTACAAAGATCTTATTTTGATTCTAACATTAGTATTTTAATGTTGTGGTATCTTTTGATATGTAAAATATTAAATTTTTATGGAGCCAAACATATCTCCTGCATGTGTATGTTTATTAAGAAGTTCTTTCCTACTTTAGATTAAAAATGCAATTGCTGAAACTTTTTTCTAAAATCTTATTTTACTTTAAGTCTTCATATAAAATTTATTTTATATTACATAGCATGAAATTCAAATTAAGCTGTTTTTCTATTGAACTACATATAATCTTAATCACATATTTAATGATCAAATCTCATAAATTTTTTTCTTTGAATTCTCTATTCATGTTTTTTCAAGCCTCAGGTCAGGACTATTTGATTTTGAAATTAATTTAGTTATGCTTTATTTGACACTGAAAAAAAAACAGAAATAGAAAATAATGTGCATCACATGTAATGAGGGTAAATGTTTCATAAAACTTTTACTTCTAATTTTTAACATATATATACATCAATGTATGTAAAATGTATTTCTTATTGTGAATTATAATAATGTTTGAAATCCACCATTTTACTGTATTCCATTAATCCATTTATCTGTTCCTTTGTCCACACATATTTATATGATTCAAGAGGCTGTGTTTTCTTTTATGTACTTTCTTTGTCTATTATTAGATATTTGTTCTTCCACATGAACTATGTGGTCATCTTTTTTTTCTAACATTAAAAAAAAAAAACCAACTTGCTTCTATTTTAATTAGAACTCCAAATTTGGGAAAATTATACTTTATGATATTAAGTTCCCTACCCCATCAAATATTTGGTATAACTTTCTGCTTATGAAACGTGGTATGCTTCCATGATTCTTACACTGTAAGTTCTATAGTTTACTTGCCAAATGTACTTCCTAGGTATTTTATAATTCCTTTCATTGTGAAAGAACATTTTTCCCATTTCCATTTTGTGTGGTTATTGCAAATATGAAGCAGCACCGGTTTTATTCATCTTATATCTGACTATCTCACCAGATTCTCTTCTTACTTCTACTGCTTATAACTTGAATGTCTTGGATTTCCTAGATGTGCAATCATGTTTGCTAGGACACCTAAAGAAAGGTAAATAATTTGGCAGTACAAAATGGCCATACTGAAATCCTGTCTATCTCCTCATTGTAACATGCAGTTTAAGTAATATAAACAAGAAATTAATTACTCAAATGACTGAAACAGATTCCTCTCTCTCACTCTCTGCTATTCCTTGAATTGCTGTGCCTGGCTCCTCCTCTCTCGTTTTCTGAACTGTGCCCTGGCTTCTGATGCCTCGGTGGTAGGGAAAAGAGATGCTCTGGCTCTCACTATACCATTGCACACACACACAGGCATATATCTCCAGCCATTCAGACATATGCAAAAATGGCACAAGATAAGATGCTGAAAAAAATATCAAGAAATCAAGGATATCCAGAAAGACAATCAAATAGAAGATATGGTGGCACTAGTGGTAAAAAAAAACCCCACCTACCAAGGCAGGAGACATGAGAGACTCGAGAGACACGATTTTGGTCCCTGGCTCAGGAAGATCCCCTGCAGGAGGAAATTGCATCCTACTCCAGTAATCTTGCCTGAAGAATCCCATGGACAGACGAGCCTGTGGGCTACAGTCCATGGGGTTGCAAAGAGTCAGACACAACTGAAGTGACTGAGCACACAGAGGATACGATATGTGAATAAATAACATTATTTCAATAAGAATGACACATACTCCAGAACAGACATAGGTAAAGCATGACCCAAGATGAGAAGAAAAACAGTTCTTACAGTACAAAAACACACTATTATAGGTGGAGGTTAAATATATACTTCAATAATACTATAATACAGATATATTACATATTTTGAGATTTTATGGGTTTGGCTGCACCTAATTATTACATACATTACTATTCTCTTAGGGGGGAAAATGGCTTTCAAATAATTCACTTGTAAGTGAACTCCTAGCAACATAACTCACGTGTTTCTTAAAGATCACTTGACAGACAACTGTAACAGTTTCAAACTTGTAGTATTGTCAATAAAGGGAAATAAGAGGAAAAATGATCTTTCCTGATTACCCCTTGGGAACAAAATTAATTTTATTCATTATAAAGAAGGAGAAATCCCTATCATGAATCTTAAAATAAAAATTTTATAAATTCAGGTACTATAAAAATTTCATTATAATGTTTATAATTCAGTGTTAAAATTAATATAGCTTCTGATAATGCCAAGAATATCATCATAAAAATTTTGACCAGGGTCAAAGTTTTTCATCTTTGAATTCACACAGTGTATATAACAGCAGTTTATTGGTTCATTCAAGCTATAAAAGTATGACTGACATTTCATCTGGTCAACCATCTTAAAGGTTAACTCTTGTTTCCTGTTTTAGATTTTATTCTAGGTGAAGTGTTGTGGGCAGATTCTATTTACCTATTCTGAACAAACCACAAACTGTTTCATTGCTCACTCTTACTGTTAAGAACATATTGACTTGCTGCCTGCTCTGCTGTTTAATTCATTTATGCCGAGAGTCAGGCATGAAGACAGAATTTTAAATGTGACATTTGCAGGCTGTTAGGTCATTTAAGCACTGACAACACCAGGGAATTCCTGACACATAGCTGGACCTGATTACCAACCACAGATAGACTATGGGCAAATTTTAGACCACTTTTTGTAATTTCTCATAGAATTTTAATATGCAATTTTAACCTCCATGAAAAGATCTATGTAGCCAACATTTTATTTATTTATTTATTTTTTTAGGATTTTCAGCCATATTACATGATGATACTTGGTAACAATATTTTTTAATATCATTTTATCTACACAGTACTTTACTGTTTAACAGAATACTGAAAATATAGTCCAACATCCCAGTTTTAAGTGCAATAATCAGAACCACCATTGTACTCAGGAAGTAAGAGTCAAAGTGAAAAGTCGCTCAGTCATGTCTGACTCTTTGTGATCCATGGACTGTAGCCCACCAGGCTCCTCCATCCATGGAATTTTCTAGGCAAGAGTACTGGAGTAGGTTGCCATCTCCTTCTCCATGTAGCCAACATTTTAAAAAGCCTGTTTTCTTTTAATAAGCTCAACCTGGTACTTATAATCAATCTGTATCTGCTAAATAAAAATTCGTTTGATTGGCAAAGACATATGGAAAGACTCATAACAGTAATTAACATTCGTAAAAATTCTGACAAATTCTGACATTTAAGGACTTTTATTATTTCCTATAATCTATAGCCTCTGATAAATCTGGTAGGTCTATCGGCCATAACGCTCATCAACAAACCACTTTTAAAATTCTTAGATTCTGGCCCAGCAGGGCGAACTTTGTATGCTGTCAGAATTACAGTACAAAATCCAAGTTTAAAAACTTACCACACTGCCTTCTCTAAGATTACAGTAATGGAGAAGGGATGATAGAGTCATTATAATTGGAAATGAAAAAATTACCCACATGACATTTAGAATTACACTTTATAAGAGTTGATAATGGGGTGGGGTGGAAGAAGTAAGGAGAGATTTCTTTCTCATTTTAGCTACTCAAAAAAATTACACCAAATGTTATTTTTTCAGTAATTTCTTTGTCATTAATAAGTACCATATACAATAGTTCAAATGAAAGTTCTCTGAAATTAAGTCTTGTTGTTAAGTAATGCACAAAAAACAATTCTGATTCTACCCTGTATTTTATATAAGAATTCTACTGTTAAACAGCAAGTAGCCTTTTAATATTGTGCTTTGAAAGAGATTTCCAACTGTAAGAGGTGGAGTCTAAATAGGGCTAGACAGCCTGGAATGCCTTTCAGCTATAGCACATTGGTTCTGAAAAACCTAACAAATGCAATTACTTTTCAGAGATTAAAAATCTTGTTTCTTTCAAAAGAATAAAATGGAAAGCAAACCTGGTGTATTATCTGAGCTACAGGAAGTTGTTCAGCGTATTTCAGAGGTTCCATTAGATCCTCAACCATCTGGTCTTTCTTATAGCTGGAAAAAAGAAATTAAAAAACACAAAGCTAAAGTATATTTTTTTAAATATGGCAGATACTTAAACAAACAAAATATGAACTATATTACAAATATATATCTGAGATTGTAAAATAAGCAGTATTTGTCAATAATCTATGAAAAATAATCTAAGGATAATTTTTAAATGATACAACCATATATATATTCAGATTGCATAAAATTACTATTTAATAAGACTAGTTAACATCACATAATAATCTCATCCTGTTTTTCACTCTGAGACTTAAAAATGTTTAAGAACTCCATGTTCACTGCATATGCTTTTAAAGTGTCTTCAAAATTTGGCTCCAACTATTCAAGCCTCATCCTCACCAACTCTTCCTCAATAGTTTCAGCCATGCCCATCTACTGGTCCCCTTCCAGTGGGCCTTGTATTGCCAGGACTCTAATTTTCTCCATTCTGTTTCCTATTTGGACCAACCAAAACTCCCTTTTTGTTTACTCTTCTTTCAAATATAGTAATTTATTTAGATCTACTTAGGTGCATTTTTTTAACCACCTTGAAGACAAAAATCATGTTTATTCTTCTTTGTACAGCTACTGTTTACCATATAATGAAGACTCAACAAATGTTTGCTGAATGAATATATGAATAAAATAAAGACAACAATAACTCTCTGAGAGGTTATTCAATATGGAAAATATTTTAACTTATATTTCAATGAGATGCAGAATTGACACAACACATACCTGATGGTATAAAAGAGTAAAGTGCAGAGTAAGAATAAAATCTACCCAAATGAAGAAAACTACAAAAAAGGTTCTTAAAAAAGTATCAACATTTACAAAATAGCAAATAAACATTAGATTTCAAAACAGTAAGACCGAAATACATTTAAACTTTCAATTATCTTTTATTCCTGTAAAGTACACATCGCCTTATCAACTTAAATCTAAAAACTGAAACCTTGAATTACCTTGAAAAATAAACAAGACTAGTATAAATCTCTAGTTAAGAAATCTGATGACGAGAAATCTGGAATCTCTACCAATAAAAAGGCAAATATACAAATAAGGACAAAATTTTGTACATAAGAGTTTAAAAGACCTCTTAGATAGGTAAAAGTCTATATATACTTTGCAGATTAGCATAAAAATAATTAATTGGAGGAACTTTGTAGACTCTCACTATTGATGAAAAAGACTGTCTTAAATATTGCTTTACAGAGACACAAAATAGAAGGGTGGTTTCCAGGAGCAAATGAGGGGAGAGGGGGGAATTACTATTTAATGGGTAGAATTCCAGTATTAAAAGATGAAAAAAGTTCTGGAGGTGGACACACATAAAGACAAAGATCTCGTGAAGATACCAGGGACGATTTAACCATCTATAAATCAACAAGAGAGGCTTTATAAGAAACCAATCCTGTCAACACCTTGATCTTGGACTTCCAGCTTCCAGAATTGTGAGGAAATAAATTTCTGTTGCTAAAGTCACTCAGTCTGTGGTACTTTGTTATGGTAGCCCTCACAAATTAATACAGTATGCAACTAAAAATAAAATAAATATTCATTGACCAAAAATAACCCACATTACTTTTAAACATTTCAAAATGTACCACCATTTAAAGTTCTACCTATATTTTTAGGTATACAAAAGATATACCAAGCAACAAAAGGAAAATAGATTAAATAATACCAATTTAAAATTTTTGTGCTTCAAAATACACTACCAAGAAAGTAAAAAACCCAAAGAATGGAGGAAAATTTTGGCAAATCATACATCTGGGAATAGCAGACCACCTGACCTGCCTCTTGAGAAACCTGTATGCAGGTCAGGAAGCAACAGTTAGAACTGGACAGGGAACAACAGACTGGTTCGAATAGAAAAAGGAGTACATCAAGGCTGTATATTGTCACCCTGCTTATTTGACTTATATGCAGAGTACATCATGAGAAACGCTGGGCTGGAAGAAGCCCAAACTGGAATCAAGATTGCCAGGAGAAATATCAATAACCTCAGATATGCAGATGACACCACCCTTATGGCAGAGAGTGAAGAAGAACTAAAGAGCCTCTTGATGAAAGTGAAAGAAGAGAGTGAAAAAAGTTGGCTTAAAGCTCAACATTCAGAAAACTAAGATCATGGCATCCAGTCCCATCACTTCACAGCAAATAGATGGGGAAACAGTGGAAACAGTGACTGACTTTATTTTTGGGGGGCTCCAAAACCACTGCAGATGGTGACTGCAGCCATGAAATTAAAAGTCACTTACTCCTTAGAAGGAAAGTTCTGACCAACCTAGACAGCATATTAAAAAGCAGAGACATTACTTTGTCAACAAAGGTCCATCTAGTCAAGGCTATGGTTTTTCCAGTAGTCATGTATGGATGTGAGAGTTGGACTATAAAGAAAGATGAGCACCAAAGAATTGATGCTTTTGAACTGTGGTGTTGGAGAAGACTCTTGAGAGTCCCTTGGACTGCAAGGAGATCCAACCAGTCCATCCTAAAGGAGATCAGTCCTGGGTGTTCATTGGAAGGACTGATGCTGAAGCTGAAACTGCAATACTTTGACCACCTGATGTGAAGAGTTGACTCATTTGAAAAGACCCTGATGCTGGGAAAGATTGAAGGCAGGAGGAGAAGGGGATGATAGAGGATGAGATGGCTGGATGGCATCACCGACTCAATGGACGTGAGTTTGGGTAAACTCCGGAGTTGGTTATGGACAGGAAGGCCCTGGGGTGCTGTGGTCCGTGGGGTCGCAAAGAGTCAGACACAACTGAGCAACTGAACTGAACTGATACATCTGAAAAAATATTTGTATCAAAACTACATTATAACTCTATAATAAAAAGATAAATAATTCATTTAAAATTTTCCTTCCTCATTAAGGATATTTCTAAGTGAAACTGGATTATTTGTGGGTTTTTTTTTTTTTTTTTTACTGTATATCTGTGGTAGGAAAGAATACAATGACTACTCTGTAGAGTTTGGTGATATTGCCTTGATTAAGGCACTAGAAGTTTCAATAAATATCTGCTGGGGAAAAAAATTAGTGTAGATGAGATCACTGGTAATTCTAAGAGTAAACAGAAATATGAAAAATTCTTCTAAAAATACAAAGTAATGACATATAAAATGGAATTCATTTTACTCATAAAATGTCTCTCAATCAATATAAAAGACATAAATATTAGAAATCTAATTTTAGCAATTCATTTTAACATTTTCAAAAATGACAAGTAGCTGTTGCAAAAAATTTCCACTTCTTTTTCCTTATTTTATTTTTTCTAAACCATTTTAAAGCTGCAAATATCAGAACAGATCACATCTAAATACGTCAGCATGCATCAACCAATGAGAGGTTTGAAAATTTTCTTTTTCTTTCTTTTGTCTGGCTGCACAGCTTTCAGGACCTTAGTTCCCCCACCAGGGATCATACCACGCCTCTGACCACGGCAGTGAGAGCACTGAGTCCTAACCATCAGGGAACACTCTTGAAAATTTTCTTAATAACTGCAGCATGTTTTAAAAAGTCACTCAAAGTGCAATTCCCAAGTTATCTTGGGTATCACTATGGATTTTGAGCTTTTTACTTATTCAATGTCCCACAACAAATTACCCATTTTGAATTCCTTGAAAATGTCCATCATTTTCTTGCCACGTATGTTGCTAAAGGTGTGATGTCAAACTGATTTTCTTTCTATTTTAATATTACTCTCATTTTTAATTTATTTTAAAAATAAAACTATTTTTTTTTTGGCTTGAAGGCTCAAGTGGTCTTTTTCTTTTATTTTAAGGTCTAATACTAATATATAAGATATAGCCAAGAGCCAATTGTTCTAGACCAGTCAATTCTCCGAGGCACATGGGGGCCCTTTCAATATGGAAATCCAAGTTTCATTTTATTTTAGAAAAGTTTGTTTTATTATAATTTTAAATATTATTTCTGTTCATTTTCCATTTATTTTTCTAGTTCAATTTCTTGATCTAAATATATTGGATCTTCTCTCTTTATCTCTGATCCTTTTATCTATGTTATTTCAATTTCACTTTCATGCATTTTTTCATTTCTAGTCTCTTACTGAACTTTTGGCAATATCTATCTTACCTTGGGTACCTTGTAATTTACTTTTCATTTCTGAAATGATTTTTGTCTTTTTTTTGTTGGTTTCCTTTCCAGAGTTCAGTCAGCTCCTATTTCATACATCTTCCTATTCATTGTCCATTTCAATTGTGAGTTTTGAAGTGTCTGATTCATGGTGTTCTTTCATAATACAATTGCTTGTGTAATGTAAGTTATTTATATTTGAGTATTGTGTCTTGGTTTCCCTGGTGGCTCAGATGGTAAGAATCTACCTGCAATGCAGGAGACCTCAGTTTGATCCTTGGGTTGGAAAGATCCCCTGGAGAAGGGAATGGCTACCCACTCCAGTATTCTTGTCTGGAAAATTCCATGGACAGAGGAACCTGGAGAGCTACAGTCCATAGGATTGCAAAAAGTTGGACACAACTGAGCAACTAACACTTTGACTTTTACCTTAGTTTTCCTTTTTTGTGCCTTTCTTTTCCTTCTTTTTATTGTTCCCTTCATTCTCTGTGTGGTGAGCATGTTTAGAAGATGTGGTTTTAGTATTCTGCTTTCTTACAGTAACTGTGTATGGATGTTGGCTTCTTTTTTACTGAAAATTATCTGCTTTTTTTTTTTAGATGCAGCAATATAGTAAGCTATCTCATGATGGGAGAAGAGAGGAGATTAAGTTGGCTTATTAGGGTTCTCTCCATTCAACACACCCTCCTCTGTGGCTACAATAAAGGGTAGACTTTTTAATAAACGATACTTTTCGTGGTACTGATGAGAACAGAATCTGTCCTTTTTTCTCCCTCTCATTTCCTTTGGACCCCTGTGTGCAGTTGCTTCTCTCCTTCCCTTCACTACAAGACTCCAAGGGACTCCTCCTCCTTCCTTGCACACCATCATCGATTTCCTCAGAATTAATGCTTTCCCAATACTATCAACTAAGTCAAACCACCCCCACTTTCTAGACCCCATATCTTCTATCTTTAGTAACGAGGGCTCTAGCAAGTAGTCCATGTTTATAGCGTAATTCAGGAACTACGAAAATTATCAATGTTATTTCCAGTTTATATACGGCTACCATTCTAAGGGAACTTGGAATTTTCTCTTGCAAAACAGTAAAGTTCTCTTTCTTAAAGCTACTCATTATTCCTTTTATTTGAGTTCCTCCTAAAAAGATATATTTTTCATTTTTTTTAAGATATACTTTTCTATTATCTCTTTCAAGATCCTTCACTAAGACATCAACTTTAAAAAGAGTAGTTTCTGCATGCAAAAAGCTATACATTCCTTTTCTTACTTAACTGTCTCTTTTTAAAAAACAATAATAGGAATGGAATTTGCTTACACTATAGAATAACTGTAGACACAATACAGTGACACTACCATCTTAAATCAAAATCCAATTAAAATATTGTCCAAATCCTTTGCCAAAGTAAATAAAATGCTGCTTGCAAAATTCTGAAACCCACAGTTAGTCTCTACAAACTTTTTGTTTCTTTTGAGTTCTTTTTACTCTTTCAAGATGCCCAGTTCCCTCAAAAATCTTTCTCCTCTGTTGTATCCAGCACTCCTAAAATAACACTGTAAAATTATTAATGTACCCACATATAAGGTCACCTCTAATTCAGAAAAAGGTGAGGTTTTATTCCATACTGCCATATAGAGATTAGATTATTCAAGTATAAGATGGCCTAGTTTACTGTGGGCAGAAGACTAAAGCATCTTTTCAAACACTAGAAATACACCCAACAAAAAGAAGAGAAAAACAGACACATTGTGCTATGCCAGACACAAACTAAAAATTAGGATTATCAATAAATAATTCAAGACACATGATGTAGAGTACTCTGAAATCATTAGGAAGAAATTCTTTAAACACACCAGAAACAGGAAGCTAGCCAAAGTCAGTGTTACTTCTTGAACATGAGAGACTAAAAGAATTTTTTGAAACTAAAAGTATATAAAGAAATCAAGTTAATTTCTTAACACAATCGTGCTGGGGGAAAAAAGGACAGAAAAATTTCCTAAACTGCATTAAAAAAATACCCAAGCATTCATATAATTGACAACACATATTGTTGTGCAAGATATACTTGACAAACCTGCAGCCCTATGACATTCCTGAAAGTTTAAAGACACTCTAAGGGAAAAGACAACTCAAATTTATTGGTCGATAGAGACAAACACAAAATGCTATTACAACTCCAAAACATCCCAAGAGTAACTGAAGATTATTTTTGTGAAGACAGGTTATACAGAAATGACACAACAATCTAATGCATCTTCCTTGAAATGAGATACCCCTTCCACGCTCACAGCATCACCATTCTTCTAATTGTCAAACTACAATCTTGCAAGCAGAGATACTAAACATAGCCTTGGCTATTACCTACTTTAAAGAAGCACAAGGAAGATAATGAGCTGGGGAAAGAGACATCATTTGAGGTAGGGAACAGAAAGTTAACTCCCAAGAGAAATAAGGTTACATGAGCTTACGGACCAACTGCTGAAATGCATCTTTTTTACCATCAGCTTGCAATGAGATAGCATATCAGTGAAAAAAGAACATAAGTTTTAAAAGATCACATACCAATTAAAAAAGAATACCTCCCTGGAAATTTAGTAAAGTGAATATAATGAAATCCCGGAAAACCAAGCTCTAATTCTCACTGAAGGACCTCTTGTCTGGTACAAGTTGTAAGCAGGCTTTGCAGACGTTCTCCAAACCAGCAAATGTGTATATTCATAAGGAATAATCTTTGTAGAGTCAAAGGCAATTTTAAAATAGCAGTAGTCAGAGGAAATCCTGTCAAAATTACTGAGCACTTCTCAGGTGGGGCTAGTAGTAAAGAACCCGCCTGCCAATGCAGGGGATGTTAGAGACATGGGTTCATTCACCTAGGTCGGGAAGATCCCCTGGAGAAAGGCACGGCAACCCACTCCAGTATGCTTGCCTGGAGAATCCCATGGACAGAAGAACCTGCAGGGCTACAGTCCATGGGTTGAAAAGAGTTGGAACATGATTGAAGCAACTTAGCATGGATGCATCTAGTAGGTACACATAACCGAAGTTATATATGTGTGTTGTTCTAGTCATTTTATTTTGCTTAAATATATATGTATACATGAAAGTATGTAGAATATTCATAGTTTCATTAATAAATTATATTCTACATACAAATAAATACAAAACATAAGAGACAAAGAACTCGTACAACTCAACATCAAAAAAACAAACAACCTAATTAAAAAATGAGCAGAGAACCTGAACAGAAACTTTTCCGAAGACATACAGCTTAGCTGTTTGTCGTGTCCGACTCTGTGCAACCCTATGGTCTGCACCCTGCCAGGCTCCTCTGTCCATGGGATTCTCTAGACAGGAGTACTAGAGTGGATTGTCATGCCCTCCTCCAGGGGATCTTCCCAACCCAGGGATCGAACCCAGGTCTCCTGCATTGCAGGCAGTCTTTACCACTGAGCCACCAGGGAAGCCCAAGACATATAGAGAACCAGTAGATACACGAAAAGATGCTCAACATCACTCATCATCAGGAAAATGCAAATCAAAACCACAGTGAGCTATCACCTCATACCTGTCAAGATCGCTATTATCAAAAAGACAGCAAATGACAAGTGTTGGCCAGCATGTAAAGAAAACTCTCACGCACTGTTGGTGG